>NC_133504.1:32961500-34218500 GCF_049354715.1 Callithrix jacchus
AATGGAGACTGAGATTCTGAACTAACTTTATGTTGCAAGGATGGGAGGAGACACAAGTATTATATATAACTTGAGAATACTTATTTCAGAAGCCAGACTTAGTTATATTGTTTCCTTCTATCACAGTGTCCGCTCATGCCCTGATGTGCCTCTGAGAATGGGGTTTAGGCATACTTTAGTTTCCATAAATGAAGAGTTTGAAGAGATTTGTAGAAAGCTTGAGATAAAGTAGTTTGATAAGAAACCAAACAAGGCTGGGCACGGTGGCTCACGCCTATAATCCCAGCACTTTGGGAGGCTGAGGTGGGTGGATTACAAGGTCAAGAGATCGGGACCATCCTGGTCAACAAGGTGAAACCCCGTCTCTACTAAAAATACAAAAATTAGCTGGGTATGGTGGTGCACGCCTGTAGTCCCAGCTACTCGGGAGGCTGAGGTAGGAGAATTGCTTGAACCCAGAAGGCGGAGGTTGTGGTGAGCTGAGATCATGCCATTGCACTCCAGTCTGGGTAACAACAGCGGAACTCCGTCTCAAAAAAAAAAAAAAAAAAAAAAGAAACCAAACACACATGTAGTTTCCTTCTAAAAAGGGAGTATTTCAAAGACAGAAATGAGTTGGAAAGATGTCAGTCTTGATGAAAGGTCTTATTCTCATATGTCACAAGCCCATTCTCTTTCCAAGCTATTTCTTCTCTGTTGTCAGCTCCATTTTTCTCTCTTTGATGACTACCTCTGGGGTTACATATAATTTTGATTTGGGACTTACCTTTCCAGCCCCTTCCAGCTCCAGTTTTCCTTAGTAACCAAGTTGATTATCTTGGAATCACTTAGTTCACATACCAGTGGAAGAAGTATGACTCAATTAAGGTTTTTAAATCAGGCTGTAGATAGTGATTAGCCATGGCAGAAGGAAGTGGGCACTGGTTAGTCACATGAGAGAAAACATGTCTGCCTACAGTCTCTACAGCTTTATCTGTCTTTGTAGTGAGAATCATGTGATGGACAGCTTCTCAGAGAATGGATAATAGGTCACTAGGTAATATAAACAAATGCAATACAAAGTGCTAGTAATTTTTCAGCTGTTGAGTCACATGAGATGCTGCCACCTAAAAATTGGGGTTACAAAAATATTCTAACTATAATAAACCTAAATTATTTCTTAAGTAATGTTGAAAAGAAATTTGAAATGGATAGTCAAGTGAAATGGCAATACATCTAAAAGAAAATTTGGAAATGAAACAAAGTAATAAAATCTAATATATAGCCAGGAACTAATCAAATAGGAATTTGTTTTAATAAATAAATCAGGAAATTTGCCTCTTAACAGGTATAGAAAGATAATGTATAATCTGAAAGTCATAAACATGTTTAAAAGAAAACAAAATAAATTTAACAGATGGTTACAGCATAAAAAATAACCTTAAAGTTTAAACTAGAGCGTTTAAGTCAAACTTTAGGGTCATATTGAGGGACTGTGTTAAGCAAAAAAACCTGTCTTCCCGGTTCCAGAAGAGGCATGGTTTCAAAGGCAAGAACTTCCCAGCGCCTCCATCCATGCCCCCATTGAGGAACGTAGAGTTCTTTGTCTAACTTTCCCGGGTGCAGGTTAGGTAAAATTTCAGGTGTGCTCTTTTGTTTAAGAAGACTGCGCCAAAAGCTCTGGGAGGAAGGGCCTCTGTTGTGGGCCGAACAGCCAATCCGATATCGAAGTCAAAGATCAATCACTCCGGCGAACATAACTCACCTCATTGGACAAAGACATGAACGGGACGGGATTAACTTCAAAGTTAAAACCTCAAAGTTAAAATCCCTCTCTGAGATCCCCTCCCACAGCAACGTGGGAGCTGTCTTTCCCTCTCTACTTGTGCGGATATACCCTTCAGATTCCCCTCCCATGGAAGCCTCTCACTCACTTTCTGCCTAATAAATCACTTTCTGCTAAACTCTTTGGGTCCATGATATTTATATGAACAGTAAGCTCACCAAACTGCCTGGGTATTTCCCCCATTCCTGGGGCAAGTGAGCCCAAGAAGCTGGGACACCCAGTTACAATATTTGAGCCTTCTTTAATTTATTTAATTCTTCACTAATTTAATCCTGATTTCATTTGCCCATTATTTGTGGTTTTCTACTTCCCTCCTTTCCTTTCTTCTTCCTTCATTGTTTCCTTTCTTTCTCTTCCTCCCTTTCTTTTTTGCTCACCACTACTATCTAAATTCAGGAATCTATTAATACATTTTTCTTCTAATGGTCTCAAGTTTTTCCTCTTTGAAAAGTGGCTCCAGAGAAATATAACCAAGGCACATATACCACCTATGAAAGTTGTCAGAATTAAAATGGAGTCACTTGTATCAAAACCTAACAAAAATAAATCAAACCCTAGGAGGTTAGAAGTGGAGGGCCCTAATGCACATACCAATGATAAGACCTATTACAAAGACTGTCTAATGTCTTTGTAATAGGTCTTATCATTGGTATGTGTATTAGGGATTATACAGCTCTAAAGGGCTCTTACATACATACATATGCCTCCTAACAAGAACTTCGGTGATTTTTTTTTTTTATTGCATTTTAGGTTTTGGGGTACATGTGCAGAGCATGCAATACAGTTGCATAGGTACACACAGGGCAGTGTGTTTTGTTTGCTTTCTCCCCTTCACCCACATTTGGTATTTCTCCCCTGGCAATCCCTCCCCACCTCCCCCTCCCACTGGCCCTCCCCTTTTCCCCCTATAGACCCCAGTGTTTAGTACTCCCCTCTCTGTGTCCATGTGTTCTCATTTTTCATCACCCGCCTATGAGTGAGAATATGTGGTGTTTCATTTTCTGTTCTTGTGTCAGTTTGCTGAGATTGATGTTCTCCAGATTCATCCATGTCCCTACAAATGACACAAACTCATCATTTCTGATTGCTGCATAATATTCCATGGTGTATATGTGCCACATTTTCCCAATCCAGTCTATCATTGATGGGCATTTGGGTTGATTCCAGGTCTTTGCTATTGTAAACAGTGCTGCAATGAACATTCGTGTACATTTGTCCTTGTAGTAGAACGATTTATAGTCCTTTGGATATATACCTAGTAATGGGATTGCTGGGTCAAATGGGATTTCTATTTCTAAGGCCTGGAGGAATCGCCACACCGTCTTCCACAATGGTTGGACTAATTTACACTCCCACCTTTTTCTCCACATCCTCTCCAGCATCTGTTGTCTCCAGATTTTTTAATGATCGCCATTCTAACTGGCGTGAGATGGTATCTCAATGTGGTTTTGATTTGCATCTCTCTGATGACCAGTGACGATGAGCATTTTTTCATATGATTGTTGGCCTCATATATGTCTTCTTTCGTAAAGTGTCTGTTCATATCCTTTGACCACTTTTGAATGGGCTTGTTTGTTTTTTTCCTGTAAATCTGCTTGAGTTCTTTGTATATTCTGGATATCAGCCCTTTGTCAGATGGGTAAACTGCAAAAAATTTTCCCATTCTGTTGGTTGCCGATTCACACTAGAGACTGTTTCTTTTGCTGTGCAGAAGCTGTGGAGTTTCATTAGGTCCCAGTTGTCTATTTTGGCTTTTGTTGCCAATGCTTTTGGTGTTTTGTTCATGAAGTCCTTGCCTACTCCTATGTCCTGGATGGTTTTGCCTAGATTTCCTTCTAGGGTTTTTATGGTGCCGGGTCTTATGTTTAAGTCTTTAATCCATCTGGAGTTAATTTTGGTGTAAGGTGTCAGGAAGGGGTCCAGTTTCTGCTTTCTACATATGGCTAGCCAGTTTTCCCAACACCATTTGTTGAACAGGGAGTCCTTTCCCCATTGCTTGTTTTTGTCAGGTTTATCAAAGATTGTATGGTTGTAGATATGTTGTGTTGCCTCTGATGCCTCTGTTCTGTTCCATTGATCTATATCTCTGTTTTGGTACCAGTACCATGCTGTTTTGATTACTGTAGCCTTATAGTATAGTTTAAAATCCGGTAGTGTGATGCCCCCCGCTGTGTTCTTTTTGCTTAGAATTGACTTGGCTATGCGGGCTCTCTTTTGGTTCCATATGAAGTTCATGGTGGTTTTTTCCTGTTCTGTGAAGAAAGTCAATGGTAGCTTGATGGGGATAGCGTTGATTCTGTAAATTACTTTGGGCAGTATAGCCATTTTCATGATATTAATTCTTCCTGACCATGAACATGGAATGTTTCTCCATCTGTTTGTGTCCTCTCTGATTTCGTTGAGCAGTGGTTTGTAGTTTTCCCTGAAGAGATCCCTTACGTTCCTTGTGAGTTGTATTCCAAGGTATTTTATTCTTTTTGTAGCAATTGTGAATGGCAGTTCATTCTTGATTTGGCTCTCTTTAAGTCTGTTATTGGTGTAGAGGAAGGCTTGTGATTTTTGCACATTGATTTTATATCCTGAGACTTTGCTGAAGTTGCTTATCAGTTTCAGGAGTTTTTGGGCTGAGGCGATGGGGTCTTCTAGGTATATTATCATGTCGTCTGCAAATAGAGACAATTTGGCTTCCACCTTTCCTATTTGAATACCCTTTATTTCTCTTTCTTGCCTGATTGCTCTGGCTAGAACTTCCAGTACTATATTGAATAGGAGTGGTGAGAGAGGGCATCCTTGTCTAGTGCCAGATTTCAAAGGGAATGCTTCCAGTTTTTGCCCATTCAGTATGATATTGGCTGTTGGTTTGTCATAAATAGCTTTTATTACTTTGAGATACGTTCCATTGATACCGAGTTTATTGAGGGTTTTTAGCATAAAGGGCTGTTGAATTTTGTCAAATGCCTTCTCTGCATCAATTGAGATAATCATGTGGTTTTTGTTTTTGGTTCTATTTATGTGGTGAATTACGTTGATAGACTTGCGTATGTTGAACCAGCCTTGCATCCCTGGGATGAATCCTACTTGATCATGATGGATAAGTTTTTTGATTTGGTGTTGCAATCGGCTTGCCAATATTTTATTGAAGATTTTTGCATCTATGTTCATCATGGATATTGGCCTGAAGTTTTCTTTTCTTGTTGGGTCTCTGCCGCGTTTTGGTATCAGGATGATATTGGTCTTGTAGAATGATTTGGGTAGGATTCCTTCTTTTCGGATTATTTGGAATAGTTTCAGAAGAAATGGTACCAGCTCCTCTTTGTGTGTCTGGTAGAATTCGGCTGTGAACCCGTCTGGACCTGGGCTTTTTTTGAGTGGTAGGCTCTTAATTGCTGCCTCGACTTCTGACCTTGTTATTGGTCTATTCATAGTTTCAGCTTCCTCCTGGTTTAGGCTTGGGAGGACACAGGAGTCCAGGAATTTATTCATTTCTTCCAGGTTTACTAGTTTATGTGCATAGAGTTGTTTGTAATATTCTCTGATGATGGTTTGAATTTCTGTGGAATCTGTGGTGATTTCCCCTTTATCATTTTTTATTGCATCTATTTGGTTGTTCTCTCTTTTCTTTTTAATCAATCTGGCTAGTGGTCTATTTTGTTGATCTTTTCAAAAAACCAGCTCTTGGATTTATTGATTTTTTGGAGGGTTTTTCGTGTCTCAATCTCCTTCAGTTCAGCTCTGATCTTAGTTATTTCTTGTCTTCTGCTGGGTTTTGAGTTTTTTTGATCTTGCTCCTCTAGCTCTTTCAATTTTGACAATAGGGTGTCAATTTTGGATCTCTCCATTCTCCTCATATGGGCACTTATTGCTATATACTTTCCTCTAGAGACTGCTTTAAATGTGTCCCAGAGATTCTGGCATGCTGTGTCTTCATTCTCATTGGTTTCGAAGAACTTCTTTATTTCTGCCTTCATTTCGTTGTTTATCCAGTCAACATTCAGGAGCCAGTTGTTCAGTTTCCATGAAACTGTGTGGTTCTGGGTCGGTTTCCGAATTCTGAGTTCTAACTTGATTGCACTATGGTCTGAGAAGCTGTTTGTTATGATTTCAGTTGTTTTGCATTTGCTGAGCAGTGCTTTACTTCCAATTATGTGGTCAATTTTAGAGTAGGTATGATGTGGTGCTGAGAAGAATGTATATTCTGTGGATTTGGGGTGGAGAGTTCTCTTAAATGTCTATCAGGTTTGCTTGCTCCAGGTCTGAGTTCAAGCCCTGGATATCCTTGTTGATTTTCTGTCTGGTTGATCTGTCTAATATTGACAGTGGAGTGTTAAAGTCTACCACTATTATTGTGTGGGAGTCTAAGTCTCTTTGTAAGTCGTTAAGAACTTGCCTTATGTATCTGGGTGTTCCTGCATTGGGTCCATATATGTTTAGGATCGTTAGCTCTTCTTGTTGTATCGATCCTTTTACCATTATGTAATGGCCTTCTTTGTCTCTTTTGATCTTTGTTGCTTTAAAGTCTATTTTATCAGAGATGAGGATTGCAACTCCTGCTTTCTTTTGCTCTCCATTTGCTTGGTAAATCTTCCTCCATCCCTTTATTTTGAGCCTTTGTGTATCCTTGCATGTGAGATGGGTTTCCTGTATACAGCACACTGATGGGTTTTGGCTTTTTATCCAATTTGCCAGTCTGTGTCTTTTGATTGGTGCATTTAGTCCATTTACTTTTAGGGTTAATATTGTTATGTGTGTGTTTGACACTGCCATTTTGATGCTAGCTGGCTGTTTTGCCCGTTAGCTGTTGTAGATTCTTCATTATGTTGATGCTCTTTAGCATTTAGTGTGATTTTGGAATGGCTGGTACTGGTTGTTCCTTTCTATGTGTAGTGCCTCTTTCAGGAGCTCTTGTAAAGCAGGCCTGGTGGTGACAAAATCTCTGAGTGCTTGCTTGTTTGCAAAGGATTTTATTTTTTCTTCACTTCTGAAGCTCAGTTTGGCTGGATATGAAATTCTGGGTTGAAAGTTCTTTTCTTTAAGGATGTTGAATATTGGCCCCCACTCTCTTCTGGCTTGTAGAGTTTCTGCTGAGAGATCTGCTGTGAGTCTGATGGGCTTCCCTTTGTGGGTGACCTGACCTTTCTCTCTGGCTGCCCTTAGTATTTTCTCCTTTATTTCAACCTTGTTGAATCTGACCATTATGTGCCTTGGGGTTGCTCTTCTTGCGGAATATCTCTGTGGTGTTCTCTGTATTTCCTGTATTTGAGTGTTGGCCTGTCTTGCTAGGTGGGGGAAATTTTCCTGGATAATGTCCTGCAGAGTATTTTCCAGCTTGGATTCATTGTCTTCATCACATTCTGGTACACCTATCAAACGTAGGTTAGGTCTCTTCACATAGTCCCACATTTCTTGGAGACTTTGTTCATTCCTTTTTGC
Source organism: Callithrix jacchus (assembly GCF_049354715.1). Taxonomy (NCBI): domain Eukaryota; kingdom Metazoa; phylum Chordata; class Mammalia; order Primates; family Cebidae; genus Callithrix; species Callithrix jacchus. The sequence continues at coordinate 32,968,756 of NC_133504.1, forward strand.
GCTTTTTTCTCTGATCTTGGTTTCTCGTTTTATTTCATTGAGTTGATACTCGACTTCTGATATTCTTTCTTCTGCTTGGTCAATTCGGCTATTGAAACTTGTGCATGTTTCGCGAAGCTCTCGTATTGTGTTTTTCAGCTCCTTTAATTCATTCATATTCCTCTCTAAGGTATCCATTCTTGTTATCATTTCCTCAAATCTTTTTTCAAATCTTTTTTCAAAGTTCTTAGTTTCTTTACGTTGATTTAAAACATGTTTTTTTAGCTCACAAAAGTTTCTCATTATCCACCTTCTGAAGTCTAATTCCATCATTTCGTCACAGTCATTCTCCGTCCAGCTTTGTTCCCTTGCTGGTGAGGAGTTTTGGTCCTTTCTAGGAGGCGAGGTGTTCTGGTTTCGGGTGTTTTCCTCCTTTTGCACTGGTTTCTTCCCATCTTTGTGGATTTATCCACCTGTCGTCTGTGTTGTTACTGACTTTTTGATTGGATCTCTGAGTGGACACCCAGATTGTTGATGATGGAGTATTTCTGTTACTTGGTTTTCCTTCTACCAGTCTAGCCCCTTCGCTGTACAACCGCTGAGGTCCACACCAGGCCCTGCTTGTCTGGGGTGCACCTGTAGCGGCTGCAGAACAGCGAGGGATGCTACCAGTTTCTTTTTCTGCTATCTTTGTCCCATGATGATGTCTGATGAATGTCAGTCTTATGGATATAGAGGGGTCAGGGAGTTGCTTGAGGAGACAGTCTGTAGGAGCTCAAGTGCTGAGCTGTGAGCTCTGTTGTTCATTCAGGGCTGCTAGGCTGCTATGTTTAGTTCTGCTGCAACCTAACTCGTAAGAAAATCCCTTTTTTTTCTCAGATGCTCTGTCTGTGGGGGGGTTGGGGCTTTCCTTGTGAGTGTCCACCTCACTGTCCTGCCCAGCTAGGAGGCAGTCTAGTCACTTTTTGCCTGCCGAGGCTCTGCCCTGCTGGTGTGAGGTTTGCCCTTTTCCTGCAGGCTTCGCCCTTCTGCTGTGGTCTCCGCCGTGTTGCCTCGGGCTACGCCCTGCGGCGGAGTCTCTCTGTTGTACCGGGTTGCCTCGGCAGCGGCAGGCTGCGTCAGCAATGGGCGTGTACCTCAGTAGGGGCTGATTGCCTCAGTAATGGCTGACGCCCCTCCCCCGCGGAGCTGCACTTTAAAAAAAAAACCTATTCACCGGGAGCGTTTGGAATCGCCGTTTTGTTTGTCGCACTGCTCTCCCCCAAACGCTGAGTCCCTGGTATTTCCTGGGCTGGGTCACAGTTCAAGACCCGTTCAGTCTCAAGTTCAGCCCTCTCGTGTCTTAGTTTGCCGGTTCAACAGGGCACCCGTAACAGAGCGCTTTTGTATGGAGCGCTGTGGAGCGCCTCTGCGCTCCGGCGCGGCGCGGGCCGGAGCCGCACCGGCTGCTGGCTACGCCAGCGGAGACCTCTGCCTGGCGTCCCGCATCTCTTTTATACCTGGGAATTTCCCCGTTCTGTGGGCAACTAAGATCCGTCTGGAAATGCTTCCCCGACTCACCCTCTCCGTGCGTCCAGTGAGAGCTTCAATCCTGGGTTCGGCCGTGATTTATAAAACTGCAGTTCGCTGAATGCAGGAGAGCAATTACCTGACACTGTCTCCACTAATGAATAGTGTCAATTCCTGCAAGAATCCTCTATAACTAATGTTTGCTTTGTTTCAAAACAAAATATGTATACTTATCCCTTTTGCCTTTAAAAGCTTCTCTTTGCCTCAACTTCTTTAGCCATTTCTTTAGCCATGCCTATGGTCCCCAAAGCCCACATAGCCTGGATTTGCAAATCACCTGCACATTCCCAAATAAACTCAGTATCTTTGCAGAATTTCTTTCTGTAATTTAGATTGTCACACCATACCAAGTTTGCATTTAAAATTATTTTATGGCTTCAGATTTTCTGGAGCCTCATTATAACTCCAAAACATATTTTTAATGCTTATTCAGAATCTGAGCATGACTGACATGGGTAGTCTGATCTGCTTCCATGTCACTTATATATCACATGTCCCTTGAAACCATAGGACACAATTTCAAGACTCCATGCATTTGCTCCTGTTATTTTCTCTGTCCTTCATATTTTTTAGCTGATTGAAATCCTAGTCTTCAAAGTCCAAGTCAAATTTACTTTTCTTTGTGTAATCTTCTACAAAGCTTTCCAACCCTTCTCTCCATACCTTGTCCCAGACATAATTATTTTAATTCCCCTATTCCCATCATCTTTATGCCTCCATTAAAACACTGTTCTCAGTATTCTATACGGTTTGATGTATACATGTAGGTTAGATTCTGAAATACATAAGAATAGCATCTCCGTGCATAGCCAACATCTTGCACATAGTAGGTATTCAATAAAATGTTGGGTAAGTATACTAACCTGGTACAAACTACAGTCAAAATAATCAACTTAGCAATCAACGTCTCAACTATATAAATTATGAGATTTTTGTTTAAAAAAATGAATGTTTGGAGGAAAAATTAATTACTGCTCCAAAAGGAAATGCTTCAAAGTATGTTAAAGAATTATTAATATTGTATTAGGCATTCATGTCATATAATATTCTAATAGAGTCTACTGAAACGTTATATCATTGTTCATAGCTTATCTAATATACATTTCCTTTTGGGTATCTTCATAGACAGTATGACCACCAAAAAATGTGTTAAATATTTTATTCACATGTGCTATACAAAAAAACCACCTAAAGATAGAACTAATAAAGCTACTAAAAGAACATACATGCCATTTCAAATGATTTTAATCTTTAGAGACAATATATTAATTTAATAAAACTTATTTGAAAAAATCTTTAATCTAGAGCCATTAATGTAATTATTTTTCAAAGTGATAACAATTTTATGATGACCAATGTGTTCAAATTACTTTTAACTCCATATTTATGTACATTGTGGATATTAATAAAGTTGGGCAAATATATCAGGATTGATGTTTTGAAATGATTTTTAAACTGCACATTATATACCTTATTCCAAGTCTCTTAAAATGACTGCATTTAAATTAAATGACTTTAATAAACTCGGTCAGATTAATAAATCAAAATTTAAATGGAAACTTTTAAAACCTCAGGAGGGCTTTGCTTAGATTGTATTGGAACCCTTTCTTAGAGTGTGCAGCTTCTCTCACATGTATCAGAGTCACTTTGGATCCTGTCAAAATGTAGATTCCTGGGCTTCCATCTGAGATACATATAATTAGACTCTGTTAAAGGTGACATGCCTTTGAAACTGTGTTTCTAGGAAGATCCACATGGGCTTCTATACATTACGGTTTAAGAATCACTGATGTTGACAAGATTATAACTCCAAACTTTAACACAGTTCAATAGTCCAAAGCATTTTTTAAACATCTCAATGTAGTTCTGCACTTATGGGTTATCCTTTCTTGGTAAAAATTACATTCATTACTAATCACTATTCAGGTAATTATTTGAACATTTAATTATTGGCACATTTACCTCTGTGCCAAGAAAAAGAATTACTTCCCAAATAAAGAGGCAGTGAAACCTCCTCCTAACTCTGCTAAGACAATCAGGATTCCCAGAATGGGACTGATTATAAAGGCTCTGTACAAATTCAGCATTGTCTTTTATTTTTAAACCCGTTGGAGTAAATGTAATTGTCTGACTTTTTTTGTTGTTGTTTATAAACAAAAAAACTCACATTTTAGATCTGAGTAAAAATTATCGTCATACGGTCACTCATTATTTAGGTTTTAATTTCCTTAGTTAGCCAAGAAGATACCTCATATATATTATGATTTTTGGCAATTTATGAGCAGATGTTATTTTATTTTCTGTGATCTTTCAAATTTTTTTCTATGCTGGATAACCTACAAATAAACACAAACTTTCTTAAAAGGAAAATAAGATTTGTAAATATTAATTTTGAAAATGTTTTCTTTTTAATATTGCTAGTTCTTACTTTTTATCCAAAGTACTTATTATAATATATATAGAGATATACAAGTTAGAAAAGTGAAGTGTTTTGTGAGTTAGTGTTTTAGATGTTAGTCTCATTTTTATTAATACAGTTTTGATCTTTTGTTGAGGATTACTTGGTTTTGTTCTATTTCACAATTTGAGATTATGTCACATTTCTCTCTTTCATATTTGATAAAAGATTCAAGTAATTCAGTTCTACCAATAATCACAATATCTTTTCATTCATATGTATTTTTTAGCTAGCTAATTTAGTGCTGTGGCTCTGAATATTTTTGGTTTCATGACCCTTTTTACAGTTAAGAAATTTTATTTGTATTAATAATTTTATAAAATAAAATGGAAAAAACATAAAATACTAAATAATAAGCCCATTATATATTGTTATGAAAAATATAATTTCTTTACCAAAAATGTGTGAGAAGAGTGATACTATTTGCAAATCCCTTAAATAACTGACTTAGAAGACATTTGGATCCTCATGTCTGCTTCTGCATTCTCACTGTCCTGATAGTGCAACAGATAGCCTTGGAAAAAGTCCACATTACTCTTGTAGATGGGATGACAGCAAACAGCAAGAAAATTCAATATTCTTACAAAAATAATTTTCATCATAGACATCCTACAAAGATTTGCAGGCTATTGAGACCATACTTTAATAACTGCTGTTCTAAAAAAGCATACATTGGAGTTTAATGTATTTCATCTCCTTAGAATATTAATGTCTAAGTAAAACTCACTCCCATCTGTTCTGAACTCTTTATACATTTCACTGGCACCACAAAATATAACTCTTTCTATAGAGCACATCTCTTGCGACCCTTTCACATGTTTAGTTACTAATATTCCCAAAGAACTTCATGATTAAGACAAGCTAAGATGGACAACTTGATCTGCTAATATGTCTTTAGGTAAATATTTTAAATGTGGAGGCCTTCATACTTGTTTAATTGTAGAATAAAGTCTTTGAACTAAACATTCTCATTTTTCCTGCAAATGAATAACTTTTTGATAATGTTACTTTGATGCTCTAAGAGAAATAAAAGCTATTTAAGCAAATGATACCTTAAAGAACATTTATAAAATGATTACATCTTGAGTAATGAAAAGTCATCACATTATACTTAGTGTATTAGTCCAATTCTCTTTTATCTTTAATTTTTCTTGAATTGTGAAAGCCATATTTGTATAGAAACACTAATAAGAAAGAATTTGTACAGAGAACAATCGTGAGAGTAAAAGGCCTAGAAATATTTTTCAAGGATAATTTAATCCTACTCCTCCAGTTATCAATCTGTGTATATTGATATAATTTATGTTTCTCTAAAAGTTAAAGCAGTAGAAAAACAAAAATTTAAAGCAAATTTATTTTCCTCCACTAGCTTGCTATTTTCCAGATGTAATTTCTACTTAGTCTCTTGTATATTCTTATGTAAATTACACTGGGGATGTCTGTATGCATACCGACATCTATCTTCCTTCCTTCCTTCCTTCCTTCCTTCCTTCCTTCCTTCCTTCCTTCCTTCCTTCCTTCCTTCCTTCCTTCCTTCCTTTCTGTCTTCTTTCTTCTCTCTCTCCTCTCTCTCTCTCTTCCTCCCTCTACCAATCTATACATCTACCTACTTTTCTACCTAAATTTCTTTTTGAGATTTTGTTTCCTTCACATAGAAGGAAAGAGACAGTGCTAGTTGCTGATGATACAATTGTGACCAAACAAATTGAACTTTCATTCTTATAGTGCTAAATTTTATAGGCAACTAGAAGTACTTAGCCCAGAGAAGGTATAGGTGCTTAATAAAGGAAGGACTTTGCAATGATGCTGTGAGGAATTTGATGAGCTCATTCTTCCATAAAAACAACGGGAAAAAATAATAAAGCAACTAAAATTCACCACCTCACAACTTTGAAAATTAACCAAAGCTATTAAACAAACAAGATCATTTATCTGTGAGAAATTACCAAACTTTCATAAAAAGGCAGGGCCTGTGGTATTTTAAAATGTGGTTCTAGTTCTATCAATCCTCCATCTCTAGTTTAGTGGTGTGGTAGCTTATGAAAGCTCAATAGCCTTGCAGCTTAGAGTGAGGAATGATCTCTTTCACTGTTATTTTAAAGTTTCTATCCCCTAAGTGCACTCAATATGTTGTCTGTACCAGCAACTTCTTGGAAAATCTCCATCTCCAGAGTATTGTGGCTATTTGGCTTGAACAAAAGCTTATAGCACAGTGCAAAAGCCCTATCCCTTGAGAATAGCAATCTGAAAATAATATCAGTTTGCTGGAAATATCCAAGCCACCTAAGAGTGTGATTTCAGTTGGAGAAATAGGAGCCTGATAAAAAATTTAAAAGAAAGTCTTAAAGAACTGAATGACCATAGGGGAACTTGGAAACAATTCAATAAGAGAGTCCTGGGATCAGGATGGCTACACCCATAGTCTTCTGCATGATCAAGAAAGACCTGAGAAAGGAAGAGGTCCCATTATTTACCCCTGTCCAAACTTGAGGCCCTGTTCAAATAACAAGTAAGAAATATGACTCTTTTGTAGGCTGCCTAAAATTTGAAGAGATGCCTTCTCATACAGTTTCCCTTGGAAAGGGTTAGTAGATATTCAAACAAACTTAACTTTTTTGAGTGACCACTGGCTGACTACTAAATTATAATGATCTAGATATGAACCGGAGGAAGCCAGAATTAGCAATAAAGCCAGAACTTAAACAAATGCTTGCAGGGAACTCAGTGGCCCCACATGCTGCAGGGAATACAGAACTGACAAAATAAGTTCAGGAAAAATCATTAAAAAAATAAGCAGCAACCAGTTAAGTTCTACTATAATTATAGTTAGATAGATTTTATGATACTAAAATTGTCGCAACATAATATTTGAAATATCCAGTTATCAACCAAAAATTATGCGATAGGAAAATCTGTCATATATATAGAAAAAAAGGCAGCCAACAGAAAATATCTCTGAGGATGTTCAGATGTCGTGCTTAGTAAACAAGAACTTTAAAGAAGTTATTATAAAGGTATTCAAAGAACTAAGGGCTGCCATGATTTAAGAATTAAAGGAGAGCATAACAATTACGTCTCACCAAATACAGGATATCATAGACAGAAATAATAGAAAAGCCAACTTCATTTGAAAATAAATTTTACATTTTATTTAAAACTGTGCAGTTGAAAACATAGTAATTTAAATGGAATGTTCACCAGAAAAGATTAGCAACATATTTGAGGTGATGGCAGAAACAATTATTTAACTTTAATATATGTCAGTAAAGATTTTCTAGTCTGAGGAACAGAACAAAATTAAGAAAGATTGTGAACCCAAAAATATTGGAGACAGGTTTCAATATAATTAGAATGTTTATTTTGCTAGGGTTAAGCACATGTCCATGACACAGTCTCAGGAAGTCCTGATGACCTGTGACCAAGTTGGTGGGATTTAGCTTGTTTTCATATTTTTTAGGAAGACATAATACATCAACCAATACCTATTAGATGAACATTGATTCAATCTGGAAAGGCAGGGCAACTTGGAGGGAGGGTTTCCAGGTTATAGGTAGATTTAAAAATTTTCTGATTGGCAGTTGGTTGAGAGTTAAGTAATTACCCAAAGACCTGAAATCAATAGATGGGAATGTTTGGGTTATAATATAAGGGGTTGTGGAGACCAAAGTTTTATTATGTAAATGAGGCCTCCAAGTAGCAGACTTCAGAGAGAGTACATTGAAAATGTCTCTTATCAGACTTACAGTCTGTGTTAATGTTAATGCTGGTCTGCTTTTCCTGGATTACAAAAGGGAAGAGGGTAAAATGAGATATGTCTGCTTTCCTGCTCTGCCATGGCCTGAACTAATTTTTCAGGTTAATTTTGAAATGCCCTTGGCCAAGAGGAGGGATCCATTTAGATGGTTTGTGGAGGGTGGGGGAGGGCGGGAGGTAGGGCTTAGATTTTTATTTTTGGTTTACAAGATAAACAGAGAAAACTGTGAGATATTATCAACCACACCAACAAAGACATAATGAGCGTCCTCAATGGAAAGAACAAATGGAGATGGGCAAAATATCATATAAAGTAACAATGACCAAAAACTTCCCAGATTTAATGAAAAAACAAACAAGCATGAATCTATACATCCAAGAAGCTCAATGAACTCCAAGTAGAATAAACTAAAAAAGGTCTATAACCAGAGTCATCATAGTCAAATTGACAGAAGTCAAAGACAATAAGAAAATCTTGACAGCATCAAAAGTAAAATGGCTCATCACATATGGCTCAGCAGATAACTTCTCATAAGAGCCAGAAGACAGAATGATGACATCTCCAAAGCATTGAACTGCCTGAAACTAAGAATTATATATTCAGCAAAACTTTCCTATGAGAAGAAATAAAGGCATTTTTCAGATAAAACAAGATCTGACAGAACTCACTGCTAGCAGACCTGCCCTGCAACAAATGCTAAAAAGAGTTCTTCAGGCTGAAATAAAAGGACATTAAATAGTAACTTGAATCCACATGAAGAAATAAAGGGCACTACTAAAGGTAACCACATAGGCAAATAGAAAAAGTAATCTAAACTTTTCTTTGTAACTCTTGTATTCCTTCACATGATTTAAAATACAATTTATAAAGCAATAGTTATAAAACTGTGTTTATACATTTATAATGTATAGCAGTTTCCAACCTTTTTGGCAGTAGGGACCATTTTCAAGAAAGAAAATTTTTCCATGGATATGGGTGGAGGGGTGTAATTTCAGGATGAAACTGTTCCACCTCAGATCATCAGGTATTAGATTCTCTTAAGAAGTACACAACCTCACATGCACAGTTCACAATAGGGTTTGAACTCTGATGAGAATCTAGTGCTTTAGCTGATCTGATGGAAGGGTAGCTAGGGCAGTAATGCTCTCTTGGCTGCTGCGCACCTCCTGCTGTGCAGCCCAGTTCCTAACAGGTTATGGACCAGTAGTGGTCCATGGCCAAGCAGTTGGGGATCCCTGCTGTAGATCACAGAAAAAAAGACTAGATGCTTGAAGTAAGAGGTATGGTGGCCATAGGCTCTTGACCTTCTAAAGGTTCACTAAAGGTCACTGAAATGAGGCATATTGATTAATAAGAGAAAAGGCATACTAATTTATTTAACATATATGCATGTGAGCCTTCAGAATGATGACCCTACTTCCAGATACAGTATGGAAACTTGAGGCCACAGTAAAGAATGCAGACTCAGAGCATGGCCAAAACAAGTAAATCAGATTAAAGGCAAGAAAGGAAGAAGCTTGATCAGCAATGATGGCCTTATTATGTAGACAAAGTCTCCCTCAGAGAGAATAGATAGAAAATGTTAGTTTTCAGACTTCAAAAGGTGTCAGACTCAATCTCTTCTGGATCCAGGTGAAGGGTATGGAAAGGGGAGGAAGGCATGGTGGCATTAATATAGATTCTCTACAGATGGCAGCTTTTCCCCACTTAAGACAGCTTTGCAAGACCACTTCTGTCAGGGTGGCCAAGTGACAGCCATTTCAAAATATGTCAAATAAATGCATTTTGGGATAAAATATTTTAATTTTCTTCACAGGAAAGCAGTTTTAACTCCATTACAAAAAGGGATTTTTAATTATTAGAATTGTTTGCTAATGAAATGTGCTGACAAAAAAAGATTGATAGAGAGGGTGAATGATTTAGTATTGTTCAGATTTGAAAATGGAACTTCTAATACCATTTTTGGTTCTTAAGATTTTAGGAAAATTAAAAAGGAATAAATGTCAGTAGAACCTTATTAAGACGGGTCTGACATTTTAAACAAAATAGAAGAAAATCCATGAATATTCAATCCCTGTTTCCTTATCTTTCAGTAATATTTGCAACATAAATTTCTTCCAGGCATCTTGTCTTTTACACATCATTTAACAGTTGAATTACCTTACTTCCTCTAACCATGTTAACCTGAGTAGTTGATTTAAGGCACATGTATTATTTTAGGCTTCCCTCGAGCACTGTGCTAGAGTATCTCTAGCTTTATCTTATCTTCACTCATTTGTTTCCTAGATTTGAGGCATTTTTCTTTCTTATTTTATTCCAATTTAATTGAACGTTTTCTCCTACAGCTTCCTGAGAAAGGCTGCATGCAAGGCATTCTTATTGTTGAGATTTTTCATGTCTGACATGATTTTATTCTAGTTTTACCTTAAATCGATAATGTGAGTTGGTACAGAATTCTAATTTGAAAAAAAAATTCTTAGAATTCGAGTGCACTCCTCTATTCTCTCCTAGCTTTTATTGCTGTTCTTAACAAATTTAATCCTATTATTAATTTTAGTCTTGTTTTGAAATAAAATTTTCCTGTGGAGATTTTCAAGATCTTCTTTCACCCAAATACTCTAAAAATTTGCAAAGGTACTTATCAGTTTGGTTTTGTATTTGTCAGGTCATCAGTGGGCCCTGTCTGTCTACAAATTCAAGTAGTTCTGAAAATTTTATTATTTGCATTATTGCATTATTTTATTATTAATTTTCTTCCTTTGTTGCTGTTATCTTATTTTAGAACTTCTGTTTTGGTTCTCTCTGGAATGTTCTTCAATTTTTACAAGAAACTGCCTTAATTTTTTTTGTCTCTATTTTATTATAGTTCTGGGAGATTTCCTCAGCTTCACTTTTCTGGACATTTACAAAAAATTATTTTCCTTTTTGGCTATTACATTTTTAATACCTCACACTATTCTCTTGTACTTTTAATGCTCATTTTTTTTGTTTTGAATTATGTCAGAATTATATCATTTTCCTATTTAGTAGTTGCAATACATTTTCCTATCTTCTGAAGATATGAACTAAATATAGTTTTCTAAATTTTTTTCTCTTCCTTTTTAGTTTATGCTTCTCCAATACTTTCTTTTATTTTTTAATGTACTTTCCATATTTTATGTGATTTTTTTTTACAAATATCTAGTAATTTTTAACTTTTTGCTTATATTTAAGAGCAGAATAGTAAAAAGCTTGTTTGGAAGAACTGTATGCATGTTGGCTGGATTTCCTTGAAAGGTAATCACGCCAGATGGTTCTTTGCTATCTCTCATCATTTCATTATCTTTAGATTCCTCTACCTTTGTTGTAGGAAAATCCCACTTCCTGTCACATGGCCAGGAAAGATTAGGCACGGAGACACTTTGAAGGGTAAAAGGTTGCGGAATTTACTGGGTGAAAAGGAAAAAGGAAAAACAACACAGCAAAGTGACAGGGGTTCCTGTTAGCAGGCCCCCATCCACAGATTGAATCCTAGGCTACCACCCCAGAACAGGAGAGGCCAGACTGCCGCGTTGCAAACGGGACAAACTTCCTGTGGCTCTACCCTGTACTCCCAGGGCAGGCCACTTGGTGATTCTCCAGGGAGCCCGTTTTTCATGGCTATCTCATCTTGATGTGGTCAAATGTTCACTTCTAACTTACTGTGGAGGGTGGTACGAGCTTGGTGGTCAGAGTTCTTGGTATCTAGTGTGATAATATGGGGACCAGCTCAGAATCCCAGACTTGGCTTGAAAATTATTTTTTTTCTTGAAGGTATTTGAGATTCAACAGATGCATAATAAAGCCTGCTTGGAACTTCCCTTATCTGGTGAAAAACAGCAAGTTCTGAGAAATGAAGCTTCTATAAATGCCCTCTCCAGAAGAATGTTATGACCATTACGAAGATAGAGAAATCACTGCAGCCATCTAAACAAATAGAATAAAAAACTTCTTGTCTTCCTTTGCTCTCCTAGAAACCTATTTATCTTTTCTAAAGACATCTATTTGTTCTTTTTGGAAAAGCCTCTAAGCTTCTAACTTTAACCATTTCCTGAGCTTTTTCTGTAGGCTTTCTTATGCATATGAATGGACTTTTCCCCCTCTTATTAATTTGTCTTTTGTGAGTTTAATTCACTTGCCACCACATGCAGAATTTAATTTAAAACATAAATTTTTTTTTCTCCTCAACAATAATAAAGTTGGATCAGTCTACATTTCCTTGGTAATCTTTCATTTAATCCTTTTCTCTTCCTGTTTTCCCGCTCAGCTATGCCTAATAATTGCCAGTGTTAACATCGTCTATTAAAATCGTTTTAGAAAATAACTTTTCATGCTTCTTCCTCCATATGGAATGGAGGAATTTCTTCAGATACATAAAGTAAGAAGACTACCTAGGGGTCTAAAAGCTCCTGAAGTCTTAATCAGTTCTCTCATTTTTAGTCTATTTCAGACATGCTAATTCTCTTGAGAGTTCCATGGTACTAATGGGTTGTTTTTCAGCTTTCCACACTGCGGTCTTACAAGTTAGTCACTGCCCCTATCTGTTTTCCAGCCATCAAATTTGTATAAAAATCTGTCTTATTTTCTATTCAATCTGTTATTGTACATTATAATTTCTTTTAAAAATCCACTGTTAGTAGTTTTTGTAGATGTTGAGATGGAGTGAAATATACTAAGCATTCAGTCCACCACTTTTTATATATAAAAAAACCCCAGTGATTGTTTGGTTTTGTTTTTGATTAGAAACATTATTCATGTGAACAAGCTAAACCTTATATAACTACATTAAAGAAAGAGACTATGAAATGAATAAGTGGCTTGATTAAATTGATGCTTTTTAAAAAGCTAGTTATCATTATAAATAATCTTTAAATCATGTAGATTGTGACTAAACTTATTTTTTGCTTTCTATAGGGCAGGTATTTTTCCATGAAATTTATAATATTGACATAAATTTTTTTATAAGTCAATTTTTTATGTCATTTTAAAAAATAGTTTTTAAAAAAATGTATTTTAGTTTAAGCAGTATATGTGTTTTTTACATAGGTATTAGATGTGTAATGGTGGGGCTTGTAGTGTACCTATCACTAAACTATTTAACATAATACAACTGGTAATTTTCCAACCCTCACCACCCTCCACCTTCCCCCAGAAGCGGTAGTTGAGTCCCCAGAGTCTATTATCTCCATCTTTATGTCCATATTTACCCATTATTTAGCTTCCACTTATAAGCAAGAACATGTGGCATTGGATTTTCTGCTTCTGAGTTAGTTCACTTAGGATAATGTCCTCAGCTCCATTCATATTGCTGCAAAGAACATGATTTCTTTTTTTTTTTATGGTGGCATAGTATTCCATGGTGTACATATATGTTACATTTTCTTTATCTAGTCAACCATTGGCAGACTAGTCTGGCAATAAACATGTAAGTGCAGGTTTTTTTTTAATGTAATGAATCATTTTTCATGGGGTAGAGATTCAGTAGTGGGTTTACTGGGTTGAATGACAGTTTTTTTTAATTCTTTGAGATATATCCACACTTCTTTTCTATAGAGGCTGAACTAAGTAACATTCACACCAACAGTATATAAGTGTTCCCTTTTCTCCACATCCATGACAACATCTGTTGGTTTTTTTTTTTACTTTTTAATAGTAGCCATTATAATAGGCATAAGATTATACCCAGTGTAGTTTTAATTTTTATCTCTCTGATGTTAAGTCATATTGAGCATATTTTTATGTGTTTGTTGTCTATTTTTATTTCTTCTTTTGAGAAATGTCTGTTCATGTCCAATGCCCAGGTTTTAATAGTTGTTTGTTTTTTCTTGTTCAGTTGTTTGAGTTCCTTATAGATTCTTGATATTAGTCCTTGGTGGGAGGCCTAATTTCCAAATATCTTCTCTCATTCTGTAGGTTGTCTGTTTATTCCCTTGATCATTTCTTTTGCTTTCCAGAAGTTTTTAGTTTAATTAAGTGCCATTTGTCTATTTTTGTTTTGTTACATCTTTTGGGGTCTTTGTAATAAATTATTTGCCTAAGAAAACCAGAATATTTCCAGGTTTTCTTCTAGCATTTTTATAGTTTCAGGTCTTAAGTATAGGTATTTAATTATCTTGAGTTAATTTTTGTATATGGTGAGAGACAGAGGTCTAGTTTCATTCCTCTGCATATAGCTACACAGTTTTCCCTGCACTGTTTATTGAATTGGATATTCTTACCCCATTGTTTATTTTTGTTGACTTTATGGAAGATCATTTGGTTGTGGGAATGTGGCTTCATTTCTAGGTTTTTAGTTTTGTTCCATTGATTTATGTGTCTATTTTTGTATCAGTAGCATACTGTTTTAGTTAGTATAGCCTTATACTTTACTTTGAAGTCAGGTAATGAGATATCTCTGGATTTATTCTTTTTGCTAAGTAGCGCTTTGGCTATTTGGGCTTTTATTTTTTGGTTCCATATGAACTTAAGAATTGTTTTTCTAATTCTGTGAAAAATGACGTTGGCAATTTGATAGGAAATGCACTGAATCTGTAGATTGCCTTTGATAATATAGTTGTTTTAACTATATTGATTGTTCCAATTCATAAGAACGGAATGTTTTTTGTTTTTTGGGGTTGTCTACTATTTCTTCCATCAATGTTTCATAGTTTTTCTTTCAGATATCTTTCACTTCCTTGGTTAAGTATATTCCTAATTATGGTGTGTGTGTGTGTGTGTCTGTGTACTGTAAATGAGATGGCGTTATTCATTTGGTTCTCAGCTTGAATGTTGTTGGTGTATAGAAATGCTACCGATTTTTGTAGGCTAACTTTGTATCCTGAGACTGCAGTGAAGTCACTTATCAAGTGTAGGTTTCTTCTGGAGAAATCTTGAAGATTTTTTAGGTATACAGTCATGTCATCAGCAAATACATAATTTAACTCCTTTTTTTCCAATTTGGATGTCTTTTGTTCCTTTCTCCTGCCTGATTGCTTTGGCTAAAATTTCCAGCAATGTGTTTAATTGGAGTGATGGGAATAGACTTTTTTTTTTTCTTGTTTCGGTTCTTGGGGTAAATGCTTTCAACTTTTTCCCATTCAGTCTGAGGTTGACTGTGGGTTAATCATATATGACTCTTTTTATTTTGAGACATGTTCCATCTGTACCTAGATTGCTGAGTGTTTTTTTTTTAAATCATAATGCTGGGTTTTATTGAATTCTTTTTCTGCATCAGGTTTGATATTGATACGCAAGGTTTTGTACCTTTCATGGTATTGCTAGCCAGTCATTTTGGAGTTTTGATTTTGCAATTGCTTTATAGGATCTGTGAGTTTTATACTCATCCTTCATTTATACTGATGAGTTTCACTCTTTCGTTTCCATGTTAAGAAATCCTTTGAGCATTTCTTGTAGGTTCAGTGTAGTGATGACAAATTTTCTTAGCATTTGGTTGTCTTGGAAAGGCTTTATTTCTCCCTATTTATGAATTTTAGTTTGGCAGGACTTAAAATTTTTGACTGGCATTCTTTTCTTCTTTAAACATAGTAAATATATGCTCCCAATTGATTCTGGCTTATAGCGTTTCTGTTGAGAAGTCTGCTGTTAGTCTGAACAATTTTTAAATAAATAATATAACCCTTTTCTCTAGGTGCCTTTAATATTTTTTTTTTTAGTGTTGACCTTGGATAGTCTAATGACTATATGCCTTGGCAATGCTTATTTAATAAATTAAATACTATTTTCTTAAACTTTCTAATCTTTACCCTTGTATGTACTCACATTTTCTAATATGGATGTTGGTTTATGTATAAGGATTCGGTGCCATTGAGCGGCAACATGGAATGCTCTGGAGTTAGACTCTCTGGGTTTGAATCTTGGCTTCATTACTTACAATCTGTGTGGGAAGGGCAAAGTTCTAGCCTCTAGCGCATCTGTGAAACAGGAATCACAGTGCCTACTCCCTAGTGTTGTGAGTAAAAATGAGAACATAGTCAAATGTACACTGCTTGGCATAGAAAAAGCTCTCAATAAATGTTGATGACTACTAACCACTTTTAATAATTATTAATAAATCACTTGGTATTTTAACATCAAGGTTTTCTTTTTTGCCATAAGCAAAAGAATATAGACTTGCTTGTAATTCATTCTTCCTATCTGAATTGGTATTTTAATATCATGATTTTTGCCCTAAACAAAAGAATAATTTATACACCTGCTTGTAGTTCATTCTTTGTATCTGAAGGCAAGATTGCATAGTTCATCAGGTTCACACTCATAGCCTTCCAGTGATTGTTGTCCTTATTTTGAAAAGAAGAGGAAAAACAAGAAAATAATTTTTTTTTTTTTTGAGATGGAGTCTTGCTCTGTTCCCCCAGGCTGGAGTGCAGTGGCGAAATTTTGGCTTGCTGCAACCTCTGTCTCCCAGTTCAAGTGATTCTCCTGCCTCGGCATCCTGAGTAGCTGGGACCACAGGTACACCCACCACACCTGGCTCATTTTTGTATTTTTAGTAGAGATGAGGTTTTACCATGTTGGCCAGACTGGTCTCATATTCCTGACCTCAACTGATCTATCCGCCTTGGCCTCCTAAAGTGCTGGGATTACAGGAGTGAACCACTGCACTCGGCTGAAAGAAATGAAATATTAAATAGCAAGGTTCTTGGGTACTAGAACTTTGAAAATTCTATGTATTTTGTAAAATCAACATGTATTAACATTGTTTACATTCATATTGACAAAACACAAAATTTATTTAACATTGTTATATTAATAGTCCCCAATGGCTATTGAAATGTGACAGTTTTTATTTTGGATTCTACAGATTTTAGGTGTATTTATAAGCTTTTAGGAAGAGACTATGATGCCAATAATGTGGGCATGAATGAATGTCTCTCTTTGTGCACGTGTGTGTGTGTGTGTGTGTGTGTGTAGTGCCTATGTGTAAAAATTGGAGTGGGGATTGTTAGAGTTCTGTCATGATGTTTTCTTTCTTCTATTATTTTATCTTCTTATGTAAAATACAGTGTTATCTGGCTTAGGAGAAATAAAGAACTGTATCAGAGGGCTTAATGATGCAGTATTTGTTACAGATTTCTTACATACAATTATGTACTTTTATTTCCTTTTAATCTCTCATAATCCAGGAGAAAAACAATTGCTTGCAACTTTCGACTTAACCTTTTATTCCATGAACTCTTTTGACTGGGAGTGGATAGGCTACAAAACTTTAGATAATAAGCTCTGCCCCAGGAGAGATTCTTAGTGAAGGCACCAAGGTTACACTCTTTCTATGTACAGTTCATCCTTGAACAATATGGTAGGTTAGAAGCACTGACCTTCTGAGCAGACAAAAATTTGCATATAAGTTTGATTCCTTTGAAATTTAACTACTCCTAGTAGGCTACTATTGACCGGAAGCCTTACTGATAACATAAACAACACAAATTTTGTATGTTACATGCATTATATACTGTATTCCTACAATAAAGTAAGCTAGAGAAAAGAAAGTTATTAAGAAAATCATAAGAAGAGAACATATATTTGCTATTCATTAGGTGGAAGTGGATATCATAAAGATTTTTCATCCTCATCTTTATGGGTTGACTAGGCTGAGGAGGAGGAAAAGAACGAGGAATAGGGTTTGTTATTGCTGTCTTAGGGGTGGCAGTGGCACAAGAGGTTGAGGAGTTAGAATGAGAAACACACTTAGGGTAACTTTACAGAAATACATTGCAATTTCTTTCTGTCTCTTCTGCTTCTTCATTTCTTCAAAAATGTCTCCATATGGTAGCAATCTCTCCAGCTTTAGCTTCAGTGCCTGTAGTAGAAGGGTCCAAGTCATAAAAGAAGTCAAAAACAATTTTGAATAATAAAACCCTTCAGCCAGATTGTCTAATGTCAGTTTTTGTTTTTTTTTGGCACTGCTTCTTTTACGTTTTCTTCCTCATTGTCTGGTACTAGTTCAAACACATTCATTTCCCTCAAGTGCTTTTCTGTTAATTTCCCTGGCACAGCGTCTATTAGTACTTGAATTACTCTAAGATCCATATGTTTAAAACCTTCAGCTCCAACCTATTGCCATATTCACTATCTCTTTCATAATTTTCTTGATTGGCTCTGTCATAACTCCTGTGAAGTCATGCGTAACATCTGGACACAGTTTTATCCAGCAGAAATTTACTCTTTGGGGCTTGATGGCTTTGAGAACCTTTTCCATAACAAGTATGGTATTGTCAATGGTGTAATCCTTCTTGACTCATAATGTTTCTTCTGTCAGAGGTCTCTTTCACAGAGTTCACAATCCTTTCCATAGAGTACCAATCACAACAAGCCTTAAAGGTCCTTATGACCCGCTGATCTAGAAGATGGATTAGAGATGTACTGTTTGGAGGTAAGCAGACCACCAAATTTTGGGGATTACAATTCGAGGTATGATTTCAGTGTTAAACACAAGAAGTTCTGTGACCAGGAGCATTGTACAATATGAGAAATACTTTAAAAGGTAGTCTCTGACTAGAAAGATACTTCCAGATTCCAGGGACAAAACACTGATGGAACCCACCTAGAGAGGGGTTCTCACTGTCCAGGCCTTCTAGTTGTACACTCAGAAGCCTGGCAAAAGGCTGGTGTTTATCTTTTTCCTTCAAACCTGGGGGATTTGCAGCTTTATGAATTCAAGAAGTCTCTATCATAAACTCAACTGCATTTTCATAAAACAGTTCAGTTAACCTAGATTTTCCTGCCCTCAATTCTGGTGTTCTCTTCTCTTCCTTACTAATAAATATCCCATGTGGAATTTTAATTTTAAGAATAGGACAGTAAATTAAATTACTGGCATTAAATTCTTCAGCTTTAGAGTCTTCCTTTTCTGTTTATATTGTCATATAATGATTGTGTTTTCTTGAATCATATCAGAGACTATAAGTATGCCACTCTTATGGCAATCCATCACCTGCATAAAAGCTACATTGTTAATACAAGAAAAAAAGTGATTTCATAAAAACTGCAAGGGTTTTGCACGTGTTGGCATAACCGCAGCAACAGCTTTATGAATTATCTTTTCTCAAAAAGTGCTTATAAAGGTCCTTATGCTGGACTTATTTACTTTAAATGGAAGGCAACCACAGGGGCAGACCTCAATTTACAGTACGTATCAAGCAACTCAACTTAGTCTTGTAAAGTCATGACTTTTTTCCTGCTTTTAGAGAGCACTTCTAACATCTCTAGGGGCACTTTGTATGGGTCCCATGGTGTTACTTTTTATTTTTAGTTTTATTTTTTGAGACATAATTTCTTTTTTTCTTTTCTTTTCTTTTTCTTTTTCTTTTTTTCTTTTTTTTTTTTTTGCAATGGAGTTTCGCTCTTGTTACCCAGGCTGGAGTGCAATGGCGTAATCTCAGCTCACGGCAACCTCTGCCTCCTGAGTTCAAGCAATTCTCCTACCTCAGCCTCCCGGGTAGCTGGGATTACAGGCACGCACCACCATGCCCAGCTAATTCTTGTATTTTTAGTAGAGACGGGGTTTCACCTTGTTGACCAGGATGGTCTCGATCTCTTGACCTTGTGATCTGCCTGCCTTGGCATCCCAAAGTGCTGGGATTATAGGCGTGAGCCACTGCGCCCGGCCCGAGACAGAATTTCACTCTTATTACCCAGGCTGGAGTGCAATGGCGTGATCTCGGCTCACCGTAACCTCCGCCTCCTGGGTTCAAGCAATTCTCCTGCCTCAGCCTCTCAAGTAGGTGGGACTACAAGCGTGCACCATCATGCCCAGCTAATTTATTTGTATTTTTAGTAGAGACGCGGTTTCACCATTGTTGACCAGGATGGTCTCCATCTCTTGACCTCATGATCCAACCGCCTCGGCCTCCCAAAGTGCTGGGATTATAGGCTTGAGCCACCGCTTCTGGTCCCCATGGTGTTACTATAGATACGGGGTATTCGGTGCTCGCTTCGGCAGCACATATACTAAAAAAGGATATTTCACTAAATGCAATGAAAAATACATAAGAACTGCCACAGACCACTTTTTATTTATTTTCTATGTATTTTAATTTTATTGTATTTCAAGACAAATTTGTAGAGACAGGGTCTTGCTGTGTTACCCAGGCTGGTCTTGAACTCCTGGCCTCAAATAATTTTCCCACCTTGACCTCCCAAAATGTTGGGATTGCAGGAGTGAGCCACTATCCTTGGCCAGAGACTATTTTTTTTCTGAGATACTCAATGTACTGGTGAGAATTTCTCAAACAGAAATGATAAGCATCACATGGCATTTTAAGTGGACATTTGCAATACTTGAGCTCACCACAATAGCAACTGCAGTGGTTACAAAATTATTACAGTAGGATAATATGTATTACAGCTAAATTTATGCAGTTATAATTTAATACTTTCATTTTGTATTTGTTTACATTTCTCTTGACTGCAAACGGCACCATACACAGTCGGTGTTTGTTTAAGTTTTGATAAATTTTTACTTTTTATAATAGATTTTTGTATACTTTATAAAAGGAAATGATAATCTAGTATTCACATTTATTTTATACATTCATGACGTATCTAGCTTAAGAAACGTGGTTTTTCTCTTTGATATTTCTAGGCTACATCATGTTTTTTTCTGCAAGTTTTTCTAAATTGTCAGAATTCTCCAAAAAATTTTCCAATATATTTATTTAAAAAAATATTTGTGTGGGTTGAATCATGCAGTTCAAACTTGTGTAGTTCAAGTGTCAGTAGTAGTTTCATTCTTTAAGGTTCAGAGGAGTTGAGAACTTCTGCCTTTATCATAGATTTACTATTCAGGGAACTAATGAAAATATTTAATAAAGGACAACCCACTGAGAGCTGATCTGATAGTTTATATGGACTTAAATAAGAAGAGTATGCTGATTTAGTCGAACACAGACTCTGGAAAAATTTTTACTTGTTCATAGTAAATCAGAGTAAAAATCAGAGTTGTATACTACTTAATGCTAACTTCTCATTGTTTATTTAAAACATTAATTCTGTGCTTGAAAGGTTTTAAGTAGCAAGCAGACGTTTAATTTTTGATGTACCCTTTCCCTTACTCATGCACTCACTGTGAATAATTATTTTCTAGATACTTCCTTCAGAAATGTTTTGCATATCTTTCCCCACCTTTTTATTCTCATTGTCACTACTTTTGATAGTATGATATAGTATTAAAGAAACTAAATCTTCAGTTAGATATGCATTCAAATCCTGGCTCAGACAAATACCGATGGTTTATCTCAAGGGAATTATTCAATATTTCTAAATTTCAATTCCCTTATCTATATAGAATTGTTAGGATAACATGGTCTAAAGTGTGCAAAATAATAACCAGTGTCCAACTTTGGGCTTTTCTGTTCCTCTACTAAATTTAAAGCAGTAACCAAAAGCTGCTCTTCTTATCTGCTCATTTTGTAAATCATTTCTATGTCTAATCATGGCACTCACATGAATGAGAGTTCACTGCTTATGGAATAAGATAAAAACTTATTATCTCTAAATAAAAATTATATTTTATCTTAATTTCCAAACTGTACCTTATGTTAGGTAAAATTAAATATTTCTCTTTTGCCTTTGCTTTTGCAGTGCTCTCCTCTGGAATGCTTGTTTCCCACTCCACTTGAA
Organism: Callithrix jacchus; assembly: GCF_049354715.1. Taxonomy (NCBI): domain Eukaryota; kingdom Metazoa; phylum Chordata; class Mammalia; order Primates; family Cebidae; genus Callithrix; species Callithrix jacchus. The sequence goes on from NC_133504.1 coordinate 32,990,151, forward strand.
GATGTGCTACACACCGTCAATACCAGCTTGGGCTCCGTGTTATTAAAAAATATGTTTTCTCCTAATTGAATCTATGATCTTCTTTGTATCTTATAAACTTGCCTATGGCTTGTGCTTAGCTATTTAAGTACTTTCCTTTCTTTTCTATGTAATTAATTTTAGCATTTCAATGCAGGGTGTACTAAGCTGTTCTTGCATTGGTATAAAGAAATACCTGAGACAGTAATTTATAATAAGAAAGGTTTGATTGTCTTACAGTTCTGCAAGCTTTACAGGGAACTTGGTACTGGCTTTTATCATGGTGAAAGGCAAAGAATGAATAGGCACGTCACATGGTGAAAGCAGGAGCAGATGAGAGAGGTAGGAGATGCCACACATTTTTAAATGGCCGGATCTCATAAAACTCACTTAGTATCATGAGGACAACATTAAGCCATTCAAGAAGTATCTGCACCCATGACTCAATCACCTCCCACCAGGAATCACCTTTAACACTGGAGATTATATTTCAACATGAGATTTGGGCAGGAGAAACACTCAACCATAACATTTCATCTCTGCCCTTCCCTTCAATCTCATGTCCTTCTCACATTGCAAAATATAATCATGCCTTCTCCGTACTCCCCCAAAGTCTTAACTTATTACAGAATTAAATCAAAAGTCCCAGGTCTAAAAATCCAAAGTCTTATTTGAGACTCATCTTCTTCTACCTATAGGCCTGTAAAATCAAAATGAATTATTCATTTTTAAGATACAATGGGAGTGCAGGCATTGGGTAAACATTCCTGTTCCAGAAAGAAGAAATCAGCCAAAAGGAAGGAGTTATGGGTTCCACACAAGTCTAAAACCCAGCAGGGCTATAATTAAATCTTAAAGCTCTAAAATAATCTTCTTTGGCTTTGTGTCTCACATCCAGGGCACACTGGTGCAATGGGTGGACTCTCAAGGCCTTAGGCAGCTTCACACCTGTGGCCTTATAGGGTTCACCTGCATGGCTCTTCGCACAAGTTGTTGAGTGCCTGCCCCTTTCCAAGGTGCAGGGAGCAAGCAGCTGGTGGATCTACCATTCTAGGGTCTGAAATACTTGGAGAATGTAAGCCATCGGCTTTGATGGCTTTCATGTGGTATTAAGCCTGCAGGTGCACAGAATTTCAGTGTGGTAGATCTTGGCAACCTGCACTTTATAAATAAAAGAGATTTAGCTTGCTCACAGTTCTGCAGAATTTGTAGGAAGCATTGTGCTGGCATCTGCTCAGCTTCTGGAGAAGCCTCAGGCAGCATTTTCTGTCATGGTGGAAGACAAAGGGGGAGCCTCCTTATCATGTGAAAGCAGGAGTGAACAAAAGGTGGAGAGGTGACACACACTTTTAAATGATTGGATCTCATGAGAACTCATTACTACAAGGACGGTACTAAGCTATTTATGAGGACACACCACCATGACCCAATCAACTCCCATCAGGCCCCACCTCCAACATAGGGAATTACATTTCAGCATGAGAGATGGGACAAATATCCAACTATATTACATTGTATTATACACTTCACATGGTAGAGAGAATTTAATGTTTCTTAAGTAACTAGCTAATTTAACCTCATAATGTTAGATAGATGTATGAATGAACAAACATGCCATGACAAATGCTTCTTTTGGCACATATGTTAGCTCCATCATCTTAATTACTGATTTAAAAAATGCTTTGATTCTCCTAAAATTTTTGAAATGTTTAAGTTCTTGATTTAACCCCAGGGCTTCTTGGATGGCTTTGTGTTATGCAGACTAAAGGAATTACAGAATTTCAGAGCTAGGCACATGACTTCCTCCTAGAGCATCTTTTCCCAGTTGTCATTCAGCTTCCTCTGGACCATTCTTACTTTGGACTAAATCATGGTAAAATAAGGCAGTTAATTATGCTAACAAGCCAATATACAATTATTAGGTAATTTTACTGTGTTTTGCTGAAATATTTTAAATTTCCTTTGATCTCCATTTATTTATTGTCTATCTTGTGCAGGCACCGTTTTACATAAAATGTTTCATTTAAAGTGGTCAGTTGATTTAACTATCTGAGACTTCAGTCTCCTATTTACAATATTTATGTGCCATTTGTAAGTTTATAAAGAATTTTGTTCACAAAAGTGTAGAATAATGAAATTTGGGTAATTGTGTTTTGTTTAAGTCAATGTACCATGGTTTGAACAGAACTGTTCTATCTCTGGATAATTGTTACTCATGTTTTGAATATAAATAAAAACTGTTTTTAAAGTTTTCTTTCCATGTCATGTTTCAGTCTTAGCTTGGGTAATTATAATGTTATTCATTCAGATCTGTGCTTCTTTGTGACACTATCTGCTTCTGTTTTCCTTTTACTATCTTTTTCTTATGATCCTTTATTTCTGATTTTTTCCTTGTATGACCATATTATTTATGTACTTCCCATCTTCATCTGTATCACTGGCAAGTAACTAGCAAGTCTTGAAAAAGTTACTCTCTGGGTGTTTTAAAATAGTATGCTTGCATTGTAATTTTTACCTATAAAACTTATTTATTTTTATCATCTTTTTTTGAATTTATTCTTGTTCTATCTTTATACAGTTTTACCATCCACATTATTGCTATTTTGTCAAGTCACTTATTATATATGATACAGTTTGCTAAAAAGAGGTGCCAGATTTTTACTCAGAAAATTTTCCAGTTTATTATTTTGTTTTTAGGAAACTTCGTTTGGCTAAAAGAGCAGTGTAGAGCTTTAATAGCAATTCTGCATATTTGTAATGTTTTTAGACCAGGCACAATCGGCACAATTCTACATATTGTACCTATGCATGCAAATCAACTAGTTTAAATTTTTAATTCACACGATTGATCTTTACCAATTTGCTATTGATTAGACACAGAACATTAACTTACCTGTATCTAAAGATCCTTGCCTGAATCACTTATTTAACTAAAAGAACAAATCAATATTTGTGTACACCTAAGAGTCATATTGCTAATATCACTGAGAATGTCTTGCCCTTCATGTGGAAGAGGCAGTAAATGTTGATGATTGCATTATTTTTGTGCTAAGAGAATTTCAGAATTATAAAGAACAACATGTTGAGACTAGAAAAATTAAGTGTATAAAATATATTTTGGTATTATTGCACCTAAAAAGGAATTTAAGGATGTTTGTGCATTTTTGAAATAATAAAGTTTGCTGTGTTTATATTAGGCTGTATATTTCTTTAAGTGCTTGATTAATAATAACTCGCAGAAACTTCTAAGATAGTTTCAGAGAAAATTGTCCATATATGTGTATATGTGTGTATATATTCGTATATATAATCTTTATGTATATATGTAAGTTATATGTATATACACATATATGTGTATATATATACATACACATATTATATGTATGTATATATATACACATATTATATGTATGTATATATATACACATATTATATATATACAAACACAGATATACCTTACATATGTATATATATACCTTACATATGTATATATACACATATATGTGCATATACATATACCTTAGATATGTTATATATGTTAGATAATTTTACTGAGTTTTGCTGAAATCTTTTTAATTTCCTTTGATCTCTATTCATTTAATGTCTGTCTTGTGCACACACTGTTTTACATAAAATGTTTCATTTAAAGTGGTCAGGTGATATCAGAATAACACGTAAAATCTGTTTTTGATGTTTAAGGATATATAATATGTGTATATATTATATTATATACACATATACCTTACATATATTGGGTTATATGTAAGGTATATGTATAATACATTTATACCTTACATGCATTATGTATAAAACATAATACATGTAAGGTATATGTATATACACAATTACATAATACATATAATATGTGTATATGCATATACATTACATATGTTATACATTACATATTATATGTATTATATAATTACATTATATTACATCACATATAACATGCATATATACATATTATATATGTGTATATACACATAAACATATGTAATAATATAATTACATTATACGTAGTACATATGCACATACCTTACCTGTCTTTACTATATGTATATATTGTCCATACATACACATATTATGTTGTATGTAAGGTATATGTATGTACATATATGTATTATATAATTACATTATATAACATAATATGCATATATACATAAATAATCGAATTAAATTATATGTAATAGATATACACATACCTTACGTATCTTTACTATATGTATATATTGTCCATATATACACATACATAAATTACAGATAAATATCTACCTTACTTAGTTGTATTATTTAGGTTTTCTCTATAATTACATAGATTTTGTTTATTTCATATTTTAAAGACTAAGAAATCTGATTCTCCTATGTCTAGAGTGTGTCTTCCTAGTTATTAATAGTAGCTTCATGAATTATTGCTATTATGTCCTCCTCATGGAATTTTTTTTGTTAATATGAACCACCCTTGTAGACTGCATATTATTTCTTAATAAATGCATCTTATTTGATATTACGATCTTTACTTCTTATTTTTATTGATAGGTACTTGTGTTATGTTTGCATATTATTTTTAAGAAAACTTTATGAATCACTTTGCTTCAGGTGTATTTCACAGCATTACATGGGTTTTTAGTGTGATGTAATAATAGCATTTTATATAAATAAACATTTATCATAATGGCAGAACTTTTAGTCTATTAATATTTTATGTTTTCTGTCATAATTCTTAAGTCTTTTACTACAAGGACTTATTTTTTGTGTCTTTTTTGTTTTGTGTATGGATCTGATATTTATAATTAGATTATAATTTATATGTTTTTCAGGTGTTTATTATTTTATTAGCATAAAACATCTTTGAGTATTATCTATTTTCATCCAATAATTGGGTGGTTGTGTGTTTTCTTTAGATAGCATCTATTATATTGCTACTATCAACAGTAATAAAAGTTAGGAAATATCAACTCTCCCCTCTTTTAAAAAGATGAAGTTACTATAGCCAAATAGATACCCAATATACCCAAACTAGCTCCCACAAAGAAAGAAAACTTTCAGACTCATTTTATATAGCTAGACTTGGGTCATATTAAAAAAGGCCTTTCCCCAGAGTATTCAGATGAATGAGCAGATTGTGTGTAGCTGTCTGCATGTGCGGGAAAGTACGTGCAGCGGTGGGAGGTAATTCCAGTCATTGGCATGGAGAAAATTGACTATAAACAGGCAGAGGGTCATTACTTGGCAGGGAAAGCCTCCATTTGAGCATTGCTTAGATTGAGAGGTAGAGGCTGCATTTTACATGAACCACTCTCACATGACATTAACGCCAGCCAGGCTGCAACTTCACTATTCTTTTCCCATTGTTCCCCTTCCCATCATTCCTCTTAACTCCACCCCAATACTGACAAAGAAAAGTTTGGTGTGGAAAAAGAGTAGGGCAGTGAGATGGAAAGTTATTAAAGAATACAACTTTGAGTCATTCAATTTTTGGAAGGTTTCTGAGTCTCAATCAGCTCAGAACTAGAGAGGGGAAAAAGCTTTAAATTGAACAAAAAACCTGCAAATTTAACATCAATTTTTTTTTTTTGAGATGGAATCTTGCTCTTGTCTCCCAGGCAGGAGTGCAGTGGCACAATCTCAGCTCATTGCAACCTTCGCCTCCTAGGTTCAAGCAATTCTCCGGCTTCAGCCTCCCAAGTAGCTAGTATTACAGGTGCCCACAACCATGCCCAGCTAATGTTTGTATTTTTAGTAGAGACAGGGTTTCACCACGTTGGTCAGGCTGGTCTCAAACTCCTGATCACAGCTGATCCATCAGCCTCAGCCTTCCACAGTGTTGGTATTACAGGCGTGAGCCACTGCGCCCGGCCTAACATCAGTTTTGAAGTAACTCTAAGACCTAACATTTAGCCTATTCATTAATATCAAAGAAGTCCTGGAAAAGTTGTTATAACATTTGCCAAGATTTTCCTTGTAGCTGGAGAGAAATGATTAAAGAGTGGGTCTCAAGGCAGCTATGAGAAAGAAAAAGGTTATTTTTTGCTGGTGTCTGAAAGAATTCATTCTGAAACTGACTACATATATAAAGTTTATTAAGAAAAAAAGAATCCCTGATACTTGGTAAAACTGGTAAGGCAGACTTTGTTCAAGGAAGGTCATGGTGATAGGTATAGGGAACATTACAATGATCACTGGGTAAGCAGTAACACCAAATTCAGCATTGTGGCTCACATAGGGTTCACAGAGGGGAACATTATTATTATTAAGGAGGAGCATATGAACCGCTCCAAACGTATTTGTAATATTTTATTTCTTAATCTGGGTGGTAAATATATGAGTGCTTATTCTTCTGTTGTTTTCAAACTGTCTAATATTAAATAGAAATCTTTACAGATACATACACATACTGCTACTGATGTTGTAATGGATACATCTTTCTCTGAAAAACAGTTTGGCAAATACAGAGATTTTAGTTAAATATTCGTAACCTTCAAAAATGAGTTATCACCAGAGATGTAAGTGAGATCACTTAAAGACAATGCACGGAAGAGGGAGATGAGAGGGTCTGAGACGTTGCCTGGGTCCAGCAAAGGGAAGGATGACCAGGAAGGGAGAGCACCACAGCACGGCAGGAGAGGCAGGAGAAAGAGAAGAGAGAGACATGGTACAGGAGTGGGGCAAAGGGCTTTTCAAGAAGAGGAAATGGTAAGTAGAACTGCCTGCCTATTAAAAAACAAAACAAAAATTAAAGATAAACTGAAAAATCTGCTTTAGCTTCAGGGACATGGAAGCCATTAGTGACCATAGCCAGAGTGATGGGGATGGAAGCAAAATTGTTAATGGTGCAGTGATAAGCATATGTGGAGGACTCCAGGATGCAGCTCTCAGATCCCTCTTCAAGGATAAAGAACTTGTTACTCTAGCTGCTGCCAAGGCTGCCAGCACACAGTCCGCATCTACCAGCCCTCCTTTGGGATGTGCCTCAGCTGTGGAAAGCCATTTCACTCAAGTTCACATCACCATTCCTGTTACCTCCTACATTCCATGACTGACTGATATGGGTATAAAGTCCCTGTTCTCTTACCCCCACCACAGACAGCTCTGAAGTTTCATCCCATCTTCAAAACTCCCACTGGGGACAGCTGAGGCTTCCATTGAGAAGGTATTGAAGCTCAGCTGGTCCTCTTCTCTATCCTGTTTCTATCATCTCTCTTCTACCGTTGTTCATTCCAAGAGCACTTTGGAATAAAAGAACATGCAGATTTCTTTTTTTGTGTGTGAGACGGAGTTTTGCTGTTGTTACCCAGACTGGAGTGCAATGGCACAATCTCGGCTCACCGCAACCTCTACCTCCCGGGTTCAAGCAATTTTCCTACCTCAGCCTCTCGAGTAATTGGGAATACAGGCACCTGCCACCATGCCCAGCTAATTTTTGTATTTTTAGTAGAGATGGGGTTTCACCTTATTGACTATGATGGTCTCTATCTCTTGACCTCATGATCCCCCCGCCTCGGCCTCCCAAAGTGCTGGGATTGTAGGCGTGAGCCACCGCGCCCAGCCAAACATGCAGATTTCTATCTGAGCATCTACTACTTGTCACTACTTCAGCTCACTCTGAATAAAAATAAGCGATGTCTTTACTACAGGCAAGCTCTCTTAGTAGACAGCGAGAAAATTGAAAAAATGATTAAAGACAACATTTTCAAGATGTTTGAAAATTTAGAGAAAGTAAAAGAACTTCGAAGTGTGGTGAGAAAATTTCCTGCCTTTACATTTTTATTTAAGAGAGACATTTCATGAAGCAGACACACTTAACAACACTTTAAAAAAATATGTTAAGGTGCTTGGAAACACACTTTTTTTTTCTTATTTGCACATATTTTAATAACAAGGTCATTTTAGTAATCAATCAACAAAGAAACAGAGAGAATTTTACACAGGATACTTCCACAAGTTTGGGTGAAAAAAGGTTTACGTGAAAGTTTAAAACATATACTATCTGTGTTAACAGAGGTTACAATACCAATTTTGATTATGCACAGTATCTAAAACATTATTATGCAAAGTTAGATCAAACAACAATGTTAAGTAAATTCTGTCCTAAAATTTTAAGTCTTTTAAGAAAGTCTAAAAGCCTCCTCTTTTCCCACTGACTGTCAAAACTTTGAGTTTTATGTCAGACTATCAATTTCTCATTTTAACTTTTACCCTACATGAAAAATTATCAAAAATATACAGATGGGTCTATACTAATTGTGACTATTTATATTTACATTAAGCAAAGTATCTGGCCAAGTTCTTTATACACAAATTACCACTTGTTCTTTGTGAAATTCATTAAAAAGGTAAAAACCACAGAAATGTCATTTGAAACAACATATTTCAGTATGGAACTGTTTTCCATCAATGAAGAATATTTTTAAATAACTGAACTGAAAAGTATTGAACTCCCCACCAATTTCAGCTGCAACAGTGTTCCTCCTGAATGTTTCCTAATTAGCGCTGTCTCTGTGTGTCCTCTTCCTGACTAGGATGTTTCCCACCACTAAGACCAGTGCTCATGGACCTTCTTCCTTGCTTCAATAGGTGAGTTTGCTGAATGTCGCCATGGGCACAGTGTAAAATACCACTCCCCTGAGAGCAACGTCCACTGCTGCGACAGCCTGGGATATTTTCTGTAGAATATCCCATGAAGCTTCCATTCCTACTAGGATTAGAAGGTACTGAAGCTAGAAGACCTAGTCCTCTATATTGTGAAAGCTGCTGATAGATCTGTTTCATTCTTTCAATATTCAAACGACTTGCCTCAGCATGCTTCACCACTGGTTTAGGATAATTAACTCCTATCAAACATTTGGCTACCTTTTGGATACCTTCTGGTGCATTCCAGGGATCATCGATATATTTTGCAGGGAAGCCTCTTAGGACAGGCAAATAACACCTGATATAGTCTCCATTAGGATTTGTTCTCCTACCAAAACCAACAGGGTAATAGCAGTGAAAAAACTGTTGAAAAAAGGAATTACAAGACAGCCACATCCAACTTCCAGCATTTATGCTCCAATCTGCATCAAGCAATCATTCTTCAAATACCTTCATTCTTTCTTCCCAACGAATCCACAGGTCCCCCGTGTCAGGAAGCAAGCAACTGCATGCCTGGCTAGATGATGAATCCAGCCCTCCTGAGGAAGCTGAGTCACGATGGCATCAATCCAGGGAAAGCCTGTCCTGCCTTCTGCTCATTTGGCTAAAGCCTGAGAATTTTTATCCCAAGGAATCTGAACACAGATAGGGTTTCCTTCCATTTTATCGAAGCGTGGATTATTTGTTGCTGCTATATAGAAAAACTCACACCATAGCAGTTGCCCATAAAGGGAAAGGGGAAGAGAACTGCTCTTCTTTACCTTTTGGTAGAGGTCTGTTAGTTGGAAGTAAAACAGCCGACATGACAAACAGCCAAATCGGAGTTAAGGACCAAGTCCAGTAGGGCTTCCAAGCAGATTTTGCATTTATTCAAGGTCTTTCAAAGTTTGCCACCCAAACTTTTCTTTCCAAATGAGTAAGTGCTTCAATTTCTTCGCCTGGCCACACTGCAGAGGATAATCTGTATCAAAACCGAGCTCCCCCAGTGAAGAGACTCCATATTTCTCATTATGATCATCAGACAGAGGAGTTGTGCACTTCTGTATCCCTTCTAAAGTAATTGTTGTTGAAACCGAGTGAGCCTGAAATTACCACTGAGACAAAGACTAGGCCAAATTACAGGGTTCTTTTTTTTTGAGACGGAGTTCGCTGCTGTTACCCAGGCTGGAGTGCAATGGCATAATCTCGGCCCACCGCAACCTCTGCCTCCTGGGTTCAGGCAATTCTCCTGCCTCAGCCTCCCGAGTAGCTGGGATTACAGGCACGGGCCACCATGCCCAGCTAATTTTTTGTCTTTTTAGTAGAGATGGGGTTTCACCATGTTGACCAGGATGGTCTCGATCTGTTGACCTCGTGATCCACACGCCTCGGCCTCCCAAAGTGCTGGGATTACAGGCTTGAGCCACCGGGCCGGGCTCAATTACAGGGTTTTCATTGTCAGCGGCCACAGAGGACTTGCGTCTCTTTAAACCGCGGCCCTGAAAGGAGGGTGTTAAGATCTTTAATGACCTTAAACCACCTCCTGGGCGGGAGTGAGGGCGAGAGGCTTCGGACATTCCGATTGTTACTTAAGTGGTTCACAGAAGTTAAGATAAGCGTTGGTTTGCACTGTGTTTGGATAGGTGGAAATTACAGACCTTAGTTACTTATTACAAGTTTCAGGGGCCATGACGTTGTGGGTTTGGACTGCTTGCCTAAGGCATCACGGTTACTGGGGGCAGTTTCAACGGAAAGCCGAGGTATGGGCGAGGCCTGCAGTTTATGGGGCAATTACCATGTCACATTGTCTCTACTGGTATCTCTAGAGGTTCCATTTTGCTGATGAGAGTCTGGACTCTGGTAAGTTAGAGGCGGCTGTCCACCATTGAGTTCCATGATCTTGTCTAGGTCATATAATGTACGCGAAATTCTTACAATGACTTCTATTCCAGCGTCAGCTGCCAGTTTCTTAATAGCGGCATCTCGTTCCTTGCCAGAGGGCTCAGAATCATATTCAATTGGAAGTTTAGTCATGTTCCATTCCTTCAAAAGCCTGGGAAGCACAGCTGCTGGTTGTCCACGAACCATGAACAGACGGGAGTTTAATTTTCGTAGACTGGCATCAAGATCCTCAAGACATTGAATCAAAAATCGCCACCTGATGATACCCACATTGGAGGAGCCGGGGAACCAGGGGTCCAGGACGTAGACTCCGCGCATGGCGTCGGCCCCCGAATGCATTCCTTCAGGGTGGGGTTGTCGTGGAACCAGTGCCGGGCATTCACCCCGATGCCTGGGGACGAGGAGGGTCCTCCACAGAGAAATTCCAGGAAGGAGGCTCCGGCTCATAACCTTCGCTTCCAGGAGAACTGCCTCACCCGAGGAGTGAGGAAAGGTCAGCGGAGAGGGTCAGGAAAAATGACCCCGAGGAGGGGGCGGGAGAACGCGCGGGTGCTGGAGGCGCAATGGGAAGATGAGCGGAGGTTGCCCAGTCCGCAGAGTCCGGGTGTGACGCCTTTAAGAGCCCGCGCCCGCTGCCAGCGTCTGGAGGTGATGCGTTAACTTCCAGGGCCTCGGACCTCCGGAGCCTGAGCAAGTTCCAGGAGCTCGAGTCGCCACCACAGCCCCAGGAGCTCGAGCCGCCACCACAGCCCCAGGAAGGTCGTCACGGAAACCTCGCCCCGCAGAGGCGGCCCCTGAGGACACAACGGCCTGCCCCAGGTGAGTCACCCAGGAGGGGAGGGAGCCCCTGTGGGCGGCGCTGCTGTCCCTCGGCCCCAGGGAAAAGACCGGGGATGGAGGACGGAGGCGGTGGTCGAGGCCTATGGATGGCTGCCGGCCGGTGACCGGTCCTAGGCCGCCCGGGTGACTCTGCCGCCGCCGCGTCAGCGGCCCCAAACATTTTTTAAAACATGCTACATACAAAGAAAAAATTGTAGAGAACTCTCAGAGGACAAAAACAATGAAAAATCTAGACTTCAGAGAAGTGGCAAAGTCTTAAAGCCAACAGCGATCCTGGGGTATCTGTCAACCCTGATGGCTCCCAGGCCTTTGTTTTAATGGGCTTGACATAGGGAAAGAAAGCAAAGCCCAGGACCTACTCAAGGTGGGAGATCCAGCCAAGACCCCCACACAGAGCTCGGATATCCAGCCAAGACCCGGAAACAGAGCTACGGACACTGAAGAGCACTTATCAAATGGAGACCAAAAAAGGAGCATTGAAGCCAACTAACCCCACAGAGAGAAAGAAAGGCAGCCACCTCAGCCTTGGGTTTCAGGTCTGGAGGGAATAGCTGTGATGCTTGCTCTTCAATTTTCTAACCAAAATCTGTTATATAGTTTGAGGTGTATAATTTAGGTATATAATTAGGTTATTATATAGGTTTGAGGTATGTATATATATATATATATATAATACATACATATATAATAAAATATATATATATGTATGTATATACCATCTCTGTAGTCTTCCCAAAACCAAAAATAATGAATGTAAAACATGTCTTTTGTATAGCATTTGGCTGGTGCATACCCCAAATCTCTTAAAACACTTAAACTTGGGCATTAAAGAGTTCTTCCAAATAAGCTTCAGATGATTGAAATACATTTTTAAAATAGATAAAACTCATGAATAAAACTATGAAAAAGATCAGGAGAAACAGCAACAAAAAAAGTAAGAAATGCTGGAGATCTTTTAATGATAGATACTGAATATAGAATAAGTAGCTTAATGCATTTTAAGAAATAAAAAGTAATTTTAAAATTTAGTCAAGTATTGAAAGGGTATCGGAAAGGATAAGATCAGTCTGCAAATCTGGAAATAAAATATAAATTTTAGAAATGATAAATGTAGCTGGAAAGTAGAAATGCAATGGATTGTTTAAAGAACAAAAGTATAAGTGCTCATCCCATCATTACTTTGTTTGCTGAGGTATTTCATAATAAAACAAAATAAAATTATAGTGAACACTTTTTCCTGTTCTTCCATGGCATGTGATAAAACAGAACAGCAAACAAATGACATTTTAGTGTATACAAGTGCTTAGTTTTCATGTTAACTAACAGATGATGTACCTGGAGTGTTCCTAAGTGTCTTGTTCACAGAATTTGATCAGCTTGAGGCTTGACTGAAAGTAGTGTGTTCAAGTTGCTCCTTCTGTGAAGAGTTTGACTGAAGAGTACCAAAATATGCCACCCCAAAGCATGCCTACTTGGCATTTGGATTATTTTAAACTGAACTCCATTAAGAACCAGCAGATGCAGGCAAAGTGCTAACAACAGGGTAGAGTTTTTCTTTTGTAAAGGAAAATTACATTTATAAAGGAAAGTTTCATCTGTAAAACAAGTCTTTCTCACTTGTACCAGGAAGAGGACCCTTAATTATTTTTCAGTGGCAATGGCACTGACAAATCTACATAACAAAGTGTACTCAACAACTTTGTTTACCACATTGTTTCCTGGTCAACTACACATAACTTGCCTCTACCACCTAGAAGCTGAAAAACTCCTTTTCCTTGGTTTAGCTTAAGATGGTATTTTAGCCAAAGTTTTAATCATCCTTTGGGTTTAGTCTTTGCTGGGCACTTCCATTTGTACATGTTCCATGCACATGATAATAGACTTCGGTTTGCTTTTCTCTTCTTAGTGTGAACGTTAAATAATGAGATTTTAAAAGTATCATTAGGGATAGAGTTTATTTGCCTACAAACCTGAAAAACACTGAACAAATGGGGTCAGCATTTCCAAAGTGGAGGAGTTCATTTTTCACTTATATAGGTGCAGACAGCAATATTTTGATAGGATTACAACATTTTGCTACAGTAGGTAGTCAGACAAACATGATGATCACCAGCTTCCCAGTAAGATCTCAGGAGTTGGTGAGTCGTCTCAAGTATGTGCATTAAGAAGCAAAATGAGAGTTTAACTGGTATATGACCTTCTGGGGACATTTCACCGGCAAACGGAAGAATGCTTTGGGTGAGCATGTGTACGGCTCTAGTAAACACACTGTGCATGCTCACCTTCCAAGTGCCAGCAGACCACTGGTTATGCAGACAGCCCAGCCCCAAGGGAATAATCAAGGGAAAAGGGATGCAAGATGCTGGAAGTGTGCCAGCACATAAAACCCTAAGTCCAAGGACTAATGGGTCACTTGTCTTCCAAGTTGCTTGTTGGTCCCTACTCTAAGTGTACTTTACTTTCTTTTCATTCCTGCTCTGAAGCTTTTTAATACACTTTTACTCTTACACTAAAACTTGCCTGAGTCTCTTCTTCTGCCTTATGTCCCTTAGTCAAATTCTTTGAGGTTGCTGAAGATCCATATGGATTCAACACCCGTAACTTGGATATCCACCACTGCTAGCAATTTCCCATACAAATCCAGGCGTATACACTACAGTGACTTGGTTGGTTATAGATTGCACATTCCAAGGAAGATTATTTATACTTTATACATCCATGAAGAGGGATAGTGATCTAGAGGGGAGTCGTTTCTCTAGTTCCATTTGGTCTCAATTAAGTACAGAAAGGCAGAAATTGTGTGACTCACATTGCAAAGCTGCATCCCTTCAGGGCTCAGGATAATATCAAGTTTCAGAAGTTTTAATTTGTAATTATTTTTAGTTGAAATTATTTAATTTCACATTTTAATCAAGATCTTTAGGAGAAATTGTCATAGATACACTCAAATGATTTAGCTCTTTTTATGTTATGGAGCTTAGTCCTAAATCGCTAGCAAGGTTCATTCGGAGAGTGCCACGTTCTACAGCAGGAGGAACTTTTCAGGCTTCAAAGCTGGTGGAATATAAGACAAATTTAAAGCAACATGAGAGAAGTGAATTTGTGACCTGAGTCAGGGTATATGGCTACATCTTTAATTAATGTAATTTTTTGAATGACTGTTAGTTTTTTTCGGCTGTACATTGACTTCATGGAAAACAAATGCAGTAGCAGCAGTGAGGACAAAAACATGACAAAACACAACAAATGATTATAATTCCTGGAATAAGTAATAAGCCACCAGGCTTCCCAAGGTCCAAACCAGCTCTTTAGCCAATCATTCAGAAAAGGTGTTGGATCTGAAAGGTTGGTTATTTAGCTTTTCCTATCAGCAATTAATTTAGTAATTTTATCTAATTAATTTGGGATATAGACACAACACTCAGTTTTCATGGTAGTGCAGGTTCTTCCTTGGGCTGCAGTGAGTATGTCTAAAGGCATATAGTTTTGTGACACAGCCTTTCTCATAAAATAGACTTCATCGTATAATAATGAAATACTTATGTAGCTGTCATTTGGGGTCTTTTTTTGTACAGTTGATTAGGGCCTCTATGTGATAGTATACACTCAATACCCAGTTGTGGAAAAAAGATGGAAGCTAAGTGATTATATTAAGTACCTAAGTTATTGATACCAAAATGATTAATGCCAATGGAATATAGAATGAACCCAATGAGATGGTAAAACAGAAAGATATGTGGGCTTTCAAAGGGTGTTTGACCTTGTGCTGAAGCATAACCTAAAGAACATCATCCTAAGCATCGTAGTGGTAACTTTGGTCCTGGACTGGCACTGCACGCCAAGGCATTTTATTTGGAGCTAGTGAATAATTGCCTGGTCACAGTGCCCATTCAGAGGCAGTCAATTACTAATTTGTAATTGAATGATGTGGACACACTGTTTTTTAAGACTCTGTTTCATATTTTTAGTGTTATTGGGCCTCATATTTTTGGTGTGATTCTTTTGTAAGCATATAAAAGGGCAAGCTGACCAAGCTGACCAAAAGAGTGGGTAAAGCAGATTCAACTGTTCCAAATGTGTGTTGGACTATTTCGAAATCCAGTTGTATTTTATCTTTCAATTGGGGCAGCATGAGAGTGAAAGCTAACAAACTGGTCTCTTATACAGGAAAGCTCTTCCCATGTCCTTTGTTTTGGAAAGTGTTTAATAGGCCAGCGATGTACCTAATTCTTAGGCCTACTGGTGTTCAGCACTGATGATTGTTTTGAGAAACATGGATCTATTTCTGATGTTCTATACAATCTTGTTCTTGGAAAGGGGATACCCACTATGGTAGGCTAGAATAACCAGAGAGGTACATGACATTACGAACCCAACAAATATTCCTGTCATATGCTGGCACAGTCCTCAGAGGTTTGTTTCATGGGCAACAGCTGGTGATAATAGCAACAAAACATAAGAACTAGCAACAAAAAGAAAGAAATTTGGCAGGAACTTTCCTATCTACTAACAATTATCAATATTGTGTTTATTTAGATACAGGCCTGGGCTGAGGTGTTAGGAAAGCTGACTACCTCAAATGTTATCTTTTCCTCCTTCTTGGTTCCAAAGAATTTTAATTTTATATCGCTTGTTTGAGATAAAGTCCCAACTGGCAAAATTGTTTTCCTTAAATGGGTGGCATGTATCCAGGATCCAATTCCTTCAGCTTAGTGGCACGAGGGTTGGCTAGGAGCACCTAAGAAGATTCCTTTCTGTATTTTTTAGTAGAGATAGGGTTTCGCCATGTTGGCCTTAGAGAGGCCATTGAAAGATATTGGTTCTAACAGACAAAATTTCATGGTTGAAATATGTGATGTTTGAGTGTTTTGTCTCCTAGGAGCCTACTATGGAAAGAGTCTTTTCCTAAATTATAGTTTATAGTTAGCTGCCTTATAAGGCCACTGCAATAATACAGCATATCCCCTTTTAATATCATACATTTCCAATTTCCTTGAGACAATTTCATAGGTCTGCCTGTTATGCCTTCAAATGGAGACCTCTGGTGTTTGCCAAAAGGGGCTGATATTAGGTTAAGCAAAACCAATGGAAGAGATTTTAGCCAAAGAACTTAAAAAAAACTCAGTTAATTTTGTCAATGGAGTTTTAATTATTCCATTTGTGTGTTACGCTAACCTAAATGACAAAGGTGAGAGGCAAAATGAAAATGTTGGAGACTGGGCCAGACTTTTCATATTGACTGGATTATATATCAGTAAAATGAATAACTTTGTCATTATAAAGTTCTAGAGGAACTCGTAAGTTAAAATAATTTTCTTCAAGAGAATTCTACTTACTGCTAAGGCTGCTGCTCTTGTGTATGGAAATGTTTCTATCCAAAGAGAAAACAAGAATGTACTTATATTCTTGTGATGGTGGTAGCTGAATAGAATCTAGCTGCCATGCCTCAAAAGAGCCTTTTGGTAAAGGAATATGGACTTGTTGAGAACTATATAAAGGTTTCCCTGGATTGTGTTTTGGGCAGCTATTGCAGTCATCGTATACTCTATAAGCAACAGTTGAAGAACCTTTTCAAGATACTGTTTTCCCTAAGCTGTCTTTTTGTTGAGGCTCTCAGAAAAGAAAGATGACTATTTTGGTTAGAAGTAAGCGTAGACAATTTGAACCATATCATAGCTTAGTCTTGGAGAAGTACATTTTCTCTTTTGATTCCCAAATCTCTTGTTCTGTTTTTGGAGCTCTGTATTGAGATAATTTTATATCAAAATTAGGTGCTTCCTTAAAAATAAAATGGGTCAATTTTCTTATTCAGATATCTTTACTGTAGCCCTTTTTGCTATATTATCTGCTAACTGATTTTACATGCTTGCTGGAGTGTCTGACTCTAACGGCCTAGAATCTGGATAACAGTTAATGATTCTGGCGGTAGTATGGCTTCCAATAATTTCAAAACGAGGCATGTGTTTTTTGTGGACTAACTGGAAGAGGTTAAAAATCTTCTTTGTTTCCATAGCATTTTTAAAGTCTTGAGCTATTCTGAAAGCATATCTGCTATCTGTATCAATGTTAGCATTCATTCCTTTTACAGGTTGCTAGGCTCTAATTAACGTTATTCACTCTTCTTTTTGGGCTGAGATTGCTCCTGGAAGGATGCACTTTTGAATTCCTAAGCCAAGGGTGCTATAGCATTACTTGCATGATAAATTACATATATCTTACTTAATCCTTTAAGTAAGATACATTTGTAACACAAACATTAGTGTTAGTAAGGGGTTTATTTGCAGGTCCTTTCCAGGAGAAAGAAGCTGGTCAGTTAATATGCAATCATGCAGCATGCCATCTGAAGGCAGGGCAGAAGAGTGACAGCATTTCGATTATTCCATCTGGAAATTGTAATATGGGGAGCAGAGAGAGAAAGAACTTCATAAACCGTTATTCTACTAACCAAACACTGTTGAGTTTGTTGAGGTTAGAAGCATTCCCACTTCTTTGAATGTGACAAAGACAGTGAGGAGCGATCTCATCATTATTTCTTCAGTTGCTCTTATTAATAGAGAGAGCAACTATAACCGGGAGAGAACAGTAACAGGTACTCTTTTCAGGCAAATGGGAATCCTCCAGCAGCGGAATCCAACTGTTGACTATAGTATCCTACTATATTTTGATCTCATGGATTTGCATCAGAACACCTAAGGTGTTTCCCAGATTTTCATAAACAAACAATGAAAAGGGAATATTGTAATTTGGTGTACTAATACTGGACCATCTATAACACTCTTTACATTTCTTCCATTGGTAACTAATTTTGCTCTGTCTATTCCATGGGGTCTGGCTTATCTTGTTTTTAAAAAAGATATAAATGTTGAGTTTTAAAGGAAAAGGTTGGAATCCAGTTTCTGCAGTATCCTCCTAATCCCCCAAAACTTCTGTACTGTTTCTTAGATTTCGGGGTAGGGACAACTAATATTCCTTTCATTTTATCCAGATTGAAAGAAAAGCCTTCCTTTGATATTAGGTGACCTAAATATCTTACTGTTTCTGACAGAACTGAAGTTTTTCTTTTGAGACCTTGTATCCCTTTGAAGTTAGTTGTTATGATAAAGACATTCCATCCTCTAGGGAGGCTTGCTTACACTCTGAGCAGAGAAGTAAACTATCTACATGTGATATCAAGGTAGTTTTCTTAGGGAAATTAACATCTGAAAGGTCCACTTTGGTTATTTTTGAAAATAAATTGGTTTTACAGTATATCCCTAAGAAATGATTGTCCATGTGCATTGTCTGCCTTATCAGGTGAAGGTGAAGAGAAATCGACTATCTGTATCCACAGGAATGCTAAAGAATGCATGGTGTACGTCTATTACAGTAAAGAACTAACTTTCAGCTGGGAATGTAAGCAGGGGATGGAGAGGGGATGTCCCGAAGATGCTCCCAGTTCCCGGCTTGGATGTGCCCGGGTCCTTGGACTCTCTTACCCCAGGAATGGGGGAGGGGGAGGGAGAGGGGAGAGGGGGGATGGGGGAGGGGGGAGGGGGGAGGGGGAGGGAGGAGAGGGGAGAGGGGAGGAGAGGGGAGAGGGGAGAGGGGAGGAGAGGGGAGAGAGGAGAGAGGGCTCCCATGCTTCTGTGGGAGGGGAACCAAGGGAGGAACCCCTATAGGTAAAGAGCAGCAGAATTCTAACCTTGAAGTTATTCCCGCCCCATTCATGTTTTCGACCAATTAGAGGAGTTTTTTCACACTTCCATGGGAGAGATTGATTTTTGACTCTGCCCGCAGCTCTACCATTTCTTAAAGTGCCCTCAGCCTGAGTTCCTAGAGCCAGGTGCGAGTTGCGCCAGTGCGCATGCACGAGGCACAAGCCACTCCTAGGGTCATTGTGACTTTCACCGTTGCCAAGCAACGGGCTCCTGAGACCTGGCAATGGATAAGCACCCTGTGGCAGTGAGTCAGAAACAAGACTCAGGCCACGCCTCGCCAGGACGTTCACAGGAAACTCTCTGGAGGCCAGGATTCATGAACGGTCGAACAAGAGAAAGAAACTTAAGGTGGAGGGATCGCAGGAAGCAGCCTGGAATCTCAGCCTCAGGCCTGTGCCAAGAGAGTACAGGTGGGTGTCCCCAATTTGTCTTGGCCTGGTCATCTCGAAGTACACATCTTCATGTGTGCCCATGAGCTGCTCTCTCACCCAGTGGTCATAGTCATGAAGAGCAGAACCCTGCAGCTTCAGGGACTGCCTGGAGCTGGGTTTTACTGTGCCACTGCTGTATGTCTGTGTGTGTGGGTGTGTATGTATTGTTTGTTGTGTGCACACGTATGTCTGTTTCAGATTAATCTCTCTCTCGCACTCTCTTTCTCTCTCTGTACATCTGTGTGCACGTGAGTGTGTGTGTGTGTGTGTGTTGGGGCGCATGACCCTGTCTGACAGAGAGCGGTTTCTTGCACGACGGCCTTTCTTTTGGTGAACTTCTCCCTGTGTTTCTGCCTGGGTTGTGTGGCCGGTTGTCAGTCGTTTACCCGGCAATTCCAGCTGACATTTCGGGAGGAAGGTCTAGGCAAACTATGGAGGGAGCTATGGGGGCCCAGCGTATATTTCGATCACCTGCCCATCCTGAACTGCCTCTTTCATGGGACCAAGAAAATCACAGCACAGCCAAGGACAAAAGCCTCAGCACAGCTCACAGCTCACCTGCAGGAGGGGTAAACATAAATCTCAAGGAAGATAGTTCTCACTTCGCTCGCTTCTGACCTCATTGAGAAATCTAGCCACAGCTCCATACAGGAACCACAAGGATGCCAAGAACGGGATGTAGCAAGCATCTCTATCCCTCCAACGCTGGCCTTTCTGGCCAAGTCAACCATTTGGCACTCCTCTTCGGATGCCCGTGGCAGTGGCATTGTGCTGTATTTGGCCTGGATTCTGGCCTATGCTCTGTCCTCCCTCTATCTCTGTCTACCCTCTTTCAGAGAAGCCTAAAGGCTTCCTGATCTGGCTAAGTGTCTTCACCATAGAACACTTCCCAGTCCAGCAGGGAGGAAGTACTTGGGGATTTGTTTCCCATCTGTTTCTTCTCCAAACCTGTTTTTCAATGATTGGGCAGGTGCGAAGAAGGTGGAGCCGGGGGGTTCCATCCCTGCCCCGGACAGGGAAGCTTTCTCAGTCTCCATGAGAAATCTTGGAAGGCTGCATCAAAGTCTCCATGGAAGGCTGCGTGGCTGCCCTTTGGCTTCTCCAAAAAGTGCTGGTGCAATTCACCTGCACTTCTCTGGTTCTTGAGGGCCACCTGTCACTATGCGTTTGGGGAAAGTGCCTTCAAGCACTGAATGTTTTGGCTGCCATGGATGCCAGGGAGCAAGTGAAGGGGACTGGGTTTAACTGGGTGCAGGGGTTGTTGCATCAGGTGTACCTGCTGGGAGGCGGGGTGGGAAAACAATGCCTTGAGGTCCCTGATATCTTTCTGTTTCCCACTGAGGCCCTTCTGCCCCTCTCCATTGTAACTCTATCCCTGCTTACCCTGTGGGATCCAAAATTGGATCTGAAGAGGAATGGGGAGAGCCCATCGGGCACGCTGAAGCTTCTCCTTCATCAGTAGCTGAAGCAGAAGAGCTCCGGAGGCAGTCCTGAGAACAAGAGTCTTAGGAATCCGACCCCAGCTTTGTCACACATATGTCTGTTTCCCACAGCTCACCAAACCTGCTGCTTTTGCCATGTGGATGGTCAGGTTGGGACACCATGCCTTGTGGTCCCTGAGATATTTCTGTGCCCAGTGCCAACCTTCCCACCCCAATCCATTGTAACCCCATCCCTATTTACCCGGTGGGATCCAAAGAGGACTGGAAAGAGCCCATCGGGTACCCTGAAGTTTCTCCTCCGCTGGAGCTGAAGCAGAAGAGTGCTGGAGGCGGTCCTGAGGACAAGAGTCTTATGGATTTGACCCCAGCTTTGTCACTTGTACTGGTGTTTCCCAGGGCTCCCCAAACCAGCTGCTTTTGCCACCCAGGTGGTGGGGTGGAGACACCACTCCTTGAGGTTGCTGACATCTTTCTGTGCCCCAGTGAGGCCCTTCCTGCCCCTCTCCATTGTCACCCCATCCCTGCTTCCCCAGTGGTATCAAAGATCGGATTCAAAGAGGGAAGGAGAGAGCCCATCAGACACCCTGGAGCCAGGAGCCAAAACAGAAGAGTACTGAAGGAGGTCCTGAGGACAGGAGTCTTATGGGTTTGACCCTGGCTATGTTGCACATACACCCAATTTCACAGCTATTCAAACCTGCTGCTTTCACTACCCACCAACACCACTGTAGTCCCACCTGCCTCAGCCATTTCTGCAAGCGGCTACAGCCTGAGTTTCCTGAGCAAGGTGCGAGTCAGCGTCACCAATGAGCATGCATGAGGCACAAGCCACTCCTAAGGGGATTGTGACATTCACCATTGAATGGCGACGGGATCCTGAGTGTTGGCAAATGAGGAGTTTCCTGAGGCAGTGTGTCAGAAACAAGGCTTAGGCCACTAGTCACCAGGACCTCCACAGGATAGTCTCCAGAGACTAGGACTCCCAATGGGTTGACCAGGATTCGCAGAGGGTCGACCAGGAGGAAGAAATCTCAGGTGGAGGGTTCCGCTGGGGAGCAACGCTGAATTGCACCCTAAGGCCTGTGACAAGGGAGTACATGGGAGTCTCCTGAAATGTCTTACCTTGGTTGTCTCAAGTACACATCTTCCTGGGTGCACATGGGCTCTCTCTCACTCTCACCAGAGGGTTGTCAGTCATGAAGAGCAGAACCCTGCAGCCTCAGGGACTGTCTGCCGCTGGGTGTTTCTGTGCCACTTCTGCTTATCTGTGTGTGGTGGCTTGTGTGTGTCTGTCTGTTTGAGTTTGTGCGCGTGTATGTCTCTGTCTGTGATTATGTCTGTCTTCTTTCCCACTCTCTTTCTCTCTCTCTGTGCATCTGTCTGTGCGTGTTGGGATGCATGACCCTGTGTGCCAGAGAGTGGATTCTTGCACCACAGCCTTTCTTTTGACGAGTCTCTCCCTGTGTTGCTGCCTGGATTGTGTGACCGGTGGTCAGTTTTTTTGCCAGCAATTCCAGATGGCTTTGGCCTGGGGAGGCGTGGGCAATGTGGGGAGGGAGATGTGTTGGGCCACCATATGTGTCAATCACCTCCCCATCCTGAGAGGCCTCTTTCTGTGGACCAAGGCGGTCACACCCCAGCCAAGGACAAAAGCCTCAGCATACAATGAGTCCATCTGTAAGAGGGTTGCCAACCCACTTCAAAGAAGACTGTTCTCACTTCTGTCACCCATAACCTCATTGAGAAATCTAGCCACAGCTCCACACAGGAACCACAAGGATGCCAAGAATGGGATGTGGCAAGCTTCTCTGTCCCTCCAACGCTGGCCTTTCTAGTCAAGTCAACCATTTGGCACTCCTCCCGGATGTGTGTTGGGATGCGTTGTGCTGTATTTGGCCTGGACCCTGGCCTATGCTCTGTCTTCCCTCTTTCTCTGTGTGCCCTCTTTCTGAGAAGTGTAGAGGCACTTCCTTGTCTGGCTCAGTGTCTTCAACATAGAACTCTTCCCAATCCAGCAGGGAGGAAGTTGGTGGAGATAAATTTTTCATCTGTTTCCACTCCACACCTGTTTCTGGGTGATTGAGCAGGAGCAATGATGTGGAGCCATGGGCTTCCATACCTGCCAAGGAAAGGGAAGCTTTGTCAGTCTCCATATCCTAGTAGATGGCTGTGTGGCTCCCCTCTGGTTTCTCCAAAATGTGCTGTTTCAATTCACCTGCACTTGTTCTCTTATTCTTGAGGGCCATCTGTCACTATGCTCCTGGTGAAAGTGCCTTCAAGCACTGAATCTTTTAGCTGACATGGATGCCAGGGAGCGAGTCAAGGGGACTGGGTTTCCCTGGGTGCCGGTGTTCTGGCATCAGGGGTACCTGCCAGGTGGGGGCACCATGACTTGAGGTCCCTGAGATGTTTCTGTGCCCAGTGAGGCCCTTCCCGCATCTCTCCATTGTAACCCCATCCCTGCTTATGCTGTGGGATCCAAAATTGGATCCGAAGAGGAGTGGGGAGAGCCCATTGGGCACCCTGAAGTTTCTCCTCCACCAGGAGCTGAAGCAGAAGAGCGCTGGAGGTGGTCCTGAGGATAAGAGTCTTATGCATTTGACCCCAGCTTTGTCACATGTACGAGCATTTTCCACAGCTCCCCAAACCTGCTTCTTTTGCCACTTGGGTGGCGGGGTGGGGAAACCAGGCGTTGAGGTGGCAGACATCTTTCTGTGCCCCAGTGAGGCCCTTCCTGCCCCTCTCCATTGTAACCCCATCCTGCTAACAAGGTGGGATGCAAAATCGGATCTGAAGAGGAGTCCGGAGAGCTCCTCGAGCACTCTGAACCTTCTACCCTGCCAGAAGCCAAAGCAGAAGAGTGCTGGAGGTGGTCTTGAAGACAAGAGTCTTATGGATTTGACCCCAGGTTTGTCCCACATATGTCCATTTCCCCGACTCCCAAACCTGCTGCGTGTGCCACCCGGGTGGCGGGGTGGGGCAACTGTGCCTTGAGGTTGCTGACATATTTCTGTGCCCCAGTGGGGCCCTTCCTGCCCCTCTCCATTGTCACCCATCCCTGCTTACCCGGTGGGATCGAAGATCAGATTCAAAGAGGATAGGGGAGTGCCCATCAGGCACCCTGAAGTCAGGAGCTGAAACAGAAGAGCACTGAAGGAGGTCCTGAGGACAGGAGTCTTAAGGGTTTGACCGTGGCTGTGTTGCACATACACCTGCTTCTCATGGCTCCCCAATCCTGCTACTTTCACTCCCCACCACCACCACTGTAGTCCTAGTAGCTGCGGTCATTTTCTTATTGGGCTGCAGCTTCGGTTCCGGAAGCAGGTGGTATTTGGCCTCACCAGTGTGCATGAATGGGGCACAAGCCGCTTCTCAGGGGATTGTGAAGTTCACCATTGAATGGCGACGGGATCCTGAGACTTGGCAAAGGAAGAGTTTCCTGTGGCAGTGTGTCAGAAACAAGGCTTAGGCCACTCCTCACCAGGACCTCCACCAGATAGTCTCCAGAGACCCAGACTCACAGTGGGTTGACTAGGTTTCAAAGAGGGTCAACCAGGAGGAAGAAATCTCAGGTGGAGGGTTCTCTTTGGGAGCAGCATAGAATTCCAGCCTCAGGCCTCTGACAAGGGAGTACAGGTGAGTCTCCCCAAATATCTTGCCTGTGTTATCTAGAGTACACATCTTCCTGTGTGCACATGGGCTGCTCTCTCACTCTCACCAGACGGTTGTTAGTCATGAAGAACAGAAGCCTGCAGCCTCAGGGACTGCCTGCAGCTGGGTGTTTCTGTGCCACCTCTGCTTATCTGTGTATGGTGGGGTGTGCGTGTGTGTGTGTTTGAGTGTGTGCACATGTATGTCTCTCTGTCCGTGATTATGTTTCTCTGTTATTTCCCGCTCTCTTTCTCTCTCTCTCTGCATCTATGTGTGCGTGTTGGGACGCATGGCCCTGTGTGCCAGAGAGCGGTTTCTTGCAACACGGCCTTTCTTTTGACGAGTCTCTTTCTGTGTCGCTGCCTGTCATGTGACTGGTTGGCAGTCATTTCCCCAGCAATTCCAGTTGGCTTTTGCCAGGGAAGGCATAGGCAATGTGGGGAGGGAGATGCGTTGTGCCACCATATGTTTCAGTCACCTCCCCATCCTGAGATGCCTCTTTCTGAGGACCAAGACGATGAAACCCCAGCCAAGGACAAAAGCCTCAGCATAGCTCATTGTCCACCTTCAGGAGGGTTGCCCACCCACCTCAAAGAAGACTGTTCTCACTTCTCTCACCCATAACCTCATTGAGAAATCTAGCCACAGCTCCACACAGGAACCACAAGGATGCCAAGAACGGGATGTAGCAAGCATCTCTGTCCCTCCAATGCTGAACTTTCTGGCTAAGTCACGCATTTTGCACTCCTCCTCGGATGCCCATGGCAGTGGCATTGTGCTGTATTTGACCTGGATTCTGACCCATGCTCGCTCCTCCCTCTTTCTCTGTCTGCCCTCTTTCTGAGAAGCTTAAAGGCTTCCTGATCTGGCTACGTGTGTTCAACATAGAACACTTCCCAGTCCAGCAGGGAGGAAGTACTTGGGGATCTGTTTCCCATCTCTTTCCTCTCCAAACCTGTTTCTCAGTGATTGGGCAGGTTCGATGAAGGTGGAGATGTGGGCTTTCATACCTGCCCAAGACAGGGAAGCTTTCTCAGTCTCCATGAGAATGCTTAGAAGGCTGAGTGGAAGTCTCCACGGAAGGCTGCATGGCTGCCCTTTGGCTTCTCCAAAAGGTGCTGGTGTAATTCATCTGCTCTTGTCTCATCCTTGAGAGCCATCCCTCATTATGCCCCAGGGGAATGTGCCTTCCAGCACTAAATCTTTTGTCTTCCATGGATGCCAGGGAGCAAGGGAAAGGGACTGCATGTAACTGGGTGCAGGGGTTGTTGCATCAGGTGTTCCTGCCGGAAAGTGGGGTGGGAACACAGTGCCTTGAGGTCCCCGATATCTTTCTGTTTCCCGCTGAGGCCCTTCCTGACCCTCCCCATTGTAACTCTATCCCTGCTTACCTGATGGGATCCAAAATTGGATCTGAAGACGAATGGGGAGAGCCTATCAGGCACCTTGAAGCTACTCCTCCATCAGGAGCTGATGCAGAAAAGCACTGGAGGCAGTCCAGTGAACAAGAGTCTTATGGATTTCACCCCAGCTATGTCGCACATTTGCCTGTTTCCCACGGCTCTTTACACCTGCTGTTTTTGCCATGTGGGTGGTCGGTTGGGGACACCATGCCTTGAGGTCCCTGAGATCTTTCTGTGCCCAGTGTCAACCTTCCCGCCCCTCTCCATTGTAACCCCTTCCCTACTTACCCAGTGGGATCCAAAATCGGATCCGAAGAGGAGTGGGGAGAGCCCATCGGGCACCCTGAAGCTTCTCCTCCGCCAGAGCTGAAGCAGAAGAGTGCTGGAGGTGGTCCTGAGGACAAGTGTCTTATGGATGTGACCCCAGCATTGTCACATGTACGAGAGTTTCCCACGGCTCCCCAAACCAGCTGCTTTTGCCACCTGGGTGGTGGGGTGGGGACACTGCGCCTTGAGGTCGCTGACATCTTTCTGTGCCCCAGTGAGGCCGTTGCCGTCCCTCTCCATTGTCACCCCATCCCTGTTTCCCCGGTGGGATCCAACATCGGATTCAAAGAGGAAAGGGTGCCGATCAGGCACCCTGAAGCCAGGAGCCTAAACACAAGAGCACTGAAGGAGATCCTGAGGACAGGAGTCTTATGGGTTTTACTCGGGCTGTGTTGCACATACACCCGTTTTCACGGCTCCCCAAACCTGCTGCTACCCACCACCACCACTGCAGTCCTACCTGCCTCAGCCATTTCTGCGAGTGGCTACAGCCTGAGTTTCCTGAGCAAGGTGTGAGTCAGCGTCACCCATGTGCATGCTTGAGGCACAAGCCGCTCTTCAGGGGATTGTGAGGTTCACCATTGAACGGCGATGGGATCCGGAAACTTGGCAAAGCAGTAGTTTCCTGAGGCAGTGTGTCAGAAACAAGGCTGAGGCCACTCCTCACCAGGACCTCCACAGGATAGTCTCCAGAGACCAGGACTCTCAGTGGGTTGACCAGGATTTGCAGAGGGTCGACCAGGAGGAAGAAATCTCAGGTGGAGGGTTCCCCTGGGGAGCAACGTGGAATTCCAGCCTCAGGCCTGTGACAAGGGAGTACAGGTGAGTCTCTCCAAATGTCTTGCCTGGTTATCTCGAGTACACGTTTTCCTGTGTGCACATGGGCTGCTCTCTCACTCTCACCAGAGGGTTGTTAGTCATGAAGAGCAGAACCCTGCAGCCTCAGGGACTGCATGCGGCTGGGTGTTTCAGTGCCACTTCTACTTATCTGGTTGGTGGCGTGTGTGTATGTGTGTTTGAGTGTGTGCGCGTGTATGTCTCCCTGTCTGTGATTATGCCTCTCTCTCCTTTCCCGCTCTCTTTCTCTCTCTCTGCGCATCTGTGTGCATGTTGGGATGCATGGCCCTGTGTGCCAGAGAGCAGTTTCTTGCACCACAGCCTTTCTTTTGATGAGTCTCTGTGTCTCTGCCTGGGTCTTGTGACTGGTTGTCAGTCGATTCCCCAGCAATTCCAGATGGCTTTTGCCAGGGGAGGCTTGGGCAACGTGGGGAGGGAGATGCGTCAGGCCACCATCTTTTCAATCACCTCCCTATTCTGAGAGGCCTCTTTCTGTGGACCAAGAGGATCACACCCCAACCAAGGACAAAAGCCTCAGCATAGCTCATTGACCACCCACCTCAGAGAAGACTGTTCTCACTTCTCTCACCCGTAACCTCATTGAGAAATCTAGCCACAGCTCCACACAGGAATTACAAGGGTGCCAAGAACGAAATGTGGCAAGCTTCTCTGTCCCTCCAACGCTGGCCATTTTGGCCAAGTCAACCATTTGGCACTCCTTCTCTGGTGCCCGTGGCAGTGGCATTTTCTTTATTTGGCCTGGATTCCGGCCTGTGCTCTATCCTCCCTTTTTCTCTGTCTGCCCTCTTTCTGAGAAGACTAAAGGCTTCCTGATTTGGCTAAGTGTCTTCAACATAGAATACTTTCTGTCCAGCAGGAAGGAAGTACTTGGGGATCTGTTTCTGTCTTGTTTCTTCTCCAAACCTGTTTCTCAATGATTGGGCAGGTGGGATGAAGTTGGAGGTGTGGGCTTCCATCCCTGCCTGCGACAGGGAAGCTTTCTCAGTCTCCATGAGAAAGCTTGGAAGGCTGTGTGGACATCTCCATGGAAGGCTGAGTGGCTTCCCTTTGGCTTCTTCAAAAGGTGCTGGTGCAATTCACCTGCACTTCTCTGGTTCTTGAGGGCCATCCATCACTATGCCCCTGGGGAAAGTGCCTTCTTGAGGGCCATCCATCCCTTTGCCCCTGGGGAAAGCACTGAACCTTTTGGCTGCCATGGATGCCAGAGAGCAAGGGTAGGGGACTGCGTTTTACTGGGTCCAAGGGTTGTTTCATCAGGTGTACCTGCCAGTAGGTGGGGTGGGAACACAATGCCTTGAGGTCCCTGATATCTTTCGTTTTCCCACTCAGGCCCTTTCTGCCCCTCTCTATTGTAACTCCAATCCTGCTTACCCAGTGGGATATAAAATTGGATCCAAAGAGGAATGGGGAGAGCCCATCAGGCACCCTGAAGCTTCTCCTCCATCTGCAGCTAAAGCAGAGGAGCACTGGAGGCAGTCCTGAGAAGAAGAGTTTTATAGATTTGACCCCAGCTTTGTCGCACATATGCGTGTTTCCCACTGCTCTCCAAACCTGCTGCTTTTGCCACCCGGGTGGTGGGGTGGGGACATCATGTCTTGAGTTTGCTGACATCTTTCTGTGCCCCAGTGAGGCCCTTCCCACCCCTCTCCATTGTCACCCCATCCCTGCTTACCCGATAGCATCCAAAATCAGATTCAAAAAGGAAAGGGGAGAGCCCTTTAGACACCCTGAAGCCAGGAGCCAAAACAGAAGAGCACTGAAGGAGGTCCTGAGGACAGGAGTCTTATGGGTTTGACCACGGCTGTGTTGCACATACACCCGTTTTCATGGCTCCCCAAACCTGCTGCTTTCACTACTCGCCACCACCACTGCAGTCCTACCTGCCTCAACCATTTCTGCAAGCAGCTACAGCCTGAGTCTCCGGAGCAAGGTGCGAGTCAGCGTCACCAATGCGCATGCATGAGGCACAAGCTGCTCCTCAGGGGATTGTGAGGTTCACCACTGAATGGCGACAAGAATCTGAAAGTGGGCACAGGAGGAGTTTCCTGAGGCAGTGTGTCAGAAACAAGACTTAGGCCACTCCTCACCAGGACCTCCACAGGATAGTCTCCAGAGACCAGGACTCGAAGTGGGTTGACCAGGAGGAAGAAATCTCAGGTGGAGGGTTCCCCTGGGGAGCAGCGTGGAATTCCAGCCTCAGGCCTGTGACAAGGGAGTACAGGTGAGTCTCCCCAAATGTCTTGCCCTGGTTATCTCCAGTACACATCTTTCTGTGTGCACATGGACTGCTCTCTCAGTCTCACCAGAGTGTTGCTAGTCATGAAGAGCAGAACCCTGCAGCCTCAGGGACTGCCTGTGGCTGGGTGTTTCTGTGCCACTTCTGCTTATCTGTGTGGTGGCGTGTATGTGTGTGTTTGAGTGTGTGCGCATGTATGTCTCTGTCTGTGATTATGTCTCTCTCCTTTCCCGCTCTCTTTCTCTCTCTCTGTGCATCTGTGTGTGTGTGTTGGGATGCATGGCCCTGTGTGCCAGAGAGAGGTTTCTTGCACCACAGCCTATCTTTTGATCAGTCTCTGTGTCGCTGCCTGGGTCCTGTGGCTGGTTGTCAGTCATTTCCCCTGCAATTCCAGATGGCTTTTGCCAGGGGAGGCATGGGAAACATGGGGAGGGAGATGCATCAGGCCACCATATGTTTCCATCACCTCCCCATCCTGAGAGGCCTCTTTCTGAGGACCAAGATGATCACACCCCAGCCAAGGAAAAAAGCCTCAGCCTAGCTCATTGTCCACTTGCAGGAGGGTTGCCCACCCACTTCAAAGAAGGCTGTTCTCTCTTCTCTCACCCATAACCTCATTGAGAATTCCAGCCACAGCTCCACACGGAACCACCAGGATGCCAGGAGTGAAATGTGGCAAACTTCTCTGTCACTCCAACACTGGACTTTCTGGCTAAGTCAACCATTTGGCACTCCTCCCCGGATGTGTGTTGGGATGCATTGTGCTGTATTTGGCCTGGAGTCTGGCCTGTGCTCTGTCCTCCCTATTTCTTTGTCAGCCCTCTTTTTGAAAATCCTAGCGGCTTCCTGATGTGGCTCAGTGTCTTCAGCATAGAACACTTCTTGGTCCAGTAGGGAGGAAGTTCATGCGGATCCGTTTCCTGCCTGTTTCCCCTCCACACCTGTTTCTGGATGATTGAGCAGGTACAATGACGGTGGAGCTGTGGGCTTTTATACCCGCCCGGGACAGGGAAGCTTTCTCAGTCTCCATGTCCCACTGGATGACTGCGTGGCTGCCCTCTGGCTTCTGCAAAATGTGCTGTTGCAATTCACCTGCAATTCTTCTCATTCTTGAGGGCCATCTGTCATTATGCCCCTGGGAAAGTGCCTTCCAGCACTGAATCTTTTGGCTGCCATGGATGCCAGGGAGCGAGCCAAGGGAACTGCGTTTTGTGGGGTGCAGGGATTGTTGCATCACAAGTACCTGCCAGGTGGCAGGGTGGGGACACTATGCCTTGAGGTCCCTGAGATTTTTCTGTCCCCAGTGAGGTCCTTCCCTCCTGTCTCTATTGTAACCCCATCTCTGCTTACCCAGTGGGATCCAAAATTGAATCTGTATAGGAGTAGGGAGAGCCCATTGGGCACCTTGAAACTTTTTATCCACCAGAAGCCAAAGCACAAGAGTGCTGGAGGTGGTCTTGAGGATAAGAGTCTTATGGATTTGACCCTGCTTTGTGGCATGTATGCCCATTTCCCATGGCTTCCCAAACCTGCTGCTTTTGCCACCTGGGTGGCGAGGTGTGGACACCATGCCTTGAGTTGCCTGAGGTCTTTCTGTGTCCAGCGAGAACCTTCCCGCCCCTCTCCATTGTAACTCCATCCCTGCTTACCTGGTGGGATCCGAAATCGGATCCGAAGAGAAGTGGGGAGAGCCCATCGGGCACCCTGAAGCCAGGAGCCAAAGCGGAAGAGCACTGAAGGAGGTCCTGAGGACAGGAGTCTTATGAGTTATATCCCGGCTGTGTTGCACATACACCCATTTCCCACGGTTCCCCAAACCTGCTGCTTTCACTCCCCACCACCACCACTGTAGTCCTAACAGCCTCGCCTATTTCTTCAAGGGGCTGCAACCTGAGTTCCCAGAGCCACGTGCAAGTCGGCCTCATCAGTGGGCATGCAGGAGGCACAAGCTGCTCCTCAGGGGATTGTGAGGTTCACTGTTGAATGGCAATGAGTTTCTGAGACTTGGCAAAGGAGAAGTTTCTTGTGGCAGTGTGTCAGAAACAAGGCTTAGGGTGCTCCTTGCCAGGACTTCCACAGGATAGTCTCCATAGGCCAGGATTCGCAGAGGGTGGACCAGAAGGAAGAAACCTCAAGTGAAGGGATTGCTGGGGATGCAGCATGGAATTCCAGCCTCAGGCCTGTGCCGAGGGAGTGCAGGTGAGTCTCCCCAAATGTGTTGCCTGGATATCTCGAGTACATGTCTTCCTGTGAGCCTATGGGCTGCTCTCTCACTCTCACCAGAGGGTTTTAGTCCTCAACAGCAGAACCCTGCAGCCTCAGGGACTGCCTGGGGCTGGGTGTTACTGTGCCACTTCTGTATGTCTGTGTGTGGTGGCGTGTGTGTGTGTGTGTGTGTGTGTGTTGCTTGTGTGTGGGGGCGTGACAGTGGAGCTCTGGGCTTCCATACCTGCCTGGGACGGGGAAGCTTTCTTAGTCTCCATTTCCCACTTGCTGTCCCTTCTTGCCTCTTTCCATTGTAATCACATTCCTGCTTATCCTTGGGATCCAAAATCGGATTGGAAGAGGAGTGCAGGGAGCCCCGAGGTCACCAACAATTTCTCCTCCGCTGGGATCTCTTGGAAACCCCTCATCCCAGAGCCTTTGAGAGGTAGGTTCTTTTGGAGGCCAGGATTCACGATGGGTCGACCACTAGGAAGAAAATTCAGGAAGAGGGATTGCCAGGGAAACATGGTGGAATCCCAGCCTTAGACCTGTGCCCACAGAGTACGGGTGAGTCTCTCCAACTGTTTGAACAAAGAAGCTCACCTGGATTTTCCACCTAGCCCATGCACAGGAAAGTCAGACAAAGTACTTTGCATCCTGGCATGTGGGCGTGGATGGAGGCATGGCGCTGGGAAACACTTGCCTTTGTAACCATAGCCCTTGTGTACTCAGTAAGATTAGTTTTTTCCTTAACACAGTCCCCCTCTGAACAGCAAAGTGCAACTGCTGTTGGGATATGGGTGTCGATTGCCTTTTAGCTACTTCCTGCTGAATTTGGGTGTAGGAGGGGGCCTGCAGTTGAGGTTTCCTCCAGAGTGGAGTCTTCCAGGGTTGCAGGTTGATCCAGAGGTCTAGGATAGAAATCATGAGCCAGTTGTTAACCACACTCCACGATCCTGTTTCTTGAAAGCCTTTAGCCCTGTGTTTGATTGATCCCTGAGTTCTTTAACAATAACTGATTGATTTACAAGGTAACACCATTCTTTTCCTAGAAAGGGACATGTTTCTTCTCTCTCTGCTATTAGCAGATACAGGGACATTTTATTTTGAAGAGCTAACAGCAGCTAAAGAGTTAAGCTGCTTCTGCAGAGAGAATTAGCAACCTCTTCCATGTTATTATTTAACTCCTAAGATAGCTCAAAGTAAAACTAAGTAGCGGTAGTAACTCTTCCAATACCAGTATCATGTCCTCCTATTATTCTACCCCATCCCAATGAAAGAAATAATTGGGGTTTGTGTATGGGGTTGGCCTTAGCAAGATAAGACTGCACCTGAGAGTCAGTGTAAATTGTCATGTGTGGGGGGGCACTAGGACACTAGGAAGCAGGAGATGAGAGCTATTAGGCCAATTTGTAGGGGTAACCACATAGAGTCTGGTTGCAAATAATAGAGTTATAGTCCTGTTAATGCCAGGATGTAAGTTAGACTCATGAGTAGTTACTTTCCTGGGGATCTTGTTGGAAGGGCAGATGTGCATCCTCTAACAGCTCACAGGTGTATGAAGGGTCATCTCCTGGAACTTCAGGCTGTGGACTGGAGGGCCCAGGATTTTCTTCAGGAGGAGTTCAAGGCTTCAGCTGAGTGTGATGACTCCATGAGTCAATTCTCACCACCTTAACTGCCATTGGGGTAGACAGAATAATGGAAAACCGTGCTTCCCAAGATGGGCCTGGAGAGGGAGAATCACTGTGGCTTTGAAGGAAGGGCTGTTATTGCTTTGAAAACAGCGATGGAGTCTGAATCTAGGGATTATATCATTAATCAGGACTTTTATTACCTCTTGGGTTTTTTCTGTTCTACAGGGTAAAGCCTTAACCCAATTCGTGTAGGTATCTAGTGTGTACTAGACTTAGGATATGGGTAAAGTCCATTTGCCAGTCCTCACCTGGGTAATGACCAGTTCACTGTTCCCCAGGAGGAGTTTGCGATGTTCCAAAGTATTATTTTTCTGGCATATTTCACATCCTTTGACTATCTGTTGAACAGCCTTGAAGAGGCCTTTTTCTGTAGATATAGATCTGGCCATTTGATGTGAATTCTCTATACCATATGGAAGATTTGATGTAGGGTTTAAGTACTTTCCCCCGGCTGGAAGCAGGTAGAGTAGTTTTCCCTCCTCAGTACTATCCATTCTGAAGGAAGAAGATTGGGAGATTGTCCACTCTACCTCTTCTGATGAGCATTGACGTCTAGTTCCCTGGAGGGGGATTTTCCATATTAAAGGTCCTTCTATAAATTCTTGACTAGCTGCCCTTTTCACCTCTAGGTCAGCTCAGCGACTGCCCTCTGCTTCCTTCTCATCTCCTTTTTGGAGACCTTGGACAGCTTGTAATGTCTAAAATTTCCTTGTAACATTTAATGGGAGTTCCTGCTGAGGTTAGGAACTCTCTTTCCTTCCTGATTGCAGCATAAGCATGCAGAACCAGGTAAGCATATTTGGATAATATTGGAGTATTACAAGGGCCTGTTATAGGACTTTACTAGACCCTGAGCTTTTAAGTTTCTTACAATATCCTGTAGCCGCTTTTTGGCTTCCAGTCTTAGGAGTTACACATAACCTAGCACTGCGGACTAAGGGAAGTAGCCCTGTGCATTTATACAGCGGGAGGTTCTCATAAGCATAAACCTGAGGGCACCATGGGCATGGGTCCCTCACTGCCACCCCAAGAGCGTCATGTGCGGGAAATATCTTAGAGGAAAGAGCTGGGAAGAAGTTTCCCTCATGGAAATCTGGATCCAGGAGGTTGTGGTCTGAAAGGCTGGGCGTGGCTTGCACAGGTGGCTTTTGTTCCCACCACCAGGCCCAGCCACTACAGCGGCCATCGTGCAGCCACTGCTGCCAGTGTGTGTCTAAAAGGCTGGGTGTTTCTCACACAGGCAGCAGCTGTTCCAGCTGCCCTGGCCAGCTGCTACTGTGCTGCTGCTGTGGTTCTGAAGGGCTGGTGATGGCTCACATAGGCAGCTTTTTCTTTGGAGTTTTTAAGTTGAGCCCAAACTTGACCAGAGAGAACTGGGAATTTGGGAACTCCCTTCCTCCTGCTGACCCCCAGTTTGGCCCAGAAAAAGAAGAAAACAGCAAGAAAGGGAAGCTGATTTGGAGAAAGCCTGATGCTTATGTCTTTAAGTCCTGGCAGCTGTGTAATTGAAAGGCTGGGCATGGCTTGCAGAGGCAGCTGTGCCCACCCGGCCTTGCCTCCACCAGCTGGATGCAGCCCCATGCAGGTCCAGCTGCCCAGTGTTCCTCCTTAACAAAATTAAAAGAACTGAAAGGACAGATTAGCAAGCCAGAAGGGCTTCCAGTTCACCACTTTGATGTACCCAGGTCCTTGGCCTCTCTTACCCCAGGAATGGGGAAAAGGAGCCTGGAGAAATGGTGAGCTTACCATTCAAATAAATATTGTGGACCCAAAGAGTTTAGCAGAGAGTGATTAGACAAAGAGAGAGAGAGAAAAAAAAGAGAACAAATATGAGAAAGAGTTCCCACGCTGCCATGGGTGAGGATCCAAGGGAGGAATACATATAGGTAAGGAGCAGTGGGATTTTAACCTTGAACTTATTCTTGTGCCATTTATATTTTTGTCCAATGAGAGGAAATCTTTCAAACTTCTGCTGGAGTGATTCATCTTTGACTTTGATATCGGATTGGCTACTTGACCCCCAACCGAGGCCTCTCTTCCCAGAGCTTTCGGTGGGCTTTTTGAACAAAGAAGCTCACCTGGATTTTCCACCTAGCCTTTGCATGGGAAAGTCAGACAAACAACTTTACATTCCCAGATGGGGGCTGGATGGAGGATAGTGCTAGGAAACTCTTGCTTTTGAAACAACGCCCCTGGTGGACTCTGGAGGAGAAGTTTTTCCCTTTAACACAGTCCTTCAGGAAGGCAGTCAAGGACATATGGGGATTTGGTACAGCTGGTATTTCTAATGGTGGATCTCTCCTTAAGGAGGAAGACTTAGTTTTAGAGATAGGATTGTCCATAATTTACATTTTTCTTTCTGAATGATTGAAAACTGAAAACCTAGTGGAAAGTGTTTGGGTTCAGGTGTATTGCTTATGAAAATAGCTTCTCAATGTGACACCTTGAGTCATTTCTTTCCTCTATGTGTCTCAGTGATCCCAAGGAACGTGGGTCTTTAAGGCATCAGGTGATAAACCTTTATGTGTGCCCTCCTGATTAAGGAAAATTCCTTGTACGTTCATAAGGAATTCCTGTTTCACATCATGAGCAATAAGCTCCAACACTCCTAAGAGACCTTAGCTGCCTAACGTACCTTTGGCTGGGAGGAAGAACCTCCTTTTTCAGAACTTACATTCATAGAGCACTTCATAATTCTGGTGATTCATGGAGAAAGTTTAGATTTATTAATTGACCTCTGTTTCAGAATCTGGCTAGTTTTAAAGGTAATTTTTTTTTGTTTTTATTTTTGCATAAGCCATAACAATTCACTTTCTTTTTTGAGAAACTGTTTTCTCCTGACCAAAATTTTGAACAAGAGAAAAGGTTCTGATAACTATAGTTAGTAATCTCACACAAAACCTTGACCTCAGAGAAAAGTGAAAATCACAAAGCCGCAATTAGCACAATCTCTAGAGAATAGCACATAAAGCTACCTTAGAGCAGAGCTTCAATTCCAACCTTGTTGAGATAGAAATGTGTGTAGCTGAAACAAACCTAGGAGGATTGAGACCAAGAGGGGTCTTACCAAGGATCCCATTGACTCTGGTGAAGTCAGATGAATGAAAGCTGTTCATGCTGGCACCACGGCTCTGGCTGTCAGCAAAGTGACAGAGATTACTAGAGGTCTGTTTTATCCCTTTGTGGCTGGCACAATGACAACCTTAAATAATGAGATTCAGAAAACATGATCACGTATAGAGTTTATTCGAGTGCAAAGCTTGAGGATGGCCATCTGGGAAAGCGCTGGCTACAAACAAATGGAGTCAGTGTTTCCAAAGTGGAAGAGTTAGGGTTTTACTTGCATAAGAAAAGTTCTGGTAGAATTACAACCTTTTCCACACAAGACCAGGAACATATGACACAGCGATTTGTTTTGTTACTGGTTGCTACATTCCAAGCAAGATTATTTTCTTACTCCTTGAGGAGGGTAGTGATCCAAGGAGGGAGCTTATCTCTGGCACCTTTTGGTCTTAATTATTTGGAGTAAAAAAGGCAGAAGTTCCAGCTGCATGCCATGTAACTCAGGTTGCATAGCCACATTCCTTGAAGGCCCAGGACAACTTAAAATTCCAGCAGCTTTAAGTGTGAATTATTTAATGTCACGTCTATCTTTGAGGAGTCTAATTTACACTGCCCTATTTGGAAAACCAAAAATATGTAGAGAAAAAGATTTTTGTCTTCTCACCGTATCTATACCCAAATCAATTTGTTTCTTATGTTAAACCATCATATCTTCAATATTATGGTATTTGAGAGTCTTATTTTAACATCTTATACTGAAGTTAACTTTAAAAACTAGCTGTTAAAAGACTAAAGCCTAGTCTATCTGTTAAAGTATTATGCCTGTATGATTTTCAATTTAGGGCTTATATCTAAAGCCATTTTTTTCCTTCCCATTCATCATATCTTGATATATATGCATATTACCCTGGATTGGAGTATGATATTGCTCTTGTCCTAATTCAGCTTTAAACTATTTTATCTGAGGAATCCTCCAAAATGACCTTCTTTCATAATTTTGAGTGTGGCACATAGACTATCTCAACTGTATCCTCCACATTTGGTAAACATGCACTGGCCATTTTCCCATAGTACAATAATAAACACAGATAATTTGGTTTAATTATAAAGTCATTGCTCTCATGTTGAAAAATTTTTAGTGACTCTCTTTTGTCTACAGAGAAAAATTCTGACTCTGACATGAGACACCAGGACATCTATTATCTGAATAGAATCAACCTTCTTAGCTCACCCGGCTGTCATTTCTTCCAAGCTAGCCTTTCAACTAGCCATGCTGGAATACTTGGTTTTTTATATAGTCCTCAAGCTTTCATTCTCCTGTAGTTTTGAAGACATTATTTCGTTCTTTTTTGCCTGCATGATGATGGGGTTTAGGACACACTCCCCCAAAATATGGCACCTTGGCATTTGAGAAAACAGCAGACTCAAGAAGGCCATTTTCACCTTCCCTAGACTCTTTCCCCTGGAAGCTGGACCTAGGAAGGTCACTCTCTAACCACTCTGACCTTTCTCCTGTGAAGTGGGTGGGAGAACAGCCCTCCCTATACACAGAGGAAAGGACCATCTTTACATTTGAAGCACAGGGGCACAGTGAAGAATCTGAGCAAATAGGCCTTGCCAAGTCTCCCACCCCTGTTTATTACCATTAGGTTATATCCTCTTTGTCCAATCATACTTCTCCATGACTGAGCACTCTTTATTAAACCTAATTATAAAAATACCGAAGTTTATCTCCTTGAATCTGCATTACTGAAGGCTCTTGAGTTATATAAAATTTATATTAAATAACTATGTATGCTTTTCTCTTGTTAATTATTTTTTTGTTATAAGAGTCTCCATTGGGAACCTAGTGATGGGTGATGTATTAGGCTGTTCTCACACTGCTATAAAGACACACCTCAGACTGTAATTCATAAAGAGAAGAGATTTTATCAGCTGATGATTCTGCAGGCTGTACATGGAGCTTGGCAGAATCTGCTCAGCTTCTGGGGAGGCCTCAGGAAACTTACAATTATGGCAGAAGGCAAAGGGGAAGTCAGCTCTTCACACGGCAGGAACAGGAGGAAGACAGAGGGAGGAGGTGCCTCACACTTTTAAACAACGAGATCTCATGAGAACTGTCTATAATAAAGATAGCAGGAAGGGAGACATCCAACCCCATGATCCAGTCACCTCCTACTAGTCCTCACCTTCAACACTGGGGACTACAATTCTATCTGAGTCTTGGGTGAGGACCCATATCCAAACCATATCAGATGAGAAGTCTTTTCTCCCTTAAAAAGATAATTCTTTTGTAAAACTCTTCAGCAGCACAAATATCAGAATTCAATTAATTCAGTATGTATTTAGTAGGTATTGCTGTATACCAGTTACTGTACTAGGCTCTAACCATAATGTTCAATTATACAGACCTCCCTTTCTTTGTTTGTTTAAAAGGTAGTCTCTTACTAGAAAGACACTTCCAGATTCTAGGGACAAAACACTGATGGAACCCACCTAGAAAGGGGTTCTCACTGTCCAGGCCTTCTAGTTGTACAGTCAGAAGCCTGGCAAAAGGTTGGTGTTTATCTTTTTCCTTCACGCCTAGGGGCTTTACAGCTTTATGAATTCAAGAAGTCTCTATCATAAACTCAACTGCATTTTCATAAAAGAGTTCAGTTAACCTAGACTTTCGTGCCCTCAATTCTGGTGTTCTATTCTCTTCCTTACTAATAAATATCCTATGTGGATTTTTTTTTTAAAGAATAGGACAGTAAATTAAATTACTGTCATTAAATTCTTCAGCTTTAGAGTCTTCCTTTTCTGTTTATATTGTCATATAATGATTGTGTTTTCTTGAATCATATCAGAGACTATAAGTATGCCACTTTTATGGCAATCCATCACCTACATAAAAGCTACATTGTTAATACAAGAAAAAAAGTGATTTCATAAAAACTGCAAGGGTTTTGCACTTGTTGGCATAACTGCAGCAACAGCTTCATGAATTATCTTTTTTCAAAAAGTGCTTATAAAGGTCCTTATGCTGGACT
The DNA here is from genome assembly GCF_049354715.1 of Callithrix jacchus. Classification (NCBI taxonomy): domain Eukaryota; kingdom Metazoa; phylum Chordata; class Mammalia; order Primates; family Cebidae; genus Callithrix; species Callithrix jacchus. The sequence continues at coordinate 33,029,563 of NC_133504.1, forward strand.
TATTTACTTTAAATGGAAGGCAACCACAGGGGCAGACCTCAATTTACAGTACATATCAAGCAACTCAACTTAGTCTTGTAAAGTCATGACTTTTTTCCTGATTTTGGAGAGCAATTCTAACATCTCTAGGGGCACTTTATATGGGTCCCATGGTGTTATTTTTTTATTTTTAGTTTTATTTCTTGGGACGAAGTTTCGCTCTTGTTACCCAGGCTGGAGTGTAATGGCACGATCTTGGCTCACTGCAACCTCTGCCTCCTGGGTTTAAGCAACTCTCCTGCTTCAGCCTCCTGAGTAGCTGGGACTATAGGTGTGCACCATCATGTCCAGCTAATTTTTTGATATTTTTAGTAGAGACGAGGTTTCACCCTGTTGACTAGGATGGTCTCGATCTCTTGACCTCATGATCCACTTGCCTTGTCCTCCCAGAGTGCTGGGATTATAGGTGTGAGCCACCACCATGCCTGTTCCCCATGGTGTGTTATTATAGGTATAGGGTATTTCACTAAATGCAATAAAAAATACACAAGAACTGAAACAGACCACTTTTTATTTATTTTCTATGTATTTTAATTTTATTGTATTTCAAGACAAATTTGTAGAGACAGGGTTTTGCTGTGTTACCCAGGCAGGTCTTGAACTCCTGGCCTCAAATAATTCTCCCACCTTGACCTCCCAAAATGTTGGGATTACAGGAGTGAGCCACTATCTTTGGCCAGAGAGTATTTTTTTTTTTTCTGAGATACTCAATGCACGGGTGAGAATTTCTCAGACAAAATGATTAACGTCACATGGCATTTTAAGTGGACATTTGCAATACTTGAGCTCACCACAAAAGCAACAGAAGAGGCTAAAAAATTATTACAGTAGTATAATATGTATTACAGCTAATTTTATGCAGTTATAATTTAATACTTCCATTTTGTATTTGTTTACATTTCTCTTGACTACAAACGGCACCATATACAGTCAGTGTTTGTGTAAGTTTTGATAAATTTTTACTTTTTATAATAGATTTTTGTATACTTTATGATAGTAAATGATAATCTAGTTTTCACATTTATTTTATACATTCATGACATATCTAGCTTATGAAATGTGTGTGTGGGTTTTTTTTGGTATTTCTAGGCTACATCATGTTTTTTTTCTGCCAGTTTTTCTAAATTGTCAGAATTCTCCAAAAAAATTTCTGATATATTTATTTTAAAAAAATGTGTGTGGGTTGAATCATGAAGTTCAAACCTGTGTAGTTCAAGGGTCAGTAGTAGTTTCATTCCTTAAGGTTCAGAGGAGTTGAGAACTTCTGCCTTTATCATAGGTTTACTATTCAGGGAAGTAATAAAAATATTTAATAAAGGACAACCCACTGAGAGCTGATCTGATAGTTTATATGGATGTAAATAAGAAGAGTATGCTGATTAAGCTGAACACAGACTCTCTGGAAAAATTTTCACTTGTTCATAGAAAATCAGAGTAAAAATCAGAGTTGTATACTACTTAATGATAACATCTCATTGTTTATTTAAAACATTAATTCTGCTCTTTTCCTCCTCGGCTGTCTAAGGATAGGCCGCCATCATGAACGACACAGTAACTATCCGCACTAGAAAGTTCATGACCAACCGACTACTTCAGAAGAAACAAATGGTCATTGATGTCCTTCACCCCGGGAAGGCAACAGTGCCTAAGACAGAAATTCAGGAAAAACTAGCCAAAATGTACAAGACAACACCGGATGTCATCTTTGTATTTGGATTGAGAACTCATTTTGGTGGTGGCAAGACAACTGGCTTTAGCATGATTTATGATTCCCTGGATTATGCAAAGAAAAATGAACCCAAACATAGACTTGCAAGACATGGCCTGTATGAGAAGAAGAAGACCTCAAGAAAGCAACGAAAGGAACGCAAGAACAGAAAGAAGAAAGTCAGGGCCAATGTTGGTGCTGGCAAAAAGTGAACTGGAGATTGGAACACAGCCGAAAAAGTAAAAGGTGCCGCAATGATGTTATCTATGGCCGTTGTGGATTTTTCACGAGAAGCTTATTAATAAACTAAAAACTTTTGTGTGTAAAAAAAAAAACAAACAAAACATTAATTCTGTACTTGAAAAGTTTTGAGTAGCAAGCAGCCTTCTAATTTTTGATGTACCCTTTCCCTTACTCATGCACTCACCATTAATAATTATTTTCTAGATACTTCCTTCAGAAACATTTTGCATATCTTCCCCTGCTTTTTCATTCTCATCACTACTTTTGATAGTATGATATAGTATTAAAGAAACCAAGTCTTCAGTTAGATATGCATTCAAATCCTGGCTCAGACAAATACCAGCTTTTTACCTCAAGGGAATTATTCAATATTTCTAAATTTCAATTCCCTTATCTATATAGAATTGTTAGGATAACATGGTCTAAAGTGTGCAAAATAATAACCAGTGTCCACCTTTGGGCTTTTCTGTTCCTCTACTAAATTTAAAGCAGTAACCAAAAGCTGCTCTTCTTATCTGCTCATTTTGTAAATCATTTCTATGTCTAATCAAGGCACTCACATGAATGAGAGTTCACTGCTTATGAAATAAGATAAAAACTTATTATCTCTAAATAAAAATTATATTTTATCTTAATTTCCAAACTGTACCTTATGTTTAGGTAAAGTTAAATATTTCTATTTTGCCTTTGCTTTTGCAGTGCTCTCCTCTGGAATGCTTGACACCCACTCCACTTGAAGATGTGCTACACACCGTCAATACCAGCTTGAGCTCCATGTTATTCAAAACTATGTTTTCTCCCAATTGAACCTATGATCATCTTTGTATCTTATAAACTTGCCTATGGCTGTGTTTAGCTATTTAAGTGCTTTCCTTTCTTTTCTATGTAATTAATTTTAGCATTTCAATGCAGGGTGTACTAGGTTGTTCTTGCATTGGTATAAAGAAATACCTGAGACAGTAATTTATAAGAAGAGAGGTTTGATTGTCTTACAGTTCTGCAAGCTTTACATGGAACTTGGTACTGGCTTTTATCATGGTGAAAGGCAAAGAGTGAATAGGCACGTCACATGGTGAAAGCAGGAGCAGATGAGAGAGGTAGGAGGTGCCACACATTTTTAAATGGCCAGATCTCATAAAACTCACTTAGTATCATGAGGACAACATTAAGCCATTCAAGAAGGATCTGCACCCATGACCCGATCACCTCCTACCAGGAATCACCTTCAACACTGGAGATTATATTTCAACATGAGATTTGGGCAGGAGAAACACTCAACCATAACATTTCATCTCTGACCTTCCCTTCAAATCTCATGTCCTTCTCACTTTGCAAAATATAATCATGCCTTCTCCGTACTGCCCAAAAGTCTTAAATTATTACAGAATTAAATCAAAAGTCCCACATCTAACTCCAAAGTCTTATTTGAGACTCATCTTCTTCTACCTATAGGCCTGTAAAATCAAAATGAATTATTCATTTTCAAGATACAATGGGAGTACAGGCATTGGGTAAACATTCCTGTTCCAGAAAGAAGAAATCATCCAAAAGAAAGGAGTTACGGATTTCACACAAGTCTAAAACCCAGCAGGGCTATAATTAAATCTTAAAGCTCTAAAATGATCTTCTTTGGCTTTGTGTCTCACATCCAGGGCACACTGGTGCAAGGGGTGGACTCCCAAGACCTTGGGCAGCTTCACACCTGTGGCCTTATAGGGTTCACCTGCATGGCTCTTCGCACAAGTTGTTGAGTGCCTGCCCCTTTCCCAGGTGCAGGGAGCAAGCAGCTGGTGGATCTACCATTCTAGGGTCTGAAAGACTTGGAGAATGGGTTTCATGTGGTATTAAGCCTGCAGGTGCACAGAATGTCAGTGTGGTAGATCTTGGCAACCTCCACTTTATAAATAAAAGAGATTTAGCTTGCTCACAGTTCTGCAGAATTTGTAGGAAGCATTGTGCTGGCATCTGCTCAGCTTCTGGAGAAGCCTCAGGCAGCTTTTTCTGTCATGGTGGAAGACAAAGGGGGAGCCTCCACATCATGTGAAAGCGGGAGTGAACAAAAGGTGGAGAGGTGACACACACTTTTAAATGATTGGATCTCATGAGAACTCATTACTACAAGGACGGTACTAAGCTATTTATGAGGACGCACCACCATGACCCAATCAACTCCCATCAGGCCCCACCTCCAACATAGGGAATTACATTTCAGCATGAGAGATGGGAAAAATATCTAACTATATTACATTGTATTATACACTTCACATGGTAGAGAGAATTTAATGTTTCTTAAGTAACTAGCTAATTTAACTTCATAATGTTAGAAAAATGTATGAATGAACAAATAAAAAGCAAACATGCCATGACAAATGCTTCTTTTGGCACATATGTTAGCTCCATCATCTTAATTACTGATTTAAAAAATGCTTTGATTCTCCTAAAATTTTTGAAATGTTTAAGTTCTTGATTTAACCCCAGGGCTTCTTGGATGGCTTTGTGTTATTCAGACTAAAGGAATTACAGAATTTCAGAGCTAGGCACATGACTTCCTCTTAGAGCATCTTTTCCCAGTTGTCATTCAGCTTCCTCTGGACCATTCTTACTTTGGACTAAATCATGGTGAAATAAGGCAGTTAATTATGCTTACAAGCCAATATACAATTATTAGGTAATTTTACTGTGTTTTGCTGAAATATTTTAAATTTCCTTTGATCTCCATTTATTTATTTTCTATCTTGTGCAGGCACCGTTTTACATAAAATGTTTCATTTAAAGTGGTCAGGTGATTTAACTATCTGAGACTTCAGTCTCCTATTTGCAATATTGATGTGTCATTTGTAAGTTTATAAAGAATTTTATTTACAAAAGTGTAGAATAATGAAATTTGGGTAATTGTGTTTTGTTTAAGTCAATGTACCATGGTTTGAACAGAACTGTTCTATCTCTGGATAATTATTACTCATGTTTTGAATATAAATAAAAACTGTTTTTAAAGTTTTCTTTTCTTGTCATGTTTCAGTCTTAGCTTGGGTAATTATAATGTTATTCCTTCAGATCTGTGCTTCTTTGTGACACTATCTTTGCTTCTGTTTTCCTTTTTCCATCTTTTGTTTATGATCCTTTATTTCTGATTTTTTCCTTGTATGACCATATTATTTATGTACTTCCCATCTTCATCTGTATCACTGGCAAGTAACTAGCAAGTCTTGAAAAAGTTACTCTCTGGGTGTTTTAAAATAGTATGCTTGCATTGTAATTTTTACCTATAAAACTTACTTATTTTTATCATCATTTTTTTGAATTTATTTTTTTTCTATCTTTATACAGTTTTGCCATCCACATTATTGCTATTTTGTCAAGTCATTTATTATAGATGATACAGCTTGCTAAAAAGAGGTGCCAGAGTTTTACTCAGAAAATTTTCCAGTTTATTATTTTGTTTTTAGGAAACTTCATTTGGCTAAAAGAGCAGTGTAGAGCTTTAATAGCAATTCTGCATATTAGTAATGTTTTTAGACCAGGCACAATTGGCACAATTCTACATATTGTACCTATGCATGCAAGTCAATGAGTTTAAATTTTTAATTCACATGATTGATCTTTACCAATTTGCTATTGATTAGACACAGAACATTAACTTACCTGTATCTAAAGATCCTTTGCCTGAATCACTTATTTAACTAAAAGAACAAATCAATATTTGTGTACACCTAAGAGTCATATTGCTAATATCACTGAGAATGTCTTGCCCTTCATGTGGGAGATGTAGTAAATGTTGGTGATTGCATTATTTTTGTACTAAGAGAATTTCAGAATTATAAAGAACAACAGGTTGAGACTAGAAAAATTAAGTGTTTAAAACATCTTTTGGTATTATTTCACCTAAAAAGGAATTTAAGGATGTTTGTGCATTTTTGAAATAATAAAGTTTGCTGTGTTTATATTAGGCTGTATATTTCTTTAAGTGCTTGGTTAATAATATCTTGCAGAAACTTCTAAGATAGTTTCAGGAAAAATTTTCCATATATATGTATATGTATGTATATATTCATTTATATAGTCTTTATGTATATACATAAGGCATATGTATATACACATATATTATACGTGTGTATATATAGATACACACACAGATATACCTTACACATGTATATATATACCTTACATATGTATAGATACACATATATGTATATATACATATATCTTACATATGTTATATATGTTAGATAATTTTACTGTGTTTTGCTGAAATGTTTTTAATTTCCTTTGATCTCCATTCATTTAATGTATGTCTTGTGCACACACTGTTTTACATAAAATGTTTCATTTAAAGTGGTCAGGTGATATCAGATAACAGATAAAATCTGTTTTTGATGTTTAAAGATATATATTATATATAATATGTGTATATATTATATTTTATAAACATATACCTTACATATATTGGGTTATATGTAATATATATAATACATATAATATGTGTATATACCTATACATTACATATGTTATACATTACATATATGTATTATAAAATTACATTATATTACATCACATATAACATGCATATATACATATTATATATGTGTGTATACATATAAACATATATAATAATATAATTACATTATATATAATATATATACACATACCTTACCTGTCTTTACTATATGTATATATTGTCCATACATACACATATTATATTGTATGTAAGGTATATGTATATACATATGTGTATTATATAATTACATTATATCACATATAATATGCATATATACATAGATAATAATATAATTACATTATATATAATAGATATACACATACCTTCTATCTTTACTGTATGTATATATTGTCCATATATGCACATACATAAATTACATATAAATATCTACCTTACTTTGTTGTATTATTTAGGTTTTCTCTATAATTACATAGATTGTTTATTTCATATTTTAAAGACTAAGAAATTGGAATTCTCCTATGTCTAGAGTGTGTCTTCCTAGTTATTAATAGTAGCTTCATGAATTATTGCTATTATGTCCTCCTCATGGAATTGTTTTGTTAATATGAACCACCCTTTTAGACTGCATACTATTTCTTAATAAATGCATCATATCTGATATTACTATCTTTACTTCGTATTTTTATTGATAGGTACTTGTGTTATGTTTGCATATTATTTTTAGAAAAACTTTATGAATCACTTTGCTTCAGGTGTATTTCACAGCATTAAGTTGGTTTTTAGTGTGATGTAATAATAGCATTTTATATAAATAAACATTTATCATAATGGCAGAACTTTTAGTCTTGGTTTAGTAATATTTTGTTATGTTTTCTGTCATAAGTCTTAAGTCTTTTACTACGAGGACTTATTTTTGGTGTTTTTTTTTGTTTCGTGTATGGATCTGATATTTATAATTAGATTATAATTTATATGTTTTTCTGGTGTTTATGATTTTCTTAGCAAAAAACATCTTTCAATATTATCTATTTTCATCCAATAATTGGGTGGTTGTGTGTTTTCTTTAGATAGCATCTATTATATTCCTAATTAAAGTTAGCAAATATCAACTCTCCCCTCTTTTAAAAAGATGAAGTTATTACAGCCAAATAGATACCCAATATACCCAAACTAGCTCCCACAAAGAAAGAAAACTTTCAGACTCATTTTGTATAGCTAGACGTGGGTCATATTAAAAAAGGCCTTTCCCCAGAGTATTCAGATGAATGAGCAGATTGTGTGTAGCTGTCTGCATGTGCGGGAAAGTACGTGCAGGGGTGGGAGGTAATTCTAGTCATTGGCATGAAGAAAATTGACTATAAACAGGCAGAGGGTCATTACTTGGCAGGGAAAGCATACTTTTGAGCATTGCTTAGATTGAGAGGTAGAGGCTGCATTTGTACATGAACCGCTCTTGCATGGAATTAATGCCAGCCAGGCTACAACTTCACTATTCTTTTCCCATTGTTCCTCTTCCCATCATCCCTCTTAACTCCACCCCAATAATGACAAAGAAAAGTTTGGTGTGGAAAAGGAGTAGGGCAGTGAGATGGAAAGTTATTAAAGAATACAACTTTGAGTCATTCAATTTTTGGAAGGTTTCTGAGTCTCAATCAGCTCAGAACTAGAGAGGGGAAAAAGCTTTAAATTGAACAAAAAACCTGAAAGTTTAACATTAATTTTTTTTTTTTGAGATGGAATCTTGCTCTTGTCTCCCAGGTTGGAGTGCAGTGGCACAATCTCAGCTTACTGCAACCTTCGCCTCCCAGGTTCAAGCAATTCTCCTGCCTCGGCTTCCCAAGTAGCTAGTATTACAGGTGCCCGCAACCATGCCCAGCTAATGTTTGTATTTTTAGTAGAGACAGAGTTTTACCACGTTGGTCAGGCTGGTCTCAAACTCCTGACCGCAACAGATCCATCTGCTCGGCCTTCCACACTGCTAGTATTACAGGCGTGAGCCACTGCGCCCGGCCTAACATCAGTTTTGAAGTAACTCTAAGACTTAACATTTAGCCTATTCATTAATATCAAAGAAGTTCTGGAAAAGTTGTTACAGCATTTGCCAAGATTTTCCTGGTAGCTGGAGAGAAATGATTAAAGAGTGGGTCTCAAGGCAGCTAAGAGAAAGAAAAAGGTTATTTGTAGCTTGTGTCTGAAAGAATTCATGCTGAAACTGACTACATATATAAAGTTTATTAAGAAAAAAAGAATCCCTGATACTTGGTAAAACTAGTAAGGCAGACTTTGTTCAAGGAAGGTCATGGTGATAGGTATAGGGAGCATTACAGTGATCACTGGGTAAGCAGTAACACCAAATTCAGCATCGTGGCTCACATAGGGTTCACAGAGGGGAACATTATTATTATTAGGGAGGAGCATATGAACCGCTCCAAATGTATTTGCAATATTTTATTTCTTAATCTGGGTGGTAAATATATGAGTGCTTATTCTTCTGTTGTTTTCAAACTGTCTAATATTAAATAGAAATCTTTACAGATACATACACATACTGCTACTGATGTTGTAATGGATACATCTTTCTCTGAAAAACAGTTTGGCAAATACAGAGATTTTAGTTAAATATTCGTAACCTTCAAAAATGAGTTATCACCAGAGATGTAAGTGAGATCACTTATACACAATGCATGGAAGAGGGAGAGGGGAGGGTCTGAGACGTTGCCTGGGTCCAGCAAAGGGATGGATGACCAGGAAGGGAGAGCACCACAGCACGGCAGGAGAGGCAGGAGAAAGAGAAGAGAGAGACATGGTACAGAAGTGGGACAAAAGGGCTTTTCAAGAAGAGGAAATGGTAAGTAGAACTGCCTGCCTATTAAAAAACAAAACAAAAATTAAAGATAAACTGAAAAATCTGCTTTAGCTTCAGGGACATGGAAGTCATTAGTGACCATAGCCAGAGTGATGGGGATGGAAGCAAAATTGTTAATGGTGCAGTGATAAGCATATGTGGAGGACTCCAGCATGCAGCTCTCAGATCCCTGTTCAGGGATAAAGAACTTATTGCTCTGGCTGCTGCCAAGGCTGCCCGCACACAGTCCGCATCTACCAGCCCTCCTTTGAGATTTGCCTCACTTGTGAAAAGCCATTTCACTCAAGTTCACATCCCCATTCCTGTTACCACCTACATTCCGTGACTGACTGATATGGGTATAAAGTACCGGTTCTCCTACCCCCACCACAGACAGCTCCGAAGATTCATCCCATCTTCAAAACTCCCACTGGGGTCTGCTAAAGCTTCCTTGGACCTCAGCTGCTCTTCCTAACGTGTGTGTCTCTCTCTCTCTCTCTCTCTCTCTCTCTCTCTCTCTCTCTCTCTCTCTCTCTCTCTCTCTCTCTCTCTCTCTCTCTCTCTCTCGACGGAGTTTCACTGTTGTTACCCAGACTGGAGTGCAATGGCGCAATCGCAGCTCTCCGCAACCACCGTCTCCTGGGTTCAAACAATTCTCCTACCTCAGCCTCCGGAGTAGCTGGGAATACAGGCACCTGCCACCATTCCCAGCTAATTTTTGTATTTTTAGTAGAGACAGAGGTTGCACCTTATTAACCAGGATGGTCTCGATCTCTTGACCTCGTGATCCACCCGCCTCGGCCTCCCAAAGTGCTGGGATTATAGGCGTGAGCCACCGCGCCCAGCCAAATATGCAGATTTTTATCTGAGCATCTACTACTTGTCACTACTTCAGCTCACTCTGAATAAAAATAAACGATGTCCTTACTACAGGCAAGCTCTCTTAGTAGACAGCGAGAAAACTGAAAAAATGATTAAAGACAAAATTTTCAAGATGTTTGAAAATTTAGAGAAAGTAAAACAACTTCAAAGTGTGGAAAATTTCCTGCCTTTACATTTTTATTTAAGAGAGACATTTCATGAAGCAGACACACTTAACAACACTTTTAAAAAATATGTTAAGGTGCTTGGAAACAAACTTATTTTTTCTTACTTGCACATACTTTAATAACAAGGTCATTTTAGTAATCAATCAACAAAGAAACAGACAGAGAGAACTTTACACACGATACTTCCACAAGCTTGGGTGAAAAAAGGTTTACGTGAAAGTTTAAAACATATACTATCTGTGTTAACAGAGGTTACAATACCAATTTTGATTATGCACAGTATCCAAAACATTATTATGAAAAGTTAGATCAAACAACAATGTTAAGAAAATTCTGTCCTAAAATTTTAAGTCTTTTAAGAAAGTCTAAAAGCCTCCTTTTTTCCCCACTGACTGTCAAAACTTTAAGTTTTATATCAGATTATCAATTTCTCATTTTAACTTTTACCCTACATGAAAAATTATCAAAAATATACGGATGGGTCTATACTAATTGTGACTATTTAGATTTACATTAAGCAAATTATCTGGCCAAGTTCTTTATACACAAATTACCACTTGTTTTTTGTGAAATTCATTAAAAAGGTAAAAACCACAGAAATGTCATTTGAAACAACACATTTCAGTATGGAACTGCTTTCCATCAATGAAGAATATTTTTAAATAACTGAACTGAAAAGTATTGAACTCCCCACCAATTTCAGCTGCAACAGTGTTCCTCCTGAATGTTTCCTAATTAGCGCTGTCTCTGTGTGTCCTCTTCCTGACTAGGATGTTTCCCACCACTAAGACCAGTGCTCATTGACCTTCTTCCTTGCTTCAATAGGTGAGTTTGCTGAATGTCGCCATGGGCACAGTGTAAAATACCACTCCCTTGAGAGCAACGTCCACTGCTGCTACAGCCTGGGATTTTTTCTCCAGAATATCCCATGGAGCTTCCATTCCTACTAGGATTAGAAGGTACTGAAGCTAGAAGGCCTAGTCCTCTATATTGTGAAAGCTGCTGATAGATCTGTTTCATTCTTTCAATATTCAAACGACTTGCCTCAGCATGCTTCACCACTGGTTTAGGATAATTAACTCCTATCAAACATTTGGCTACCTTTTGGATACCTTCTGGTGCATTCCAGGGATCATCGATATATTTTGCAGGGAAGCCTCTTAGGACAGGCAAATAACACCTGATATAGTCTCCATTAGGATCTGTTCTCCTACCAAAACCAAGAAGGTAATAGCAGTGAAAAAAACTGTTGAATAAAGGAATTACAAGACAGCCACATCCAACTTCCAGCATTTATGCTCCAATCTGCATCAAGCAATCATTCTTCAAATACCTTCATTCCTTCTTCCCAACTAATCCACAGGTTCCCCGTGTCAGGAAGCAAGCAACTGCATGCCTGGCTAGATGATGAATCCAGCCCTCCTGAGGAAGCTGAGTCACGATGGCATCAATCCAGGGAAAGCCTGTTCTGCCTTCTGCCCACTTGGCTAAAGCCTGAGAATTTTTATCCCAAGGAATCTGAACACAGATAGGGTTTCCTTCCATTTTATCGAAGCGTGGATTATTTGTTGCTGCGGTATAGAAAAACTCACGCCATAGCAGTTTCCCATAAAGGGAAAGGGGAGGGGAGCTGCTCTTCTTTACCCTTTGGTAGAGATCTGTTAGTTGGAAGTAAAACAGCCGACATGACAAACAGCCAAATCGGAGATAGGGACCAAGTCCAGTAGGGCTTCCAAGCAGAGAGTTTGCATTTATTCAAGGTCTTTCAAAGTTTGCCACCCAAGCTTTTCTTTCCAAATGAGTAAGTGCTTCAATTTCTTCGCCTGGCCACACTGCAGAGGATAATCTGTATCAAAACCGAGCTCCCCCAGTGAAGAGACTCCATATTTCTCATTATGATCATCAGACAGAGAAATTGTGCACTTCTGTATCCCTTCTAAAGTAATTGTTGAAACCGTGGGAGCCTGAAATTGCCACTGAGACAAAGACTAGGCCAAATTACAGGGCTTTTATTGTCAGTGGCCACGGAGGACTTGCCTCTCTTTAAACTGCGGCACTGAAAGGAGGGTGTTAAGACCTTTAATGCCTGTAAACCACCTCCTGGGAGGGAGTGAGGGCGAGAGGCTTCGGACATTCCGATTTTTGTTACTTAAGTGGTTCACAGAAGTTAAGATAAGCGTTGGTTTGCACAGTGTTTGGGTAGGTGGAAATTACAGACCTTAGTTACTTACTTATTACAAGTTTCAGGGGCCTTGACGTCGTGGGTTTGGACTGCTCACCTATGACATCACGGTTACAGGGGGCAGTTTCAACCGAAAGCCGAGGCATGGACGAGTTTGCAGTTTATGGGGCAATTACCATGTCACATTGTCTCTACTGGTATCTCTAGAGGTTCCATTTTGCTGATGAGAGTCTGGACTCTGGTAAGTTAGAGGCAGTTGTCCACCATTGAGTTCCATGATCTTGTCTAGGTCATATAATGTCCGTGAAATTCTTTTTTTTTTTTTTTTTTTTTTTTTTTTGGGTGGGGAGGAAGGCAGGAAGGAAGGGAAGAAGGACGGTAGGGAGGAAGGAAGGGATGAAGGAAGGAAGGAAGGGAGGAAGCGGGGAGGGAGGGAGGGAGGGTAGGGAAGAAAGGAAATCAAGCAATGAAAGAGACATTGCCGACCTGGATCTAGAGGTTTACAAGTTGATTTCTTTTTTTTCTGAGAGAAGGAAAGAAAAAAAAATAATAAGTAAAGGAGAGGAAGAAAGAGGAAGAGAAAGAGGTAGAGTAAATGGAAATATTGCTTTATTTTGAAAAAAATTGGGTATTAATAGTGGCCAATCAATGTTTCATTTAAACTTATGGGTAGGTGTGATGTGGTATTGAGAAGAATGTATATTTTGTGAATTTGAAGTGGAGAGCTCTATAAATATTTATTAAGTTTACTTGTTCTGGATCTGAGTTCGAGTCCTTGATATCCTTATTAATTTTCTGTCTCATTGAATCTAAGTCTCCTATCTGGGTGTTAGGATCGTTAGCTCTTGTTGTTGCATTGATCCTTTTACCACTATATCTTTGTTGCTTTAAAATCTATTTTATCCGATACAAGAATTGCAACTCCTGCTTTTTATTTATTTATTATTTATTTTTGCTCTCCATTTGGTTGGTAAATCTTTCTCCATCCCTTTGAGTCTTTGTGTATCCTTGCATGTGAAACCGGTCTGGATGTAACATGCTGTTGGGTTTTGGCTGTGTCTTTTGATTGGGAATTTAGTCAATTTAAATTTAGGGTTACTGCCATTTGATGTTGACTGGCTGTTTTATCCATTCGTTGGTGTAAATTCTTCTTTATGTTGGTGCTCTTTACTTTTTGGTGTATTTTTAGAAAGGCTAATACTGGTTGTTTCTTTCTGTGTGTAATGCTTCTTTCAGAAGCTCTTGTAAAGCAGGCCTGGTGGTAATAAAATCTCTGAGTTCTTGCTTGTTCATAAAAGATTTTATTTTTCCTTCAGTTGTGAAGCTTAGTTTGGCTGGATATGAAATTCTGGGCTGAAGGTTCTGTTCTTTGAGGATGTTGAATATTGGCCCCCACTCTCTTCTGGCCTGTAGAGTTTCTGCTGAGAGATCTGCTGTAAGTCTGATAAGCTTGCCTTTGTGGGTAATCTGACCTTTCTCTCTGGCTGCCCTTAGTATCCTCTCCTTCGTTTCAACCCTGGTGAATCTAACGATTATGTGCCTTGGGGTTGCTCTTCTTGAGGAATATCTTTGTGGTGTTCTCTGTATTACCTGGGGTTGAATGTTGACCTGCTTTGCTAGTTTAGGAAAATTTTCCTGAATAATATCCTGAAGGGTATTTTCCAGCTTGGATTCATTCTCTCCGTCGCATTCAGGTACACCTATCAAACGTAAATTTGGTCTTTTCACATAGTCCCACATTTCTTGGAGACTTTGCTCATTCCTTTTTATCCTTTTTTCTCTAATCTTTTCTTCACGTTTTATTTCATTAAGTTGGACTTTGACCTCTGATATCCCTTCTTCTGCTTGAACAATTCAGTGTTTAAACCTGTGCATACTTCTCGGAGTTCCTGTACTGTATTCTTCAGTTCCATTAATTCACTCATACTCCTCTCTAAGTTGTCTATTCTCAATAGGATTTCATCAAACCTTTTTTCAAAGTTCCTAGTTTCTTTACGTTGGGCTACAACATGTTCTTTTAACTCACCGAAGTTTGTTATTATCCATTCCTTGAAGAGTGATTCTGTCATCAGGAGAGGCTCGTTCTCCATCAAGCCTTGTTCCATTGTTGATGTGGAACTGTGATCATCTTTAGAGGGAGAGGCGTTCTGACTTTGAGTATTCTCAGCTTTTTTACGCTGGTTTCTTCCCGTCATTGTAAATTTATCCTCCTGTCTCTTTGAAGTTACCAACTTTCAGTTTAGGTCTCTTGAGTGGACGTCCAGGTTGTTAGTTCCCAGGGCCAGAGCAGCGGCGTTAAAACTGATGGTGCTTTTCTGCCCAGGATTCTCCTGTCGGGCTTCCTTCTTGTTTCCGTGGTAGCGGATTCTGCCTTCCCGGGGCTCCAAACCTCGGTCAGAAGGGGAACCCGTCCCGTTTACTCTGCGCCGAGCGCTGCCCCGTTCAGGTGCTGGCGGAACCGCTGTGCCGACCACGAGAGTCGCGCTGGCGACCCGTGTGTTTCCACCAGTGGGGGATCTTCTGCTCCGTGAGCAACCAGACTTTGTCTGAAAGTGTGGCGCCCTCTAGTTCTCCGCGCCTTCCCTGAGAGCTGCAATCCCGGGATGTTAGCGATCGGCCATCTTGGTTCGTTCTCTGAAATTCTTATAATGACTTCTACTCCAGTGTCAGCTGCCAGTTTCTTAATAGCGGCATCTCGTTCCTTGCCAGAGGGCTCAGAATCATACTCAATTGGAAGTTCAGTCATGTTCCATTCCTTGAAAAGCCTGGGAAGCACATCTGCTGGTTGTCCACGAATCAGGAACAGACGGGAGTTTAATTTTCGTAGACTGGCATCAAGATTGAAGCAAAAATCGCGACCGGTTGATGCCCACATTGGAGGATCCGGGGAACCAGGGGTCCAGGACGTAGACTCCGCGCATGGCGTAGGCCCCCGAATGCATTCCTTCAGGGTGGGGTTGTCGTGGAACCAGTGCCGGGCATTCACCCCGATGCCGGGGGACGAGGAGGGTCCTCCACAGAGAAATTCCAGGAAGGAGGCTCCGGCTCATAACCTTCACTTCCAGGAGAACTGCCTCACCCGAGGAGTGAGGAAAGGTCAGCGGAGAGGGTCAGGAAAAATGACCCCGAGGAGGGGGCGGGAGAACGCGCGGGTGCTGGAGGCGCAATGGGAAGATGAGCGGAGGTTGCCCAGTCCGCAGAGTCCGGGTGTGACGCCTTTAAGAGCCCGCGCCCGCTGCCAGCGTCTGGAGGTGATGCGTTAACTTCCAGGGCCTCGGACCTCCGGAGCCTGAGCAAGTTCCAGGAGCTCGAGCCGCCACGACAGCCCCAGGAAGGTCGTCACGGAAACCTCGCCCCGCAGAGGCGGCCCCTGAGGACAAAACGGCCTGCCCCAGGTGAGGCACCCAGGAGAACCGGAGGGGAGGGAGCCCCTGTGGGCGGCGCTGCTGTCCCTCGGCCCCAGGGAAAAGACCGGGGATGGAGGACGGAGGCGGTGGTCGAGGCCTATGGATGGCTGCTGACCGGTGACCGGTCCCAGGCCGCCCGGGTGACTCCGCCGCCGCCGCGTCAGCGGCCCCAAACATTTTTAAAAACATGCTACATACAAACAAAAAATTGTAGAGAACTCTCAGAGGACAAAAACAATGAAAAATCTAGACTTCAGAGAAGTGGCAAAGTCTTAAAGCCAACAGCGATCCTGGGGTATTCTGTCAACCCTGATGGCTCCCAGGCCTTTGTTTTAATGGGCTTGACATAGGGAAAAAAGCAAAGCCCAGGACCTACTCAAGGTCGGAGATCCAGCCAAGACCCCCACACAGAGCTCGGGAGATCCAGCCAAGACCCCCACACAGAGTTCGGGAGATCCATCCAAGACCCCCACACAGAGCTAGGGACACTGAAGAGCACTCATCATCAAATGGAGACCAAAAAAGGAGCATTGAAGCCAACTAACCCCACAGAGAGAAAGAAAGGCAGCCACCTCCGCCTTGGGTTTCAGGTCTGGAGGGAATAGCTGTGATGCTAGCTCTTCAATTTTCTAACCAAAATCCTTTATTATATAGGTTTGAGGTGTATAATTTAGGTATATAATTTGGTTATTATATAGATTTGGGGTATATATATTCTCAAACCTACATATATATATATATATATATGTGTGTGTGTGTGTGAGTGTGTGTGTGTGTGTGTGTGTGTATATACCATCTCTGTAGCCTTTCCAAAACTAAAAAAAATGAACGAAAACATTTTTGTATAGCGTTTGGCTGGTGCATACCCCAAATCTCTTAAAACACTTAAACTTGGGCATTAAAGAGTTCTTCCAAATAAACTTTAGATGATTGAAATACATTTTTAAAATAGATAAAACTCATGTAAAAAGATCTATGAAAAAGAACAGCAGAAACAGCAACAAAAAAACTAAGAAATTCTGGAGATCCTTTAATGATAGATACTGAATATAGAATAAGAGCTTAATGCATTTTAAGAAATAAAAAGTAATTTTAAAATGTAGTCAAGTATCGAAAGGTTATCGGAAACGATAAGATCAGTCTGAAAATCTGGAAATAAAATATAAATTTTAGAAATGATAAATGTAGCTGGAAAGTAGAAATGCAATGGATTGTTTAAAGAACAAAAGTACGAGTGCTCATTCCATCATTACTTTCTTTCGTTTGTTGAAGTATTTCATAATAAAACAAAGTAAAATTATAGTGAACACTTTTTCCTGTTCTTCCATGGCATGTGATAAAACAGAACAGCAAACAAATGACATTTTAGTGTATACAAGTGCTTAGTTTTCATGTTAACTAACAGATGATGTACCTGGAGTGTTCCTAAGTGTCATGTTCACAGAATTTGATCAGCTTGAGGCTTGACTGAAAGTAGTGTGTTCAAGTTGCTCCTTCTGTGGAGCGTTTGACTGAAGAGTACCAGAATATGCCACCCCAAAGCATGCCTACTGGGCATTTGGATTATTTTAAACTAAAGTCCATTAAGAACCAGCAGATGCAGGCAAAGCGCTAAAAACAGGGTAGAGTTTTTCTTTTGTAAAGGAAAATTATATTCATAAAGGAAATTTACATTGGTAAAGGAAGTCTTTCTCACTTGTACCAGGAAGAGGACTCTTAATTATTTTTCTGTGGTAATGGTACTGACTTAAATCTACATAACAAAGCGTACTCAACAACTTTGTTTACCACATTTTTTCCGGTCAACTACCCATAACTTGCCTCTACCACCTAGAAGCTGAAAAACTCCTTTTCCTTGGTTTAGCTTAAGATGGTATTTAAGCCCAAGTTTTACTCATCCTTTGGGTTTAGTCTTTGCTGGGCACTTCCATTTGCACATGTTCCATGCACATGATAATAGACTTTGGTTTGCTTCTCTCTTCTTAGTTTGTGTGAACCATAAATAATGAGATTTTAAAAGTATCATTATGGATAGAGTTTATTTGACTACAAACCTGAAAAACACTGACTGAACAAATGGAGTCAGCATTTCCAAAGTGGAGGAGTTCATTATTCACTTATATAGGCGCAGACAGAAATATTTTGATAGGATTACAACATTTTGTTACAGTAGGTAGTCAGACAAACATGATGATCACAAGCTGATGATCACCAGCTTCCCAGTAAGATCTCAGGAGTTGGTGAGTCATCTCAAGTATGTGCATTAAGAAGAAAAATGAGAGTTTATCAGGTATATGACCTTCTGGGGACATTTCACTGGCAAACGGAAGAATGCTTTGGGTGAGCATGTGTACGGCTCTAGTAAACACACTGTGCATGCTCACCTTCCAAGTGCCAGCAGACCACTGGTTATGCAGACAGCCCACCCCCAAGGGAATAATCAAGGGAAAAGGGATGCAAGATGCTGGAAGTGTGCCAGCACATAAAACCCTAAGTCCAAGGACTAATGGGTCACTTTTCCTCCAAGTTGCTTGTTGGTCCCTCTTCCAAGTGTACTTTACTTTCTTTTCATTCCTGCTCTGAAGCTTTTTAATACACTTTTACTCTTATGCTAAAACTTGCCTGAGTCTCTTCTTCTGCCTTATGTCCCTTAGTCAAATTCTTTGAGGTTGCTGAAGATCCACATGGATTCACCACCCGTAACTTGGATATCCACCACTGCTAGCAATTTTCCATACAAATCCAGGTGTATACACTACAGTGACTTGGTTGGTTATAGATTGCACAATCCAAGGAAGATTATTTATACTTTATACATCCATGAAGAGGGATAGTGATCTAGATGGGAGTCTTTTCTCTAGTTCCATTTGGTCTTAATTACATACAGAAAAAAAAGCAGAAGTTGTGTGACTCACATTGCAAAGCTGCATCCCTTCAAGACTCAGAATAATTTCAAGTTTCAGAAGTTTTAATTTGTAATTATTTTTAGTTGATATTATTTAATTGTACATTTTAATCAAGATCTTTAGGAGAAATTGTTACAGATACAGTCAAATGATTTAGCTCTTTTTATGTTATGGAGCTTAGTCCTAAATCGCTAGCAAGGTTCATTCGGAGAGTGCCACGTTCTACAGCAGGAGGAACTTTTCAGGCTTCAAAGCTGGTGGAATATAAGCCAAATTTAAAGCAACATGAGAGAAGTGAATTTGTGACCTGAGTCAGGGTATATGGCTACATCTTTAATTAATGTAATTTTTTGAATGACCATTAGTTTTTCGGCTGTACATTGACTTCATGGAAAACAAATGCAGTAGCAGCAGTGAGGACAAAACGTGACAAAACGTAACAAATCACAACAAATCATTATAATTCCTGGAATAAGTAATAAGCCACCAGGCTTCCTAATGTTCAAACCAGCTCTTTAGCCAATCATTCAGAAAAGGTGCTGGATCTGAAAGGTTAGTTATTTAGCTTTTCCTATCAGCAATTAATTTAGTAATTTTATCGAATTAATTTGGGATATAGACACAACACTCAGTTTTCATGGTAGTGCAGGTTCTTCCTTGGGCTGCAGTGAGTATGTCTAAAGGCATATAGTTTTGTGACACAGCCTTTCTCTTAAAATAGACTTCATCGTATAATAATGAAATACTTATGTAGCTGTCATTTGGGATCTTTTTTTGTACAGTTGATTAGGGCCTCTATGTGATAGTATACACTCAATACCCAGTTGTGGAAAAAAGATGGAAGCTAAGTGATTATATTAAATACCTAAGTTATTGATGCCAAAATGATTAATGCCAATGGAATATAGAATGAACCCAATGAGATGGTAAAACAGAAAGATATGTGGGCTTTCAAAGATGTTTGACCTTGTGCTGAAGCATAACCTAAAGAACATCATCCTAAGCATCGTAGTGGTAACTTTGGTCCTGGACTGGCACTGCACGCCAAGGCATTTTATTTGGAGCTAGTGAATAATTGCCTGGTCGCTGTGCCCATTCAGTGGCAGTCAATTAGTAACTTGTAATTGAATGATATGGACACACTGTATTTTAAGACTCTGTTTCATATTTTTAGTGTTATTGGGCCGCATATTTTTGGTGTGATTCTTTTGTAAGAATATAAAAGGGCAAGCTGACCAAGCTGAACAAAAGAGTGGGTAAAGCAGATCAAACTGTTCCAAATGTGTGTTGGACTATTTTGAAATCCAGTTGTATTATCTTTCAATTGGGGCAGCATGAGAGTGAAAGCTAACAAACTGGTCTCTTATTCAGGAAAGCTCTTCCCATGTCCTTTGTTTTGTAAAGTGTTTAATAGGCCAGTGATGTACCTAATTCTTAGTCCTACTGGTGTTAAGCACTGATGATTGTTTTGAGAAACATGGATCTGTTTCTGATGTTCTATACAATCTTGTTCTTGGAAAGGGGATACCCACTATGGTAGGCTAGAATAACCAGAGAGTTACATGAGATTACAAACCCAACAAATATTCCTGCAATATGCTGGCATAGTCCTCAGAGGTTTGTTTCATGGGCAACAGCTGGTGATAATAGCAAAAAAACATAAGAACTAGCAACAAAAAGAAAGAAATTTGGTAGGGACTTTCCTATTTACTAACAATTATCAATATTGCGTTTATTTAGATTCAGGCCTGGGCTGAGGTGTTAGGAAAGTTGACGACCTCAAATATTATCTTTTCCTCCTTCTTGGTTCTAAAGAATTTTAATTTTATATCACTTGTTTGAGATAAAGTCCAAACTGACGAAGTTCTTTTCCTTAAATGGGTGGCATATATCCAAGATCCAATTCCTTTTGCTTAGTGGCACAAGGGTTGGCTAGGAGCACCTAAGAAGATTCCTTTCCGTATTTTTTAGTAGAGATGGGGTTTCACCATGTTGGCCTTAGAGAGTTCATTGACAGATACTGCTTCTAACAGACAAAATTTCATGGTTAAATCTGTGGTGTTTGAGTGTTTTGTCTCCTAGGAGCCTACTATGGAAAGAGTCTTTTCCTAAATTATAGGTTATAGTTAGCTGCCTTATAAGGCCACTGCAATAATACAGCATATCCCCTTTTAATATCATACATTTCCAATTTCCTTGAGACAATTTCATAGGTCTGCCTGTTATGCCTTCAAATGGAGACCTCTGGTGTTTGCCAAAAGGGGCTGATATTAGGGTAAGCAAAACCAATGGAAGAGCTTTTGGCCAAGGAACTTAAAAAAATCTCAGTTAATTTTGTCAATGGAGTTTTAATTATTCCATTTGTGTGTTACGCTAACCTAAATGACAAAGGTGAGAGGCAAAATGAAAATGTTGGAGACTGGGCCAGACTTTTCATATTGACTGGATTATATATCAGTAAAATGAATAACTTTGTCATTATAAAGTTCTAGAGGAACTCGTAAGTTAAAATAATTTTCTTCAAGAGAATTCTACTTACTGCTAAGGCTGCTGCTCTTGTGTATGGAAATGTTTCTATCCAAAGAGAAAACAAGAATGTACTTATATTCTTGTGATGGTGGTAGCTGAATAGAATCTAGCTGCCATGCCTCAAAAGGGCCTTTTGGTAAAGGAATATGGACTTGATGAGAACTATGTAAAGGTTTCCCTGGATTGTGTTTTGGGCAGCTATTGCAGTCATCGTATACTGTATAAGCAACAGTTGAAGAACCTTTTCAAGATACTGTTTTCCCTAAGCTGTCTTTTTGTTGAGGCTCTCAGGAGTTAAGTCCTGCAGAAAAGAAAGATGACTATTTTGGTTAGAAGTAAGCATAGACAATTTGAACCATATCATAGCTTAGTCTTGGAGAAGTACATTTTCTCTTTTGTTTCCCAAATCTCTTGTTCTGTTTTTTGAGCTCTGTATGGAGATAATTTTATATCAAAATTAGGTGCTTTCTTAAAAATAAAATGGGTCAATTTTCTTATTCAGATATCTTTACGGTAGCCCTTTTGCGTATATTATCTGCTAACTGATTTTACATGCTTGCTGGAGTGTCTGACTCTAACGGCCTAGAATCTGGATAACAGTGAATGATTTTCACAGTAGTATGGCTTCTAATAATTTCAAAATGAGGCATGTGTTTTTTGTGGACTAACTGGAAGAGGATAAAAATCTTCTTTGTATCCATAGCATTTTTAAAGTCTTGAGCTACTCTGAAAGCATATCTGCTATCTGTATCAATATTAGCATTCATTCCTTTTACCGGTTGCTAGGCTCTAATTAATTATTATTAATTCATAATTATTAATAAATAATTAAATATTATTCACTCTTCTTTTTGGGCTGAGATTGCTCCTGGAAGGATGCACTTTTGAATTCCTAAGCCAAGGGTGCTATAGTGTTACTTGCATGATAAATTACATATATCTTACTTAATCCTTTAAGTAAGATACATTTGTAAAGCAAACATTAGTGTTAGTAAGGGGTTTATTTGCAGGTCCTTTCCAGGAGAAAGAAGCTGGTCAGTTAATATGCAATCATGCAGCATGCCATCTGAAGGCAGGGCAGAAGAGTGACAGCATTTCGATTATTCCATCTGGAAATTGTAATATGGGGAGCAGAGAGAGAAAGAACTTCACAAACCATTATTCTACTAACCAAACACTGTTGAGTTTGATGAGGTTAGAAGCATTCCCACTTCTTTGAACGTGACAAAGACAGTGAGGAGAGATCTCATCATTATTTCTCATCATTATTTCTTCAGTTGCTCTTATAAATAGAGAGTGCAAGTGTAATAGAGGGAGAATTGTAGCAGGTACTCTTCTCATGCAAATGGGAATCCTCCAGCAGCGGAATCCAACTGTTGACTATAGTATCCTACAGGTATATTTTGATCTCATGGATTTGCATCAGAACACCTAAGGTGTTTCCCAGATTTTCATAAACAGACAATGAAAAGGGAATATTGTAATTTGGTGTACTAATACTGGGCCATCTATAACACTCTTTACATTTCTTCCATTGGTTGAGTTTTAAAGGAAAAGGTTGGAATCCAGTTTCTGCAGTATCCTCCTAATCCCCCAAAACTTCTGTACTGTTTCTTAGATTTCGGGGTAGGGACAACTAATATTCCTTTCATTTTATCCAGATTACACTCTGAGCAGAGAAGTAAACTATCTACATGTGATATCAAGGTAGTTTTCTTAGGGAAATTAACATCTGAAAGGTCCACTTTGGTTATTTTGAAAATAAATTGGTTTTACAGTATATCCCTAAGAAATGATTGTCCATGTGCATTGTCTGTCTTACCAGGTGAAGGTGAAGAGAAATCGACTATCTGTATCCACAGGAATGCTAAAGAATGCATGGTGTACGTCTATTACAGTAAAGAATTAACTTTCAGTTGGGAATGTAAGCGGGGAATGGAGAGGGGATGTCCCGAAGATGCTCCCAGTTCCCGGCTTGGATGTGCCCGGGTCCTTGGACTCTCTTACCCCAGGAATGGGGAAAAGGGTGCTGGAGGCATGGTAAGCTTACCTTTCGAACAAATATTGTGGACCACCCAAAGAGTTCAACAGAGATTGATTTACTAGGCAGAGAGAGGAGGGAGAGAGAGAGAGAGAGAGAGAGAGAGAGAGAGAGAGAGAGAGAGAGAGAGAGAGAGAGAGAGAGAGAGAGAGAGAGCGCTCCCACGGTGCTGTGGGAGGGGAACCAAGGGAGGAATCCCTATAGGTAAAAAGCAGCAAGATTTTAACCTTGAGGTTATTCCCGCCCCATTCATGTTTTCATCCAATTAGAGGAGTTCTTTCAAACTTCCATGGGAGAGATTGATTTTTGACTTTGACACAGCATTGCCTACTTGGATAGCCGCCACCACAGTCCCCGCAGCTCTACCATTCCTTAAAGGGCTTGCAGCCTGAGTTCCCAGAGCCAGGTGAGAGTTGGCTTCACCATTGCGCATGCATGAGGCACAAGCCACTCCTCGAGTCATTGTGACGTTCACCGTTGCCAGGCAACTGGCTGCTGACACCTGGCAAAGGATGAGCACCATGTGGCAGTGAGTCAGAAAGAAGACTCAGGCCACTCTTCGCCAGGACGTCCACAGGATACTCTCTGGAGGCCAGGATTCATGAAGGGTCGACCAAGAAAAGAAACTTCAGGTGGAGGGATCTTAGCGGAAGCAGCCCGGAATCTCTGCCTCGGGCCTGTGCCAAGAGTGTACAGGTGGGTGTCCCCAATTTGTCTTGGCCTGGTCATCTCGAAGTACACATCTTCCTGTGTGCCCATGGGCTGCTCTCCCACCCAGTGGTCATAGTCATGAAGAGCAGAACCCTGCTGCTTCAGGGACTGCCTGGGGCTGGGTGTTACTGTGGCATTCCTGTATGTCTATGTGTGGTGGGTATGTGTGTGCTGTTTGTGTGTGTGCACGTGTGTGTCTCTGTCTCAGATTATTCTCTCTCTCCCACTCTCTTTCTCTCTCTGTACATCTGTGTGGGCGTGTGAGCGTGTGTGTTGGGACGCATGGCCCTGACGGACAGAGAGCGGTTTCTTGCATGACGGCTTTTCTTCTGGTGAACCTCTCCCCGTGTTGCTGCCTGTGTTGTGTGGCCGGTTGCCAGTCATTTACCTGGCAATTCCAGCTGACATTTCTGAAGGAAGGTCTAGGCAAACTGTGGAGTGAGCTGTGGCGGCAAGCATATATTTCAATCACCTGCCCATCCTGAACTGCCTCTTTCATAAGATCAAGACAATCACACCGCAGCCAAGGACAAAATCCCCAGCACAGCTCACAGCTCACCTGCAGGAGGGGTAAACATAAATCTCAAAGAAGATAGCTCTCTCCATTGTAACCCCATCCCTGCTTACGCGGCGGGATCCAAAATAGGATCCGAAGCTTCTCCTCTGCCAGGAGCTGAAGCAGAAGAGTGCTGGAGGCGGTCCTGAGGACAAGAGTCTTATGCATTCGAACCCAGCTTTGCTGCACATAGGCCCAATTCCCCGGCTCCCCAAACCTGCTGCTTGTGCCACGCGGGTGGCAGTGTGGGGAAAACGTGCCTTGTATTTGCCGACATATTTTTTACCCCAGGGGGGCCCTTCCCTCCTCTCTCCATTGTAACTCCATCCCGGCTCGCTGTGGAATCCAAAATCGGACCCGAAGAGGAGTGGGGAGAGCCCTTGGGCACCCAGAAGCTTCTCCTCCGCCAGGAGCTGAAGCAGAAGAGCACTGGAGGCGGTCCTGAGGACAAGTGTCTTATGCATTTGACCCCAGCTTTGTCACATGTACCAGCATTTCCCACAACTCCCAAACCTGCTTCTTTTGCCACCCGGGTGTCGGGGTGGGGAAACCATGATTTGAGGTCGCTGACATTTTTCTGTGCCCCAGTGAGGCCCTTTCTGTCCCTCTCCATTGTAACCCCATCCTTGCTTACCTGGTGGGATCAAAAATCGGATCCCAAGAGGAGTGGGGCCAGCCCATCGGGCACGCTGAAACTTCCGCTTCCCATGGCTCCCCAAACCTGCTGCTTTCACTCCCCCCCCCCCACCACTCTAATCCTAGCAGCCTCAGCCATTTTCTTATTGGGCTGCAGCTTCAGTTCCGGAGACAGGTGATATTCGGCCTCACCAGTGATTTGCTAGGCAGAGACAGAGAGAGAGAGGAGAGAGAGAGAGAGAGGATGAGAGAGAGAGAGAGAGAGAGAGAAAGAGAGAGAGAGAGAGAGAGAGGAGAGGGGGAGAGAGAGAGAGAAAGAGAGAGAGAGGAAAAGAGAGAGAGAGAGGAAAAGAGAGAGACAGAGAGAGAGAGAGAGAGAGAGGAAAAGAGAGAGAGAGAGGAAAAGAGAGAGACAGAGAGAGAGAGAGAGAGAGAGAGAGAGAGAGGAAAAGAGAGAGAGAGAGAGAGAGAGAGAGAGAGAGAGAGAGAGAGAGGGAGAGAGTGCTCCCATGCCCCTGTGGGAGGGGAACCAAGGGAGGAATCCCTATAGGTAAAGAGCAGCAGAATTTTAACCTTGAAGTTATTCCCGCTCCATTCATGTTTTCGACCAATTAGAGGAGTTCTTTCAAACTTCCATGGGAGAGATTGATTTTTGACTTTGATACCTCATTGCCTACTTGGATAGCCGCCACCACAGTCCCCGCAGCGCTACCATTTCTTAAAGTGCCCGGAGCCTGAGTTCCT
This sequence comes from Callithrix jacchus, assembly GCF_049354715.1. Classification (NCBI taxonomy): domain Eukaryota; kingdom Metazoa; phylum Chordata; class Mammalia; order Primates; family Cebidae; genus Callithrix; species Callithrix jacchus. Next base: position 33,055,615 of record NC_133504.1, read on the forward strand.
AGAGCCAGATGTGAGTTGCGCCAGTGCGCATGCACGAGGCACAAGCCACTCCTAGGGTCATTGTGACTTTCACCGTTGCCAAGCAACGGGCTCCTGAGACCTGGCAATGGATAAGCACCCTGTGGCAGTGAGTCAGAAACAAGACTCAGGCCACTCCTCGCCAGGACGTTCACAGGATACTCTCTGGAGGGTCGTTCACAGGATACTCTCTGGACTTCACGAAGGGTCGACCAAGAGAAAGAAACTTCAGGTGGAGGGATCGCAGGAAGCAGCCTGGAATCTCAGCCACAGGCCTGTGCCAAGGGGATACAGGTGGGTGTCTCCAATTTGTCTTGGCCTGGTCATCTCGAAGTACATGTCTTCCTATGTTACCATGGGCTACTCTCTCACCCAGTGGACATAGTCATGAAGAGCAGAACCCTGCAGCTTCAGGGATTGCCTGGAGCTGCGTGTTACTGTGCCACTGCTGTATGTCTGTGTGTGTGGGTGTATATGTATTGTTTGTTGTGTGCACACGTATGTCTGTTTCAGATTAATCTCTCTCTCCCACTCTCTCTCTCTCTGTACATCTGTGTGCACGTGTGTGTGTGTGTGTTGGGGCGCATGACCCTGTCTGCCAGAGAGCGGTTTCTTGCATGATAGCCTTTCTTCTGGTGAACCTCTCCCTGTGTTTCTGCCTGGGTTGTGTGGCCGGTTGTCAGTCGTTTACCCGGCAATTCCAGCTGACATTTCGGGAGGAAGGTCTAGGCAAACTGTGGAGGGAGCTGTGGGGGCCCAGCGTATATTTCGATCACCTGCCCATCCTGAATTGCCTCTTTCATGGGACCAAGAAAATCACATCCCAGCCAAGGACAAAAGCCTCAGCACAGCTCACAGCACACCTGCAGGAGGGGTAAACATAAATCTCAAGGAAGATAGTTCTCACTTCGCTCGCTTCTGACCTCATTGAGAAATCTAGCCACAGCTCCATACAGGAACCACAAGGATGCCAAGAACGGGATGTAGCAAGCATCTCTATCCCTCCAACGCTGGCCTTTCTGGCCAAGTCAACCGTTTGGCACTCCTCTTCGGATGCCCGTGGCAGTGGCATTGTGCTGTATTTGGCCTGGATTCTGGCCTATGCTCTGTCCTCCCTCTATCTCTGTCTACCCTCTTTCAGAGAAGCCTAAAGGCTTCCTGATCTGGCTAAGTGTCTTCACCATAGAACACATCCCAGTCCAGCAGGGAGGAAGTACTTGGGGATTTGTTTCCCATCTGTTTCTTCTCCAAACCTGTTTTTCAATGATTGGGCAGGTGCGATGAAGGTGGAGCCGTGGGCTTCCATCCCTGCCCAGGACAGGGAAGCTTTCTCAGTCTCCATGAGAAATCTTGGAAGGCTGCGTCAAAGTCTCCATGAAGGCTATGTGGCTGCCCTTTGGTTTCTCCAAAAAGTGCTGGTGCAATTCACCTGCACTTCTCTGGTTCTTGAGGACCATCCGTCACTATGCCCCTGGGGAAAGTGCCTTCAAGCACTGGATTTTTTGGCTACCATGTATGCCAGGGAGCAAGTGAAGGGGACTGGGTTTAACTGGGTGCAGGGGTTGTTGCATCAGGTGTACCTGCTGGGAGGCGGGGTGGGAACACAATGCCTTGAGGTCCCTGATATCTTTCTGTTTTGCACTGAGGCCCTTCTGCCCCTCTCCATTGTAACTCTATCCCTGCTTACCCTGTGGGATCCAAAATTGGATCTGAAGAGGAATAGGGAGAGCCCATCGGGCACCCTGAAGCTTCTCCTCCATCAATAGCTGAAGCAGAAGAGCTCTGGAGGCAGTCCTGAGGACAAGAGTCTTAGGGATTTGACCCTAGCTTTGTCACACATATGTCTGTTTCCTACAGCTCACCAAACCTGCTGCTTTTGCCATGTGGATGGTCAGGTGGGGACACCATGCCTTGTGGTCCCTGAGATATTTCTGTGCCCAGTGCCAACCTTCCCACCCCAATCCATTGTAACCCCATCCCTATTTACCCGTTGGGAACCAAACTTGGATCCAAAGAGGAGTGGGGAGAGCCCATCAGGTACCCTGAAGTTTCTCATCTGTCAGAGCTGAAGCAGAAGTGAGCTGGAGGCGGTCCTGAGGACAAGAGTCTTATGGATTTGACCCCAGCATTGTCACATGTACTGGCGTCTCTCATGGCTCCCCAAACCAGCTGCTTTTGCCACCCGGGTGGTGGGGTGGAGACACCACTCCTTGAAGTTGCTGACATTTTTCTGTGCCCCAGTGAGGCTCTTCCTTCTCCTCTCCATTGTCAACCCATCCCTGCTTCCCCGGTGGGATCCAAGATCGGATCCAAAGAGGGAAGGGAAGAGCCCATCAGGCACCCTGGAGCCAGGATCAGAAACAGAAGAGCACTGAAGGAGGTCCTGAGGACAGGAGTCTTATGGGTTTGACCCCGGCTATGTTGCACATACACCCAATTTCACAGCTACCCAAACCTGCTGCTTTCACTACCCACCACCACCACTGTAGTCCCACCTGCCTCAGCCATTTCTGCAAGCAGCTACAGCCTGAGTTTCCTGAGCAAGGTGCCAGTCAGCGTCACCAATGCGCATACACGAGGCACAAGCCACTCCTAAGGGGATTGTGACATTCACCATTGAATGGCGACGGGATCCTGAGTATTGGCAAATGAGGAGTTTCCTGTGGCAGTGTGTCAGAAACAAGGCTTAGGCCACTCGTCACCAGGACCTCCACAGGATAGTCTCCAGAGACTAGGACTCCCAATGGGTTGACCAGGATTTGCAGAGGGTCGACCAGGAGGAAGAAATCTTAGGTGGAGGGTTCCCCTGGGGAGCAGCGTAGAATTGCAGCCTAAGGCCTGTGACAAGGGAGTACATGTAAGTCTCCTGAAATGTCTTACCCTGGTTATCTCGAGTACACATCTTCCTGTGTGCACATGGGCTGCTCTCTCACTCTCACCAGAGGGTTGTCAGTCATGAAGAGCAGAACCCTACAGCCTCAGGGACTGCCTGCGGCTGGGTGTTTCTGTGCCACTTCTGCTTATCTGTGTGTAGTGGCGTGTGTGTGTGTGTGTGTGTGTCTGAGTGTGTGCGCGTGTATGTCTCTGTCTGTGATTATGTCTGTCTCCTTTCCCACTCTCTTTCTCTCTCTCTCTGCATCTGTGTGTGCATGTTGGGATGCATGGCCCTGTGTGCCAGAGAGCAGATTCTTGCACCACAGTCTTTCTTTTGATGAGTCTTTCCCTGTGTCACTGCCTGGTTGTGTGACTGGTGGTCAGTTTTTCCCCCAGCAATTCCAGATGGCTTTTGCCTGGGGAGGCGTGGGCAATGTGGGGAGGGAGATGCGTTGCGCCACCATATGTTTCAATCACCTCCCCATTCTGAGAGGCCTCTTTCTGTGGACCAAGACAATAAAACCCCAGCCAAGGACAAAAGCGTCAGCATAGCTCCTTGTCCACCTGCAAGAGGGTTGCCCATCCACTTCAAAGAAGACTGTTCTCACTTTTCTCACCCATAACCTCATTGAGAAATCTAGCCACAGCTCCACACAGGAACCACAAAATGCCAAGTATGGGATGTGGCAAGCTTCTCTGTCCCTCCAACGCTGGCCTTTCTAGTCAAGTCAACCATTTGGCACTCCGCCCTGGATGTGTTTTGGGATGTGTTGTGCTGTATTTGGCCTGGACCCTGGCCTATGCTCTGTCTTCCATCTTTCTCTGTGTGCCCTCTTTCTGAGAAGCGTAGAGGCACTTCCTTGTCTGGCTCAGTGTCTTCAACATAGAACACTTCCCAGTCCAGCAGGGAGGAAGTTGGTGGAGATCAATTTTCCATCTGTCTCCACTCCACACCTGTTTCTGGGTGATTGAGCAGGTGCAATGATGGTGGAGCCATGGGCTTCCATACCTGCCCAGGACAGGGAAGCTTTGTCAGTCTCCATATCCCAGTGCATGGCTGTGTGGCTCCCCTCTGGTTTCTCCAAAAGGTGCTGTTGCAATTTACCTGAACTTGTTTTCTCGTTCTTGAGGGCCATCTGTCACTATGCCCCTGGGGAAAGTGCCTTCAAGCACTGAATCTTTTAGCTGACATAGATGCCAGGGAGTGAGTCAAGGGAACTGCGTTTCCCTGGGTGCAGGTGTTCTTGCATCAGGGGTACCTGTCGGGTGGGAGCACCATGACTTGACATCCCTGAGATGTTTCTGTGCCCAGTGAGGCCCTTCCCGCATCTCTCCATTGTAACCCCATCCCTGCTTACCCTGTGGGATCCAAAATCGAATCCAAAGAGGAGTGGGGAGAGCCCACTGGGCACCCTGAAGCTTCTTCTCCACCCGGAGCTGAAGCAGAAGAGTGCTGGAGGTGGTCCTGAGGATAAGAGTCTTATGCATTTGACCCCAGCTTTGTCACATGTATGAGCATTTCCCACAGCTGCCCAAACATGTTTCTTTTGCCACTTGGGTGGCAGGGTGGGGAAACCCTGTGTTGAGGTGGCAGACATCTTTCTGTTCCCCAGTGAGGCCCTTCCTACCCCTCTCCATTGTAACCCCATCCTGCTAACATGGTGGGATGCAAAATCGGATCCGAAGAGGAGTCGGGAGAGCTCCTTGGGCACTCTGAAGCTTCTACTCTGCCAGAAGCCAAAGCAGAAGAGTGCTGGAGGTGGTCTTGAAGAGAAGAGTCTTAAGGATTTGACCCCAGGTTTGTCCCACATATGTCCATTTCCCCGGCTCCCAAACATGCTGTTTGTGCCACCCGGGTGGTGGTGTGGGGCAACTGTGCCTTGAGGTTGCTGACATATTCCTGTGCCCCAGTGGGGCCCTTCCTGCCCCTCTCCATTGTCACCCATCCCTGCTTACCCGGTGGGATTGAAGATCAGATTCAAAGAGGAAAGGAGAGTGCCCATCAGGCACCCTGAAGCCAGGAGCCAAAACAGAAGAGCACTGAAGGAGGTCCTGAGGACAGGAGTCTTAAGGGTTTGACCGCGGCTGTGTTGCACATACACCTGCTTCTCATGGCTCCCCAATCCTGCTGCTTTCACTCCCCACCACCACCACTGTAGTCCTAGCAGCTGCGGTCATTTTCTTATTGGGCTGCCGCTTCAGTTCCGGAAGCAGGTGGTATTTGGCCTCACCAGTGTGCATGAATGGGGCACAGGCCGCTCCTCAGGGGATTGTGAAGTTCACCATTGAATGGTGACGGGATCCTGAGACTTGGCAAAGGAAGAGATTCCTGTGGCAGCGTGTCAGAAACAAGGCTTAGGCCACTTGTCACCAGGACCTCCACCGGATAGTCTCCAGAGACCAGGACTCACAGTGGGTTGACCAGGTTCGCAGAGGGTCAACCAGGAGGAAGAAATCTCAGGTGGAGCGTTCCCCTGGGGAGCAGCGTAGAATTCCAGCCTCAGGCCTCTGACAAGGGAGTACAGGTGAGTCTCCCCAAATGTCTCGGCCTAGTTATCTCGAGTACACATCTTCCTGTGTGCACTTGGGCTGCTCTCTCACTCTCACCAGAGGGTTGTTAGTCATGAAGAACAGAATTCTGCAGCTTCAGAGACTGCCTGCGGCTGGGTGTTTCTTTGCCATCTCTGCTTATCTGTGTGTGGTCGTGTGTGTGTGTGTGTTTGAGTGTGTGCACGTGTATGTCTCTCTGTCCGTGATTATGTCTCTGTCTCATTTCCCGCTCTCTTTCTCTCTTTCTCTGCATCTGTGTGTGCATGTTGGGATGCATGGACCTGTGTGGCAGAGAGCAGTTTCTTGCACCACGGCCTTTCTTTTGATTAGTCTCTTTCTGTGTCGCTGACTGAGTCGTGTGACTGGTTGTCAGTCCTTTCCCCAGCAATTCCAGTTGGCTTTTGCCAGGGGAGGCATGGGCAATGTGAGGAGGGAGATGCATCGGGCCACCATATGTTTCAGTCACCTCCCCATCCTGAGACGCCTCTTTCTGAGGACCAAGACAATAAAACCCCAGCCAAGGACAAAAGCTTCAACATAGCGCATTGTCCACCTTCAGGAGGGTTGCCCACCCACCTCAAAGAAGACTGTTCTCACTTCTCTCACCCATAACCTCAATGAGAAATCTAGCCACAGCTCCACACAGGAATCACTGTGATGCCAAGAATGGCATGTGGCAAGCTTCGCTGTCCCTCCAATGCTGGGCTTTCTGGCCAAGTCAACCATTTTGCACTAATTTTAGGATGGCCGTCGCAATGGCATTGTGCTGCACTTGGCCTGGATCTGGCCTACGCTCTGTCCTCCCTATTTATCTGTCTGCCCTCTTTCTGAGAAGTCTTACTGATCTGGCGAAGTGTCTTCAACATAGAACAGTTCCCAGTCCAGCAGGGAGGAAGTACTTGGAAATCTGTTTTCCTTCTGTTTCTTCACCAAACCTTCTTCTCAATGATTGGGCAGGTGGAATGAAGGGGGACAGGTGGGCTTCCATCCTTGTCCGGGACAGGGAAGTTATTCAGTCTCCATGAGAAAGCTTAGAAGGCTGCATGGAAATCTCCACAGAAGGCTGCATGGCTGCCCTTTGGCTTCTCCAAAAGGTGCCGGTGTAATTCACCTGCTCTTGTCTCATTCTTGAGGGCCATCCCTCACTATGCCCCTGGGGAATGTGCCTTCAAGCACTGAATCTTTTGGAATGTGCCTTCAAGCATTGAATCCATGGATGCCAGGGAGCAAGGGAAGGGGACTGGGTTTAACTGGGTGCAGGGTTGTTGCATCAGGTGTACCTGCCGGGAGGCAGGGTGGAAACACAATATCTTGAGGTCCCTGATATCTCTCTGTTTCCCACTGAGGCCCTTCCCGCCCCTCTCCATTGTAACTCCATCTCTCATTACCGGATGGGATCCAAAATTGGATCTGAAGACCAACGGGGAGAGCCCATCAGGCACCCTGAAGCTCCTCCTTCATAAGGAGCTGAAGCAGAAAAGTCCTGGAGGCAGTCCAGATAGCAAGAGTCTTATGAATTTGACCCAAGCTTTGTGGCACACATGCCAGTTTCCCACAGCTCTCCAAACCTGCTGCTTTTGCCACGTGGGTGTTTGGGTGGGGCACCATGCCTTGAGGTCCCTGAGATCTTTCTGTGCCCAGTGACAACCTTCCCGTCCCTCTCCATTGTAATCCCATCCCTACTTACCTGGTGGGATCCAAAATCAGATCCAAAGAGGAGTGGGGAGAGCCCATCAGGCACCCTGAAGCTTCTCATCTGCCAGAGCTGACACAGAAGAGTGCTGGAGGTGGTCCTGAGGACAAGTGTCTTAGAGATGTGACCCCAGCGTTGTCACATGTACAAGCGTTTCCCACGGCTCCCCAAAACCTGCTGGTTTTGCCACCCAGGTGGTGGGGTGGGGACACCATGCCTTGAGGTCGCTGACATCTTTCTGTGCCCCAGTGAGGCCCTTGCTGCCCATCTCCATTGTCATCCCATCCCTGCTTACCCAGTGAGATCCAAAATCGGATTCAAAGAGAAAAGGGGAGAGTCCATCAGGCACCCTGACGCTAGGAGCCGAAACAGAACAGCATTGAAGGAGGTCCTGAGGACAGGAGTCTTACGGGTTTGACCCTGGCTATGTTGCACATACACCTGTTTTCAGGGCTCCCAAACCTGCTGCATTCACTACCTGCCACCACACCTGCAGTCCTCCCTGCATTTCTGCAAGCGATTACAGCCTGAGTTTCTGGAGCAAGGTGCGAGTCAGCGTCACCAGTGCACATGCATGAGGCACAAGCTGCTCCTAAGGGGATTGTGAGGTTCACTACTGAATGTTGACAGGATCCCAAGAGTGGGGAAAGGAGGAGTTTCCTGAGGCAGTGTGTCAGAAACAAGGCTTAGGCCACTCCTCACCAGGACCTCCACAGGATAGTCTCCAGAGACCAGGACTTGCAGTGCATTGACCAGGATTCGCAAAAGGTCGACCAGGAGGAAGAAATCTCAGGTGGATGGTTCCCCGGGGAGTAGCGTGGAATTCCAGCCTCAGGCCTGTGACAAGGGAGTACAGGTGAGTCTCCCCAAATGTCTTGCCTGGTTATCTCAAGTACACATCTTCCTGTGTGTACCTGGGCTGCTCTCTCAGTCTCACCAGGGGGTTGTTAGTCATGAAGAGCAGAACCCTGCAGCCTCAGGGACTGCATGCGGCTGGGTGTTTCTTTGCCACTTCTACTTATCTGTGTGGTGGTGTATGTGTGTGTTTGAGTGTGTGCGAGTGTTTGTCTCTGTCTGTGATTATGTCTCTCTCCTTTCCCACTCTCTTTCTCTCTCTCTGCGCATCTGTGTGTGCGTGTTGGGATGCATGGCCCTGTGTGCTAGAGAGCAGTTTCTTGCACCACAACCTTTCTTTTGATGAATCTCTGTCTGTGTCACTTCCTGGGTCGTGTGACGGATTTTCAGTCACTTCCCCAGGAATTCCAGATGGCTTTTGCCAGGGGTGGCATGGGCAACATGGGGAGGGAGATGCATCGGGCCACCATATGTTTCAGTCACCTCCCCATCCTGAGAGGTCTCTTTCTGAGGATCAAGAGGATCACATGCCAGCCAAGTACAAAAGCCTCAACATAGCTTATTGTCCACCTGCAGGAGGGTTGCCCACCCTCCTCAGAGAAGACTATTCTCAGTTCTCTCACCCCTAACCTCATTGAGAAATACAGCCACAGCTCCATACAGGAACCACAAGGATGCCAAAAATGGGATGTGGGAAACATCTCTGTCCCTCCAACACTGGCCTTTCTGGCCAAGTCAATCATTTGTCACTCCTCCCCGGATGCCCATGGCAGTGGCATTGTGCTGTATTTGGCCTGAATTCTGGTCTATGCTGTGTCCCCCATCTTTCTCTGTCTGCCCTCTTTCTGAGAAGCCTAAAGGCTCCCTGATGTGGCTAAGTGTCTTCCACATAGAACACTTCCCAGTCCAGCAGGGAGGAAGTATTTGGGGATCTGTTCCCTGTCTGTTTCTTCTCCAAACCTGTTTCTCAATGATTGGGCAGGTGCGATGAAGGTGAAGATGTGGGCTTCCACACCTGCCCATGAAAGGGAAGTTTTCTCAGTCTCCATAGGAAAGCTTGGAAGGCTGCTTGGAAGTCTCCATGGAAGGTTATGTGGCTGCCCTTTGGCTTCTCCAATAGGTGCTGGTGCAATTCACCTGTAGTTCTCTGGTTCTTGAGGGCCATCCAACACCATGCCCCTGGGGAATGTGCCTTCAAGCACTGAATCTTTTGGCTGCCATGGATGCCAGGGAGCAAGTGAAGGGGACTGGGTTTAACTGGGTGCAGGGGTTGTTCCACCAGGTGTACCTGCTGGGAGGCAGGGTGGGAACACAATGCCTTGAGGTCCCTGATATCTTTCTGTTTCCCACTGAGGCCCTTCTGCCCCTCTCCATTGTAACTCTATCCCTGCTTACTCTGTGAGATCCAAAATTGGATCCAAAGAGGAATGCAGAGAGCTCATCGGGCACCCTGAAGCTTCTCCTTCATCAGGAGCTGAAGCAGGAAAGCACTGGAGTCAGTCTAGAGAACAAGAGTTCTAGGGATTTGACCCCAACTTTGTTGCACATACACCTGTTTCCAACACCTCTCCAAACCTGCTGCTTTTGCCACGTGGGTTGTCGGGTGGGGACACCATGCCTTGAGGTCCCTGAGATCTTTCTGTGCCCAGTGCGAACCTTCCTGCCCCTCTCCATTGTAACCCCATTCCTACTTACCCGGTGGGATCCAAAATCGAATCTGAAGAGGAGTGGGGAGAGTCCATCAGGCATCCTGAAGCTTCTCCTCCTCCAGATCTGAAGCAGAAGAGCACTGGAGGCGGTCCTGAGGACAATAATTTCAGGGATTTGACCCCAGCTTTGTCACAAGTACGAACATTTCCCACGGCTCCCCAAACCTGCTACTTTTGCTACCTGGTTGGTGGGGTGGGGACACCATGCTTTGAGGTCGCTCACATCTTTCTGTGCCCCAATGAGGCCCTTCCCACCCCTCTCCATTGTCAACCCATCCCTGCTTACCCGGTGGGTTCCACAATTGTATTCAAAGGGGAAAGGCACCCAGGGTCCATCAGGCACCCTGAAGCCAGGAGCCGAAACAGAAGGGCACCGAAGGAGATCCCGAGGACAGGAGTCTTAAGGGTTTGACCACAGCTATGTTGCACATACACCCGTTTTCACGGCTGCCCAAACCTGCTACTTTAAATACCTGCCACCACCACTGCCTCAGCCATTTCTGCAAGCGGCTACAGCCTGAGTTTCCTGAGCAAGGTGCCAGTCAGTGTCACCAGTACGCCTGCATGATGCACAAGCCGCTCCTAAGGGGATTGTGACATTCACCTTTGAATGGCGACAGGATCATGAGACTTGGCAAAGGAGGAGTTTCCTGAGGCAGTGTGTCAGAAACAAGGCTTAGGCCACTCCTTACCAGGACCTCCACAGGATAGTCTCCAGAGACCAGGACTTGCAGTGCGTTGACCAGGATTTGCAGAGGGTCGACCAGGAGGAAAAAATCTCAGGCGTAGGGTTCCCGTGGGGAACAGCGTGGAATTCCAGCCTCAGGCCTGTGACAAGGGAGTACAGGTGAGTCTCCCCAAATGTCTTCCCCTGGTTATCTCAATTACAAATCTTCCTGTGTGCACATGGGCCGCTCTCTCACTCTCACCAGAGGGTTGTTAGTCATGAAGAGCAGAACCCTGCAGCCTCAGGGACTGCCTGCGGATGGGTGTTTCTGTTCCACTTCTGCTTATCTGTGTGGTGGCGTGTGTGTATATGTGTTTGAGTGTGTGCGCATGTATGTCTCTGTCTGGAATTATGTCTCTCTCCTTTCCCGCTCTCTTTCTCTCTCTCTGTGCATCTGTGTGTGCGTGTTGGGATGCATGGCCCTGTGTGCCAGAGAGCGGTTTCTTGCACCACAACTTTTCTTTTGATGAGTCTCTGTCTGCGTCACTGCCTGTGTCATGTGACTGGTTGTTAGTCGTTTCCCCAGCAATTCGAGATTGCTTTTGCCGGGGGGGGTATGGGCAACATGGGGAGGGAGATTCATGGGACACCATATATTTCAATCACCTCTCCATCCTGGGAGTCCTCTTTCTGAGGACCAGGATGATCACATCCCAGCGAAGGAGAAAACCTCAGCAAAGCTCATTGTCCGCCTGCAGGAGGGTTGCCACCCACCTCAAAGAAGACTGTTCTCACTTCTCTCACCCATAACCTCATTGAGAAATCTAGCCACAGCTCCACACAGGAACCACAAGAATGCCAAGAACGGGATGTGCCAAGCTTCTCTGTCCCTCTAACATTGGCCTTTCTGGCCAAGTCAACAATTTGGCACTCTTCCCCGGATGCCCGTGGCAGTGGCATTGTGCTGTATTTGACCTTTATTCTGGCCTATGCTGTGTCCTCCATCTTTCCCTGTCTGCCCTCTTTCTAAGAAGCCTAAAGGCTTTCTGGTCTGGCTAAGTGTCTTCAGCATAGAACATTTCCCAGTCCAGCAGGGAGGAAGTTGGTGGAGATCCATTTTCCGTCTGTTTCCCCTCCACACCTGTTTCTGGGTGATTGAGCAGGTGCGCTGATGGTGGAGCTGTGGGCTTCCATACCTGCCCAGGACAGGGAAGCTTTTTCAGTCTCCATATGCCAGTGGATGGCTGTGTGGCTGCCCTCTGGCTTCTCCAAAAGGTGCTGTTGCAATTCACCTGCACTTGTTCTCTCGTTCTTGAGGGCCATCCTTCACTATGCCCCTGGGGAAAGTGCCTTCAAGCACTGAATCTTTTAGCTGACATGGATGCCAGGGAGCGAGCCAAGTGGATTGGGTTTCCCTGGGTGCAGGTGTTTTTGCATCAGGGGTACCTGCCGGATGGGAGCACTATGACTTGGGGTCCCTGAGATGTTTCTGTGCCCAGTGAGGCCCTTCTGGCCCCTCTCCCTTGTAACCCCATCCCTGCTTACCCTGTGGGATCCAAAATCGGATCCAAAGAGGAGTGGGGAGAGCCCATCGGGCACCCTGAGGCTTCTCCTCTGCCAGGAGCTGAAGCAGAAGAGTGCTGGAGGTGGTCCTGAGGACAACAGTCTTATTCTTTTGATCCCAGCATTGTCACACATATGCCCATTTCCCAGGCTCCCCAAACCTGCTGCTTGTGCCACCTGGGCAGCAGGGTGGGAAATCTGTGCCTTGTGTTTGCTGATATATTTCTGTGCCCCAGTCAGGCCCTTTCCTCCCCTCTCCATTGTAACCCCATTTCTGTTTACCCTGTGGGATACAAAATTGATTCCAAAGGGGAATGGGGAGAGTCCATCGGGCACCCTGAAGCTTCTCCTCTGCCAGAGCTGAAGCAGAAGAGCCAGGAAAAGAGTCTTATGGATTGGACCCCAGCTTTGTCACATGTACGAGCATTTCCCTTGGCTCCCCAAACTTGCTGCTTTTGCCACCCAGGTGGTGGGGTGAGGCACCATGCCTTGAGGCCATTGACATCTTTCTGTGCCCCAGTGAGGCCCTTTCCACCCCTCTTCATTGTCACCCCATCCCTGTTTACCCAGTGAAATCCACAATGGGATTCAAAGGGGAAAGGGGAGAGCCCATCAGGCACCCTGAAGCCAGGAGCCGAAACAGAGGAGCACTGAAGGCAGTCCTGAGAACAGGACTCTTAAGGATTTGACCCCGGCTATATTGCACATACACCCATTTTCAGGGCTCCCAAACCTGCTGCTTTCACTACACACCACCACAACTGCAGTCCTCCCTGTCTCGGTCCTTTCTGCAAGCGGCTACAGCCTGAGTTTCTGGCTCAAGGTGCGAGTCAGCGTCACCAATGCCCACGCATGAGGCAGAAACTGCTCCTAAGGAAATTGTGATGTTCACCATTGAATGGCGATGGGATCCTGAGAGTGGGCAAAGGAGCAGTTTCCTGTGGCAGTGTGTCAGAAACAAGGCTTAGGCCACTCCTCACCAGGACCTCCACAGGATAGTCTCCAGAGACCAGGACTCGCAGTGGGTTGACCGGTATTCGCAGAGGGTCGACCAGGAGGAAGAAATCTCAGGTGGAGTGGTCCCCTGGGGAGCAGTGTGGAATTCCAGCCTTAGGCCTGTGACAAGGGAGTACAGGTAAGTCTCCCCAGATGTCTTGGCCTGGTTGTCCCGAGTACACATCTTCCTGGGTGCGCATGGGCCGCTCTCACTCTCACCAGAGGGTTGTTAGTCATGAAGAGCAGAACCCTGCAGCCTCAGGCACTGCCTGCGGATGGGTGTTTCTGTGCCACTTCTGCTTATCTGTGCATGGTGGCGTGTGTGTGTATGTGTGTGTGTTTTCGAGTGTGTGAGCGTGTATGTCTCTTTGTCTGTGATTATGTCTCTCTCCTTTCCCACTCTCATTCTCTCTCTCTGTGCATCTGTGTGGGTGTTGGGATGCATGGCCCTGTGTGCCACAGGGCGGTTTCTTGCACCACGGCCTTTCTTTTTTCTAGTCTCTCCCTATGTTGCTACCTGTGTCGTGTGACTGGTTGTCTGTCATTTTCCTAGCAATTCCAGATGGCTTTTTGCCAGGGGAGGTGTGGGCAACGTGGAGAGGGAGATGTGTCGGGCAACCATAGGTTTCAATCACCTCCCCATCCTGAGAGGCCTCTTTCTGAGGACCAAGATGATCACATCCCAGCCAAGGACAAAAGCCTCAGCATAGCTCATTGTCCACCTGCAGGAGGGTTGCCCATCCACTTCAAAGAAGACTGTTATCACTTCTCTCACCAATTACCTCATTGAGAAATCTAGCCACAGCTCCACAAAGGAACCACAAGGATGCCAAGAAAGGGATGTGGCCAGCTTCTCTGTCACTCCAACACTAGTCTTCTGGCCAAGTCAACCATTTGGCACTCCTCCCCGGATGGGTGTTGGGATGCATTGTGCTGTATTTGGCCTGGACCCTGGCCTATGCTCTGTCTTCCCTCTTTCTCTGTCTGCCCTCATTCTGAGAAGCCTAGAGGTGCTTTCTGGTCTAGCTCAGTGTCTTCAACATAGAACACTTCCCAGTCCAGCAGGGAAGAAGTTGGTGGAGATCCATTTTCCGTCTGTTTCCCCTCCACACCTGTTTCTGGGTGATTGAGCAGGTGCGATGATGGTGGAGCTTTGGGCTTCCATACCTGCCCAGGACAGGGAAGCTTTTTGAGTCTCCATATCCTACTGAATGGCTGTGTGGCTGTCCTCTGGCTTCTCCAAAAGGTGCTGTTGCAATTCACCTGCACTTGTTCTCTTGTTCTTGTGGGCCATCCTTCACTGTGCCCCTGGGGAAATTGCCTTCAAGCACTGAATCTTTTAGCTGACATGGATGCCAGGGAGCGAGCCAAGGGAACTGGGTTTCACTGGGTGCAGTTGTTCTTGCATCAGGGGTACCTGCCGGGTGGGGGCACCATGACTTGAGGTCCCTGAGATGTTTCTGTGCCCGGTGAGGCCCTTGCTCCTCTCCATTGTAACCCCATCTCTGCTTACATGGTGGTATTTAAAATCAGATCCAAAGAGGAGTGGGGAGAGCCCATCGGGCACCCTGAAACTTCTCCTCCACCAGGAGCTGAAGCAGAAGAGCGCTGGAGGTGGTCCTGAGGACAAATGTCTTATGCATTTGACCCCAGCTTTGTCACATGTACGAGCATTTTCCACAGCTCCCCAAAGCTTCTGCTTTTGCCAGCCAGGTGGCGGGGTGGGGAAACCATGGTTTGAGTTTGCTGACATCTTTCTGTGCCCCAATGGGGCCATTTCCGCCCCTCTCCATTGTAACCCCATCCCTACTTGCCCGGTGGGATCCAAAATCGGATCCGAGGAGGAGTGGGGAGAGCCCATTGGGCACCCTGAAGCTTCTCCTCTGCCAGGATCCAAAGTAGAAGAGTGCTGGAGACTGTCCTGAGGACAAGAGTCTTATGCATTTGACTCCAGTTTTGCCACACACATGCCCATTTCCCCAGCTCCCCAAACCTGCTGCTTGTGCCACCCGGGTGATAGCGTGAAGAAATTGTGACTTGTGTTTGCTGACATATTTCTTTGCCCCAATGGGGCCCTTCCTCCCTCTCTTCATTGTAACCCCATCCCTGCTTACCCTGTGGGATCCAAAATCGATTCTGAAGGGGAATGGGGAGAGCCCATCGAGCACCCTGAAGCTTCTCCTCCTCCAGAGCTGAAGCAGAAGAGTGCTGGAGGTGGTCCTGAGGGCAAGAATCTTATGGATTTGACCCCCGCTTTGTCACATGTATGAGCGTTTCCCACTGCTCCCCAAACCTGCTCCTTTTGCCACCCGGGTGATGGGGTGGGGACATCATGCCTTGAGGTCGCTGACATCTTTCTGTGCCCCAGTGAGGCCCTTTCCACCCCTCTCCATTGTCACCCCATCCCTGCTTACCCAGTGGGATCCAAATTAGATTCAAAGAGGAAAGGGGAGAACCCATCAGGCACCCTGAAGCCAGGAGCCAAAACAGAAGAGCACTGAAGGCGATCCTGAGGACAGGATTCTTAAGGGTTTGACCCCGGCTATGTTGCATATACACCCGCTTTCCATGGCTCCCAAAACCTGCTGCCTTCACTCCCCACCACCACCACTCTAATCTCCTAGCAGCCTCGGCAATTTTCTTATTGGGCTGCAGCTTCAGTTCCGGAGACAGGTGGTATTCAGCCCCACCAGTGTGCATGCATGAGGCACAAGCCACTCCTCAGAAGATTGTGAGGTTCACCATTGAATATCGATGGGATCCGGAGACTTGGCAAAGGAGAAGTTTCCTGTGGCAGTGTGTCAGAAACAAGGCTTAGGCCACTCCTCACCAGGACCTCCACAGGATAGTCTCGAGAGACCAGGACTCAAAGTGGGTTGACCAGGGTTCGCAGAGGGTCGACGAGGAGGAAGAAATCTCAGGTGAAGGTTTCCCCTGGGGAGCAGCATGGAATTCCAGTCTCAGGCCTGTGACAAGGGAGTACAGGTGAGTCTCCCAAATGTCTCGGCCTGGTTATGTCGAGTACACATCTTCCTGTATGCACTTGGGCTGCTCTCTTACTCTCACCAGAGGGTTGTTTGTCATGAAGAGCAGAACCCTGCAGCCTCAGGCACTGCCTGCGGATGGGTGCTTCTGTGCCACTTCTGCTTATCTGTGTGGTGGTGTGTGTGTCTGTGTGTGTTTGAGTGTGTGCGCATGTATGTCTCCCTGTCTGTGATTATGTCTCTCTCTCCTTTCCCGCTCTCTTTCTCTCTCTTTGTCCATCTGTGTGTGCATGTTGGGATGCATGGCCCTGTGTGCCAGAGAGTGGTTTCTTGCACCACAGCCTTTCTTTTGATGAGTCTCTCCCTGTGTCGCTGCCTGGGTCCTGTGACTGTTGTCAGTCGTTCCCCCAGCAATTCTAGATGACTTTTTCCAGGGATGTGTTTGCAACATTGGGAGGGAGATGCGTCAGGCCACCATATGTTTCAATCACCTCCGCATCCTGAGAGGCTCTTTTCTGAGGACCAAGATGATCACACCCCAACCAAGGACAAAAGCCTCAGCATAGCTCATTGTTCGCCTGCTGGAGCGTTGCCCACCCACCTCTAAGAAGACTGTTCTCACTTTCTCACCCATACCCTCATTGAGAAATTAGCCACAGCTCCACACAGGAAACACAAGAATGCCAAGAACGAGATGTGGCAAGCTTCTCTGTCCCTCTAACACTGGCCTTTCTGGCTGTTTGGCACTCCTCCCTGGATGCCCGTGGCAGTGGCATTGTGCTGTATTCGTCCTGGATTCTGGCCTATGCTCTGTCCTCCATCTTTCTCTGTCTGCCCTCTTTCTGAGAAGCCTAAAGACTTCCTGATGTGGCTAAGTGTCTTCCACATAGAACACTTCCCAGTCCAGTAGGAAGGAAGTACTTGGGGATCTGTTTCCTGTCTGCTTCTTCTCCAAACCTGTTTCTCAATGATTGGGCAGGTGCGATGAAGGTGGAGCTGTGGGCTTCCATCCCTGTCCGGGATAGGGAAGCTTTCTCAGTCTCCACGGGAAAGCTTGGAAGGCTTCATGAAAGTCTTCATGGAAGGCTACGTGGCTGCCCTTTTGCTTCTCCAAAAGGTGCTGGTGCAATTCATCTGCACTTCTCTGGTTCTTGAGGACCATTGGTCACTATGCCCCTGGGGAATGTGCCTTCAAGCACTGAATCATTTGGCTGCCATGGATGCCAGGGAGCAAGTGAAGGGGACTGGGTTTAACTGGGTGCAGGGGTTGTTGCGTCAGGTGTACCAGCGGGAGGCAGGGTGGGAACACAATGACTTGAGGTCCCTGATATCTTTGTGTTTCCCACTGAGACCCTTCCTGCCCCTCTCCATTGTAACTCCATCCCTGCTTACCCCGTGGGATCCAAAACTGGATCCAAAGAGGAATGGGTAGAGCGCATCGGGCACCCTGAAGCTTCTCCTTCGTCAGGAGCTGAAGCAGAAAAGCACTGGAGGCAGTCCAGAGAACAAGAGTCTTACGGATTTGACCACAGCTCGTCGCACATACGCCTATTTACCACAGCTCTCCAAACTTGCTGCTTTTGCCATGTGCATGGTCAGGTGGGGACACCATGCCTTGAGGTCCCTGAGATCCCTCTGTGCCCAGTGCGAACCTTCCTGCCCCTCTCCATTGTAACCCCATCACTACTTACTCGGTGGGATCCAAAATCGGATCTGAAGGGGAGTGGGGAGAGCACATCGGGCACCCTGAAGCTTCTCCTCGGCCAGAGATGAAGCAGAAGAGCACTGGAGGGGGTCCTGAGGACAAGAGTCTTATGGATTTGACCCCAGCTTTGTCACATGTATGAGCATGCCCCACGGCTTCCCAAACCTGCTGCTTTTGCCACCCGGGTGGTGGGGTGGGGACACCATGCCTTGAGGTCACTGACATTTTTCTGTGCCCCAGTGAGGCCCTTCCCACCCCTCTCCATTGTCACCCTATCCCTCCTTACCTGGTGGGATCCAAAATCAGATTGAGGAAAGGGGAGAGCCCATTAGGCACCCTGAAGCCAGGAGCCGAAACAGAAGAGCACTGAAGGAGGTCCTGTGGACGGGAGTCTTAAAGGTTTGACCCCGGCTATGTTGCACATACATCCGTTTTCACGGCTCCGCAAACCTGCTGCTTTCACTACTCGCCACCACCACTGCAGTCCTCCCTGCCCTAGCTATTTCTGCAAGTGGCTACAGCCTGACTTTATGGAGCAAGGTGTGAGTCCGGGTTACCAATGCCCATGCATGAGGCAGAAACCTCTCCTAAGGGGATTGTGACTTTCACAGTTGAATGGCGACCGGATCCTGAGAGTGGGCAAAGGAGGAGTTTCCTGAGGCAGTGTCAGAAACAAGGCTTAGGCCACTCCTCACCAGGACCTCCACAGGATAGTCTCCAGAGACCAGGACTCACAGTGGGTTGACCAGGATTCGCAGAGGGTCAACCAGGAGGAAGAAACCTCAGGTGGAGGGTTCTCCTGGGGAGCAGAGTGGAACTCCAGCCTCATGCCTGTGACAAGGGAGTACAGGTGAGTCTTCCCAAATGTCTTGCCCTGGTTTTCTCGAGTACACATCTTCCTGTGTGCACATGGGCTGCTCTCTCACTCTCACCAGAGGGTTGTCAGTCATAAGAGCAGAATCCTGCAGCCTCAGGGACGGCCTGCGGCTGGGTGTTTCTATGCCACTTCTTCTGATCTGTGTGTGGTGGCCTGCATGTGTGTGTGTGTGTGATTGAATGTCTGCACATGTATGACTCTCTGTGATTATGTCTTTCTCTCCTTTCCCACTCTCTTTCTCTCTCTCTGTGCATCTGTGTGTGTGTTGGGATGCATGGCTCTGTGTGCCAGAGAGGGGTGTCTTGCACCACAGCCTTTCTTTTGACAAATCTCTCCCTGTGTCACTGCATGGGTCATGTGACTGGTTGTCAATCATTTCTCCAGAAATTCCAGATGGATTGGGCCAGGGGAGGCATGGACAATGTGGGGAGGGAGAAGTGTCCGGCTACCGTATGATTCAATCACCTCCCTATCCTGAGAGGTCTCTTTCTGAGGACCAAGATGATCACATCCCAGCCAAGGACAAAAGCCTCAGCATAGCTCATTGTCCACCTGCAGGAGGGTTGGACATCCACTTCAAAGAAGACTGTTCTCACTTTTCTCACCAATTACCTCATTGAGAAATCTAGCCACAGCTCCACACAGGAACCACAAGGATACCAAGAATGGGATGTGGCAAGCTTCTCTGTCACTCCAACACTAGTCTTTCTGGCCAAGTCAACCATTTGGCACTCCTCCCCGGATGGGTGTTTGGATGCATTGTGTTGTATTTGGCCTGGACCCTGGCCGGTGCTGTCTTCCCTCTTTCTCTGTGTGCCCTCTTTCTGAGAAGCCTAGAGGAACTTCCTGGTCTGGCTCAGTGTCCTCAACATAGAACACTTCCCAGTCCAGCAGGGAGGAAGTTGCTGGAGATCCATTTTCTGTCTGTTTCCCCTCCACACCTGTTTCTGGGTGATTGAGCAGGTGTGCTGATGGTGGAGCTGTGGGCTTCCATACCTGCCCAGGGCAAGGAAGCATTCTCAGTCTCCATATCCCATTGGATGACTGCGTGTCTGCCCTCTGTCTTCTCCAAAAGGTTGTGTTGCAATTCACCTGCACTTGTTCTTTCATTCTTGAGGGCCATCCTTCACTATGCCCCTGGGGAAAGTGCCTTCAAGCACTGAATCTTTTAGCTGACATGGATGCCAGGGAGCGATTCAAGGGGACTGGGTTTCGCTGGGTGCAGGTGTTGTTACATCAGGGGTACTTGCCGGGTGGGGGCACCATGACTTGAGGTCCCTGAGATGTTTCTGTGCCCAGTGAGGCCCTTCCCGCACCCCTCCATTGTAACCCCATACCTTCTTACGCGGGGGGATCCAAAATCAGATCTGAAGAGGAGTGGGGAGAGCCCATCGGGCACCCTGAAGCTGTTCGTCCACCAGGAGCTGAAGCAGAAGAGCGCTGGAGGCAGTCCTAAGGACAACTGTCTTATACATTTGACCCCAGCTTTGTCACATATACAAGCATTTTCCACAGTTCCCCAAAGCTGCTGCTTTTGCCAGCTGGGTGGTGCGGTGGGGAAACCATGCCTTGAGGTTGCTGACATATTTCTGTGTCCCAGTGGGGCCCTTCCAGCCCCTCTCCATTGTAACCTCATCCCTGCTTACGTGGTGGGATCCAAAATCGGATCTGAAGGGGAGTGGGGAGAGCCCATCGGGCACCCTGAAGCTTCTCCTCCACCAGGAGCTGAAGCAGAAAGGCACTTAAGGCGTCCTGAGGGCAAGAGTCTTATGGATTTCCCCCAGCTTTGTCATATGGATGCCCGTTTCCCACGGCTCCCCAAACCTGCTGCTTTTGTCATCTGGGTGGCAGGGTGAGGACACCATGTCTTGAGTTGCCTGAGATCTTTCTGTGTCCAGTGAGGACCTTCGTGTCCCTCTCCATTGTAACTCCATCCGCGCTTACCTGGTGGGATCCAAAATCAGATCTGAAGGGGAGTGGGGAGAGCCCATCGGGCACCCTGAAGCTTCTCCTTTGCCATGAGCCAAAGCACAAGAGCGTTGGAGGCGGTTCTGAGGACAAGTGTCTTATGGATTTGACCCCAGCTTTGCCCCATGTATGCCCTTTTCCCACAGCTCTCCAAACCTGCTGCTTCTGCCACCTGGGTGCTGGGGTGGGGAAACCATGTCTTTAGGTACCTGAGGTCTTTCTGTTCCCCAGTGAGGGCCTTCCCACCCCTCTCCATTGTAATCCCGTTTCTTCTAACCCGGTGGGATCCCAAATCAGATTCAAAGAGGAATGGAGAGAGCACATCAGCCACTCTGAAGCCAGGAGCCAAAGCAGAAGAGCACTGAAGGAGGTCCTGAGGACAGGAGTCTTATGAGTTATACCCCAGCTATGTTGCACATACACCCATTTCCCATGGCTCCCCAAACCTGCTGCTTTCACTCCCCACAACCACCACAGCAGTCCTAGCAGCCTCGGCCATTTCTTCAAGAGCTGGAGCCTGAGTTCCTGGAGCCAGGTGGAAGTCGGCCTCATCAGTGGGCATGCACGAGGCACAAGCTACTCCTCAGTGGATTGTGAGGTTCACTGTTGAATGGTAATGGGTTCCTGAGACTTGGCAAAGGAGGAGCTTTCTGTGGCAGTGTGTCAGAAATAAGGCTTAGGGGGCTCCTCGCCAGGATTTCCACAGGATCGTCTCCGTAGACCAGGATTAGCAGAGGGTGGACCAGGAAGAAGAAACCTCAGGTGGAGGGTGCTGGGGATGCAGCGTGGAATTCCAGCCTCAGGCCTGTGCCAAGGGAGTGCAGGTGAGTCTCCTCAAATGTCTTGCCTGGGATATCTCGAGTACATGTCTTCCTGTGAGCCTATGGGCTGCTCCCTCACTCTCACTGGAGGGTTTTAGTCCTCAACAGCAGAACCCTGCAGCCTCAGGGACTGTGTGAAGCTGGTTGCTACTGTGCCACTTTAGTGTGTCTGTGTGCGGTGGTATGTGTTTGTGTGTTGCTTGTGTGTGTGGGCGTGACAGTGGAGCTCTGGGCTTCCATACCTGCCTAGGACAGGGAAGCTTTCTTAGTCTCCATGTCCCACTTGCTGTCCCTTCTTGCTTCTCTCCGTTTTAATCACATTCCTGCTTATCCAGTGGGATCCAAAATCGGATTGGAAGAGGAGTGCAGAGAGCCCAGAGGTCACCGAGAATTTCTCCTTCATCGGGATCTCTTGGAGACCCCCTCATCCCAGAGCCTTTGGCAGGTAGGTTCTTTTGGAGGCCAGGATTCGCGGTGGGTCGATCAGTAGGAAGAAAACTCAGGTATAGGGATTACTGGAGAAACAGGGTGGAAGAGTTCTGTTTGCAGGCCAATTTGTGGCCTTATGGCCTAAATTGTAGAAGAAACCAATTTGACAAGTTTAAAGATGAAAGGCCCAAAGACCAGCAATAACAGAATAATTATAAATGGGCCTAGAGGAGGGTAGAGCCAGGACAGCCAGTTGTTAAACAAACTCCAGGATCCTGTTTCTTGAAAGCCTTTAGCCCTGTGTTTGATTGATCCCTGAGTTCTTTAACAATAACTGATTGATTTACAAGGTAACAGCATTCTTTTCCTAGAAAGGGACATGTTTCTTCTCTCTGTAGTATTAGCAGATACAGGGACCTTTTTTTATTTTGAAGAGCTAAAGACTTAAGCTGCTTCTGCAGAGAGAATTAACAACCTTTTCCATGTTATTATTTAATTCCTGAGATAGCTCATAGTAAAATTAAGTAACGGTAGTAACTCTTCCAATACCAGTATCATGTCCTCCTATTATTCTGTCCCGTCCCAATGAAAGGAATAATTGGGGTTTGTGTATGGGCATTGCCTTAGCAAGATAAGACTCTGCACCTGAGAGTCAGTGAAAATTGTCCTGTGCGGCGGGGGTGGGGGAGGGTGGTACTAGGAAGCAGGGGAGGAGAACTATTAGGCTAATTTGTAGGGGCAACCACATAGAGTATGGTTGCAAATAATAAAGCTAAGAGTGATAGTCCTGTTAATGCCAGGATGTCAGTTAGACTCATGAGTAGTCACTTTCCTGGGGATCTTGTTGGAAGGGCAGATGTGCATCCTCTAACAGCTCACAGGTGTATGAAGGGTCATCTCCTGGAACTTCAGGCTGTGGACTGGAGGGCCCAGGATTTTCTTCAGGAGGAGTTCAAGGCTTCAGCTGAGTGTGATGACTCCATGAGTCAGTTCCCACCACCTTGACTGCCATTGGGGTAGACAGAATAATGGAAAACCCTGCTTCCCAAGATGGGCCTAGAGAGGGTGAGTCTGAGGGAAGAGAATTAAGAAGCACCAAGTATCCAGGGCAGAACAACTCTTTCCCTTTTTCCCTAGGGTGTCCTTCAGGTCAGGTCCTAAGAGCCTGTTGGTACTTAGCCAAGGAGATTATATCTTTTATTATCTCTGCTGTTTCCCTGTGTAATATAAGATCATTAGTAAGAAAGGGCATCCATAAAGCATCTCATAGGGGCTGAGTCCTATTTTCTGAGGAGTGTTTCAAGCCTTTAAGAGTGCCATAGGTAATAGAGAAGGCCACGAGAGGTGACTTTCCTGTGCCAGTGTCTTCAAGTGTCTCTTAAGAATTTCATTGATCTTTTCGACTTTCCCTGAGGACTGAGGCCTCCAAGAACAGTGGAGATGATATTGTATTTCTAATGCCTCAGATATTCCTTGAGTCACTGTGGCTTTGAAGGCAGGGCTGTTATTGCTTTGAAAACCACAAGAAATTGTGAATCTAGGGATTATTTCATCAATCAGGACTTGTATTACCTCTTGGGCTTTTTCTGTTCTAAAGGGGAAAGCCTGAACCCAATTCGTGTAGGTATCTAGTGTGTACTAGACTTAGGATATGGGTAAAGTCCATTTGCCAGTCCTCACCTGGGTAATGACCAGTTCACTGTTCCCCAGGAGGAGTTTGCGATGTTCCAAAGTATTATTTTTCTGGCATATTTCACATCCTTTGACTATCTGTTGAACAGCCTTGAAGAGGCCTTTTTCTGTAGATATAGATCTGACCATTTGATGTGAATTCTCTATACCATATGGAAGATTTGATGTAGGGTTTAAGTACTTTCCCCCGGCTGGAAGCAGGTAGAGAACTTTTCCCTCCTCAGTACTATCCATTCTGAAGGAAGAAGATTGGGAGATTGCCCACTCTACCTCTTCTGATGAGCATTGACGTCTAGTTTCCTAAAGGGGTTTTCTCCATATTAAAGGTCCTTCTATAAATTCTTGTCTAGCTGCCCTTTTCGCCTCTAGGTCAGCTCAGCGACTGCCCTCTGCTTCCTTCTCATCTCCTTTTTGGAGACCTTGGACAGCTTGTAATGTCTAAGATTTCCTTGTAACATTTAATGGGAGTTCCTGCTGAGGTTAGGAACTCTCTTTCCTTCCTTAATGCAGCATGACCATGCAGAACCAGGTAAGCATATTTGGAATCTGTGTATGTTTATTCTCTTTTCTTTCCAATTTTAGAGCTTAAGTGAGGGCTACTAGTTCTGCCAGCTGGACGCTAGTTCCAGGAGGAAGGGAATTATTTTCAAGCACTGTACTTTTTGATCACTGACTACTGCATATCCTGCCTTTCAAACTCCATTTTACATGAATGAACTTCTGTCAGTGTATGGGTCAAGGTCAGGATTGAGTAGAGGAGTTTCTAAAAGATCCTCTCAAGCCGCAGAGTTCTGGGCTATAACCTGCTGACAGTCATGTAATTTTTCTGCCCCTTCCTCAGGAAGAAAAGTAGCTGGAGTGAGTGCTGCACATGTGTGCAGCTGAAGTACAGGCCCTTGGAGCACTAAGGCCTGATATTTGAGTAAGCGGTTGTCGGACGGCCACAGCCTCCTTTAGAGGCCACAATTCCAGCTACATCATGTGAAGTCCATACAGGTAGATCTTTCCCTTGCTCTATTTCAGCAGCTTCTGAGACCAGTATAGCCACCACAGCTATGACCCACAAGCAGTGTGGCCAGCCTTTTGACACTGCATCAATTTACTTACTTAGGTATGCCACTGGCTGTGGTGTGGTCCCCCGAGTCTGAGTGAGAACCCCCAGTGCTACTCCTGACTTTTCTGTATCATATAGGGAGAAGTTATTGCCAGTAGAAACCTGCAGTAGTGCCTGCTTCAGGGTCTGAAAGGATGCCTCAGCTGTAGGTCTCATTGTATTACATGGGTGTTTCCCTTTTGGGTTTCCTTAATCAGATTGTATAGGAGTTTGGCTATTTCACCATATCTCGGAATCCACAATCGACAGAAACCAGCTTTTCCTAAGATCCCCCACAACTGTTTTCATGTCTTTGGATGGGGTTAGGCCAGTATGGTTTGGAGACAGTCTTCATGAATGGCCCGAGTGCCCTTAGTCAAGGCAAGCCCTAGGTATTTTACCTCTTGCCTACAAAGTTGGGCTTTTCATTTGGAAACCTTATATCCACAGGTGACTAGAAAGTTTAGGAGGTCCTGGATGGCCTGCTGACACTGGGTTTCTGAATTAGCAGTTAAAAGTAAGTCATCCATTTATCGAAGAAGCAGGGGTATATCTGGATGTGAAAAATGACTAAGGTCCTGAGCTAGAGCCTGGCTAACAGGTGGGGGCTATCTCCAAAGCCCTGGGGTGACACTGTCCAGGTGACCTGAGAATATTGGTCTAGAGGGTCGTCAAAGGTGAATAGAAACTGGGAGTCTGTATGTAATGGAACACAGATATAGGCATCCTTAAGGTCCAGGACTCTAAAGCATGGTGCCTCTCCTGGTATTTGAGAGAGCAAGGTATATGGGTTGGTACAGAAGGGTATAAAGGGATCACATCTTCATTAATAAGCCTGAGATCTTGCACTAGCCTCTATTGCCCATTAGGTTTTTGTACTCCTAAAATTAGAGTATTACAAGGGCTGTTACAGGACTTTACTAGAACCTGAGCTTTTAAGTTTCTGACAATATCCTGTAGCCCCTTTTTGGCTTCCAGTCTTAGGAGGTACACATAACCTAGCACTGCGGACTAAGGCAAGTAGCCCTGTGCATTTATACAGCAGGAGGTTCTCATAAGCATAAACCCGAGGGCACCATGGGCATGGGTTCCTGGACTGCCACCCCAAGAGCCTTATGTGTGAGAAATATCTTAGAGGAAAGAGCTGGGAAGAAGTTTCCCTCATGGAAATCTGGATCCAGGAGGTTGCAGTCTGAAAGACTGGGCGTGGCTTGCACAGGTGGCTTTTGTTCCCACTGCCAGGCCCAGCCACTACAGCGGCCCTGGTGCAGCCACTGCTGCCAGTGTGTGTCTAAAAGGCTGGGTGTGTCTCACACAGGCAGCAGCTGACCCAACCGCCCTGGCCAACTGCTAGTGTGCTGCCACTCTGGGTGTGAAAGGCTCGGCATGGCTCACATAGGCCGCTTTTTCTTTGGAGTTTTTTTTTGAGGTGGAGTTTCGCTCTTGTTACCCAGGCTGGAGTGCACTGGCTCAATCTCGGCTCACCGCAACCTCCGCCTCCTGGGTTCAGGCAATTCTCCTGCCTCAGCCTCCTGAGTAGCTGGGATTACAGGCATGCACCATCATGCCCAGGTAATTTTTTGTATTTTTAGTAGAGATGGGGTTTCACCAGGTTTACCAGGATGTCTCGATCTCTTGACCTCGTGATCCACCTGCCTCGGCCTCCCAAAGTGCTGGGATTACAGGCTTGAGCCACCGCGTCCGGCCTCTGTGGAGTTTTTAAGTCCGGCACAACCTTGATCGGATAGAACTGGGAGTTTGGGAATGCCCTTCCTCCTGCTGAACCTCGGTTTGGCCCAGAAAAAGAAGAAAACAGCTAGAAAGGGAAGCTGATTTTTAGAAAGCCCGATGCCTATGTCTTTAGGTTCTGGCAGCTGTGCTATTGAAAGGCTGGGCATGGCTTGCAGAGGCGGCTGTGCCCA
Organism: Callithrix jacchus; assembly: GCF_049354715.1. Classification (NCBI taxonomy): domain Eukaryota; kingdom Metazoa; phylum Chordata; class Mammalia; order Primates; family Cebidae; genus Callithrix; species Callithrix jacchus. Next base: position 33,082,031 of record NC_133504.1, read on the forward strand.
CCCAGCCTTGCCTCCACCAGCTGCATGCAGCCCCATGCAGGTCCAGCTGCCCAATGTTACTCCTTAAGAAAATTAAAAGAAGAGAAAGGACAGATTAGCAAGCCAAAGGGGTCCAATACCGCTCACCGCTCTGAAGTCTGAAGACATACTCCTGGCTGTTTCACCAAAGATGTAAGTGGGCATGGAGTGGGGGTACCCTGAAGATGTTTCCACGTCCCCTCTTTGATGTGCCCAGGTCCTTGGCCTCTCTTATCCCAGAAATGGGGAAAAGGGCCCCGGAGGAATGGTGAGCTCACCATTCAAATAGATATTGTGGACCCAAAGAGTTTAGCAGAGAATGATTTATTAGACAAAGTGAGAGAGAAAGAAAAAGAGAACAAAAATGAGAAAGAGCTTCCACGCTGCCGTGGGTGGGTACCCAAGGGAGGAATACATATAGGTAAGGAGCAGTGGGATTTTAACCTTGAACTTATTCTTGGCGCCATTTATATTTTTGTCCAATGAGAGGAAATCTTTCAAACTTCTGCTGGAGTGATTCATCTTTGACTTTGATATCGGATTGGCTACTTGACTCCCAACAGAGACCTCTCTTCCCAGAGCTTTCGGTGGGCTTTTTGAACAAAGAAGCTCACCTGGATTTTCCACCTAGCCTTCGCATGGGAAAGTCAGACAAACAACTTTACATTCCCAGATGGGGGCTGGATGGAGGATAGTGCTAGGAAACTCTTGCTTTTGAAACAACGCCCCTGGTGGACTCTGGAGGAGAAGTTTTTCCCTTTAACACAGTCCTTCAGGAAGGCAGTCAAGGACATATGGAGATTTGGTACAGCTGGTATTTCTAATGGTGGATCTCTCCTTAAGGAGGAAGACTTAGTTTCAGAGATAGGATTGTCTATAATTTACATTTTTCTTTCTGAATGATTGAAAACCTAGTGAAAAGTTTTTGGATTCAGGTGTATTGCTTATGGGAATAGCTTCTCAAGGTGTCACCTTGAGTCGTTTCTTTCCTCTATGTGTCTCAGTGATCCCAAGAAACTTGGGTCCTTAAGGCATCAGGTGATAAACCTTTATGTGTGCCCACCTGATTAAGGAAGATTCCTTGTACGTTCATAAGGAATTCCTGTTTCACATCATGAGCAATAAGCTCCAACACTCCTAAGAGACCTTAGCTGCCTAACGTACCTTTGGCTGGGAGGAAGAACCTCCTTTTTCAGAACTTACATTCATAGAGCACTTCATAATTCTGGTGATTCATGGAGAAAGTTTAGATTTATTAATTGACCTCTGTTTCAGAATCAGGCTAGTTTTAAAGGTATTTTTTTTTGTTTTTATTTTTGCATAAGCCATAACAATTTACTTGTGTTTTTAGAAACTGTTTTTCCCCTGACCAAAATTTTGAACGAGAGTAAAGGTTCTGATAACTATAGTTAGTAATCTCACACAAAACCTTGACCTTAGAGAAAAGTGAAAATCACAAAGCCGCAATTAGAACAATCTCTAGAGAATAGCACATAAAGCTACCTTAGAGCAGAGCTTCAATTCCAACCTTGCTGAGTTAGAAATGTGTGCAGCTGAAACAAACCTAGGAGGATTGAGACCAAGAGGGGCCTTACCAAGGATCCCATTGACTCTGGTGAAGTCAGATGAATGAAAGCTGTTCATGCTGGCACCACGGCTCTGGCTGTCAGCAAAGTGACAGAGATTACTAGAGGTCTGTTTTATCCCTTTGTGGCTGGCACAATGACAACCTTAAATAATGAGATTCAGAAAACATGATCACGTATAGAGTTTATTCGAGTGCAAAGCTTGAGGATGGCCATCTGGGAAAGCACTGGCTACAAACAAATGAAGTCAGTGTTTCCAAAGTGGAAGAGTTAGGGTTTTACTTGCATAAGCAGAGATAGAAAAGTTCTGGTAGAATTACAACCTTTTCCACACAAGACCAGGAACATATGACACAGCGATTTGTTTTGTTACTGGTTGCTACATTCCAAGCAAGATTATTTTCTTACTCCTTGAGGAGGGTAGTGATCCAAGGAGGGATCTTACCTCTGGCACCATTTGGTCTTAATTATTTGGAGTAAAAAAGGCAGAAGTTCCAGCTGCATGCCATGTAACTCAGGTTGCATAGCCACATTCCCTGAAGGCCCAGGACAACTTAAAATTCCAGCAGCTTTAAGTGTGAATTATTTAATGTCACGTCTATCTTTGAGGAGTCTAATTTACACTGCCCTATTTGGAAAACCAAAAATATGTAGAGAAAAAGATTTTTGTCTTCTCACCGTATCTATACCCAAATCAATTTGTTTCTTATGTTAAACCATCATATCTTCAATATTATGGTATTGGAGAGTCTTATTTTAACAACTTATCCTGAAGTTAACTTTAAAAACTAGCTGTTAAAAGACTAAAGTCTAGTCTATCTGTTAAAGTATTATGCCTGTATGATTTTCAATTTAGGGCTTATATCTAAAGCCATTTTTTCCTTCCCATTCATATCTTAATATGTATGCATATTACCCCGGATTGGAGTATGATATTGCTCTTGTCCTAATTCAGCTTTAAACTATTTTATCTGAGGAATCCTCCAAAATGACCTTCTTTCATAATTTTGAGTGTGGCACATAGACTATCTCAACTGTATCCTCCACATTTGGTAAACATGCACTGGCCATTTTCCCATAGTACAATAATAAACACAGATAATTTGGTTTAATTATAAAGTCATTGCTCTCATGTTGAAAAATCTTTAGTGACTCTCTTTTGTCTACAGAGAAAAATTCTGACTCTGGCATGAGACACCAGGACATCTATTATCTGAATAGAATCAACCTTCTTAGCTCACCCGGCTGTCATTTCTTCCAAGTTAGCCTTTCAACTAGCCACGCTGGAATACTTGGTTTTTTATATAGTCCTCAAGCTTTCATTCTCCTATAGTTTTGAAGACATTATTTCCTCCTTTTTTGCCTGCATGATGATAGGGTTTAGGACACACTACCCCAAAATACGGCACCTTGGCATTTGAGAAAACAGCAGACTCAAGAAGGCCATTTTCACCTTCCCTAGACTCTTTCCCCTGGAAGCTGGACCTAGGAAGGTCACTCTCTGATCACTCCCACTTTTCTGCTATGAAGCTGGTGGGAGAACAGCCCTCCCTATACCCAGAGGAAAGGACCGTCTTTACATTTGAAGCACAGGGGCACAGTGAAGAATCTGAGCAAATAGGCCTTGCCAAGTCTCCCACCCCTGTTTATTACCATTAGGTTATATCCTCTTTGTCCAATTATACTTCTCCATGATTGAGCACTCTTTATTAAACCTAATTATAAAAATACCGAAGTTTATCTCCTTGAATCTGCATTACTGAAGGCTCTTGAGTTATATAAAGTTTATATTAAATAAATATGTATGCTTTTCTCTTGTTAATCTAGTTTTTTGTTATAAGAGTCTCCATTGGGAACCTAATAATGGGTGATGTATTAGGCTGTTGTCACACTGCTATAAAGACACACCTCAGACTGTAATTCATAAAGAGAAGAGATTTTATCAGCTGATGATTCTGCAGGCTGTACATGGAGCTTGGCAGAATCTGCTCAGCTTCTGGGGAGGCCTCAGGAAACTTACAATTATGGCAGATTGCAAAGGGGAAGTCAGCTCTTCACATGGCAAGAGCAGAAGGAGGACAGAGGGAGGAGGTGCCTCACACTTTTAAATAACCAGATCTCCTGAGAACTGTCTATAGCAAAAATAGTAGGAAGGGAGAAATCCAACTCCATGATCCAGTCACCTCCTACTAGGTCTCACCTTCAACACTGGGGACTACAATTCTATCTGAGTCTTGGGTGAGGACCCATATCCAAACCATATCAGATGAGAAGTCTTTTCTCCCTTAAAAAGATAATTCTTTTGTAAAACTCTTCAGCAGCACAAATATCAGAATTCAATTAATTCAGTATGTATTTAGTAGGTATTGCTGTATACAGTTACTGTACTAGGCTCTAACCGTAATGGTCAATTATACAGACCTCCCTTTCTTTCTTTGTTTAAAAGGTAGTCTCTTACTAGAAAGACTAGATAGTAATTTTGTTCTAGGGACAAAACACTGATGGAACCCACCTAGAAAGGGGTTCTCACTGTCCAGGCCTTCTAGTTGTACAGTCAGAAGCCTGGCAAAAGGTTGGTGTTTATCTTTTTCCTTCACGCCTAGGGGCTTTACAGCTTTATGAATTCAAGAAGTCTCTATCATAAACTCAACTGCATTTTCATAAAAGAGTTCAGTTAACCTAGACTTTCCTGCCCTCAATTCTGGTGTTCTCTTCTCTTTCTTACTAATAAATATCCTATGTGGATTTTTTTTTTTAAAGAATAGGACAGTAAATTAAATTACTGGTATTAAATTCTTCAGTTTTAGAGTATTCCTTTTCTTTTTTGTTTATATTGTCATATAATGATTGTGTTTTCTTGAATCATATCAGAGACTATAAGTATGCCACTCTTATGGCAATCCGTCACCCACATAAAAGCTACATTGTTAATATAAAATAAAAAGTGATTTCATAAAAACTGCAAGGGTTTTGCACTTGTTGGCATAACTGCAGCAACAGTTTCATGAATTTTCTTTTTTTACCCTTAAAAAAATGCTTATAAAGATCCTTATGCTGGATTTATTTACTTTAAATGGAAGGCAACCACAGGGGCAGACCTCAATTTACAGTACGTATCAAGCAACTCAACTTAGTCTTGTAAAGTCATGACTTTTTTTCCTGCTTTTAGAGAGCACGTCTAACATCCCTAGGGACACTTTGTATGGGTCCCATGGTGTTATTTTTTTATTTATTTATTTTTAGTTTTATTTTTTGAGACGGAGTTTCATTCTTGTTACTCAGGCTGGAGTGCAATGGCGTGATTTTGGCTCACTGCAACCTCTGCCTCCTGGGTTTAAGCAACTCTCCTGCCTCAGCCTCCTGAGTAGCTTGGACTACCGGCGTGCACCATCATGCCCAGCTAATTTTTTTGTTTTTTTAGCAGAGACGAGGTTTCACCATGTTGACCAGGATGGTCTCCATCTCTTGACTTCATGATCCACCCGCCTGGGCCTCCCAAGGTGCTGGGATTATAGGTGTGAGCCACCACCGTGCCTGGTCCCCATGGTGTTATTATAGGTATAGGGTATTTCACTAAATGCAATAAAAAATACACAAGAACTGCAACAGACCACTTTTCATTGATTTTCTATGCATTTTAATTTTATTGTATTTCAAGATAAATTTGTAGAGTCAGGGTTTTGCTGTGTTACCCAGGCAGGTCTTGAACTGGCCTCAAATAATTCTCCCACCTTGACCTCCCAAAATGTTGGGATTACAGGAGTGAGCCACTATCCTTGGCCAGAGAGTATTTTTTTTCTGAGATACTCAATGTACTGGTAAGAATTTTTCAAACGAAATGATTAACGTCACATGGCATTTTAAGTGGACATTTGCAATAATTGAGCTCACCACAATAACAACAGCAGTGGCTACAAAATTATTACAGTAGGATAATATGTATTACAGCTAAATTTATGCAGTTATAATTTAATACTTTCATTTTGTATTTGTTTACATTTCTCTTTACTATAAACTGCACCATACACAGTCGGTGTTTGTTTAAGTTTTGATAAATTTTTACTTTTTATAATAGATATTTGTATACTTTATGATAGTAAATGATAATCTAGTAATCACATTTATTTTATATATTCATGACATATCTAGCTGATGAAATGTGTGTGTGTTTTTTTTTTTAAATTTTTAGGCTACACCATGTTTTTTTCTGCAAGTTTTTCTAAACTGTCAGAATTCTCCAAAAATTTTTTCAATATATTTATTTAAAAATACATTTGTGTGGGTTGACCCATGCAGTTCAAAGCTGTGTATTTTGAGGGCCAGTAGTCATTTCATTCCCTAAGGTTCAGAAGAGTTGAGAACTTCTGCCTTTATCATAGATTTACTATTCACGGAACTAATGAAAATATTTAATAAGGACAACCCACTGAGAACTGATCTTATAGTTTATAGGATGTAAATAAGAGTATGCTGATTTAGGTGAACAGAGATTCTCTTGAAAAATTTTCACTTGTTCATAGAAAATCAGAGTAAAAATCAGAGTTGTATACTACTTAATGATAACTTCTCATTGTTTATTTAAAACATTAATTCTGTGCTTGAAAGGTTTTGAGTAGCAAGCAGACTTTTAATTTTTGATGTACCCGTTCCCTTACTCATGCACTCACCTTTAATAATTATTTTCTAGATACTTCCTTCAGAAATGTTGTGCATATCTTTCCCTGCCTTTTCATTCTCATTGTCACTACTTTTGATAATATGATATAGTATTAAAGAAACCAAGTCTTCAGTTAGATATGCATTAAAATCCTGGCTCAGACAAATACCAGCTGTTTATCTCAAGGGAATTATTCAATATTTCTGAATTTCAATTCTCTTATCTATATAGAATTCTTAAGATAACATGAACCAAAGTGTGCAAAATAATAACCAGTGTCCAACTTTGGGCTTTTCTGTTCCTCTACTAAATTTAAAGCAGTAACCAAAAGCTGCTCTTCTTATCTGCTCATTTTGTAAATTATTTCTATGTCTAATCAAGGCACTCACATGAATGAGAGCTTCACTGCTTATGGAATAAGATAAAAACTTATTATCTCTAAATAAAAATTATATTTTATCTTAATTTCCAAACTGTGCCTTATGTTAGGTAAAATTAAATAATTTTCTTTTGCCTTTGCTTTTGCAGTGCTCTCGTCTTGAATGCTTGACTCCCACTCCCCTTGAAGATGTGCTACACACCATCAATACCAGCTTGGGCTCCATGTTATTCGAAAATATATTTTTTCCTAATTGAACCTATGATCTTCTTTGTATCTTATATATTTGCCTATGGCTTGTGCTTAGCTATTTAAGGGCTTTCCTTTTTTTCTGTAATTAATTTTAGCATTTCAATGCAGGGTGTACTGGGCTGTTCTTGCATTGTTATAAAGAAATACCTGAGACAGTGATTTATAAGAAAGGTTTGATTACCTTACAGTTCTGCAAGCTTTACAGGGAACTTGGTACTGGCTTTTATCATGGTGAAAGGCAAAGAGTGAATAGGCATGTCACATGGTGAAAGCAGGAGCAGATGAGAGAGGTAGGAGATGCTACACATTTTTAAATGGCCAGATCTCATAAAACTCACTTAATATCATGAGGACAACATTAAGCCATTCAAGAAGTATCTGCACTTATGTCCCAATCACCTCCCACCAGGAATCACCTTCAACAATGGAGATTATGTTTCAACATGAGATTTGGGCAGGAGAAACACTCAACCATAACATTTCATCTCTGCCCTTCCCTTCAAATCTCGTGTCCTTCTCACATTGCAAAATATAATCATGCCTTCTCAGTAGTCCCCCAAAGTCTTAACTTATTACAGAATTAAATCAAAAGTCCCAGGTCTAAAAATCCAAAGTCTTATTTGAGACTCATCTTCTTCTAGCTATAAGCTTGTAAAATCAAAATGAATTATTCATTTTCAAGATACAATGGGAGTGCAGGCATTGGGTAAACATTCCTGTTCCAGAAGAAATCAGCCAAAAGAAAGGAGTTATGGGTTCCACACAAGTCTAAAACCCAGTAGGGCTATAATTAAATCTTAAAGCTCTAAAAAAATCTGGCTTGTGTCTCAGATCCAGGGCACACTGGTGCAAGGGGTGGACTCCCAAGGTCTTGGGCAGCTCCACACCTGTGGCCTTATGGGGTTCACCTGCATGGCTCTTCTCACAAGTTGTTGAGTGCCTGCCCCTTTCCCAGGTACAGCGCATAAGCAGCTGGTGGATCTACCATTCTAGATCTGAAAGACTTGGAGAATGTAAGCCATCAGCTTTGATGGCTATCATGTGGTATTAAGCCTGTAGGTACACAGAATGTAAGTGTGGTAGACCTTGGCAACCTCCACTTAGATTTCAGAGGACATAGGGAAGACCTAGGTGTCCAGGCAGATGCCTGCTACAGGGATGGAGCCCTCATAGAGAACCTCTGTTAAGGTAGCTTAGAGGGGAAATGTGGGATTGGAGGCCCCATGCAGAGTCCCTGCTGGGACTGGCTCCCTTTGAATTATGGAAATATCTCTAGCAAGTGGTTGCTTTACAGCCTGCTTAGATTTTTCCCCTGAAAATAAGCTTTTGTCTTTACCACATGACCAGCCTGCAAATTTTCCAGATTTTTGTGTTCTGCTTCCTATTCAAACATAAATTTCAACTTTAAGTCATTTCTTTGCTCCTAAATCTGAGCATAGGTTGTCAGAAGCAGCCAGGTCACATCATGAATGTTTTGCTGCTTAGAAATTTCTTCCTCCAGGCCTGGCATGGTGGCTTATACCTGTAATCTTATCAATTTGGGAGGCCAGTGCAGGTTGGTCACATGAGGTCAGGAATTTGAGACTAGTCTGGCCAACATGGTGAAAACCTGTCTCTACTAAAAGTGCAAAAATTAGCTGGGTGTGGTGGCACATGCCTGTAATGCCAGCTACTTGGGAGGCTGAGGCATAAGAATCACTTGAACCCAGAAGGCAAAGTTTGCAGTGAGCTGAGATCATGTCACTGCATTCCAGCCTGGGCAATAGAGTGAATCTCCATCTCAAAAAAGAAAAAGATAAATTTCTTCCTCCAGATCCCCTCAGTCATAACTCAGAAGTTTAAACTTCCACAGATCCTCAGGGTATAGGCACAATGCACCCAAGTTCTTTGCTAAGGCATAACTTGCATGACCTTTCCTTCAATTTCCAGTAAGTTCCTCATTTCCATCTGAGACCTCATCAGCCTGGCTTTCACTGTTTATATTATTATCAGCATTTTGGTCACAATTATTTAAGCAGTCTCTAAGAAGTTCCAAACTTTCCCTCATCTTCCTGTCTTCCTCTGAGTCCTCCAAAATCTTCCAATCTCTGCCTGTTAACCAGTTTCAAAGTTGCTTCCATATTTCCAGATAGCCTAATAGCAATATCCCACTCAGTATCAATTTTCTGTATTAGGCAATTCTGGCACTGCTATAAAGAATGACCTGAAAGTGACTGATTTATAAATAAAAGAGATGTAGCTTGCTCACAGTTCTGCAGAATTTGTAGGAAGCATGTGCTGGCATCTGCTTAGCGTCTGGTGTAGCCTCTGACAGCTTTTTCAGTCATGGTGGAAGACGAAGGGGGAGCCTACACATCATGTGAAAGCAGGAGTGAACAAAAGGTGGAGAGGTGCCATACACTTTTAAATGATTGGATCTCATGAGAACTCATTACTACAAGGACAGTACTAAGCTATTTGTGAGGGATACACCACCATGAGCCAATCAACTCCCATCAGGCCCCACCTGCAACATAGGGAATTACATTTCAACATGAGAGATGGGACAAATATCCAATTCCATTACATTGTATTAGACACTTCACATGGTAGAGATAATTTAATGTTTGTGAAGTAACTAGCTAATTTAACTTCATAATGTTAGATAAATGTATGAATGAACAAATAAAAAGCAAACATGCCATGACAAATGCTTCTTTTGGCACATATGTTAGCTCCATCATCTTAATTACTGATTTAAAAAATGCTTTGATTCTCCTAAAATTTTTGAAATGTTTAAGTTCTTGATTTAACCCCAGGGCTTCTTGGATGGCTTTGTGTTATGCAGACTAAAGGAATGACAGAATTTCAGAGCTAGGCACATGACTTCCTCTTGGAGCATCTTTTCCCAGTTGTCATTCAGCTTCCTCTGGACCATTCTTACTTTGGACTAAATCATGGTGAAATAAGGCAGTTAATTATGCTAACAAGCCAATATACAATTATTAGGTAATTTTACTGTGTTTTGCTGAAATCTTTTAAATTTCCTTTGATCTCCATTTATTTAATGTTTATCTTGTGCACACACTGTTTCACATAAAATATTTCACTTAAAATGATCAGGTGATTTACCTATTTGAGACTTCAGTTTCCTATTTGCAATATTGATGTGCCATTTGTAAGTTTATAAAGAATTTTATTCACAAAAGTGGTAGCATAATGAAATTTGGGTAATTGTGTTTTGTTTAAGTCAATGTACCATGGTTTGAACAGAACTATCTCTTGATAATTGTTACTCATGTTTTGAATATGAATAAAAACTTTAAAAATTTTTCTTTCCATGTCATGTTTCAGTCTTAGCTTGGGTAATTATAATGTTATTCCTTCAGATCTGTGCTTCTTTGTGACACTATCTTTGCTTCTGTTTTCCTTTTTCCATCTTTTGTTTATGATCCTTTATTTCTGATGTTTTCCTTGTATGACCATATTATTTATGTACTTCCCATCTTCATCTGTGTCACTGGCAAGTAACTAGCAAGTCTTGAAAAAGTTACTCTCTGGGTGTTTTAAAATAGTGTGCTTGCATTGTAATTTTTACCTATAAAAACTTATTTTTATCATCTTTTGAATTTATTTTTGTTTTATCTTTATACAATTTTACCATCCACATTATTGCTATTTTATCAAGATCACTTATTATATATAATACAGCTTGCTAAAAAGAGGTGCCAGATTTTTACTTAGAAAATTTTCCAGTTTATTATTTTGTTTTTAGGAAACTTCACTGGCTAAAAGAGGAGTGTAGAGCTTTAATAGCAATTCTGCATATTAGTAATGTTTTTAGACCAGGCAAAATTGGCACAATTGGCACAATTCTACATATTGTATCTATGCATGCAAGTCAATTAGTTTAAATTTTTGATTCACACAATTAATCTTTACCAATTTGTTATTGATTAGACAAAGAACATTAACTTACTTGTATTTAAAGATCCTTTGCTTGAATCACTTATTTAACAAAAAGAACAAATCAATTTTTGTGTACAGTAAGAGTCATATTGCTAATATCAAGAATGTCTTGCCCTTTATGAGAAAGATGTAGTAAATTTTGATCATTGCATAATTTTTGTACTAAAAGAATTTCAGAATTATAAAGGACAACATGTGAGATTAGAAAAATTAAGTATATTAGGTATCTTTCGGTATTATTGCTCCTAAAAAGGAATTTAAGAATGTTTGTTCATTTTTGAAATAATAAACTTTACTGTGTTTATATTAGGCCATATATTTCTTTAAGTGATTGGTTAATAATAACTTGTGGAAACTTCTAAGATAGATAGTTTCAGAAAAAAATTTCCAGGTATGTGTATATGTGTGCATATATTTGTATACATAATCATGTACATATGTAAGGTATATGTGTAAACACATATTATATGTGTATATATATATACACATATATCTTACATATGTATATATACTTTACATATATACACCTTACATATGTATATATAAACATTATATGTAATATATATACATATACTTTACGTGTATATGTACAAACATACATAAGTATATGTATATATAGATACATATGTATATACTTTACATATGTATATACACATATATGTAATATATGTACATATGTAAAGTATATGTATATATGTTACATATATGTTATATACATACCTTACATATATTATGTTATATATGTTAGATAATTTTACTGTGTTATGCTGAAATCTTTTTAATTTCCTTTGACCTCTATTCATTTAATGTCTGTCTTGTGCACACACTGTTTTACATAAAATGTTTCATTTAAAGTGGTCAGGTGATAACATAACAGACGAAATCTGTTTTTGATGTTTAAAGATATATATTATATATAATATATGTATATATTATATATACATATACCTTACATATATTGTGTTATATGTAAGATATATGTATATACACCTTACATGCGTTCGACCTTACATGCATTATGTATAATACATAATACATGTAAGGTATATGTATATACACAATTATGTAATACATATAATATGTGTATATACATAAAAGTATATGTATATACACATATATGTAGTATATAATTACATTATATTACTTCACATATAATATATACATACTATGTATACATATAGACATGTAATAATATAATTACATTATATGTAATATATATGCACACACCTTACCTATCTTTACTATATGTATATATTGTCCATATATATACGTATTATGTTATATGTAAGGTATATGTATATACACATATGTATTATATAATTACATTATATTATATCACATATAATATGCATATATACATAGATAATATAATTACATTATATGTAATAGATATACACATACCTTACCTATCTTTAATGTATGTATATATTGTCCATATATACACATAAATAAATTACATATAAATATCTACCTTACTTAGTTGTATTATTTAGGTTTTCTCTATAATTACATAGATTTTGTTTATTTCATATTTTAAAGACTATGAAATTGGAATTCTCCTATGTCTAGAGTGTGTTTTCCTAATTATTAATAGTAGCTTCATGAATTATTGCTATTATGTCCTCCTCATGGAATTGTTTTTGTTAATATGAACCACCCTTGTAGACTGCATACTATTTCTTAACAAATGCATCTTATCTGATATTATGATCTTTACTTCTTATTTTTTATTGATAGGTACTCATGTTATGTTTGCATATTATTTTTAAGAAAACTTTATGAATCACTTTGCTTCAGGTGTATTTCACAGCATTACGTGGGTTTTTAGTGTGATGTAATAATAGCATTTTATATAAATAAACATTTATCATAATGGCAGAACTTTTAGTCTATTAATATTTTATGTTTTCTGTCATAATTCTTAAGTCTTTTACTACAAGGACTTATTTTTTGTGTCTTTTTTGTTTTGTGTGTGGATCTGATATTTATAATTATATTATAATTTATATGTTTTTCTGGTGTTTATTTTATTAGCATAAAACATCTTTGAGTATTATCTATTTTCATCCAATAATTGGGTGGTTATGTGTTTTCTTTAGATAGCATCTATTATATTGCTACTATCAACAGTAATAAAAGTTAGCAAATATCAACTCTCCCCTCTTTTAAAAAGATGAAGTTACTATAGCCAAATAGATACCCAATATACCCAAACTAGCTCCCACAAAGAAAGAAAACTTTCAGACTCATTTTATATAACTAGACTTGGGTCATATTAAAAAAGGCCTTTCCCCAGAGTATTCAGATGAATGAGCAGATTGTGTGTAGCTGTCTGCATGTTTGGGAAAGTACGTGCAGCGGTGGGAGGTAATTCCAGTCATTGGCATGGAGAAAATTGACTATAAACAGGCAGAGGGTCATTACTTGGCAGGGAAAGCCTCCATTTGAGCATTGCTTAGATTGAGAGGTAGAGGCTGCATTTTACATGAACCACTCTCACATGGCATTAACGCCAGCCAGGCTACAACTTCACTATTCTTTTCCCATTGTTCCCCTTCCCATCATTCCTCTTAACTCCACCCCAATAATGACAAAGAAAAGTTTGGTGTGGAAAAGGAGTAGGGCAGTGAGATGGAAAGTTATTAAAGAACACAACCTTGAGTCTTTCAATTTTGTAAGGTTTCTGAGTCTCAATCAGCTCAGAACTACAGAGGGGAAAGCTTTAAATTGAACAAAATACCTGAAAGTTTAACATCAATTTTTTTTTTTTTTTAGTTGGAATCTTGCTCTTGTTGCCCAGTGATCTCAGCTCACTGCAACCTTCGCCTCCCAGGTTCAAGCAATTCTCCTGCCTCAGCCTCCCAAGTAGCTAGTATTACAGGTGCCTGCAACCATGCCCAGCTAATTATTGTATTTGTAGTAGAGACAGGGTTTCACCACATTGGTAAGGCTGGTCTCAAACTCCTGACCGCAACTGATCTATCCGCCTCGGCCCTTCCAGTGTTGGTATTACAGGCGTGAGCCACTGCGCCTGGCCTAACATCAATTTTGAAGTAACTCTAATACCTGACATTTAGCCTACTCGTTAATATCAAAGAAGTCCTGGAAAAGTTGTTACAACATTTGCCAAGATTTTCCTTGTAGCTGGAGAGAAATGATTAAAGAGTGGGTCTCAAAGCAGCTATGAGAAAGAAAAAGGTTATTTTTTGCTGGTATCTGAAAGAATTCATTCTGAAACTGACTACATATATAAAGTTTATTAAGAAAAAAAGAATCCCTGATACTTGGTAAAACTGGTAAGGCAGACTTTGTTCAAGGAAGGTCATGGTGATAGGTATAGGGAGCATTACAGTGATCACTGGGTAAGCAGTAACACCAAATTCAGCATTGTGGCTCACATAGGGTTCACAGAAGGGAACATTATTATTATTAGGGAGGAGCATATGAACCGCTCCAAATGTATTTGTAATATTTTATTTCTTAATCTGGGTGGTAAATATATGAGTGCTTATTCTTCTGTTGTTTTCAGACTGTCTAATATTAAATAGAAATCTTTACAGATACATACACATACTGCTACTGATTTTGTAATGGATACATCTTTCTCTGAAAAACAATTTGGCAAATACAGAGATTTTAGTTAAATATTCATAACCTTCAAAAATGAGTTATCACCAGAGATGTAAGTGAGATCACTTAAAGACAATGCACGGAAGAGGGAGATGAGAGGGTCTGCGACGTTGCCTGGGTTCAGCAAAGGGATGGATGACCAGGAAGGGAGAGGACCACAGCACAGCAGGAGAAGCAGGAGAAATAGAAGAGAGAGTGGTGGTGCAGAAGTGGGACAAAAGGGCTTTTCAAGAAGAGGAAATGGTAAGTAGAACTGCCTGCCTATTAAAAAACAAAACAAAAATTAAAGATAAACTGAAAAATCTGCTTTAGCTTCAGGGACATGGAAGTCATTAGTGACCATAGCCAGAGTGATGGGGATGGAAGCAAAATTGTTAATGGTACAGTGATAAGCATATGTGGTGGACTCCAGGATGCAGCTCTCAGATCCCTGTTCAAGGATAAAGAACTTGTTACTCTAGCTGCTGCCAAGGCTGCCAGCACACAGTCCGCATCTACCAGCCCTCCTTTGAGATTTGCCTCAGCTGTGGAAAGCCATTTCACTCAAGTTCACATCCCCATTCCTGTGACCACCTACATTCCATGACTGACTGATATGGGTATAAAGTCCCGATTCTCTTACCTCCACCACAGACAGCTCTGAAGTTTCATCCCATCTTCAAAACTCCCACTGGGGACAGCTGAGGCTTCCATTGAGACAGCGTTGAAGCTCAGCTGCTCCTCTGCTCTATCCCATTTCTATCATCTCTCTTCTGACGTTTTTCATTCCAAGAGCACTTTAAAATAAGCGAACATGCAGATTTCTATCTGAGCATCTAATACTTGACACTTCAGCTCACTCTGAATAAAAATAAACGATGTCCTTACTATAGGCAAGCTCTCTTAGTAGACAGCGAGAAAATTCAAATAATGATTAAAGACAAAATTTTCAAGAGGTTTGAAAATTTAGAGAAAGTAAAAGAACTTCAAAATGTGGTGAGAAGATTTCCTGCCTTTACATTTTTATTTAAGAGAGACATTTCATGAAGCAGACACACTTAACAACTCTTTAAAAAAATATGTTAAGGTGCTTGGAAACAAACTCTTTTTTTCATATTTGCACATATTTAATAACAAGGTCATTTTAGTAATCAATCAACAAAGAAACAGACAAAGAGAACTTAATACACCATACTTCCACAGGTTTGGGTCAAAAAAGGTTTACGTGAAAGTTTAAAACATATACTGTGTTAACAGAGGCTACAATACCAATTTTGATTATGCACATTATCCAAAACATTATTATGAAAGAGTGCAAAGTTAGATCAAACAACAATGTTAAGAAAATTTTGTACTAAAACTGTAACAGTCTATTAAGAAAGTCTAAAACCTCTTTTTTTCCCACTGACTGTCAAAACTTTCAGTTTTATATCAGAATATCAATTTCTCATTTTAACTTTTACCATACATGAAAACTTATCAAAAATATACTGACGGGTCTATACTAATTGTGACTATTTATATTTATATTAAGCAAATTATCTTGCCAAGTTCTTTATACACAAATTACCACTTGTTTTTTGTGAAATTCATTAAAAAGTTAAAAACCACAGAAATGTCATTTGAAACAACACATTTCAGTATGGAACTGCTTTCCATCAATGAAGAATATTTTTAAATAACTTAATTGAAAAGTATTGAACTCCCCACCAATTTCAGCTGCAATAGTATTTCTCCTAAAAGTTTTCTAACTAGTGCTGTCTCTGTGTGTCCTCTTCCTGACTAGGATGTTTCCCACCACTAAGACCAGTGCTCATGGACCTTCTTCCTTGCTTCAATAGGTGAGTTTGCTGAATGTCGCCATGGGCACAGTGTAAAATACCACTCCCCTGAGAGCAACATCCACTGCTGCTACAGTCTGGGATATTTTCTGTAGAATATCCCATGGAGCTTTCATTCCTACTAGGATTAGAAGGTACTGAAGCTAGAAGACCTAGTCCTCTATATTGTGAAAGCTGCTGATAGATCTGTTTCATTCTTTCAATATTCAAACGACTTGCCTCAGCATGCTTCACCACTGGTTTAGGATAATTAACTCCTATCAAACATTTGGCTACCTTTTGGATACCTTCTGGTGCATTCCAGGGATCATCGATATATTTTGCAGGGAAGCCTCTTAGGACAGGCAAATAACACCTGATATAGTCTCCATTAGGATCTGTTCTCCTACCAAAACCAACAGGGCAATAGCAGTGAAAAAACTGTTGAAAAAGGAATTACAAGACAGCCACATCCAACTTCCAGCATTTATGCTCCAATCTGCATCAAGCAATCATTCTTCAAATACCTTCATTCCTTCTTCCCAACTAATCCACAGGTTCCCCGTGTCAGGAAGCAAGCAACTGCATGCCTGGCTAGATGATGAATCCAGCCCTCCTGAGGAAGCTGAGTCACAATGGCATCAATCCAGGGAAAGCCTGTCCCGCCTTCTGCCCATTTGGCTAAAGCCTGAGAATTTTTATCCCAAGGAATCTGAACACAGATAGGGTTTCCTTCCATTTTATCGAAGCGTGGATTATTTGTTGCTGCTGTGTAGAAAAACTCACGCCATAGCAGTTTCCCATAAAGGGAAAGGGGAAGGGAACTGCTCTTCTTTACCCTTTGGTAGAGATCTGTTGAAAGTAAAACAGCCGACATGACAAACAGCCAAATCGGAGATAAGGACCAAGTCCAGTAGGACTTTCCAGCAGAGTTTGCATTTATTCAAGGTCTTTCAAAGTTTGCCACCCAAGCTTTTCTTTCCAAATGAGTAAGTGCTTCAATTTCTTCGGCTGGCCACACTGCAGAGGATAATCTGTATCAAAACCGAGCTCCCCCAGTGAAGAGACTCCATATTTCTCATTATGATCATCAGACAGAGGAGTTGTGCACTTCTGTATCCCTTCTGAAGTAATTGTTGTTGAAACCGAGGGAGCCTGAAATTGCCATTGAGACAAAGACTAGGCCAAATTACATAGTTTTTTTTGTCAGCGGTGACGGAGGACTTGCCTCTCTTTAAACTGCGGCACTGAAAGGAGGGTGTTAAGACCTTTAATGCCTGTAAACCACCTCCTGGGAGCTAGTGAGGGCGAGAGGCTTCGGACATTCCGATTTTTGTTACTTAAGTGGTTCACAGAAGTTAAGATAAGCGTTGGTTTGCACAGTGTTTGGGTAGGTGGAAATTACAGACCTTAGTTACTTACTTATTACAAGTTTCAGGGGCCATGACGTTGTGGGTTTGGACTGCTCGCCTAAGGCATCACGGTTACAGGGGGCAGTTTCAACGGAAAGCCGAGGCATGGACGAGTTTGCAGTTTATGGGGCAATTACCATGTCACATTGTCTCTACTGGTATCTCTAGAGGTTCCATTTTGCTGATGAGAGTCTGGACTCTGGTAAGGTAGAGGCAGTTGTCCACCATTGAGTTCCATGATCTTGTCTAGGTCATATAATGTACGTGGAATTCTTACAATGACTTCTACTCCAGTGTCAGCTGCCAGTTTCTTAATAGCGGCATCTCGTTCCTTGCCAGAGGGCTCAGAATCATATTCAATTGGAAGGTCAGTCATGTTCCATTCCTTGAAAAGCCTGGGAAGCACATCTGCTGGTTGTCCACGAATCAGGAACAGACGGGAGTTTAATTTTCGTAGACTGGCATCAAGATTGAAGCAAAAATCGCGACCGGTTGATGCCCACATTGGAGGATCCGGGGAACCAGGGGTCCCGGGCCGCGCATGGCGTAGGCCCCCGAATGCATTCCTTCGGGACGGGGTTGTCATGCACCGGTGCCGGGCATTCACCCTGATGCCGGGGGACGAGGAGGGTCCTCCACAGAGAAATTCCAGGAAGGAGGCTCCGGCTCATAACCTTCGCTTCCAGGAGAACTGCCTCACCCGAGGAGTGAGGAAAGGTCAGCGGAGAGGGTCAGGAAAAATGACCCCGAGGAGGGGGCGGGAGAACGCGCGGGTGCTGGAGGCCCAATGGGAAGATGAGCGGAGGTTGCCCAGTCCGCAGAGTCCGGGTGTGACGCCTTTAAGAGCCCGCGCCCGCTGCCAGCGTCTGGAGGTGATGCGTTAACTTCCAGGGCCTCGGACCTCCGGAGCCTGAGCAAGTTCCAGGAGCTCGAGCCGCCACGACAGCCCCAGGAAGGTCGTCACGGAAACCTCGCCCCGCAGAGGCGGCCCCTGAGGACAAAACGGCCTGCCCCAGGTGAGGCACCCAGGAGGGGAGGGAGCCCCTGTGGGCGGCGCTGCTGTCCCTCGGCCCCAGGGAAAGGACCGGGGATGGAGGACGGAGGCGGTGGTCGAGGCCTATGGATGGCTGCTGGCCGGTGACCGGTCCTAGGCTGCCCGGGTGACTCTGCCGCCGCCGCGTCAGCGGCCCAAACATTTTTTAAAACATGCTACATACAAACAAAAAATTGTAGAGAACTCTCAGAGGACAAAAACAATGAAAAATCTAGACTTCAGAGAAGTGGCAAAGTCTTAAAGCCAACAGCGATCCTGGGGTATCTGTCAACCCTGATGGCTCCCAGGCCTTTGTTTTAATGGGCTTGACATAGGGAAAGAAAGCAAAGCCCAGGACCTACTCAAGGTGGGAGATCCAGCCAAGACCCCCACACAGAGCTAGGGACACTGAAGAGCACTCACCATCAAATGGAGACCAAAAAAGGAGCATCGAAGCCAACTCACCCCACAGAGAGAAAGAAAGGCAACCACCTTAGCCTTGGGTTTCAGGTCTGGAGGGAATAGCTGTGATGTTTGCTATTCAATTTTCTAACCAAAATCCGTTATTTTATAGGTATGAGGTATGTAATTTGGGTATATAATTAGGTTATTATATAGGTTTGAGGTATATATATTCTCAGGCGTATATATGTATATATATGTATGTATGTATGTATATACCATCTCTGTAACCTTCCCAAAACTAAAAAATGACCGTAAAACGCCTTTTGTATAGCATTTGGCTGGTGGATACCCCAAATCTCTTAAAATACTTAAACTTGGGCGTTAAAGAGTTCTTCCAAATAAAGTTTAGATGATTGAAATAAATTTTTAAAATAGATAAAACTTATGAAAAAAAACTATGAAAAAGATCAGCAGAAACAACAACAACAAAAAACTAAGAAATGCAGGCAAAGTGCTAAAAGCAGGGTAGAGTTTTTCTTTTGTAAAGGAAAATTATATTTGTAAAGCAAATTTTCATTTGTAAAAGTAATCTTTCTCACTTGTACCAGGAAGAGGACTCTTAATTATTTTTCAGTGGCAATGGTACTTACTTAAATTTGCATAACAATGCCCACTCAGCAACTTTGTTTACCACATTGTTTCCTGGTCAACTACCCATAACTTGCCTCTACCACCTAGAAGCTGAAAAACTCCTTTTCCTTGGTTTAGCTTAAGATGGTATTTAAGCCTAAATTTTAATCATCCTTTGGATTTAGTCTTTGCTGGGCACTTCCATTTGTACATGTATGATGCACATGATAATAAACTTCGGTTTGCTTTTCTCTTCTTAGTTTGTGTGAATCTTAAATAATGAGATTTTAAAAGTATCATTAGGGATAGAGTTTATTTGACTACAAACCTGAAAAACACTGACTGAACAAATGGGGTCAGCATTTCCAAAGTGGAGGAGTTAAGGTTCCACTTATATAGGCGCAGACAGAAATATTTCGTAGGATTACAACATTTTGTTGCAGTAGGTAATCAGACAAACATGATAATCACAAGCTGATGATCACCAGCTTCCCAGTAAGATCTCACTAACTTTCAGTTGGGAATGTAAGCAGGGGATGGAGAGGGGATGTCCGGAGGATGCTCCCAGTTCCCGACTTGGATGTGCCCCTGTCCTTGGACTCTCTTACTCCAGAAATGGGGAAAAGGGTTCTGGAGGCACGGTAAGCCTACCTTTCAAATAAATATTGTGGACCCAAAGAGTTCAGCAGAGAGTGATTTACTAGGCAGAGAGAGAGAGAGAGAGAGAGAGAGAGAGAGAGAGAGAGAGAGAGAGAGAGGGAGAGAGAGAGAGAGAGAAAGCAGAATTTTAACTTTGAAGTTTTTCCCGTCCCATTCCTGTTTTCGTCCAATTAGAGAAGTTCTTTCAAACTTCCATGGGAGAGATTGATTTTTGACTTTGACACCGCATTGCCTACTTGGATGGCAGCCACCACAGTCCCCGAAACTCTACCATTCCTTAAAGGGCTCGCAGCCTGAGTTCCCAGAGCCAGGTGAGAGTTGGCTTCACCATTGCATGCATGAGGCACAAGCCACTCCTCGAGTCATTGTGACGTTCACCGTTGCCAGGCAACGGGCTCCTGAGACCTGGCAAAGGATGAGCACCATGTGGCAGTGAGTCAGAAACAAGACTCAGGCCACTCTTCGCCAGGACGTCCACAGGATACTCTCTGGAGGCCAGGATTCATGAAGGGCTGAACAAGAGAAAGAAACTTCAGGTGGAGCGATCTTAGCGGAAGCAGCCGGGATTCTCAGCTTCAGGCCTGTGCCAAGGGAGTACAGGTGGGTGTCCCCAAATTGTCATGGCCTGGTCATCTCGAAGTACATGTCTTCCTGTGTGCCTATGGGCTGCTCTCTCACCCAGTGGTCATAATCATGAAGAGCAGAACCCTGCAGCTTCAAGGACTGCCTGGAGCTTGGTGTTACTGTGTCACTGCTGTATGTCTATGTGTGGTGTGTGTGTGTGCATGCTGTTTGTGTGTGTGCACTTGTATGTCTCTCTGTCTCAGATTATTCTCTCTCTCCCACTCTCT
This sequence comes from Callithrix jacchus, assembly GCF_049354715.1. Classification (NCBI taxonomy): domain Eukaryota; kingdom Metazoa; phylum Chordata; class Mammalia; order Primates; family Cebidae; genus Callithrix; species Callithrix jacchus. Next base: position 33,103,291 of record NC_133504.1, read on the forward strand.
TTCTCTCTCTGTACATCTGTGTGGGAGTGTGTGTGTGTGTGTGTGTGTGTGTTGGGACGCATGACCCTGTCTGACAGAGAGCGATTTCTTGCATGATGGCCTTTCTTTTGGTGAACCTCTCCCTGTGTTGCTGCCTGTGTTGCGTGGCCGGTTGTCAGTTGTTTACCTGGCAATTCCAGCTGACATTTCTGAAGAAAGGTCTAGGCGAACTGTGGAAGGAGTGTGGCGGCCAAGCATATATTTCAATCACCTGCCCGTCCTGAACTGCCTCTTTAATAAGACCAAGACAATCACACCCCAGTCAAGGACAAAAGCCTCAGCACAGCTCACAGCTCACCTGCAGGAGGGGTAAACATAAATCTCAAAGAAGATAGTTCTTACTTTGCTCGTTTATGACCTCATTGAGATATCTAGCCCCAGATCCACACAGGAACTACAAGGATGCCAAGATTGGGCTGTGACAAGCTTCTCTGTCCCTCTACTGTGGCCTTTTTGGCCAAGTCAACCACTTGACACTCCTCCCCGGATGTGTGTTGGGATGCATTGTGCTGTATTTGGCCTGGATTCTGGCCTGTGCTCTGTCCTCCATCTTTCTCTGTCTACCCTCATTCTGAGAAACCTAGAGCCTTCCTGGTTTGGCTCAATATCTTCAACATAGAACATTTACCAGTCCAGCAGGAAAGAAGTTTGTGGGGATCCATTTCCTGTCTGTTTCCCATCCACACCTGTTTCTGGATGATTGAGCAGGTGTGATGAAGGTGGAGCTGTGGGCTTCCATACCTGTCCGGGACAGGGAAGCTTTCTCAGCATCCATATCCCACTGATGGCTGCGTGGCTGCCCTCTGGCTTCTACAAAAGGTGCTGTTGCAATTCACCCACATTTCTTCTCTTGTTTTTGAGGGCCATTCATCACTATGCCCCTGGGGAAAGTGCCTTCAAGCACTGAATTTTTTGGCTGCCATGGATGTCAGGGAGCGAACCAAGGGGACTGGGTTTCACTGGTGCAGGCGTTGTTGCATCGGGGGTATCTGCTGGGTGCTGGGGTGGGGGCACCATGACTTGAGGTCCTGATATGTTTGTGTGCCCAGTGAGGCCCTTCCTGCCCCTCTCCATTGTAACCCCATTCCTGCTTACCCGGTGGGATACAAATTCAGATCCGAAGAGGACTGGGGAGAGCCCGTCTGTCACCCTGAAGCTTCTCCTCCTCCAGGAGTTGAAGCAGAAGAGCACTGGAGGCGGTCCTGAGGGCAAGAGTCTTATGGATTTGACCCCAGCTTTGTTGCACATATGCCCATTGCCCACAGATCCCCAAACCAACTGCTTTTGCCACCTGGGTGGTGGGTGGGGACACCATGCCTTGAGGTTGCTGAGGTCTTTCTTTGTCCAGTGAGGCCCTTCCTGCCCCTCTCCATTGTAATTCCATCCCTGCTTACCTGGTGGGATCCAAAATCGGATCCAAAGAGGAGTGGGGAGAGCTAATTTGGCATGCTGAAACTTCTCCTCTGCCAGGAGCCAAAGCAGAAGAGCGCTGAAGGCGGTCCTGACAACAAGAGTCTTATGGATTTGACCCCAGCTTTGTCACATGTACACCCATTTCCCACTGCTCCCAAAACCTGCTACTTTTGCCACCTGGGTGGCGGGGTGGGGACACCATCCCTTGAGGTTCCTGAGATCTTTCTGTGCCCAGTGAGGTCCTTTCGGCTCCTTTCCATTGTAACCCCATCCCTGCCTACCCGGTGGAATCCAAAATAAGATTCAAAGAGGAAAGAGGAAAGCCCATCAGGCACCCTGAAGCCAGGAGCCATAGCAGAAGAGCACTGAAGGAGGTCCAGAGGACAGGATCCTTACGGGATTGACCCCAGCTATGTTGCACGTATACCCGTTTCCCACGGCTCCCCAAGTCTGCTGCTTTCACTACCCGCCACCACCATTGCAGTCCTCCGTGCTTTGGCCATTTCTGCAAGGGGCTACAGCCTGATTTCCAGAGCCAGGCATGAGTTGGCCTCACCAATGCCCATGCAGGAGGCACAAGCCACTCCTCATGGTATTGTGACATTCACCGTTGAATGGTGCCGGGATCCTGAGAGTTTGCAAGGAGGAGCTTCCTGTGGCAGTGAGTCAGAAACAAGGCTTAGGCCACTCCTCACCAGGAGCTCCCCAGGATAGTCTGTAGAGGCCAGGACTCACAGTCTGTTGACCAGAATTGGCAGAGGAAGAAATGTCAGGTGGAGGCTTCCCCTGGGGAGCAGCGTGGTATTCCAGCCTCAGGCCTGTGCCAAGGGAGGAAAGGTGAGTCTCCCTAAATGCCTTGCCCTGGTTATCTCTAGTACATGTCTTCCTGTGTGCCCATGGGCTGCTAACTCTCTCACTGGAGGGTTTTAAGTCATGAAGAGCAGAACCCTGCAGCCTCAGGGACTGCCTGCAGCTGGGTGTTACTGTGCCACTTCTGTCTGTCTGTGTGTGGTTGCCTGTGTGTGTGTGTATTTGTGTGTGTGTGTTTTCGAGTGTGTGCACATGTATGTCTCTCTGTCTCTGATTATTCTCTCTCTCCTTTCCCGCTCTCTTTCTCTCTCTCTGAGCATCTGTGTGTGCATGTTGGGATGCATGGCCCTGTGTGCCATAAAGCGGTTTTTTGCACCACAGCCTTTCTTTTGATAAGTCTCTCCCTGTGTCGCTGCCTGGGTCATATGACTGGTTGTCAGTCGTTTCCCCAGCAATTCCAGCTGGTTTTTGTGAGGGGAAGCGTAAGCAACGTGGGGAGGGAGAAGCGTCGGGCCACCATATGTTTCAATCACCTCCCCATCCTGAGAGGCCTCTTTCTGAAGACCAAGACGATAAGGCCCCAGCCAAGGACGAAAGCCTCAGCACAGCTCATTGTCCACCTGCAGGAGGGTTACCAACCCACGTCAAAGAAGATGGATCTTCTCTCACACATAACCTCATTGGGAAATCTAGCCACAGTTCCACAGGAACCACAAGGATGCCAAGGAAGGGATGTGGCCAGCTTCTTTGTCACTCTAATGCTGGCCTTTCTGGCCAAGTCAACCATTTGTCACTCCTTCCCAGTGTGTATTGGGATGTATTGTGCTGTATTTGGCCTGGACTCTGGCCTATGCTGTGTCCTCCCTCTTTCTCTGTCTGCACTCTTTCTGAGAAGCCTAGAGGCTTCCTGGTCTGGCTTGATATCTTCAACATAGAACACTTCCCAGCAGGGAGGAAGTTCATGGGGATCCATTTCCTGTCTGTTTCCCCTCCAAACCTGTTTCTCAATGATTGAGCTGGTGAGATGAAGGTGGAGCTGTGGGCTTCCATACTGCCCGGGACAGGGAAGCTTTCTCAGACTCCATGTCCCACTGGATGGCTGCATGGCTGCCCTCTGGCTTCTCCAAAAGGTGCTGTTGCAATTCACCTGCACTTCTTCTCTTGTTCTTGAGGGCCATCCATCACTATGCCCCTGGGGATAGTGCCTTCAAGCACTGAATCTTTTGGCTGCCATGGATGCCAGGGAGCAAGCCAAGGGGACTGGGTTTCACTGGGTCACGGGTTGTTGCATCAGAAGTACCTGCTGGGTGGCGGGGTGGGGAAACCATGCCTTGAGGTTGATGACATCTTTCTCTGCCCTAGTTAGGCCCTTCCCACCCCTCTCCATTGTAACCCGATGCCTGCTTACATGGTGGGATACAAAATCGAATCCGAAGGGGAATGGGGAGAGCACATTGGGCACCCTGAAGCTTCTCCGCTGTCAGCAACAGAAGCAGAAGAGTGCTGGCGGCGGTCCTGAGGACGAGTCTTATGGATCTGATGCCAGCTTTGTCGCACATATGCCGGTTTCCCACGGCTCCCCAAACCAGCTGCTATTGCCACCTGGGTGGCAGGTGGGGACACCATGCCTTGATGTTGCTGAGGTCTTTCTTTGTCCAGTGAGGCCCTTCCTGCCCCTCTCCATTGTAACCCCATCCCTGCTTACCTGGTGGGATCTAAAATCGGATCTGAAGAGGAGTGGGGAGAGCTCATTTGGCACGCTGAACTTCTCTTCCGCCAGGAGCCAAAGCAGAAGAGTACTGAAGGTGGTCCTGACAACAAGAGTCTTATGGATTTGACCCCAGCTTTGTCACATGTACACCCATTTCCCACTGCTCTCAAAACCTGCTACTTTTTTGCCACCTGGGTGGCGGGGTGGGGACACCATCCCTTGAGGTTCCTGAGATCTTTCTGTGCCCAGTGAGGCCCTTTCCGCCCCTTTCCATTGTAACCCCATCCCTGCCTACCCGGTGGAATCCAAAATAAGATTCAAAGAGGAAAGAGGAAAGCCCATCAGGCACCCTGAAGCCAGGAGCCATAGCAGAAGAGCACTGAAGGAGGTCCAGAGGACAGGATCCTTACGGGATTGACCCCAGCTATGTTGCACGTATACCCGTTTCCCACGGCTCCCCAAGTCTGCTGCTTTCACTACCCGCCACCACCATTGCAGTCCTCTGTGCTTTGGCCATTTCTGCAAGGGGCTACAGCCTGATTTCCAGAGCCAGGCATGAGTTGGCCTCACCAATGCCCATGCAGGAGGCACAAGCCACTCCTCATGGTATTGTGACATTCACCGTTGAATGGTGCCGGGATCCTGAGAGTTTGCAAGGAGGAGCTTCCTGTGGCAGTGAGTCAGAAACAAGGCTTAGGCCACTCCTCATCAGGAGCTCCCCAGGATAGTCTGTAGAGGCCAGGACTCACAGTCTGTTGACCAGAACTGGCAGAGGGTTGGCCAGGAGGAAGAAATGTCAGGTGGAGGCTTCCCCTGGGGAGCAGCGTGGTATTCCAGCCTCAGGCCTGTGCCAAGGGAGGAAAGGTGAGTCTCCCCAAATGTCTTGCCCTGGTTATCTCTAGTACACGTCTTCCTGTGTGCCCATGGGCTGCTAACTCTCTCACCAGAGGGTTGTTAGTCATGAAGAGCAGAACCCTGCAGCCTCAGGGACTGCCTGCAGCTGGGTGTTACTGTGCCACCTCTGTCTGTGTGTGTGTATATTTGTGTGTGTGTGTTTTCGAGTGTGTGCACATGTATGTCTCTCTGTCTCCGATTATTCCCTCTCTTCTTTCCCACTCTCTTTCTCTCTCTCTGTGCATCTGTGTGTACCTGGGATGGGATGCATGGCCCTGTGTGCCATAGAGCAGTTTTTTGCACCACAGCCTTTCTTTTGATGAGTCTCTCCCTGTGTTACTGCCTAGGTCATGTGACTGGTTGTCAGTCGTTTCCCCAGCAATTCCAGCTGGCTTTTGTGAGGGGAAGTGTAAGCAACATGGGGAGGGAGAAGCGCTGGGCCACCATATGTTTCAGTCACCTCCCCATCCTGAGAGGCCTCTTTCTAAGCACCAAGACGATAACACCCCAGCCAAGGACGAAAGCCTCAGCACAGCTCATTGTTCACCTGCAGGAAGGTTGCCCACCCAACTCAAAGAAAACGGGTCTCACTTCTCTCGCCCATAACTTCATTGAGAAATCTAGCCACAGCTCCACACAGGAACCACAAGGATGCCAAGAACGGGATGTGGCCAGCTTCTCTGTCACTCCAACGCTGGCCTTTCTGGCCAAGTCAGCCATTTGGCACTCCTCCCCGGATGTGTGTTGGGATGCATTATGCTGTATTTGGCCTGGACTATGGCCTATGCTCTGTCCTCCCTCTTTCTCTGTCTGCACTCTTTCTGAGAAGCCTAGAGGCTTCCTGGTTTGACTTGGTATCCTCAACATAGAACACTTCCCAGTCCAGCAGGGCGGAAGTTCATGGGGATCCGTTTCCTGTCTGTTTCTTCTCCACACCTGTTCCTGGATGGTTGAGCAGGTGCCATGAAGGTGGAGCTCTGGGCTTCCATACCCACCCGGGACAGGGAAGCTTTCTCAGTCTCCGTGTCCCACTGGATGGCTGTGTGGCTGCCCTCTGGCTTCTCCAAAAGGTGCTGGTGCAATTCATCTGCACTTCTCTCGTTCTTGAGGGCCATCTGTCACTATGCCCCTGGGGAAAGTGCCTTCAAGCACTGAATCTTTTGGCTGCCATGGATGCCAGGGAGCAAGCCAAGGGGACTGGGTTTTGCTGGGGGCACATGTTGTTGCATCAGAGGTACCTGCTGGGTGTCGGGGTGGGGAAACCATGCCTTGAGGTTGCTGACATCTTTCTCTGCCCCAGTGAGGCCCTTCCGGCCCCTCTCCATTGTAACCTCATCCCTGCTTACCCAGTGGGATACAAAATCGGATTCAAAGGGGAATAGGGAAAGCCCATCGGGCACCCTGAAGCTTCTCCGCTGTCAGGAACCAAAGCAGAAGAGCGCTGGAGGTGGTCCTGAGGACAAGAGTCTTATGGATTTGACCCCAGCTTTGTCGCACATACTCCCATTTTCCACGGCTCCCCAAGCAGCTGCTTTGCCACCCAGGTGGTGGGTGGGGACACCATGTCTTGGGGTTGCTGAGGTCTTTCTGTGTCCAGTGAAGCCCTTCCTGCCCCTCTCCATTGTAACCCCATCCCTGCTTACCCGGTGGGATCCAAAATCGGATCGGAAGAGGAGTGGGGAGAGCCCATTTGGCACGCTGAAACTTCTCCTCTGCCAGGAGCCAAAGCAGAAGATCGCTGAAGGCGGTCCTGACAACAAGAGTCTTATGGATTTGACCCCAGCTTTGTCACATGTACGCCCATTTCCCATGGCTCCCCAAGCCTGCTGCTTTTGTCAACCGGGTGTTGGGGTGGGGACACCATGCCTTGAGGTTCCTGAGATCTTTCTGTGCCCCAGTGAAGCCCTTCCCACCCCTCTCCATTGTCACCCCATTTCTTCTTACCCAGTGGGATCCAAAATTGGATTTAAGGAGGAGTGGGGGAGCCCATCTGCCACCCTGAATCCAGGAGCCAAAGCAGAAGAGCACTGAAGGAGGTTCAGAGTACAGGAGTCCGATGGGTTTCACGCCAGCTACGTTGCACATACACCCGTTTCCCACGGCTCCCCAAACCTGCTGTTTTCACTCCCAGCCACCACCACTACAGTCCTAGCAGCCTCGGCCATTTCTTTATGGGGCTGCAGCCTGAGTTCTGGAGCCAGGTGGCATTCAGCCTCATCAATGCCCATGCAGGAGGCACAAGCCACACCTCAGGGGATTGTGAGTTTCACCATTGAATGGTGATGGGTTTCTGAGACTTGGCAAAGGAGGAGCTTCCTGTGGCAGTGTGTCAGAAACAAGGCTTAGGCCACTTCTTGCCAGGACCTCCACAGCATGATCTCTAGAAACCAGGATTTGCAGTGGCTCAAACAGGATGTGCAGAGGGTCGACCAGAAGGAAGAAATCTCAGGCAAAGTGTTTACCGGTGGAGCTGAGTGGAATTCCAGCTTCAGGCCTGTGCCAAGGGAGTACAGGTGAGTCTCCCCTAATGTCTTGCCCTGGTTATCTCGAGTACTGGTCTTCTTGTGTGCCCATGGGGTGCTCTCTCACTCTCACCGGAGAGTTTCAGTTCTGAACAGCAGAACCCTGCAGTCTCAGGGACTGCCTGCAGCTCGGTGTTTCTGTGCCACTTTTCTTTGTGTGTGTTGGTGTGTGTTGTATGAATGTGTGCGTGTGTATTTCTCTCTGTCCTGATTATTCTCTCTCTCCTTTCCCGCTCTCTTTCTGTCTCTCTGTGCACGTGTGTGTTCGTGTTGGGCTGCATGGCCTTGTGTGCCAGAGAACAGTTTCTTGCACCACAGCCTTTCTTTTGATGAGCCTCTCCCTGCGTTGCTGCCTGGGTTGTGTGACTGGTTGTCAGTCATTTCCTTGGGAATTTCAGCTGGCTTTTGTGAAGGAAGGCATGGACAATGTGGTGAAGTAGACGCCTCCGGCCACCATATGTTTCAATCACCTCCCCATCCTGAGAGGCCTCTCTGAAGACGAAGACAATCACACCCCAGCTAAGGACAAAAGCCTCAGCACAGCTCATTGTCCACCTGCAGGAGGGTGGCCCACTCACCTCAAAGAAGACTGTTCTCATTTCTCTCACCCATAACCTCATTGAGAAATCTAGCCACAGCTCCACACAGGAACCGGAACCACAAGAATGCCAAGAACAGGATGTGGCAAGCATTTCTGTCACTCCAACGCCGGCCTTTCTGGCCAAGTCAACTATTTGGCACTCCTCCCTGGATGTGTGTTGGGATGCACTGTGCTGTATTTGGCCTGGACTATGGCCTATGCTCTGTCCTCCTTTTTTCCCTGCCTGCCCTCTTTCTGAGAATCCTAGCACCTTCCTGGTGTGCCTCAGTGTCTTCAACATAGAACACTTCCCAATCCAGCAGGGAGGAAGTTCATGGGGATCTGTTTCCTGTCTGTTTCCCCTCCACACCTGTTTCTGGATGATTGAGCAGGTGCAATGATGGTAGAGCTGTGGGCTTCCATACCTGCCTGGGACAGGGAAGCTTTTTCAGTCTCCATGTCCCACTGGATGGCTGTGTGGCTGCCTCTGGCTTCTCCAAAAGGTGCTGGTGCAATTCATCTGCACTTCTTCTCTCGTTCTTCAGGGCCATCGATCACTATGCCCCTGGGGAAAGTGCCTTCAAGCACTGACTCTTTTGGCTGCCATGGATGCCAGGGGGCGAGCCAAGGGGACTGTGTTTTGCTGGGTGCAGGGGTTGTTGCATCAGGGGTACCTGCCAGGTGGCAGGGTGGGGAAACCATGCATTGAGTTCCCTGAGATCTTTCTGTCCCCAGTGAGGCCCTTCCCACCCCTCTCCATTGTAGCCGCTTCACTGCTTGACTGGTAGGATCCAAAATTGGATCTGAAGATGAGTGGGGAGAGCCCATCAGGCACCCTGAATTTTCTCCTCCACCAGAAGCCGAAATATGAGAGTGCTGGAGGCTGTCCTGAGGACAAGAGTCTTATGGATTTGACCCCAGCTTTGTCACATGTACGCCCATTTCCCATGGTGCCTCAAGCCTGCTGCTTTTGTCAACAGGGTGTCGGGGTAGGGACAGCATGCTTTGAGTTGCCTGAGGCTTTTCTGTGTCCAGTGAGGACATTTGTGTCCCTCTCCATTGTAACCCCATCCCTGCTTACCTGGTGGTATCCGAAATCGGATACGAAGAGGAGTGGGGAGAACCAATCAGGCACTCTGAAGCATCTCATCCGCCAGGAGCCAAAGCACAAGAGCACTGGAGGCGATCCTGTGGACCAGTGTCTTATGTATTTGACCGCAGCTTTCTCACAAGTACGCCTGTTTCCCTCGGCTCTCCAAACCTGTTGCTTCTGCCACCCGGGTGGCGGGGTGGGGACACCATGTCTTTAGGTACCTGAGATCTTTCTGTTCCCCAATGAGGCCCTTCCCACCCCTCTCCATTATAATCCCATCCCTTCTAACCCGGTGGGATCCCAAATTGGATTCAAAGAGGAATGGAAAGAGCACATCGGCCACCCTGAAGCCAGAAGCCAAAGCAGAAGAGCACTGAAGGAGGTCCTGAGGACAGGAGTCTTATGAGTTACACCCCGGCTAGGTTGTACATACACCCATTTCCCACGGCTCCCCAAACCTGCTTCTTTCACTCCCCACCACCACCGCTGTAGTCCTAGCAGCCTCGGCCATTTCGTCAAGGGCTCTAGCCTGAGTTCCCGAAGCCAGGTGCGAGTTGGCCTCATCAGTGGGCATGCACGTGGCACAAGCTGCTCCTCAGGGGATTGTGAGGTTCACTGTTGAATGGCAATGGGTTCCTGAGACTTGGCAAAGGAGGAGCTTTCTGTGGCAGTGCGTCAGAAACAAGGCTTAGGGTGCTCCTTGCCAGGACTTCCACAGGATAGTCTCTGTAGGCCAGGATTCGCAGAGGGTGGACCAGAAGGAAGAAACCTCAGGTGAAGGGATTGCTGGGGATGCAGCATGGAATTCCAGCCTCAGGCCTGTGCCGAGGGAGTGCAGGTGAGTCTCCCCAAATGTCTTGCCTGGATATCTCCAGTACATGTCTTCCTGTGTGCCTATGGGCTGCTCTCTCACTCTCACCAGAGGGTTTTAGTCCTCAACAGCAGAACCCTGCAGCCTCAGGGACTGCCTGGGGCTGGGTGTTACTGTGCCACTTCTGTATGTCTGTGTGTGGTGGCATGTGTGTGTGTGTGTTGCTTATGTGTGTGGGCATGACAGTGGAGCTCTGGGCTTCCATACCTGCCTAGGACAGGGAAGCTTTCTTAAGTCTCCATGTCCCACTTGCTGTCCCTTCTTGCTTCTCTCCATTGTAATCACATTCCTGCTTATAGAGCGGGATCCAAAATCGGATTGGAAGAGGAGTGCAGAGAGCCCAGAGGTCACCAAGAATTTCTCCTCTGCTGGGAACTCTTGGAGGCCCCTCATCCCAGAGCCTTTGGCAGGTAGGTTCTTTTGGAGGCCAGGATTTGTGGTGGGTTGACCAGTAGGAAGAAAACTCAGGTAGAGGGATTGCTGGGGAAACAGGGTGGAATCCCAGCCTTAGACCTGCGCCCACAGAGTACAGGTGAGTCTCTCCAAATGTTTGAACAAAGAAGCTCACCTGGATTTTCCACCTAGCCCATCCGGGGGATAGTCAGTCGAAGTACTTTGCATTCCAGAATGTGGGAGTGGATGGAGGCATGGTGCTGGGAAACTCTTGCCTTTGTAACCATACCCCTTGTGGACTCAGGAAGATTCGTTTTTTCCTTAACACAGTCCCCCTCTGAACAGGAAAGTCCAACTGCTGTTGGGACATCGGTGTCGATTGCTTTTTAGCTATTTCCTGCTGAATTGGGGTGTAGAAGGGGCCCTGCAGTTGAGGTTTCCTCCAAAGCTGAGTCTTCCAGGGTTGCAGGTTGATCCGGAGGTCCAGGATAGAACTCATGAGCCAAGGACATCTGGGTTTCATTTGAAGGACAATTTGTGGCCTTATGGCCTAAATTCTATAAAAACCAATTTGACAAGAAGGTTAAAGTTGAAAGGCCCAAAGACCAGCAATAGTAGGATAATTATAAATGGGCCTAGAGGAGGGTAGAGCCAGGACAGCCAGTTGTTAAACAAACTCCAGGATCCTGTTTCTTGAAAGCCTTTAGCCCTCTGTTTGATTGATCCCTGAGTTCTTTAACAATAACTGATTGATTTACAAGGTAACAGCATTCTTTTCCTAGAAAGGGACGTTTCTTCTCTCTCTGCTATTAGCAGATACAGGGACCTTTTATTTTGAAGAGCTAACAGCAGCTAAAGTATTAAGCTGCTTCGGCAGAGAGAATTAGCAACCTCTTCCATGTTATTATTTAACTCCTGAGATAGCTCATAGTAAAATTAAGTAGAGGTAGTAACTCTTCCAATACCAGTATCATGTCCTCCTATTATTCTGCCCCATCCCAATGAAAGGAATTATTGAGGTTTGTGTATAGGCATGGCTTTAGCAAGATAAGACTCTGCACCTGAGAGTCAGTGAAAATTGTCCTGTGTGGCGGGGGTGGGGTGGGGGGGGTGGGTGGGTACTAGGAAGCAGGGGAGGAGAGCTATTAGGCCAATTTGTAGGGGCAACCACATAGAGTCTGGTTGCAAATAATAAAGCTAAGAGTGATAGTCCTGTTAATGCCAGGATGTAAGTTAGACTCATGAGTAGTCACTTTCCTGGGGATCTTGTTGGAAGGGCAGATGTGCATCTTCTAACAGCTCACAGGTGTATGAAGGGTCATCTCCTGGAATGTCAGGCTGTGGACTGGAGGGCCCAGGATTTTCTTCAGGAGGAGTTCAAGGCTTCAGCTGAGTGTGATGACTCCATGAGTCAATTCCCACCACCTTGACTGCCATTGGGGTAGACAGAATAATGGAAAACCGTGCTTCCCAAGATGGGCCTAGAGAGGGAGAGTCTGAGGGAAGAGAATAAGGAAGAACCATGTCTCCAGGGTAGAACAACTCTTTCCCTTTTTCCCTAGGGTGTCTGTCCTTCAGGTCAGGTCCTAAAAGCCTGTTGGTACTTAGCCAAGGAGGTTATATCTTTTATTAGCTCTGCTGTTTCCCTATATAATACAAGATCATTAGTAAGAAAGGGCCATCCATAAAGCATCTCATAGGGGCTGAGTCCTATTTTCTGAGGAGTGTTTCAAGCCTTTAAGAGTCCCATAGGTAATAGAGAAGGCCACGAGAGGTGACTTTCCTGTGCCAGTGTCTTTAAGTGTCTCTTAAGAATTTCATTGATCTTTTCGACTTTCCCTGAGGACTGAGGCCTCCAAGAACAGTGGAGATGATATTGTATTCCTAATGCCTCAGATATTCCTTGAGTCACTGTGGCTTTGAAGGCAGGGCTGTTATTGCTTTGAAAACCATGAGGGATTCTGAATCTAGGGATTATTTTATCAATCAGGACTTGTATTACCTCTTGGGTTTTTTCTGTTCTACAGGGTAAAGCCTTAACCCAATTCGTGTAGGTATCTAGTATGTACTAGACTTAGGATATGGGTAAAGTCCATTTGCCAGTCCTCACCTGGGTAATGACCAGTTCACTGTTCCCCAGGAGGAGTTTGCGATGTTCCAAAGTATTATTTTTCTGGCATATTTCACATCCTTTGACTATCTGTTGAACAGCCTTGAAGAGGCCTTTTTCTGTAGATATAGATCTGGCCATTTGATGTGAATTCTCTATACCATATGGAAGATCTGATGTAGGGTTTAAGTACTTTCCCCCGGCTGGAAGCAGGTAGAGTACTTTTCCCTCCTCAGTACTATCCATTCTGAAGGAAGAAGATTGGGAGATTGCCCACTCTACCTCTTCTGATGAGCATTGACGTCTAGTTCCCTGGAGGGGGATTTTCCATATTAAAGGTCCTTCTATAAATTCTTGTCTAGCTGCCCTTTTTGCCTCTAGGTCAGCTCAGTGACTGCCCTCTGCTTCCTTCTCCTCTCATTTTTGGAGACCTTGGACAGCTTGTAATGTCTAAAATTTCCTTGTAACATTTAATGGGAGTTCCTGCTGAGGTTAGAAACTCTCTTTCCTTCCTTAATGCAGCATGACCATGCAGAACCAGGTAAGCATATTTGGAATCTGTGTATGTTTATTCTCTTTTCTTTCCAATTTTAGAGCTTAAGTGAGGGCTACTAGTTCTGCCAGCTGGGCGCTAGTTCCAGGAGGAAGGGAATTACTTTCAAGCACTGTACTTTTTTGATCACTGACTACTGCATATCCTGCCTTTCAAACTCCATTTTACATGAATGAACTTCTGTCAGTGTATGGGTCAAGGTCGGGATTAATTAGAGGAGTTTCTAAGAGATCCTCTCAAGCCGCAGAGTTCTGGGCTATAACCTGCTGACAGTCATGTAATTTTTCTGCCCCTTCCTCAGGAAGAAAAGTAGCTGGAGTGAGGGCTGCACATGTGTGCAGCTGAAGTACAGGCCCTTGGAGCACTAAGGCCTGATATTTGAGTAAGCGGTTGTAGGACAGCCGCAGCCTCCTTTAGAGGCCACAATTCCAGCTACATCATGTGAAGTCCATACAGGTAGATCTTTCCCTTGAACTGTTTTAACAGTCAACTCCTACTAGGCCTCAGCTTCAACACTGGGGACTACAATTCTACATGAGTCTTGGGTGAGGATCTATATCCAAACCATATCAGATGAGAAGTCTTTTCTCCCTTAAAAAAGATAATTCTTTTGTAAAACTCTTAGCAGCACAAATATCAGAATTCAATTAATTCAATATGTATTTAGTAGGTATTGCTATATACAGTTACTGTATTAGGCACTAACCATAATGTTCAAATATACAGACCTCCCTTTCTTTCTTTTTTTTTTTTGAGGCAGAGTCTCACTGTGTTGCCAGGCGCCAGGCTGGAGTGCAGTGGCACAATCTCGGCTCACTGCAACCTCTGCCTCCTGGGTTCAAGCAATTCTCCTGCCTCAGCCTTCCAAGTAGCTAGTACTACAGGTGCACGCCACCACACACAGCTAATTTTTGTATTTTTAGTAGAGATGGGGTTTCACCATGTTGGCCAGGTTGGTCTCGATCTCGTGACCTGGTGATCTGCCTGCCTCTGCCTCCCAAACTGCTGGGATTACAGGCTTAAGCCACTGCGCCCAGCCAGACCTTCCAAAAGCAAATATAATATGTACCGAGAGACAGGCATGTAAAAATATTCTAGTGCCATAAAAGAGAACTATGTGGGCAATAATAGAGAACCATGCGGGCAATAATGAGAAAATAACAAATCATATTGCACACTTTAATTACTAGTATATGTCTGGTATTCCCTTTAGGCAATGATTTCTGTGTCATAATTATTTCTGGGTTCTTGATGTCAGAATTATTGTAGGGTCTCGGAAAATATTATTGAATAAATAATAAATTACTGTTATCCATGTCTTCTTGAAAAAAAATGAGTCAAAAGGATCCACATATTTGAATGACAAGAAACAGGACCCAAAACAAAAACGAAACAAACAAAACATTAATTAACAATGAAAATAAGAGCAAAAAACAATGTTTATTTGTCTGGCATTTTTGATGTTTTGTTAAGATACTAATTTAAATTAAACCTTTTATTTCAGTTTTATTATTTTTTTGTTTACTCATGCAGTAGAAATAGCTTGCTTATTTCGAGTAGAGTTAATTATAACCTCTTTTTCCTGGAAAAGTTTTATATAATCTATCTGATCTTACCCTTAAGAAAGCACCACTGACTTTTTTGTGCAGTAATTAATTTTGCCAGACCTCCCTTCAACTTCAGTTTAATAAACATACAACTTTACACATGGCATATTATATTTCCTAGGTGTGTCCATCAATGGAAAGGCTAAGCTCTAGTTTATGTATAAAATTAAACCCTATATTACAAATCCAGATGCTGTAAATCTGAGAGAAAATGAATTGACTATTACCCAGGAGCAAATAGTTATTTAGCACCAGTAGCAGAAATTAACAAAAGCATTTTTTTAGAAGGACATGTGATATTTTCACAACATTTTCAGTTACCAATGATGACCTGGCTAATAATTTTTTTTTTACAAATGTTTTAGTAAAGATATGAGAGTTTTTGTGTATATGTGTGTGTTGGGTAACATGAGGGCACAGCAAAACATATTATTGAACATTCCTGGGTCCTGTTTCTACATTCAGAGTTCATTCACTGGGCTCTAAACACCTGAATGATGGCATTTCTTTGGCTTGGGATATTCCAGGAAACTTTGTACATCTTAAGTGCAAAGCATGAATATGTTTATTTTAACAGACTCTCACATCTTTTGTATAACAACTTAGCAGATGAACTTACAGACAAGGACAAAGTTATAGAAGGTAATTTTCCCTCCTGCCTGATGATAAGGAGTAGGAGGAAAAAACCTGGAGATCTTTTCTTGTAATAACAATCAATCTTATTTATGAATTATAGGTGGGACTGACTCTTGCCCTCATAGTAATTACTCTATTGTTAATGTTTTCTCCTAAGAAAAATTCAAAGTTGACATTGGTATTTGATGTGTTGTGATTTCCCATGTGTGAAAATTGTGTGGAATACTCTATAATGACTTTTATTTTATTTTTTAATTGCATTTTAGGTTTTGGGGTACATGTGAAGAACATGCAAGACAGTTGCATAGGTACACACGTGGCAGTGTGATTTGCTGCCTTCCTCCCCTTCACCTATATCTGGCATTTCTCCCCATGCTATCTCTCCCCAACTCCCTACCCCTCACTGTCCCTCCCCTATTCCCCACAACAGACCCCAGTGTGTAGTGCTCCTCTCCCTGTGTCCATGTGTTCTCATTGTTCGACACCCACCTATGAGTGAGAACATGCGGTATTTTATTTTCTGTTCTTGTGTCAGTTTGCTGAGAATGATTGTCTCCAGGTTCATCCATGTCCCTACAAAGGACATAATGACTTATGATCATGTTGAAGTAAGTTCTGATACCAACCTTGAATCCTATCTATGCATTGAAAGTACTTTTGCCGGAAAACTAGGCTGTCTCCTGTGTGGACTCTTCATGTTACTTTTCCTTTTTTTCTTTTCTACACTATTAGGAAAAGGACCTTGACATCGATATCAGAGGATGAGGTGTATGGAAGGCCAATATCTACATGTATCCTCAGATTTCATTTTCTCCTTTCACTGAGATATTGCTCTATCCATCACAAGTATTTTCTCAGAAACATTCATTATTACTTATGTGATTTTATCCTATGCAGTTTATATCTGCCAAGTCTCTCCATTTTTAATACAAAAAGCAATCCTTAACTCCGTCGTAGTTATTGTTTAAATTTTCTCATTTTCTGGAAAGAAGTTGCTATAATCACTAGCTTTAAATTCTCACCTCTTATACATTTCTCAAAACAACTACAAACTGCCTTCTACACTTACATATCTACAACAACTTCCTTAACTAAGGTACAGAGTGATTGTATAACTGCTAAGTTCAAGGATAACATCCAGCCTTTACTTTAGTAGAGCCGTATGGTGTATTTGACATTGTTGATATTTAGTATCTATTTTTTTTGGCTTCCTAAAATAAAATAATCTGGTTCTCTACATACTTTTTAAAAATAACATTTTAAAATAATTTTTTACTTTGATTTTTTCTTAAACCTTGGTACTGCATTAGGGCCCATACTAAAGTCTTTTAGTATCAATTATTGGTAGGATCAGAAACAGTAGAATGTTGCTGATAAATTGATGAATGGATAGATAATAGATAGATTTATTATAAGGAATTGGCTTATGCCATTGTGGTAGGCTGGTTAAACAGTTTCTACAAGACTAATTCAGCTTGCGATTGATGCTGGATCCTAAAGTTCATGGGTCAGGCAGTCAGGAAGGGAAGATCAGGAGCTGGCTAGCACCTGATAAGAACACGCTTCAACCCACAGGATAGGCAGAAACTCATGTGCTTTTTTTTTTTGAGATGGAGTCTCGCTCTGTCTCCCAGGCTGGCATGCAGGGGCATGATCTTGACTCGCTTCAACCTCCACCTCCCAGGTTCAAGCAATTCTCCTGCATCAGTCTCCCAAATAGCTGGGATTACAGGCATGCACCACCATGCCCAGCTGATTTTTTATATTTTTGGTAGAGACAGGGTTATACCATGTTGGTCAGACTGGTCTGGAACTCCTGACCTCAAGTGATCTGCCCACCTTGGTCTTCCAAAGTGCTGGGATTATAGGTGTGAGCCACCGTGCCCAGCCTCATATGCATTTTTGTTCCCTCTGGCCTTGATGACAAGATTATGCTGCAGAAGCTGAAGCCCTTTGTCACAAAGCTACACAAACATGTTTGGCTTAGCGGCTCCTTTATGTTAGTCATTGAGGTAAGCCTACTGACTTACTAGTGTATGCTAGTAACTACACTAGTGTATGTCACAAAATGGCTGCTGCCAAGCTTCCACCCTCTAAAATCCCAAGAGAGTTTCCTGTGTCTTAGTATTAACCAGAATCTTAGTATTGAGAAATGTCTTCTGGCTACATGACCAAGAAGTGAGTTGCAGGATGCACTAACTTGAGGACCAAAATAACTACTGCTGCCCAGAACACCTTCTCTTTCCTTGGGAATGTTGATCAGATTGGAGGAAACCCAAAGAATCCCTTTAAAAAGAAAGTAGATGGATTAAGAAAGCAACCAGAGGGTTTAACCCACAACTAATGACTTTTTCTTTTTTTTTCAGTTTCCTTTTACTTTACATGGTATGAGACAGGTCAGACATGCATCACAAGCTGGAAGATCTACTTTGTCTTGCTGCCCTTGAAACTGACATTCAAGTGCCTGGTATGTCAGTTTCTCCTGAATAAGTCTTTGACTACCTACTGATGTGTTTCTTTGGTGTGAGCTTGCCCTCTGCTTATGGAGGGCAGTTCTTATGGAAGTTTATGAAGGATATTAGTCTACAGTTTCCTTTTCTTGTGTGGGAGACCAGAATGCTGTCGCAAGATATGGATTGTTCTGCAGAGAACAAGAAGCAGATGGAGGAAAGCTTTCTGCCCTTCCTCTATTTGTCTAATAGCAGGACACAGATTTACCAAAGACAAAATCTATCCTGTTCCCTTCCACCAAGGAGAACAAAGTTTAATGATTGGACACAATTTTATACCCCTTTAACCTGGAGATAGTACCAGAGGAATCTTCACTAACAAGATTTCCATTATGGTTGGATATGGCTTGTTTGTCTCCTCTTAATCTCATGCTGAAATTTAATCCTCCCTTCTGACCTTCTCCACCATGTTTTTTTTTTTGACAGTAACTTGCTTTGTTGCCTGGGCTGGAGTGCAGTGGCATGACTTGGCTACTACAATCTCTACCTGCTATGTTTAAGGATTCTCCTGCCTCAGCCTCCCAAGTAGCTGTGACTTACAGGCACCAGCCACCACAGTTGGCTAATTTTTGTATTTTTAGTAGAAACAGTGTTTTGCCATGTTGGCCAGGCTGATCTTGACCTCCTGATGTCGAGTGATCTGCCTGCCTCAGTCTCTCAAAGTATTGGGATAACAGGTGTGAGCCACTGTGCCTGGCCTCCACCATGTTTTGACACAGCACAAAAACCCTCACAGAAACCAGTCAGATGATGGTTATCTGCTTCTTGTGCAGCCTGCAGAACTATGAGCCAAATAAACCTCTTTCCTTCATAAATTACTTAGTCTAGATTTTTTAAAAATAGCAGCACAAAATGGACTGAAATAACTAGACTTTACATGCCATTTATTTGCCTTCCCACAAGATTTTGCCCCAAGAAACTCAAAGCCTTTTTTCTTTGTATCATCACTCCTTTAAAAAATCACTGTTTTTTGTTAAAGATGTTCTATAAGCTAGAATTCAAAGCTACCTCTTTGAGAACTACTCATTGCCTGGGTATCTTCCATGTGTATGTGAAATATACATGTTAATAAAATTATGTTCTTTTTTCCTCTTGTTAATCTATCTTTTGTTACAGGGTTCTGTTCCAAATAAGAACCTATGAGTACTGAAGAAAAAAATATTTTCTTTCTCCTATACTTCGAATTTATTTATCTAATTTCGACATTAGTTTAATGCAATACACACACAAGTTAAAAAGTCTTCCTTGTTTCTATTTTCTAAAAGAAAATTGTGGAGAATTTGCACCATTTCTTTCTTAACTGTTTGGTAGAATTCATCAGCAAAAATTTCTGAGACAATTACATTTTTTTGGAAGATTTATAAATTATTGGTCAAATTTCTTTAATAGGTAAGGAACTATTTTTTCTCTGTAAGTTTGGGAACTTTGTGTCTTTAAAGGAATTTTCCCTTTTCACCTAAGTTATCAAATTTATGGACATACAGGTTTTCATTGTATTTTGTTATTTTTAATGCCTGTGGGATCAGTGAGAATGTTCTCTTTCACTTCTGACACTGGTGATTTGTACCTTCTCTCTTTTCTTTTGTGTTAGCTTGGGTAAGGTTTGCCAATTTTGTTGATCCTTTAAAAGAATCAGCTTTTGATTTTGTTATTTAATCTATTTCTTTCCTGTTTTCAACTTAATTCTACTCAACTTTTTTCCCCCCTCTCTAGTTTAGGCTAAAATTGCTCTTCTTTCTCTAATATCCTGGCTAAGATCTCAAGTTTTTAATTTTAGATCTTTCTTATATTTTAATATGTGCATTTATATACTATAAATTTTCAAGTACAGCTTTCACTGCATCTCACAAATTTTGCCAAGTTGTATTTCCATTTAGTTAAAAATATGTTTAAAATTTCTCTTGGAAACTGATTTTTTTTTTTTGTCAAGCTTTTTCTTTTTTTGCATAAGGAAGTGAGTGCAGACCTCTAAGCTGTTTACATATCAGAATTGAAAACAGAAATTCCTTTCACTAGAAGTACTATTCTCCTCATTAATTCCTGTATTAGCCAATCCCATTTAACGCTTGGCTAATATCTTTAGGTGGAGTATTGTAATCTATAGTTCCATTTAAAGAATACCTTAGCAAATTTCTGTTGACAAAAAGAATTCAAAGGTATTAACATGTCCTAAGAAGCCCTTGTGATTGTATTCATGGCTGGCTTTGGTAGACTCATCACTTACTATTCTGTGCCTTACAGTTTTGATTTAGTAAAACTAAACTATTTGTAGTTTAATCCACAAATTACACCTTTTTTCCCTCAGTACTTTGCTTCATGTTTCCCTTTGTCTTGAATGTCTTTTCTTCCTTTGTCTGCATTTTATTTATTAAAAATTTCTCTTTTTCACTCTATATATGGCTGCTAGGTGTCTTTTTCTCCATGAAACCTATGTGTCACCTCTCCAAGCTTGGTTCAGTGGCTCTTATCCATGTCCCCCTGTTATGATGCTCATGATAAACACATAAATTATGTGTGTTTGTAGAGTTTTGTCCTCTCTACTCACTAAGTTGAAACTGCCTGTCTTTTTGCTTTCCCTAAGAATAATTCTTTCTGTTCTAACTTGGTTTTGGGACTTATTTGACACCGAATAGAGGAAAAACAGTAAAGAGAGGCAGTACTAAAGAAGTTTCTTTTAAAAAATTTTATTTCACTCTGGAAGTGTTGATATTTTTAAGAAGGCGGATAAACAGAATAGTGACTAAAAAAATGGGAATTCGCAAAAAAAAAAAAAGGCAAAGTTGCTGGCTGTTAAGAGAGTTTTAGTTAGAAATTCAGAATATGGAGGTGGATGATGTGGTATAAGAGATTGAGTAATGGGAACAGGTTTCAATAAGTGTTCTTTGTCAGCCCTTGTGTTGGATCCTCTTTGATGCCATTAGAGAGATTCAGTTAAAGTGCTGAATTGCTTTTATATATTTTGTAAAACCAGACTGGTTTTTTGAAAGATATCTTTAAAGGATATAATTACCATGACTAAGCCTCATGGGACTCATTGTTTTTGAATTACAAATGTTCTATTCTACCATGAAATTTTAATAATAGTATTATAATTTTTGACATACATGAATTCTTATCTGTTTTTTTACCCACTATATTTAGCACTATGTACCATGTGTGGTACATAGTAAATTCTCAATAAGTATTTATTAAATGACTGAACGACACATAACTACTTTTCACTCTCCATTTTCTCCCAGTTTTCCTTTTTTATTTTCTTTAACTTTTGTTTATATGATATGGCACACAAGTAAAAAGAAGGTCACTGATCTATGCACTGAGCTAACCTCAAATATCAAGCTATTTCTAAAAAATTGGGGCTTACGTTTTTCTTTTCTTCTCTTTCTTTCTTTCTTTTTTTTTTTTTTTTTGAGATAGAGTCATGCTCTGTTGCCCAGGAAGGAGTGTAGTGGCGTGATCTCAGCTCACTGTAACCTACGCCTCCCAGGTTCAAGTGATTCTCCTGTGTCAGCCTCCCAAGTAGCTGGGATTACAGGAGTGCATGACCTTGCCCAGCTAATTTTTGTATTTTTAGTAGAGACAGGGTTCCACCATATTGGCCAAGGTGGTCTTGAACTCCTGACCTTAGGTGATCCACCTGCCTCAGCCTCCCAAAGTGCTGGGATTATAGGCATGAGCCACTGTGCCCAGCCAGGCTTATGTTTTTCTAAAATTAATGCACCACAAAGAGCAAGTCCTACAGGGTTATAATAAATTAAAATAAAGATAAGTGCTTAATTTCTGATACATGTTTTCGTAAAACATTTTGAAAGCCTTAATTTAACTACATTACAGAGGAAAACTATTAATTAAATTATACTTTTTGAAAGAAATAATATTTGCTTAACATTGAAAACAATATTCAAGCATTTAGGAGTATTAGTAAAAAATTTAGGACTATTCTCTAATAGGGGTTATGAAATATTAATAAATAACACCATTGTGATAATGAAATGCATCATGGTATAGCAGAAAAAATGCTGTAGCAAATTTCTTAGAGGTATGGGGTCTTCTTCCAGGTGCTTGATTGTAAGAGTGAAGATGATGAGCACTTTAAAATGTTTGCTAAAGGTGAAATGACAACAGGCAGATTAACAGGAGAAAATGACAAGTAATATTGTTAGGTTGGTGCAAATTTATTTATAGTGCATAAGCACAAATGAATCACAGGAGAGTGATTAGTCAATCTGGAGGTCCAGATGAGGTCCAGATATTTGTTTATATATAGCCCAATGAGGTCCAGATGTTTGTATACCCTTCTTCATAGGGGAAGAGGAGATGGAGAAAATATGGTCATTTTGAAAGACAGTAAATGATTTTTAGGGAAATGAATGGGCCCAATGCTTAGACAATTGTAAGTAAATGATTCTCTTTGGAAATTGAATGGGATCGGAAAATAGAAAATAATTGGGGAAAAGTTAGTCTGAGCTCTAGGTGTGGTGTTTAATTGTCAGTCTTTTCCTTTGGATATGCATTTTGATTTCTAGTTAATAAAATTGCAGGAAGAGGATCAAAAGCAATTGTAGTACTCTTTGGCTGTCTGGTTTTTAGACAGATAAGGGAACTTCAGAGAAGGGAACCTCATCCTATGCTTTAGGAGAGACAAAGATTGAGAGATAGGCCTGGGGAGGTCAGAGATATTTTGAGTTTCCTTCTTCAGTTCAGCATGACAAAGTACTATATTTAAGATATTGTTTTCTGAGCCCCAACACCATCATCTAGCTTTGTAATTTTAATAGATTTACTTCATCGTTTTCAATTTCAGATTCTTTAGATTCTAAATCTTCTTATATATAATGACTTATTTGTCAAAAATTGTGGTAAGTAATTTAGCGTATTTCTTATTACTGTGTGAAATAGATTTGGAAAATGTAATACATGTGGTCTTTGAAAGATCTAAAATATCATGGCCGTATTTAGTGGTAGTCCTCAATTTATATAGCAATTTTGATGATTTGAATTTTATATTACAGATACTTTTCTATTGACTAAAATCAGTTGGGTATTTTCATTATTTTCATCACCATGTGATTTGTAAATATAATACGAATAGTTCAAGTGATATTATTAGGTTGGTGCAAAAGAAAAATGCTGTACCACAGTTACTTTTGCACCAACCTAATATTTGATTGGAATGGTAATGGAGACTATCCCAATCAAATAATATCACCTTCCAACTTTATCATAGTGTCTAAAGTTTTTGTTTGGAGTAAGTCATCAAATTCCTTAAAACAAATTGAAAATGGGGATATTAACCCATTAAGCTAAAAAGACCAATTAATCCTATATTAAATCTAGATTTTTGGTAGGTTAGTAAAGGTAAACGCCTTGGAAAGAGGACTGCCAACATGTAAATTTTAGTAGGTCGGAATGTAAAAGTGGGAATGTTAAATCTCACAAATGCTTGTGGAGAACAGGTTTGCGTAAGATTTCACATTGCAAGATCCTGGAAAACTGGAGGGCGAATCTGTTTTGTTTTTTTTTTTCTTACTGTTTTTTTTTCCTTTGAAATTTAAGTACAGTCTGTGTTGCTGCCCCTTCTGAGGATAAACCCAATTGCCAAGGTAAACTGAACTTGTCTCTGTATCCAGAATCATGAAACAAATAAACCCAGAACCTTTATTAAATGAAAAGGAAGATTTAGAGAATGCTAATATGACATACAACTTTTTAGAAACAGTTTATGTCTTATACATCTTTACTTTTTTTTTGAAATTCTAAAAGTAGGCCATTTGCTCAATCCTTTGGAAGTGAATGGGCAGAAGGGTGGCTTTTATAACTGAGACTAAATTCCCTTCCTGTATCGGGGAGATAGGCCCAGAGCCTTATTTTATTTGGTTAAAAGATGACTATGAAATTTCATGGACACAGAGTTTGAGATGATAGGATTAACACTTGTGCTCTAATTTCTTGGTTGAGTGACATACATACCCATTTAAAACAAGGTGGCTAAAAAATAGAACACTGCTTAAAAAATTAAATATATGAAAAAATATTTAATAAATTTGAGAGTAATATTAATGGCCACATTTAAGCATATAAACATGAAGAAAACGTTATGTAAAAAAATCTAAGAGTGGCAAACTCTTAAAATAGGTTTTAGATAATGATCTTAAGAAAGAGAGATTGTCTTTAAAAACATTGAAAGGCATTTACTAGTAATTACAGAAGTAGGATTAAGATTTGAATATATTTTGACTCTGAAATCTATATATTTTTTTCTCCGGGATCATGCATAGCCATAAAAATCTATTAGAAATAACTAAATTTTTATGATTTGACCTACCTGTATTTGCATACTAGAAATACATTCATTTTTATTATAAAGTACATGTATAAACTGAATGAATAATAAATCCATTATTAGCAGAAATATTCTAATAAAAAAAAGACTAACATTTTGTAGAATGCTCTTTAAAAAATATCTATATATCATTTGGTTGCATTCTTCTGAGATATTTTGAGAAGCATTAATGTTGAAGGGTTTTTTTGGTTTGTTTTTATGAAATCTTTCTTTCATCTGCATTTTGGGCCTTTTAAAAAACTGATAAACTAGAGAAGATATTCAGGAAAGGATGGAGAGTTAGATTGCAGACTTACCTCTTTAGCAGCAATGAACTTGTTCTAAAGTGTCTCTGAAATCCACTTTTGACTTCTTGAAGTGATTCAAAGCTTTGCAGAATGGCCCTAATGTTTCAGAAATAAGGATTTAAGACATACACTTCTCTAAATGCCACCTGTAGAGTGAAAGCCATAAACAAATGACCTAATTCCATGAGACCCTTCGATAGAAGTTATAGTAGACTTTAATGTCCTAGTAAATAATGTAGATAACATCTAATAAAGGACTCACAGGAGGAAATCTTTTGCTTTCTGGGATAAGTTGCTTAGCCTCAAAATAGCTCACATTGTTTTATCTGTAAGAAAATAATACCAGCTTCTTCTATTTCATGGTTTTTTTAAATAAGAATATAATCAGAGAAAACTTGTAGAAAGCCTTTTGTTACAAATCCATACTTGAATGTAAATTTGTAAATATTACACATCTGGTTTTGTCCTATTCTCTAGCTCTGCTTTGTCCATTTCCGAATGTCACTGATCATGTGTTGTCACAGATGATCGCTGAATGTTGTTCTTAACATTAGTATTTTATTTGCTATGGGATTTCTCTGAAGCCTAATAGAACTCTTTGAATAAAATATTCTTCTGTCATGTTCTTAACATTTTCTTATGTTAAATCTGTTTCCAGAAAACGCTCATGTACTCCATATTTTCCCTTGAACAATCCTTCAAAGAAACCTTTAACCTACTACAACAGGAATAGTCCTTCTTATCCATGAGAGGATGATTAGTTCTCAAGGAAAGGAGTTAAGAGACATAGCCTTTAAAAAATTATCTTCGGTAAATAACAAGTAGGTAAGCTTCCTTCTTTATTCTTCAATAGCAATATAGAAAAGTTTTGGTTATTTACCTGCGGTAATTGTTTTCCAAAGTTTAGCTGATGTTTCTATAGGCATAAGAAATGGAAAAAGGTTTTTAAAAGTCTCTTCTCTGGCTGGGGGCAGTGGCTCGTGTATGTAATCCCAGCACTTTGGGAGGCCAAGGTGGGAGGATCATGACGTCAGGAAATTGAGACCATCCTGGTTAACATAGTTAAACTTTGTTTCACTATGTTAAAATACTAAATGTGAAAAATACAAAAATTAGCTGGATGTGGTGGCCCATACCTGTGGTCTCAGATACTCAGGAGGCTGAGGCAGGAGAATTGCTTGAACCTGGGAGGCAGAGGTTGCAGTGAGCTGAGATTGCACCACTGAATTCTGGCCTAGGCAACAGAGTGAGAATCCATCTCAAAAAAAAAAAAAAAAAAAGTCTCTTTTCTCACCCCGGTCAAATCTGAAAATGTGATGAAGACATCCCAGATTCTTGGAAATGTGATAAAGAACAGTGGCAATTTCCCCTTTCTCTCTTCTTAATTGCATTTCTTTTTGTTTTTGAAATGGAGTCTCACTCTTTCTCCCAGGATGGAGTACAGTGGCATGATCTTGGCTCACTGCAACCTCCACCTCCCAGTTCAAGCGATTGTCCTGCCTCAGCCTTCCGAGTAGCTGGGATTACAGATGTGTGTCACTACACCCAGCTAATTTTTGTATTTTTAGTAGAGATAGGGTTTTGCCATGTTGGCCAGGCTGGTTTCGAACTCCTGACCTTAGGTGATTCACCTGCTATGGCCTGCCATAGTGCTAGGATTACAGGTGTGAGCCACTGCACCCATTCCCCTCTTCTTAATGTCAAACTTGATTCTATCCTCTGCCATTCATAAGCCATGTTAAAATTGGACAGTATGTATAACATGTCCTATTTTCTACATTTCTTTATGTCTTGCATTTGATTGAATTTTCTCTCCAAAAACTATTTTGACTAAGGGGATCCAATTTACTGAAAGCGGAATTGATGCTGTTGACAAAATTTCAAGCATTTTGATGGGAAAAGTTAGAAAATTATATTCATTCATGAGCTCAACTAAATTAGTGAACAAAATAAACTTACATTTTACATTATTATTTCTTTAATTCATGTCTCCCTCCATGAGAGCAGCTACCAGTCACTGACCATAGATGTGTTATTCTTAAGTTGGGTTAGGTAAGGGGAATGAAGATCTTAAGAAGGCAATCTCTTTAATGCCTGCATTAGTTATCTGTTATTGCATAACTAATTACTCCCAAAGTTAGTAGATGCAAACATTTATTATTTCAGTAGTGAACAATATTGGAAGAAAAAACAAAGTCTTGGAACAGGCTTATGAATGGGTGTTTGGGAGAAAGTGTGCAGGTTTCACATTAATGCCCACCAGAAGTTTGGGAGAAAGTGTGCAGGTTTCACATTAATGCCCACCAGAAAGCACCCACTGCAGATGAGAAAAAATCAGCAATCAAAATGTTACCAGGCTGCTTTTTGAACTCTCTGGTGCTTGCACAACGGAATTATGAATGTAGTGACCACAGTGGTCACTGAAAAATATGTTCCTCTCAAAAGGCTGATGGTAACTTTTGCCTCAGCTGAATGCCGGATCTACTAATAGCAGAGATCAACCCAAATAACTTTAACATGGTACCTTTTCTCAAGGACACCAGCTAACCTTTGATAGCAAGTTCATGATCTCAGACCCCTTCACACCTGGAGGGGACAGAATTTCACCCTTGTCAGAATTGATACATAAGGCTTCTTTCGTAGGTTTGCCATTTGTGAAGCTGCACAGACCCCAGACGTAGATGGGTCACATGCTTAGTTTAATCCTCTGATGTGAAATTCTTAATCATTTTTGAACAAAGGACCCTGCATTCTCAATTTGTACTGGATCCCACAAATTATAAAGCCAGTTCTGTTGACACATTCTAGCTATGGACTTATCTCCCCTTTTCCTTGTTCCAGAGGCACAGACAACATCAGTGTCCAAGAACTTAAGAACACCTGATTTACTGATACAGATCTCACCAATGTCACCTCTGATCAAAGAACCCACTGGCAACAGGAGATGCAATAATGTATGCATGACCACAGGACCTAATAATTCCACCATATCCCACATCACTTGGAAGCAGCTGACCTGAAGAATTACAGGAGGTGATTTAATATGCAAAGCTATCTACCAGAGCATGGTGATAAAACTGATACATATAATTTGAATAATTTGTGTTGGAGACCAATGCCTTCTGGAACTTTACTTTCCTATGTTTCTCAATTATATTTAATATTTATAATTTTTAATCCTCTAAAACCATATTTTCTGTAAGATTTTTTTCTTGCCATTGGCAATTTTTCTTACCATGTACAGGTATTTAAAAAAATACAATCTCTAAATTAAAGATTTCTTTGTAAAATGTTTGTCTTCTCTCTATCATTTTTCTAGCCAGTTATTAGTAGTAAATTAAAATGCAGTCTCTGAGGGTAGCAAGAATAGAAAAGACTTGAGGCCGTTTGAATAATAAATCAATATATCTTACTAAAACATGTAAATTAAAGATGACTTTCAGTTTGCAACCTATGCAATAAAACTGACCAAACCCTAAATAGGTATAAAAGCACATTTAGGTTTTAGAAACTGAAAGAGTATGTTATGAATTATTTCAACTTGACTTTGGGAATTTCATTTTGGATTATTCCTCTAACTGAAGGAATTATGCAAACAAATTCCTGATTTAAAAATTGTTTTCACTAGTATTTGTGAGAATATTCTTCATTAATGCTATAGGAAATAATTATTATGCACATTCCAACCAAATAAGATAGTTTGGCAGCCTTTGAAGTCCTTTCCCATCCTCCTTGGCAAGGAAGGTGGGGTACTGGGTAACAACTATTAGATTATAATTTGCTTGTCCCAACATGCCAAACACTGGATCCTGATGATCCTGAACCAGGTAGAGGTGCCAGTATTGATGGTTTCACTGTGAAAGTAAAACATATCAAGGAAAAAGAGAACAGAAGTCATCGGCGGAGGACCTGCAGGCAGTTCTAATTGCTAAGTATACTAATGTATGCAAAGTTCATTACAGACACTCCAGGCATCTGTTATACTTCTAGGATAACATAGAAACTCACCAATAAACAAAGCTCTTGGAGGATGAAAATAGACTTCTGATTATACTAAAATGCTGCCTCTACCCATCAACAAAGATGACAACATTGTTCCCCAAATCAAGCATATTTCTCTCTCATGTTTACTCTCCTTCAGGAGGAAATGACTGATAGACTTCTCTATTTTCTTTCCACGTTTTCTTGGAAGGAGAAGCAAGTTTTGATTACATATGCTACTATAGCAATGGATGACACAGGTTGAGCACTCATCTATTTCGCATGTGAAAAGAGCATTTGACTGGAAAGGCAAAAAACTTTAGTTCATATTCTGGCTCCAATATTTACCAGAACAGTGACCTTGGACAAATGTAAATTCTTTTCTCAAATCTCGTTGTACTCATTTGTAAAACAGAGTTTTATTGTGTGCACCATCTCTCTTATGACTATGGTGTTTGGAGGATCAAATAAAATTACATATGCAGAAGAGTTCTGCATATTACAGATATGTTAAATATTTATTTAGTTTTCCTGGTAAAATCTAGAGATCTCAGTTACCAAGTGGTAGATGTGACAAAGTTAAGAAGGGACCCAGGAGGTCAGATACCAAATTAAATGCAACTGTATTAACTACGTTTTTACTGGATATCTCAAAATTGTGAGTAGAATAGAGAAAAATAGAAAACAGAATATACTTTAGTCTTGTTCTATTATGCTTTTGACAAAACTAGGTCATGGTTTGCCCCTAGCATGGGATATCATTTAGGAAGCAGAAACAGCCTGGTAAGCCTAATGCAATTCAAGTCAAGTAGAGTGGCAGAGTATTGTTCTCAAGTGTGTGTGGGAAGCAGAAATTGGTAAAACTAACAAAGCATGAAAGTGGACAAATTGGAAATGCTGTTTTTCTTAGGTGATTAAAGGAACTGGGGAAGCAAGTTTGGTCAGGTATCTGACAAGCTGTCATAGAGGTTTACCAACTAAAGTGAGCTGGTTTGTTGTACCTGTTTTGATCCTACTAAGAATTAAAATGCCTGGCTTTTTCTAAAAGCAGAGTCTGAATTAAAGGCTGTGTTCAGGTTGCTTATTTAAAAATATGCTCCCAGGGAGTAGGTTTGAGGAACAGGTGGAGTAAGGGAAAAAGGAAAAGTCACATAAAGATGTAAAGCTTAATTGTCCCTCCTAAAGACAACTAGGATTTGCTACTGTAGGGTCTTCTAAGGAGCCTTGTGAAATACTTTTGTGAACTGACTGCCTGTAGGAAAAAAGGAGAAAATTTGTATTAATCATCTCCTGTCCTCCATTGGTTAAGGGTTCTCCATGAGGTAATTCCCCTAGACAGCTGGGATATGCTGAGTGCAGAGAGGATTTCCACAGTCAGACAAGTCCCCACAGCCAGGAAACAACTGCTATTGAAATAGGACCCAAGCCCAAACCTGTTAAGTTGTACTTACTTGAAGCCAATAAATGCTTGTGTGGAAGGTCAGCACAGGTATGGCAGAAATCCAAGGTGGAACTAAGAGGGGAAATGCCACGCTAAAGGTTGCATTCTGGCCAGGTGTAGTGGCTCACCGCCTGTAGTCCCAGCCCTTTGGGAGGCCAAGGCAGGCGGATCACCTGAGGTTGGGAATCCGAGATCAGTCTGATCAACATGGAGAAACACTGTCTCTCCTAAAAATATTAAAATTGGCTGGGTGTGGTGGAGCATGCCTGTAATCCCAGCTACTCGGTAGGCTGAGGCAGGAGATCTTGAACTTGGGAGGCAGAGGTTGCAGTGAGCCAAGATTGTGCCATTGCACCCCAGCCTGGGCCACAAGAGTGAAACTCCGTCTCAAAAAAAAAAAAAGTTGCATTCTAACATGTTAGTAGAAATGGAAGACTGTCAAGGTAAAGAGATCATAACAATTTAAAAAAATCATTAAAAATAAGCCAAGATGGGGCTGGTTATCACTCATTCTAATTAAAATATGTAATGTAACATATATGCCCTTGCATTTTCTTTTGATGAGGAGGGATGTTTAATTTTTCTGTTTTTATGAAGGGTACAGAAATCCTGGGTATTTACTGGCCTACTGGGAATAGAATCCTCTTCAATTTAATTTTATTTGATATTCTAAAAGAAGAGAAGGAAAGTTGTCCCTTCATTTCAGAAATAAATCAAATTCATCATTTCATAAAGCGTGAAGCATTTTTTTACCTGTTGGAGTGTACAAGCAGTTTTCTGAGAATGAAGCTGATTACTTTCATTGGATAAAGCTTCTTATTTCCCATATCTTGAAATCAGTCAGAATTGTAGAGATAAAATAACTTATATGAATAAAGTAATCATTAACTAATTATAAGGTTTAAATAGTTGTAGGAGAAACTATAAGATTCTAATATGCTGGACGCTCATAGGATAAATATATCTAGCACTTTCTAAATTTTGTGTTTTATATACACACTCATGAAAGGCCTCAAGGATTTTATCTGCAAACTCTTTGTGTGTCAGATTGCTACTTCTGCTACTTGCCTTTCACACCTCGAAGCATTAATTTTATTTTTATGTTAATGCTAATCTTGGGCTTCATATCATAAAGTTGCCACACAGCAATAATGTCCCTTGCTGTTGATTTCTGTGTTCACACTGTTTACTCTGGCTTCTTCTAAATGTGTGTGTGTGTGTGTGTGTGTGTGTGTGTGTCTGTGTGTCTGTGTGCATGTGATTTTGCAAATTTACTTATCGAAGGTCTCAGCTCCGTAACTATACACACTCTTACTATACAGATGCCTCTTCTAGTCTTCCTTATACTCAGTTTCACCAATAACCAAGACATTTCTCTGTTTCAATAGGACATGGAATTTTTAGAAATTTATAGGAGTATTTAATGTGGAAATGTTTTTTTCTTAGACATTTCACAGTTTTTGTTCAACTTGTTTTTACTCCAAGAAATTACTTCTTCAAGAGCACAAAATAAAGTCTATTTTTATGAAAGTGTTAGTTTACTTTGTGGGGAAGGCGAAAAGAAGTAATGTAAAATGTCAGGCACTATTAGTGATGCTAACAATATATATATAATGCTGAAATATGTAAAAGATTAAGTACTCGTATTAATTGTAACTTCAGAAGAAATTTTTATTTCAAAAAAGCATGATATTCACCAGTTGCCAACTATACCTAAGACAGGGAAAATGAATAATAACTACCATTTAGTAGGTACTGTGATCATTTCATTCATAAACCCAACACAGCCTAGTAAGGCAGGTAAGTACTTCAATGGTAAAAATGAAAACTCAGAGAGATTCTTGAACTTGTTCAAGGCTATACTACTATATTATATCACATTTAGAATAAAATTCAAACTCCTTTCATTTTCCTACTGGTTTCTTTCTAGCATACACAAGAATTCTGCTCTTTTATTTATGTGTTATACTTTAATAGAAAAAATGCAAGAAGCATTACATAAACTAAATTCATAATTTAAAAACTTCTCATGAAAAGAATTTACAGGACAAGATGGCTTCATCTATGACTTCTATAAAACATTTGAGGAAAAATAATACCAGTATCACTCAAGCACCTTCAGGTAACAGATGAAAAGTGAAAGAGGAGCAGCATTTTCCAACCCCTTTTATGAAACCCAATGGTTTTGGTTCTTATTGGCAATATATTTATATATATAGCAAGAGGCATGCAGAATGACGGTTCCTAAGAGACTAAAACTGGGGAAAACATTCAAAATCCCATTAAAAATAGAATAAATAGTGGTATATTCAGAGAATAAAATATATAGTGATGAGAATCAACAAACTGCAGCTACATGCATCAACGTCTATTTCTGTGTCATGAATAAGCAGTTAGAGTCAGCCAAACATACTGTCTCCAATTCCATCCAGGTTGCTGCAAATGCCATGATTTTGTTCCTTTTCATGGCTGAGTAGTATTCCATGGTGTGTAGAGTTTGTTTGTTTGTTTGATTGTTTTTTTGAGATTACAAGGTTTACTTTAAAAAAAAAATATATATATATATACAATTGCATTTTAGGTTCTGGGGTACATGTGAAGAACATGCAGGATTGTTGCATAGGCACATACACAGCAATGGGGTTTGCTGTCTCCATCCCCATCACCTATATCTGTATTACTCCCCATGTTATCCCTCCCAAACTCCTTAACCCCCTCTGTCCCTTGCCTAGTCCAACTCCATAGACCTCAATGTGTGATGCTCCCCTCCCTGTGTCCATGTGTTCTCATTGTTCAATACCCACTTATGAGTGAGAACATGCAGTGTTTGATTTTCTGTTCTTATGTAAGTTTGCTGAGAATGATGGCTTCCAGGTTCATCCATGTCCCTACAAAGGACATGAACTCATAATTTTTTATGGCTGCATAGTATTTCATGGTGTATATGTGCCACATTTTCCCTGTGCAGTCTATCATCAATGGGCATTTGGGTTGGTTCCAAGTCTTTGTTATTGTAAACAGTGCTGCAATAAACATATGTGTGCATATGTCTTTATAGTAGAATGATT
Source organism: Callithrix jacchus (assembly GCF_049354715.1). Classification (NCBI taxonomy): domain Eukaryota; kingdom Metazoa; phylum Chordata; class Mammalia; order Primates; family Cebidae; genus Callithrix; species Callithrix jacchus. Next base: position 33,136,153 of record NC_133504.1, read on the forward strand.
TATAATCCTTTGGATATATACCCAGTAATGGGATTGCTGGGTCAAATGGAATTTCTATTTCTAGGTCCTTGAGGAATTGCCATACTGTCTTCCACAATGGTTGAACTAATTTACACTCCCACCAACAGTGTAAAAGTGTTCCTTTTTCTCCACATCCTCTCCAGCATTTGTTGTCTCCAGATTTTTTAATGATCGCCATTCTAACTGGCATGAGATGGTATCTCAATGTAGTTTTGATTTGCATTTCTCTAATGACCAGTGATGATGAGTATTTTTTCATGTTTGATTTTTTTCATATGCCTCATGTATGTCTTCTTTTGAAAAGTGTCTGTTCATATCCTCCACCAACTTTTGAATGGGTTTGTTCTTTTCTTTTAAATCTGTTTTAGTTCTTTGTAGATTCTGGATATCAGCCCTTTCTCAGATGGGTAGATTGCAAAAATTTTTTCCCATTCTGTTGGTTGCCAGTTCACTCTAATGATTGTTTCTTTTGCTGTACAGAAGCTCTGGAGTTTAATTAGATCCCATTTGTCTATTTTGGCTTTTGTTGCCAATACTTTTGGTGTTTTAGTCATGAAGTCTTTGCCTATGCTTATGTCCAGAATGGTTTTGCCTCGGTTTTCATCTAGGGTTTTTTATGGTGTTAGGTCTTATGTTTAAGTCTTTAATCCATCTGGAGTTAATTTTAGTGTAAGGTGTCAGGAAGGGGTTCCATTTCTGCTTTCTGCACACTGCTACCCAGTTTGCCAACACCATTTATTAAATAGGAAATCCTTTCCCCATTGCTTGTTTTTGTCAAGTTCATCAAATATCAGATGGTTGTAGATGTGTGGTGTTGCCTCCCAAGGCCTCTGTTCTGTTCCATTGGTCTATTATCTCTGCTTTGGTACCAGTACCATGCTGTTTTGATTACTTTAGCTTTGTAGTATAATTTGAAGTCATGTAGCGTGATGCCTCCAGCTTTGTTCTTTTTGCTTAGAATTGACTTGGCTATACAGGATCTCTTTTGGTTCCATATGAAGTTTAAGGTGGTTTTTTCCAGTTGTGTGAAGAAGATCATTGGTAGCTTAAAGATGATAGCATTGAATCTATGAATTACTTTGGGCAGTATGGCTATTTTCATGATAGTGATTCTTAATAACCATGAGCATGAAATGTTTCTCCATCTGTTTTTGTCCTCTCTTATTTACTCAAGCAGTGGTTTGTAGTTCTCCTTGAAGAGGTTATTTACATCCATTGTTAGTTGTATTCCTAGGTATTTTATACTCTTTGTAGCAATTGTGAAAGGCAGTTTGTTCTTGATTTGGCTCGCTTTAAGTCTGCTAGTGGTGTATAGGAATACTCGTAATTTTTTCACTGATTTTGTATCCTGAGACTTTGCTGAAGTTTATTATCAGTTTCAGGAGATTTTGGGCTGACACAATGGGGTATTCTAGATATAGAATCACATCATCTGCAAATAGAGACAATTTGACTACCTCCTTTCCTAATTGAATACCCTTCATTTCTTTTACTTGCCTGATTGCTCTGGCTAGAACTTCCAGTACTATATTGGATAGGAGTGGTAAGAGAGGGTTTCCTTGTCTAGCAACAGATTTCAAAGGGAATGCTTCCAGTTTTTGCCCATTCAGTACGATATTGGCTGTGATTTTGTCATGAATGGCTTTTATTATTTTGAGATATGTTTCATTGATACCTAGTTTATTCAGAGTTTTTAGCATAAAGTGCTGTTGAATTTTGTTGAAGGCCTTCTCTGTATTCATTGAGATAATCATGTGGTTTTTGTGTTTGGTTCTGTTTATGTGGTGAACTACATTTATAGACTTGCATGTGTTGAACCAGCCTTGCATACCTGGGATGAAACCTACTAGATCATGATGGATAAGCTCTTTGATGTGCTGTTGCAATCAGTTTGCCAGTATTTTATTGAATATTTTTGCATCTATGTTTATCATGGATATTGGCCTGAAGTTTTCTTTTCTTGTTGAGTCTCTGCAGGGTTTTGGAATCAGAATAATGCTGGTCTCACAAAATAATTTGAGATGGATTCCCTCTTTTTGGATTCTTTGGGATAGTTTCAGAAGGAGTGGTACCAGCTCCTCTTTGTATGTCTTGTAGAATTTGGCTGTGAACCCATCTGGACCTGAGGTTTTTTTGGTTGGTAGGCTATTAATTGCTGCCTCAACCTCAGCCCTTGCTATTGGTCTATTCAGGGTTTTGATTTCTTCCTGGTTTAGGCTTACAGCCTCCTGGGAAGGTGTAAGTGTCCAGGAATTTATCCATTTCTTCCAGATTTACTGGTTTATGTGCATAAAGTTGTTTGTAGTAATCTCTAATGGTGGTTTGTATTTCTGTGGAACCTGTGGTGATAGCCCCTTATCATTTTTTATTGCATCCATTTGGTTATTCTCTTTTATTTTGTATTAATCTGGCTAGTGGTCTGTCTATTTTGTTGACTTTTTCAAAAAAACAGCTTCTGGATTTTTTGATTTATTGAAGGGTTTTTTTGTGTCCCTATCTCCTTCAGTTCTGCTCTGATCTTAGTAATTTCTTGTCTTCTGATAGCTTTTGAGTTTTTTCATCTTGCTCCTCTAGCTCTTTCAATTTTGATGCTAGGGTGTCTATTTTAGATCTTTTCTTGCTTCTCATTTGAGCATTTATTGCTATACATTTTCCTCTAGATACAGCTTTAAAGGTGTCCCAGAAATTCTGGTACGTTGCATCTTCGTTCTTGTTGGTTTTGAATAACATCTTTATTTCTGCCTTTATTTCATTGTTTATCCAGTCAACATTCAAGAGCCAGTTGTTCAGTTTCCATGAAGTCATGCAGTTCTGAGTTAGTTTCTGAATTCTTATGTCTAATTTGATTGCACTGTGTTCTGAGATACCGTTTGTTATGATTTCCATTCTTTTGCATTTGCTGAGGAGTGATTTACTTCCGATTAAGTGGTCAGTTTTAAAGTAGGTGTGATATGGTGCTGAGAAGAATGTATATTCTGTGGATTTGGGGTGGAGAGTTCTGTAAATGTCTGTAAAGGTTTGCTTGGTCTAGGTCTGAGTTCAAGTCCTGGATATCCTTGTTAAGTTTCTGTCTCATTGATCTGTCTAATATTGACAGTGGAGAGTTAAAGTCTCCCACTGTTATTGTGTGGGAGGCTAAGTCTCTTTGTAGGTCATTAAGAACTTGGTTTATGTATCTGGGTGCTCCTATATTGGGTGTGTATATATTTAGGATGGTTAGCTGTTCTTGTTGCATTGACCCTTTTACCATTATGTAATGCCTTCCTTTGTCTCTTTTTATCTTTGTTGGTTTAAAGTCTATTTTATCAGAGACTAGGATTGCAACTCCTGAGTTTTTTTTTTTTTCTGTCCATTTGCTTGGTAAATCTTCCTCCATCCCTTTATTTTGAGCCTTTGTGTATCCTTGCATGTGAGATGAATTTCCTGAATACAGCACACCAATGGGTTTTCCCTTTTTATCCAATTTGCCAGTCTGTGTCTTTTAATTGGGGCATTTAGCCCATTTACATTTAAGGTTAATATTGTTATTTGTGAATTTGATCCTGCCATTTTGATGCTAACTGGTTGTTTTGACTATTAGTTGATGCAGTTTCTTCATTGTGTCAATGCTCTTTACCATTTGGTATGTTTTTGGAGTGGCTGGTAGTAGTTGTTCCTTTATGTTTAGTGCTTCTTTCAGGAGCTCTTGTAAAGCATGCCTGGTGGTGATGAAATCTCTGAGCAATTGTTTGTTTGTAAAGGATTTTATTTCTCCTTTGCTTATTAAGCTTAGTTTAGCTGGATATGAAATTGTGGGTTGAAAGTTCCTTTCTTTAAGGATGTTGAATATTGGCCCCCACTCTCTTCTGGCTTGTAGGGTTTTACAGAGATATCTGCTATGAGTCTGATGGCTTTCCCTTTGTGGGTAACCCAATCTTTCTCTCTGGCTGCCCTTAGCATTTTTGCCTTCATTTTGACCCTGATGAATCTGATGGTTATGTGCCGTGGGGTTGCTCTTCTTGCAGAATATCTTTTTGGTGTTCTCTATATTTCCTGGACTTGAATGTTGGCCTGGCTTGCTAGGTTGGGGAAGTTCTCCTGGATAATATCCTGAAAAGTGTTTTCCAGCTTGGATTCATTCTCTACATCACATTCAGGTACACCTATCAAATGTAGATTAGGTCTTTTCACATAATCATGTTTCTTGGAGGCTTTGCTCATTTACTGTTACTCTTTTTTTCTCTAATCTTGCCTTCTCATTTTATTTCATTGAGCTGATCTTCAATCTCTGATATCCTTTCTTCCACTTGGTTGATTTGACTATCAAAACTTGTGTATGCTTTGTGAAGTTCTCGTGTTGTGTTTTTCAGCTCCATCAATTCATTTATATTCTTCTCTAAGGTGTTTATTTTCATTAGCATTTCATCAAACCTTTTTTCAACGTTCTTAGTTTCTTTACATCGTGTTAGAACATGTTTTTTTAGCTCAGAGAAGTTTGTTATTACCCACCTTCTGAAGCCTGTTTCTGTCAATTCATCAGACTCATTCTCCATCCAGCTTTGTTCCCTTGCTGGTGAGGAGTTGTCATCCCTTGGAAGAGGAGAAGCATTCTGGTTTTGGGTGTCTTCATCCTTTTTGACCTGGTTTCTTTCCATCTTTGTGGATTTATCTATCCGTGGTCTTTGTGGTTGGTGACTTTCAGATTGGGTCTCTGAGTGGATATCCTTTTTGTTGATGATGAAGTTATTTCTTTCTGTTTCTTAGTTTTCCTTCTAACAGGCCCCTCTGCTGTAGGACTGGTGGGGGTCCACTCCAGACCCTGCTTGCCTGGGAATCACCTGCAGCCATGGCAGAACAGTAAGGGTTGCTGCCAGTTTCTTCTTCTGCTACCTTTTTCCCAGAAGGGTACCTGCCAGATGTCAGTCTGAGCTCTCCTTCATGGGGTGACTCTTTGGATATACCGAAGTTGGGGAGCTGCTTGAGGAGACAGTCTGTCTTTTATAGGAGCTCAATTGCTGAGCTGTGTGCTCTGTTGTTCTGTTCAGTGCTGCAGGGCAGGTACATTTAAGTTTGCTGCAGCAGAACTCATAACCACCTTTTTTCCCCAGGTGCTCTGTTCCAGGAAGGTGGGGTTTTGTTTACACATTCCTGTTAGACTTCTGCCTTTTTTCAGAGATGCCTTGCCTAGCAAGGAGGTAGCCTAGTCACACTCTGCCAGCAGAGGTGTTACTCAGTTGTGATGGGCTCTTCCCAGCTGCTGTGTGAACTTTCTTGCAGTTTTGTTCATAGGGGTATAGTTAGAACTGCCTCGGTAATGGTGACCTGCCTCAGTAATGGCGGACTATCTCTGTAATGGTGGACAGCTTCAATAATGGTGGATTGCCTTGGTAATGGCAGACTGCCTCGGCAATAGTGGCCTGCCTCAATAATGGCAGACTCTCTCTTTAATGGCAGACTGCCTTGGTAGTGTTGGATTGCCTCGGTAATGGTTGATGCCCTTCCCTCCACAGAGCTGGACCATCCCAAGTCCAGCTGTGCTTGCTGTGAAACTCTCAATCCAGAGCATTTCAGATTGCTGGTCTTTGCAGGGGTGGGTCTGGCCAAGTCAGATCACCTGGCTCCCTGTTTCAACTCCCTTTTTTTCAGTTGAATGGGTGACTCTGTTTCCCAGGTGTTCCAATCGCCAGTTGAAATGGTGCCCGGATTTATGTGAGTTTTTGTGTGGAGACCTGGTGTGCCAGCTGAAACAGCAGCGCTGGAAATGGGTGATGCTTTTTTTGCCCAGGAATCTCCTGGTCTGTGGGCAGCAAAAATTTGTTTGGAAATGCGGTGATCACTCACCCTCTGTGTTTGCACTGGGAACTGCAATCCAGAGCTGTTCTTATTCGACCGTCTTGTATCTTCCTCCATTTCTTTATTCACTCTTTGATTGTTGGACATTTGGGCTGGTTCCATATTTTTGCAATTGCAAATTGTGCTGCTATAAACATTTGTGTGCAAGTATCTTTTTCATATAATGAATTATTTTCCTTTGCGTAGATATGCAGTGGTGAGATTACTAGATCAAATTTAGTTCTTTAAGAAATTACCACACTGTATTCCATCATGGTCATGCTAGTTTACATGTCAAGCAACAGTCTAAAGGTGTTCCCTTTCACTGCATCCCTGTAAACATTTATTATTTATTTATTTTTATGATGGCCATTCTTGCAAGAGTAAGGTGATATTGCATTGTGGTTTTCATTTGCATTTCCTCCATTTGTGATGTTGAGGACTTTTTTCATTTGTTTGTTGGCCATTTATATATCTTCTTTTGAGAATTGTCTATTCATGTCCTGAGCCCAATTTTTTTTTGATAAGATTGTTTGCTTTTTCTTTTTAATTTGTTTGAATTAGGGTAACATGAAGCCTCCAGATTTGTTCTTTTTGCTTGGTCTTGCTTTGGCTATGTGGGCTCCATTTTGATTACATACAAATTTTAGGACTGTCTTTCCTAGTTCTATGAAGACTCATGGTGCTATTTTGATGAAAATTGCATTGAAATTATAGATTGCTTCTGGCAATTTGATCATTTTCACAATATTGATGCTATTCTTCCATGAACATGGTATGTGTTTTCATTTGTTTGTGTCTTCTATGATTTCTTTAAGCAGTGTCTTGTAGTTTTCCTTGTATAGGTCTTCCACCTCCTTAGTTAGGTATACTACTAAATGTTTTATTTAATTTTGCAGGTGTCATAAAAGGGATAGAGTTCATGATTTGATTCTCAGCTTGGTCGCTGTTGGTGTACAGCAGAGCTATACTAATATGTGTACATTAATTTTGTAATCTGAAACTTTGATGAATTCACTTATCAGTTCTAGTAGCTTTTTGGAGGAATCTTTTTGGGTTTTCTGGGTATACAATCATATCATCAGCAAACAGCAACAGCTTGACTTCCTCTTTATTGATTTGGATGCCCTTTATTTCTTTCTCTTGTCTGTTTACTCTGGCAGGGACTGCCAGTACTATGTTGACTAGAAATGTTCAGAGTGGGCATCCTTATATTGTTTCAGTTCTTACAGAGAATGCCTTTGATTCCTGCCTGTGTAGTATTATGCTGACTGTAAGTTTGTCATAGATGGCTTTTATTACATTAAGGAATGTCTCTTGTATGCTGACTTGAGGGTTTTAATCATAAAGGGATGCTGAATTTTGTCAAATGCTTTTTCTGCATCTATTGAAATGCTCATGTAATTTTTGTTTTTAATTCTGTTTATGTGGTGCATCACATTTACTGACTTGTATATGTTATGTTCTTTCCTGGTTTTGGTATTAGGGTGATACTGGCTTCACAGAATGAATTAGGGAGAATTGCCTCTTCCTCTATCTTGTGAAATAGTGTCATCAGGATTGGTACTGATTCTTCTTTGAATGTTTGATAGAATTCAGCTATGAATCATCTGGCTTTGGACTTTTATTGTTGGCATTTTTTTTTATTGCCATTTCAAATTAGCTGCTTGTTATTTGTCTCTTCATGGATTCTAATTCTTTCTGGTTTAAGTTAGGAAGATCATATATTTCTAGGAATTTATCATCTCTATGTTTTCCAGTTTATGTGAATAAAGGGGTTCATAGTAGCCTTGAATCAACTTTTATATTTCTGTGGTGTCAGTTGTAATATCTCCCATTTTATTTTTAATTGAGTATATTTGGATCTTCCCTCTTTTTTTCTTGGTTAATTTCTCTAAGGGCCTGTCAATTTTATTTATCTTTTCAAAGGACAATGTTTTTCTTTCAATTATATATATATATATATATATAGTTTCCATTTTATTTAGTTCTGCTTTCATCTTGGTTATTTCTTTTCTTCTTCTGGGTTTGGGTTTGGTTTGTTCTTATTTTTCGAGTTCTTTGAGCTGTGATACTACATTGTCTGTTGTGCTCTTTCAGACTTTTCAATGTGGGTACTTAAGGCTGTGAACTTTCGTTTTAGCACTGCCTTTGCTGTGTCTCAGAAGTTTTGACAGGTTGTCACTATTATCATTCAGTTCACAGAATTTCTAAATTTTTTTCTTTATTTCATTGTTGACCCAATGATTACTTATAAGCGAGTTATTTATTTTCCATGTATTTGCATGGCTTTGAGAATTGTTTTTGAGGTTGATTTCCAATTTTATTCCACTGTGATCAGAGAGAGTAATTTTAACTTTCCTAAATTTATTGAGATTTGTTTTGTGACCTATCATATGGGCTATCTGGAGAATGTTCCATGCCTGATGAATAGAATGTATATTTTGTGGCTGTTGGGTTGAATATTCTGTAAATATCTGTTAATTCCATTTGTTGTAGGGTATGGTTTAAATCCATTGTTTCTTTATTGACTTTCTGTCTTGATGACCTATCTAGTGCTAGCAGTGAAATACTGAAGTCCCATACTATTATTGTGTTGCCGTCTATCTCATTTCTTAGGTCTAGTGGTAATTGTTTTATAAATTTGGGGCTCCAGCATTAGATGCATATATATTTAGGATTGTAAGACTTTCCTGTTGGTTAAGATATTTATTATGTAATATGCCACTATGCTTTTTTTTTCTTTTAACTGCTGTTGCTTTAGAGTTTGTTTTGCCTGATATGAAAATAGCTACTCCTGCTCACTTTTGGTGGCCATTTGCAGGGAATGTCTTATTCCACCCCTTTACTTTAAGTTTATGTGAGTCCTTATGTGATAGGTGAGTATCTTGACAGCAAATACATGGTTGGTGAATTCTTACCCATTTTGCAATTCTGGATTTCTTAAGTGGAGCATTTACGCCAGTTACCTTCAACATTAGCATTGAGATGTGAAGTAGTATTCCATTCCTCATGCCATTTGTTGCTGAATATGTTATTTATTTATTTATTTTTTATGGGACTTGTGAGATTCATGCTTTAAAGAGGTTTTAGCTTTGTTGTGTTTTCAGGATTTGTTTCAAAATTTAGAACTCCTTTTAGCAGTTCTTGTAGTGCTGGCTTGGTAGTGGTGAATTCTCACAGGATTTGTTTGTCTGAAAAAGACTATATCCTTCCTTAATTTATGAGGCTTAGTTTCACTGGATACAAAATTCTTGGCTGATCATGGTTTTGTGTAAGGAAGTTGAAGACAAAGCCCCAAACCCTTCTAGCTTGTAGGGTTTCTGCTGAGAATTCTGCTGTTAATCTGATAGATTTTCCTTTATAGGTAAACTCATGCTTTTGCTTCATGGCTCTTAATATTCTTTCCTTTGTCTTTATTTTAGATAACCAATTGACTATGTGCCAAGGTGATGACCTTTTTGCAATAAGTTTCCCAGGTGTTCTTTGAGCTTCTTATAGTTGGATGTCTACATCTCTAGCAAGACTGGGAAAGTTTTTCTCAATTATTCCCTCAAATATACTTTTCAAACTTCTAGATTTCTCTTCTTCCTCAAGAGTGCCAGTTATTTTTAGGTTTGGTCTTTTAAGATAATCCCAGACTTCTTGGAGCCTTTATTTATTTAAAAAAATTTTTTTTTTTTGGTAGGTTGGGTTATTTTGAAAACCTTGTCATCAAGCTCTGAAGTTCTTTCCTCTGCTTGCTTGATTCTATTGCTGAGAATTTACAGTGCATTTTGCATGTCTGTAAGTGTATTCTTGATTTCTAGAAGTAGTGATTGTTTTTTATTCATGCAATCTATTTCACTGAGTATTTCTCCCCTCATATCTTCTGTCATTTTTTGGATTTCATTCAGTTGAACTTCACCTTTCTCTAGTGCCTCCTGAATTAACTTAATAATCAACCTGATTTTTTTTCTTTTTTCTGTGAAATCATAGATTTCTTTTTGATTTGGACCCATTGCTGGTATGCCAGTGTGATTTTCTGAGGGTGTTAAAGAACCTTGTTTTGGCATATTACAAGAACTTTTTCTGGTTACTTCTCATTTTGGTTTCTTATCATTGGGTAGGCTATGTCAGGAGAAACAATCTCCTGCTGCCTGTTTACCAATACTTGAAACATTTGTTTATTTCATGTTGTTTAACATAGATTGATAATCTTGTCATGATTATGCCATTTTACCTCATATCCAAAGAAACTTTTATTTTTATTTTTCTTCTGAAATCAACTGATACATTATTTTTATGATTCAGTTTTCCTCTAAACCAATTTTTAAATTTGTACCATTGTACATTAATTTTTAAATTTACATTAATAAGATCTTTTAAATGTAATCCCAGTGTTTCTTTAAAATTTTCTAATCATCTATCTTAAATTTTATATCTTGTACTTATTTTCTAAAAATGTCTTGTGTCTCTTCTATTAATCTTTTTTCAGCTTTATGCTTTTCTTCTGCATCTTTATGATAAATTTCCCCATCTTTTTTTCTCCATAACTAAAAAGTATATTATTTTTTAAATTAGCAGACTTTATGTTTTAGGGAGATTTTAGCTATACTGAAAAATTTACAGAAAGTACAGAGAATTTATATACCCCCCCTTCCTAGTTTTCCCCAGTATTAACATTTTACATTTGTATAATGCCTTTGTTACCACTGGTAAGCCAATATGGATACATTATTATTAGCTAAAGCCCATAGTTTACAATAGGGTTTACTCTGTGAATGAGGCAGGAATATATGACACTTACATGAAAGAGTGAGTCTATGGGATAGATAAAATACGCCTTTTCTTCTAAAAAAAAGAGTGTGATAGTGAATTATTTATATATTAAAAGATAAATGGGAGTTAAATAATTGAATCTGGTAGCTTAGATTGCACTATGAAGTGGTATTATGTCATTTGCTGGGAAACACATGCACATCAAAAAAATAAAAGCATATTTTGAAGCAAAATTATATATTAAGAAAAGCATTTTCCATGTCCCAAAGTATTTTTAAATAAATGAAAGTTTTATATTATTGATCACATAAATAAAAATGCATTAAAGAAACTCTCTCTACACACACAACTGAGGCAGAAAATTCAAATACTACATTGAGGTGAACTGCTAGCCTCTTAACTCTTTGGGAATGCTTCTAACTGTGAGTAATCCTGGATCTAATTCTCAAGTACCTAGGGGAGCCTTCAGAGGCCAGGTAAGTTCCAAATTTCATTCTCAGTCAGCAAGAGGGAGATATGTCTTCTTGAAAAAATGGTTTGGCTGTTCACAAGTATCTGCAGGGTCCAATTTTGCAATATTGTTAGTTTGTTCTGCAACATATTGGAAAACCAGTTTATGACCTATTCAATCTGAGTTTCTAGGAAAAACATGACTAGGCTACATTTCTTTTTTTTTTTTTAATTTTTCAAATACATGTGAGAGTCAACCTGTTAGTTCAACAATTGGTGAAAATATTACAACACATTTTGATGATATTTTGCAATCAAATTTTGTTACTGGTAATATGGTATAGAGTTTTTGTTTTATATTACTACTAAATTAATCATGAGTTCTATGTTGGGTGTTTTTAAATTGGCATTTTCAATTTTATGGTTAATGATACTTTTGTTAATTACTCTTAGCACAACCTTATTGACTTGAGAAGTTATGGTGTTTCCCTGGGTATTCAAGCTATTTTCATATTTGCACCAGAAAAAAAATCTGCCATTAGGTTTGTCAGCGACTTTTCCATTGAAGAAGCACATGAACAAAATTGTACCTCTTCAAAATAATTAGAATTATAGCAACATTTAAAGTATTGCTTTTTTGATATAAAAACTGCCAGTATTTCTTCACTTGTATCTGCTGCACTTACAACTCTTTGTAAAATGCCCTGGTCAGCGTGTTTCAGTCTTGCTCAGAATTTCCATAACCAATATGTGGTTTTATAATAACTCTAGCTTTCCTAGCTTATTATTTTTTAAAAATCTCTTTCATAGAAAGCTCCATCAGAACATTACTAGACATATTGCCAAAGGAAAAATCCGGAAAAAGAAATACAGCAGCCAAAGTTTGAAAAGAGTGTTTACAGGGCATGTCCATATAAAGATGTGTATTTTAAACTCCTATATTAATAAGAAATTAATATAGGAGTTTTCATAAAATCCACAAATATCTTTAATGGCTCCATCAGATAGATAGGACATGGGATGTGGATATGATTAGATAAGAAAAAAGGGCAAGGGATCCTTGTAAAGAGTTGGATTCCTCAGTTCTGTTTCATCAGCCAGTCATCAGTAACAGACCTAGCTCTGCTGGTTTTTTTTTTTTTTTTCATAAAAATCAGCTAATCCCTTTCTTCTAAGACAGTAGTTCTTAACCAGGAGAAATTTGGCAATGTTTAGAGATAATTTGGTTTGTCACAAATGGGAGTGGGGGAGTGTTAGTCACTAGCATCTGGTGGGTAGAGGCGGGGAATGCTACCAAATATCCTGCAGTAAACAGGACAAGCCGCTGCAACAACGCTATATCTGGACCAAATACTACCAAAGCTGAGAAAGACTGCTCCGAGGTAAAATGGGAAAGATTGTTCGCTTATACTTCTTTTCAGAAATCTTTCTCTGAAACTCTTCCCCTAGACGCCAGTGAGGCTACCCTTCATGTTCGTTTAAGCTTCATTTTGACTGTAAAGAAGGCATTTCTGGGGAATACGGCATGGGAGTTGAGCAAAGTGACATCTAACTATGTAATTTGCCATGGCAACACGTTCTCTTTGGATATCATTAAAGAAAATGCTTAATGTCTATCTGAAACACAAGACTTACATTTCAAATGTGGTATCGATTGCTTCTGAAACATTTCTGCCTAATATTGTTGTATTTTCTCTGCTTGTTGACAAGTTTCAATTCAGTTTTTTTGCTTGTGGTGTATTTTTTGTTTTTAGGACTTGGTTCAGGACAGATCACTTATGATGTCATCAGTTTGCTCCCTAAATTTCTGGAAAAGCAATTTGACCCTAAAATTTCTGGCATACATATTCTAGAAGACATAATAGCAACCCTTCCCTGTTTAAAAAGTGCTATAAGATATGAATTAGTGTCATAATGACATCAGAATCTGTCAAGAGAATTCTTGAAGCAAGAACAGAGCAGTGAGTCAGGGAAATTTGCTGATTTCACAGTCATGACATGGAGGCCTTCATTAGAATAAAATAGGATAAGTTTAAGTGCAAATATAGATAAGCATAAGTAATCACAAAGCCCATGAAATAAACAGATCACATATAGGAGACATCTGTTATTTCTGGGATTAGGTTGGATTATGACACCAGCTTAAACACTCTAACTGTTGGACTCATTTCTTTCCTGCAACTGGAATTTAACCTACACTTGTATACTCATAGTAGTGGCTTGAAACTAAATTAAACTTTACAGACATACTATAGTCCATTATTGTTTTAAGTAGATTGTTAAAGGTTTTCTTTATAATAAATTAGCTGCAGCCACAAAGGTATACATTAAGTATTTACAATCTTGAAATAATAAATAATAAAATAAAAGGCAGTGCTATGTAGCAGTTATGTGACTTGCTTTCTGTGCCAGACATATCCTCATCTGATTTTTTGTATGATAACTTCATAGTTGGGAACATTGGGAAAATTTGCTGACTTTTTAGGTTAGGTATAAGAGTCAATAATATTTATTATTGTTAATTTTTCCTTTCCTTTCCCAGAACCAATAAATTTATATAATAATAAAACAAACATGGCCCAAATTATTTATATTTTCAGTCTTTCTCTCTTTTGCTACCACACATACCAAAATACAAACACAAGCTCTTACATGCAAAGACTTTTATACATGTACGAATATTATATTTGTACTTAATAATGCTGTGAAGATTAAGACAATGCATATTCAGTGCTAAGTTCTTTGTCTTGACATGTTAATAGCCAGTCATTTCCAGTTATCACTATTTCCTAATGTCAGACATATAATATTAAACTGCTTTTATTTTTTAATAGTCACAAACAACACCCAAAGGGTAGAAAATAGATTTCTTTTTATTGATAATCATCATTCCTTTAAGGCTTATGTATGATTATTAAAAATTATATCACAAAATCATGAATTCTAAGGAAATTTTGTATAATTTAGTCTCATCTATCTATCAAGAGACAGAGACTTTTCAAACATGCCAGAGTTGCCTTGAAGATATCCCTGCTCATATTTATCAAAATGGTACATATAGTAAATACATCTTTTACTGCACAGTCAAGAGAGATTGTTTCTTTTGAGATGCTTTTGAAGAAAAAGTAAGAATATCAGGTTGGGCATTTCCAAGTTCAAATGAAATAACACAAGTACAATGAAGAGCATGTTCTTTTCCACGTGCCTAAACTTTTGAATGAATGCTAAAATGCTTAGCGGTTTTTAAAAATCATTTTGAAGAAACAAGCTTTGATGTGGTCTCTTTCATTTGATGTGTATTTTTCTCTCTATTTAAAATAGATTTAAATAAGTTGACTAACTAGTAAAAGCAATGCTGACTGAGGAATAGGCTGCCCACTCTGTATACCTAGGAAATATAATTTGAGTTTTGGCAGATAATAAAATTTGAAATCTGGGCTGGTTTTAGGACAAACAAAATTAAAGCATGATTCAGCTGACAGTTCCTAATTTGCAACCTGAATGTTTCTTCATGATTTATGTCCTTATAAATGTAAATATCCTCATCTATTTTTATGTGTAATGCGGTTATAATTATTTATATGATGCTTTGCTTATTGCTACAGTGAATCATTTGCATATACTCTTACAAAAATGATAGCTTAAAACTGGCATTTTATTATTTTATGTACACTTGTATTTTGTAAAGTTTGTAGATAAAATATATCTACAAATATGACATTTTATATGCTGTCTTAGTAGTCTTTATAATAATTTATAAATTAGCATGTGAATGATGTTAGGCAATTGTGGAATACGTACTAGACCAACATTTCTGAAGAAGCAGCACACACACACACTTCTTTTTTCTTTTAAGAAATTTGGTCTCAACAATCTTTTTGTTTATTTATTTATTTTTAATTTTTAGAGACAGAGTTTCACCATGTTGGCCAGGATGGTCTCGATCTCTTGACCTCGTGATCCACCTGCCTCGGCCTCCCAAAGTGCTGGGATCAGGTGTGAGCCACCGCGCCCGGCCATACACACACACTTCTAAAAGCATCAGAGACACACCAAGGCAGTGAGGAACTGCTGGGCTAAGATCCAGAAGAGTCAGAGACAAGAAGCCTTGGAGGGATGAGCTGAGTGTCTTGGGCTCCTTCTCTTTCAGAAGTGTTTGCCAATTAAAAAGCAGGCCGAAGGGGCTGAAAAGCTAAGCAAAATTTTCAAGAGACTCATGAAACTGGCAACAGAAAATTAGGTATCCAAGTTTGTCCAGGTGGAGATACCCTGGTGAATCCTTTGAACTAGATTTCAAGGTCATGTAAGCAAGGATCATGAAGTTTGTACTTCAGGAGGCGTGGTGAACCGGTCTTTGCAGGTGTAATTCAGGTAAAAATTTTGAGGTGAGGAAAGCCTCCTAGATTATCTGGGTTAGCCTGAGTCCAGTGATATCTGTCCTTATAAGAGACACACAGAGAAGAGCCACACAAGGAGAGAAGGAAGAAGCAATGTGACCACAGAGGTGGAGATTAAAATGATGTGGCTGCAAGCTAAAGAATGCCCGGAGCCAGCAGAAGGTGGACGAAGCAAGGAAATGACTGTTCACAGAGGCTTTGGAAGGAGCACTGCCCTGCTGCTACCTTGATTTCATATTTCTGGCCTCCAGAACCATGAGAGAATAAATTTCTGTTGTTGTAAGCCATCAAGTTTGTGGTAATTTGCTATGGTTGCCCTAGGCAGTTACTACAAAGCCTAAAATTTAGATCATTAATCTTGAGAGTTGACGAGAAATACTGTAGATAAAAGCCTGTGCCATGAGCCAGCAAAGCTTGCTGATTCTGTGTTGGAACATTCTTTTCATGCAAATATTTCATTTAGACCATCCTTCTGCTTAGGGCAATGTAGTGATCTAAAATTCCCTTGGCCACAAAAATGTGTGAACTGTGGACTTACTTGAAAACTTACTGATGCTCTTAAAATGGGCTAGAAAAGTGTTAGAGCTGGTGGCATGTGAGCAACAGAGAATGACAGTCGACTGAAGAAGAGAGTGTTGCGGGCATGCTAATTAAGCTGCTTTTCCCTAGGCGGCTCAGAGAGCATGCTGAATATTCAGATGACTACAGGAAAGATGGAAGATTCTATTTCCATTAAGAAGTGCTTGCTATACAGAAAACTTTAAAACAAAAAGTCCTAGAGCACAGTAAAATACATACATATATGATGGAAAAACCTCTTTCTCTCTTTTTGAGAGACTACTTAACATGACTGTGAGATAACTGTAAGGGGAGAGGTCAATTGTAATAGCTGTTAGTTTGCTGTTAAAGTATGATATATTCCATCATCTGAATATGCATTAAATATACATTAAATATATGTTACATGCCATTAAAATTCTGGATTCTGGGGCTATAGCAGTAAATAAGGGTAAAACATGTTACCTGTACTTGTAGCGTTTTCATCTTAAATTGTTTAAATTTAAAGAGACATCTCTAAGCCAGGTGTGGCAGCACAGACCTGTAGTCCTAGCTACTCTGAAGGCTGAGGTAGGTGGATTGCTTGAGCCCAGGAGATGGAGGCTGCAGTGAGCTGTGGTCATGTCAATACACTCCAGCCTGGGAGATAGAGCAAGACCCCATCTCTATTTTTGAAAATGAGTCATTTCTTCATCTTCTTTGCTCTTAAGCTTATTATAAAGCTAAGTTTTTAAAAAAGCACTTGACTAGTAGCATACACTCAAATTTCCACATACGTATTTTGTTTTGTGAAAAATAACCAAAAAGTGGAGCAGAGATTCACCTCTCTGAACACATAATGCATTTCTAATCATAGAAATAAAGCAGAAAGATATTTGACCCTTGGATGAAAAATCAACACACTGAAGATAGTCATTTCTAAGCTTTTCTGTAGTTGGATGTAACAAAGCAGATTAGGCAATGGATTTTAAAGTAGAGGCTATAGAGAATTGGCTTACTCACCATAAGAAAACAGAATCCATTTGAGGTCTTCTATTCCTGTAAGAAAGACCAAAACCAGAAGAAAAGAAGAGAGAATAAGTAAATGAACAACAGGGCTGAGCAACTGAAAGGCCTTAGAGAAATTAGACGTTGAATATTGAATTTTTGACATTTTTGTAATACAAATCAACTATGGATACCAAAATTTAGTAATGGTCTCTATACATACAGTACCTTTGAGTGAAAAAAAGTATTTCTGTGTGTATATGTATATTTGTATGTATATCTTCACACATATACATACATATATATGTACTGTTTTTTCCTGTACTAGAGTTGATATATATTTTATGTTAGAGGCATGATACATAGAGGAAAAAAGTAATTCAGCAAAGGCAATAAGCTCAAACCAAAGATGACCAGAGGAATATGAGAACTCTCAGAAATCATAAAAATATAGAATATGAAAATAAACTCTATGTGGAGTATGGGATAAGAGTTCGAATCAAATTTACCCAGATTTTTTTTTAGGCAGTGTGAGACCAGCTGATGCCTGACTCATACAGAGAACAATTACTATAATCTCGTCACTCCCTGCCACTTTTTAAAAGTTCAATAATTATTAGTAGCAAGGACTTTCTTAAAAGAGTGAGAGAGACAGAGAAAGAGAGAGAGACTAATATGTTACAAAATTGATCTGAGAACTGTATCTGATAACTCAGAATTATTAGCCCACCTTCTATCCATTCAATTTATGAATTCGAGACACATTGTAAACTTACACTTTTCCTTCTATATAAAATTATTTATAATTTTGATCAGTTTTATTTTCTAACTACTTAATTTTTAAGACAATTTTTTATCAAGGTCCTAGATTTAGTCTTTATCACTTTCAATGTATTTGAGTAGCTGATATTCTTGTTTTCCCTTTGACACTTCTGAAATCACATGATCACTGCCAATGACTGACATTTAAAAAGCACAAAACTAGTTAGTTTACCCTGATGATCATGTTACTTTTCTGTCCAACAGTTTTCAATATTTCCCATTGTTTTCATGATAATGTTCGAAGTGCTAAGCAGGACAATTCCAAACCTTCGAGATTTGTGCCTTGTTTGCCTTTCTAATGTGATCTGCTGTGTCCCAGCAGGTAGCATATAGTCACACATGATGAGCTTCTGAGAGCCCCAGCACACCACAGTCACACCACCATAGATTTGCGTATGATTTTCCCACTTTTTTCTGTCTGGCTAATGCTAAACCATTTTTAAAAGTAACTCTCATGTTACATCTGAGTCTTAGCTAAATTTCACAGTACAACGTGTCAAAATAATAGATCTTATATCTATGAAGGCCAGTAGTATGGTATTTAATTTTAGGAGCTTCATAAAACAATTTGTTAAAGATAGAACTCATAAAAATAAAAATAATAAGTTGTAAGAATAAATAAGTAAAGTTTTTGGTATTATTAAGATAATTCTGAAAACAAACCTAAATAGTATAAACATGAGCATAATTTAGTTATATGTTTATTAAGGAACACTTGCACAAGAGTTTGGGAAAATTTTTATCCAAAACTCCAAAGTATGTGCCAAATTCTAGACAAAGAGGTTTCTAGTTGAGAACAACCAACAACTATATTTAATCAATGTGATATGAAGGATTCTTTTTTCCCTCACCTAAGCATCAAGGAATACTCTTAGGGAAAAATACTTTCAATTCTATTAGAAGACTGGGAGCGATGGTAATCCCAGCACTTTGGGAGGCTGAGGCAGGTGGATCACTTGAGGTCAGGAGTTTGACCATCCTGGCAAATGTGGTGAAACCCCTTCTCTACAAAAAATACAAAAAATTAGCCAAGTGTGGTGGTGGGTGCTTATAATCCCAGCTACTTGAAAGGCTGAGGCAGGAGAATTGCTTGAACTCAGGAGGTGGAGTTTGCAGTGAGCTGAGGATGCGCCATTGCACTCCAGCCTAGGTGAGAAGAGCAAAACACCATCACACACACACACACACAAATCTATTAGAAGCATTTTGCTATGTTTCTTTAAAGTAGGTAAAAGAGTACAAACTTTCTGTTACAAGATGAGTAAGTTCTGGGGATCTAATGTACAGCATCGTGATGATAGTTAATAATACTGTATTGCAAACTAAAAATTGGATGAGTAGGTACACATGCACAAAGTGAACTACGGGTGGTGATGAAGGTGTTAATTAGCTTGACTGTGATAAGCAGTACACAATGTACATTTATATCAAATTATCACATTGTACACCTTGAATATCTTGAATACTTACAATTTTTGTTTGTTAATTATTTTAAAGTTAGAAAAACAATGGGAAAGATCAAACTTCAGAATTAGTTCTCAAGAACTTAACTTTAAGAACTTGTCTACTTTAATGGCAGAATTAGCTAATCAACTGTCTATCCAGGGACATTATCAAATAATTCAGTTTTCTTTCTTTTTCTATATATATATATATATATATATATATATATATAATAATATGTATTATACATTTTTAAAATTATTTCCAGGAAGTTTTTTTTTAATTGATCACAGAAGTTGATTATTCGGTTGTCAGTGAGGTTCTTCGGTGAGATCTATGTACTTTATTATCTAAACAAAGCGTTTTTAATCTATGACGCCTTTGTATTTCAGACAAACTATTTTAGATAAAATCAGCACATCATTGTGATTTGCCATTTATTAACTCACCAGGCACAAAAGTATCTTGTATTTGTAAAAGTAATCAGTATTTAAAGCAGATATTTTGAATTACTTTGCTTAAAAGGTATTCTCACTAACTTTCAGCCAGAAATCAGAAAGGCAAATAATACATTTCCCAGATTTCCTTGCTGCTTAGGTTTTTGATGAAGGGCGGTGCACCAATCAAATAAATTCCCGTCAGGCTTGCATAGGAACTGAATCAGGCGAAGAAAGAGGCAGGATAAAGGGCATTCGTTTCGCTGGTGCTGATTATGGACCTGTCAGCTGCTGCAATCATTTCCAGATTCACTGTGACTTCCAGATTGTGGATGTTCTTTCTGGAAGTTCAGTCTAGAGTTTATTTTTTAATTTCCCCCTACAATTTTGTGAGACACTTAATCTTCGTTAGTACGTTCTCATACACAATGGCTAAAACAGTTTCTGTTCTTTGAAACTATTGTCCAATAATTTTTAGAGTTAATTATGAAAAAATATAAACTAGCAATATATGGTATGTTAATTTTTAAATGGAACCCAAATAAAGAGAGCCATTGATTATTAAGCCTAAGTGTATGTGAATACAAATTAGGCCCAGTCTGTGTGTCATTTATAGCTTAAGAAAGAGAATAGTGTAATTCTGGAAGTATAAAATCTTGCTCAGTTACTAAACTGAAAATCTGCAGTGGTTACAGTTGTCTTTTTTATTGTCGTTGTTGTTTTTTTTTTGTTTAGTTTGTCTGGTATTACTTTACCCACTGTTGAGTCACACAAAAGAGGTTAAATAGTTGTTTTGGATTGCAGAATATTATTTTTCCATTAAAATGCACTACAACCTTAGGTCTCTGGAGCTAATAACAAATAACACGTCCTTAATTTTTACATGGGCTTTGTTTTATTTAATAAAATGCCTCATTTAGTGGTGCCCATTAGCAGGTTCTTGTCTAGACCTCGGCAGCCTGCTGATAGTCAAAGTCCCAGGTTATCCTCTAGTGATCTGTAGCTAGGCAGCAAAGGAGTGGTTTGCCATTGCTCTACTTCCACCCATTACAGAAGCAAAGGTTCAGTGAGAAGAGAAATTCCCAAGGAACCCGTCCACTGCTGCTATCCATCATGTTCCACATGTTCTCTTAGTTTCCCATTGGCATTCACCCATTCCCAATCCGGCTGGGATTCAACTACCTGGTGCTGCTCACAGCTTCTGTCTGTTTCTACTATTGTCGACTCTTCCTACTGTTTACTACAAATGAAGCCATACTCCTGAGAAGTCAGTCTGGACTTTTCAGACTGTGATAGATCCTCATAATGTTTAACATTATAGACCCAGAAAAGCCACTTGTTTCCCTTTACTTTTGCCATTTTAGAAATCCTTTCTGGGGATTAAAATTCCTTAATGGGGTGTCAAGCTGAGTAGCAGGGGTCAGCTTGTCAATTCTTTCCTTTGGCTCCTAGCATCACATAGTGGCAGGAAATGGCTTCAGCTCTCCCTTTTCCTCTCTCATCAAGCAGCAGCTTTCTCATCCATCTTCCTCCTGGAAACTCACACCCTCACTCCCAGCTTTACCAGTCACTATGGCAGAATTTGACTAGATTCAACTCAAATGTTGTGTTTTTATTTCTCACGACATTTTCTATATGCCTACCTATCTTCTTCCCATTCCAGAAAGGGACATAATATGTTTATATTTCACATTTAAAAAATTAACACCATAGAACTATCAAAGCTATGCTGATATTTTAATAACATCATAAAATACATTTAGAATAGCATGCTACTTTTGGAATAGTTTCTTATTTTGCCTGTCATCTTGTAGACGTGTTTATGATGCAGACAAATTGAAAGAAAATTACTTTTCTGCTACTTGGCCTCATGTGCTTATTTCTACTATTACTGAGTTATTATAGAACTAAATTAATTATTTTTCCTAATATGTACTTCATATTTCCCACCATCAGCCACATTGCAAATGGTTGGGCACCATAGCATGTACCACATCTCTACTGACGCAGATTGTGAATCTGTAGTCTTTGAACAGATGCATTGCCAGATGACTGAAACTGGCATAGACTCTGTTGACTGATTGCTAATTTTCATCTAAGGCAAGGATTCTAAAGTAACAAAACTACCAGGAGAAAGAACCCTGATATAACTTCATTAGGCAAGTTGACAAAATGGCAGAACTCTGTGTTCTGTTTATACACATAGCTAAAATCAGTTCTTCATTTTCTCCCCCCATGGAAATAAATTCATCCAAGGTGGTTAACTGTACAATAAATGCAAGACAAAAAAGGTTCAAACAGTTATTTGATCAAATTTAAGCAAATAATTTAGTACATATAGTTTGCACAATATAAGTTTTATGTCATAAAAATTAGGGGTTAAGTCCTGAATATGCTACTTTGTAGCTTCATGTTCTAAAAGCAAGTTATTTAAAATTTTAAGTTATTTTTCTTAACTGTAAAGTGGAAGATAATTCCACCAATGTTACAGTATTATATTATTGTATAATATAGGAGTTAAACTCTTCATATCCTCTAATTATAGAGCTTTGTACAGTCCCTTGACAAGTGCTAATTAGTGGTAGGTGGTAGCATGCAGTTTGATAATCCAGGCTGCAGGTTTCCATATAACAGGAGAGCTCAGTTTGTGAGTGTATATACATCATAAAATTGAAACTAATAGTATTAAAATGACTTAACTGATAGCTGAGGAAACTGAGATTCAGAGTGATTAAATGACATGTTGAAGGTCACACAGATGATTAAAGATACTATTGACACTAGATTATGTTTTTCATCTAGTGCTTTCTAAAAACTTTGCTGGCTTATTCCAAATGCTTTCTTTCCACCTAAGGTTTCTAGGCTCAGCAAATAAAAATATGGTACATCACATAAAATTTGAATTTCATATCGTCAAATTTTTTTTTTTTAGTTTGAACATGTTTCATGCAATATTTGGGACACCCTTGAAATAATTAAATATGCAATAATAAAAAATGCTAAATAATGTTAAACAGAAAGACTAAAAATTGCAATATTTACAACATACTTACACTTAAAATTATTGTATATTTGAAATTCAAATTGACCTGAGCATGCTGGCATATTTTATCTGGCAATTTTATTTTTTATCACCAGTATTTTATAAACAGTTTAATGGTTCATACTAATTTCTTCCATTTTTCAACCTAGCTTAATTTTCATTCATCTATATTGTCTACAAAACATTAACAAGGCATAGTCATAAATTGATGTGATAGATCCTTATAAACTCAATATGAAAACCAATCTTGTTGCTTATCTGCCACTACCTCATTCTCATGATCCAAAAAAAAAAAAAAAAAAAATTGTTCTTTATCCTTCTTTGTGTGTTTTCCATGGGTATCTGATTCCTGCACAAGGCTGTCTTACAATTAAAGACATATTTGCATCTTATAATCTAAGTGATTTTATATGGAAAACTCCAGGTTAGTAGAGCACGATTGGTTAGCTTGCAGGATATCAGTCCAAATTAATCTCCCTCTCCCTTCTTCTGGTCCTGGCTGTTTTCCTGGAACTGGCTTCAATGTATCAATTTTCCTGCCAAACTCAAGTATAGAAAACCTGAAGTGAGTTCAGCCAATTCATCATTAACTGGACCAGGTGGATGCTATTTGCTGCCAAGTAGGTTGCACCCCTATCCTTCCAGATAGTTGCTTGTAACTCTGGTGTGCCATCACCCTGCTACTCAGAATGCTGCCTGCAATCAGAGTCCATAATAGGAAAGAGCTCTCAGGAATGTATTGCCTCATCAATTGACTTACACCTGAAAGTGAGGCTTGCATTACTTCTTGGTCTCATCAGACAGTGCCTGTACTTCCTTTTACTCTGAAGGTTTAATTCAAGAAGTCTTAGGTCAAATTGCTTTCTTGTATTAAGTGAGAATTTCACCCTCTTAGAAACTTAGGAAGAAGCTGGGTAGGGAGCCATTAGCAGGGAAGTTCACACAGCTGTGTTAATAGAGTTGTTTGTCTCAGCTTTTCCCAAGCAGTTTTCATTTGTTTCACATGCTCTTGAAACGTAAAATGTAAGGAGAAAAATGAACCTACTCAGAATTGTTCTTTTTATTCAACAAAGTATTAGTTTCTTCACATTTTACTATAAGAGTCATTCCTCAGTCTTAGTGTTCAAGCAAATGCATTATAAGTTGTAAAATGGCATCCTATCAGATCTTTGGATAATCTTGGATAATCTTTCACTATCTCATGGAAGAAAGAGTAAATAGCTGAAGAAATTGTTACTCAGCTGAATTCCAGATATTCTAACTTGGTATAATTACGTGGAGCAAATTGCTTACAACTGAAATTGCATAAACATTATATTGAGAAGCAGTGTAGGTATAGAGTAAGGAAACGCATTTTCAGCCCAGATGCTTTCATTCCAATTGTAGGCATTCTGCTGGCACCACAAACTAACACTACTTTGGCCAGTCTCTATTTAGATTTTAGTATTTTTATTTATAAAGTAAGGATTATAAGTTAACAATAATAATTATATCTGGCCTCTTTGAGAATATAGATGAATTATTATTCATTTGCCCTTTCTTGCTTTCTACCACAATTCACATAAAATATGTCCGCAGATACCAGTTCATAATTGCTGACTGGAGATGTCAGACACATGCCTCTCTAGAAAGAAGTACCAAATTATGAATAAATAATCAGATTTTAAATAGAATATCTGGGAGAGAACAGAGAAGTCACAGGAAATACCTGAGGCACTGGAGAACAAGGAAATGAATGGCAGATCATCTGAGATTAGCCAGAAGCCCAAGGGACTCAGTATGGTGGGAAAGGGTAAGTGGGAGAATGTCGGTGGTCTACATCCCCAGTGAAGACTGCTGTAATCCAAACCATGGGATCCAAACCTCTACCTACATAAACCTTGACCCTAGCATGGGTGGTGATTTAAAGACTCCATAAGGGCATTGTGCCAGATAGGGAATTCACACTGGATCACTCCAAGACTTAAGTGGCTGCAACTGGGTGCCCTTGTGACAGCTGTGGTAGAACTGCATCCTGCACTGGGAATTATGGCTTTCATAACTTCACATTCCACAAGTCCCCTCTGACATTCCCCAGGGTCTACCTTAAGGCTACAATGGCACAGCAGTGGCTGGACAGAAAGGTGCTGTGGGGTCCCCAGTACTCTAGCCTTGGAATACTACTCCCAGGGAAAGAACAGTGAGGAACACAAAAAAAGGCAGCCCATGGGACAAAGGAAACCAAAATGCGTGCTTTCCAGAGCCCAAGAGCTCCCTGGCTGGGGCTATGAGAAATGACTCCACCCCCAGCAGTGACACAAACACTGTGCTTGGTTTTGCAAGCAGAGCATGAGGTCCTTTCCCACTGGCAGAGCAGGCTCTGTGCTAGGGCTCATGCATAGCAGAACGCATTCTTCCCCTCCGCACACTGCTGTAGGCACAGTCATTGTTGCTATTACTGAAAGCTGGGGAAGGTGAGCCAGAGGGCTGCCTGTCTGGGGTTGGAGGGGTGATGTGTACCCACTGATGGTGAAGCTCTGTGCTGGGGTGAAAGCTGAGTTCCTTACAATATCCTGTCAGCAAAGCTCTATGGTGCTGGTCTTCTGCTGACTTTTCTGCCTTCATTTGCTGTCACTCTCTCTCTCTCTCTCTCTCTCACATCTTCTTTAGTCATAACAGGTGTTCTCTGTCCTTGGGTCTTTGCACTTGCTCTCCTCTTCCTGAAGTTCCCTTCTAAGAGAATGCATGTGGCTTACTTTCTCAACTTTTTGAAGTCTTTGCTCAATTTTGACCTCCTTGTGAAGCCATTTCAATTCACCTTATTAGCCACTGCAACCCTCTGAATCCTATGCTCCTTACTCTCTTGCCTGATTTATTTTCTGGATGGCACCTACCCTTTCTATATTATAAATTTGATTATTTATTAGTCCTCTTCCCACGCAAGAATTCAGTCTCCACAGGACAGTAATTATTTATTTTTGTATTCTTGCCAAAGACTAAGACAATGCCTGGTACATTGTAGGTGCGGAGTAAGTAACTGCTGAATAAAATCATTAATGATATGAATGAACAAATAAATAATGAGTAGAATACACATGGTACTTTATATATTATCATATTCAAAGCTCCCAACAACACTAGGAAAGAGATACTATTATTATCTCAATTTTAGAGCTAATGAGGAAAGAAACTAAAAAACTTAAATAACTTCAAAATTGCACTTAGCATGTAGCTGTCTTTCCTCAACGTCCGTGCACTTTCTTCTGTTATTTGTCTTCACTGCAATAATACACGATAAAGTCATTTTAAAAGCATAAAGCATTGTCCTAAATATGTACTAATATATAGTTAAATAGAACAGCTCTATTTTTCTGAGAAATTAAAAAATCATAATAAGATAATTTATTTTGCCTTTTAACTTTGGTTCCTGTTCAAAATTGGATAAGTTGCTGTACAAGTACCTTATATACATATATCTACACCAATATGTAATTTTCTACTCTCTTTACTGTGAAGCCCTTAAAACTTATATTTCTGGCTTCTTTGTGACATTTTTCAACTTTAGATGCATGGTGAGAGCAAGCAAGAATAGCTGGTTAAAGTTTGTACACTGAGTCATCTTCCTTAGAATATATTCCATATCATCTAAACTGCGTATATATTTTTCATAAAAATTATATACATCTTTTCCCACATATTTTACAGAAAAACTCTAAGTTTGAACCAGGCATAGGTCGGAGCAAGATGGCTTTTTAAAAGTCATTATGTTATAATTCAATAGTTTTAAAACTTGATTTAGTCTGTTACTATCTTCGTGATTTTTGCTTAATTGCATTTAAACTGTAACATTGTTTACTTAATATTTTTATTTAAATAGATTCAATATTTCTGCTTAAATGCATGCTGACTTCCCCTAAGCAATGCAATTATAGATTTCGGGTACCAGTCTTTTTTTCCTAATATACATTAAATTAGTAAAAATTTGTATAAGGCCTATCCATATGCCAGTGTTAATGGCCTGCCTTTTTATACATGAGGTATATGTTTCATATACATTTGTCTTATTTTGGAAAATACTGACAGAATAGAATACAATTAGCCTTTGAGGAATGATTGAGACTATCTATATGATAAAGATACCTGCATAATGCTGTGTCTACTACATAGCCCTAAGGTGAAGACTAATAAATATATATTTTGGTTCAGGGTCAAAATGATTGAATACTACAAAGAAATATTCTGCCAAAACAAAATAATTTTTTTCAAAAATTGAGCATATAGTACATAATAAGACATCTGAAATTTGATCAAAATGTTAATTTTTGATTATAATTGTTTAGAAAACAATGCTATCATTAAAAAATAAATTGTCTTAATGGGACTTCAGCCTTCCTACTCCAATCATCTTCATCTATTCCTTTATTTAGTTACAACGCCTTTTCGTTTTCTGTTAAATATGAATCTACATTCTCTACAGGATTGTGAACTTTAAAAATCTTTCTTTTACTTCAATATTTTTCAAATACTTGTTACTATTAAACTTTCTCTTTGATGTTTGACTTTTGAATCTCTCCTATTCATAGTCTGTCAGTGTCTTTTTAATTTCACTTTCCTGACTTACTAACATAGGCCTATGCATGAATGATATTTCCATTTCTTAATCTTTTGTTTTCCTAATGCAACTGACTTGTCGGTCATCTGCTTGGGGGAAAATATGCCTTCGAATTTCAAATATGGATTTAAGAGTGACGAGTATTCTGGGGAAAAACCTACTTACTGTTGGCTCCATGAGAATCTTATTTCATTTTCTCCCCACACGACTTAGCAATCTCTTCACTAAATTGATACCACATTTTTTGTAGTGATTGTCAATGTTTCCTACTCTCATTAGAATTATAAATAGCCTGCCCTTCCTTGAAGACCCTAACTAAAAACTATGACAGAATATAAGCATGTGCAGTAGATGTCATAGAAAGTCAGTGATGGATAGACAAATAATGGTTTGCCCTTCTTGAAATACAGTTGGCTAGGTTAATTTCCACAAAAAGAAAGTAAAAAATCTGGGTAAGACCTTGGAGGAAAAAAGATTGAAGAGCTTCTTAGTTATTCATGGAAAGAGAAAACCTGGAGTGCTAAGGTGAGCGCTGAAGTCAGAAATCACTGAGCTATAACCATGACACACTTCTTGATTTCCAGCTCAAATTATCACATGTATCATTCAAAGATTCTCAGTCCATGAATGCAACTTGAAATGGTTCCAGCATGTTCGTTTCTTCGGTTTTAGGGATGGTGGCTGCCTGTTGGTGTGAATCAGGAGAGATGTCTAGGGAGTTTCTGTCAATGTTCTATTTCTTGAGCTAGGGAGGACGAATAATTGTTTTTGTTAAAGTAATTATTTACTCTCAAAGTTTGTTCAAGTAAAATTTTAGGTAAATCGCTGTGAGTGACACTGAGATCTAAATACATTATTTAACAAGTTATACTTCATAGTTTGTTGAATCATGCCACTTTTTAGAGGTGAAAATAAAATATACATGTCTAATTTTTATATCTCACAATGGAAAATGTGATCTAGAATTATTTTGGTTTTTGTTTTTGAAACATGTAGAACAAAGATAAATGGGCTGACCCTGGGCAGTCTGCCTGTGGGTTAGCCCTGCTCCACAAGGAGCAGCAAAAATAAATAAATAGATAAATAAAAAATTAAAAATGTAAATATTTTCCTTTGGAGAGTTCTAAAAGGAAGTAATGACAGTGGGAAAACGTTTCAGTAAAGCTGAAGGGGTAAATAAAGTAGGTATGTAAACAATTGAATATACTGATTATCTTACTTTTATAAGAAAGGGTGCCTTGTCACATAGTGTAAAGAACTAAAAGAAAGGCAGGGTAAGGTCAAGTAGCCAAGGGTTAGGGCTAAACTATGTAGAATTGGGAATATAATAAAAATTGAAATTGGGAGAATTTCCATGAAGAGCAACAATTGCTGCAGCATGACGAAAGATTAGAGGATTTAAGTGTGGAATTGCTCAAGTCCCCTCCACCCAAAGTCTTCATCAATCTTCCCTCCAAGCATTCTATAATAGAACTAAATTCTAAATAAAACATTTTCTTGGCCATTCCTCCCACTAGTTTCATAAAGCCTGCCAACCTGATGACTGTCTTATATAGAAATTGTGGAGCTGTCCCAGAAGTTGGGAGTTATTCCAGAAGACTTAGTATCAAGCAAGGACCAGAGAGGGAAAGGGAGAAACAGGAAAGGCAGGTACCAACATTGTGATTAGTTTTACTACTGAATGTGTCTTTTAACTCAATGAACTCTGTTACTATGTAAAGTAAGTTCTTTATAGCAGCAAGCAGGACAAAATCAAGAAGAGATACGTATTCTTAGTGGGCAATATTTGTTAACTACATTTATAAATAAATGAACATCCATATAATATATGCATGGAGAATGGAAATTGAAATAAGAATGTAAAATTAAATAAAAAATAAAAAGGACTGAGATAGGAATATAAAAATGGGCCTGTAATCCCTATGCTGACATTAATTGCTTGTGGCTTTAGCGTTATAGTCTCTGGATTTAATGTCTTCATTTGTGAAACCACAATACCATCGGGAGGCTGGTCTAGATCAATGGATTTTCAAACAGAGTTTTACTAAATCTAGAGTTTGTCTTTGTTTTGCTTTTTGGTTCTTCAGAAGATCTGTCTTATTGGTGACTGATGTGGAAAGGGTGATACAGGGTGTATTTGACAG
The DNA here is from genome assembly GCF_049354715.1 of Callithrix jacchus. NCBI lineage: Eukaryota > Metazoa > Chordata > Mammalia > Primates > Cebidae > Callithrix > Callithrix jacchus. Next base: position 33,165,618 of record NC_133504.1, read on the forward strand.
TATTCCAGGCCCCCATATCATTTCAGATAGAACAGATTTGTGTTTGTTTATGATTCTGGGTAAGATTTCAATTGAGAAAAGATGTCAGCACTGATGAAGGTTGTACGAAAACCTATCTCAAGTTTCCCAAATGTTATTAATTTCTTAGAAAATATTCTAAGAAAGATTTTTAACTCTTAAAGTACAGGAGTATCAGTGAATCCCAAATGATATTCCTAAGGGTACGACTCAAAGAACTGTATTAATTTACAATGCCTGTGTGTGCTTTTGTTTTCTATGTGAAATGCTGCTACTTCAATTACGTGTGTTTGTGTTTATTATTTATTCTATGCTTGCAATAAAATGCAACAAAAAATTTTTTTTTCTTTTTTACTCCTCCTCCTTCATGGAAGCAACAAGCAATTGATGAATACTGACCCTTTGTAAACATTGTTTGGGAATCCTGAGAAACATTCTGATGGCTTGTTCAAGTAAAATTTTAGGTAAATCTCTGTACAGTGACACTGAGATCTAAATACATTATTTATCAAGTTATACTTTGTGGTTTGTTCAATCGTGCCACATTTTAGAGGGGAGGCTGTTTATGAGCTGTGAATTCTTCTCTTGCTTGCTTTCTCAATTTTATAACAGGGATAATTTGCATATTCTGGAGTATATAAAAGTATTTAATTTCCTGAGAAAATTGCAGAACTGCAGGGGGTATTTTGTAACTAGAAAGAAGTGAAGTGAAAGCCAGGAGGTAGAAAAATAATTTGACATTAACAAGAAAATAAAAATGAAGAATTATATTTGGAAACACTATACAATTTAATTAAAAAGTACTTGTATATAAATGAGAGCTAAAGTATACTCTATTTTAGTTCTGAAAACCTATTAAAATGTATTCATGCACTTCCTATTTTTCTAAAGGTTTTCCTATTCATGTGTGTGTACACATATTTTATATATATGGAGACATGTATGTATTGTAGATGTCACAGACATAAACCTCTGTATACATATGCACCTACAGTCAGGCATTCTTACAGTCACATATTCTCTGAGTTTTCTTACACAAAGGCACACAAATAACACAGCAACCATCATAACCTCCTTGCAGTTGAAGGAAAGGGAAAGGAGCTGTCAAAAATCATTTAATGGTACTTTTTAAAGCACAATAAAACAGACTCTATTTGGGACATAGCCATAGGTGATAGGTATACAAACCATTACAATGAGATTTTACAGTAGGGGACACTGGATTCAACTCTAAATACTATGGCTTAAGCAGTGAAAATTTATGACTAAAAAACAGGGTCAGAGTCGGTAGATGGAAAATTACTAAGAGAAAGCATAAGGGGTGAGGGGTTTTCTGGCTAAACCCACCTAACTGGATTCTTGCTGAAGGCAGGTTCGGGTGAGCAGGTATCTCTTAGGGGATGGTGGAGGATGAGGAACCCAATTCAATATTGAGGATAATTAGACATCAAAGAAGAGACAGGTTCTTGTAATACTGACTTAGTAGAGTTCTCGCTAAAATTGGATTTTACAAGGAAGTCCACAGATGGGCTAGGAAAAAGTTTAGTCAAGCACAGAATCTGTGTCAGATCATATTGTGCTATATTAAGAGAGCAGTGATGATGATGATGATTGCTTAGGAAGGTGATTTGGAGGTACAGTCTACAGGTACTTGTTTGGAAGGAACAGCCCAACCTTTACTGCTGTTGTGAGCATTAAAAGCTAGAAAAGAGGAAGCTCACTTGTCCTTTTAAAATGAGTGCTTTTTGCTTTCTGTCACATTGACCTGATAGCCTCTCAATCGGGCTCAGTCTCACTGTGAAGTAGAGCTCCTTGAAATAAGGATAACATGAGCCAGGCAGGATACGTTGAGCTACAAGACAGAAGTGGGTATGACTTACTGCCATCTCTGAGATTGTGCTTAAAGAATTAGGCCATTTCTCTGTTTTGGGTTTTCCTGCTCCCAGCCCAGATACTTTATACTGCTTGAATGGTACTTGGAGTGACCTTTTCATGCTCCCTTTACCATGCCTTTGACTAACATCGCTGAAAATGCTTTCATCACTGTTATTCTTGAACATTTTGCTTCACAAAACTTTCACTAGATCTGGTAGAAAATTCAGAATAACTTGTTATTAAGCCTTAAATTTATATTTTTTCCTAGATGTCTAAGTTCCTCTTATCTATAGAGAACTGACTAATCCACAGCTGCTATTCAAATCATTTTAGGCAGGTAAATATTTCATAGGAATTTTATGTATTGAAATGCATATATATATATATGTAACTGGTTCTACAAACATAGAGGGGGTTGTCTTTTCTGCCAAGTATATTAGAAAACATGATTTTCATGCTGTATATGCAAAGGAGCAAAAAAGGGGACAAAATGCAATCTATTATAAAATGAACGCTTGGTTAACTAAATTCTAAAAAAATCATTGTCAGTAATCAACAGAGAGGAATACACTGAATATTACTGAGAAACTCAGATGGAAATAATTATAATCTTGCACTTTTTAATAAGATATCTGTGGTATCTTGCAAGCCTGTCAGCAGGGATATTTACTTTGCTCAATAATTGTACAGAGAGGAATGATCTAGTCTGTGTTCCCAAACAACTAATGAGGTCAAGAATTCATTCTTCTGAAACTGACTTTGATGGTTTGTTTCTGGATTGTTCAAGAATTCCTTGACAGGTTCTAATAAAAGCAAATTTAAAATTGTTCTTGAGAATGCCTTTTATTGACACGCTGGCATTTGTCACTTTAAATTTTAACACTCTTCTTCATGTTTATCTTGGAAAAGTGGTGGATAGAATTATGGATAACAGCTTTTTGTTTTTAATCCTTGTTAATTAAGTGATAATGTTTTACTGTATCCTGCCTTTAAAGGAGTCTGCTTCACCCAGACTGAGAAATAAATGCTGTACTGGAAAAGCTAAAACAATAATAGAATAACATATCGACTACAAAGGCATGATCTTCATTTACCTATCTATTTATTTCTTTTTAGAACAAATTGCGTAGATACCTTATATAAAACTTTCATTGTTATTTAGCTTTTAAATATTAGGAGGCTTCCATAAGCAATAGAACCATGTTTGAAAAATATTTTAAAGTGTGAATCCATGGCAAATCCATTAGTGAAACTGGTCAACTGAATTATAAACCCTGTTTGAGGGGAAATCTGACATGACACAAAAACACAGGCTCATCGTGTGAGTTGGAAACAACTCACTTTGGGGAGTATCCTGGATCTTCTCGAGTGATTGAGTGATCTTGGACCAATCACTTAATTTCTCTACACTTTGTCTTCCTCACTGGAAAACCGGGATGAGAAATGATATAGTTTTAGTGTTTGGAGGTATTAAGCAGGTTACTAGAAAAAAACAGATGACACACTGAAAAGTCAACACAAGCTGTTCAGTGAAGGACCTGTTTTCAGAGGTGTGAACTGGGCAATCAATAAGGGCTGTGAAGCACCCAGAGTCTACCAGCAGCAGGAAGCTGTTAGCACCTAGGCCTTAAAGGGCAAGAAGCTATGTAAGAGGGCCACTTGTAGTATTTGGGACTTTGGTAGGTACCGTAGGTCTGGTAGATCTTTTTTTTTTTTATTGCATTTTAGGTTTTGTGGTATGTGTGAAGAACATGCAAGATAGTTGCATAGGTGCACATGTGGCAGTGTGATTTACTGCCTTCCTCCCCTTCATCTATATCTGACACTACTCCTCATGGTATCTCTCCCCAACTCCCCAACCCCCGCTGTCCCTCCCCTATTCGCCGCAACAGACCCCAGTGTGTAGTGCTCCCTTCCCTGTGTCCATCTGTTCTCATTGTTCAACACCCACCTATGAGTAAGAACATGTGGTGTTTCATTTTCTGTTCTTGTGTCAGTTTGCTGAGAATGATGGTCTCCAGGTTCATCCATGTCCCTACAAAGGACACAAACTCATCATTTTTGATGGCTGCATAATATTCCATGGTGTATATATACCACATTCTCCCTGTCCAGACTATCATTGTTGGGTATTTGGGTTGGTTCCAGGTCTTTGCTACTGTAAACAGTGCTGCAATGAACATTCTTGTGCATGTGTCCTTATAGTAGAACGATTTATAATCCTTTGGATATATACCCAATAATGGGAATGCTGGGTCAAATGGAATTTCTATTTCTAGGTCCTTGAGGAATTGCCACACTGTCTTCCACAAGGTTGAACTAATTTACACTCCCACAAGCAGTGTAAAAGTGTTCCTATTTCTCCACATCCTCTCCAGCATCTGTTGTCTCCAGATTTTTTAATGATCGCCATTCTAACTGGGGTGAGATGGTATCTCAATGTAGTTTTGATTTGCATTTCTCTAATGACCAGTGATGATGAGCATTTTTTTATATGTTTCTTGGCCTCATGTATGTCTTCTTTTGTAAAATGTCTGTTCATATCCTTTGCCCACTTTTGAATAGGCTTGTTTGTTTTGTTGTTGTAAATCTGTTTTTGTTCTTTATAAATTCTGGATATCAGCCCTTTGTCAGATGGGTAAACTAGAAAACTTTTTTCCCATTCTGTTGGTCACCAATTCACTCTAATGACTGTTTCTTTTGCTGTGAAGAAGCTGTGGAGTTTGATTAGGTCCCATTTGTCTATTTTGGCTTTTGTTGCCAATGCTTTTGGTGTTTTGGTCATGAAGTCCTTGCCTACTCCTATGTCCTGAATGGTTTTGCCTACATTTTCTTCTAGGGATTTTAGGTGCCAGGTCTTATGTTTAAGTCTTTAATACATCTGGAATTAATTTTAGTGTAAGGTGTCGGGAAGAGGTCCAGTTTCTGCTTTCTGCACATGGCTATCCAGTTTTCCCAACACCGTTTATTAAACAGGGAATCCTTTCCCCATTGCTTGTTTTTGTCAGGTTTGTCAAAGATTGGATGGTTGTAGATATGTTGTGTTGCCTCCGAGGCCTCTATTCTGTTCCACTGCTCTATATCTCTATATCTCTGTTTTGGTACCAGTACCATGCTGTTTTGATTACTGTAACCTTATAGTATAGTTTGAAGTCCGGTAGTGTGATGCCTCCTGCTGTGTTCTTTTTGCTTAGAATTGACATGGCTATGCGGGCTCTCTTTTGGTTCCATATGAAGTTTAAGGTGGTTTTTTTCCAGTTCTGTGAAGAAGGTCACTGGTAGCTTGATGGGGATAGCATTGAACCTGTAAATTACTTTGGGCTGTATGGCCATTTTCACGATATTGATTCTTCCTAACCATGAACATGGAATGTTTCTCCATCTGTTTGTGTCCTCTCTTATTTTGTTGAGCAGTGGTTTGTTGTTCTCCTTAAAGAGGTCCTTTATGTTCTTTGTTAGTTGTGTTCCTTGGTATTTTATTCTCTTTGTAGCAATTGTGAATGGCAGTTCATTCTTGATTTAGCTCTAAGTCTGTTATTGGTGTATAGGAATGCTTGTGATTTTTGCACGTTGATTTTGTATCCTGAAACTTTGCTGAAGTTGCTTATCAGTTTCAGGAGTTTTTGGGCTGAGACAATGGGGTCTTCTAGATATACAATCATGTCATCTGCAATAGAGACAATTTGACTTCCTCCTTTCCTATTTGAATAACCTTTATTTCTTTTTCTTGCCTGATTGCTCTGGCTAGAACTTCCAGTACTATATTGAATAGGAGTGTTGAAAGAGGGCATCCTTGTCTAGTGCCAGATTTCAAAGGGAATCCTTGCAATTTTTGCCCATTCAATATGATATTGGCTGTTGGTTTGTCATAAATAGCTTTTAATTATTTTGAGATATGTTCCATTAATACCTAGTTTATTGAGGGTTTTTAGTATAAAGGGCTGTTGAATTTTGTCAAAGGCCTTCTCTACATCAATTGAGATAATCATGTGGTTTTTGTCTTTGGTCATGTTTATGTGGTGAATTACTTTTATAGACTTGTGTATGTTGAACCAGCTTTGCATCCCCGGGATGAATCCTACTTGGTCATGGTGGATTAGCTTTTTGATGTGCTATTACAATCGGCTTGCCAGTATTTTATTGAAGATTTTTGCATCTATGTTCATCATGGATATTGGCCTGAAGTTTTCTTTTCTTGTTGAGTCTCTGCCGGGTTTTGGTATCAGGATGATGTTGGTCTCATAAAATGATTTGGGAAGGATTCCCTCCTTTTGGATTATTTGGAATAGTTTCAGAAGGAATGGTACTAGCTCCTCTTTGTATGTCTGGTAGAATTTGGCTGTGAACCCATCTGGCCCTGGGATTTTTTTGTGTGGTATTCTCTTAATTGCTGCCTCAACTTCAGGTCTTGTTATTAGTCTATTCAGGGTTTTGACTTCTTCCTGGTTTAGGCTTGGGAGGAGGCAAGGGTCCAGGAATTTATCCATTTCTTCCAGGTTTACTAGTTTATGTGCATAGAGTTGTTTGCAATAATCTGATGAGGGTTTGAATTTTTGTGGAATATGTGGTGATTTCCCCTTTATCATTTTTTATTGCATCTATTTGGTTATTCACTCTTTTCTTTTTTATTAATCTGGCTAGTGGTCTGTCTATTTTGTTGATCTTTTCGAAAAACCAGCTCCTGGATTTATTGATTTTTTGAAGGGTTATTTTGTGTCTCTATCTCCTTCAGTTCAGCTCTGATCTTAGTTATTTCTTGTCTTCTGCTAGGTTTTGAGTTTTTTTGATCTTGCTCCTCTAGCTCTTTCAATTTTGACGATCTTAAATGGGGTGGACCAGCAGCTTGGAAATAACCTTCCATCTTTCTGCTATGATCTAATCTCTGGCTGGTACCTCCTAGTGGCTGAGTGCAACCAGGAAGCGAGTGGACTAGAGCCTAAGTGACACAGATCATAGTGTCCTGGGGCTCCGAGCACACCAGAGAAAGGTGGGGAGTTGACCTAAGTGGGACACAAATTGAAGACAGGCACCACACTGCCATGCATTAAATATTCGCTCTATAACAGGAAGAGCAAAACAATCTCCTAACCTCCAAGTCTTGCCGTGTTATAAACTTTTTCCAAGTCTTCAGTAAATCTCATACATGTGCGTTGTTCTTATATGGAACTTTTTTCCCTAAGTGAAAATCAAGGTAAGAGGTTCAGTTCCGTATTTGGGCTAACATCAGGGCCGAGATAAAGAAACAACTTCAAGATTCAAAACAGCAAGGAAGACACCGGCAGAGTCAGGAAGTGAGAGCCAAAGAAGGACTTGAAGACACAAAAGCCATAGGAATTCAGAGAAAGTTTTGGAAGAGCATATGTTAGATTTTCTGTAAAAAATTCTTGTTTTGTATTTTCTGCAAAAAATGAAACTTTGTTGAGGCAAAGGAGTAGAGGTACCAAAGTCTAGCTTGCAAAACAAGAGCAGAATCCTATGTCAGACACGTGGAAAAAGCAAACTTAACAACAAAACACAATAACTGAGAGAATGAAAAATGTCTGAGATCAAAACTGATAGGGTGGTTTAAGCAAGGCAGAAAAATACGCAAGCACATCCAGGGCAAGTTGCATGTAACTGGCCAGCATTTTGCTATGAGCATGACACTGTCAAAACTATGAAGTTCCTGAGCTATTACCACTTGAGAGCTAGGAAGGTAGAACACAATGGTTCCATGGCTGCTGGCAAAGACAGAGAAACTTCTGGATCAAGCCCAAGGATTTTATTTCTTATGGCTCAGCCAACAGCATGAGCACCAGCATATTTGTGCCAGGATTTTTTTTTTTTTTTTTTTTTTTGTCTCAAGTCTCATAGGCCAATGTGAATGGGTCCAATAGACGTCTAGGTGCCTAGAGCATTACATTAATAAATTCAGGGAACAGAAATCTTTTATAATGGGCAGTAAGTACACTTGGCATTTGTTCAGCAGGAGATACTATCTCTCTCTTCCAAGGTTATTCACTAGACAAATATCCATGAAAAGATTATCTATTACAAAGGACAGTCACCAAGAAGACATGCAGAAATGCAAGAGATCCATGTAGAAGTGCGTCTCAACAGACGGTTTACAGGGCTTGTGGTTGATCATGAATTTATGAGACTAGCAATGGCATGGCATTCTGATATGATTGTGTTCCATAAATCATAATTCCTATCAGAAATCTGGTATATGTAGATATTATTAACATACATTTGTTCTATGTAGAACATTATTATTAACTCAGAATAACAGAAAGGCAATATTTTGTAATAACCTGATATTGATTTTATAGGATTTTTTTTTTTTTTTTTTGGAGTCTTACTCTGTTATCCAGGCTAGAGTGCAATGGTATGATCTTGGCTCACTGCAACCTCCGCCTCCCAGGTTTGAGGAATTCTCCTGCCTCAGCCTCCCAAGTAGCTTGGACTACAGGCTTGCACCACCATGCCTGGCTAATTTTTGTATGTTTAGTAGAGACAGGGTTTTGCCAGGTTGACCAGGCTGGTCTTGAGCTCCTGACCTCAGGTGATCCTCCCACTTCAGCCTCCCAAAGTCCTGGGATTACAGTTGTGAGTCACCATGCCTGGCTGATTTTATAGGATTTTGATGTTTGCGTTTCATAGGTGCAAGATAAAGGCTAAAAAAGGACTGTCAGGTAGGAAGGAATCATTTAGTCATTATAAACTGTCTACTTCTGCCTTAGTCAAAGGATGAAATAAATGCTCAAGAGGCATTCTGAGGGTTAATTACAGTGTCATAACTGTAGTGATTTGGGCTCAAATGCTTATATGCTTCTCTGACAAGCTGAATTGGACTCAGATGATGCCTCTCTTCCTCCACTCCTGCCTATTCGTCTAAAGGCTGGTGGTCCACACTAAACTGGCAGCAACTTAAGTCATGTTTTATTACACCAGACATCAAAAAGAAGCACTCAGAAGTTAAAGGAACCCAAGATGAAACACACAGTAAACTCTGAATGAATGGAATCCTAAGTTGATGACCCAGGAACACAACTGTCATTATTCCAAGAATTCCCAGCTGTCAGGCTGCTGCTGGGATTTAACATCCCCTTTGACTTCCATGCTGATTCATAAAATTGCACTACTTGTCCACTCTTAAAAGAAGAATTCACATAAAGAATCAAATTATTGACTTTTGTAGGAAAACACCTCTAGTGCACAGGGCTGATATTTTTAGATGGCAAAATTTGGGGCTGCTCATTCAGGTAAATCTAGTGATTTTTAAAATTGTGTCACAGTTGTCATTGCTCTATATTATTTCTTAAAAACAGGCATAATGCAAGTTATTATTTTTCTTACATTTGTGCTTTTTCTTTATAGCTAAACTATAAAGTAGAAATTGCTTCTTTGATTTGACTAACCACCTTGGTTTCCCCAGGCATTTAAGTTTACAAACCCTGCTTAACCTGTTTGCCCTCGACTTTGAAAGGCAATCACTGGTACTATAGCCAGGAGTGGCCTTTACCCTGATCCACATAATTGGGATCCGGCCAACACTTGACCTCCTGCTGGAGGATGAAAGGAACCCCTACTGCATTCCAATCCCCAGAGGCAGAATTCAGGCTCCAAACTGATTATAGAGAGGGAAAATTGGACCTGCAGTTCTGGTGAAGAAGCCAATGTTTAAAATGACAGTATTCTTAGTTTTTTATTATTTTGCAAGAGATAAATACTTTGCTCACAAAAAGGAAAATATTCCCCCTGGCTCAGGTTCACTGTTTAAGTTTTGAATGAAAATCTTAAGAATCCTTCTGACTTTATTGATGCTTTTCTGTCTTATCTTTTCATGTTTTTCCACACCTCTGATGTAATAACAGCCATGATTCTGTCAGTAACATTCTGCTGCATCCCCAGAGTGAGTGGGAAGCTTGGATGTCACCCAGACTTGCTTCACTAGCCTTCCACCCACGTCACATCTGTCACTGGCCTTGAGCCTGTGAACCTAGCTGAGGCACATTAGACTAATTTTGTTAACCTTAGTTCATAAATACTTGTCCATATCACAGGGCTTTGTTATAACCTCCCACTGATATGTAGGTGGTATTCAACTGATTCTATGTTTTTGGGACAGACTTTAAATTTAAACTGGGACAGTAGGTACAATAATTTAGAAATAAAGGAAGCAGTATTTTTTTTTCAGAGTAGTGGCCTATAAGGAAGAGGCAATAAAAGAGCTCTGTTGAAACCCCACTGTGCCAGCATACTGAAGCTTAAAATAGTCTCTAGGTATGATAAGATCCTAAGAAAATCAAGAACATGAGACACTGTTAATAGTCAAGCTTTAAATTAACAATCAACAAATATCTATTTTTTTTAAAAATCCAAGTTGTACAAGCCACAAGTTTTAAGGGCTATCTATCGTTGCAGCCCATGTGGAATGTGGTAGGGAATCCTAACTAACTCCCAAGAAGAGAGGGTGACAGCAAAGAGCTGGGATTAGACAACCCATTGGGGCCGGGCATGGTGGCTCATGCCTATAATCTCAGCACTTTGGGAGGCCGAGGCAGGTGGATCACAAGGTCAAGAGATTGAGACCAGCCTGCCAACATGGTGAAACCCCATCTCTACTAAAAATACAAAAATTAGCTGGGCATGGTGGCATGGGACTGTAGTCCCAGCTATCCAGGAGGTTGAGGCAGAAGAATCATGTGAACCAAGGAGGTGAAGGTTAAAGTGAGTTAAGATTGCACCATTGCACTCCAGCCTGGTGACAGAGGGAGATTCCACCTCAAAAAACAAAAAACAAACAAACAATAAAGAAAAACAAGAAAAAGAAAGCTCGTTGGCCTCTCTATTCCAGAAAGGGCAGCTGCAACTGCTTAGGCAGGGCTAAAGTAATTTGGACACTCAAATAGGAAAGTCTAGGCCTCTAATTATGGTTTGGAACTCACAGAAGCCTTGATAATTAGAGAGTTTTGTGTACTAAACTAAACGTATGAAGACTCATTCAGGGGTCATGAAACAGACATTGGATAGCGGGTCACAGAGCCAGAGGTGAGATGGAGATGACACACTAAATAATTCTATGAACGTGGTGTATGGTTGACAGCTGAATTTTTTTTTTTGAGATGGAGTTTCTCTCCTTACCCAGGCTGGAGTGCAATGGCGCGATCTCAGCTCACCGCAACCTCTACCTCCTGGGTTCAGGCAATTCTCCTGCCTCAGCCTCCTGAGTAGCTGGGATTACAGGCACGCGCCACCATGCCCACCTAATTTTTTGTATTTTTTAGTAGAGACGGGGTTTCACCACGTTGACCAGGATGGTCTCGATCTCTAGACCTCGTGATCCACCCGCCTCGGCCTCCCAAAGTGCTAGGACAGCTGAGTTTTTAAGCTCCATGTCAGCATTCTTGTCTTTTAAGTGCCCGGAAGACTTTTTTCTTGAATCTTTAGGGGATGGGGCTATGATTGATAGGTATTTTAATTTTTTTCTTAAAATTCAAGGCTCCCAGCTAACATTTCAAAAATCAAATTATGTAAGATTATCCAAGGAAAAAATGTGTTAATATCTAATTGATTCATACACAAATAGCTATCCATAACAATATGCAGCATTTAGGTAAAGAAAGAGAACTACTGGCAATATTTTTTAAACAGTACAGAAACAGAAAATTAAGCTTGTATAACATTTTAGAAAAAAACTGAGGTTACTGTGATGCAACCTGACAAACAATATCTTTTCCTGAAAAGTAACTACATGTAATAGATATATATATAACCTGTTTCTTGAAAAGTGTTTCTGACACTGACATTCAAAATAGAAATAATTTCTACATTATTGGGCCTGCACTAGAAGCATGAGAAGAGCTGAATTGAAATAATTCAAGAGCTTTCTCAAAATGTCAGCTGTTTGAAGAAAGATATTTGAACCAGAATGCAAACATTTGAGAGCAGTAAATGTTTTCCTGTGGAATTAAATTGTGATCACATAATGCAGTTCTTCATCTTTCTCTGTTTTCTTTTATATTACTTAGTGTAATTCTATGTCCACCGCAGGTGACAAATGTATGCTTGACTGTGGAGCCTTGAGTTGTTAAAACTAACTCTACTGTGTTTATTATTTCCACTATCACAATATTTGCCCAGGTTATCTGCCTATAATGCAGAAGTAAATGTGTTGGGTTCAATTAACTTTAAGTGTATTAGCTTATATAGTAACGACTTCACCAGGTCCTTTCACATATATTATGTGATTTGATATTTCTTCTGAAGTAAATGTTACTGTTTTGATTTTATGAATGAAGATACCAAGGTTTACTGAAGCTCAGCATTTCACCTTAATTACATAATAAGTAACAGAGATAAAATTCAAACATATATTTAAATTTCAAATCCCACACTACGATCTAATCTAGAAGAGCAAAATGCCTAGCTTATAGGTATTTTTATTTCCGTGACTCTGGTAGATACCTTAATTAATCTTGACACATTTTCCATTAACCCAAACTTGTCTTAACAACTACTCAATAAAATACGTTAGGCCAACGCTTCCAATTAATTAAAGATGTCATTCCAGTTGAAAACTCTCGGTTCCTATTCTGCATGGCTACATTCTAGTTCTTTTTCTTTAATCCATGGTAAATAATAACTTTTCTCACTGTCATTACAATCAAATCACGGTTAAGGAGGGAAAATATATGATATTTACCTGCTAGAATTCTCAGAGGAAAATAAAAAAAAACAAAGAAGTACCTGAAAGGTGAAAACAAGTTTTGCCTTAAGAATTCTGTCTATATAATAAAAATGTTAAAAAGAAAATCATCGCAACTGGAAACAAAATTCCTCTCGGGGGAAAATTGTCTTTGTTTAAAAAACCATGTATAAGCACCTGGGCTAGAAGGAGAGACTTTGATTATATGGATTTACAGAAGTTAAGCAAAAAAATCAAAGAGAATTAGATTACTGAGAGAGAGAGAGAGAGAGAGAGAGAGAGAGAGAGAGAGAGAGGGAGAGAATTAAAACTACAGAGGGAAGGAGACACTCAAGAAAAGGAGATACGCGAGAACATGTTGAGCGTTTAAGGCATTTGTGATATCCTTCGAATCCCATGAGAACCTGCTGAATTTTTTGAATGGTAGTTCTGTATCCTGCATTCTTAGATTTCCCTGATTCCTGAAATTTGCATGGCCTTAGACATGGATAAGTGTATTTGAAAGAATATTCTACAAAGAGAAAGTAAAGAAACAGGGAGGGTGAAAAAGTTAGGGAGAAAAAAGAACATTATAAGCTGGTTATCACACTGGACAAATAGCATTTACTGCCTCTGGGGACCTGATAGGGAACCATATAATGCATACTTCAGAGATTTTTCACCAAAGACTAGGAAGCTAGGGTAATCATCCACCAAGCCCGGTTTCTTGTGCTTGAGTGTTATCCCCGGGGCCACTAATTCTCTGTATGTGTGGCTTATGCCTATGTTGGCTAGGTGTTTTGTCCTGACTGTGGGGAAAGTTTCAAGGTAGTAGAGACGCCACTTGACCCAGAGGTGGGAAGCTGACAACGTGCATGCAACAGAGCATGACAGCTGTGCAAATATCTTGTGAACCAAGAGGATGATGTAGGAGGCATCACAATCATTTGCTTTAGGTTATCATTTCCCATTTTTCTCTGGACTAATTTGCATGGGATTTTGTTTATTGCAACCAGCAAGCCTGAAATAGGAATACCACCTAAATAAAATACTGGTCTTCTATAATTATTTGTAATTTTAAATTAATGCCTTTGTGGCTATATGCATTTTTTAAAATTTTGTTAAAATAGCTAACCAGGTAAAGTCATATCCTTATGGAAAAAAAAGTGAGCTAACAAATTTAATATGCTTTTCTGCTCACTTTACAAAGAAATCATCCTGATATTTTATATTTAAAAAACTATCTTAGAAAGTCCCATGAGTAGAATTTTACATGAAAAATATTCTGATATTAGAGAAATATCTAAAAAAAGTGTTCTGAATTAATTAGAAGACAACAATTACATATATAGCATTTCTTAACTCTTAAAACTGTTGACAAGTAGAGCCCTTTGATGATTTCTATTTTAATAATAAATTTTTAATTAGCATATCAAATAATATGCAATGCAACTTTAAAACAGTTGATAATTGTTTATCTTAATCAGGTTAACAAAGTCTATGATTTAATTGAGATATTAATGTTTACAAAGTTTTTAATATATTTAATTATTTAGGAAGAAGTGTACATGCAAATTATTAATTTGAAGAGCAAAATATTGTCTTACTTTGCTCTCTGACTTGGCAACAGGAACCAGCAATGATGGAAGTCATATAATTTCTGAGCTAAATGGATTATTGTTAGGACTCTGTAAATAAACATATAACATTACCTTTTAACAATTCATTTCCCAATAGCACCACCATATCCTTTCAAATTGAGTGTAAGGGCTTCTCTGCAGCATGCATATTATGAAAATTTCTTCAAATCAGTTTTGCATTTTAGTTTTAGCTTCTAATTTTAAATCTGGAAAAGTTTACATCTCTGCTTTCTAAAAAATCAGCATTCAATAACGTTAGAGTCCAGGTAAGTAGAAAATAACATTTTTTACATTCCTATCATGAAGATGTCTACTTCTGTTTCCAAAATGTTTCATTTTTCAGACTGAACTAATGGTAACAATATATTTTAGATTGCTACAATTTTTTGGTAAAACAACTACATGCATCTATGTGTCTGACATATTCCATAATGTTTATAGCATAGTTTTTATTGCCATAAAATGTATTTGTTTGTTTTTGTGACAGGGTCTTCACTGCAACCTCTGCTTCTGGAGTTCGAGCGATTGTTGTGCCTCAGCCTCTCAAGTAGCTGGGATTACAGACACACACCACTATACCTGGCTAATTTTTGTATTTTTATTACAGACCGTGTTTTGCCATGTTGACCAGGCTGGTCTTGAATTCCTGGCCTCAAGCGATCCACCAGAGTTCGCCCCCCGATGTGCTGAGATTATAGATATAAGCCACCATGCCCGGCCTTATTACTATAAAATTTTAAATGAATTTGAAAGTATAATTTGTAAGGAATATAAAGGATAAGTAGACAAAGCCAAATATGTAGATTTTTTTAAAGTCTGGATAAAAGTCCAAAAATGTGATTACTGAGTAAAATTAAAAATAAGATTAAACAACAGTAAGGATTAAACAAAAGAGAAACTGAAGAAAAAAAGGTAGGTGAATTACTAGAAAAGCATATAGAAAAATGATAAAATTGTGAAAGAGACAATGTATTTGTTTCTGTAGTTACATTTTATTTTATCAATAATGAGAAATACTAAAAGTGAAAGTAACTATATTTTTATTCAATTATATTTAATTTGCTCATAGCTCAATAATTTAGTAATGGAGCACTGTTTCATAATTTTTACATTGTGTTAAAACAGCTGTATGAATATTCACTCAATTTGAAGGCAGGTATGGGATAGACTAAATAAAATATAGATTATACAATAAATAAGAAAGGTACCCTGGGGAAGTTCAGGTAACCTCTCAAATATAAAGATACCAGGCTTATGTGTGGAGAGGACAATTATCCAGGGTAGAATAAATAAAATAATACTGGTAGCTAAGATGGGACTTAAACATTGATCCTCTAAAGCAGTTAAAGCTGAGATTGCTGTCACATTTGAAATGTTCGTTTTGAATGGACAAACACAATGTAATATACAAAATGTTTACTAAGAGCTTAAAAGTAAGGAGCAAAAACAGTCCCATATAGTTGCTAATAGAAACATACCATATGTATTAGATGCTCAGGAAGAGAATACAAACACCAATTTTAAGTATTACATTTCACTTACAAGTTACATAGGCAGATGCTTTAAACTGCAGTTGTTGAATGACCTTTGACTCATTAGCATAAGTAACTCAACTGACCACCACTCAGTTTGGTGGTAGCAGGTATTTGTTTATTGAACAATGGTTATTTTTTGTATTAGTTCATTTTCACATTGCTGACAAAGACACACCCAAGGCTGGGCAATTTACAAAAGAAAGTGGTTTATTGGACTTACAGTTCCACGAGACTGGGAAGACCTCACAATCATGACGGATGTTGAAAGGCACGTCTCACATGGCAGCAGACAAGAAAAAAGAGCTTCTGCAGGGAAACTCCTGTTTTTAAAACCATTAGATCTTGTGAGATATATTATCTGTAATGAGAACAGCACGGAAAAGATCCACCCTATGATTCAATTACCTCCCACCAGGATCCTCCCACTACACATGGAAATTGTGGGAGTTAAAATTCAAGATGAGATTTGGGTGGGGATGCAGCCAAATCATATCATTTTTTAAAAGTATGAGATAGTGAATATTGGGGTTCAGGGTGCCCTCAGCTCCCCTGAGAGGATGTTTCTCCATGTTCTTGGTCTCCTACCCTCTTAAGAATGAGGGGACCACAGCTCAGCATGCAGTAAATGCTGGAGTCAAAGGTGTTTGTAGAAAGTGATTTATTTAGGTAGAGAGAGAAAAAGGAGAAGGAGAGAGAAAGAAACAGCTAAGTCTCACACTGAATGAGAGGAAGAAAAGCTGCTCTCACTCTGAGTGAGAAGGGTTTCCAGAGGGGGAAAAACAGAGAAGGAAAGCTCCTCTCACACTAAGTGAGAGAATCCAGGAGGACGGAATCCAGGAGAGGAAATGTTATTGGGGTTGAGGAGGGGAAGGCAGGCTTCCAAGAGAGTGTGGATGGGGATTCCAGAAGGAAAAACCAGGATAGAGAAAAACAGCTTTAACGAGCATGAGAGTATTCCTGGAAGGGGATCCAAACATGGAGTCGGAAGGGATGTGGACTAAGGAGGCTTTTAACCTGGGAGGAACCCCCACCTTTCCTAAGCCTCAGGCCAATGAAAGGAGTTCCTTAGAACTTCTGCTGCAGTGATTGACTCTTACTTTCTTCCCGCAAATGCAAACGTGAACTGTTAACTCTCCTGGATGGAGAGAGATGGGAGGGGGCATGGCGCTGGGAAGTTCTTGCCCTTGAAACTACACACCCTTGTGGAACCTGGAAAGAGAACACATTCCCTCAATAGTTCAGCTGCTTTATTTTAGGTGTAAGTTGATGAAATGAAAGATCATGTAAGGTATAGAGAGAAAAGGACTAGGTACTGTAGTGGTTACTGGACAGTAAGCATGTCATACTGGAGGCCATCAAGGAAGAAGTGTATTATGGGGAATTTTGAAGGGAGGAAAGTACAAAAGTGTGCAAATTACATTTGCAATGCCTCAGACATTTAGGAGGGTTATGTATGGAAATCATGACTCTCTCACAACTGGAGAAATATAATTATTTAAGAAGGAGGCTGAAAACAGATATTAAAAGCCCATGATGTGTCACTTAAATATCATATAGGACATTATTTACCTAAGATTTTGAATGCTAAAATGGTCATATTTGTGGATGAAAAAAATGACTCTTATTGTATGTGGACAAATTTAGTTACATAAAAGGGTTTATTAAGAAATGTATGCATATATGATTTCATTTTTAACAGAGCTATGAAAAGGAGTTTATTTTCCCCTAACAAATATTTTCAAAGGAGCTGGATTACTTTTTGCAGTGTGCACAAGGGCTGAGGGGATTATTACCTAAAGACTATAAATGTGCAGAAGGCAAGAGATGCTGAAAGGAAGATTGGGAAGGATGAGTAAAATTTATGTTTTAGATATTGTTTGATATTAAGAGGCTTTGGAGGATTCAAGCGTATATACATCTAAAATCATGGGATTTCTAACATAGATCTCTGCCTTCCATTCTTTGAGAATATTGCTTGCTCAGGCACAAAAATATGTGTCAATTTAAGAATATATGCAATCATACTTTTCATATTAAATCTGCCTTTCTTTCCCGGTAATATTTCTCATGCATTATCAGTGCCCTTAAAAATCATACCAAATAAATGGTAACACCAATAATAACAATAAATATGATTTGTTCAGTGTTTATTCTGCCTAGGCCCTGTTTTCTTTAGTTATTTTTTTTTTCTTTCCTTTTTTTTTTTTTTTAGCTGGAGTCTCGCTCTGTCTCCAGACTGGAGTGCAGTGGTGTAATCTCAGCTCACTGCAACCTCCGCCTCCTGGGTTCAAGCAATTCTCCTGTCTCAGTCTCCCGATTTGCTGGGATTACAGGCACCCACCACTAGGACCGGCTAATTTTGTAATTTTAGTAGAGTCAGAATTTCACCGTGTTGGCCAGGATGGTCTTGATCTCCTGACTTGTGATATTCCTGCCTCGACCTCCCAAAATGCTGGGATTACAGGAGTGAGCCACCATGCCCAGACCTTTCTTTTCTTTATATCACTTAGTCCATAGAGAAAACACACAAAAATATTTTTTCTGAGGTTTAAAGGGGTTAAACGATTGCTTTAAACGCTCAGCGAGGGCCGGGCGCGGTGGCTCACGCCTGTAATCCCAGCACTGAGGCGGGTGGCTCACGAGATCAAGAGATCAAGATCATCCTGGTCAACATGGTGAAACCCCGTCTCTACTAAAAATACAAAAAAATTAGCTGGGCATGGTGGCGCGTGCCTGTAATCCCAGCTACTCAGGAGGCTGAGGTAGGAGAATTGCCTGAACCCAGGAGGCGGAGGTGGCGGTGAGCGGAGATCGCGCCATTGCATGCCTGGGTAACAAGAGCGAAACTCTGTCTCAAAAAAAAAAAAAAAAAAAAAAGCCCAGCTAGGAATTCCTGGTTCAGGAGTGCAAGCCTAGGTTGGACTCCAACCTTGTGCTCTTAAGTTCTGTATTACAATGTTCTGAGTCTTAACATATTGTCAGAACTTCTCTTACTGTCTCTTAATATGGTTAAGAAAAAATATATTAAATTAGGACGATTATCTGTGGAAAATCATAATGTTACTTAAGGATCATGATACAGTAAAACACATAAATAAAAATACAAACCATTGTGTATTAGCCATCGAAATACCACATTCAATATTCTAAAAATTCTCAACTTCCACATACTTTTAAAATGTATAACATGAATAATCACACTTCTGAACTAAAAACATTTACAGAAATTTTTGAGGAACAAGTTCATAAGCTTTTTATCTGGACAATTTAGAAAGAATAATATTTTTTAAAATGTGTAAATCTAAATAGCTACATTCTCTCAAACTGTAGATTTTTCCAAAGGAATGGTGAGTATCTGTTAATTCGGTCAGTGGCTAAGAGGTTAGGTTAGAGAGTTTTTAATGCGATTTTCCATAATATTAGATGAGATCTGTGGGTGGAGGTGATTTAGAAATGCCTACAGTTTAGATGCCTACATTATTGACATAGTGCAGGAACTGGTCTTCCTGCTTTGGAGCTTGAGCCTTCAAATAGCAGCCAGCATAAGTCTGTTAAGGGAAAGACAGATCGTGCCACTGTTCAAAACACTCTAGGGATTTCCATCTTACTTAGAGGAAAAGCTAAGGTTTGTGCACTAACCTATGACATTTGATGTGTTTTTGGTTTCCTTTCTTTCCTTTTTTTTTTTTTTTAAACTTCTCTAGTACAATCTCCCTCATGCTCAGTCTGCTGTAGCCACATTAAGCTACTTGGTATCAGCCACCTGTGCCATTGTGAGTAGGCATGTGGAGGTTCCTGATTCCAGGCCTTTGCTCGACTATGCTTTGCCAGGGACTCTCTTCCTCGGAGCATTTCCACATAGCTCTCTCTCTTTCTTCCTTTCTCTCTTTTCCTTTCTTCCCTTCCTTCCTTCCCTCCCCTCTCCTCCCTTCCTCACCCCTTTGTTTCTCTGTCTCTTTCTCTTGTTCTCTCCTTCTCTTTCTTTTCCTCCTTCCCTCTTTCTTTCTTTCCTCTTTCTCTCTTCTTTCTCTTCCTCCATCCCTTCTCTCTCTCTCTCTCTCTCTCTCTCTCTCTCTCTCTCTCTCTCTCTCTCTCTTCCTTCTTTCTGACAGTCTCACTCTGTCACACAGGCTGGCATGATCTCAGCTCACTGCAACCTCTGCCTCCCAGATTCAAGCGATTCTTCTGCCTCAACTGCCTGAGTAGCTGGGACTACAGGCATGCACCATCACGCCCAGCTAATTTTTGTATTTTTAGCAGAGATAGGGTTTTGCCATGTTTGCCAGGCTGCTCTCAAACCCCTGACCTCAGGTGATCCACCCACCTCAGTCTCCCAAAGTGCTGGGATTACAGGCATGCGCCATCGTGCCAGGCCTCTTTTCTAGTTTTTGACAAAAGGTCTTGCTCTGTTGCTTAGGCTAGAGGGCAATGGTATGATAATGGCTCACTGCAGCCTCAACCTCCTAAGCTCAAGCAATTTTCCCACTCTGCCTCCCAAGCTGGGAGGACAGGCGTGTGCCACCATGCCCAGATAATTTAAAGAATATATTGTAGAGATGGGGTCTAGCCATGTTGCCCAGGCTGGTCCTGAGCTCCTGGCCTCAAGGAAGCCTCCCACCTCAGCCTCTCAAAGCGCTGGGATTACAGGTATAAACCACTGCGTGCTGCCACTCCTTTACTTCTTTCAGATCTTAGTAAAGTGATGGCTCATCACTGAAAATTGCGCTGTATCCTTTGTATGAAATTATATCCTTCTGCCAGTTACTCCTAGTGCTACCCTATTTGATTTTATTTTACAGCCCTTCCTACCATTGAATATTCTACATACTTTACTGAAATTTTGTTCATCCTCTGTCTTCCCCACTAGAATGTGAACTTCACGAGGAAAAGGATTTGTGTGTATTTTGTTCACTGTTACTTTCCCAAGATCTAGAATAATGCCTAGGATATAATAGATATACAGTAATCTTTCAAGAGTAAATGAATAAATAAGTTTATCATTGATTTATTAATTATGCCCATAATTTCCATAAAAACATATTAATTGCTTTGTGCAGAAAAGCAAGCACAGAGTGGATACTCATGATTTTTTCAGAAAGATTCTGGAATTCACAGTAAAAGATATGATTAATCATAGATTTCCTCTACTTCCACTGGGATAATACATTATTAATCTCTACTTTAAGGTAATTATACATAGCGATTTCTAACATATTTAAAAATGGATTAATTTTCGTTTCTCATTGATGTTATTTTCTTGCTGATGCTTGTTCAGTTCTTAAGACAGTGATTTTCAACTCCCATGTTGGCCCTTCCTCTTAAAGAGCTCTGGAATTCCTGGGTTGAACATTTTCCAAAACTAACCTAAGTTTGAAGGGTGAAAGAAAGTTATTGGCATGAACTTTTCAGTTCTCATGTGAGCCCATCTGCCTTGCTTTGAGAAAAAGTGTCATATCTCAAATCTCGGCCATTTATGTCATTTAGTGGTTATCACCGATCCAGGCCCAAATAACAGTGTCCTTTTGGTGCAAAGGAAGCGGTTACAATTATAAAACTTACTGTAACAATATTTTATGCTCCTGGCAACAGCAATAGAAAAAGCATGAAATCTGTTCAGTAGCATGTATTAATATTCTCTCTTCATCACGGGCACTAAAATAGCATTGCAGATATGACTAGAAAGTCAATGCAAGATGTTTCAGCAATTGTCTCGATGCCTTATTTTCCTCTTTGGAGACTGTCTCTCTTTTTCTGGAAGAATTAATCATGCTCTCCTTAGTTAACTCTGTACTCGTATATTTTTGTGATTAAACTTTAGAGGATGGAGGACACGTCTTAGTCACCTTGGTAAACTCCACATTAAAGAATTTGAAGAATAACCAAGTTGTTTAACATGAATGATATTTAGAACAGAAAATTTAAAATCGAATTTGATTTTATAATTAAACCTTTCAGAATATACTATAATTGATAATGCAATAGGGCTTGAATATTGAAAACATTTAGATAAAAATGTATGGCATGTCTAGAGAATGAAAAATAATTAAAAATTACTTGTTTAGAGATGCAGACTCCTTTCACCATGGTTCTAGATAACTGTCATTGGAAGAAAAAGATTAGAAATAGGAAGTTGAATTTACTGTGTAATGAGGTGAATGATTAAAATTATGCATTGAAATTCTTTCTGTTACATTCCTTCAATGCGGTAATTGGTTTATCAGCTACCTTTGTAATGATCTGACGATACAAAATTGGCACCATCAGAGAACGTGCAGTAGCAACACCTGAGCTGTCTATGACTTTTATCTGGCCTCTGCGTTACTGTCCTTTCATAGATAAAATAGCCAGAACGTGGAGGCTTACTTTACATTTCCTCTCTATTATTTCTAAAAGATTGCTTTTTGTTTATCCTGACGAAAAGGAGAACGTGTACTCTACTAAGTTGTTAGAATGAAACAAAGAGCACTGGAGTCAGGCCTAGTCACAGTTCTGTGGTTCATATGTGACACGCCACTCAGGAAGCCTCTTGCCAGCTCCAAGACTTGGTTTCTCATTTTTGAAATAAACAAACAACCTCAGTTTGGAAGTTCTCTGATTCTTTTTATTAAAAAAAATGTTTATTATACTCTAAGTTCTGGGGGACATGTGCAGATCGTGCAGGTTTGTTACATAGGTATACATGTGCCATGGTGGTGGTTTGCTGCATCCATCACCCTGTCATCTACATTAGGTATTTCTCCTAATGCTGTCCCTCCCCTATCCCCCCACCCCTTGCTATTGCTCCCCTAGCCCTCCACCTCTCAGGCCTCTGTGTGTGATGTTCCCCTCCCTGTGTCAATGTGTTCTCATTGTTCAACACTCACTTATGAGTGAGAAGATGCTGTGTTAGGATTTCTGTTCTTGTGCCAGTTTGCTGAGAATGATGGTTTCCAGCTTCATCCATGTCCCTACAAAGGACATGAACTCATCCTTTTTTATGGCTGCATAGTATTCCATGGTGTATATGTGCTACATTTTCTTTATCCAGTCTATCACTGATGGGCATTTGGGTTGATTCCAAGTCTTTGCTACTGTGAACAGTGCTGCAGTGAACATATGTGTATATGCGTCTTTATAATAGAATAATTTATAATCCTTTGGGTATATACCCAATAATGGGATTGCTGGGTCAAATGGTATGTCTAGTTCTAGATCCTTGAGAAATCACCACACTGTCTTCCAAAATGGTTGAATTAATTTACACTCCCACCAATTCTTTACTGAGACAAGTATAGTGATTTGCAGCAGGATAGCAGCCACTGCTGGTTAAGTAGGCAAGTGATAAGATAGAACTTTTATTTTTAATTAATTAATTATTTATTTGTTTTCGAGACAGAGTTGCACTCTGTTGTCCAGGCTGGGGTGCAATGACATGATCTAAGCTCACTAAAACTTCTGCCTATCGGGTTCAAGGAATTCTCCTGCCTCAGCCTCCCATATAGCTGGGATTACAAGTTTGTGCCACCACGCCTGGCTAATTTCTGTATTTTTAGTAGAGACGGGTTTCACCATGTTGGCCAGGTGGGTCTCAAAATCCTGACCTCAGGTGTTCCACCAACCTCAGCCTTCCAAAGTGCTGGGATTACATGGGTGAGCCACTGCGCTGGACCAGAATTCAGTTTTTAAAAAGATCACTCTGGCTGCTGTGAGAGGCCCACATGGAAGCAGACAAGTGGTTAGGAAGCCATTGGCATTGTCCAAGCAAAGGGCATCTGTGGCTATCATTCAGCAGATGGAGTGGATTTTAAAGGGCATGGTCATGCTTAAGCGATATGTGGTGTGAGATGAAAGAGAAACAGATGTTTATGGCCTGAGCAGTTGCTTTGTACTCAGGATAAAAGCAAACAGTACTAACAAGGATGTTTACAATCACTCCCAGTTGTGGAGTACTTATGATGTGTCCAAACACTGCTTAACATACGGTTATTAATTTAATTATCAAGACCAACCTTGAGATAAGTGCTATTTTTATCCCACTTAACAGATGAGGCAACCGAGGGAGAGAGTGGTTATGTGACTTGTCCAAAGTCAAACAAGTGGAGCTGAAAAGGGAAACGAAGTTATCTGGTTCCAGCTTCTGTGGTCTTCACTGGGCAATATGACCTCACTGTGTAATGTAACCCCACCAAGCAAGCTGAGGACGTGTTTTCTGAGCAGGAAACAGAAATATTTAAGACATATGAAGATACTCCTTCTTATATGTAAATGTTGCCTTTAAATTAAAATAAATTATGGAGACAGAGGACAGTTACTTACTTCCCTGTTATGTATGATATATAATGTTTACTATATTCTATCCTTTTAACCTGGGAGACTAATAAGGACTCATTTATTCAGATTTATATTGTTTATGCTCATTACTAGGAAAGTGCCTTCTAAGTAATGTGTCTTTTGTTAAGAATTGGGTTTTGTTTTTATTTCATTACCAAGAGTGTAGATATCTGTTTGGTTGTAATAGTTTACCAAATGTGTGGCTCTATTTCTGTATTAGATGTTGATGGTACTGAATTCCAGTTAGAGGAGTCTCTTCTCGTGTGTCATAGCACTGTAGCTAAGCAGTCTTCTTTCACAGCCCAGGAATGCCAGCTGCATCCTTTTACTTCCTAGCCTTCCCTTCTAGACTGTGAGATATTTTAGAGAAGTGTTTATGTCAGTTATATCTGTGTTAGGTATATAGTAGGTTGTTAATAAATATTTGTAGGAGAAAATGGTACTTAGTGTGAGAAAACACAGATTTGCAAGTCAAATATAAATAGGCTGGCAATTAACAGAGCAAACAAATAAAAAATAGATTACTAGGAGACAAGAGTCTTCTGGGGAAATAAACTACTTACTAGGATAATTCATCACTGATGGACATGTCTATTTAGCTCAGTAGTGCATCAGCACTGTTAGAAAAAGCTAAATAGTACTATTATTTATATGTTTGAAACTAGCGTATTAGCCACTGATCAGTTAAACTGAAGAACACCCAGCTAACTCAATTTAATTCCATACATCATGTTAATGTTAGCAGTTAAGCAATTTATAAAGCTCATTGATAAAACTAATAGCTAGAATTTTATAGTATTTGCCATATCATTTGCATATATAAATCTGTTTAATCCTCATTACATTCCTATGAGAATGATATTATTATTATTATATCCATTCTGCAGATGAGTGAAATAAGGCGCAGTGGTTAAGTGGCTTGTCCAAGTTTACTCAGCCTCTAAGTGTCTATGCAGAAGAGACAGAATTCAAACTCACACATAAGGCTCTGGAGATTTTCTGTTCTGCATACGCTATACTGTTCTGTTAATAACTCACTCTCTACTCTCAATATAATTTTACTAAGAGCAAAATAATAAAACAGTAACAACAGAAACACCAGCAAGCACGTTCAGGTTTCTGCTAAGAATGTTAATAAATTATGTTATTTAATGTCCCCAATAAGTAAGTCACAGTGGTACTATATCTTTCTTTATAGGAGGAAATTGAGGCAGAGAAGGATAAGTTACTTGCTCTATGCTGTATAGTCTTGAGAGATAGAGCTAAATAAAATACGAGGAGAAGCAACAGTCCTTAAGGAGTCAGTAACACATTTACTACACAGGAAAACATAAGCCCAATAACTTTGCCCATGCTTTTGGGGCTGGGTCAGAAAATCACTAGATTTAGCTCTTCTGGCAAGAGTCTTATTAAGTAAGAATCCTGAAAAAGCTTTTCTAAATTTTAGTCTATTTTATTTTATGGGGTTTTTATAAATATTTTTTAAATTTGAGAGGGAGTCTTGTTCTGTTGCCCAGGTTGGAGTGCAGTGGCACAATCTTGGCTCACTGCAAACTTTGTCTTCTAGGTTCCTATTAATTTTTATATTTTAAGTAGGGATGGGGTTTTGCCATGTTGGCCAGGCTGGTCTAGAACTCCTGACCTCAGGTGGTCTACCCACCTCAGCCTCCCAAAGTGCTGGGATTACAGGCGTGAGCCACCGTGCCTGGCCACTTTTCTAAATTTCAGTATATTTTAATGGCTGTATAGCTAACTTACTTATATTAGTATTCATGGATTAAATATCTCACAGAAGTTACGTTTGTTCTTATTCTTTGGTAGACATGTTAAATAATTTCCTTGTTCATAAATTAAAACTGTCAAATTACTCTTACATAAAATATTGAAGCTATTTTAATCACAATAATCAATTATTAAATAAAATTGTACTGATACAATTATTAGTAAACGTTTTCCTCAATTGTTTAAAAAATGACAAGAATGTTAATGAGTTTCATGAACATGTAATCCAAGAGTTAGGGACTACTTTTTCCATTTCTTTTGTTGGGATGGTAATCCAGCATTTGAGGCAAGTTAATATTCTCTGAGTTCCCATTCTAAACACTAAAAAAAAGAAAAAAAAAGTACATAGTATAAAAGGAAAGAAAAGAATTATGACTTTTCTGGAACTAGATTCAAATACTTAAAAGTATGACTTAACAGTGTTTAACTGGCCCAGTGTGGTGGCTCACGCCTGTAAATCCCAGCACTTTTTGAAGCTAGATAGGTGGATCACTTGCAGCCAGAAATCCAAGACCAGCCTGGCCAATATGTTGAAAACGCATCTCTACTAAAAATACAAAAAGTAGCTGGGCGTGGTGGCACGTGCCTGTAATCCCATATACTCTGGGGGCTGAGGCAGGAGAATCGCTTGAACCCAGGAGGCAGAGGCTGCAGTGAGCTGAGATAGCAACATTGCGCACCAGCCTGGGTGACAAAGTGAGGTTCTGTATTGAAAAATAGTGTTAAGCCACTAGAATTTCCTATTACTTTATTTTTATCTGTAAAGTAATAATAGATCTCTCACAATTATGGTGATCAAATGGGATATTATTTTTAAAGTGTTCATTGTATAAAAGTTGTATAATAAATACTTTCATAATCATGAGATTAAATCTTGGTCATTTATAGGATGAATTTATATTTGAATATTTCAAAATGTCTGGGTTCAGCAAAGGTGTTTGCACTTTTATTAACCTCTTCCATAGTATATATTTTGACACCGAGTGTAAAAAATTAGTCATTTTTTAGTAACCTCATCCCTGGATTAAGTTGCTTTCCCCTAGTATGCTTTGGAATTGTTTTCTGGCTGCCTTTTACATTTACATTTCTTATTTCACCAGGCAGATGACAGCTTTCAGTCCTTGATGGATGGAAGAAGAGGGGACGCCTTCTTCCTGTGAGTACTGCAGGCATCTCTGAGAACAGCAGCTGAAAGGGGTTTTCTAGAGAATCCAAATGGCATATGGAATGCAAAGGAACGATAGTTAGATGATCCTTTCGCATTCTACTTACCAATTGTTACATTCAGGAGCCATGACATTTTTTGTGTTCTGACCTCTTTGACACCGAATAGGTGCAAAAATGTATGAAACTTACAGAAGATATATTGAATTTCCAGAATAGGTTTTGGTGGGTCTTGCTAAGGTTTTCACGTGTTCAGCATGTTACTAGTTCATACTGGAATTAAAAAAGCCTTCAGAGTTCAGGCTTTATACATTTACTGTTTAAGTCACACTAATTTACACATGTTGGGAGCAAGTCCATACCTTGTTCTGGATCACAGTTAGAGAATATTAAACATGCTTATGGGACAAAGAAGCATTGAATATTGATTCGCTCATACATTATTCACACCA
The DNA here is from genome assembly GCF_049354715.1 of Callithrix jacchus. NCBI lineage: Eukaryota > Metazoa > Chordata > Mammalia > Primates > Cebidae > Callithrix > Callithrix jacchus. Next base: position 33,193,063 of record NC_133504.1, read on the forward strand.
TCCATGCAGTGGAAACTAGTTTTGTTCACATCCTTTTCCACTTAGTAAGGTGGATGTTTCTAACTTACTGACCTCTTCTGGCAATAAAAGCCAGTGGTGTGATTTGCAAAGGTGTTTTATCTTTCAGACCACTGGCTCGTCTCTGCCAACAGACTGTCAGTGATAATTAAGCTTTAGTTAGAAATGATGACAAATGATCTTGGCTGTACTGCTGTCTATACTTCTTACTCTTAGATACAGCTGATATTTTTGCTTTAAAAGTGTTAATGTATTTCATGATATCATGGAATCTATACTGTTCTTCAGGAGTTGTAACATGGTAATATAAATTACTTTAAAAATTTTTATTGGGATGATTAGATTTTATTGGGATGATTAGGTCACTTAAATATCTTTGAAGATAATATCTAAATTACACTATTAACTGGGACTTGATATGTTTCTGGGCTTTTCCAATGAGACCACAACTTTGATTGAATATAAACACTACAATAATCAAAGCTTGGGAGGTAGGTGGTCAGTACTGGTGGGAAGATTCATATTTGGGATTAAATTTCAAAGGCTAGAAATGTATAAAACAATAGAGCCCAGTTGATGGCTTTTACAGGTGCTATTAAAATGACCCCATTCATTTTATGTTAAAATGTGGCTTTCTTTTGAAAGAAATTTTATTTTGACTTTATCTTTTTCTTTTTCTTGACAGTTTTCCTAGAAATAAAGTGAAGTATTCTTTATAACTACTTTCCAGACACAAAGACTCACACCTTATCAAAGACTTAAGTCTCTCATTCTTGTTCCTTAATATTGAGGGCAATAGCTTTCAACACAGGCAAGTTTGTCTCTTACTAAATATATCCTTTTATTTTCTTCAAAGGAGAAAGTCCCTCCCTTAGAAAATGTTCATCTCATACCTTGTACAATCATTAGAGGATATAGACATGTTTCTTGAAACACTATGCATTTAAGTTTCTAGAAAAATGAGACTACAGCCACAGAACTTTAAGAGAGAGCAATGTAACAACTTACTTTTTTCCGCCTGAAAATCTATTTTGTTGATTTATGAGGTGAGACGTGTGTAGTTCAGGAGTAACTAAGGACACTTGATAATGAAGTACTTCAATGGTTTAGAGAACTTGTGTGCCCCTGCAGGACAATAAAATTGCTAATGGTCTATTACACTGTGTTAATATGATTTTTCTCCCTCTGCACAGATTATTGCTACGGTAGAACTGAGACTACACAAATTGCCAAGCTCCCTCATCCTTTTTTGGTCAAATTTCATTTACTGACAAGGTAGTCCATACTTCTCCTTTCTTCTTCACCTTACTCTACCCGCTCATCTCACTTTACTTTACGGAAAGAGGTTTTTCTCCGTGGCCTGATGTCCTCCCAACATAACCAGTGTCCTTTACCTTCTTGCCATAGTTGCCACTTTTGACCCAATGTCTCTTTATTTTATTTTTGGAGGTTCTGGATTCTGGAAAGCTCAATGTCTCCTTACAGCTCACCATTTACATGAGAATGTGACATGCTTGTTAGAAAAATTTGGATCAGGTGCAGTGGCTCACACCTGTAATCACAGTACTTTGGGAAGCTGAAGCAGGTGGATCATTTGAGGCCAGGAGTTCAAGACCAGTCTGGCCAATATGGTGAAACCCTGTCCCTACTAAAAGTAAAAAAATGTGTTGGATATGATAGCGGACCTGCAGTCCCATCTACCTGGGAGGCTGAGACAGAAGAATCACTTGAACTTGGGAGGCGGAGGTTGCAGTGAGCTGAGATCGCACCACTGCACTCCAGCCTGGGTGATCAGAGCAAGACTGTAAAAAAAAAATTGCTGATGTTCAAACCGTGTGCATTTTTCTTTCTCCTTTGTTTTAGTGTGGAACACTTCTAAACTTTGTTTAGAATCTTCTAACATGCAGATTGGTTTATTGATGCAATCAGTATATAACAAATACTTGCATTGCCACCCCCCAAAAGCAAATATTTTAAACATGGTCAATATTTTGTCTGAATTGTTTTGTCTGTTTAAAAAAATAAAATCTACAAATGTATTAAAAGTTAATTTAAAAATTAAAAAATTCATGTTACTTCCCCTTGCCAGCATCCCCAGTCAGCTTTACCTGACAACTGACAATACATTCTGTATAATTAATGTATATGTTTAAAGGACATGCATACATAAAAGACAAACAAAACACTTTGTGTATGTATAAACCCACTGAGAGCATATACATGTTCGTATGTCTGTGTGTATATCATGTATTTATAAATATTATATAATTTTGCGTTGGTTAGACTAAAAACTTTGCAGAATTGGTATCATATGGTAATTAATATACTATACTTTGCTATTGTTTTTCACTGAACACAGTATTTTTTAGATATTTCCATGATAGCAGCTTCTTTTTTTCTCATTATTTTTCTGTTAGCTTCATTGGCTTTTGTTTAGTTTCTTTTTATTTTCCTGTTAATTTGAAGTTGTATGGTCTTGTTAACAAAGTTAATTGGTTATAATGTTAACAAAGTATAATGATAATTAGGATCTGTATTCTTTTCCTAAGCAAGGTAAATAATTGAATGTGTATTAAACTCTCTACAATTTCTCTAAACATAATTCCTTCCTATGGTTTCTCAAATATGATATTCAATTTAAGTTTAAAATATTAAAATTATTATTGTTAATGCAATTGCTGTTAAAGGGCATGGGGAGGGGCTTGGGGAGGGATAACATTAGGAGGAATACCTAATATAGGTTACAGGGGGATGGAGGCAGCAAACCACCGTGGCATGTGTATTCCTATGTGACAATCCTGCACGATCTACACATGAACCCCAGAACTTAAAGTATAATTAAAAAAAAAAGAAGAAAAGCATAGGAAGTAGACTAAAATCTATGTATGTACTATATTTAACCCTGATACATCAGAGGAGATATGATATTTTAAAACTTAAATCAAAAATATTAAACTGGTTTTATTTGACAAAAAAGAGGCATGTGTTTTAGATTTAGCTGTATATGCTTTTACCATCTTTTTTCATAAATCTTATTTGTTCTAGGTTATTTTTCTTCTTCTTAAGCTTATCTTTCAATGTTTCTTCTCTTGGGGTGTGTGAATCAGAACATTTTCTAGTCACTGAATGTATAGATATTCTAGACCTCTATAATATTTATTTTCTTACTACTCCAGTCATGTTAGGCACGGTTTGCTCTGTCACCTGAACTCATAAATATGATTTCTATTCTTCATGTACTTTATCTTTGTTCTCTTGATGAACTAAATTTTTTCACGAACTTAAATACAACTTCTCATTGATGATTTCTGTGGCTCACTGTCTCTAAAACACCTGTCTTGCATCACAGCCCTACTCTAATCTAAATATCACCCACCTGCATTTTTTTATTCTAATGGCAGCTCAGATTTATTTAAATATATTTAAAACCAAACCAATTATTTTATCTTTCTAAACAGCTCCCCCTGCAAACACATTCTTTCTAAGTACATCATTTCACTTTGTATCACTATTGTTTCAAAATCAATCCTGTGACATACTTCCCTGTATTTAATCTGTATCTACTTTCTTTGATTTATCTTTCATTTTCTCCTTGTTTTTATATTTTTGTTGTTATTATCATAACACAGGCCCTTAACAGCCTTCATCTAGACCTCTGTAAGATTTGTCAGCTGATCTCATGCTTCTGGTCTTTTTCAGCCACACAATCTATACAGCACAAAGCTATCAAAGTAATCTTTTTAAAACCCAAATAAACATACCAGTTTTCTTTGCTCAAAAATCTTCAATAGTTTCTCTTTTTAAATAAAAGAACATTTATTACACTCATCCTTTGAGGCTCTGCATCATCTTACTCAAGCTTAGCAGACAGCATGCTCTCTTTATGTGGTAAGACTTTCTTGTGTTTATTTTTCTGTTTTATGTATTCTTCTCACTATTCTTTGAATACCAATTTTCCATTACTCAGTGAATTTTTGGGTTGCATTTATACATGTCTCTACCTCTGGAATTGTTGCCCTTCACCCTTCCTTTTATTTAGCCTAAGACTACTCTTCTGGCTGGGAGCGGTGGCTCACGCCTGTAATCCCAGCACTTTGGGAGGCTGAGGTGGGCGGATCACGAGGTCAAGATATCGAGACCATCATGGCCAACATGGTGAAACCCCATCTCTACTAAAAATATAAAAATTAGCCAGGTGTGGTGGCCGCGTCTGTGATCTCAGCTACTTAGGAGGCTGAGGTGGAAGAATCGCTTGAACCCAGGAAGGGGACGTTGCAGTGAGCCGAGATTGCGCCACTGTACTCCAGCCTGGCGACAGAGCAAGACTCCATCTCAAAAAAAAAAAAAAAAAGACTATTCTTTTTCAAATTCTGTTTCAAGTCCCAAAGCTGACTGTAGGTGGTGGCTCACACCTGTAATGCCAGCAATTTGGGAGGGTAAGGCAGGAGGGTCCCTTGAACCTAGGAGTTAAAAATTAGGGAGACCTTATCTCTACGAAATAAAATAAAAAACAAATTAGATGGTTGTGATAGCATGTGCCTCCGATCCCAACTACTGAAGAGGCTGAGGTGGGAGGATTGCCTGAATCTGGAAGTTTGAAGCCATAGTGAACCATGATTGTGTTACTGTACTTCAGCCTGGGCAGCAGAGTAGGATTTTGTCTCAAAAAATAAAATAAAAAAAAAAAATCCCCTTTCCTCTATGACATCTTTCTCAATTCAACTTAATTCAAGACAATGAACATTTATTAAATGACTATGAGGTATTAGGAATTGTAAGGAATACTGAGATACATATGGATCTTAAAAGGTGATAAGCAATTGCAGCTGTATTCTGAGCCAAGTTGTAATCCATAAATCACAAATGGTGAAAACATACTACTAGTTTTAGCTGCTAGTGGGATCACTGTCAACTCAAAGATCAGGAAACACATTTATAGAAGAAAGGTCATCTATGACAGTTTTTAAAGATGCAAAAGATATATATTGTGAAGTTTTACACAGATAAAGACAGGAAGGGTAGTAATCTAAGTAGATATAAAAATATCTGCAAAATTTTGGAATCAAAAGCTTTTTGTAAATATTTATTAGTCTTCTAATGGTTTCATAACAAAATACTGTAGACCGCATAGTTTAAAGAACAGACATTTATTTCTCACTGTTCTGGAGGCTGAGAAGGCCAAGATTAAGGCCCTGGCAAGATACATTTCATCCTGAGGCCTCTTCTCTTGACTGGTAGGCAGTCATTGGGTGCTCACATGGTCTCTCTTCATGCAGGCAGGAAGAGATTTCTTCCTCTTTTATAAAAACAATTCTATTGGATGCAAGGCCATCCTATGACCTCATTTAGCTTTAATCACCTCCCTAAAGGCCCCATCTTCAAGATAGTCACATGAGGGTCAGGGCTTCAGCATGAGTTTGAGGGAACTCAATTCGATTTATAGAAGTTCCCACCACACTTTGTGGAACACAGAGTGTTCTGTAGGACTCGAGCTTAAGGTGTATTTAAGAGACTAAAGCAATGAAATTATTATGTGGGACAGATAAGGGAAGTAATGCATCTTGAGTTTCAAACATAGCTTAGAACTTGTCTGGACATTTCTCATTTATTATGCTTTGTAAGTTAAGAGTTCGGGGGCCAAGAACCACCACTTTGCACAATTCCAGAAAATACTATCCGCATTACAAATTAAGATTCTAAATCAATGCCTCAAAGAGTTACAGAAGCCATCAACTAACAGATATTCTTAAGTTTGCAGGGTGACAAGTAGGAAAAGAAACAACTTGCTCAAACACTGAAAGGCCCTCACTTGTGAGGTAACAAAACTGACTGAAATCAGTTAGAACCAATATGGCCAACTAGAGTCTGCACAGAACCAGCTTGAGGATAGCACAGCTTAAATTTTCACCATTTGTTTTATACCAACTCACTGCAAATTTGCATGTGGGACCCTTGAGGGGGCATGAAGAGATAACTGTGCATGTCTGAGGACTTTCCTGACCTACACTGTGCATGTCTGAGGACTTTTCTGACCTTGACTGTGCATGTCTGAGGACTTTCCTGACCTCCACTGTGCATGTCTGAGGACTTTCCTGACCTCCCTTTTCGTTCCATCAGTCACCTGCTAATTCCAGAATCTACCTTCTAAACCTTTTCTAATATAATCAATTCCTTAGAACTTGGGTAGATGGATTTGAGCTGAACTCCTTTCTCCTTGTTAGTCAATTAGCAATAAGGAGTTTTTCTTGTCTTAAAACCCCAGCATCATAGCATTGGCTCCTAGTGCCTCAGGCAGTGAGCCCTCTTGCTTGACATTTAATACATTTATTACAGCATACTAGAACTTTGGATTGTACACATTGCAAGGGTCTTTGCAGTGGCTTTGGTGGAGAGGGCAAGGGCAACTCCACAACAACTAGAATACTTCTGACAATAACTAGAATATTTCTGATAACCTTTGGAAATATTTTATCGATGAAATCAGTTCACCTTAAAGGAAATAGATTCATGTGATCTAGGGCTTCTTTTATCACAGAATATTATAAGTAGACCTCCCACCATGGAGATTTCACAGTATACCCTAAAACACACCACACACACACACACACACGCACACACACATTGTGCTTTTCTAGTTTTAGTCTCTAAACTCTGTATGTTAGAAGATGAACTCCCAAGGTCCTGATGTTTCTGATTTTGTGTTTCTCCCAAGGTTGTCTTGTAAAAATACATTTAATCTGTCAACCCCCTTCCATCACTGTTAGGCATCCAATCTTGGGTTATTTTCCATTTCGGTATTGATGAACCATTACAGGTCTCTCTCTGTAGTTAGATGCTTTCTACATAAAGCCATGCTAAATTACATCATACCACTCATTCAGCTAACATACTCAGGTTATTTGGCATTGATTTCCTGTAATAAGCAAGAATAAAAAAATGAGAAGAAAACCAAAACAGACAAGAACATAAAATGTCCAGCTAGCGTATCTGAAGCCTGGGAAGTTCAGCAATTGTGCACTGATTCTTTCTGACCTTTGGAATAATCATCCTGGAATTGGCTCCAGGCTGGTTATATAAACCAGTGTTCCCCACTGGCAATATCAAGCACATATATAAGACAGCTGAAAAAGAGAACACTGACTTTTTTCAAAGTACCAAAGCAATTTATAATATAATAAATAGCTTATACAAACTAATAACAGCAACAACAAACAATAATAAGGACAACAAAATGGCGAAGATTTTGCAGAAATGATGTTAAAGTTCTTCTTTTCTTCGTAAATGAAAATCAATACTTTTTGAAGTTAATCTTTTAAAATCTTTTTTTCTTTTCTCTTTCTCTTCTGCTCTCCCTCCCCCTCACCTTCCTCCCTCTGTCCCTCCCTCCCTCTCCTCCTTCCTTCCTTCCTTCCTTCCTTCCTTCCTTCCTTCCTTCCTTCCTTCCTTCCTTCCTTCCTTCCTTCTGCATTAGTTTTATTGCTCATTGCAATAAACAGAATGTTTAGTCCCCCAAATTTCATGTTGAAATCTTAAACCCCTAGTTGATGGTATTAGGAGGTAGAATCTTTGGGAGGTGATTATGTCATGAGAATGGAGCCCTTATGAATGAGATTAATGACTGCCTTTCTAAAGAGGACTGAGGGAGCCTCCTTTCCCCTTCCACCATGTGAATACACAGTAGGAAGGCATTGTCTAGGAATAAGAAAGTGGGTTTTCAGCAGACACCAAATCTTCAGCACCTTAATTTTGGACTTCCTAGCCTCCTGAACTGTGAGAAAAAAATTCTGTTTTTTATATGCTACCCAATTTATGATATTTTGTTGTAGCAGCCTGAATGAACAGTCATCGTTTATATTACATTTCAGTTTTACTTTTAAATTTTTACCTTTGAAAGTTCAAAATATGGTATATAATAAAACCTGTGGATGCACATATATACAGTTATGTATCACTTAATGATGAGGATATGTTCTCAGAAATGCATCAGTAGGTGATTTTGTCACTGTGCAAACATCACAGAATATACTTACACAAACACTGATAGTATGGGCCAGGGGTTCCCAACTCCCAGCGTCAGATACATATAGTTAGAGGCCTGTTAGGAATCAAGTTGCACAGCAGTGGCTGAGTGGGAAGCCAGCGAGCACTACCACCTGAGCTCCACCTCCTGTTAGATGAGCAGTGTGGCATTAGATTTTCAGAGGAGCATGAACCCTACTGTGAACTGTGCATGTGAGGGATGGATCTAGGTTGCACACAACTTATGAGAATCTAATGCCTGATCTGAGGTGGAACGGTTTCACCCCCACTCAACATAGAAAAATTGTCCTCCATGAAACTTGTGTCTGGTGCCAAAAGTTTGGGGGACCACTAATATAGGCCACTGCTCACCGAGGCTATATGGTGTAGACTTAAGCGATACTACATCTGGTCATTTAAAAGTGTGTGGCACCTTCCCCACCCATTCTTTCTCTCTTGCTCCTGCTTTTGCATGTAGTACACACTATGTCAGTGTTATGCTTCTTGTAGAGCCTGCAGAACTATGACCCAATTAAACATCTTTTCTTATCAATTATTTCTTTATAGCAATGCAAGAACAGCCTAACACAACTTCCTTCATGTATGTGATTTGTCATTGACCAAAATGTCATTATGTAGTACATGACTGTAGTTTAAAAATCAGTAATGAGAAAGACTTTCCAGCCTCTGAGGTAGAAAATAGGCATATTACTTGCATTTCAGAAACTCCTTGGGTGCTTCTTTCTGAGCACATTTCTTTTTCTCTGAAGAAGTATCCCAACTCTGAATTGTGATTTAGTCATTCCTTTTTACCCTTCTCATATTTTAGTTTTTTAAAATTTATGTCGAACAATACATTGTTTAGTTTGACTAAATATATGTTTGTTTAAATATTACATACTTAGTTTTTCCAATATTTAGTTTAGGGAATGTGTATAAAAGGAAATGTACTTTCTGCACTTCTGAGCCTTCTTTTGCTCAATATTATGACATAATGGCTCAAGATCATAATATAATTTTGAGAGTCATTTATACATAGCTCTCAATCATTTTCACTATTGTGTGATGATAGTGAATATAATTCTACATTTTATTTTCAGATTGCCTTAGCAAGGGCAAACTGCAGGTAAGACTGGACTTGAAGCTTTGAGGATGAGGGATCAGAAAGGAACTGTCTGAGCTTGGTATATTTCCACTTAACCTTGGCTGTTGATATATCACAGGGGATTTATGACTGAATGATGCATACTTTGAGAGATTTATTGAAGCCATTTAATTCTATTCTTGTGGGCCCATATAATCCACAATCTTATGCCGAAAGTTAAGATTTCAGCAGATAATAAGGGTCTATTGCATACCTAAGTGTCCCAAAGTGGTATTTTATCCCTTGACACACAATGGCAATAGCAGTGGTCACAGAGAGAGGGCAACCATGTCCAGTGTAGAAGGAGTCTCATTGACAGAATAAGCCATTGCTTGGTGCCATGAAAAGAAGCAAAGTGGAAAAATTAGGTTTGCCTCCTGAGTTCATGTTACTAGAAGCCAGGAAAATTCTGAGAAATGACTGTTAACAATGCTGCTGGGGAGCTGTAGTGTAATTTAGGATATACAACATGCTTTCACTTGCCAGTTACTAGCCTGTTTGTAAACTGCAAATAAACAACAAAAAGCAATTAAACAGCACTAGGTATTCTGTACTTAATCTTCCTCCTGTATCAGGACTTCAGATTGCCCACACTTAGAGAAAGGCTAAAATGCTGACCCTGAATAGAGGAAAGGCCCAACTGAGAGTATAAGGTACTCTCCCAAAGGTTTGTTTATAAGACTTCTAGGTGGAAAAGAAAAGATTTTAGAGCTTTTAATTATACAAACCGGGCTTCATGCGAATAATTCTGTTAGATATCATTCAACAACTTATATTGAACTTAAAGCAATATAAAAACTTTTTTTATCAAGAAAGTCAGAATTCTAGTTCTTATCCCCATAGCTTTCTGAAGGACATCCTAAATTGAGTTGAATATTTACATTAGTTTTAACCTAAAACATTAGTATTAACCATTAACATTAAAAATAATTATCTACTAAGATATAATCCAAGAATCTTTTTCTATCCCTTTCTGCAAATTTACAATGTATAATAAATGAAAAGACTGATTTTTTTCCCACCATGTGTTTCTGGCACCTTTGTTGAACATAAATTGTCCATAAATGCATAGATTAATTTCTGAGCTCTTCATTCTGTTTTATTGGCCAGTGTGTCTGCTTTATGCAATACCATGCTCTTTTGAATATTGTATCTTTAAAGTGTATTATAAAATATATAGTGTGATTCTTCAAACTTTGTACTTTTGCTCAAAATTGCTTTGACTATTCAACATCTTTTGTGGTTTCACATGAATTTTAGATTTTTTCCCCTATTTTTTAAAAAATGACATTGCAATTTTGATAGGGATTGCACTGAATTTGTAGATCACTTTGGGTAGTATGGACATTTTTAATAGTATTAATTCTTTCAATTCATTAACTGGAGATACTTTTCCACTTAATTGTGTCTACTTAAATTTCCTTCATCAATGATTTATAGTTTTTATATAGTATAAAACTTTCACCTCCTTAGTTCATTTCTAAATATTTATTTTTTTTCATTATTGTAAATGGGCTTGTTTTCTTGATTTCTTTTTCAAATAGCAATAGTATCAAATGCTACTGATTTTTGTATGTTAATTTTGTATCTTGCAACTATTCTTAATTTGTTTTTAGTTCTTTGTATTTTTTGATGAGGTCTTTGAGGATTTTCTATATATAAGATCATGTTGTCCGTGGACAGTCATAATTTTACTTCTTTGTGTCTGATTTGGATACATTTAATTTTTTTCTATGGTCTAATTGCTCTGGCTAGAAATTCTAGTACTATGTCAAATAGAAGTGTTAAAGGTGGACATCCTTTTCTTCTTCTGATCTTGGTGGAAAAATCTTTAAACTTTTCACCCTTGAGTATAATGTTAACTTTAAGCTTGTTGTGTGCCATTTATTGTATTGAGGTACATTTCTTCTATACCAAGTTTGTTGAGAGGTTTTATTATGAAAGAGTGTTAAATTTTGTCAAATGTCTTTTCTGTATCTATTGAGATGATTGTACATTTTCTGTCCTTATTTTGTTAATATGATGTACTGGCACAGCTTATTGTATTGTGCTCCATTTTGTGGTGCTTCAGATACTGTACTGTTTTGAACATTTATGGCAACCTTGTGTTGAGCAAGTATATCAGTGTCATTTTTCCAACAGCATGTGCTTATTTTGTGTTTGTGTGTCACATTTTGATAATCTTCACAATATTTCAACTTTTTATTATTGTTATTACATCTGTTATGGTGATCTGTAATCAATGATATTTGCTACTACTGTTTTTGGAGTGTCACAAATTACATCCATATAAGTCAACAAACTCAATTCATAAATGTGTGTGTTCTTACTGCTCTACCAACTAGCCATTTCCTGTCTCTCTGCCTCTCCTCAGGTCCCCCCTGTTCCCTGAGATATGACAATATTAAAATTAGGCCAAGCAATAATCTTACAGTGTGTTATTCCAATGTGTTCAAGTGAAAGGAAGAGTACTGCATCTCTCACTTTAAATCGAAAGCTAGCAATGACTGAGATTAGCGAGGAAATCATGTCAAAAGCCAAAACAAGACAAAAGCTAGGCATCTTGCTGTGTTTATTAAGCGGTGAAAGAAAAAAAAATTCTTGAAGGATATTGAGTACTATTCCAATGAACACAAGAATAATAAGAAAGTGGAAGAGCCTTACTTCAGGGACGGAGAAAGTTTTAGTTGTCTAGATAGGATATCAAACCAACCACAGTATTTCCTTAAGCCAAAGTCTAATCCAAAGAAATCCTAAATCTTTTCAATTCTATGAAGGCTGAGAGAGTAAGGAATCTGCAGAAGAAAAGTCTGAAGCTAGCAGAGTTTGGTTCATGACATTTTGGAAAAGAAACCATCTACATATTACAGAAATGCAAGGTGAAGCAACAAGTGTTTAGGCAGAAACTGAAGCAAATTATTCAGATCTAGCTAAGAGCATTGATGAAGGTGGTTACACTACACAACAGATTTTCAAAGTAGATGAAGCAGCCTTTTACCGAAAGAGGTGCCATCTAGGACTTTCATACCTATAGAGGAAAGGCAAATGGCTGGCATCAAAGCTTCAAAGGACAGGCTGACCTCTTGCTAGAGGCAACACAGTTGGTGATCTTAAGTTAAAGCCAATGCTCACTTGCCATTCTAAAAATCTTAGACCCTTAAGAATTATGATAAACTGACTCAGCCTGTGTTCTATAAATGGAATAACAAAACCTGGATGACAACACATTTGTTTACAGTGTGGTTCACTAAATATTTTAAGACCATTGTTGAGACCTACTGCACAGGAAAAAATGATGTATTTGAAAGTATTGTTCACTGGCATTGCCCTGGGTCACCAAAGAGCTCTGATGGAAATGTATAAGGTGATTAATGTTGTACAAGGAGATTAGTGTATACTAACACAACATTGATTCTGCAGCCCATTGATCAGGGAGTCATTTTGACTTTCAAGTCTTTTTAATTAAGAGGTACATTTTGTAAGCTATAGCTGCCATAGAGAGTGATTTCTCTGATGGATATGGGCAAAGTGCATTGAAAATCTTCCAGAAAATGTTGACCATTTCAGACACTATTAAGAACATTGTAATTTACGGAAGATCAAAATATCAATATTAACAGGAGTGTGAAAGAAGCTGATTCCAACTCCCATGAATGACTTTGAAGGGCTCAAGAATTTAGTGGAGAAAATCACTTCAGATGTGGTGGAAACAGCAGAGAACTAAAATTAGAAGTGGAGCCTGACAATGTAACTGAATCGCTGAAATCTCATAATTAAACTTTAATGAAACTTGCTTCTTATATATAAACAAAAAAAGGGGTTTCTTGAAATGGAATCCCCTCCTCATTAAGATGCTTTGAGCATTGTTGGAATGACAATAAAAGATTGAGACTATCATATAAACTTAGTTGATAAAGCACCGGCATGGTTTGAGAGGATTGACTCTCATTTTGAAAAAGTTTTATTGTGGGTAAAATGCTATCAAATAACATCCCATGCTACAGGGAAATCTTTCGTAAAAGGTCTAGTCAATTAATGTGATAAAAATTTATTGTATTATTTTAAGAAATTGCCATAGTCACTCCCACCCCCAATGGTCACCATCCTGATCAGTCAGCAACCATCGACCACTGAGGCAGGACCATTCACCAGCAAAAAGATTACAATCACGCCTATAATCGCAGAACTTTGGGAGGCCGAGACAGGTGGATCATGAGGTCAGGAGATTGAGACCATCCTGGCTAACATGGAGAAACCCCGTCTATACTAAAAATACAAAAAGTTAGCTGGGTGTGGTGGCACGTGCCTGTAATCCCAGCTACTCAGGAGACTGAGGCAGGAGAATTGCTTCAACCCAGGAGGCAGAGGTTGCAGTGAGCCGAGATTGTGCCACCACACTCCAGCCTGTGTGACAGAGTTGACTCTGTCCCAAAAAAGAAAAAAAATTACAATTTGCTAAAAACTCAGATTATTGTTAGCATTTCAAAACTATAACATATTTTTAAATTAAGGTATGTATATTAATTTGTTAGACAATATTATTACTCATTTAATAGAGAACAGTATAGTGTAAATGTGACTTTTGTACGTACTGAGAAACTGAAAAAAAGTGTGAGTTGCTTTGTTCCCTTATTAGGTTTATTGTGGTGGCCTGAAACTGTATCTGCAATATCTGGGAGGCATGCCCATATCACACGTATTGATTTTTGTGTGTAGAACCAATTTTGCATCCCAAGGATGAATCCCACTTGATCATGGAGAATGACTCACTCTTTAAATGTGCTGTGGAATTTGGTTTTCTAGTATTTAGTGGAGGATTTTTACACATACGTTTGGCCTGTAATTTTTTTTTTTTTTCTGGGAATGTTTCTGCCTGGCCTTGGAAAACTGGATGCCCATACACAGACGGATAAAATTAGATCCTTATCTTACATTTTATACAAAAATCAAGTCACAGTAGATTAAAGATCTATAGATAAGGTCAGAAACTATAAAATCACTAGAAAAATACATAGGGGAAAAGCTCCAAGACATTGGTCTGGGCAATGATTTTTCTGGATATGACCTTTGAAAGCACAGGCAGCACAAGCAAAAGTAGACATATGGGGTTACATTAAAAGCTTCAGGAAACAATCGACAGAGTGAAGGGACAACCTACAGAATCAAAGAAATTATTTGCAAACCATACATCATCTGACAAAGGGTTAATATCTAAAATCTACATGTAGTAGAGGAATTAGGGAGATGTTGGTCAAAGGATACAAGATATTAATTAGTCAGGGGACTAAAGTTTGGAAGTCATTACACAGTAGGGTGACTATAGTTAATAAAAAACCTATATTATATATTCAAAAATTTCTAAGAGTTCTAACCACATGCACAAAAATAAATATATGAGGTAATTCATGTGCTATTTAGCTTGATTTAGCCATTTTCCTATATATATATATATATACATATATATATATATAAATATCATTCTGTACAACATAAATATATGCATTCTGTGTATTTAAAAATAAATGAAAACACAAGAAATGACATAATGGCAATTCTTAAGCATTTCTAAGTACATTCAATTGCAAACAGGTTTCAAGGCTTCTAAATAGCTTGCAGAGATGAAGCATCTCATGCTTACCCTCACTACATTATATTCTGTTACATAAATCTTCAAAACAGGGTAGGAAGAAATATTTGCTTACCTCTAAAAATAAATACTTCCAAATAATTACCTCATTTACTAATAAAAATGTATCTGCAATTAAACTGAATTTAAAAAGTAAACGCATCCTTAAAATGATGAGTATATATCTAATTAACATGACTAACTACATTACTAACTAAATGAGAATGGTTTCTAACATTTATAACCCCTTACTCTTTTTGTCAAAAATACTATCTATTAAAAACTCTGAAAAAATTAATTCTTAGTTTCCCGGGAACTTCCAAGTTCAATTTCTATTTCTAACCAAAATTAAAATAAACATCTCCACCTTGTTTTATGTGTGTGTGGTGGGGCAGGAGTGTTCTGATGAGGGCACTTTAGCATTTTTAAATTAAATTTAGATTTAATTAAAAATTAAATTTTTAATTTTACGTTTACATTTTTTAATTAAAAGGGAAAAAATAACAGTATAGGAGAGCTTTCTAAAACTCTGTGTCAGTCCAGGTCCATTCAGAGATAAAATTCATTTTTTTATGATTTCACCATTATAGGCAAAGTTTTAAGCATAATTCAAAGTTTTAAGCATAATCCATAAAAATTCTTTTTGCAGACTTTTCCTTCCAGCTTTTCTATTAAAAATTTAGCACCTATCTTTTTATTTGCCAGAGCCTGGACAATGCAATGTTCTTTGCTGAGTCATAAAAATGTATGGCAACACGTATTCGACCTGGATGTCTGACCAAAGATAGGACAGGTATTGAAAAGAATGTACCTAATAAGCACATGTATCCCTGACTTAGGTAAGAAGTTTTGTTTCTGCTGTTGTTTCTGCCGAAGATATTGAGTACTGGTGTCTTATTCAACAGTATATTGCCCTTTGTATCCATCCTTGGTCCATCGGAGTACTTCTAGAGTCTCCTCAGGTTGGTGGTTGAATGATGGGCTGTGCTATGACTGTTACCCTGATTCACCCTCTAGAGCAGGCTTTAATCTACAAAATCTTTTCTGGGATCTTTTCCTGGCTCCATTGTTTGACACACTGACACTGTGAAAAACTCTAGTGCAGTGGAAACTGGGATCCCCATGTCTCACTCCCTTTTAAAACCTCTATCCGCGGTGTTTTACTTGTGGTGTCCTCTTCTCTCAGGATATAGTGATCCCTTGCTAGTTCATTTCCTGCATCAATTTCTACCCAGTAGCTTTCATAAAATTGTAATTTTTAATTGGATTTAGAAAGGCAAAGGGTAATAACAACCTTGCAGGAAAAGCATTCTAATTGCTTTAAAAATCAGCACTCTTGCTTTATAAGTTCACTAAATTTTGTGTTTTTCAGACAAGGTGAATTGTCAGAGAACGGGTCAGAAAAGATAGAAAAACATTTTAAAATCTCCCTTAAGGAAGATACATTTACATATCGCTGGCTGAATATTGCTTATGATAATGGGCAAATGTCATTTCTAAGTTCTAGTAATATTTATCTATCAATCTGGATTTGTTGTGCTCTGAGTTGTAAAAAAGTATTTTATTGTTTTTCTGGGCTGTAGGTAGGAAGAGCAGATGAAGAGCCTCAGGAACTGCTGCTCACAAGGTTCTGCTTTTTTCCTCTTGTTTCATCTCTGTGTGATGATACCTGGACCTGACTAGTGAATAAGGATAGGCTGTGTGAAGAGTCCTGTCCAGCCTGTACCAAAGTCCCAGTATGTGAGTGAGAGTGCCAGCCCCACAAGTAAGCCCAGTAATGACTAAGAGAACTGTCCAGTTCACCCACGACAAAATCAGGACCAAAAAAATGTTGTTATAGGCCCCTTAGTGCTGGAATGGCTTGTTATGTAGCAATTGATAGCTGAAGTATAACATTAAACACTAGCTGAATTTATAATTTTATTTATGTGTATTTGTCTCCCACATGTAAATGCCAGGAGAGCTGAAATCTTGTATGGATTGCTTACCTATTTCTCCACATCCTCTCCAGCATCTGCTGTTTCCTGACTTTTTAATGATCATCATTCTAAGTGGCATGAGATGGTATCTCTTTGTGGTTTTGATTTGCATTTCTCTGATGACCAGTGATGATGAGCTTTTTTCCATATGTTTATTGGCCACGTAAATACCAGTGACTAGATCATAGTCTGGAATGTGGCACAAACCCTAATAATATTTGGCAAATAAATATAAATCTAGCCATTTTCGTTCCTCAATGAAGCATGTTAACAAAGAAGTGGTTCTTGTGGTCAAAAAGGTATAAATTTAACCTGCTTTGATAACCATTAGACAGACATATGGCTTTGTGACCAATACATGATCTTTCTAAACTTTAGTTTCATAGTCTATAAAATGGGGATAGTAATAGCTATTATGAGTATTAAATGAGGGAAGGTCTGAACGCACCTAACAAAGTGTCCATCACATCATTCTTCTTAATAAATAATAACTGTAATAATGATGAAGCCATATACAGAGAAAAATGTGGTAATATAATGTAATAATTTACAAAATATTTGTAAATGAAGGGAAAGCTTTTTTTTGAAAAGGCTCCATGTTACGGGACTTAAAAAATAGAGTAGAGCTGTGTTTCATGAATAGAGATGACAATGCCATCTCAAGTTTAGGTCATTTCTGGGTAGCTCACCCAACATAAATAATTACATGCATTTGAAAGAAATGGCTGATTGTGGAGCACAGCAAATCACCCTGACTGACATGAAAGCAGTTCGATGAGCTTGAAATTGTTAGCACAGTTCTCTCAATTCTCTACCTAACTGTGATAATGAGCAATGGACATTATAGGAAAACATTTATTGAAGTAATATGATTTAAGGATGTGACAATCTCTTAATAGCTACCTCACAGGGCTGAATAGTATTATGTAGGTTTAGAGATTAGGTGGCAGAGAAATGGAATGCCCTGGCATGTAGTTAGCACTGTCATGAGTTTTAGTGACTTTTCTAATACCAAATTATTATGGCATAAGGTCAAAGGCCATCAAACAAAATTAAGGGGAAATCCAACTGTCAATAGCTAGAGTTAATTAGCTACTGAGTATTTAATGGCATTGAGTGGAGTGGGGACAGGTAACATTTTTATGGGTGTTATTTTGACCATTGTAAGTTATTATAAATGATGATGCTATTTATTTTCTTTTTCTATTATACTTTAAGTTCTGTGATACATGTGTAGAATGTGCAGGTTTTTTACACAGGTATACACATGCCATGGTGGTTTGCTGCCATCATCAACCTGTCATCTACATTAGATATTTCTCCTAATGTTCTCCCTCCCCTAATTCCTCACCCACTGACAGGCTCTGGTGCATGATGCTTGCCTCCACCTGTCCATGTGTTCGCATTGTTCAACTCCCATTTATGAATGAATATGTGGTGCTTGATTTTCTGTTCCTGTGTTAGTCTGCTGAAAATGATGGTTTCCAACTTCATCCATGTCCCTGCAAAGGACATGAACACATCCTTTTTTATAGCTGCATAGTTTTCCATGGTGTCTATGTGCCACATTTTTTTAATCCAGTCTTTCATTGATGGGCATTTGGGTTGTTTCTAAGTCTTTGCTACTGTGAATATGCTGCAATAAACATATGTGTGCATGTGTCTTTTTAGTAGAATGATTTATAATCCTTTGGGTATATACTCAGTAATGGTATTTCTGGTTCTAGATACTTGAATAATTGCATTTGTCTTCCACAATGGTTGAAATAATTTACACTCCCACCAACAGTATAAAAACATTCCTATTTCTCCACATCCTCTCCAGCATCTGTTATTGCCTGAGTTTTAAATGATTGCCATTCTAACTGGTGTGAGATGGTATCCCATTGTGGTTTTGATTTGTATTTCTCTAATGACCACTGATGGATGAGCTTTTTTTCATATGTTTATTGGCTACATAAATGTATTTTTTTGAGAAGTTTCTATTCACATCCTTCACCCACTTTTTCATGCCTTACAAGAGATTCTGAAGGAAGCACTACATATGGAAAAAAAAGGTAACAGCCTCTACAAAAACAAACCAAATTGTAAAGATCATTGACCTTGTGAAGAAACTGGATAAACTAACGGACAAAATAACCAGCTGGCATCATAATGACAGGATCAAATTCACACATATAACAATGTTATATTCCTTGACAATATTATTATTCCTCAACACATATACCCTCTCAAACTTAAACCAGGAAGAAGTCGAATCCTTGAATAGACCAATAACAATTTCTGAAATTATGGCAGTAATTAATAGCCTACCAACCAATAAAAGCCCAGGATCAGATGGATTCACAGCTGAATTCTACCAGAAGTACAAAGAAGAGCTGGTACCATTTCTTCTAAAACTATTCCAAAAAATTAAAAAATAAAGACTCCTCCCTAACTCATTTTAGTAGGCCAGCATCATCCTGATACCAAAACCTAGCGCCAATATCCCTGATGAACATTCATGTGAAAAATCCTTAATAAAATACTGGCAAACTGAATCCAGCAACACATCAAAAAGCCTATCCACCAGGATTGAGTTGGCTTCATCCCTGGGATGCAAGACTGATTCAACATATGCAAATCAATAAATATAATCCATCACATAAACAGAACCAATGACAAAAACCACATGATTATCTCAATAGATGTAGAAAAGGCCTTTGACAAACTTCAATGGCACTTCATGCTAAAAACTCCCATTGTTTGTTTTTGTCAGGTTTGTGAAAGATCAGATGGTAAACTAGGTATTGATGGAGTGTATCTCAAAACAATAAAAGTGATGTATGACAAACCCACAGCTAGTATCATGCTGAATGGGCAAAAGCTAGAAGCATTCCCTTTGAAAACCTGCATGAGACAAGGATGCCCTCTCTCAAGACTCCTATTCAACATAGTATTGGAATTTCTCATCAGGGTATTCAGGCAAGAGAAAAAAAAAAGATACTCAAAATAGAAAGAGAAAAAGTCAAATTGTCTCTGTTTGCAGAGGACATGATTGTATATTTAGGAAACCCCATCATCTCAGCCCAAAAATCTCCTTAAGCTGATAAACAACTTCAGCAAAGTCTCATCACAGAATATTAATGTGCAAAAATCACAAGCATTCTATACACCAATAATAGATAGAGAGCCAAATCATGAACAAACTCCCATTCACAACTGCTACAAAGAAAATAAAATACCTAGGAATACAACTTACAAGGGATGTAAAGGACCTCTTCAAGGAGAACCACAAACCACTGCTGAAGTAAATAAGAGTGGACACAAACAAATAGAAAAACATTCCATGCTCATGGATAGGAAGAATCAATATCATGAATATGGTCGTGCTGCACAAAGTAACTTATAGATTCAATGTTATTTCCATCAAGCTATCATTGACTATCTTCACAGAATTAGAGAAAACTACTTTACAATTTATATGAAGTCAGAAATGAGCCCACACAGCCAAGACAATACTAAGCAAAAAGAACTAAGCTGGAAGCATCATGCTACCTGACTTCAAACTATACTACAAGGCAACAGTAACCAAAAAAGCATGATACTGGTACCAAAACAGATATGTAGACCAATGGAACAGAGAAGAAGCCTCAGAAATAATATCACACATCTAAAACCATCTGACAAACCTGACAAAAGCAAGCAATGGGGAAAGGATTCCCTATTTAATAAACAGTGTTGAGAAAAGTGTGCTAGCCATATGTAGAAAATTGAAACTGGATCCCTTCCTTACACTTTATACAAAAATTAATTCAATATAGATTAAAGACTTAAACGTAAGACCTAAAACCATAAAAACACCAGAAGAAAGCCTAGACAATACCATTCAGGACATAGGCATAGGTAAAGACTTCATGACTAAAACACCAAAAGCAATGGTAAAAAAAAGTCAAAGTAGACAAATGAGATCTAATTAAACTAAAGAACTTTTGCCTAGCAAAATAAACTATCATCATAGTGAACAGGAAACCTACAGAATGGAATACAATTTTTGCAATCTGTCCATCCAACAAAGGGCTAATACCCAGAATCTACAAAGAACTTAAACAGATTTACAAGGCAATCATTTTCAAGACATTTTTCTTTCCAGAAAGTAAAGTAAAACCCTTCGCATTTTTGTTGCCTGTTGTTCTTACATTTCCATGTCCAAAATACCTATGCTGTAATGTCCTGTAAGATATATTAGCTTTGACATATTTTGTGAAGCATTAGCTATTAATATAATGTTAGTGTACTGTGCATTGAGAAATACAGTAATTCATTCTTATCCATGAGGGATACATCCCAAGACCCCCAATGGATGTCTGAAACCACAGATAGTACTGAACCCTACATATACTATGTTTTGTCCTATAGACTCATACCTATGAGAAAGTTTAATTTACAAATTAAACATAGGAAGACAAACAGCCAGTAATATAGAAGAAATGTAACAATGTATTGTAATAAAAATCATGTGAATGTCTTCTCTCTCTTTTTCTCATAATGTCTTATCATACTGTACTCACCATTGACCATGGTAGACCAGAGTGAACTGAAACCATGGAAAGTTAAACCATGGATAAGGGTGAACTACTGTATAGTTTTATTTAGGACTTCATTTAAGAAATCCAATTTTCATATTATTTTATAAGAGCTAGTACAAAAATACCTTATATATGAGGAGAAGACCTAACACTTGATATTCATAAATAAATGGGAAAATTAAGAAGAAATTTTTCCATTGTTCTTTTTCACTTTTAGCATTCTATTTCATTTAGAAAACTTGTTTGGGGTAAAGGTCATCGTTAATGTGACAACTTAAAACATTTCCACTATTTCATTACATAGAGAGAGATGGAATTTCACTAGAAATAGTGTATTTATTAAAATAAACTTCCAGGACTTCCAGTGACTTAGTATTAAATATGTATATTAAAAATAAGCTATAAATGTAGATAGCTATTCAGATTTCTTGTGTCCTAGGACCTTCCTTAGATAACATCAATGTATAAAGAACTGCGAAGAGTCTGACATTTCACACTCTCTGAAAGCTAACAAGTCAGCCTGCCATAGTTTTATAGATGCTGTAAAAAACACATGACTCCTTTTTTAGAGACAAAAGACACTACATTATCCATGGCACAGGCAATAGCCAGAATATCAGCATTTGTTTCAGTTAGCCGAGTTCCAGTACACAGGGCAATATAAAGAGGACCAGATGGAACCTGCAAACACAGCAGGTTGTATTACAAAAGACGAATTCTGAGTTCAGGAAATTCACATCTTTTTAGAATAGACAGTAAGTAAGCAAACCTGCCCTTTGCTTTTGAGGGTAGACGAATATGTTTTAGAAGGTAATGCCTCTACTTGCAAGATACACAGAAATGTGATACCATGGAGGATGTTCTCTCGTCTTCACTTTCTTCAATTTAAACAGTAATTACAAAGCCAGCTTGACTTTTAATTTTGAAGGTATTCCTCAAGATTTATCCATAATAAATAATGCATACTAAGAGTTTTTCAGTGGCACACAAGTTAAATTAATTGCTGATACTTCCACTCGTTAATGTAGTCAACAAAATTGATAGGCACATGCTAACTACTGAGCATAGAGTATACAGCGCTGACTGAAGCAGTTTATATCCTCATGGAATGCAGACTCTATCATGACAAATGTGTAGTAAACAATGAAAAAAATACATAAATTTTGGATATTACATTTTTCACTTTTAAATATATTTTTATGTTGAAAATAACACACCAAGAACCTACCATGCTCTTTGGAGGCATGGTCTCGGAGAAGCTACTTGCCAGGTAAGGGATCTGACTTTCCTGAGACCACCATACCCTCAGGAAGCCCAAGGTAGCCAGTTATCCCAGATGTGTGTGAAGAAGCCGTCTTGTGTGGTCTATACAGTCACGCATTAAAATTATTCCAACTCCAGCCTTCATCTGACTGCAACCGCCTGAAAGACCCTGAGTAAGAGCCACCCAGGTAAGCCTGGTGAGGGAATGCGTTCTCTTTTGGGGTCCATCAGGGGGTGTAGTTTCTAGGGCAAGAACTTCCCAGAGCTGTATTTTCTCCCCCTCTCATCCATCTCCATCCTGGAGATTTAACAGTTTCTGTTTTAATTTTTGTGGGCACGAGAAAAGTTCAAAAGTCAATCTCTCCAGCAGGAGTTCTAAGGAATTTCTTTCATTGGCCAGGGGTCTTAGAAAAGGTGGGGGTTCCTCCCAGGTTAAAAGGCCCCTTCTTCCACACCCCTTCGGATTCCAGGTTTGGGCCCTCTTCCACGAACACTCTCTTTGTGGAAGCCATCTTTCTCTCTCCTGGATTTCCCCTCTGGAGTCCCCTTCCACACTCTCTCATGGAAGCCCGTCTTCCCCTTCTAAATTCCATCTCTCTCTATTCCCTTCCACTCAGTGTGGACGCTGCTTTTCTCTCCTGGATTCTATCTTTCTGAATTCTCTCACTCAGTGTGAGTTAGCTGTTTCTTTCTCTCTCCTTCTCCGGTTTCTCTCTTTCTCTCTAAATAAATCACTTTCTACAAATACTTTTGAATCTGGCATTTACTGTGCACTGCTCCGTGGTCCTCTCTCTTATTCTTGAGAGGGCAGGAGACCAAGAACCTGGAGAAACATCCTCTCAGGGGACCTGATGGCACCCTGAACCCCTGAGCCCCAATATTATAGTAGAAACATGACAAATATATGAGTCTGGTACACCATAAGTCTTTAGCTCCTGCTGGCTCTGAAAGCTTCTCAGTCTCTATAATATAGAAAAAGTGACAGAAAGATCATTTGAAATCAGATAGTTCAAGCTTCAAGCCTAAACCAGACCTGGCATAATTAAAGACCCAAGGACAGAAGCCACAGGAGAGCATAGACACCTTGCTGGGCACTGAGGTATGCCCCATGCTCTTCCATTACAAGAAGAGCACCCGCAGGATGCAGCCATCACTGGGATCGCAGTCCCCACAGTGCCTCTCATTGGAGGCCAACAGGGAGTCACACATGGACGGAAACCAAGACACGTCAGTTCAAGAAGTTCAAATGTGAATCTGGAATGTGGTGAATTTTTTTCTCAGCTTTTCTTTACTGGGAAGTTAACTACTTCCATTCATTGGAGCAGTGACTTTGTAATCACACTGCCTAATTCTTTCATTTAATAATTTTTCAAATTAACAAATGAAAATTGTTTGTATTTATGGTATACAATATGAGTTTTGATATATGTGTTATATTATAAAATGATTGATTTAAATTTGTTAACGTATCTATCACCTCACATACTTACACACTTTTGTTGTAGAGCATTTAAAATCTATTCTTTACATTTTTAAAGAACATAATACATTATTATGAAGTATAGCCACCACGCTCTACAATAGATCTAACTTATTTTTTTTTTGCCTGAATAAAACCTTGAACTCTTAAGTAACATCTCTCCATTCCCTCCCCAAACTCCAGTCCCTGCTAACCATCATTCTACGCTTCACTTCATTCATTTTTACTTTGTTTAGATTTGATACAGAAGTGAGATCATGCAATATATGTCTTTTGGAGCCTGGGATATTTTGTTTAGTATAATGTCCTCTAGGTTCATCCATATTGTCACAAATAACAAAGTTTCCTTTTTTTTTTTTTTATCACACTGAATGGTATTCCACTGTATATTTAAAACCACATTGTCTTTACCTATACCTCCACTGATGAGCACGTAAGTTGATTCTATGTTTTGGCTACTGTGATTCATGCTTGAGCAGCTACTGTGATTAATGCTGCAATAAACATGGGAGTGCAGATCTCTTTTTGACATATTTATTTTATTTTCTTTAGATATGTACCAAAAAATGCTTATTTAATTTTTAATAAAATACATCAAAGTACAGAAAACCTAGAAGTTAGAAAAAATTACTCCAAAATTGTTTAATTCCACAAAACTTGACTACCTTTAGCATTCATCCATGTGTATACATACTTTTACGTGTCTCCAATGACAATAATCAACATTCCATTTTAATACTGTTTCCATGCTGTTACATAATTATGATTATTTTAATAATAGTATAATTTTCCATGATGTTAATTACCATTCTTTGTAATGGTAAAACTGCTTAGCTTTGTTGATTATTAGGTTGCTACCCATTTTGTTTTCTATTAGAAATCATACTATAATGCACATCTTCATAAATTTTAAAAATACGAAGTTAGAGTACAAACTTTTTGCAGCTCTATATGCAGCATTAATATTTCATGAAACTATTTAAAATCATACACTATGTGTGAAAACATGAGTGGAGTAAATTTAGTTGATTATATGCACAAAAAAATCATACATATAAAAAGAACATAAAACAGCATGCGCAGCCTAATAAAGTACTACAAACCACACATATATCTATATATTATTGAGGGCAAATGTGTCTTTTTAAAATTATACTTTAAGTTCTGGGGTACATGGGTATAATGTGTAGGTTTGTTACATAGTTATACACATGTTATTGTGGTTTGCTGCTCCCATCAACCTGTCATCTATGTTAGGTATTTCTCCTAATGCTCTTCCTCCCTTAGCCCCCCATCCCCTGATAGGCCCTGGTGTATGATGTTCCCCTCCCTGTGTTGGTGTGTTCTCAGTGTTCAACTACCACTAATGGGTCAGAACATGCAGTGTTTGGTTTTCTGTTCTTGTGTTAGTTTGCTGAGAATGAAGGTTTCCAGCTTCATCTATGTCCCTCCAAAGGATGTGAACTCATGCTTTTTTATGACTGCATAGTATTTCACAGTGTGTATGTGCCACATTTTCTTTATCCAGTCTATCATTGATGGGCATTTGGGTTGGTTCCAAGTCTTTGTTATTGTAAACCATTCTACAATAAATATATGTGTGCATATGTCTTTATAGTAGAATGATTTATAATCCTTTGGGTATATACCCAGTACTGGGATTGCTGAGTCAAATGGTATGTCTAGTTCTAGATCCTTGAGAAAATGCCACACTGTCTTCCAAAATGATTGGACTAATTTAAACTCCCACCAATAGTATAAAAGCATTTCTGTTTCTCCACATCCTCTCCAGCAACTGTTGTCTCCTGACTTTTTAATGATCACCATTCTAACTGGTGTGAGATGGTATCTCAATGTGTTTTTGATTTGCGTTTCTCTAATGATCAGAGATGATGAACTTTTTTTCAAATGTTTGTTGTCTGCCTAAATATTTTCTTTTGAGGAGTGTCTGTTCGCATCATTCACCCACTTATTGATGGGGTTGTTTGGTTTTTCTTGTAAATTTGTTGAAATTCTTTGTAGTTTCTGGATATCAGTCCTTTGTCAGATTGGTAGATTTCAAAATTTTTCTCCCATTCTGTAGGTTTTCTGTTCACTCTGATGATAGTTTATTTTGCTATGCAAAAGCTCGTTAGTTTAATTAGATCCCATTTGTCTATTTTAGCTTTTGTTGCCATTGCTTTTGGTGTTTTAGTCATGAAGTCTTTGCCCATACCTATGTCCTGACTGGTATTGCCTGGGTTTTCTTCTAGTGTTTTTATGGTTTTAGGTCTTACTTTTAATTATTTAATCTATCTTAAGTTAATTTTTGTATAAAGTGTAAGGAAGGGATCCAGTTTCAGCTTTCTGCATATGGCTAGTCAGTTTTCCCAACATCATTTATTAAATAGGGAATCCTTTCCTCATTGCTTGTTTTTGTCGGGTTTGTCAAAGATCAGATGGTTTTAGATGTGTGGTGTTATGTCTGAGGCCTCTGTTCTGTTCCATTGGTCTACATATCTGTTTTGGTACCAGAACCATGCTTTTTGGTTACTGCAGCCTTGTAGTATAGTTTGAAGTGAGGTAGCATGATGCCTCTAGCTTCGTTCTTTTTGCTTAGTATTGTCTTGGCTATGCAGGCTCTTTTTTGGTTTCACATGAAATTTAAAGTAATTTATTTCCAATTCTTTGAAAGAGGTTAATGGTAGCTTGATGGGAATCGAATCGAATCTATAAATTACTTTGGGTAGTATGTCCATTTTCACAATATTGATTCTTCCTATCCATGAGGAATAGGAATGTTTTTCCACAATGTTTCTCCATCTGTTTGTATCCTCTCTTATTTCCTTGAGCAGTGGTTTATAGTTCTCCTTGACTGGTCCTTCACATCCTTCGTAAGTTGTATTCTTAGTTATTCTCTTTGTAGCAATTGTGAATCAAAGTCCACTCATGATTTGGCTCTCTGTTTGTCTATTATTGGTGTATAGGAATGCTTGTGATTTTTTAGGGCAAATGTGTCTGTGTATAAAACCTTTTAAAATGACAACACTGTCATATTTCCTTAAAATTTAACTCTGTCTTAATATTCATGATTCATCGTTTCCTCATTTTCCTTTGTTCTTTTATCATTTAAGCTTCCCTACCTAAAATTTTTAGTTTGGTTGTGTCAATTTTTGAAATGCACATAAAGCACACACTTTTTCCTTTGCATTTCCAGGATTCGTCCATGTTGTCGCAAGCAGCTACAGTTCCTTCATTTCATAGTTATGTTGTTTTAAAAAAGATCTAATTGTGCCATATGACATTTGCCCATTCTGAATTGGTGATTTTGGGGATTGCTTAGATATTCTAGCTATTGTGGAAAATTCTGAGCTGAACGTTCTACATTCTTTTTCCTACACTAAACTCCGAGTTGCATCACTTGGTGCAGTGCCTTATCTGTGAGCTGACAGGTGTTCTTCACAAAAACTAGGAGATGAAGTGATGAGATAATAGCATTTTGAAGAAAAATTAAGACTTATATAAACCATGGGTTACTTTCCTCACAATTAGAGAAAGTAAAATGAATTTTAATGGAAAACTTCAAAAGATCAATTTACTCTGTGGGATTCTGTAAACATTTTCCTTCTATTCTAAATTCTGGGTGCAAAAGTTTACACTTTGGAAGAGAAGACCAGGAAAGCACTAGCTTTTGATAATGACAGCATTCTAGAGATGAATTGTTTACAAGGAGTATGCTGGCCACTGGATCACACTGGTTGGTTAACAACTTCTACTCCTTGTATTCAAGTGTATCTTGAATACTGTACTGTTCTTCAGTGTTATCCAATGTATCAAGTTTCTTATTCTAAATAAATTCCTTTTTAAATTTCAAAAACTCATAAATAAGTATAGGAAATTGTAAAACTCTTTTGTTATGTCAATTAAGTTGATTTATAGGCATTTCAATTATTTTAGATATCAATGATTTAGAGATGACCTAAGCCTGATAAGAATCTCTTAGAGGAAAAGCAGTATTTATCCCCTTGACCCTCCGGTTTTCAGTGAATTTGAGATAGCTTGCAAGCACGATTCATATAATAAAATACTAGAAAGAAAATTGAAATATAAGAAATTTAGCTTTGAAAAATGTGTAAGATCCAGTTACAGGTTTTGAATAATTTATTATCTCTAGGTTTTTCCTAAGGCACAGGGGAATGTTTTGCATTATGTGGAACAAATTACATAGTAGAAAATGGAGAGTTGGCAAAGGAAAATGTCAGAGGCAGCAAAGATAGAATTTTGTTCCTAGAGTCCAATGTGAGTACAGTTTGGGAGTAACAAGAAGAAGGAATAGAAAATGGAAAGGGCTCTCTAAGGCTGACACTTATCACAGAGTCAAAGGATGGTTTAAGTTCTACATTGTTCTAAAATAAGATGGATGCTAAATCCATTGAAAATTCCACAATCCTAATGTCACCATATTCTGAAATAAAATAAATACTATTTCAATGGTGAGATTCACAATGTCAATCCCAAAAAAATTATGGTACTATTCATGTGCTCAAAGGAAAATAAAAATTAAGGGAATTAGTGAAAGTGGGGCCTGGACATGGCAAAACAATGAAGCAAAATGCTACATTGTCACATATTTTAATTTCCATTTTCTTCTTTTTTTCTAGTTTGCTTTTCTCTTCTTATCAGAAAATGTAGGTTCCCTCCCCCAACAGACAGATCTACGAAGCCCCAAATACGGCTCTTCTAAAAGCTGCTAAAAGCAAAAGGACAACTACCCTTAGTCATTGGAGACAGCACTTTGGAGAGTGCCAGACTCACATCACTGAGTCTCACATCTCATCTGTTAAATGGGTAGAATTGGTTCAGCATCTCTATAGATGGGTTTTGGTTCAATAAATAAACTGGGAGAAAGGCTAATTTGCTCTGTAGGACTTAATATTTTTTTCTGTCATTAGGAATAATTTCTGTTAAACATACAAATCTACCTTTTTCTCATACAAAACAGGTCAGCTACCGTATAAAATGATAAAGGGATTGTTTCTAGATTGCGAAGCTGATGCATCTGAGTTCTAGTTATGACTTACTCGACAACTTGGACTTGTGCTAGACAGTCTATATCCCTTTGCTGCTTGCTTTTTTTTTGACGAACATATATCATTGGGGGGAAAATTAATAGGAAACATGCCAGCACTATATATTAATTTTCTGTAGTATGTGAGCCAGTGTTTTTAGATTTTAGGGACAGATTTGTATTCAGCAGAAAAGAATATCAAGATTTATTTTTAATTACTCCCCTGATTGTGGAAATGAGAAGAAGTTGTATGATCGCCATGTGTTTTTCTGACTAAATGACTTCCAAGTTTCTTTATTCTGTGACTTCTAAGTTTTGCTTTGGCTCTTTCTCTTGTATAACATAATTGGCTTTTGATGTTTTTTTTCCTAGTGCTTTTCACTGCTTCATTAAAAAAGAAAACTGGATGTGAGATCAGTTGCAAGAAATCTGGATCTCTTCTCATGAAAAATTAAATTTTTTACTAAATATTGGCCTGGCACAAAGCATGCCTGCAGTGTTGCTACTCATCTCCTGTGCTTGATTAGTAACCAACACAGCTTGAGGCTTAACTCTTATTCAGGTTCTTAGAGAACTTACTTAACTGTCAGTTTCTTCTACAGAACATACGGAAACTTGAGAAATACTAAGCAATATGTATGGTTTAATCATATATAGTGTGATGAAAATAGTGAAAATTTATGACCCACTTATGGGAGAATAGACTACAAACACTAACAAAATATACTACAAAGAAGTGTGGTAACTGAAACCATGAAAAGTACCCCTTATTGTGATGGAAGGATGGTTCCTGACGTGTTCAATCCCAACTAATGTCCAGCAGCCAATCTCCCCATTTGCTGTGCTAGATCACAGGCTGCCATGCTTAAGAATAGGAACTATTTGTCTCAACCCCAATCAAACAAAGTAACTCCGAAATTCACCTCACAGTACAAACCTGTGTTTTCAGCTTTTGTTTCCCATCAAAAGACTTCAAACACAATTTACATTGCTCTGTTTATCTTGCTGACACTTAAGTTGCTTATCTTTCTTTTCACTCTGCCTGCCAGTATAACATTATTCCTCTGACTTCAATCTTCCACTTTCTTTCCTTTCACAATCTCTGTATCTCTTTCTTTTACCATGTTGCTAATTATTCAATGCATATACTAACCATAAACATAACTGGATTCTCCTCCAACTTCTATAATTCCTATAGTCTAATTAAAGTTCAATTAAGAAGAGACTTCGCTTTCTCTCAACATCTAGGTTGAATCTCATTTCCATTATTATACTAGTTAATAGCTTTGGAGAATTTGCTTAACTTTATTGGCTTACAGATCTCCTTCTGTTAAGCATGTATGAAAGTAGTCTTCATAATGTTGTTGTGAGAATTAAATATGTTAATATTTCTCAGGTGCTTAGAACAGTTTGTGAGACGCAGTGTTATATTAATGAAATGAAAAGCAAGTAAGAGCGTGGCTACCTCTTGTACTGTAGGCAGAACAAGTTGGTCTTTTTCTAAGTACAGTCAAATCTTTTATTATTTAAGAAAGTCACTTCTGCTTCTATTTGTCTCTGCATTACAGACAATCGCTGATTTACTCATCATTATTCACTGATCCTCTGGTATCTGTGTTGAAGTCTTTCTTTGACTTTCAAGTACTGCCCTTATGCTAGACTACAGAATCCATAGAGGGCCAATTCTTCAAGCTGGCTTCTCAATTCCCCTTAACTGAAATAATCTTCCCACTTCACCTCCACTAGCTGCACACCAAGAACGACAGTTGTAAAAGGGTTTGCAGTTTATGAACTGCATACAAACACATGACAAGAGGGTGATCAAGACTGAAATCCCCAAAGGCAGAAGTGACGATGGAAAAGTTCTCTCCTAACTGGGTCCTTGGCCCATGACTATACTCAGTATTGTTCTGTCATTCCAATGTATTGGTCCTCTCAGATCAATAGCTTTGAAATCCCATTATCTTACTACAGCATACTCTGCTTCTAGATTATTCTCAACCCTTGTTCTTCTTCCTTATTTATCACAACCTTCCAGTATTACTTCCTTTCTAATACAGATTTGATATCATGAATTGATACCTATACCTAAACCTTCAAGTGTCTGTTATTAACACTCATCACCCAAATCTCAACTGTTATAAAACTGACCACCTTATCCAGACCGTACCTAAACAGCTAATAAAGACTGGTGAGTCTTATACATTAGGACACACTGGTGCTAATGTAAACTCATGGACATTAATCGCAGAACTGCACTTAATATTTCTTTATAATCAATTAAATATCTCTAAGTTGTCCTCATTTCTAGGCTCCATATTTACTATAACAAAATTTCTCCATATTCTCAAACTGCAAGCCTCAGAGAAATCTTTGCCTCTTATTTTTTAATAAATAGAAATTGCCTTATACTTCACAACCAACTCTATTACAAATTCTTAAATGCTAACATCTTTTCTCTATTCTGTTACAACTAGAGAGTTATATTTCTTTTTTTGCTAAAACCTGTAATCTCCCCACTGTACCATTAGTTCTTGAGCACAGTCTCATTTTTCTATTTCAGAAATTTTGACTACCATCTTTTCATGACCTTAACCATTTTCTCTGTCTTCAATCACTCCATTAGAATTTTATTAGTACATTTCTACCTGTATTACACTTATTTCCCATCCTACTGTCATTTCAGCTACCTGCCTTTTACAGACAACTTTTTGAAAGAGTTTCATATACTCTCCATTTTGTTATCTCTTTTTAACCACTCAAACATAATGAATGGCTTTTTGCTCTTATTAGTTTGATTAAATGGACCAAGGTAAAAGTTACGTTCATGGTATTTGGTCTAGTGGACATCTTTTCAGTTATCACACGGCTTGATCTTTCAGCTGTTTCCAGCGTCTCCTTACTTCTTTCCTTGTTTGACGCACATCATGCTTTCTGGATTCTCTTCACAGTCTTTATTTTTTTTCTAAATCATCACTAAATGTTGACATTTCTTATTACTCTTGTCCTGAACTTCTTTCCCTAGCTACTCTGTCTCCAGGATAAGAGGATGATGTTCCAACATTTACTGAGCGTTTCTTTATTGCCAGGCACTAGTCTATGTACTTAATGTGCTTTAATTAAATGCTCAGCATCTCCATAAGGTATTCATATCATTATTCCTTTTGTTTAAAACTAGGATACTCGTGCACAGAGGATTTAATAAACTCACTCAAGATAATTCAGATGATAAGTGTCAGGGTCAAGATTCAAATTTAGTCAGTCTAGTGCCAGAATTTATGTCTTATACTACCATCTTAAAATAACATGATCCAGAAACTTAGCCCTCATCCATTTCCAGGTTTCAGTTTTATCTAAGTATTGATCATTTTTGTTTCTACCTCTTTGAACTAGACACATTTATTAAGCCCTTTTGAATATTACATTACCAACTCAATGAAATATATCCAGAGCTTAATTCATGTCTCTATTCAACCTCTAAATATTCTTAATCTCTACCATTCTATTGCCTACACACAGCAGCTTCACTACTGGAAGGTCAAGTTAAATTTCTAAGAGTTATTCTTGTTTCACTGTTTCCTACAACTCCCACTACCCAACAAATCAGCATAATCTGCTAATTTTACCTACTCAGTGTTTTTTGAAAACATCTTTTTAATTCTATTCCCATGGTCACATCCTCAAACCAGCTGTCTCTGTGACTTATAGGAAGTTGCAGACTTACTGGAGTAGTCTCCTGAGGTTTTAGTTTCAAATCTTTGGTTTTTTAATGATAATTTTTTTCAAAGAAGCCAGAGTAATGCTTTTAATGTGGAAATATATTAATGATATTGCCAGTTAAAATTTTTAAAATGATTCTATTTCCATCAGCAGTGGGTTAGACCACTCCTTGATTCTGATATATTATATAGCTTCACTCATTCTTATTCTTTTTCTTTAATTGCATTTTAGGTTTTGGGGTACATGTGAAGAATATGCAAGATTGTTGCATAGGTACACACATGGCAGCATGATTTTCTGCCTTCCTCCCCTTCACCTATATCTGGCACTTTTCCCCATGCTATCTCTTTCCAACTCCCCACCCCCTGCTGTACCCCCCCATTTCCCCCTGACAGACCCCAGTGTGTGATGCTCCCCTTCCTGTGTCTATATGTTCTCATTGTTCAACACACACCTATGAGTGAGAACATGCAGTGTTTGATTTTCTATTCTTGTGTCAGTTTGCTGAGAATGATGGTTTCCAGGTTCATCCATGTCCCTACAAAAAACATGAACTCATCATTTTTGATGGCTGCGTAATATTCCATGGTGTATATGTGCCACATTTTCCCTGTCCAGTCTATCATCCATGGACATTTGGTCTTTGCTATTGTAAACATTTGGTCTTTGCTATTGTAAACAGTGCTGCAATGAACATTCATGTGAATGTGCCCTTACAGTAGAACAATTTATAATGCTTTGATATATATCCAGTAATGGGATTGCTGGGTCAAATGGAATTTCTATTTCTAGGTCCTTGAAGAATCGCCACACTGTCTTCCACAATGGTTGAACTAATTTACACTCCCACCAACAGTGTAAAAGTGTTCCTTTTTCTCCACATCCTCTCCAGCATCTGTTGTCTCCAGATTTTTTAATGATCATCATTCTAACTGGCTTGAGATGGTATCTCAATGTAGTTTTGATTTGCATTTCTCTAATGACCAGTAATGATGAGCATTTTTTCATATGTTTGTTGGCTTCATGTATGTCTTCTTTTGTAAAGTGTCTGTTCATATCCTTCGCCCACTTTTGAATCGGCTTGTTTGTTCTTTAGGTGGCAAAACTTATTTCTAAAAAGTATATAAATAGACAAAATATAATGCTTACTTCTATTTCAGTTGGAAGTAGCAACTAATTATATATAATCAAAAAAGACAAAGATTATCATACAGACTTTGAAGTTTGCCATGTTGATGTACATTTATTTAAAGTGTTAATAGTCTAAAAAGTTGAATAATTTAGATGCAATAAAAAGTGCTGTATGAAAATTGGCATAGCATGTTTCAGACACCTGAACAGTTTTATCATAAAATATTACTCCGTAAATCATTGTAATGGAATCATGAGAAAAGGCCAGTCCAAGAACATGTTAACTTTATAATTCTAACGTTAAAATTAAACAGGAACATGTGTTACATAAGCCAACACTGGGTAATTTGTCTCTAAGATGACGAACACTTTGAATTTGTAGAGTAACTGGCCTAGAAATTCTATATCCTCTTAAAAGCACTCTATAGATCCAATGCAGAAATCTGGAAAAGGCTAACCATTTCTACTGAAATCAACAGACTTATAAACCTGGAAGACATCCTAGAGGTCATTGCTTCCAAGCTCTTCACATTGCAAGTGAAAATGATGAAACAGAGAAAACCTTCCTTCATCAAGATGAATTTCTGGCAAACAGCAGGATTGATTAGTGTCTCAGCCTCTTGACTTATAAACTAATACCCCTTTTTCACCACTAAACATTTGATGGAGCCAGATATTAGCAATGATAGAAAATACATTAATGTCTTATTTACATGTACAGAATGCTGAGGTATACATCTTATTCATTGATTTAGCAAACATATGGGGAATTTTTCAAAGAGCACTTTACAAAGTATGATGTTTTATGCAAAATGAAGTGAACGGATGAATAGATCTTAAGGGCATTCGGACACTGTAAACAATTTAGAAACATGGAAAATGTGACCTTGAGAAACATAAAAGAACAAAATAAATGTCTATGATTCATTCTGGACAAGCTGATGGGTGATAAGCAGTAAGACTTGATCATTTAGAGAGTAAGGACAAAGGAAACTCATTCCTTGTAATTTATATGAGATGTCGGAATACATTTGAATCAAAGGATTTCAAATTCTTGGCAAATGGGGAAATGTGTTGTAAACTGTGACAAATACATTCCATTTGCCCCTTTAGGTCACACTCTTTAACCTCTCCCAAATTTTCCTTAGCTATGGAAGAGTGAACTAAATTGATTACATCAGTGAGATCCCATACACTCTCGCTTCTCACTTCTGATTGGGTTGGGTCACCAGGAAATACTGGAAGAAATCTAAGGGAGAGAAGAGAATGAGCATATTTGAGAATAAGGCATTTATTTTTCTAGTTTTCGCTAGGTAGGGTGGCTGGCTGCATCCGTCAGCAGAAGACCACTGCCTCTCTTGAGGTTACCTGACCAGTGTGACATTTTTCCTTTCTGGGTTCAGAAAAGCTCTCCTATTGTTCCTTAGTTCCTAGGGTGTTAGTATCTCTGCAGCTACTAGTCCCTTTTTCTTAATAATGCTTTATGATTTCCCTGCTCTAATCTCTGAGTATAACATTTCCAAATACCTTTTTCTTGATATATCTCAATTTTAATTATTCCATTTATTTCCTACTGGGCCTCTGTTTGACATAGTAATTGTTATGGGAAGTGATCGCTAGAAACTGGTCTTTAAAATGAGATTCTACAGTTTTGTTTGCCATATATTTAAGGAGCACATGATGACTTCCTTGCCAGAGGAAAACAAGACACAGATAATTCACAGAATATAAAAAAAATCATAATTATTCAAATGTAAACTAAAGGGACATGGGATGAAGCACATGGAAAAAAAGGGGGGTATTAGAAGTGGCTCTGACACTTAGTTACTATGGGAGGCAGAAAAGAAAAATCATAACAGGCTTAAGATTTCTACCCTTAATAAAACTTGCTTGTAAGATTTGTTCTTGGCTGAAATGTGGTTTTTCTGTTAGGAATGATTCTCCCCAAAATTTCAGACTACCAAAAGCATTCAACTGTACAACATAAAATGCATTGTGTGTACAAAGATACTCTTAGTAGCACCTCATTATGATCATACTCTTTGTACACATAATGCATTTTATGTACACTTGGTTTCCTTTGGTAGTCTGAAATTTTGGTTTGTGCTAGCAAGCAAGTACCTAAGTAATTAGTCCCCAGTTCAAATCCTGCAAACGGAATATCTATTGAGCTCCCTGGTAGATATTATATACCTGCTGTCACAAATCATGTAGGAGGAATTAGGCAGTTCCTGTGTAACTCTGCTGGCTAAGTGCTCTTGAAATCTTGTGCCAGGTTTCCCCTGCTCTTCTCTTATTCTACCTTTCTATGTGCTCATTTTTCTTTGTATCATTTTGTTGTAGTAAATCATATCATGAATACAACTATATGCAAGTCATAAATTCCTCCTAATAAATCAATAAACCAGGGCATGATCTTAGAGTTCTCCAACATCCATAGTAACAGAATAGCTTATAGTAATTGTGGAATCTCCTGACTACTTCTTAACACCCTAGAGAACATATATAGAAAAACAAAGAGAAATGAACAACTATGGCTATAAAATTAAGACCGTGTATGAAGAAACAAAAGTCCTTCTCCATGACAATTTTGAAGTATCTTATTTCTTATAGTCTCGGGGTAGATGTAGCTGAGAATCAAGCACAGATTAGACAATCTATCCCTACAAATTTCTTACATTAAAGTAATGACACTGACAGGAAAAGAGTGAATCCTAAAACACTGGCTGTGAATATTATCTCCCTGAAGTGCTTATGTTATAGGTGGCGAGCTATCCCCGTATCTGAGAGATCCCAGTTCACCTCTGCATTAAAGCCTTCCTGCAACAATGGATTCCCAAGCTGGTACCAATTTTCACCTTCATCCCTTTTTGTTCTCCGCAGGGCTATACTTGCATTTAATCTCAACATAATCTATATTGACCAAGGGGTTATAGACATGGACCAGGAGGTAACCACACATTAAGAGAATTACAATATCCCCCTCCCCCAAACTGCATCTGCAGAATCCCAAAGAGCATGTGGTAGGATGAATATATATATTTGGCAAAGGGAGAAGAAATATACATTTTAAATAGCTCAAATTTGTTGACACCAGTGAGCCCAATTTGGGCTCAGGATATGAGGCCTTGGCTCAGGTACGTAGGTGTGATAATGAAAGTATGCCCGAACAGTAGACGCAACTCAACAATAGCCTACACTTAATAAAACCAACATATCTGATATGTTGGCGTACTATACAGGAAGGAACTGAAAGCTCAGGAAATTGGAATGGATCTTGTAGTGAGAGCTAATCAATCATGTTATTTCCACAATTCCATAGTAAATAGTTAAATGGATGTTATTCTTTTAGTGACTATCAGAATATTAAAACTGATTATCTGACCACAAAATAAGAGCCATTATAGTGCAAATTAAAGCCAAATTAAAGCTCCCAAGCCTTCACCACTGGAGATAGTGTACCAAAAACAGTAATATCACATTCCTGAAATAACAATAGGGACTAGGACTACTATCAAAGACTACAACTGCAAGGATGATAGTTCCTAATGTATCTTCACTATATATATCTGTTTGGTCCACAAACAGAAACAAACTCACATGAATGCAGTATGGAGAGTTTCAGCTTCCCATGAACTAAATGAAAGTAAAAATGCAATTCACAGTCGCAGTTATAGATGTGTTACTTTTACTGTCAAATTAAATATAAACCCTTGTTCCTGCTATTTAGTTATTGATTTTTTGAGTCTATTCTTCTCTATCCCAGGGGTAAACAAAATCAGAAATAATCTGGATGCACATAGCCTTAATAATACTACATAATTTTTGTTTTATCTTAGGACTATGCCCTTTATTTATTTATTTGTTTATTTTTATAAAATAACAGGGACCATGATCAACTTAACATTGTGATGTACAAAACATCCCATGTGTCCACTACGTTGATAGCTTTGTGCTAGAAGTATCTCACCATCAAGAAGTGTCAAATACCTGTATGTCTAGTAAGATATGTGAGCCATAGGGTTGAAAATAAACCCTGGAAAAATTCAGAAACCTGACCTGTCATTGAGGTTTGTAGCTATTTGTAACATGATGCTTGTCAGATTTTCTCCTCTAAAGTATGAGATGAGAAGACGTGCTTTGGATATTCCATCATGAAGGAAAGCAGCACAGTGCTTGGCAAAGCTTTTGGGTTTCAGAAGAAATATACACAGATCACTATTGGACATGTTGTTCCAGTTCTTTTATCAGATGACCCTGAAAGGGTACAGTTTTGAGCAGATCACAAAGCAAGAACGGGCCCTGCAAGCAAGTTCAGATTAGAGTACAAGCTGCCCTGCTCTTCAGACTTCATGACTAAGCAGGATGTGGGATAAGAATGTATGCTGAAAAACAGAGGTGGAACAGTGGGTCAGATAGCTTTCCACTACTCATCCAGTGCCTCTTCTTCTCCAGCCTGCCCTCTCCCCCAGGGGCCTGACTGTATCGATTACATCAGCAAGTTCCTATAAAGTCTGGCTTCTGTTTGGGTTAAAAAATGAGAAGCACTGGCATGAGGTGAGGATGAGGGAGGGGGGAGGAAGGAAAAGAATGAGGTTAGGCTGTTTATTTCTCTGTTCCTTTCCCGAGTTTTGCCCTGGCCTGTGGCATCTCTCAACTGAAGTCTCTGGTTCTCTCAAGGTACCACATGACTCCCTTTATTCTTCTTTTTCTTTGTTTGTAAGTTGTTAGAAACAGCGACAGCTCTGCTACTGTTAGCCTCTCTTTTCTTCTCTATTTTTTTTTTGTGATTTTTGTACATCTTGCTTATTTTTGGGTAGTCTCTTTGTAAACATACACTGTTCAAACGATCTCAATTTTAGCTTGCTATCCCTTTCCTGTTGGGACCTTTACTGCATAAGAACTGAAAGCATGTAGCCCGCTCCTCACAAGGAGGGAAATAATAGTGAGATAGCTGTTTCCATGGGGAGCTAAAAAAAGGAACATGAAATCAGCAGAAACAGAAGGCTTTTGAGTAGAAAACAGTAAAGAAATGTAGATGATTTGTATACGTTAACATGAAAGAAAACAAAGTAGATGATGGGTAACTTGGTGTTTTTTTAAGATAGAGTGTTGCTCTTGTTGCCCAGGCTGGAGTGCAGTGCACTGCAACCTCTGCCTCCCAGGTTCAAGTTATTCTCCTGCCTCAGCCTCCCAAGTAGCTGGGATTACAGGTGCCCACCACCACGCCTGGGGCTAATTTTTGTACTATTAGTAGAGGCAGGGTTTCACCATGTTGGCCTTGCTGGTCTCAAACTCCTGATCTCAGGTGATCTGCCACCCAAAGTGCTGGGATTACAGGTGTGAGCCATCACGCCCGATCATAACTTGGTTTTTATTGAAGATGCAAGATTCCTCTATGAAAAAAAAAAACAAAGAAGAATGCAAGATATATCTCGTTTAAGAAGAAAGTGTTATTGTTGGACCACCTTCATGTTCATCATTATTATCATCAATAGTAGCATCCTTCATTAACATCATGGTAAAAACAAAAATAATCAAGACAATAGCTGTAATATTCTTAGTGAGAATGTTATAAATAGTAGTGGCTGTACTTATGTATGTTTTGGACAAAGCCACATTTATAAGATTAGTGGTAAGCTGATTCTGGAGATATAAATAAAAGATAAAGAGAAATTGAAAAAAATTAGCAAACATAATGCAGAATCTTCAGATGATAGCAAAGATTTTGAAAGCTAACTAAAAGAGTGCTAATTCAGCCACAAATATTTATTGAGTTCCCTTTGTATGCCAGGCACTCAGATGAGTTCCGAAGCTGCACAAGTGAGCAGAACTAGGAGGCCTCATTTTAAAACTACTTCTGTTCATGGTAATGTGAAGAGCCAGTGAATAGAGTTATTATTGTTATTACTTTATTCTTGGTTATTCAGTAAAGTCAACTAAGAGCTACTTTAAAATATCAGTTTTCTCAGTAATACAGGCTGATTTTGTCAATCTCTATTTAGTCACCTAAGAAGTATTCTGTATTGATGTGGCCATATCTATTAAAGATAGATGGAAAAAGTAAAAAAGATACTCTTACTTATTAAGGTAAAAAAATTAATCAGGAGAAGGTGAAAGCTGGGATGCAAACTGATACAGATGTCGATTCTTAAGTTTTCTAAAGCTCATATTTATCCACAGTTCTGGCCCTACCATGTAAACAGAAAGCAGGATTAGAGTAGTTGAAATTAAAATGTCCATTCCTTTGGAAATGATCAATAGAGCTTCTTTCATTTATTCTTCTTGTGGAAATTCCTAAATTCCCTTCCCTTTGTTACATATTGGCCCATTAACTAATTTTTATTATTGGAATGAAAAGATAATGCCCACTAAATGAAATTAACTAGTTTTAAATGTATAGGACTTTCTATATTTTCAATCTGAGATAAAAGTAATCTTCACAAGCCACAGTATTTGTCTTAATCTTTGGGGCTGGTTTTCACATTTATTTGAAAAACAGTATTCATGAGAGGAAAAAGTTCAAAATAAGAGTTGATGATATGTGTCTATCTTTTTCTCTACTAACTAAAGAAATAAAATAATTATAAATTTATAATGACAAGAATAAAGAGAAAGCTGTTAGAAGATGTGTTCCATCAAAATTAAGAAGAAAATTAAGAGAAAAATAGAAATAATTAGGAAATAATAGTGCATCCCGTACAAGTGAGGGATGGACATACAAGGTGTCAGCTGTGTGGCTGGCAAGACAGGAACAGTCCAGGTCAGAAGAGGAACATTGAGACCTAAAGCAAGAGGTTCTCCAGGAAAAATCATACAGCTATTGTGTGCTATTCTGTGTATAAAGTGAAACAATTTTCCTTCCTCCCTTCCTCCCTTCCTCCCTTCCTCCCTTCCTTCCCTCCTTCCCTCCTTCCCTCCTTCTTGTTTTTTTGAGAGAGGGTCTCGCCTTGTCACCCAAGATGGAGTACAATAGTGTGATTATAATGGTCACAGCTCACTCACTGCAGCCTCATATTCTCAGGCTCAAGAGATTCTCCAGTCTCAGCCTTCTGAGAGGCTGGACTACAAACATGCACAGCTGTGCTTCACTACATATTTTTTAAAAAAAGTTTTTAGTAGAGACAAGGTTTTGCTCTGTTGCCCAGGCTGGGCTTAAACTCCTGGGCTCAAATGATCCTCCTGCCTCAGCCTCCCAAAGTGCTGCGATTACAGATAGGAGCCATCATGCCCAGCCAAAATATTTTCCTATTTAATTTTTGTTCTGGAGTATGAGGAATCACCTACTTATGAAAATACTGATAAAATTAGCCAATAAACTCACCAAAGCATAATAGCTACTTCTAATGTATATTAATTTTGGGGATGTATATGGAAATATTCAATGGACTTTCGGAAAATTAATTTTTTTTTTTTTTTTTGAGATAGAATCTTACTCTGTAGCCCAGGCTGGAAGGCAGTGGTGCAATCTCGGCTCACTGCAACCTCTGTCTCCCGGGTCCTGGTTCAAGCCATTTTCCTATCTCAGCCTCCCAAGTAGTTGGAATTACAGACACAGGCCACCATGCCCGGCTAATTTTTATGTTTTTTAGTAGAGACAGGTTTCAACATGTTGGCCAGTCTGGTCTTGATCTCCTGACCTCATGATCCACGCTCCTCGGCCTCCCAAAGTGCCGGGATTATAGGTTTGAGCCAGAGCCCAGCCAATTAAGTTTTTTAATATGGCAGAAACCGAACATTAATAGTAGAGAGGCCTAATGATCAAATACCTTTTTAAATAAACTATGCAGAAATCTTTTAAATCAACTCTATTATTATTTCTCTATTTTTAAGCTAAGTATCTGGATGAATACACATTCAAGGAAAAGTCTGTTCCAGAAATGATCTATTCCTGACATTAAAGCAGGCATGTCTACAGACAGCTTTCTTTCTCAATTAGCTTGGGGCTGGTTACAATTCCAGTAATTAGAGGGTTACAGAAAAGGGATATAAAAAGTAACAAGCAACAACTGTGGATCCCTAACTAAGGCAGATATATGAGGTTCTCTCACCCAACGAAGGTCCCAACACTTAGAAGTTAAAGTACTTAAAAAATAACAACTGTGTGAGGTCTCCCAAACTCATGGCCTCTTTCTATTCTCACCTATCCAGGGATAATGGAAAACTAGATTCTCACCCTGGCCGAGCCAGCCACTAACCAGGGTATACAATAAGTGTACTGAAGCTCCAGAGATAAGAAAAGTGTGACAATATGGAAGTGTACCTGAGTCCTGTGCTCCTAGAAAACAGTGCTGAATAAGAACCCCCCCACTCTTTGGGTTCCAGGAAAGGGCTTACTGCAGAGAGCCACACTTCTCCCATAAGACCTACTTAAGACTCAGGGATGACCTTTCTGTTTCACCTTGAAGATGACCAGACACAGATGATTCAAATTCCCATTCCTTGTCTCACAAACAACTAGCTGAACTGTTTGTACCCACTGACCAATTTGAGCAAAATGCTCATTAACTTGACTTTATCAAATTTGAGTCAGGCTTCTTTCTTTGGAGGGTCCCAAAATTTGACCCAACCTTGTACTTTAGGCAAGCATTGGGCGCTTACGCAGATAATAGAATGTACAGCAACCATCCTCACCCTCAGTGGCCTCTCCTGAGAACTGGCTGACAGCAAAAAAAGAGGCCGCCTGCTCAACTATCTAATCGCACCACCTGCTCATCCCACTCCCTACACCTGATCATTTCTATCTTTGTTAACTCTTCCCAATAAAAGAATTCTCTGTCTGACGTTTGAGACATTTATAGGTCTCATGTTTGGAACATTTTCCCTATTGCAATAGTCACTCTTCTATTCCAGTAGTCTTTTCAAATAAAGTCTCTCCTTCAAGTCTGACTTTATTTCTTGTTTAACAAGGGAATGTACAAGTCTGGAGCCTTTTTATAAAATAAGGGCTTTTTCTATATTTTTCTTCTATTGCCTACCCTCTTCTCTTTCTTCCTCT
This sequence comes from Callithrix jacchus, assembly GCF_049354715.1. Lineage (NCBI taxonomy): Eukaryota > Metazoa > Chordata > Mammalia > Primates > Cebidae > Callithrix > Callithrix jacchus. Next base: position 33,236,056 of record NC_133504.1, read on the forward strand.
TACGCTCTTCTCTTTCATTTTAATGCATCATCAAATATACACCTCTGTTATTTTCAGGTCATTAGCTAATGTTAATTGCCCCAAGTGGCATTTGTTAGATAAAATTGTAAATTAAAACGTTAGCAGCATGTTAATTTTGTTCTTTTTTGATATTTATTAAACGCCAGTGACTTAAGTATTTTATCCTATGTCATCTTCAGCACAGCACTGTAGAGTAGCTACTGTTATTCAAGCCCATTTTACAAGTGAGGGAATTTAAAATGAATGAGGGTTAGGTAACTTAGCCAAGCCACTCAGCACTCAGGTACTACGTGGCCGATCCAAGATCTAAACCCAGGTTTCCAAGTTAGCCCAAGACCAGATTGCATATATTTATGATCACATTAAGTATGCCCTGAAATGAACAGAGCTGTGTCTTGGATGGCATATTAAAATAAAACAAAGAGAGCGCAGTTTTACATACTTCATGCTAATTGTGACAAGTGGAACTTGTTTGATAAAATTGTGGGTCAAATGTTAGCATCTTGTCTTTCTAATGACTCTGGCAAAGGATGTTATAGTGAAAGAGTAAGATCAGATGTGAGTGTGAAAAATGGCAAGGCAAGGAAGTGTGAACACAGAACATATACTACCGCGCTTGGAAACAGGACTCTCTATGGAAGGGTAGGTAGATATACTGGACTAGATGTAGGGAGATGCAGGCATAAGAAATCATAATTTTTAATATTCATATTAAAATGTCAGTATTCTTTATACAGAATTTAAGGACAAACTTAGAGGAATATGGTGAGAATAATAATATAGGGAAGAGAAGCAATTTATGGAGTAAGTTCACAGTGTAGGCAGGAGGTAAAGACATTAAAAGCACATTTAGAGTGACTGGCCCTTAAAAGATTAAAAAAACTCACAGGAAAAGAGAGTGTTGAAGTCAAATTAGAATGACTGTAAGAAATGGAATTTTTATATGTGATGAACAATATTTTCTCAAAGAAGTCCAAGAAACGGTCATGTACTGAAAAATGGAGATCATAGGCAACTATAATTGGTGAAGATTTGCAAGAATTACTGAGGAGAGTTGGAGATAATGCACCAGAGACTAGGAGACACTGGCTGGGCCCTGGGTGACACTGAAGGCCATAAATTGGTTGGCACTTTCCTGGTGTAGCTTTCAGCTCCTGGTAAGAGATTTCTTACTTCATGAGCAACTATTTTTTCCATCACATACAATGGTAGTGAATATTTCATTTTGAATACAAATTCTTAGTTCATTTTACTTTATTTTAGAAACTGGAAGTCAAATATATTTGAAATGTGAGTTATTTAAATGCATGGAATTTTACATCCATATTCATTTAAAGTGTAAAATTCTGTGACCAGAGATTTGATAGAAATGTTAGTTGAATGAAACTGTGTTTTGATTTTGATAACTGTTCTGGGCCAAAAATCTAGTTACCCATGTTGATACGCTGATTTAAAATCTAGTTCCCCATGTTGACACGCTGGTTTAAAATGTACTTATCCATGTTGATACGCTGGTTTAAAAATCTAGTTACCCATGTTGATAGGCTGGTTTAAAATCTAGTTACCCATGTTGATACGCTGGTTTAAAATTTAGTTTGGCATGTACTAATAAAAACTTCCAGTCAATAAAGCTTTTCGGTCTTAAATGCTTTTTGGAGCCAAAAGTAGAATGCTGGTCTTTGTCTTCAAAGCCATCACCACAGAAAGCTTTCAAGTTGTTTTCACCCTGCCACTGTCCAAATAAAAACCAAGTTGAAAACAGCTGCCTGCAATATCTTTTAATATGCTGTATAAATATTATTTGGCTGCTTTTCTCTGCAGGTATCAAGTAAATGTTAACACTACTTCATGTCATTCAGAGTAAGCTACACCAGTTAAGTTTTATTTCAGATGGACTGGTAAGGTCCTAACATAGAGGTATGCAAATTCTTTTTGAAATACAAATGCTTAAGTATTTGTAAGAATTAACTCCAAGAGCTCTGAAGAACTATTGTAAATGAAATCTTTAAGGATTTAAAATATAATACACTATTGTCAGGTATACATAGCTTATGTTATTTAACAATTTCAAAGTATACTGTGTTATTTCTATAATTAAAATTTTCAGATGAATGTACCCTAAGGTAACTCATTCTGGGAATTACACAGCTCACACCTGTGGATATACTGCTGGCATGTTTAAGAGATTTGTATGAACGTTTCTAAAGTATGAATGTTCATTTACTTAGTTGGCTATATTTAAATATGAGATACCTTGTGGCCAGCTCCTACACTAAATCTAGAGACAAATTTAAACTCATTTGTTTTGTCATTATGTAAAATACTGATAACATACCATGGAGGCAAACTATGAAGAATTATTTATAATATAAACAGTTTGGGGGATTTTCTTCTAAATTATGGCTTTGCTTGTATTAAAATTTGTTAACTGGACCATAAAAGTAGTTTTATGCACTGGTGTCATTGTTGATAATAGTAATATAAACATGCTACTTATGCTTTACAGAGTGACTTTCACCAGATAATTGTGCGTTGCATAAAAAGCATGCCAAACAGCTGATGTTAAGCAGCCTTAGTGCATGCTAAGGGGCCACGGATTAACTGTATCTATATAGTCCTTGGTGGGGAACCATGAAAGACAAAGAAGTTCCAAAGTCAGTGCTTCCTAATGATGACTGACAGAGGAACTGGGCCTTGGCCCTTTGCTGCTCAGAAGCTATCATTTAAGCACTGAGCTACCCATTTGCTAATACTGTGGAAAGGTGAACCGTGGGCCCCAGAAAGTAAGCAGGGAACTGATGGCTGCATTACGTTATTTTGTCTAATCACCATAATCTAAATAAACATGTTACATTTTAAGAGCTTATGGGTCAAATTTGAATCGTTTGAAAATCTTACCAGTTGATTAACACAGATAGGATAAGTTCTTTTTAGTGTTGATTTCTTCATTTTCTCTGGAGCTTGGTACCGTCCATAGATTAAATAGCCCAGGGAAACAAAAGCCTTGGAACCCATAAACCAGATCAAAAATAGGGGCCACAAAAAGTCCAAAATCTCTAGAGTCAATAGGTTTAGTTCATAAGAATTCTGACACAGTATAGCACTTGATCTTGTACAGTCAGCACATAGGAAGACATTCAGTGGTTGCACGTGGCTTACACATATTATTCCAGGATTCACCACTACACAAAATGAAATGTGTACCTTCTAATTAAAGAGTTCCTCAATTTTCAGTTTTATCCATCTAAATACAAGAATTATTATAAAACAGAGATTTTTAAATTGATAGATTTATTTATGGTAAATAAAACTGTTTAATATGGTAAGTTTTAAGAAGGTACAGGTGAATATATGTAAGAATAGGTCTTTGTTAATGTACATGTCGCTAAGTTTGCCTAACTTCACTGAATTTTATTGTATCTTAATATGCCTTCTAATAAAATTTATTTTCTTTTCCTGAGATAAAACAGTCTTTGTAAATTTCTGAGTTTACATAGACTGAATTCCATATTCTAATTGTTGATATCTTAAGGAGTTCCCAGAGGTGGCACTCCAACCATGTTAGAAATTAAAAAAAAAAACAAAAAAAAAACGCACTCAAAAAATCTATGTCACCACTAATATGCATCAATGATGTATATGAGAAATCCATTCTAAAAATGCATCATTCACCCAAATTAATTCATTAATACTTTTTAAAAATGACAGATTTAGATGATCAGTTGAAAATATTATTCTTGACCTTTGAGAACAATTTCAAATAGCACAATTTCATCTTCACAGCTCTTTCAGAGAGTCATTTTGCTGAATAACCATTATGGTGTTAAATTGCGCACAGAAAAACCAACAACTGAAAGATAATTTTGTCTTGGACTTAGAAGTAGATCAATGTTAAACCTGAAGAACAATCAAACTAAAGTAAACTAAACTATATTTTCTATTGCATTTTATGGAGAAAAGCTAAACCATGTAAATCCTAATTGAAGATTTTGTTAAATATTGGCTAAAGAAAACTTTAACTGACAGAACAGAAAGTTAAATCAAATAGGTCAACATATGCTTCAGGACAATAGCAAAGCATGTTGATGATGTGGCTTCTATTGCTAGAGCAAATCAATGATCTGCAGTGTAAATTAGGATCTAACTCATACGTATCTAATGCATTTAGATCTGCTTTTGACATTACATCCAGTTCCACTTTCCTGAGCAGTTTCATTACCAGCAAATCTAAATCATAGTCTGTATGTGATTGTAAGTCACTGACTGTATTTGTAAACTTGCTCTCCTAGAAAACAGTTATGATTATATTTTAGACATGATAAACCTTGAAATTCTCCACAAGCTTTACGGAGAGAAGAAAACAAATTTCAGAAGCTAGCTGTTATAGGGTGATTTTACTTAAAATAAATAAAATAAGGGTAGGCATCAAAATGTATAGTAGTTGTTGCAATAAGCAGTGTGAGAATAGTCATTCTCACCACATAGTGTAGGATAGATTCTGTGTTTCGTAAAGAGGCATATCAGAAAGCAGTTTAAAGAGCTTTCAGTGTGTCCATTAAAGACAGAAAATATTACTTTTTTTTGAACACTCCCTTTTGTAAGTTCATTTCTTTTTTCTGATATAATATGTGACTGCGACATTCTGTAATAATTAATTTCTAGCCTCTTGTTTTGATAATGTAAAAGTCCGAGTGCACCTGCAATTAAGCCCAATTATTTTTGACTTCTAAGGTTGTCCCTATAAATGAAGGCTGGTGAAAACAATACAGAGGTGGCTTGTCAAAGACTCCTTGAAAACTACGCAGTGTAAAGACTAGGCAATTATCATCAGTGCTAGTTTTTAGATGAGAAAAGACAGTTACAGCCAGAGAAATAGCATTCAAAATGAGTTCCCAAGTTAGGAGGAGTACCGGGTAACCCTCGGGGTTAATCAGATTTACAGAGGATGCTGCTTGGTTACCTAATGAGAGGCAGCTTGAACGTGGCAGTTTTGCCATGGTTCTTAAGGAAACCACTTATTTTCTTTTATTCTTCAGGTCAGTAAAATAAACCTGAAGAAGAAACGATATCAGAGGTTGAAGACCAACTTAATGAAATAAAATGACAAGACAAGAATAGAGAAAAAAGGATGAAAAGGAATGAACAAAGTCTCCAAGAAATATGGGACTATGTGAAAAGACCCAATCTACGTTTGATTGGTGTACCTGAATGTGATGGAGAGAATGAATCCAAGCTGGAAAATACTTTTCAGGATATTATCCAGGAAAATTTTCCCAATCTAGCAAAGCAGGACACTATTCAACCCCAGGTAATACAGAGAACACCACAAAGATATTCCTCAAGAAGAGCAACCCCAAGGCACATAATTGTTACATTCACTAGGGTTGAAACAAAGGAGAAGATACTAAGGGCAGCCAGAGACAAAGGCCAGGTTACCCATAAAGGGAAGCCTATTAGACTTACAGCAGATCTCTTAGCGGAAACCCTACAAGCCAGAAGAGAATGGGGGCCAATATTCAACATACTTAAAGAACAGAACTTTCAGCCTAGAATCTCATATCCTGCCAAACTAAGCTTCACGATTGAAGGAAAAATAAAATCTTTTATTAACAAGCAAGTACTCAGAGATTTTATTACCACCAGGCCTGCTTTACAAGAACTTCTGAAAGAAACATTATAGATAGAAAGGAACAACCAGTATGAGCCTTTCTAAAAATATATCAAAAAGTAAAGAGCATCAACCTAAAAAAGAATTTACATCAATGAATGGATAAAATAGCCAGTTAACATCAAATGGCAGTAACCCTGAATTTAAATCGACTAAATCCCCCAATCAAAAGATACAGCCAAAACCTAACGGTATATCCAAAGATACACAAAGACTCAAAACAAAGGGTTGGAGAAAAATTTACCAACCAAATGGAGAGCAAAAATAAATAAATAAACAAAAAGCAGGAGTTGCAATTCTCACATTTGATAAAATAGATTTCAAAGCAACAAAGATACAGTGGTAAAAGGATCAATGCAACAATAAGAGATCTTAATACCCAAGACCCATAACGAGATTTAGACTCAACGAGACAGAAAATTAATAAGGATATCCAGAACTTCAACTCAGATCTGGAACAAGTAAACTCAATAAATATTTATAGAGTTCTTCATTTTAAATACACAAAATATTGATTGGCTATTATTAATATCCATTTTTAGAATGAAGCAATCAATATTCCTGTTCTCTCTCCCTCTTTTTCTTCCTCTTTCTTCCTCTCCTTCTCTCCTTTTTTTACTTTTCAACATCCTAGTTCCTCACCTCTACTCAAAAAAAAAAAAAGAAATTGCAAAACTTGACAGTCCAACTAAGCACAATTATTTAAAAGCATGAGAAAAAGGATAATGAAAATTGGTTAGCATATAGACATAAAACAATCCAGATTTCTGTTTATTTTACTGACCTGAAAATATTACTTTTATTCTGTGATTGAGTTTCTGTGTGTATAGACAGACATACAGTAAATATATGTCAGTATACATATGTCAGTATGTATATATCCATATATAAATAAAATATACATACACAAACACATATACATGCATATATACATAGAGATGTAGAGAGAGAGAGAGTGATTGTGTAACTGTATTAAATAGAATAAAATTATTTTTCTTATTGTCTGTGGAGGTTTTATCCTAAATAACTGTAACTTATAAAATGGACTAGATTTTATTAGCTTTCAACTTACTTTAAACATCTTTCCATTTCCATAAATGATGTCAATAGTTTGAGCATTTAGCTGGTAAAACTGAGATAAAAGATTTTGACAGGAAATGCCATATGACTCATTGGATAGTTGGGGAAAATTAGTAAGGCAGCCAGTTCATCACAGTGCCATTTTAGATAATACAAGGAGCAGTACATTTTTAAACAATGGTGACAATGCTGTCAGATTCTAAATAAAAATTAATTGAGATTCTGCAAATTTAATAAATATGATGACAGATGACGTTTATATGATATATATAGCTGACTCTAAAAAAGTAGCTTTAGAGGATATCTAGTCACAATACCAGTACATGAAAAGATTTTATCTTCAAATCGAATGAATTTTTTTTTTGTTAACTGAATCAAGGACATCTAAATAACAGAAAACTACAGTACTAAATTGTACTGACTTATGTTTCTAAACAAGCCTTTATTGATTATCTATCAGGTTGCTGACGCCATGCTTCATGCTAGAATTATAACAAACAATGAGCAAGGCAGACATGGTGCTTAACCTCAAGTTGCTTCTATCAGAGCATCAGATAAAGATGAATACCCAGCAACTCTAACGTAACACATTTGGCACTATGGTAGAGGATGTATATCATTCTGTGGGAGAGAAATACATGAATGACAGCTGACATACTTCCTTGAGAACTGGACATTTGTGGGGAGATGTAAAGATAGGTTGGAGTGAGCCAGGGTGAGAGAAGGGCAGTGCCTATGTGTGCCTTCCTCAGCATTGTGGCTGATCAGGTGTTCTGAATAAACATCCAGTTGTGGAACAATTGGACTCAGGATAGGCTATAACGTTTCCGTGGAAGGTATAGAAGTATGGATAAAATAGAAAAGCTGTAAAGGCAATGGAATTCAGTGGTTTTACTCTGCTCAATTGATGCTTTGATTAAAATGTAAATAAAAGCAGAGGATGATTGGCAATTAGAAGCCAAGTATAAACATGAAAGCCCTCCTTATTTGCATACAAAGAGGCACTCCTGTCTTACAGTAGAAAAGTGGGGAAAGCTCCAACAGAGGTTAAACTCTCAATCGAGATAGGCTTGCTCTGTAGCAGTCAGAGCTCTGCCTGTGAAAGCATGGGAGACTGATGCAGGTGTTGATGCATCGAAATTCTTGAACCGACACACTTTCCTGAACCTGTGAGCCTGCGGAAGTAGCCCACTCCTCTGTGCTAATGACTAGAGCTCTGCTATTACCTGCAGACGATGCAGATGTCTCTCATCTATAATATAATATGCTCAACATCTCCCCCAACACAGCCAATAAATGGATTAAGTCACAATGTCACTCATCTGGGGATGTGCTAGATCTGCTGAAGGAGAAAAAGGACTAGAGTCCTAAAATACTGAAGAACCTAGGTAATGTGTACTGGTAGGAGCTGCAAAAGTAAATATGGCACTGAATTTTCAGGGCACTGGACAAAGACTTAATTTGAGATAGAAGGTAGTTTTTTGACATGAAAGGACCCTCTCTCCAGATGCAGGATTTAACATCCCAGAAAGGACCTTGGGAAACTATTTAAACAAACTGTTGGGATATCCCAGAGACGCATGGAAAAACTATGGTCTAGACTAAGTAAAATAAAATGTCTGACTTAGCATTAGAGACTGTGGAAAAACGTACTTGAGATGTGTATGTTGTCTATGTGTTAAAGTATGTTATAGAAGCTTGGAAACCCCACCCAAAACTGTTTCACTATGTCTCCTGAAAGATGCAATAATTTTCAAAGTGATTATGCATTAGCTCTGAGTGGCGCACCAGCGTTGTTAGGCTCGGTGGTTGGCTCTGCTCTCTAAGACAGGCTGACAGAAGAAAATGCCACTAAAAGCCTGGGCTACAAATAGCAAGGAAGTTGGTTGCAGCCTCACTCCCATTCCTTTCCCAGACAGGCCAGGTTTCAGCATGTAACGATGGAGGAAATTATTTCGATGAGAGGCAAGTCAAAGTGGCAGCCAAGAGGATTTGACCTACAGGGACTTACAGAGATGGTGAAGATGGTTAATAGTACATTGTGCCTCTCAAGCAACAAACAGGTATATTGCTCAATCTGTACACTCTAAATTAAGGAAAGATAATCAGGTTGTTGAGGACAGTCCCCCTAAATTAAAAACAACAATGAAAGATAACCCCCACAAATCTTTTGTCCTCTTTATGGACTTGAATGTTTTGGTTTTAGTTTTGTTTTGTTTTAACTTAGAGTCTATTGATTAAATAGAGATAACGCTTGTTTCCCAATATGCTTGTTTTAGATGTTGTCTGGTGAGTATAGTAACAAGGGGCTTAAGATTTGACTATACTTTCTTTATGGGGATTATTTTAAACTCCGTCTCATCTTTATCTTCTTCACTTTGGTAACTAAACCTCCGAGACTCTGTATTTCAACATCAGATGTTCTATAACCCCAGACTGACTGCTGTCCGTGGAATAGTAGTAGGTGGAATTGGCTACCTACTAGAATGAAGTCACTGGGAGCTTGGCATAAATCTGAAAAAATAATGCATACGATATTTATTTAAATATATTTGAATCTAATTCTCAAAATATATTTATCTTTGTAAAGTTAGAAGGACAGGGTCAATGTGTAAGAAATATTTTAGGGAATTTTGTCCAATATATACGTCCTCAAGAACGTAAGTATGGCACTGATTGTGATTAATCTCAGTTTTGTTCAGTGAGTGGGGCAAAGGGTGAATTAATACTCTAGAGACTTTCAGCCTATGCTTGCTTCCATTTTCCATACTGTGACTGGCTCCCCTTCTCCGCTATCCTTGCTATCTCTGAGTTCTGAATCTCTCAGGTGTCCTTCGGCGAAAGCCATCTCTCGTTTACCTCTGCATGCACTTTAGGCTGCAACTGCCTCTATGATAGTAAACGAGTTACCTTCCTCCATGTCTCCTCTCCTGTTCTGTTTGTTCTTGAGGATGTGTATATTGGACCAAATTCTCTAAAAGATACCTTACACATTGGCCCTGTCCCACCAACTTTACAAAGACAAATATATTTGGAGAATGAGAGTCAAATATATATAAATAAATATCTTACAAGTGATTTCTCCAGATTTATGCCAAGCTCCCAGTGACTTCATTCTGGAATATCTGCCCGACATTGGAACTTGCCTCTGCATGCAGAGTCATAACTATATTACCCCATGGTGCTCAAGCAGGGACAGGAAAGCAAGCTAGTCTTCCCTTCTAGAGATGTATATGTGAAATACAGATGGTAAATAAGAGGGCGAGTGAACTTTTCAGGGGCAGGACCTAGTGCTCTCAAACTTTCAGTAGTGACCAGATACCTTCTACTTTTACAAAGATGAGCCGCCTTCCTCAAAACTCAATTTGAATTCTCATCATCTGACACTGGAACACAAGGTATTTGTCTAGAAGTCAAGCATGGAAAATTGTATAAAACATGGAAAATGGTATTGAGGGTAGAGGTAAATTTCGAATTATGAAATGAAGGAGCAAATGACAATCCCTAACTGAGGGCACTGGGAGATGGACCCAATATCTCATAGACCTATAATGAGCAGGTTGTACCCTCTAAAGGCAATCTAGATAAATCGAGGATTATCTCCAGGGCCTCCATATTCTCTAAGAAAATCAGTGCTTCTTCGTGGGCATCCAAAGGGTTCCACTTGGAGGCAATATATAGGCCATATTTTCTTTCTCCCCTTTCTCTTCCATGCATTGGGTATGTATTCATTTATACTCCATTACAAGGATCATTATACGCTACAATCATACAAGGAGTTATGCAACAGGACAAACAGTATAGTATGCAATGTATTTCTGTCTTTTATATCTGTCATTCCAAAGCTGAACAAGGCAAGCTATTTTTCTCTTTCGCTCTTTTTATTTGCAGATCCAACTGGTCACACCACCAGTCTTCACCCAAGGGAAAACGGATGCAATCTTTGTATTGAAAGCCTAGACCAGTAGCTGAGTGCAGAACAATGAGATAGTCTTCATTGTTGTTGAACAGTGGGATACGAGATCTAGGGAAACAGCTTGGAGAGAGACTGGGAGGAAGAGGAGTTATACTACCTGACACCGTTTAAGAGAGAGAGATGTCAAGAGACAATGAACAAAAAACCATTTGGCACCATTATCTCTAGTGTGTGAACTTATTTAATCATGTAATTAAAAATTTTTTTTTCTGCTAATGGATATTCTCTAATCAACCTTGCAAAGCTTAAGGGCATGACTAAAAGGATTTGAAAATGAAGTTTAACAATGCTCAGAGCATTATAAGATAGGACTCACTGCAGAAACCTAACCAACATTGTCTAGGATAGCAGGTGAACATTAGTCTGATTTGGATTTTCCTCTTTCAAACTTCTGGTCTACTTACTCTACTGGCACATATATAATGTTAGCCCAAATTATTTCTTGGTAATGCAGGTGATATATGCATTAATGTCTTCATCTTTTGTAATACCTCAAAGCTGTGTTTCAATATTAATGGAATTAAAATTCTTCATGTATTTTTATTATTTTATTACTTTTGTTGCTACTGGCATTCACACTGCAAAAAAGTCATCTAAATGACAGAAATGACACTTTTTTATTATGCTGTAAGTTCTGGGGTGCATGTGTAGAATGTGCAGCTTTGTTACATAGGTATACACGCGTCATGGTTGTTTGCTGCATCCATCATCCCGTCATCTACATTAGGTATTTCTTCTAATACTATCCCTCCCCTAGTCCTCCAACCCCCTGCTATCCCTCCCCCTAGCCCCGCACCTTCTGATAGGGCCTAGTGTCTGACGTTCCTCTCCCTCTGTCCATATGTTCTCGTTGTTCAACACTCACTTATGAGTGAGAACATGCGGTGTTTGGTTTTCTGTTCTTGGGACACTCTTTTGATATGAATGCTTGGCAATTATCTGTGCTTAATGCTTCTGCCTGTGAATACACTTTCCCAGATTTTATTGAAATCTTAATGAGGTAACTTTAAAATCTATGTTTCTTCAGAAAGCAAAACTTGAGACAAAGGTTCACAGGGGAAAGGATCAAAGGGGGCAGAGATGAGGGGAGAGTGAGAGGAAAAATAGGAAAGGTCCCTCCATGTCTGATTGCCTTGGCCATCTCTCGTGGCAAGTGCTGCTCAAACCAAGGGTGACGTTTTGAGTCTCCCCCAACCCTACCCACATCTCTCTTGCCATTGCACTATGTGGCTCCTTCTGCTGTGTTTCTTTCCCTTAATTCCTCAGTGGGCTAACTCCTGTCTTCTTTAGAGTCTCAGTTTTAGTTTGAATGCCAATAACCATGGAGAATTTCTGAAACTTTATATTTTTTCTGTCCCCCATCGATACCTTCTTAGCCACTATTCTTTTCTTCGCAGCAGTTGAACACTTGTAATTGCTTGGTCTTTTGGATAAATGATTGATTTTATATTCACCTTACTAGGTGGAAAGTGGTTGAAAGCAGGCACCATGGGTGTTTTATGTACCACAGTTAGCACAGTTGTAGATACACATTTGTCTAAGTATAGCTTTTACTGAGTGACAGAATGAATAAGAGAAAGTCACATACCTAACTGCCAATGAATGCAATTATAAATGAGATTATTGAATGCAGTTCTCCATAAGATGCAGCATTATTAACTCATAGCCATACTAGACTAACATCTATATAAGCAACATCTATAATGAGAGGTAGTTTTATATCCTCCTCAAATTTTACATACATCGTCTATTTCTCACAATGTCTAATAAACCACATAAATCATTTTTATTGTGGTGCCCATCTCAATAAATGTCACATGTCCTGTTAGTTTGTTTTAGTGGTGTCCATTTGCATGGCTTGACACTTTTTTTTTTCTTTTCTTTTCCTTTTCTTTCTTTCTTTCTTACTTTTTTTTTTTTTTTTTGAGATGGAGTCTTGCTGTTGCTCAAGCCATTCTCTCACCTCAGCTTCCCAAGTAGCTAGAACTACAGGTGTGCACCATGATGTCCAGCTAATCAAAAAATGTATATATTTTGTAGCGATGAGGTCTCTCTATGTTGTTCAGGCTAATCTTGAATTCCTAACCTCAAGTTAGCCTCCTGCCTTGGCCTCCCGAAGTGCTAGGATTATAGGCCTGAGCAACTGGGCCCAGTCAAGATTTTTAAGTTCAAATTTCAATGATCATATGTTCTCGCAAAAGGTTAGATGAACTTTTTTCCCCCATGTATGTAAGGCCTAAAGACTAGATATAGGCAAATACTGGGAAGGTACGAAAGGCTTGCCAATAAACTATTGGGTATTATCTATGTATATAATTCTATTATCAATTAAAATATATATTAGTTTAAACTGTCATCTCCCTAATTCTGCCTATCAGCAAAATATGTTGTGCTTAAAATTGATAAAACCGTGTGCATTTCAAGGCCTCTCATATTTACCACGGTGGCCAATTTTGGATGTCTTTATGTCCTTCTTAGTGAACGATAATAGAGCAGAAATTCATATTTATTATAATTGAAATATAAACATTTCTAACAGAATTCTTAAATGTATTATCCTAGTTAACAGAGTCTCCCAATCTGCTGATCATCAGAATTGTCTAAAGAGATTTCTTAGGTATTTAAATTTGCTGGGTCAAATGCTGGATATTCTGAGTCACTGTGGGTGGAACAGATCCTGAGATTCTGTACTTCAAAACATTTTGAAAATTATTCTGATTTTTAGCCAGAGTTACAGCCCCTGGAATAATACATATAGAGTTTGACCACATTATATATTTATACGATTGATGTTTGCATAAGAGTACAAATAAGGAAAAAAGAAATGCAGAAATGGTTATTATGAATAATTATCATTGCATAAACCCCTTAGTTGTTTCAGTGAAGGAGCTAATACTCTCCAGACCTGATTATGTCTGTGGATAAAATTACTATAGATTTCATTTCTAGTTATACAATTTTAACTTGTCTTGTATTTACATAAAACAAACTTTTTCAATGTTTTCACTTCTAATTGAGAAATAGTGAAAGATTATATAAGCTTCATGTCGACATATTAAAACGTAGCTTAAGGCTTTTTACTCAGGTAAATTATTTTAATATTTTTTCTTAAAAATTCCACTTATTGCTACCTTCTAAGAGCTGCTCATTCAGTCTATATTTTATTTCAGAAATATGTATTGTGGCATTTTTAGAAAACAAATATGATAGAAATAATATGACAACATAGCATAATATTTGCCGTAGTATTCTACATTATTTCTGGGGGTTTTGAACTGTTGATTTTTAGAACAACCTCCCATTCTGTACCAAATACAGATAAATAATGATAGAATATTCTTTGAAAAAGTAGGAGTGCGAATCTAGGAGGAGGTTACTGCCATCAAGTACTGAAACAATGACTTTCAATCTGTAAATTTCTTTTATAGCTCATGATTTTACTCAGTTATTCTTCAGTGACATTTAGTACACAATATAACAGGAACATTTTATTTCAGGGACATATAGAGAAACCTTGGTGCTTATTAATTCTGTTGGGTGATTATTGATAGAAGCAAGATTTGTGAAGACAGACTTGCTCCATTTCCTAATATGAATGTAGAAACACTCACATGCTCTTTTACAAGGCTGGACTGGGTATTGGAAGTAGATGAATAATATACTGACATGGTGCTATTTCTAGAAAAGGCATAAAAACTTGTTTTCTTTTTTTCTCTTGCCTTTCCTGAAGCATTGCATTGTGTTTTTTGACTGTACAGATGCTGAAGAAAGGGCATTTGGGTTAAATTCTTAGTTCAATCATTAACTAACTCTGGAAAGACTCTTCAGTAAATTTCTGAATCTCTATGGACTTTTGTTTCTTCATGTGTTAATTACATCATCCTGAAAGTGTGACTGTTAATAGTATGTACCTCTTAAAATTGTTACGAGGATGACACAGTTAATGCAGGTCAAGTATTTAAAATAATGCAGGTTATATGAAAAGCTCAGTAAGAGTTAGCTTTGTTTTTCTCTCCTAAACCTTTTGCTACTTGCTGATTAATCATTGGTTGTAAATTTCCGACCTGTCTAAACACAAGTAAGCCAACGAAGGGTTTGACATGCTAAGTCTTATCAGTCATTTACACCTTAAGGCAAATGCACATATAAAAACTTTTCCTGAGAGTAGTTTTTGAGAAGGGGTGGAGATGAAAATTAAGTGACTGGGCAACCATTTTGAGAGATCCGTTCATAAATGCCAGCAAATAATAAGCAACATTGGGTTCAAAGGTATACAAGGAAATCTGAAGTCCATATAATATGTTTGCACAGGACCACCTCGGAGAGAAACAAAGGTATCCCACAGATGGGTATTAAACATTATTTTTGTAACTAAAAAAAGGAAAAAACTGGAGAACAGAAAGGCATGTCTGGAGAATATGCCTTTAATTTATAGACCAAATGGATATTTCTTGCAAATTCAACTTCCCACCCTTTGCTGGGGAATAATTTTCCTTGGATCTCTCATGTCTCTTCATAACTCCTTAATAAGCAAGAGACATTGACAGCTTCATTTACTTTGTGCTGGACTTTTTGTTTTTTTAAAGAATGTTAGCATAGAAAAAAGCTTTGGAAGGTAGATGCACAGTTCCTGATTTGGCAGTTTCTGAAATAAGTAAAAGAAAGTTTTACTAGCCTGCATACATCCAAGATTCCTTTGTTGGCATGTGGATTAAAACTGCTTTCTCTGTTAACCTCTGAATCTATGTTTTTTCTTTAAAGAGTGCTGGGGCAGGAAAACAGTCATTGGGGTACCTGTGGTACCCAATTTTGTCACAAAATGTGGCAAGATTGTTTTTTCCTATGCATTTATTTCCCACAGATACAAGATTAGTACAGTATCAGACACAGGTACTGTATTTCAGTACAATATCGGATACATGTACATCTTCTTACTTAGCTCTCTTCCAGATGAAAGAGCATTTCTCTGTTGGACACAACGGCTATACCTCGCTTCAGTTCACCTTCTACCACCTTCTTCTTTCTTTCACTTGCAATGCCAGACTGGCTTTAAATGCCAAATTGGGGCCCTATGATCTGGCTTCTGGAGTGGTTAGCAAGGTGAAGAACGGGAAGTTAGCTTTCCTTGGGATGCATCTTGATTAATGACAAATGTGACAAATGAGGGTAAAAAGGGACAAATCCCCTCTCTCTTTCCCCTTTCAAGGTGCAGATCTTTTTTGACACTCTTGTAAGAGAGTTCTTAGTAACCTACTACACATCTTTGCAGCTTGTTATAAAGTAGTGCAGTAATGTATCACTTCTTTCAATTTGCTCCTTTCCTGTCCTCACTTATATTTCTCTTCACCTTCACTGCCCTGGGCTTGTAATTCTCAAAGAAAAAATTAACACTGTAATCCATTCCTTAAGTATGGTATTCCTTAATGGCTACAGCAAGATACATTATATAAAATTGAAAAATAATAAAATGTGTGTAAGTGGATGTCCCTGGAATACCCATGAGAATGAGAGAGGAAGGCTTACTAGGAGAAAGAAGGGTTACTGTCAGAAATGCACTTGGCTTGCTTCTCAGAGTTTTCTTTAATTTGGCGTATATATTTTCAGTACTCATCTAGGAAAATATATTCCAAACAAACATATTGGAATGTTTTAAAGAAAACTGGCAAGATAGAGGGAGGTTTTTCCAAAAATAATAACAACCCAACATACTCTATTTTTCCTTTTAGTTGCAATGCATAAAGCAAGAAAAAAATGCTAATGGAAATCTCATTCTGGGTAACTTCAGGTAATTTTAACATCAAAGTTTTATTATTCTGCCTTGATATAAATATGTTCAATAGAGACAGCAGTCAATGTAATAGATCAAACTGTACAGTTCACTCACTTATTGTACAGCAGACGGGAGCATTCCCTTTGGTTTCAGACTAGTGACTAAATTTCTTAACCTGGCATAGAAGCCTTAATTGCCATTTAAATATTTTTTAACTTTTTTTTTTTAAGTTCAAGAATATCAGTGCAGGTTTGTTACATAGAGAAACTTGTGTCATGGGAGTTTGTTGTAAGATTATTTCATCACCCACGTATTAACCCTAGTATCATTAGTTATTTTTCCTGATCCTCTCCCTCCACCCACCCTCGACCCTCTGAAAGGCCTTAGAGGTTGTTGTTCCCTTCTACGTGTCCATGTGTTCTCATCATTTAGCTCCCACAAGTGAGAACTCCTTAGGATCTGATGGCTTCTCATGTCTCTAGCGCCCTCTCGCACTTCACTTATTACTCCTACTGTGCTCATTACTCCTACCAAATGCTTTTTCTCTCTCTATGGCTTATGTAAGTTTCCTATTGCTTCCTGATTTTTCTTTCTAGAATGGATCTTTATGTGACATTCTTAGCTAACTCCTGCACATCCTTAACAGTTTAGCTGAAAGAAAACTACCTACAGAAAATAAAATGCTGATGTCTCTGCCTTCTAGTTTGGGCCCACCGGCTGAGTCCTTAGAGCACCCTGACACTGCTGGTGGGAGTGTAAACTAGTTCAACCATTGTGGAAGATAGTGATGCACTTCCTCAAGGACCTAGAAATAGAAATTCCATTTGACCCAGCAATGCCATTACTGGGTATATACCCAAAGGATTATGAATCATTCTATTATAAAGACACAGGCACACGTATGTTCATAGCGGCACTGTGTATAATAGCAAAGACCTGGAACCAACCCAAATGCCCATCGACAATAGACTGGACAGGGAAAATGTGGCACATATACAACATGGAATACTATGCAGCTATAAAAAATGATAAGTTTGTTTCCTTTGTAGGGACACGGATGAATCTGGAAGCCATCATTCTCAGCAAACTGACACAAGAACAGAAAATCAAACACCACATGTTCTCACTCATAGGTGGGTGATGAACAGTGAGAACACATGGACACAGGGAGAGGAGCATCACACACTGGGGTCTGTTGAGGGGGGCCAAGGGAGGGACATTGAAGGGGTGGGGAGCTCGGGGACGGATAACATGGGGAGAAATGCCAGATGTAGGTGATGGGGGCATGGAGGCAGCAAACCATGTTTCCATGTGTGTACCTGTGCAATAATCCTGCATGATCTGTACATGTACCCCAGAACCTAAAGTACAATTAAAAAAAAGAAATTATATGACAGTTGACAGTCAGTGCTTGTGTTGTTAAAAAAATATATATTTATTATACATAGCTGTGTATTTTAATATTATATTTAGATATATATCTAAATATAGATCTATCTGTGTGTGTGTGTGTGTGTGTGTATGTGCATATATATACATAAATGTGAAAGGGTTTAGAGATGGCTGTCGTTCAAATTAACTGTTTCAGTGAGATGAGTTCCTTGTCTCCTGTGATACAGATTGAACAAAGGCACCTTCCTAAAGAAGAGTGCTGGTGGCCAGGCTGTGGTGAACGGTCGCAGATTTAGCATCTCGTTATCCATTGCCACTGCATTCCCAACCTAATAATATTGTTATTCTCACGTCCTTCCTTTATAAACATTCCAGATTCAACATTGGGCAGAAAAGAGCAGGACTTTTTAAAAAGGAAAATTAAATATTGACATCTTTTGGCAATAAGCAAAGGTTATTGGTAGAAAAAAAGAGAAATTCAATTATAGAAAAATCCCTTTAGTAAAGGAAAGATGTTTCAAACAATAGGTGTTAGAAAAATTGTGTCGAAGATAGGTCATTGTGAGAAAAAGTTTTCAGAAACAATGGGTTTGTAGAGAATTAGAGTGACAAATTTATAAATGCTGCTACTGGTTACAAATTGTAATTCCTTTTGTGTCTCAAAAGTCCTAAGTAAAGAGAAATTTTCTAAATTATTATTTTTAATTTTTTTCTAAAATAATATATATTATATGCTTCTAATTAAAAAATTAAATCGTAAACAGGATTTAAGATGAAAAGCAACAATCCTCTATTTTCTCTACTTATAGTCTAACTGACTTTGTTTCATTTATTCTGCTACTTATTCTCAAGCATCTAAAAAATAGGCTAATATCAACTGTTTTTAAAATTATTTTTTTCTATTATTAATAAGTATCACTCTCTTTTCCAATTGAGGATAATATTACAAATTAACAGGAGATTTAAACTTTCAAATATATATTTCAGAGGTTGGTGTAGAGTAAGAGGAAAATCTTGCACACTGGAACCATTTTCTTGGCTGTCATTTCTGAAGTTTATTGTGTGACATTACACTTTGACTGTCCTCCCTCCCAACTTTTTAAAACAATTTTCTTGGTTGGAATATGGAGAGTCTGAAATCCATGTTTACTTTCTTACTGTAATTAAAACTGATACTTAAAATCAGGGAAAAGAAGGAAAGTTTAAATTAAGGTTACATAATATGTTAGCTGGCTTGCACTCTTAAACATGACAATGTCATGAAAACCAAACATGGCTGAAGAATGGTTCTGAATTAATCGGCACTGAAGAGACATCATAAATTTAGACAGTATATGGTTCCTGTGTGAGCCTAGATTGTAGTTATTTATTTTTATTTTTGTTATACTTTAAGTTCTGGGGTACATGTGCAGATCGTGCAGGTTTGTTACATAGGTATACACGTGCCATGGTAGTGGTTTGCTGCATCCACTGCTCCGTCATCTACACTAAGATTATTTAAGATTATTTCTCCTAATACTATCCTTCCTCAATCCTTCCACCGTCTTCTATTCCTCCCCTAGATCCCAATCCCCTGTATGATATTTCCTCCCTGTGTCAGTGTGTTCTCATTGTTCAACACCAACTTATGAGTGAGAACATGCAGTGTTTGGTTTCCTGTTCTTGTGTCAGTTTGCTGAGAATGATGTTTTCCAGTTTCATCCATGTCCCTGCGAAGGACATGAACTTATCATTTTTATGGCTGCATAGTATTCCATGGTGTATATGTGCCACATTTTCTTTATCCAGTCTGTCATTGATGGGCATTTGGGTTGGTTCCAAGTCTTTGCTATTGTAAACAGTGCTGCAATAAATATACATGTGCATGTGTCTTTATAATAGAATGATTTGTTATCCTTTGGGTATATACCCAGTAATGGGATTGCTGGGTCAAATGGTATTTCTATTTCTAGATCCTTCAGGAATTGCCACACTGTCTTTCACAATGGTTGAATTAATTTACACTCCCACCAACAGTGTAAAAGTGTTCCTATTTCTCCACATCCTCTCTAGCATCTGTTGTCTCCTGATTTTTTAATGATCACCATTCTAACTGATTTGCATTTCTCTAATGACCTGTGATAATGAGCTTTATTTTCATGTTTGTTGGCTGCATAAATGTCTTCTTTTGAAAATTATCTGTTCATATGCTTTGTCCAGTTTGTGATGGGGTTATTTGCTTTTTTTTCTTATAAATTTGTTTAAGTTCTTTGTAGATTCTGGTTAGTAGCCCTTTGTCAGATGGGTAAATTGCACAAATTTTTTCCCATTCTGCTGGTTGCCAGTTCATTCTACTGATAGTTTCTTCTGCTGTGCTGAAGCTCTTAAGTTTAATTAGACCCTGTTTGTCTATTTTGGCTTTTGTTGCCATTGCTTCTGGTGTTTTAGTCATGAAGTCTTTGCCCATGCCTATGTTCTGAATGGTATTTCCCTAGGTTTTCTTCTAGAGTTGTTATGGTGTTAGGCCTCATGTTTAAATCATTAATACATCTAGAGTTAATTTTTGCATAAGGCATAAGGAAGGGATCCAGTTTCAGCTTTCTGCATATGACTAGCCAGTTTTCCCAACACCGTTTATTAAATAGGGAATTCTTTCCCCATTGCTTGTTTTTGTCAGGTTTGTAAAAAATCAGATGGTTGTAGTTGTGCAGCATTATTTCTGAGGCCAATGTTCTGTTCCATTGGTGTATACATATCTGTTTTGGTACCAGTACCATGTTGTTTTGATTACAGTAGCCTTGTAATATACTTTGAAGTAAGGTAGTGTGATGCCTCCAGCTTGGGTTTTTTTTTGTGTGTGTGTGCGCGCACTTAGGATTGTCTTGGCTATGGGGGTTCTTTTTTGGTTCCATATGAGAATTAAGGTGGGTTTTTTCAGTTCTGTGAAGAAAGTCATTGGTAGCTTGAAGAGGATAGCATTGAATCTATAAATTACTTTGGGCAGTATGGCCATTTTCATGATATTTATTCTTCTTCTTTTTTTATTTTGAGATGGAGTTTCGCTCTTGTTACCCAGGCTGGAGTGCAATGGGGCAATCTCGGCTCACCGCTACCTCCACCTCCTGGGTTCAGGCAATTCTCCTGCCTCAGCCTCCTGAGTAGCTGGGATTATAGGCACGCGCCACCATGCCCAGCTAATTTTTTGTATCTTTAGTAGAAACGGGGTTTCAACATGTTGACCAGGATAGTCTCGATATCTTGACCTCGTGATCCACCCTCCTCGGCCTCCCAAAGTGCTGGGATTACAGGCTTGAGCCACTGCGCCCGGCAGATATTTATTCTTCTTAACCATGAGCATGAAATGTTTTTCCATCTGTGTGTGTCCTCTTATTTCCTTGAGCAATGGTTTGTAGTTCTTTTCGAAGAGGTCCCTCATATCCCTTGTTAGTTGTATTCCTGGGTATTTTATTCTCTTTGTAGCAATTATGAATGGGAGTTCACTCATGATTTTTCTCTCTGTTTGCCTATTATTGGAGTATAGGAATGCTTGTGATTTTTGCACATTGATTTTGTATCTTGAGACTTTGCTGAAGCTGCTTACTAATTTAAAGAGATATTGGGCCGAGACAATGGGGTTTTCTAAATATACAATCATGTTATCTGCAAACAAGGACAATTTGACGTCCTCTCTTCCTATTTGAATACCCTTTATTTTTTTCCCTTGCCTAATGGCCCTAGCCAGAGCTTCCTATGTTGAATAGGACTGGTGATACAGGGCATCCTTGTCTTGTGCCAGTTTTCAAAGAGAATGCTTCTAGTTTTTGCCCATTCAGTATGATATTGGCTGTGGATTTTCATAATTAGCTCTTACTATTTTGAGTTATGACTCCATCTATACCTAGTTTATTGAGAGTTTTTAGCATGAAGGGCTGCTGGATTTTGTTGAAGGCCTTCTCTGCATCTATTGAGATAATCATGTGGTTTTGGTCATTAGTTCTGTTTATGTGATGAATTACATTTTTAGATTTGTGGATATAGATATATCAATATATATCTGCTTCAATGTATATCTATAAATGTAATCCAGATATAGATCAACATATATCTATATCAATGTATATCTATATCTACAAATCTACAAATGTAATTTGGATATTGATACATGTTTATAATTGTATGTTGAACCAGCCTTGCATCCCTTGGATGAAGCCGACCTGACCATGATGGATAAGCCTTTTTATATGCTGTTAAATTTGGTTTGCAAGTATTTTACTGAAGATTTTTGCATCAATATTCATCATGGATATTGACCTGAAATTTGTTTTTCTAGCTAAGTCTTTGCTAGGTTTTGGTATCAGAAAGACGTCAGTCTCATAAAATGAGTTAGTGAGAATTCCCTCTTTTTGTATTGTTTGGAATAGCTTCAGAGGGAATGGTACCAGCTCCTCTTTGTACCTCTGGTAGAATTAGGCTGTGAACTCATCTAGTCCTGGACTTTTTTTGGTTGGTAGGCTATTATATGCTGCCTCAATTTCAGACCTTGTTATTGGTCTATTCAGGAATTCAGCTTCTTCCTAGTTTAGTCTTGGGAGGGTGTAAGTGACCAGGAATGTATCCATTTCTTCTAGATTTACTGGTTTATCTGCATAGAGTATTTGTAGTAATCTCTGATAGTAGTTTGTATTTCTGAGGGATCAGTGGTAATATTCCTTTATCATTTTTTGTTGCATCTATTAGAATCTTCTCTCTTTGTTATCAGTCTGGCTAGTGGTCTATCTATTTTGTTGATCTTTTCAGAAAAACAGCTCCTGGATTGATTGACTTTTTGTAGAATTTTGTGTGTCTCTATCATTTTGCTTTGATCTTAGTTATTTCTTGCCTTCTGCCAGCTTTTGAATTTGTTTTCTCTTGCTCCTCTAGTTCTTTTAATCATGACATTAGGGTGTTGATTTTGTATCTTTCCTTGCTTCTCTGGTGGGCATGTAGTACTATAAATTTTCCTCTAGACACTGCTTTAAATGTGTCCCAGAGATTCTGGTATATTGTGTCTTCAATCTCATTGGTTTTGAATAACATCTTTATTTCTGCCTTCATTTCATTGTTTATCCAATAGTCATTCAGGAGCAAGTTGTTCAGTTTCCATGTAATTGTATGGTTTTGAGTGAATTTCTTAACCCTGAGTTCTAATTTGATTGCATTGTGGTCTGAGAGACAGTTGGGATTTCTGTTCTTTTGCATTTTCTGAGGAGTGTTTTACTTCCAATTATGTGGTCAATTTTAGAGCAAGTGTGATGTGATGCTGAGAAGAATGTATATTCTGTGTTTTTGTGGTGAAGGGTTCTGTAGATGTCTACTAGGTCCGCTTGGTCCAGATCTGGGCTCAATTCCTGGATACTCTTGTCAATTTTCTGTCTCATTGATCTGTCTAGTATTGACAGTGGAGTGTCGAGCCTAGATTTTAGAAAATAAAACTATAAGGAATATTACTAAAGTAATCAGGAAAATTTTAATTTAGACTATGAATTAGGTGGTAGTATTATATTCGTGTTAAATTTTCTGAAGTGATGCATACAATTTTACAATATAGGAGAATGCCCATATTCTTAGGAAATGCATGCTGAAGTATTTAGGGTTAATTGCCACAAAAATTGCAGGAAAGTATATATTAGACATTGCATGATACAGTCACATATTTTTAAAATGTGAGATTATGAGAGACATGGAGTTTGGAGGGGAAAACTCACAAACAACAACAGCCACCTATATTCAAATTACATGTGTAGCACTTTGTGTTCTGAAAGGTGAATGTTACCTTAACTGGGAAGCAAGAAACATAACTACCTCTTGAGTTGTGAGATTATGTGAAAGCTGTATGCGCAGTTGCATAAC
Source organism: Callithrix jacchus (assembly GCF_049354715.1). Lineage (NCBI taxonomy): Eukaryota > Metazoa > Chordata > Mammalia > Primates > Cebidae > Callithrix > Callithrix jacchus. The sequence continues at coordinate 33,259,831 of NC_133504.1, forward strand.
AAAGTGTTATGCGATGGTGCACTCTCTTCCTTCTTTTGCTTCCTTATCATCATCATCATCATCACTTGCAATTTGCTTTCATTAAGCTTAGTTAAGGCAAAGTCAGTGAAGAATCTAGGGTGGGAGAAATGGTATGAATAAATATGGGAGTGTTTGTGTGTCTTCTGAATGTGTTAGACTGCAGAAATAATATTTAAATTTCAACACTGTATTATGTTAGATTCCATTTTCTTCACCTAATATTGATTAATAATTTTATTTAAGTGTAGTGAGTAATAATTAAGATCACAAAGAAAAACCTGTGATGATTTTCCCTGATATTTAATGGGATTAGGAAACTCTGGCAATTTATTTCAACTGTAAAAGATATTGTCTTTATGATGAAATAAGCCATACTCATAGAATGAAAGGCAAGATGGAATTTAAAAAAAATCTCAAGATCACTTCTAAAGCTCTTTTCAAAATTTTTAAGAGGTCAACATGGTCTTTATAAAAAACAGTAAATACCTACAAAAATATAGAGTCTAATCTGATGACGATCAACATGACATTTTCAAAGGAAACTAGAAGACTAGTTTGTTATTGGATAGGATGGCAGATGGGTTGCAGAATGAGCAATGGGTAATTCTGTGTTACAATGTCAGCTCAAGTCAAGTGTGGCTCTATAATATCATTTCCAAATTCTAAATGAATTATTCTTGTAACTTCACAACTGATCTGATAGGCAAAGTGAGGAGTACATCAGTGAAACTCTCACATAATGAAGACTTATGAGAGTTTACTCATCCCAGAAAGAAAATGATCAAAACAATGAATAAATTTAAGACTAGGAGCCAGTCCCCCTGTCATTTGGTCTCTTTTCTCTTCTCTGCAGCCTTGTGTGGGTGGGCGGAGCAGGAGACATGCAGGCAGAGGCCCATGCTTTCAGAGAGCTAACATAGCACTACCCATCTCTTGATCATTTAAGAAGGCTCATTTTCTATCCATTTTGAAAGAACTACATATTTCCTTATGAAACTCTTTATTTTAGTTCAGCAGCATGGATACTAAATAATAAACAGAAGAGTATAGACAGAAGTTGAAAAAATATTAGTATTTTAGGGTAAGAAGACAAATTTGTCAGAAATAAATGCAAGACAATGGAATATATACAATATGGTAATGGAAAGCACATAGAAATTAAAGGGTAGAGGATTAACTTATCAGGTGGAGCCAGAGGTAAAGAAAGGAATCACAGCTTAGGGAGTATCCGAGTAAGTTTGAAAGAATAAAATAAGTTTATTCAGCAGAGTTAGTGGTGATGTTGACAAGGCTTTCTAGGCAAAAGAACTACCCACACACAGGTGAAGAGTTTCCCACTGTGTGTTCACACTGGGAGCGCAGGCTGGCTCCTAGTTATCATATTTGAAGGAAAGAGACAAGTAATGATGCTGAAGCAGCATGTTAGAGGTGAAATAGAGAAGTAACACCATGAGACAGGAAATAATTATAATTTTTGTATAAATAAGTAATATAGTCAATATTAATAATTGAAATTAATTATTTCATTATTATTTCATAATTAATAATGAAAACAACACTGATCAAGCTGAAAAAGTTGATTACAATGTTACATAAGTGCTTTGAGATTATCCGAATAGAAGGTAATCAAGATTTCCCTCAGATTATTAAATAGACTAATCTCATTTTATGTTTTTCTCTTTTTTGAACTCCTTTGCATTGCTCCATGCCATCTTTGGTCCTTCTATTACTTTCAATAATCTCCACAACTTATACTACATTGTGAAGACTCCAGGAAGGAAAGGAGAAGCAAGTCTGTAAATATAGGCAGTCTATTGACATATTTTGTCAACTAATTTTTGTATATAATTTATGCCCAAATCATGTTTTCGGCTTCAAGAAAGAAATGAACGATATTAAATCTATCACAGAATGGTATTTACTGAATAACATGATGTTATCTAAAGGGCCACGTTACAAGTCTGTGTAGTTGAGCAGCTTTCCGAAGAAACTTGATGACTAATATACTAGCAAATTCTAACTCAGTAAAAGCCCACAATAATTATGCACATTTTTCCTGGGACAATATTGATTCTGCAGAGTATTAGAAACTATTTTCTGGGAAAAGCCATAGCATAGAATTAATAGGAGTTTCTACTTTCTTCCTCTCATGGGAAAAAAATTGCTTATGACAAGGAATTTTGAAATTGAATATAGCCACAGTTGGTATGGTGATGTTCCTAATTTTTCCTAATTTTCCTAAGACAAAGAACTCTGCCATTCTTATGTTGTAAGAAGGAGATATGTCCATACTTACTACAAGCAATTGAAAGCAGCAACCACTGACTTGTCCATGAAGCTTGGATTTTTCTCTCCCCTCAGAATTAACAAGGTAGAGTGAAATATATCTTTCTTGTTCTCCCACGGGCTGGCCATCCCCAAGACATGATACTCTGGGACAAGCCCCCTAATGTTACTTTAGCTTCTGCTGCAGAAGCTGGAAGTCTGGAGCTGACACTCATTCCAAATGTCCAACCTTACTCTTATTGGCCCATCTCTATTATATTCTCTGCCTCACTTGTCACTGTTGCTATTGTTGTTGGCTCTGACCTCCGTATTTCCACAAGGGAGGAACGTAATTCATAGTAAGAGACAGATATTCCACCCTGTTATGCTATGACCAGCTCCAGCCTGACTGAGCCCTGGTGGCATGGCACATCCAGTGAACTCAATTAGCCAATTATCTAGTACCTGTCACCTGTGGCCTATTTGGAAGGAGTTCTCCTGTCAGTTTCCTTAGAATATAGAAAATCAAAGCACTCTGCCTTACGCAGTTTGGTCCTGATTACAAATGTCACCAGTCTAGTTTCTCCACATGTGAATAATCAATCTTCTCATCAATTCACATTGTCATAAATAACATCTGGCCTTAAAGGAGACAACTCAGTGCATTGCTTCTTTCTCCTTTCCTCCCACTCCTCCTGCTCCTCCTCCATCTCCCCTTCCTTTTCCTCCTCTTTTCTTTTTAATTTCTTTCAATATAAACTTTCTGGTGGGAGAGGCAAAGGATAAAGAAATCAGGTATTTCTTTTCTGAATAGCAAGCTCTGCACACCATATAAATTTATAGTTATTCTTCACCCAGTAATTTCTGAGACAAAAATGCAAATGCAAGCCTGTTACAGCTAAAACATACTGGATGCAGAAAGGTATGCATGTGGGTAAAAAGCAATGCCCAAACATGCTAAAATATTTTAAATAGTAGTAATTATTTAGTTGAGTTTCAAGTTATATAAAGGGGAATATACATTTTAACCTCAGAGCATATTTTTCTAATATCCTTTCAGAAAACTTTTATATTTTCAACTCCACATTTTCTGAAGCCTTTTTGTTACCATAAGACACTCCCACTCCCTTCTCCCAATCTGCAAACATCTCCTGTCTCCCCATAGCCAGGGAATTTAGCCCCTTATGTCTTACTTTTTTTGTCCAGAATATATTATCTCCAATTTCTTTCTTTCTCTTTCATATTACTAGGTAGATTGACAACCTCTGGTTCTAACTTTTTTCCCACCTGTCTGCTCCTTTTATTGCCTGTTATTTGATTATTTGCTAAAAAGATGTCTTTAAATTCTGACTCTGCCATGGCCTAAACCTATTTCCTAGGTATCTGATTCAGACTACTCATCTGTAAAAGTGAATGTAGTAACAAACACATGGGGTGAACACTAAATGAATTAACACACACAAATAATTTAAAGCGATGCACGACACATACTTATAACCAAACAATTGTCAGCCTTCTTTTTAGAAAACTGTGTTAATCAAGGTTCCCTTGGAGGTACAGTACTAATAGTATATATATATATATATATATATATATATATATATATATCACCTTGTGATCATGTAAGTTAATACTTAATAAATGCATATATATATATATACACATATGCAGGAATCCCAAATATATTATATCATGTAAGTTATAATAAGCCCATATATATATATGAGCATATCACATTACATTGTGATCATGTAAGTTAATACTTAATAAACTCTCATATATATGTATACAAGTACTCAGGAGTCCCATATATATATGTATATATATGTATATATATGGGACTCCTGAGTACTTGTATATATATATGTATATATATGAGTCAATAAACTATATATATATATGTATATATATGAGTCAATAAACTATATACTTATATACTTACATACTTATACACTACATACTTATAGGAGTTTATTCACTCCTATATACATACATATGTATATAAGTATATAGGAGTTTATTATTAACTTATGTGATTACAAGGTCCCTCAATAAGCTGTCTGCAAGCTGAGGAGCAAGGTGGTCCAATCTGAGTCCCAAAAATGAAGAACATGGAATTTGATGTTCCAGGGCAGTAAGCACCCAGCACAGGAGAAAGATGTAGGTCAGGAGACTAGGCCTGTTTCTTCATTTCACATTTTTCTGCCTGCTTTGTATTCACTAGTGGCTGATTAGATGGTGCCACCTGATTAAGGGTGAGTCTGTCTTCCTCAGCCCGCTGACTCAAATGTTAATCTTCTTTGGCAATACCTTCGCTGACACACCCAGGATCAATATTGCATCCTTTGATCCAATCAAGTTGACACTCAGTATTAACCATCACAAGTCCACCCCTTGTAAGCTTGAACCCACACGTACTTCCTGAGATCATACATAACCTTCAAGTAAAGACAACAATAAGGTCATGATTCTACCGAACATAATACAACTATCCTTCATATAACCAGAAACTCACCAATCCCCAACCCAAATACATAAAATGAACAATACTTAAATGCTGATGTGAAGTTAATAAGTCTTATTTCACATGATAAAATAAAGGGAAATAAAATGAAGATATTTTCTTAGTACAAGTATATATGTTCTCAAACATGTTTTTAACAAAAGAAGGAAGAAATAATTACGACAATTAAAGTCCTCGTCTCTGCAGCTGGTCATTTGGTCATAGCTAGTATTGATGGCTGTCGTCTACTGCCCTTTCTGTGTTCCCTTTGCCTTCAGCAAGCACCTCAGCAGGTCATCCTTTTTGTCCTGGTGGAGTGACCCAAATCTTCATTCCTGAAGAATCTGGGTCATTTGTAGCCCTTCATGGATTGGTTGCTGTAGTTTCCCATTGACCTTAATCCCAGGGTATGTAATACTGAGAGATGCCCTAATGGATCTCTTGTATTTCATGCATATTCTTCCTTACCTCCATTGTGGAGTAGTAGACTGATTTGGGCCAATCATCCCAGCCAACACTGTCACTCCCTTCTTAGCCTGTTGACTTAATGGTAGGAAGATTAACCAAAGTGTCTAGGTGGCAATCTTAACTTCCAGTTTAATGGAATCATTGTTGCGTCTCCTGGTGGCAAGATTGCTCCCTCTGGAACTTAGAACTGTAGGCCAGCAGAACATAATGTCGCAGGAACAGGGAGCAAAAATTTTGCTAGTGGATCACTAGGGGTGGTGGCGAGTGGTGCCACTTCTACTTCCCTTCCTCGATTCCTGGACCGGAGAACTCTGGCTATGGGAGAAATAATACTATTTATTGGATGCTGATTCAGAGCATATGTGTCTCTCTAGAGAACAGGCTTCAGTCCTGCAAAGTATTGTCACCTATTGGTGTTGTCATTGTGACTTCAAAAGGCCATTTCACCATTCTATCAATCCAGCTGCTTCAGAATGATGGAGAACATGGTAAGACCAGTGAATTCCATGAGCATGAGCTCACTGCCACATATCTTTGGCCGTAAAGTGAGGGCCTTGGTCAGAGGCAATGCTGTGTGGAATAAATGGTGGATTAGGCATTCCGTGAGTCCCCAGATGGTAATCTTGGCAGAAGCGTTGTGTGCAGGATAGGAAAACCCTTATATGGAGTGTCTATTCCAGTGAGGGCAAACCTCTGCCCTTTCTATGATGGAAAAGGTGCAATATAATCAACCTGCCACCAGGTAACTGGCTGATCACCCCCAGGAATAGTGCCATATTGAGGGATCAGTGTTGATCTCTGCTGCTGGCAAACTGGGAACTCATCAGTACCCACAGCAAGGAGAGTGGAAGTCCATGTTGCTGAGCCAGTGAGTAATGTCCATCCCTGCTGCCATGGATGCTTTGTTCATGGGCCCATTGGGCAATGACTGGGGTTACTGGAAAAAGAGACTGAGTGATGTCCACAGCATGGGTCATCCTATCCACTTGATTATTAAATTCCTTTTCTGCTGAGGTCACCCATTGGTGAGCAGTCACATGGGATTTAACTAGCTTTACAGGTTTTGACCACTCAGAGAGATCCATCCACATAGCTCTTCCCCACATTTTTTTTGTCACCAATTTTCCAATCATGCTTCTTCCAAGTGCCTGACCATCCAGCCAAACCACTGGCTGCAGCCCATGAATCAGTGTATAATCACACATCTGACTATTTCTCCTTCCATGCAAAGTGCACGACCAGGTGTACTGCTTGAAGTTCTGCCCACTAGGAATATCTCCCTTTCCTGTTGTCCTTCAGGGAAGTCCTAGAAAGGGGCTGTAGTCCTCAGCTGTCCACTTTTGAGTGGTGCCTGCATATCGTGCAGAGCCATCTGTGAAACATGCCCTAGTCTTCTCTTCCTCTGTCAACTGATCAAAAGGGATTCCCCATGAGGCCATCAGTGCAGGCAGGGGAAGAGAAGGCAGGGTGGTGGGAGTAGAGACCATGGGCATTTGAGCCACTTCCTCATGTAACTTCCTTGTGCCTTCATGACCTGCTCGAGCCTGATTACAAATATACCACTTCCATTTGATGATGAAATGCTGCTGTGCATGACCCACTTTATGGCCAGATTGGTCAGTAAGCACCCAGTTCATGATAGTCAGTTCAGGTTGCATGGTGACTTGACAACACATAGTCAAACATTTAGTTTCCACCAAACCCCAGTAACAGGCCAAGATCTGTCTCTAAAAAGGATAGTAGTAATCTGCAGAAGATGGCAGGGACTTGCTCCAAAATCCTAGAGGCCTCCACTGTGATTCACCTATTGAATATGGGAGCCAGCCAAAGACGCCAAACAGCATCCCTATCTGCCACTGACACCTTAAGCACTGTTGGATCTACTAGGTCATATGGTCCAAGTGAGAGAGCAGCTTGCACAGCAGCCTTGACCTGTTGCAGAGCCTTCTCTGTTCCAGACCCCACTCTAAACTGGCAGCCTTTTGGGTCATTCAAAAACTGGGCCAGAGTAACACACTCAAATTTGGAATGTGTTGCTTCCAAAATCCAAATAGGTTCACTAGACATTGTGCCCCTTTCTTGGTTGTAGGAAGGGCCAAATACAGCAACTTATCCTTTGACTTAGAAGGAATATCTCAACAGGCCCCACATCACTGGAACCCTAGAAACTTTCCCTAAATTTTAGTGGTATTTATCTCCTATCCTCTGGAATGTAAATGTCTCACCAATAAGTCCAGTGTGTTTGGTACTTCTTGTTCCTGCATTCAATCAGCATAATGTGGTCAATGTAATGGACCAATGTGATATTTTGCAGAATTGAAAAGCTATCAAGTTTCTATCTGGTAAGATTATGACACAAAACCAGAGAGCTGATACACCTCTGAGGTAGGACAGTAAAGGTATGTTGTTGGCCTGGCCAGCTGAAGGCAAATTGCTTCTGGTGGCCTTGTGGACAGGAATAGAGAAAAAGCATTTTCCAAGTCAATGGCTGCACAGCAGGCAACAGATGTATTAATTTACTCACGCAATGCAACTACATCTTGTACAGCAGTTGCAATCAAGTCACCACTTGGTTAAGCTTACGATAATCCATTGTTATTATCCAAGATCCATTTGTCTTATACACAGGCCAAATGGGAGACTTCAGTGGGGATAGAAACTGTCTAGTGGAGTTAGGGACCACTTCTCAAGGTAGGAGACAGGCAATGGTACCAGTAATTATAGTGTTTTCCTTGACAATCTAAGAGCAGGGATAAATCTAGATGATTTTATGTTAATGTTTGCTGAGAAAGATGAGAGTTTAGCTGTATTCAAGAGCAATTAAATCCAAGGCCCCTGCTCAGGTAAATGTTCAACTATGTATATTTTGAAATCATATGGGCTTTAACAATTTTTTTTCAGTATACTTTAACTTCTGCGGTGCATATGCAGAATGCGCAGGTTTGCTACATATAGACACGTGCCATGGTGGTTTGCTGCACCCATTAACCCATGATCTACATTAGGTATTTCACCTAATGCTACCCATTCCCTCCTAAATCCCCAATGCCTGGCAGGTGCCAGTGTGTGATGTTCCCTCCCTGTGTCCATATGTTCTCATTGTTCAACTCTGACTTATAAGTGAAAATATGGGGTGTTTAGCTTTCAGTTCTTGTGTTAGTTTGCTGAGAATGATGGTTTCCAGGTTCATCCATGTCCCTGCAAAGGACATGAACTCTTTTTTTATGAGTTCATTTTATTATGTCTGCATGTTATTCCAAGGTGTATATATGCCACATTTTCTATATCCAGTCTATTATTGATGGGCATTTGGGTTGGTTTGAAGTCTTTGCTCTTGGGAACAGTGCCACAATGAACATACACGTGCATGTGTCTTTACACTAGAATGATTTATAATTCTTTGGGTATATACTCAGCAATGGGATTGATGGGTCATATGGTATTCCTAGTTCTAGATTGTTGAGGAATCACTACACTGTCTTCTGCAATGGTTGAACGAATTTACACTCCCATCAACAGTGTAAAAGCATTCCTATTTCTCCACATCCTCTCCAGCATCTGATATTTTCTGACTGTTTAATGATTGCCATTCTAACTGGTATGAGATGGTATCTCATTGTGGTTCTCATTTGCATTTGTCTAGTGACCAGTGATGATGAGCTTTTTAAAATATATTCATTGGCTATATAAATGTCTTCTTTGAGAAGTGTCTGTTCATATCCTTCACCCATTTTTTGCTGGGGTTGTATTTTTTTTCCTTGTAAATCTGTTTAAGTTCTTTGTAGATTCTGGATTCTGGATAGGGTTTCAATCATTTTTACAGGCATTATGACCACAAGCTCAAACTTTATGAGTATGTTATTTAGTGATGAATGTTCACTGAGGCACTGTTGTTAATTGGCAAAATAAATTAGTAATAATATATGAATAAAAAGGAAATGGGAATATTGAGCTTTCATTTTGTTTTTCTTAACACAAAATTATTTACACATTGAAAAAATCAGAAAGCATTATTACATTCTAAAGTAAGAATCATAGGAAATGTTTCTTACCTTATGATGTATCAGAAAAATAGGAAAATATTGATGCTTTTAAAGAAGAAAAAACATAAAATAGTTCTTTCTTTTAAAATATACTGTGTATATATATAATATGTATTAAATGTATTGTGTAAATATATGTATATATAACAATATATGTAAATATATAACAAAACAATGTGAATTTACAAACATTTTAAAGCAATTAGTAGAAATAACTGAAAAATAAAATATGGAAATCTCTGTTGACATTTATGTACTTCTTAAGAGTACCTTTATAATATTATTTATAACATGTTGTATAAAATCTACATGTAATGCCATTGTGTTGATTCTGTTTTGCCTTCAATTCTTTTAGGACTGAGGTTTTAAAAAATATAACCCTACAAGATTGAGAACAAATACCTTCTTTAGATTTTAGATGGAGGAAAAACAATGAATAGTGACTTAAGTTGTAAATAAGTTTCTGCTACTATGAAATATTTAATACAAAACAAAATTAACACAAATTTTAATGTAATATCAGTTTAATTAATAGGAAAGTGTTTATGTAAGTTATTTTAATACCTAATGCAAAATAGAATGAATACATATTTTAATATGATTTGTCTGTATTTATGAAGTTAAAATAAAGAAAATGATTCACCTGGGCTCCTTTGAAATACCTACAGTCAAGTGTCGTAAATTGATCAAAATACAGCATATTAATCGTCTCCACTTTGACATCTTCTGTACCTTGTTTTAATCTCTTGTAACTCATAGCAGTTATAAAGTGGCATTTGGAGACATAAATATTATTTAGAATAATAGACAATCAAATAGTTCTTTGGTTGAGTTAACTAAATTAAGCTAAGCTCACTTGAATAATAATTTTTAAATTTTAATTGACAAATAATATATATATACTTATGGGGCACAATATGATGTTCTGATATCCATTGTGGAATGATCATATCAGGCCACTTAACATATCCATCAGTTCACATGCTTATCATTTATTTATGGTGAGAACATTAAAATCCACTCTTAGCAATTTTAAAATATACAATAAATCATTATTAACTGCAGTCATCTTCCTGTACAATAGATGACCAGAGCTTTTTCCTCCTAACTGAGACTTTGTATCCTTTGACAAACATTTTATCCTTCTCCTATCACTGCCAGCTGCACTCTCAGCTTCTGGTAAACCATCTATTCTCTATTTGTTTGAGCTTGAGATTTTTAGATTACACATGTAGGTGAAATAATGGAATATTTGTGTTTCTGTGCCTGGCTTATTTCACTTAAGCATGATGTATTTTAGATTGAACCATGTTGTCACAAATGACAGTATTTCATTATTGTTTTAAGGCTGAATAGTGTGCTATTGTATATACATACCAGGTGTTCTTTATCCATTTAACCACTGATAGGTACTAAAGTTGTTTTCATATCTTGGTTATTATGAATAATACTGTCATGAACATGGAAATGCAGACATCCCTGACATACTAATTTTATTTCTTTGGAATATATACCCAGAAGTGGGACTATGGGATCGTATGATAGTTTTATTTTTAGTTTCTAGAGGAACCTCCATACTATTTTCCAAAATGGCTATGCTAACTTACATTTCCATCACCAGTGTGTAAGGATTCTCTTTTCTCTGCATCCTCTTCAGTGCTTATCTTTTCTCATTTGATAATTGCCATCCTAACAGCTGTGAAGTTATAGCTCATTGGGGTTTTAATTTGTATGTTGTGATGATTAGTGATGGTGAGCATTTTTCATATATCTATCTGGTGCCAATTTGTACATCTTCTTTTGAGAAGTATCTTGAATAATTATTTTTAAATACATCCTAAACAATTTTTAACTGGTTTAATTAGAACAAATGTACCTTCTAAATCGCCTGAACTTTCTAAGGAGAGAAAACCGATGAACTCCAAGTTTCAATAGAAAGAAGATGAATTTAATAGGATGGATGAGAACACATAAATTATTTGAGATAAATAATACTGAGTAATTCTGGTCATCATCAGTAACTCTATCATCCTTCACATTAATACAGTTAATGTGTCTGATATTTTTTTGAAGCATTGGTCAACTACTATTATAAATCTTTTGGTATTAAATGAGCAGACAAGAGTGAAATGTGAAAAGAAATGCAAATTTCAACAGTTCTACAACTTATCTCATTTTAAATTCTTGGTTCACTTTTGTAAAGAGATTTTTATCTGTTTAAGACATTCATTGTCCTCTTTTGACTCCTGAAAAGTTATAGCTTAGAAAGAATTATTTTACAATTCAGAGTGTTTTTAACACTCCAGTGAAAGCACAAGGCTGTAGACAGCCTAAAGACATTTAGCCATCTGGTGGGGAAAGAGAGTCGCTATTTCTTTTTAGGTAACTGCTGTGAAAATTGAAACTCACTTAATGCTTCTCAATGTTTATGAGTAAGCAAAAAACCCTGAGATCATCTTATGAAACTGACAGTTAGCATAGGGTACAATGGAAGGTTTGGAAGGAGTTATAATCATGATATCCACGTACCCTTGAGAATAGAATTGGGATCTGTAACATATCCTGGCTTATAGATATGTATCTATAGATATTTTTTCCCTTGACTAGATAAAGCACTCATTTTTCCTCTTGCAGCTAATTCCTATATTTTCTTCAAACAGCCTCTCATTTCAAAGAGAAAAGAACTCTTTTCATTTAAAACTTTTCTTAACGTTCAATCAGATTTAAATGTTATTTAATATGTTCCATATGCCTGTATGCACAGATGTATCATGGCATTCAACAGTAGTTTTATACTCATTATTTATTTGCTATTTCAATAAGTTCAGGAACCATGTTTTCTCTGACCCTGTATCTAGCACACTTCTTAGAATATAGTAGGTGCTAAATAAATGGGTCTTCCCCCCTCATGCCTAAAGAACGGGTGATATAATTGATGAAAGCATAGAAAAGCTTAGGGAACTGTAAGGCTCATGGTGCTATTCACTGAAAGAGGAAAAGGAAAAATTATAATGAGTTTGGTTTGAGATATGTGTGAGATGCTAGGGACAGATCTAGTTACACATCTATATTCATCAGGTAGTTACTTATACAGAATATATAGAGAGAGATAGAGAAGAAAGGAAGATCAAGGTTGCAGACTTGGGAAAAAAAAATCACACGTTATCTTGAGAAGTCTGAAATGGTAAGAAGTAAACCAAGAAGCCAAAGTAGACAAAGATAACTTCAGGAGAGGAAATGAGGATCCCTTAAAAGACAGTGGCTTGTGTAAGAACAGACATTCAAATTTTCCACATTTCCTCCTTGATTCTTTTTGGATACTGGTTGAAATTGAAATGACCAAAAGTAAATAAATGTACATGTTAAAATATTTTACTGGATCTGGGGCCTAGCTTTGAAATTATTTATAGGCATATTTATGTCTCCCCAATCACCACTCTGTTTCTTGTGTATCTATTTGAATTCATAATAGACTGAAAGGAGGAGGGCTGAGAACCTGAAGCCTAAGTATGCGTCCATAGGTCAGACAAATATTTATTCAGGCAGCACAATCGAGTGCCTACTCTGCTCCAGGCACTGCACTAAGAGCAAGGGATTGTGTGGTTATTACGAAAGACATGATTCCTGCTCTTATGGTATTGGGAAGAAGGCTTGAGAGATTAAACACAAGCAAATTCATAACATTCTTGGAGCTGTGCACATTTCCTGAAATTACAAAATGGATTCATTGTTTTCCTTCACAAGATGGTCTTTACTAAGCTTTTTTTACAGCAATGGATGAAGATGTATCTAAGAAGAAACTTACTAAGATCAAATAAATCAGATCCCGTACCATTTTCTCACATCAAAACTGGAGGGAAGTGCTGACCTCAAAATCCATTCCAACTCAGAAACCCAATGCTATGGAATAGGTTTGGTGACAATGACAGATTGTTTGTGAGTTGAAACACAATACCACCAGAAAGCATAAGACTTGGGGCCAGGCAGTTTTCTCCATTACGTGGTCATATGCAATAAAGGGAACTCACCTCACAGAGCCATCTTTGCCTCCTGGAATCATCAGATGTTAACCATGAAATTAAATTGAATACACTAATGTCTATCAAAAATCCCGCTAAAGAGATGGGTTTTAGGTCTAGAATGCTGGAGTGGGCAGCCAGTATCTAAGTTTTCTTTGGCAGCTTAGTGATGGAGGTCATTGAGATTTACAGTGTACATCACATGTGTTTGTGTATATGTGACAGCAAGTATACAGCTGTAGTGATGAAAAGTCAAAAATACAAAAATTGTGCAGGGACCAGGACCCCCAACAGAAAAACACACAGTTCTAGCTTCTTACAACCCTCGTCAGGTTACTGAGACTAAATATAAAATTATATATTCTAACCATCATAATTGTATAATATGATGTTAAGCAGAATATCTTACAAATGTTTCCAAAATATGGAAAACGCCATGCAAACCATGATTTTTAGGGAAACAGAAGAATTTTTATTTATAATTTTCTAACAGGATAAAAAATTAAAGTTACCCATGAAACACCTTGCAATAAAATGGACATAAAATAGCATATAAAACAATTAAAAATAAGCATATTTAAAGAAGCCATTTCCCCAAATGATAGAAAATGCTAGACAATTACTTGGTACTCTTAAGAAAATACTTATAAAATCACGCACACACACACACACACACACACACACACACACACAGTATGAATATATATATTTATACATATATACATAAATATATATACATATATACATAAATATATATATATATATATATAAAATAGCAACAAGTACAACAAAAGCATAAGCCTACTGAGATAAAAAGATCTTACAAGAGCTAAAAGAAAAAAAGGACAATGTAATTAGTAAGAACCCAAATGGCGGAGACTTTTCCAGAGTTGAATAAAATGAAAGTGTTAGGTTCTATATAGAACAGAAAAAATAAATATATACTTAAATAGGAAGTAAAAAAATTAAAAGCTTCTGGAAAAACAGATTATTTACAAAGGAAAAACAATAAAACTGAATGGAAAATTTTCATCAGTAGCAATAAATGCCGGAATACCAGAAAGTAATATCTTCAAGCCATTTCAACCTTTATAAATTTTAACCTAGTATTCTATTCCAGCAATATATTAAAAAGTCATTCAAGATTAATGATGAAATTGTCTTTTCAGATATTAAAGACTAACACTTATGTCCACTGTTTAAAAGAAAAACTTTATCCTCAAAGAAAAATGATGTAGATCTATGAATAGGGAGCGTCAGGTAAGTCATAAACTATATTAGTGTTTACATATTGACTATTAAAATAATTTTTAAAATTTTCAATTAGTAATAACAAAAAGTCTGCCTAAATTAAAAATTTGTAACATGGAAACATCATTAAAGAAAGCAAGAAAATAAATCAATAAATATAAAATGAATTCTAAAATATACAGTAGTGATGTTTTACATTTAATATAGTTATTTGAAGAACAGTAATAAAATAAATTTCAATTTGTATTTGAGGTATAGAGAAAATACCACAGACATATATGCTTGCTCATAATTTAAACTAAAAACAAGTTTACACTGATTTGAAAAGGCACGGGGGTCAGCTATTTCTTATATCAGAGCAATGAAGTATATTAATGAATTCAAGATAACCCTGTGTTTGGCAATCTGGCAGTGACTTACTGATACCTTTGAAATGATATTGTGAATGAAGGGATGGAGTATATTGCAGTGGCATGAAATGAATGAGACGGCAGTAGGTCCCTCCAAGAATGAAAATGTTAAAATAGTGAGAGGGAAATCTTGACTTGTTTAAACTGATTCCCTACTGGCTTGTCTTTTATAAAAGAGTCACCTTTCTGAAAGCCTTCATAAAACCTAGCTATAGCCCAGTACTTCAGAAAATCAGTCCTAGCCAAGTGCAACCTTTGGATCCACGTCCAAGTACACCGTGGATAGAGTCTGGTAGGTGTTGTCGCTGCTTTACCCTGCCGTTGTGCTGCACTTGGAAGCCTCAAACCCTGGCTTGTAGGCCTAATAGTGAAGTTATTTCAAACAAGTAGGAAACGTGAGATAGTAGGATAGGGCTAAATCAAAGATGTTTTCCTTTACATATTGCTATTGCCCTATACTGAATTTCACCATGAGAAGAGACGGTGCTCAGTTAGTTACGCCCTTTAAAAATTCAATAGTCAAGGGTTAGGTTTTCATGCCAGAGTTTAATGTCTAGCTCTGCTTGCCTGTGCAGTGCTGTAGAATGCACGGTACATCCTGTTGCTTCTATCTCTGATTTCTTCCCAATTATTGCTGCTGCTGCTGCAGGAATTTTATACTCATAGTTAGAGCACATTTTTATGACAATGAAGTAACCAAACCACAGGGAAGAGTTTAGCTCCCTGGTAAGTCTCTTCCTCTCAAAATTTGTCAATCCACAATTCCACACCCTCCCATCTCCTTCCCTCTGCTCCCCTTCCTGTCTGTTACCCTCTTCATAAGTTGAGGATTCTTCTATTTTCTGTGAAGTATACAAATATGAATTAAAATACTTTTAAATATTTAGTTAACATTCAGTTATATATACTGTACACTTATTTTGTAGAATATCATAGCCGTCTTTATTTCTATAACATTTATTTCAAATTTCTGGCAAAAATGTTTTACTAGAGTTCATGCCTTTCTTACAAGAAATGTTTACTGTTATATTCATTTATTTGTTAGAATATCAGGAACAAGTGCTTTTAACATCTTATTTTATTAAAGAAGAATAAAGAGTGGACAAGCACTGTGGCTCATGTCTATAATTCCAGCACTTCAAGAGCCTGAGGTGGGAAGTTCACTTGAGGTCAGGTCAGCAGTTCAAGACCAGCTTGAGCAACACAGTGCCACAATTTTTTTTCTCATCTCCACAATTTTTTAATTAGCCAGGTGTGGTGGTACATGCCTGCAGTCTCAGCTATTTGGTAGTGTATACCTATAATCTCAAGTGACAGAATCACTGGAGCCCAGGAGTTGGATGCTGCAGTAAGCTGTGGTTGTGCCATAGCACAACCTGACTGACAGAGTGAGATCCTGTCTCAAAAAAAAAAAAAAAAAAAAAAAAAGAGAGAGAGAAAAAGAAATTAAAACAATTATTAGTACTCAAAATCATATTTAGTCAATAGCAATTTAGTCACTTGTTTTTCTATTCTTGTTTCTAAAATGAATATGAAGTAACATCTTAAGCCTTAGGTTTTTAAACTCACTTAACTTTGTAACCAGACAGTCTATACCACTTCTGTTTGACTTTTGGAATGTCTTTGAGAGCCTTTTCTAGGTAATAAAGATAGAGTTATGGAGAAGATGATGAAATGAGTAGTGAGATAAGATGGGAAATATTAAACTGCTATGAAACAGACAAGATCAGAATAAATGAGATAGTTGGAGACAAGAAGAGGAACGGCTGAGAGAACATGTGGTTGCACATCTAAAGTGATATTGGTTATGGAGAAAGCAGATAAAAATTGATCAGCAAATGACAAAATTCAACCGAGCTTCATATCAAGAATTTAGCATACGAGAGAGGCTTGCAGAATCTTGTCAGAAAGGGTAGCACACTTGAGGAAGCTGTTAAATTCATTTGTAGAGTTTGCAGAAGCAAACATGAAAATATTTTAAAAGCTGGTTTTAAAAGATAACAAAACAAGACAGAATTGGGGAAAACGTACTTCTCAGTACACATATCACAGACACAAGAGTACAGAGCTGAATGGAACATTAGAATTAAAGTATACACCATGTATTTATTTATTAGACATTCATGTGTGGTCTTCTACAGGACACAATTTATTTATGTACATTGGATAGTTGACTTAACCTTGTATTTTGTACTTCGGATAGTTTACTCAAAGAATTGTTGAAATCCTGTGAGAGACAATTTATAAACATCTAGTTTTGTAAATTTGGAAATTTTAACCAACTGAAGAATACACAAGCAACACAGAGGAAGGGATGGCTTGTGAAGCGGTGGTGAACACACTGACAGGGAGGCTATTAAAGAAAACAGTAGTTTATTTTTTTCTTGAAAACTATTTCTTATTTGGTAAAAGCCAGTATGATACGAGAATACAAATGGTTAAATGGTCTTACTCTGAAGATAAATTACCTGAGTCTGAATTCTAGCAAAGACATTTATGAGTTCTGTGACCTTGAGAAGGTATCTCCATGCCTCAGCTTCCTCAAATGGAATAAAAACAATGCCTACTTAGAGGATTGTTTTGAGGATGAAACATAGTTAGTGACCTACAGTAACATACGATGCCTTCAACATAGCATTGTATAATTATAAATGCTTATTATTATATTAGCTATAAAATAGATCACATGCTATATAGAATTTCTTTTATAGCAGAATTATTACTCATAAAACAGTGCTTTCCCCTCTCTGTCTCTACACACACATACTACTATAATCCATGTAGGGTTTCCAGATCTATCTAAATGGGAACTAGCTTTAGCTTGGAAGTTTAATAATTTTATTGACATGAATCTTCCAAAGATTAAAAGGTTTGTTTTGGCTTCTATTCTTATTAAATTATCATTTCAATCAGACAGACCAGGGACATGATTTGCCTTAGTATAATAATACATGTTATCCCTTTATACTCTTGTGTTTAATCTAGGTGAATTGTATATCAAACCATTAACTCTATCTTTAACCTTATATTCTTAAAAACCAATGCAAATTTAAAATTACAGGAATTGAAATTTTAATTGAATAATCCATTCATTTCCCTCATTCAATTACCTGCAATTAAGTTCATTTGTTTTCTATTAATAGATGGTATTCTTTCAACATAACCCTTGAAATATGTTTGGGTGATATGACTAAAAATTTGTATAGCATTGTTTTAAAAACTTAGAATTTTATTTTTCTCTCTTTTAAGAGCAGTTCAGATATTGGTGGCTGAGGGTTATCATGGCAGTTTCAGTGGCCATCAAGATTCCAGGCTCTTTCTGTTTCACCATGCTTGCTCAGCATGTTTCTTCCAACGTCAGCATGAACTCATTAGTGCAAACCATCATGCAAGTCTTCGCCATCATGTCGACATTCAGAAGGAGAAAAGAAAAAGGGAAAAAGGATTTACTTATAAAACTGAGTAAGCTCCCTTAAAGGGCTTTTCTGAAAATACCACAAAACTCTTCTTATTCATATTAATTTAGCTACTTCTTTTTCAAGGTATGCCAGAAAATGTAGTTTTGCTAGGATAATTCACGATCTTAATACAGAAGTTGTGTGTAAAAGATGTGGAGTGAAGGGTTGCTTTCTGTGCAGCTAGCCACTATCAACAAATGTTTACTTTTGTGATTCACTTTTAGAAGAGTGATATGAGTTGGATTTAAAGTAATTATTTAAGAGGTGATAAATAAACTAAAATATTGATCTTAGTATATTGAGATAAGGAAGTGTTGAGAAAACGGTTACAATAGAAATCAACAAACTTTTTCTATGACAAGTCAATAAACCACCTATTGACAAGTCAATTCTCACAACTGACAAGAAATCAATTTTAAATATTTAAAACTGAAAAGTCATGACATACAAGTATAAGCAAATTACGAATTATATGAAAAGTACTAAAAGAATAATTAAATGCATAAATAGTTCCACAAAGGAAGCATAGCTCTCTGGGGAGGAAGACTAGGTGTTGAGAAAGGTGAGACAGGATATTTTTTTTCTTTATAAACATAATTGTTTAAGTACTATTTGTAGTATAGTATTTTATAGTGTTTTTTTGTTTATTGATATTTTGTTTTTAGTTTTAGATTTTTTTTATTACTGTGTGCAGATATTACTTTGCTCGAACTTATTTGGTAAATCCACAGAATTTACCAAGACTTTAGTCTCAAAGCATGTGCACTTTACATTCCTCAGATATTCACTGACAGTATTGTATTAGGTTGGTGTAAAAGTAATTGTGGTTTTTGAATTACTTTTAATTGCAAAAACCACAATTACTTTTGCACCAATCTAATATTAGAAGGAGCAAGGGAATATAAAGATCATTAATTATTTTTCTGTTATGAAGAAGAACAGAATTTAAGGTTTCAGGTAAGACATGTATACAAATGTGTATACATAATGCAAAGCAAAAATGAAAAACATACTCCAAAAATTACAATAGAAATTAGGGGAGAGGAAGAAATTCTTTGTTATTAAATATATCACAGAAGGAAGAAAGATTTATTTTTGTAAATGAAAATTATGCAGCACCTTTTGTTTTTATTGTCTTTACACGCTTGTTAGATTACAATCAGAAATGTGGGCAATGATTTGACAAATGCAAATTCAAATTAGATTGGAAGTTTTAGAAGCAATTGAATCAAACCCACCCAGAGCCCAGTGATTTGGCCATAAAGAAGGAGCCAGCTACAAAGAATGAGGATGAACGCTGAAGAGCTCACTGTGTTTGGAAATGACCATGTTACCATCACAGGAATTTATACAAGTGAGAATGCCTAGGCAAGCAAGCTTTGTTGACATCAATGACCACTGAAAGCATCAGTATACTCCAATATTAGAAAATAACTATTGTTAATTAAAAAAAAATTCTTAACAAAGACATAAAAGACTTTTTAAATAATATTTATTAAAAACAGAAATAGGTATCTTCTTTAACATCCTTTCTTACTCCCTAATGTGTTAAAATAACAGATACATACTCTTTTAAAATTTAGAAATAGACTAAATAAAATATATGATAATAAAATGTCATGCTACCTTTAGACACCAGCAAGCAAATGAGAGGAGTTAGAAACGGTTTGCATTCACCACCATGTCAGTCCACTTATTGTAGCTTGTTGTATTACTTCATAATCAGAGGGAAATTATAGGTGATGGGTCTTCTCAAACAGGTCTATATCATTACATCTCAAACCACTTGGGGTACCTTCATCTGGATCTACAAATAAAAGTGAATGGAATGTTTTCTTTTCTTTATTCTTGCTTTGTTTCAGATTGTCTTCTGATATAGGCTGGGATAAACTTTGCTCATGAACACATACCACTTTTATGTTTAACTGAAGTAGAGAATATGGCTTTAAAATAGCTGGCAGTTGCCCAAGGGCATATTTCTTTCAATTTTATGATAATTAAATCAATATTTACTTAGTACGCTTTGAAAGGAAATAGATCAGGAAGTACACTTTATGGAAATAATTGACAGTGCTCTTTAAAGAAACTACTAAATAAATTGCTCTGTAAAATAATATATAGTTTGTAAGCCCATGTGTAAAATTAGAGAATACTTTCCATTGTATTTGTAACTTCTGTGCTGTGCTTCCTCACTAATGGACTTGGTAATTTTCTGTGTAACAAATGGTGTTATCCCAAAGATTACATAGAAAATAAAAGAAGAAGCTCTCTACCATACATACCTCTATGCATGTTACAGAAAATGATAACACAGATTTTTGGCCCAAAGGACCAGATCTTTTTGCTTTTGATAGGGGGATGTTTGAGAGCAAACTTCTCATTCTCAGGTGGCCAGAGAGAAGACCCCCACAGGATTCTATGTGAAAGCTCTTTGTAAACTGTCCCCTTTTGTTGTGGTTTGCTCAAGGTATTACCTCCAAACTGGAATAAACCCGATGTATGATCTGATACCTAGACACTAGTTGATTGATTCTACCTAGTTTATTCACTCCATCTTGGTCCCTCACCAAGGTAGGAATCTCACTTTCATCAGTAAGTTTTGGGTTTTTCCATTTATTTTTTATATTCTTTGAGCCCCTGCTTGGACAGATGAAGTATTATCTGGTCACTGTTGTGGCTTCTAAGTTATGCATAATATCTTAGTTAAATTAGTCCTTATCATTACATTAAACAGATTATAATGTATGCTTTATAAATATATATAATGCCTGTAAGTCACATTTCTCTTTTGATACAGATATAGTGCAACGACATGGAGTTTTGCATAGAATAGGGAAAAGGGACAATAGAGGGCCCTGACAACTTCCCCTAAACCAATCTCTATCATTGTCTTTTCAGGGAATTGTTCTGCCAGACAAATATCTCCTTTCTTGGAATTGGTCTGGACAGATTTATTCATTTGTGTGTATGAATAGAATTCTTAGTAAGTGACTTCACTAAGGACCTTAGTACCTGGGCAAATTTTTCAGAATAGCATTGCTCTTTGGATAAATATGTTTATTTTTTTTTCTAGGTTCGAGATAAATCCTTCGTACTCTTCTCATAAAAAGAATTTTTGAGGTGAAAAATTTTGTTTCTTTCTTATAAAACACAGAAAGGTTTTTCAGAGCTTTCTGGGCAAATTGAATGGAACATTTAAGAGTTTAAGGTGGTTTTTTAAAATGATTTTTTTCTCTACAATGTCATACACTGGGGTCATAATATTAATATTCAGAAGTCTGTATTAGTTACCAGAAAGTTGCTAATATACACTAAGTCTAAGTTATCTTGGGAAAAAATGCTATTTAAGTTTTAATACAGCTATCCCAGCACCAAGTTTTAATTATGATAAATATATGTGTACATACATCACTTTTCCTCTCATGATAACACTATGTTTAGTAACATTAATCTCTACAGGGGCTGAGTGGTATAAGTAGTTTCACAGATACTGTATTCATTAGCCAGTGATTGTTTTTAAAGGTATTATGGCAACTTGTTACTTATATTTGCAAAAAGCTTCCCTGAAATAGCTGACTCAGGCATGAGAATGAAAAAGAAAATTCACAGGCCTTGTCAGTGAAAGGTCTCTGCCATGGGGCAGTTATTGCTCACCTAAAATCCTAATAAGAGCAGCTGAAATTTCATATATATGAGGATGTGACAGACCTACACTCTATGTTATAGTAAAACTAGGAACACTGAGGCAGCATTTCATGTGATAGAAAAGCAAAATACACAGTTATCTTTGGGAAACTTTCTCCAAATTTCACTGCCTTTTTGTCCTAATTCTTGAACATCCCAGCATTTTTCATGGGCAGCATTCATATCTAAAATAAAAGAAGGAGGAAATACTCATGGAAATTACGGCCCTCGTTTCTGCAGCTGATAACATGACTGGAGCTGGTATTGGTGACTACATTCTTCTAATACCCATTCTGTATTCCCTATGTCTTCAGCAAGCATTTCAGCAGACAGTTTTTTTTTTTTTTCCTAGTGGAGTGACCCAAACCTTCATTTCTGAGGGGCCTGGGCCATCTGTAGTCCTGCCTGGATTGGGCTGTTGTATTTTCCCATGGAACTTAATCACAGGGTGTGGTAAAGTATTATTAAGAGATGCCCTAATGTAACTTCTGCATACTCTTCCTTACCTCCATTGTAGAGTATAAAATCTACTGATTTTATCTTGATAGTCCACATCAATCATCCCAGCCAACTCTGTCACTCCCTTCTTAGCCTGTTGACTTAAAGATAGGAGGAGCCCAAAGTGTCCAGGCTCAATTATAACTTCCAGGTTAATGGAATCATTGTTGTGTCTCCTGTTGGTAGCATTCTTCCCTCTGGAACTAAGACCTCTAGGCCAGCAGAACATAATGTCATGGTAACAGGGAGCAAGAATTTTGCTGCTGGATTACTAGGGGTGTTGGCGAGAGGTGCCACTTCCACTTCCACTCCCTGATTCCTGGACCCATGAATCCTGGTTATGGGAGAAGCAGTGCCATATATTGGACGATGATTCAGAACATACACAGCCTTCTGGAGAACTTTGTCCCAGCCCTGCAAATTATTGTCACCTAGTTGGCATTATAATTATGACTTCAAACGGCCATTCAACAGTTCTATCAATCCAGCTGCTGTCGGATGATGGGGAAAATGGTAAGACCAGTGAATTTCATAAGCATGAGCCCACTGCTGCACTTTTTAGCCATAAAGCGAGTGCCTTGATGAGAGGCAATGCTGTGTGGAATGTCATAATGGTGGTTAATGCATTCTGTGATTATCCCCACATGATAATCTTGGCAGAAGCATTGTGTGTAAGGTAGGAAAATCTGTATCTGGAGTGTGTATTCTAGTGAGGACAAACCTCTGTCCTTCCAATGATGGACGAGGTGAAATATAATGAACCTGCCACCAGGTAGCTCGGTGATCACCCCCAGGAATTGTGCCATATTGAGGGCCCTATCTTGGTCTCTGTTGCTGGCAAACTGGGCACTCAGCAGTGGCCATACCCAGGTCAGCCTTGGTGATTAGAAGTCCATGTTGCTGAGCCCATGCATAACCTCCATCCCTACCACCATAGCCAATTTTTTCATGGACCTTTTGGGTGATGGTTTGGGAAAGAGACTGAGTGGTGTCCACAGAAGGGGTCCTCCTTTCCATTTGATTATTAAACTCCTTCTCTGACGAGGTCACCCACTCATGAGCCCTCATAGGGGATACAAATATCTTCACAGTTTTTGACCACTCAGAGAGGTCCACCATTTACATACATCTTCCCCAAATTTCTTTGATGTCAGTTTTCCAATCATGCTAGCTGCAAGTCCCTGACCATCCAGCTAAACCATTAGCTACATTCCATGAATCAGTATATAATCGCACACCTGTCCATTTCTTCTTTCATGCAAAGTGCACAACGTACTGCTTTAAATTCTGCCTACTGGAAAGATTACCCTCCACTGCTGTCCTTCAGGGATGTACTAGAAAGGGGCTGTAGTGCTGCAGCTGTCCACTTTTGGGTAGTGCCTGCATATCATGATGAACTATCTGTGAACGCGGCCCTAGTCTCTTTCTCTGTCAACTTACTATAGGGAACCCCCCATGAGGCCATCAGTGCAGGCTGGGAAAGAGAAGGCATGGTGGCAGGAGTGGAGACCATAAGCATTTGAGCCACTTCCTCATGTAACTTACTTGTGCCTTCAAGACCTGCTTGAGCCCGGTCACATAAAAACCACTTCCATTTGATAATGGAATGCTACAGGGCATGACCACTTTATAGCCAGATGGATCAGAAAGGATCCATCTTAGTGTAATAAGCTTTATTGGCTACAGGTCCTCAGAGAAAGTGGTATCCTAACTATACTATGGAAGAAACTCTATGGACTAGTAACTAGACCAGCTGTCACTACATGAAATGAGAGAGAAAGACATTTACAGAAATTTTCTACTCCAAAAAAAAAAAAATTCTGATAATTCTGAAAAGTATTGTCTTTTAGTTTAGAAGCTTAATTTTAAATTATTCCCTTTGTTTTTCAGTTATCTTAGCAAACTGAATTTTCCCATCTATCCACAACCCTAACATAAATGGATGCCTAAGGCTAGCTCATTCATGTACATGAAAATGCAAAGTGCATTGATTAAAAAAATTACATATTCCAAATATTCACACTTTTAATTTTTTAACAAATATTTATCAATTGCTAACAATGCTTCAGGCAATATGTGCACAATATTCCATGTATAGTAATTGTTTTAATAATTTGTAACAGATGGACGTACCCTGCTATTCTGCCGCATATTGTTCTGCAGCACTCCCTTGCTGGAACGGCATTTCTCTGGCATTTTCTCATTTGCAATTCATAACTCTTAGAATTAGAGTGCTTATTTTTAGCTGCAAGTATTGAAGCTCAGAGAGGTATAAGGTTATAGAACTATTACAGGGAACAAAATTTTAAAAATCTCAGATTTGTGACACATAATATAGTGTATTTTACTTTTATCTCTAGAGAAAGAGCACATAATTCTGCCTTAAAAAACAGTATTGTCTTAGGCATCTCGTACAATCTCTGAGCCTGAGTTTTGTAATATATACTCCAAACAAAAACTAGGGGTAGAGAACTGTCTTTCTGCTCTACGGGGATCTTAAAGAATTAAGTAACAAATTACTCGAATCTTGAATGATTTTTTTTTTTTTTTTTGTCAGAGAATGCCCTCTGACTAGCCCACTGTGTATTTTCGCATCATTTTACATAATATAATTCTATATTTTATCTGTTTAAATACTGCATTTCTTAGATCCCATTGCCACTGGAGGTATCCGTTTGACTAATATCTGGCCAATGAGCCATAATGGAAGTTGCATAGGGTTTTCAGGAAAACTGTCTTAAAAGGTGGCTAGTGTATTCAATCTCCCCACCCCTTTTTCTGCTTCTCTTCGGTTTCTGCTTTTAGAAATGAAGACATGATAATTAGAAGTCTGGCAGCCTTTTAGCACAGTTAGATGATCTTGAAAATTGAAAGCATACATTAGGATTGTAGAAAAATACAACAGAAAAAGCCCAACTCCCTCAGCTGTGAAGCATAACACCTTCAGTAAACTGATTATCTCCAGTCTGCTTTTACATGAAAGAAAGAGAAACTTTCATATTGCTTAAGCCATTTTAATTTTGGAATATGTTGCTGCTTGTAGCTGAGCATGAAACTAATTATTACAGCACTATTATCTCATGCATATAAATAATTTTTTTTGAGATGGAGTCTTGCTCTGTTGCTCAGGCTGGAGTGCAGTGGTGCGATCACGGCTTACTGCAACCACCATCTCCAAGATTCAGACGATTCTCCTGCCTCAGCCTCCCCAGCTGCTGGGAGTACAGGCCCATGCCACCACACCCAGCTAAGTTTTCTATTTTTAGTAGTGACAGGGATTTACCATATTGGCCAGGCTAGTCTCAGTCTCCTAACCTCATGATCCACCTGCCTCAGCCTCCCAAAGTAGTAATTTTTAACAATATAGCAAATACCTATTTTATATTATTAGGCCTCATAATGTTCTGTGAGATAGAATAATGTTTTATTCATGAATGAATATGAAGTAAAGCTCATAGTACTGGAAGAATCTGATAAAGAGAAATAAATTTCAAAAAACTAATGCAAAGATCTAAAGTAGAACATTTTAACAAGGAAGTGATATTGTTAAAATGTTAGTCATATTCTATTAGAGAAATATGACTCTAGTTAGTCATATTCTATTAGAGAAATAGTACATGGTGCAAATATTCACACACATATATACATATATCCTTAATACATTTATCACAATGTTTTAATTCTCTCTGTTTAAATAAAATATTACAGCACATCATTTCGTTAAGCCTGCCAGCATTTCAGAATGTATCCATCCTTAGTAATCAGACTCAAGAATCAGTCTGCCTAGGGAAAAGATGCCAAAAGAAAAGAAAAATATTTAATTTTTATAAGTAGTGAAAAAGAAAATACCGAACTTGGTGAGAAAATAACTGGATTTAGTATCAACGTGTTTGTTCTGTAAGTTCAGATCAATTTACCTACTTAAACTCTTGGATCCTACATTTATTTATATTGAAAATAAAGTTCAAAATCTCATGGAGTAGCTATAAGAAGGTAAATAATACAGCTCAAAATATTAAAATGTGAGAACTATAATCTGTATGAATTGTTAACTCATTTACTTATCTTTTTGATATAATTTTAAGGAAAATATGTATAGACAAGAAAATAAAACTGACCGAACCTAGAATGTAGAGAGCTGCAACAGAATAATAGTGAGTTTTAAGCAAACTTTAAATCCAGTTATCTTACGAGTATATAATGGCTCATATCTATATTGTAAGGTGGATCTCCCAGGATAAGTAAGGGCTCCTTGAAAGAGGTTAAATTACTTAGGTCCATAGCACAATTTATTTCCCATCAGAAGCAAGCAGAAATACTTTCTGATTGAAGACACACAAAACTTATATCTTCAGAATTCCTACAGATTATGTTTAACAAAATATGAACTAACAATAAAAATTATGAACATGTGATGTAACAAGGCACCGTAAGATTGTGAGCAAAGCACTAAAGATGACATCTGGACCCACAAACAGAAAAATGAACAATAAGATCAATGTATTCGGTGTTTAAAACAGAAATTATAAAAGCCAAAACAGCCATCTGCTAATGTGGAAAAGGTAAAACAAGAATTCTGCACCAACATGAAGCAAAGATCAGCTACAGCCAAGAGAAGGGACAGGAGACCTGTTCCAACACCAGAGCACTCCGCAAAACACTCCACTGATTCAAAGCAGAATTCAGCCACCATGGGAAAGTGTCAGAAACACTGAGGAAGCCCCTCCCTTGAGGCAACAATGCAAGTGGCGTAAGACTGCGGCTGGCGCAGAGCTGTGCAACTCTATCTGGTCCTAATCATGAGCTTTGAGTTAAGTAACAAACAGTAGCTGCTGATTTCCTGAATTACATCTAACTTTCGCATTTGTGTCATACAGGTGCAGGGCCTCAGCTAAAGGTTGAGGGTGCAGCAAAAACACTGATGGAAACTCTCAGGTTATCTAAGACTCACTCTAAACACCATGTAGCAGCATCTCATCTTGAATATTGGAAGTCTTTAGTGCATCAAGCCCAGCTCAATGCACACAATTGCTTCAACCACACGTATTTACAATCTGACATAAAAAGAGGTGCACATTGAAACTACTTCAATCTATACTATTAACCTGTTGATGGTGCTCATTATTTAATGGAAATTATGACACACCAAAACACATGAGAAAACTACTAATTGTCAAGAGAAAAGCAATCCGCAGAACCAGACTCAGACTTGACCTACACACCAAGACTGTCAGAATTTAAGATAACTATGATTAATAAGTTATGGTCTAATTCTATAGAAAAGAATTATTTCGATTGACTTCAAGACCCAGCAATATACTCAGCATACACAGTAGAATACATCTTGATGTTAAAAAAAAGCTGTTTTCAACACTATTATTAGTAATTGAAATGAAAACATTAAGCTGTTTTTGATACTATTATTAGTAGTAATACTGGAATCACTCTTCAATTTTACATATTACATTCAAAACAGAAATATGACATTTAAAAAAAATATACAATGCATTTAAAATATAAATTTAAAATCATATGTTGATAAAACAAGCAAATATTTACATTAAAGTTATTGGAAACCACAAATGCAAGTGTAGGGGAAACAAGAACTTTAGTAAAAATACCATCATCTTAAATTAAAATTAGCAATATCAATGAATGTAGTGTATTTTCTCTAAGTAGGTATAGGAAAAATGATCACCCAGTAATAATGGGCATCCTAGGTTCTCATACTGTGTCCTGTAAATGTCATTTTTCACTAAAAAAGGAGTAGACAGCAGAAATAACTAATTCCAAATGTGAAATAGGAAATGTACAAGACAAGCCTGAAGCAAAGACTTATGGGGTCATATCAAAAGATATTTGAGCCATACTGAAGGGCTCCCATGAGCAAATTAGGGGCTAATTTGAACAGTGGAAAGAACAAAAACTATAGTCAAGTGAAGGGTAGCAAAGATGTTGAAATCTGTGAGTTATTAATAGTGGTAAACAAAACATTCTAACAAAGCTGCTCAAATTTGTATTTGCTTATAAACCACCTCATTCTGAAAACTGCTAAGGAAAGGCATCAGATATTTATTTAACCTTTCCCACTAGATCTATAAATTATAGTATCCTAATAGGTGATAAAGAAATGTTAATCTTTACAGATTAACAGAAGCATTATTTACAGAAGAATTACATATAGAAGAATTTCAGCAAATGCATCCAAGGTTAATAGAATTAGAATAATATCAGTTTGTAAACCCTAATGAAATAGTAAATCAAGGCAATGATCTTTAAGGACTGCCTTTTTGTGTGTGTGTGTGTGTGAGACAGAGTCTTGCTCTGTTGCCCAGGCTGGAGTGTAATGGTGCCATCTCGGCTCACAGCAACCACTGCCTCTCTGGTTCAAGCGATTTTCCTGGTTCAGCTTCCACAGTGGCTGGGATTACAAGCACACACCACCATTCCTGGCTAATTTTTGTATTTTTAGTAGAGATGGGGTTTCACCAAGTTGACCAGGATGGTCTCAATCTCTTGACCTTGTGATCTACTCATCTCGGCCCCCAAAGTGCTGGGATTACAGGCGTGAGCCACCATGCCCTGCCGGGAGCTGCCTTTTATAAAAAGGTTTCTGGGAAATTTTATACTGAACGGAAGAGGGTGCTAACACCCGAATCAGTATTGACATTACCACGAAAGAGACAACCAGAAGCACATTTGATGTGATGTCTTTAAGATGCATATGGCATTACCTATGAATAAGTAGCATGCTTAAAAAATCAGACCTACATTTGATCTATCTTTAAGTGTAAAGAGAATATAGAACACAGCAAAGGGGCACCTTTGGGGTGCAATTTACAAAATCTATAATATGAAAAATCTTATGAAACAAACTATTCAGTTTTTTAAAGAGTTTTTTTTTTCTAAAAGAACTTCATGAAACATACAGATTAAACATAGATTTAATTACCATATTAATCAAATACAAAGTGTGGACCTTGTTTTGATTCTGAACACCTGAAAATTGAAGAAATTTGAAAATAAGTGAATATTTGATAACATTAGGTGATAATTGCTTTTATTTTAGCTAAATATCTACTGAAGCAACAATAGATTAAAAAGTATGATATATGCTTTTGCTTTATATTTGAGATAAATAATATTTTAAAATATAAAATATAATGTATATGAATCTGTAATCTAAAATATAATATAATCTATATGATCCATATAATAATCTATAATATAAAATATAATCTATATGAGTATAACCCCAAATGCAAAGTGTGGGCCTTGTTTTGACTCTGAATTGAAAAACTGAAAATCAGAGAAATTTGAAAGTAACTAAATATTTGATAACATTAGCTGATAATTGCTAAAAATAGGTAGATATATACTAAAGCAACTATCGCTTACAAAGTATGATGTATGCCTTTGCTTTATCTTTGAGACAAATGATAAATATTTTAAAATATATGAGTGTGGTTGTGAGGTGAGAATAACTGGATATACATAGAATAAAATATGACATTAAATTATTAGCTGTTTGAATTCAATATTGGGTACTTAGGGGTTTACTATTTCTCTCCTTATTATATATTTGAAATTTTTCTTAATGAAATTTAAGCTCAAAAAGGAAAGAAAAGCTAATATTATATGTCTTCAATTATTTAAATTAGATTTTAAAATTATTTGTTGGTTAAATAGCAATTGTAATTAAAAGAAAAGGAAAATATTAATATCAACCTTGTGGATATAATACATGAAGGAAATTTAATCATCACAGATGTTTATAATAACAAATAAAAAGATGATGTTTATAATAAGCAAATAAAAAGATGGTTCTAAATTAGAAGAATAATAAATTCAAACAATGAGGATACTGAAAGTAAATAAAAAATGAACTTAAGAAAATAATAATGATACAATAAATATCAAGATCATATAATTATAAGCATCAGTAGATTATTACAATTTTTGGCAAATTAAGAAATGATGCAATAAATATCAAGATCACATAACTATAAGCATCAGCAGATTATTCTAATTTTTGGCAAATTAGGAATAAAAGCAGATTTCTTTAATTTGATAATGTGAATCTATCAAATTCTACAGCAAGCATAAGTCTTAATATGAAACATCAGAAGTGATCCTCTCAAAATCAGGAAGCAATTTAGAGACAATATTGTGTTTGAAGGTCTTAGCTAGGCTGGTAGTGAAAATAAATAGACGAAAAAAAATAAGATTTTGAAGGAAAGAAACTCAACTGTCATTATTAGCAGTTAAACTTATCTACAAAAAAACTTCAAATATTTAAATTAAGAATAGATTTTATAATGCTATTTAGATATTCAAATCAAAGTATAAAAATATGGTTAGTGAAATTAACTTTTAACTGTAGGTCTTATAGGTTAGTGCAGTGGTCCAGAAATGAAAGTGAAGTTTCTCGGTTTTTCTCATTCCACAGGAGTTCAAATAGTAAAGTTGAACTGGATTCACACTAAATGTAGCTCTCACCCTGTAGTCTTTAAAACAGGAGTTAACACTGGCTGCACATTGGATTCACCTGGAGAGCTTTCAAAATTTTTGATGCACTGGTAACACCCCCAGCTAGGCGAGGTGGCTCATCCCTGTAATCCTAGCATATTGAGAAGTCCAGGTGGGATCCCAGCTACTCTAGAGGCTGAGGCAGGAGAATCGCTTGCCTGGGAGGCAAAGGTTGCAGTGAGCCGAGATTGTGCCAATGCACTCCAGCCTGGGCAAGAGAGTGAGACTCTGTCTCAAAAACACAAAAACAAAAACAAAAAAACACCTCCAAAGATTCTGATTTAAGTAATCTCTGTTGTGGCCTGGGCATGAGGATTTGAAAAGCTCTCAATTGATTCTATCATGCTGTTAAATTAAGCCACTGTTCTAAGAAAGCAAGTGTAAAAGTAAAGAATTTAAACGCCCCTTATGATGGTCTGAATATTTGGATTCTCAAAAATTCATATGCTGAAATCCTAACCCCAAGGTGAAGGTTTGGAAGGTAAGACCTTTAGAAGGAGATTTGGTCTTGAGGGTGGAATCCTCATGAATGGGATTAGTGCTCTTATGAAAAGGCCTAAGAGAGCCTATTGTCCTTACCACCTTGAGAGAATACAGCTAGAAGAGACAGCTGCCTCACCAGATTGAATCTTCTGGCTCCTTCATCTTGGACCTCTCAGCCTCTAGTACTGCAAGCAATAAGTTTCTGTTGGTGATAAACCACCCAGTTTGTGTTATTTTGTTGTAACAGCCCAAACGAACTGAGATTTGGGCTCAAGACAGACAAGCCCAAGATTCCTGTCTAGGGGTCTTGGCTTATAATGCTCATACCATTCTTCAAAATTTACATACATAATGAATGATTCAATTTATCGGAGTTGTACTGGCTTCAGCTTAGTTGTTTACATGTTCACCAGATGTTGCAGTTTATTTGTTTCTTAATACAGCATTTCCATTAAACCACTGATGATTAGGATCAAGAGGGATATTTATTGAAAATACAAATTTATAGACCATTATGCAGACACTCTAAAGATTGGAATGTTTGGGGAGGTGCATTTTAAACAAAAGTCCCAACTTACAATCAAGTAATTTAAAGAAATGCTGTGTAAATGAAGCAATTAGCTCTTTTTAAATTTTATATTTTACCATCTTATATATCTGTTTTATTGATAAAAGGCCAATACAAAACTTTTCTGTGGCCAGGAAACATATTTGTATTATTTCATAATGTTTGTAAGAAGACAGGGTCCATGTTTGTTTTTGTGATGTTCTCCAAGGACAGGACAGTCTTAGACTCATTATAAACTGCTTCACCTTGACAACAAGAGGCATGACATCATCATCATGACCTTGGCTAAACAACAGCTTTAAATCATGGGTTTCATAAAGATTATTATATTCAAGCAAAATGCTCAGGAAATGTTTGATTTAAATGGCCTCTTCTTTAAACAATATTCTAATATGAATTATAACCTTAGCAACAGGAGGAATCAGAAAACTGTGACCTACTTTAAATATGTTATTTTAAGAGAGCCTAAAGTTGGCTGGCTTCAACTACAAAAGAAAAAAACAACCAGCCAACTGCTGTTATAGCAAGTGATTATCCAGACTCTGGTGATACAGATTTCAATTACATTGAACTGTTCTCAATCTGCACAGTTAGAACAATATTATAAAATTCATTAGTACATAAGCAAGTGAATGTGAGTTCACATTTCAAAGCGTTTGATTTGGGAATGCTTAATTTTAATTGAATTTTGTTATAGCTTGTATGCTAGAAAATAATATCTACATGAATGTTTTAGCCAACATGTAAATCTCATATTGTGCAAAAATAATACAGGAGTTAAGACAGAATTACTTAGGCAGATAGCAAGGGCATGGGAGTCCTTGGTAAGACTTTTCTTTTTAGTGAAAAGCAGCACCAAATCATTTTCTAACAAAGAGCAGGCTGCAAGCTGAGAGCTTGCACCAGTGAATGCCGGGAGGAACTAAGGACTAGACATTTTCAAAATGGCAGCTCCATCGTCCCTTCTCTGCCAGCCATGTGTTTTAAGGAGCAGACAAGATGGCTCAGATCAGCTAGAAAGTCCATTTGCCTAAGAAAGTTAAGGTGGGGCGACCAGCCTTTCCCCGTGTACTATTAAAAATCATACCTGATCTACCCGATCTATGGAGCCCTATGTGTAAATCAGACACGGCCTCCTCAAAGCAGGCTATAAAATTTAGTGCATCGGCCCCCAGCCAGTCCTTTCCACTGGGAGACCCCTTCCTCCAGAGGAAGCTGTTTTTCTTTCTCTTCTACCTATTAAACCTCTGTTCCAGCCATGGCTCTTGCCTGTAATCCCAGCACTTTGGGAGACAGAGCTGGGTTGATCACGAGATCAAGAGATAGAGATCATCCTGGCCAACATGGTGAATACAAAACATTAGCTGGGCATGGCTGCACACACCTCTAGCCTCAGCTGCTCGGGAGGCTGGGGCAGAAGACTCGCTTGGAACTGGGAGGCTGAGGTTGCAGTGAGCTGAGGTCTTGCCACTGCACTCCAGCCTGGTGAAAGAAGTAGGCTCCATCACAAAAAATAAAAACAAACAAAAAAATAAAAATAAAAACATCTGCTCCTAAACTCTTCATGTCCTAAATTTTACTGGCACATGACAACGAACCCAGGCTTCAAAAAACTCCAGAAAACGTAGGTGCTTCAAAAATGCCTGGCGACAGTTTTTGGAACATCAAATACACTTGAAAGAAATGTTTCAATTATGAGTAATTGTAGCAAGTTAGGCATACATATAGGTCT
This sequence comes from Callithrix jacchus, assembly GCF_049354715.1. Classification (NCBI taxonomy): domain Eukaryota; kingdom Metazoa; phylum Chordata; class Mammalia; order Primates; family Cebidae; genus Callithrix; species Callithrix jacchus. Next base: position 33,293,763 of record NC_133504.1, read on the forward strand.
TGAACAGTACATCTCTGGTCTCTTCAAAATAACTGATATATCACAAAAATTGTTCAGGATAAAAATATCCAAGATGATCAGAATTAGTACTGTTTTTCAGAGCTAAATGTCTCTTTTATTACGTATTGTGAGAACTATCTAATCTGATAAAATAACTCATTCGAATACAATCTGAAAGAAGTCTAATTCATTCATGAAATTCTTAACTAATCTGGATTAAATTCTAGATCACAATAGTTTCATTCTTTATTAATTATAATAGATTCATTTTTATCATATCTGGATTAAATGTGTTTAGTAAGAGGAAATTTAGATGAAATGATTTTTTCCTCTAAGTAAAATATATTGTGAAGATTTGGGAAATGTTTAGACAATTCTGTTAATGCAAAAATCTTCTTCAAAAAATAGTTATAAATTGAGAGTCAAAGAAATATTTTGCCAAACTTTTAAACAAGTGTTTTTAATATTGAAAAAGAACTTGACATACAAAAGCAAATGGGTTGGGCACAGTGGCTCATGCTTGTAATCCCAGCACTTCAGGGGGCTGAGGCAGGTGGATCACCTAAGGTCAGGAGTTTGACACCAGCATGGCCAACATGGCAAAACCCCATCTCTACTAAAAAATACAAAAATTAGCTGGGCGTGGTGATGCGTGCCTGTAATCCCAGCTACTGAAGAGGCAGAGATAGGAGAATTGCTCAAACCTGCGAGACAGAGGTTGCAGTGAGCCGAGATGGTGGCAATACACTCCAGCCTGGGCAACACAATGAGACTCTGTCTGAAAAAAAGCAAATAAACCATGAAGTCAAGAGCAATAGACTTGCTTCCAGTTTTTACAAAGCATTATCTTTGTTTTGCTTTTTATTTTTGATGGCAATGCTCTCAAGTTAGAAAAGTAAGCCATTTCTATGAGTCTCATTTTTTAAAAATTTCTTTAAGGTCAATTAGATTGTTTTCAGGAAAAAATGAACTATCAATATTTGCATCTTGATAGGTAATGACTATATATCTGAAAGGCTGAGGCTGAAGTTTTTAAAAAATTATCTGTAATTGGAGAATTCAAGAACACAAAGATTCTCAATGACAAATTACCCCCAAATTTACATCGGTTTACTTTGTACAGAGTATTTCATTCTCTCACATTATAAATTTGTCCTAATTATAAGAAAAATATATACTAATTTACTTGTATGCACATATGTCAATGCTACTTTTAGGAAAAACATATGGAAATACCATTTTAAAAACTGTATGTTTCAACGGCCCTTTTCTTAACAAAATGTATTTTAAAATTAGGTGCTTTTAAGGTACATTAACCTTTTAGAATGAGGGCCATAATTTATTACAGCACAAGAGGGCATAATCCCTTATTGGCTAATATTTAACTTTGTATCTCATGCTACTATTTAAAATGCATAAAAGATAATTTTATTTCTAAAATAATGATTTAAAAGAAAAAGTAATAGCGTCATTTAATAGTTACTGGTTCTCATGAGAATGAAATAACAAATAGGCAGTCAAGTAAAGGCTAATTGCATTGGTCTAATTCACAATCAAAGACTATCTAGCTAACTTCTGGTTTCCAGGTATACGTTTGGCATAAGAGGAACCCTCTTTTCAAACCTTTTGCTACAAGTAAAGAGGAAAAAAAAAAAAAGAATGAAAACTCTCACTGTACTACTGATATCTTAGCATTTATCATTTTTGGACTAAGAATGGCATTTATATCTAGAACGAAAAGATGAATTGCTAGGATAAACAGCAGGCATAAGGAATACTTACTGTGTTTGAGAACAGAAATCTGTACCAGGGTAAACAGACGGGGGCTGGGCTCCAATGGAAGGAAAAAAAGAGAAAGTATAGAAAAATGAGAAGTAATGACGGTGTAATTAATGCAATGATAGATATCAGAAAGAAAGTGGGTAAGACAAAATGTATATTTATTTAAAAAGAAGATAAAGCATAATTAATAATTAATTCAATTTTTATGAGGAATAAATAACTTCTAATTTTAAAGGGAAAAGTTCAGAATACATCTTCCCTAGATATCATGTGAAGCTATGTTATTGAGATTAATAAAGATGACTAAATAATTTTGACATCATAGGCTTATTAGTTTAGTTGGATGACAAATCTTATATTTGAGAATAGATTTGCTTTGCTTATTAGACATTCTATTAATGCTATTAATATGGTGCCCAATGATTATTCATCCTTAAAGTTTAAGAAAGAGACAAGATAACAGAAACAATTGAAGTGCTTGGCACAAGAAGAGCAGGCTCTGAAGACCTTGATACTACAATTTAATCAATAATCATCAAAAAATTGTTCTGTTTACATTATGTCAGAAACAGGATTTAGTACTGGAATTTAAACACAATGATTTATTTGCTTATATTTGGTTAAGTACATTTTTATGGGTGTCCTGACTAGTGCATATGATCTTTTAATTGGTAAGCAAATCATCTGATTTCACTCTTCAAATTCTATTCTTTTACTTTCTGCATGACAGAGACTGTTTCTTTCATCAGATACCTTCACTGATGTGCTTTTGCAATCATTTTTATTCATAAATTTTAGAATTTTTCTTGTTATAACAATTAAATTGAAATCTTAACATATTGTTCTTTTAATGAAAGTTTAAGTTGTTGCATTCAAGAAGCTAGCATACTATATTAAGACCACTAAAAGAATAGTAAATAATTGAGAATGAAAAAGCAAAACAAAATAAGAATCTTATTGTAACGAAATTTTTAAGTAAGAAAATAAGTTGAAACCCAAGGGATAAATATTTTCTTAATAAGAAAAAAGTCTCCAGTGTTATATTTAAAGCCGAATGAACAACTAGGAGCAAGTTAATCCACTGACTTAGAACAACATGTAAGATTTTTTAAAAGGCCAGCTCCTATTTTGTTTCCATCTTCTAAGAGAATTCATCTTAATGTTTGGAAATATAGTACAAAAAATGCAAAACAAGAATGCCTCTCTGAAATGTATTGAGTCATTAGGAGAAAGCGCAGGTGTTTTTAAAGTTCATTCACCTTCTAGACTTGTTTAATTTATATTACATGGTACCGGAATAATATACAAATATTAGTCACTGTTTAACATCCTTGAGATTTAATGAATAGAAAAAGAGGCTCTAAACATAGACAGTTTGACTATCTTGATTTTAAAAGCCTTATAGGTTGGATTTTCAGAAGTATAGAGAAGTGAACTTGATGTAAACTCATAAAATGCAGTGACATTTGCTGTTTTTTTCCTTTTTTAATTGTCAGATTCTTATAGTTTGGATTACGCAAAGTATTCTGCTTCTGCCTTCTCTTCACAATAGTTTTCTCTTATTTTAGGCACACCACAATATATTTTTATTTATTTAAACCAAATATGTGTTCATTCACATTGCCATGCCCATTGTATAAAATATTTATTAAGGAATAACAGGGCCGGATGCGGTAGCTCACACCTATAATCCCAGCACTTTGGGAGGCTGAGGTGGGTGGATCACGAGGTCAAGAGACCGAGATGATCCTGGTCAACAAGGTGAAACACCGTCTCTACTAAAAATACAAAAATTAGCTGGGCATGGTGGCGTGCGCCTGTAGTCCCAGCTACGGGGGAGGCTGAGGCAGGAGAACTGCTTGAACCCAGGAGGCGGAGGTTGCAGTGAGCAGAGATCGTGCTATTGCACTCCAGCCTGGGTAACAACAGCGAGACTCCATCTCAAAAAAAAAAGAAAAGAAAAGAAAAGAAAAAGGAATAACAGGTGTAAAACAAAATGTACAAATAAGTTGTATAACTTGATCAATTTTTAAAACTGTGCATCGTCATTTAAGCATAATAGAACAATCATCCTAGAAGCATGACCTTCCGGTTTCTATTCTCCCAAAAGACTCACCAATGGTATGACTTCCACTGCCAAAGAGTAGTTTCAGCTATTTCTAAGCTTTTTACAATATAATCTCTTTCGTATCCAGCATTTCTTATTTAACATTTTTGTTGTGAGGTTCATCAATATTGATGAGATAGGGAGTTTTAATAATTTCCTTGCTGCATCACATTCTAATCTGTGAATATATTAGTTTATATATCCATTTTTGATGGACATCTAGGAAGTTTAATATTTAGTACTATTAGTTGTTCTGTTGCAAACATTCTAATCTGACATGTTTATCTGCTGAAAATGCACATGCATTTTACTTGGCTATACATCTGGAAATGGAATTACTGGGTAATCGAATATGCATGTTATTAGATAATACTTTATTAGACAGTGCTAGATGATCAAAGTAGTTATATTCTGACAGTATATGAGAGTTTCAATAGCTTAAATTTTTGCCAATATCTTGGTTTGTTCCATAATTATTTTAATTAACTATTTCTGGGTCATTTACATAGTGGTATTTTACTGTAACTTTGTTTTTCACATCTCTAAAGTTTAAGGAAGAGGACTCAAGATGGCGCTGTGAGAACAACCCAGGATTTAAGCTCTCACTGGATGCGCGGGAGGGTGAGTCGGGGACGTATTTCCAGACGGATCTTAGTTGCCCACAGGACAGGGAAATTCCCAGGTATAAAAGAGACGCAGGACACCAGGCAGAGGTCTTGGCTGGTGTAGCCGGCAGCCAGTGCGGCTTCGGCCCGTGCAGGAGCGCAGAGGCACTCCACAGTGCTCCATACAAAAGCGCACTGTTACGGGTGCCCTGTTGAACCGGCAAACTGAGACCTGAGAGGGCTGAGCTTGAGACTGAACGGGACTTGGACAGTGAGCCAGCCCAGGAAATCCCAGGGACACAGCATTTGTGGTAGCACAGTGTGACAAACAAAACGGCGACCAGACGCTCCCGGTGAGGAGGTTTTCTTAAAGCGCAGCTCCGTGGGGGAGGGGCGTCCGCCATTACCCAGGCAATCAGCCCCTACTGAGGTACATGCCCATTGCTGATGCAGCCTGCCATTGCTGAGGCAACCTGGTACAACAGAGAGACTCCGCTGCAGGGCATAGCCCATGGCAACAGAGCGGAGACAGCAGCAGAAGGGCAGAGCCTGCAGCAACAGGGCAGACCTCACACCAGCAGGGCAGAGCCTCGGAAGGCAATTAGTGACTAGACTGCCTCCTAGCTGGGCAGGACAGCGAGGTGGACACTCACAAGGAAAGCCCCAACCCCCACCCCCCCACCCCAGACAGAGCATCTGAGAAAAAAAGGGTTTTTTATGAGTTATGTTGCAGCGGAATTAAACATAGCAGCCTAACAGCCCTGAATGAACAACAGAGCTCACAGCTCAGCACTTGAACTCCTACAAAGTACAGACTGTCTCCTCAAGCAGCTCCCATACCCCTCTATATCCAAAAGACTGACATTTGGCAGGCATCATTCTGGGACAAAGATAGCAGAAAAAGAAACTGGTAACATCCCTCGCTGTTCTGCAGCCGCTATAGGTGCACCCCAGACAAGCAGGGCCTAGAGTGGACGTCAGCAGTTGTACAGCAAAGGGGCTAGACTGGTAGAAGGAAAACCAAGAAACAGAAATAATTCATCGTCAAAAATCCGGGTGTCCACTCAGAGACCCAATCGAAAAGTCAGCAACTACACAGACGACAGGTGGATAAATCCACAAAGATGGGAAGAAACCAGTGCAAAAAGGAGGAAAACACCCGAAACCAGAACACCTCGCCTCCTAGAAAGGACCAAAATTCCTCACCAGCAAGGGAACAAAGCTGGATGGAGAATGACTGTGACAAAATGACGGAATTAGACTTCAGAAGGTGGATAATGAGAAACTTTTGTGAGCTAAAAGAACATGTTTTAAATCAATGCAAAGAAACTAAGAACTTTGAAAAAAGATTTGAGGAAATGAAAACAAGAATGGATAACTTAGAGACGAATATGAATGAATTAAAGGAGCTGAAAAACACAATACGAGAACTTCGTGAAGCATGCACAAGTTTCAATAGCCGAATTGACCAAGCAGAAGAATACCAGAAGTCGAAGATCAACTCAATGAAATAAAACGAGAAACCAAGATCAGAGAAAAAAGCGCAAAAAGGAATGAACAAAGTCTCCAAGAAATGTGGGACTATGTGAAGAGACCTAACCTACGTTTGAGCAATTAAGAGCCTACCACACAAAAGAAGCCCAGGTCCAGACAGGTTCACAGCCGAATTCTACCAGACACACAAAGAGGAGCTGGTACCATTTCTTCTGAAACTATTCCAAATAATCCAAAAAGAAGGAATCCTTCCCAAATCATTCTAAGAGACCAATATCATCCTGTTACCAAAACCCGGCAGAGACCCAACAAGAAAAGAAAACTTCAGGCCAATATCCATGATGAACATAGATGCAAAAATCTTCAATAAAATATTGGCAAGCCGATTGCAACAGCAAATCAAAAAACTTATTCATCATGATCGAGTAGGATTCATCCCGGGGATGCAAGGCTGGTTCTGCATACTCAAGTCTATAAACGTAATTCACCACATAAACAGAACCAAAAACAAAAACCACATAATTATCTCAATTGACGCAGAGAAGGCATTTGACAAAATTCTACAGCCCTTTATGCTAAAAACCCTCAATAAACTCAGTATCGATGGAATGTATCTCAAAGTAATAAAAGCTATTTATGACAAACCAACCGCCAATATCATACTTAATGGGCAAAAACTGGAAGCATTCCCTTTGAAATCCGGCGCTAGACAAGGATGCCCTCTTTCACCACTCCTATTCAATATAGTACTGGAAGTTCTAGCCAGAGCATTCAGGCAAGAAAAAGAAATAAAGGGTAATCAAATAGGAAAGGTGGAAGCCAAATTGTCTCTATTCGCAGACGACATGATAGTGTACCTAGAAGACCCCATCGCCTCAGCCCAAAAACTCCTGAAACTGATAAGCAACTTCAGCAAAGTCTCAGGATATAAAATCAATGTGCAAAAATCACAAACCTTCCTCTACACCAATAACAGACTTAAAGAGAGCCAAATCAAGAATGAACTGCCATTCACAATTGCTACAAAAAGAATAAAATACCTTGGAATACAACTCACAAGGAACGTAAGGGACCTCTTCAGGAAAAACTACAAACCACTGCTCAACGAAATCAGAGAGGACACAAACAGATGGAGAAACATTCCATGTTCATGGTTAGGAAGAATTAATATCGTGAAAATGGCTATACTGCCCAAAGTAATTTACAGAATCAATGCTATTCCCATCAAGCTACCATTGACTTTCTTCACAGAACTGGAAAAAACCACCATGAACTTCATATGGAACCAAAAGAGAGCCCGCATAGCCAAGTCAATTCTAAGCAAAAAGAACACAGCAGGGGGCATCACACTACTGGATTTCAAACTATTCTACAAGGCTACAGTAATCAAAACAGCATGGTACTGGTAACAAAACAGAGATATAGACCAATGGAACAGAACAGAAGCATCAGAGGTAACACAACATAGCTACAACCATACAATCTTTGATAAACCTGACAAAAACAAGCAATGGGGAAAGGATTCCCTGTTCAACAAATGGTGCTGGGAAAACTGGCTAGCCATGTGCAGAAAGCAGAAACTGGACCCCCTTCCTGACACCTTACACCAAAATTAATTCCAGATGGATTAAAGATTTAAACATAAGACCTGGCACCGTAAAAACCCTAGAAGGAAATCTAGGCAAAACCATCCAGGACATAGGAGTAGGCAAGAACTTCATGACCAAAACACCAAAAGCATTGGCAATAAAAGCCAAAATAGACAAATGGGACCTAATCAAACTCCACAGCTTCTGCACAGCAAAAGAAACAGTCTCTAGTGTGAATCGGCAACCAACAGAATGGGAAAAAATTTTTGCAGTTTACCCATCTGACAAAGGGCTGATATCCAGAATTTACAAAGAACTCAAATGGATTTACAGGAAAAAAACAAACAAGCCCATTCAAAAGTGGGCAGAGGATATGAACAGACACTTTACGAAAGAAGACATATATGAGGCCAACAATCATATGAAAAAATGCTCATCGTCACTGGTCATCAGAGAGATGCAAATCAAAACCACATTGAGATAACATCTCACGCCAGTTAGAATGGCGATCATTAAAAAATCTGGAGACAACAGATGCTGGAGAGGATGTGGAGAAAAAGGAACACTCTTACACTGTTGGTGGGAGTGTAAATTAGTCCAACCATTGTAGAAGACAGTGTGGCGATTCCTCAAGGCCTTAGAAATAGAAATTCCATTTGACCCAGCAATCCCATTACTGGGTATATATCCAAAGGACTATAAATCATTCTACTATAAGGACACATGCACACAAATGTTCATTGCAGCACTGTTTACAATAGCAAAGACCTGGAATCAACCCAAATGCCCATTGATGATAGACTGGATTGGGAAAATGTGGCACATATACACCATGGAATATTATGCAGCAATCAGAAATGATGAGTTCGTGTCATTTGTAGGGACATTGATGAATCTGGAGAACATCATTCTCAGCAAACTGACACAAGAACAGAAAATGAAACACCGCATATTCTCACTCATAGGCGGGTGATGAAAAATGAGAACACATGGACACAGAGAGGGGAGTACTAAACACTGGGGTCTATTGGGGGAAAAGGGGAGGGCCAGTGGGAGGGGGAGGTGGGGAGGGATAGCCTGGGGAGAAATGCCAAATGTGGGTGAAGGGGAGAAAGCAAACAAAACACACTGCCATGTGTGTACCTATGCAACTGTATTGCATGCTCTGCACATGTACCCCAAAACCTAAAATGCAATAAAAAAAAAATAAAATAAATAAAGTTTAAGGAAGATGAGCAACTTTTTAATTTTTTTTTTTTTTTTTTTTTTTGAGACAGAGTTTCGCTGTTGGTACCCAGGCTGGAGTGACAATGGCACGATCTCGGCTCACCGCAACCTCCGCCTTCTGGGTTCAGGCAATTCTCCTGCCTCAGCCTCCTGAGTAGCTGGGATTACAGGCACGCACCACCGTGTCCAGCTAATTTTTTGTATTTTTAGTAGAGACGGCATTTCACCATGTTGACCAGGATGGTCTCGATATGTCGACCTCATGATCCACCCGCCTCGGCCTCCCAAAGTGCTGGAACTTTTCAATTGTTTAGTGTCCATTTGAATACACTTTATGCAGATATGCTGTGTGTAAGTCTTCTGTCCATTATTCTAAAGATTTTCTGCCTTTTTCCTTTTGATTCACATGAGTTCTTTATACATTTTTGACTTAATCCACAGAAAACTTTGGAGGCAGTTTTCTTAACAATAATTTTTTCCTGTTCATGGGCATGGTATAATCCCTTCATGTATCTAGACTTACATTTTCTCAACAATGTTTTGCAGTTTTCATATAGATTTCTCAAATATTTTCACTCAATTTATTCCAGCATATTTGATGTTTACAATGCTATTGAAATTCTAGTTATAAATTTTCTAATGTGTTTTTTGTAGGTACATAGAAACTTTCTTGTTTTCATATATTTACATTATGGGAACGTTTCATTCAGATTTTGCTGAGTTTATTTAGTAATTGTAATGGTTTTTCCACAGATTCTTTTTGATTTTCTAGTGGCAAAATAATATGCTCTGCAAATAATGGCAATCTTATTACTTCTTTACCCATATTTAAGTCTTTTATTTTCATTTGTGGGCTTGTGGTATATATTAAAACTCCAATACTGTGTTGAATATAATTGGTAAAGGGAATATCCTTGGCTCATTACAACAAATTAAGGGGAAAGATTCTGTATTTCATAATTAAGCCTGGTGTTTATTATAGGATTTTTTTTTTTTGTAGCCATTGTTTCACTTTTTAGTTTGCTAAGAGTTTTAATTTTTTTTCTTAAATTCATGGTGATTGAATTTTATCAAAGCCTTTTTGGATCTTTAGATATGATCATTTAATTTTTCTTCCTTTATTTTTCTTAATGGGCCAATTTAGATTGATTTTTAACAGCTTTATTGAGATGCAGCTCACATACTATACATATGAACAATTATTTGTTATTTAATATTAATATATTCACAGTTGTGTAATCATCACGATCCATTTTAGAACACTTCTCATTTTGAAGGAAACCTTGTACTCGTTAGCAGCTGCTTTCCAGGTTGTCTCTGTTCCCCAACCACAACCTCCAAGCCTTAGATCTAGATAACAATTAGAATAAACTGTCTGTATAGATTTGACTATTTTGGATATTTTATATAAATAGAATAATACAACATACATTTTGTATGAATGGCTTCATAATGTTTTGAAGGCTGATCTACGTTGTTGCATGTATTGATACTTCATTTTTAATGCTGAATAATATTCCATTTTATGGATATAGCACACTTTTTCATCTATCAGCAGATGGGCATGTGGGTGGTTTCTACTTTTTCTCTATTATGAACATTTGGATACTAGTCTTTATGAGGATGTGTGTCTTCATTTCTTTAGGGCATGTATTTAGGAATTGCTTGGTCATATGGTGACAGTATGTTTAACATTTTGGGAGCTGTCAGGGCAATTGCATCATGTTAAATTCCCACAACAGATGGATGAAGTTTCCTCACTCCCCACAAACTTGTTAGCACTTAATCTTATCTGTCATTTTAAATATAGCCATCCTATGGGGTGAGAAATGCTATGGTTGGAGTTTTGATTTGTATTTTCCTAATGATTAACAGTGATGGGTTTCTTTTTAGGTGCTTATTTTGATTTTTATATCCTTTTTTTAATTTATTGTATTTGGGCTCTAGGGTTACATGTGCATGCCCTGCATCCTGCAGGATTGTTGCATAGGTACATACATACCATGGTTGTTTGCCATCTCCATCCACCCCCACCCACCGTTGCCTACATCAGGCATTTCTCCCGGTGTTACCCCTCCCCATCCTCCTCCCCACACCTCCCCACCACTGACCCCCTCACTCCCTTCCTCACACCCCACCTACCGCTGTGAGTGTTGTTCGCTTCCCTGTGCCCAAGTGTTCTCATTGTTCATCACTCGCCTATGAGTGAAAACATGCGGTGTTTGGTTTTCTGTTCTTGTGTCAGTTTGCTGAGAATGATGGTGTCTAGGTTCATCCATGTCTCTACAAAGGACATGAACTCATCGTTTTTAATGGCTGCATAGTATTCCATGGTGTATATGTGCCACATTTTTTTTTTTTTTTGCCCAGTTTAAGAAATTTCTTTTGAGATCATTTGCCCATTTTAAAATTAGTTTATTTGTTGTTGGATCATAAGAGGTCATTACATACTCTTGGCATAACCCTTTATTAGATAAATAATTTCAGAATTTTCCTCTGATTCTGTGGAATATGTTTTCACATTCTTTATAGTGTGCTTTGAGATACAAAAGTTTTTAGTTTGATAAATCTAATTAGTCTCTGTTTGTTACTTGTGCTTTTGTGTGATATGTAAAAAAACTTTGCCTAACCCAAGCTTATGAAAATTTACACCTAGCTTATGGTATATATCCTGAAAAACATTCTATTCATACTTGTATTTCTTTGCTTAAATATATTCTTAATTCCTTTATGTTTGATGCTATTTTAAATAGAATTTTATTAATTTCATTTTCATGTTCATTTTCTATGTTCATTGCTAGTACATAGAAATACAACTGATACATGTGTATTAATTGATACATGTATACATGTATCTTGCAACTTTGCTTAATTCATTTATTAGCTCAAATAGTTTTGGTCATTATGATTTTTTATGTGATATTATGCCTTATGCAAAGAGATATATAAATCAATGTCTTTTATTTATTTTTTTGCCTAATTTTCCTGAGTAGAACATCCATACAATGCTGACTAGAAGAGACTCATCTTTTTTCTTTTTTAAGTGGAACAGTTTTTGTTCTTTTGCCATTTAGTCTGATGTTAGCTATGGGTTTTCTAAAAATGTCATTTATCAGATTGAAAAAGTTTACATTCATATTTCAAGTGATTTTATCATAAAATGGCATAGGATTTTGTCAAATACTGCTACTACATCTAATTAAATGATCATGTATTTTATTCTTTATTCTATCAATATGGTTTACTGCATGAATTGATTTTTTTCTTACCTTGAACTAGCATTGAGTCCTCAAGATAAATCTTACTAGGTCATGATGATATATTGCTGGACTCAAATGGCTATTATATTTTGAAGATTTTTTTCATCTATATTCATAAAGGATATTGGTCTGTAGTTTTCTTGTGCTGTCTTATTTTGGCTTTGGTTTCAGGGTAATAATGATCTTACAGAATAAGGTAGGAAGTGCTTCCCCCTCTTCTATTGATGTGGAGTGACTAAAAAAAAATTGGTGATAATTGTTCTTTAAAATGTGGGTAGAATTCACCAATGAAAACATCTGTTTCTGGAATTTTCTTTATTAGAAATTTTTTTATGAACTCAATCTGTACCCATATTATCTGTTAAGATTTCTATCTTTTCTTCTCTTGTCAGTGTATAAGTTTCTAGAAATATTTCTTATTTAATTTGGGTTATCCTGTTTATTAGCATGCATTTATTCATAGTATTTTCTAAAAATACTTGATTTCTGTAAAATTAATAGTGGCAACCTGTGTTTTCATGCTGATTTCAGTCATTTGCATTTTTTTCTTATTCATTGTATCTAAATGTTTAAAAATTTTGTCAGCCATTTCAAAGAACAAACTTGTTTTTTGAATTTTTCTCTATTCATTTTCTATTCTCTATTTCATTTTTTCATTTATTTTTTATTAATTCCTTCTTGGCTTTCAATTTTTTTTTTTCTCTTTTCTTTCTAATTTCTTAAGATGGAAGCATAGGATAATAATTAGAGGTATTTTTTTAATATATGCATTTATAGGTGTAAATCTACCTCTAAGCACTCCTTTTGGTTTTGGCATGTTGTGTTTTCATTTTGTTCTTCTCAAAGTATTTTATAACTATCCTTTCAATTAATTCTCTAGCCAACTGGTTCTTTAGGGGTGTGTTTGCTTAATTTTTATATGTATATGTATTTCTTCTTTTGTTGATTTTTAATATCATTATCACGATTAGGAAAACATATTCTGTATAATTTCAGTCCTTATAAATTAACTGAGACACACTTTATGGCTTATCATATGTCTAATCTGAAGAATATTCCATGTGTGCTTGAGAAGAATGTATTCTGCTGTTCATTGGTGGAGTGTTCTATAAATATGTCTAGCTGGCTTATAGTGTAGCTCAATTATTCTACTTTATTGTTAATCTGTCTAGTTTCCCTATTCATTATTGAATGTGGTATAGAAGGTATAGAAGTCTTCGAATATTTCTATTTAATTGTCTTTTTCTACCTTGCATCAACTTTTGCTTTATATATTTTAGCACTTTGTTGTTAAGTGCATGTATGATTATCTAATTGTTAGGATTAGTCCTAAAAAATTACACAATGTCCTTCTTTGTCTTAATGTCTATTTTGTCTGACATTAATATAACCACTCTAGTTCTCTTTTTGTTATTTTCACAAAAATAATTCTTCTGTACAACAAAAGTATCTTTTTTCACCCTTTCAGAGAGTTAGCATATAATTAAGTTACGGTTTTTAGAAACTCCAGGCTGCCAATCTCTGATTTTCAATTAGAGAGTTTACTTTGTATACTTACCTGGCAGGGGAGATACCATGATCACGAGAGTTTACTTTGTGTGTGAAAACACCTCAAAAAATTATGCTTATTGTCATCTATTCATCTATTCACAAGATCATTATATTAAATAGAACTAAATAATTAATATGTATATTACCTAAAATTCCACAAATATATACACAATTATATATTTCTATCTATATAATAAATACATCATTTATATGAATTTGTTTACTTATAAAATACTTATTTGTTCAAAGTGTTCTCAGTTCTGCTCTAGACATCAGGAATATAAAAATAAATAAGAGAGATCAGGGACTTAACCCTCAGGAAGTCTATACTCTAGTAGTAAGCATAATAAAATGTTATACATTAATAAAGTCGTTCAAACCTTAAAGTCTAAAAAAGACAGTTAACAGAGTGATGTGCTAGAACATATCTAGAATATAGGAAATAGCTACTTTAGCCAAGATTGTCCGAGAAGACTTTTCAGAGGGGTTGAAACTTGAACTGAGGCTTAAAGAAATAGCTAGGTGACAATTGGAATGAACATTCAATGTTGGAAAAAGAGATTAAAGATGAAGGTGAAGATATAGAGAAAAAGAGATGTGTACAAATTACAGAAATAAATTGTGAATAACTTGACGATAATTATTCTAAGAAACCTGTTTCTGTAATTGATAATAGCTGTCCTCAAAGTACTGTGTTGAGAATGTTGAAGCTGATTCAAAGCTTTCCAGAGAAGAGTACTGTGGTAATGTGGAAATATTTGTGCACGTCTTGTGTGGAGAAGTGATTATCCATAACAATTTAAATATATATATGTGTGTCATATAAATCTTACATAAAATTGTATATATAAAAATATATATGTATTTATATATATACATCTTATATTCTGTTTACCTATTCATCTAAGGTGCACAGTAAATTACATTAGCTATTTTGCAGTTGTACTGGTCACAGTGAAATATATATTTGGTCAGTACCTAATAAGTTGTATTACATACTATGGGTGGCTGCATTATGGTATGTCTAGGTTAAAGACTTTGAAATCAGACAAACCTGAGTTTGAAGCCTGGATCTATCAATTAAAATTGGAATGCTAGAACTAGCATATTGTGTGTTTTGAAACTACTTGGTTTGAAAATGGTCACTGCTGGCATTTTAAACCTATGCTTAATAACTTTAATTAGTATAAATGGTTTTCATCAGTGAAACAATCTATAAATATGTGCTATGGACTGAAATTTTGAAAACAGAATAATTAAGCAACCACTTTTGCTCTTCTATATGATTAATTTACTATGAATTGTTTAAAATGCACTACGGAGAAGGTACCTGATAACTTTTATATTAGGTGGTAAAAGAGTACAATTCATGAAAATTTTGCATGGCAGTTGTTTTAAAGCTAAAAACAACTTTGCCTTTAAATGTTTGTAATTTTTAAAAATATTTTTATCTTGAGAGTGCATATTTAAAAACATGCCAAAATTTATTTACCTTTTAAAATTTATTTTAAAATTTGTGATTCATGGAGCATTTGTGCAACTTTGTTATAAAGGTATATTGAGTAATGCTGAACATATGTACACCACCATTTAATCATCCCATTGTCAAATAGCGAACATAATATTCAATAAGTTGTTTTTCAACTGTGGCTCCCTTCTGTCCTTCCCCCACATTTAAAGACCCCATTGTCTATTGTTCCTATCTTTGTGTCCATGTGTGCCCAAATGTTTAGCTTTCACTCATAAGTGAGAACATTTATATTTGGATTTCTGTTTCTGTGATTACTCACTTAGGATAATGGCTTCCAGGTGCATTCATGTTCCTGCAAAGGACATGATTTCATTCTTTTGTGTGGCTGTGTAGTATGCCATGGTGTGTGGCTCTGTGACTGTGTACTATTCCATCATGTATGTGTACCACATTTTCTTTATCCAGTCCATCATTGATGATCACCTGGGTTAATTTCACATCTTTGCTATTGCAAATAGTGCTGCAATGAACATATGACTACTGGTGACTTTTTGGTAGAACAATTGATTTTCTTTTACATTGTAAACCAAAAGTATCTGAAACAACTACTTTTATCTGTCAGTCAATTTAGAAAGTTTGCTTTTGCCAAGGTTAAAGATGCGCCCATGACACAGCCTCAGAATGTCCTGATGACATGTGTGCAAGGTGATTAGGGTACAGTTTGGTTTTATAAATTTTAGGGAGATGTGAGACATCAATCGGTACATGTAAGATGTACATGGGTTTAGCCCAGAAAGGCAGGACAACTTGCAGTGGGGACCTCCAGGTCATAAGTAGATTTAAAAATTTTCTGATTGTTAATTGGTTGAAAGACTTATTATCAATAGAAAGGAATACTGGGATTGCAGTAAGAGGTTGTAGAGACCAAGGTTTTATCATGTAGATGAAGTCTCCAGGTAGCAGGCTTCAGAGAAAATAGATTGTAAATGTTTCTTATCAGATTTAAAGAAAGAGCCTGCTCTATCAGTAATTCCAAAAGAGAGGTGGATATAATGAGGCATGTCTGGCTCTTCTTCGCATCATGGCTTGAACTAGTTTTTCAGTTAACTTTGGAATACCATGGGTGAGAAGGAGGAGTCTATTTAGATGGTGGGGAACCTTAGTATTTTATTTTAGGTTTACAGAATATATACCCAGTAATGGGATTGCTGGGTCAAATAGTAGTTCTATTTTTAGTTCTTTGAAAAATCTCCAAATTTCTTTCCACAGAGGCTGAATTAATTTGTATTTCCACCAACAGTGTATAAACTTTCCCTTCTCTCTACAACCTTGCCCACATCTGTTATTTGTTGATTTTTTTAATAATAGATGCTCTGACTGGTGTGAGATGGTGTCTCACTGTGATTCTGATTTACACTTCTCTGGTGATTAGTGATGATGAGCATTTTTTCATGATTGTTGGCTACTTGTGTGTCTTTTTTGAGAAGTGTCTGTTCATAACCTTTGCTCACTTTTTAATGGATTTTTTTTTGTTGATTTGCTTTTTATAGATTCAAGATATTAGTCCTTTATCTGATGTGTCATATCAAATTTAGATTTGCCATGTCAAATTTAGAAAGAGGCTTTTACCCTTTATTTTTATAATATATAAAATTTTTATAAACTGCTGATTTTGTGATTTTAGTGAAAGGGTAATCATCTTTTTGCAAGAGCTATATCATATATATTTATAGACTTAAATTTATTTTTAACTCTTGAAATGTACTGTAAATGGCATAAAGGGTTAATGGACAATGGATTGCCATTTAAAAACAAGTGAATTGAGAAAGCATAACAATTGTCCAAATTGCTTTTTTTAATAGCTCCTTTGCGATGGCAATCAATACAATGAATAAAAAGAGAATTGAGAAATTTCAAGTTTTTCCATTGCTATACATAAATTATTTAATATCCCACAGATAGAAATGGTAGGGTTTTTTTTTCTCTCCATAGTTGCTCTAATAAGCAAGGTGTCTTAATCTTTTTCCATCCAAGAAAAATTTGCTAAGTTCCCTAAATGTAGAGTTTTCAGAGATTACCATGGGTTTCTTATGACTGTAGGCAATTTCAAGGTTGTACCTGATTTTTGGAAAGTTTGATTTATCTCTGCCTTATCAATCATGTGCCTCTTTATAAAATAAATTTCATTTGGTTCAAATTGGTCAATGTGTCCTTAATTGCTCCTGAAATTAAGTCTGGAAAGAATCATATACCCAAGAAACACAAATTTGCAAGAAACTAAAAGAAGAATTGACATATCCTAATCTAGTTAGTATCTCTGAAGAAGAAAGAAAATTTCAATTTATTAAAATACCACACTATTTCTCTGCAGTATTATAGGATTCCTGATATAAAGAAATTCTAACTTATGTAATTGTAAAATCCAACCTATTACCAAATAAATTAGCCCAAGGAAATTGTAAGTGTTGATGAGGTATGTTACCAACTGCTCTTAGCATCCCATGAAACTCTTTTTTTTTTCTGAAGAAAAGGCATTTTTGAGGTATCAGAGCATATTTATCTACTCTCAGTTTACATGTCTCTTTCTTCATGGAGATCTTAACCAGAAAAATATCACTGGTCAAGTTAAATATCTTGAAAACAAAAATATCTTGGAAAAAAGAGAAAAGAGACAACTGTACTGTTCTCTTATATTAGGAAGGAGAACTGATCATTTTAATGGACACAACCATGTCTATTCTTTTAAAGAATTTCTTAAAGCTGTATGACTCAGACTACTCTTCAGACACATGAAAAAGAGAAAAAAAAGTCATCATGTTTGTAAACCTCTAAGTACTGCAATGGAAACTGAGACTAGTGACTTTGTACCATTCAGTATAAACTAGCACAAATATGTCTGAATTCTTAGGTCTAATTTTCGAAACATTGTTGTCCTAAATAAGAGAAGGCATAAATTGGTCAATGTTTTTATGAGTGGAGTTTTAAAGTGGAAGAAAATTGGAGAAAATAAATCCCTGCTTCTGATTTAATCTTGAGGGAAACGGAATGAATAGAAAGTTCAGCGTTGATATGAGAAAGAGTCCAAGGGTGGACTTACTGTGGGCAACACTGTGAGTTGCATAGACATTGGTCTCTATGCCTGGGATACCTTTTGTGAACATAGACTTTGAGTACCAGCCAGATACGTTTAATTTTCTCTGTGTTAGAAAATCTATGGAATCTCTTAATGTTAAGTTTCTCTGTAAGAAACAGAAAAATCAAATAACAGTGGCTTTAAAAACTGTTTTCTAATAAAATGGAATCTAAGGCAAACAACTGATGTTGGCATTATTTGTCTCAATTGTCAAGCACTGAAGTTTCGCTATTATATTGCTCCATCATCCTTACCTTACGCATATCCTGCACTGTGGCATTTTCAAATTAATACCAACTTAATTTTAACAGTATACCGAAACTTTGCTACATTCTCTCTAACTCCTCCATGTTATTATGTATAATTTGCAGGCACAAATTATGTCTGTATAGATTTTGTGCCTGCAAACGTAGATTTATAGTTATTGCTTTATACAGCTTTCTTTTAAATAAGAGAAGAAAAAAAGTGAAATGTTGAAAATATATTTATATTTTCTTATATCGTGTTTGTGTTTTTTAGCACTGGGAAAACTTTGAGATCTAATAAAGACAAGCCTTTTGCACAGCTTTGCCAAAAATCCATAAGGCATGTAAATTCAAAATTATTTATGAATTAGATCCATTCTACTCCCTCCAGTAGTAGAAATGCAGGCTGTTACATTCATTACTACCACTAAGCTAGAAAGCAGGGAGGGAACGTAAGGTAAGTTAAAACTGCCATAAAACTCACTTTTTGTTATTACTGAGATTCTGCCATTTTTCTCACATAAAAGATTCCCAGGTTGCTGAAAACTTCTGTTAATTTCCAGAGTTCCAAAAAAAGTTTGTTGTGCCAATATTTGCCACTTTTTTCACTTCTTTTATTTATGGGCAAATATTCAGAGGTCTTTACTGTATAATTTTTGTAGCTGTCACCCAGCCATGACATGTTAATGTAGCGACCAAGAAAGAAGAAGAGGCAAAAAGGGTATGGTCTCCTCTAAGAGCATTTCCAACATGTTACACACAATGCCTTTTCTTCTATAACATTAGACAAAATTTGTTACATGCCACATCTAGCTGTAAGACAGGCTAGGAAAACATTTGTTCAGAGTGGCCAAATATCCTGTTAGAAACTAGGGCCCTGTTAATAGTCAACGATATGATAATGGTTATCATGGCAGAAAAAAGGCAGCTGCATTTTTTTAAATACAACCCACTTCCTCTTCCCTAAAAAGCCATCATAATTCTATTTTTATAACCAACCTCATAAGTCTACTCAGCTACCTTATCCAGCCCAATGCTAAAGATATCTGTGTGCTAAGCTGGCCTGTCTATCCAGCTCATGTGTAGCTTCTTATTTTATAGCAATGTAAAAAAAAATCAGAAAATATGGATAAAAAAGAAACTCATTTATGATCTATTATAGCCACAGTGAAACACCACTTGGCAGGAATTGCACAGATTACCTGACTTCTCACAGGAGTGTTTCTTATTTAGGGTAACTGAAAGACCCTGATTCTCTCCCTGTCTTTCTGTATTTTCTCTCATAGAATTATGCTAAAAAATTGTTAATTTTTTAATTGTTAATTCTTTCTCTCTCTCTAAAAAGAAAGAGAAATGAAAAGAAAAAAGGACAAAAACTGCAAAAAGGAGGCAGAAAAAAATAAATTATATTTTTCATCTACTTTCCCTATCACAGTAACCTTAGCTATCATGTTATATTCCCTCCTACGTACTGCATGTAATATCTGGATTAATATTTTTTACCTCTGAAAATCAGGGCTCTAGTTTTTCATCCTTCAATATCTGAGTCCTAAAATCCACTTCTATTGTGATCTGGAAAAGAGAAATACATAGCACAACTCTTCTGGCTCCAGAATAAAATTTCTGCTGCCATTTGCACCAGCATGATTCATGGCCTATATCTACCTCTTGACATAAACAACTCTAAAAATAAGACACTGAGCCCCCTGCTTCAGCTGCCATGGGGGAAAACATATCCACTGCCATACTTGTCATCAGAAATAGTAGTCTCTAATTCAAGGGGGTTTACTTTTGCTTTCCAAAATCTCCTGTGGGTATGCCTGCTAAGTAGAAAACTAAGTCAACATGTAAAACCATACCTGTAAATGTAATTGGATAAGGAAGTATCTGTCCTCCAGACTTTAGCATGTAGTAAAGATTGCTATAGAGGGTTGAAATAGCATTCTGTGACTCTATTTTTAATATCTGCCCCAAATCCCAAGGCAGTCAAGTCATGGTACAAAAAAGAATATTGTGTCCACCGACAGTTGCAGCTATAGTACCAGTAGTGGAGGTAGGGGGTTGCCAGGGGAGGCCAAATGACCAGAAGAATATCCTGATTTGGGGGAAAAAAAAAAGAAAACTGTGAGAATAAAGAATTAGTAAAATATATTTAATTAGTCCGAATTATCCATCACAAAAAAGAGAAAGCCATATATTTTTCTTTTAGCTTTTCTTCGTTCTTACCCCTCACCCTTTTATCTTATTTTTTCTTTATCTTTTATTCTTATCTTTTTTCTTAAATAATAATACATATGCTAGTCCCTCTGCATGAACTCATACATTAAAAAAATTCTAAGATAATGTTTCACATAATTCATTGAACAAGTCACATGCAAAGAAGGATAAATTTTGAACTAGTTACTGAGTAATGCTAAACCAGTAATAAACTTTA
The DNA here is from genome assembly GCF_049354715.1 of Callithrix jacchus. Taxonomy (NCBI): domain Eukaryota; kingdom Metazoa; phylum Chordata; class Mammalia; order Primates; family Cebidae; genus Callithrix; species Callithrix jacchus. Next base: position 33,314,661 of record NC_133504.1, read on the forward strand.
GTTTTAACTCTTAATTATTTTTATTTGCTTATTTGTTTTACTTTTTAGTGTTTTACATCACATTAAACTCTTTGTGGCTTCCTCAGATAATGGCTACCCATTGGGACCTCATGACAATGGGTAGCCATTATCTGAGGCTTTACTGTTTCTTTTTCCAGCTTTATTGAGATATAATTGACAACCAAAACTTGAATACATTAAACGTATATGATGTAATGTTTTGGTATACATGTACATTGGAAAATCACTACAATCAAGTTAATGAACATCTCCATGCCCTCACAGTTATGTGTGTGTGGTAAGAACACATAAGATCTGCTGCCTTAGCAAATTTACAGTACAGTAATGCTAACTAATCACTATGCTATTCATTAGATCTCCAGAACTTATTCATCCTATATAATTGAAATTTTGTACCCTTTGACAAAGTTTCACACTTCCCTAACCCCCCAGCCCTTGAAAACCACAATTCTACTCTGCTTCTATGAGCTCAACCCTTTTAGATTCCATATATAAATAAGATCATGCAGTATTTGTCTTTCTGTGCTTAGCTTATTTCACTTCACATAATGTCCTCCAAGTTCATTCATGCTATGTCAAATGACAGGATTTTCTTCTTTCTTAAGGTGGAATAATATTCCATTGTTTGTGTGTGTGTACGTGTGTGTGTATACACACCAAATTTTCTTTTCTTTCATCTGTTGATTACTCCTAAGTTGGTTTCATCACTTGGCTGTTTTGATTAATGCTGCAATGAAGATGAGAGTGCAGACATCTCTTCAAGACAAGATTTTTAATTCCTTTAAATGTATCAAAAAATGGGATTGCTGGGTTATAAGACAGCTCTATTTTTCTATTTTTAATTTTTCAGGAAACCTTCATACCATTTTCCATCATGGCTGTACCAAATGACATTTTCAGTAACCATGGACAAGGATTCCCTTTTCTCCACATCCTTGCCAACACTTATCTTTCATCTTTTTGATAAAGGCCATTCTAACATGTATAAGGTTATGTTGTGGTATTGATTTGCATTTTCCTGATGATTAATGAGGTTAAGCATTTAAAAAGCATGTACCTACTGGCCACTTGTATGTCTTTTGGAAAAACACTTATTCATATCCTTTGTCCCTTTTGTAATAAAGTTATTTATGTTGTTGCTATTGAGTTGTTTGAGTTTCTTATTTATTTTGAATATCAATCCCTGATTAGATATATGGCTTACAAATATTTTTTTCCTATCACTTAAGTTGGCTCTTCACTCTGCTCATTCTTTCCTTTGCAATACAGAAGCTGTCACTTGATGTAGCCCACTTGTCTATTTTTGCTTCTGTTGTCTGTTTTGAGTATCTTACTCAAAAAATCATTGTCCAAACCCATCATGGAGCTGTTTCCCCACAATTTTTTTCTAGCATTTTTATAAGTTCAGTCTTTACATTTGTCTTTAATCTATTTTAAATTGATTTTTGTTGTGTGAGATAAGAGTTCAAGCTCTGTATTTTGCATGTGGATATCCAGTTTTCCCATTAACATTTGTTGAAGAGACTGTGCTTTCCCCACTATATATTCTTAGCATCTTTTTCTGAGATCAACTGAACATGAATATGAGGATTTGCTTCTCAGCTCCGTATTTTGTTTCATTGATCTATATGTATGTTTTTTTGCCTGTAACATATTGTTTAGCTACTATAGCTTCGAAGTGTACCTTGAAATCAGGTAATTCAGTGCCTCCAGCTTTGGTCTTGTTCCAAGATTTCTTTGGTTATTCAAAGGCCTTTGTGATTTCATACTGGCTTTTATCTTGAAAGTTTCTAACATGTAGTCTTTCTTTTATTTCTTCCTTATGTTTTGGCTTTTCTTTTCCTTTATTGGTTTTAGAGAAATTTTTAAAATTAGAAAAGAGAAAGCTCTTTAGTATTTCAAAACATACCTGAAAAAGGCATTCAGCTGCTGAGGATCTTCAATTAAGAAAAGCATCATAGTCTTTAGTAAAGGCTCTCTGATGCAAGTAATTGTGGTCTTCTTCTGAATAATCAAATGCATGTCAAGCATTTCTTGGTTCCTAGAACACTTTCAAAAATTAAACTTTTTGAAATGAAGACTAATTGCATAATTTAACTTCAGTAATGATTCTTAAAAGAGACTTTTTGAGTTTCATTATTTATTTTAGTTTTAAACATGTTTTTGACCCTTTTGACCTGAAGCTATTATCTTCTCAGGCACATGTTTCAGAACATGTCACTTGGCAAACAAAGTTGGCCATGTAAAAATTTCCTACTTATAAATTTATTTTCCTTTTAAATTCTTTTTTAACTTTTTGTGCTCAGACACAAAAGACTGAACAATGACATGAAATAATATACTGCTCCCAAGAGAATTACTCATTATCCATTAGACATTCATCAAATGCTATTAAGCATTAAAAATGTAAAAAGCATAGCTAGTTAATGACAAAAGCATTCATATAATTAGAATGAATATAATGACTTGAAAAAAAGTCTGAACAAAAAGAAAGGTGAAAGTTTTTGAGAAAATGTAAAAGACTGAAAGAAGTATAATTACCTTATTTATTCTCTCAACCATCCTGTTTTGAACAGAGTGGCGGATAAAATAAATCCCAATTGGATCATATTGAAACACTAATATATCAAAGTGTCACCTTCTAGACACTGACAGTTATTTTGTTACAGAAAGCCAAGGTAGGAAAAACATTAGTTTTTGAACTGAATATTTTTTAGCTATAAGGTTGAATTATTATAAGAATAACACAGTAAGTTTGTGTTTGAGGCCAGAATGAGAAGTAAATCAATAAATGTACCATATAATAAAGAAAGAAATAAGGGGAAGAAAGACTGTTTTGTCAAGATATAGCAATGTTTTTAAAAAATGATGTTAAAGATTTTACTTTTCTTTTATTTCAAGGTAGTCTTTGAGATATCCTGTTGTAGTATTTCTTTTAGTGTTGTGGCATTTCTCAGTGATGTGTCTTAGGTTTATTTGTGCATACATTTTCTCTCAGGGTATTGAAATTAAATAGGGATATTCTATTTTTTATGTATTTCTTTTTATAGATGGATATAACTGATAAAAAAGAAACATATAGTTTCAGATAGCTTGGGGCAATGTGACATTTGTTTTGCATAAGCGTATTCTAGAGGTGAAACCCAGGTTTGGAAACAGAATGTTTGGTTTAAATCATGCTTTATTTCTTACTACCTGTGTAACATTTTCCAAATTTCCTATGATTGGGTCTGTGCTATTCAGTTTGAAATAAAAATTATCAGTTAAAATGGAGATTATGATATCTGAGTTTCAAAGCTGTATTAATAAAGGTGTTAGTATAGGAAAAAGTGCTTAACAAAACAAAAGAATAATATGTTCTCAAAGAAGATTCTTTTTCTTATACTTTTATTTTTGTATTTCTTAGTATTTTATCTATCAAAATAATTTAGATCAGTGATTCACAGTTAAATAAGAAATTTTTCTTTCTTTGGAAAGGGGGCACTCACTCAAAAGGCAGAAACTTCAGAAGAAAATCTTTTTTTAATAAAAAATGCCTTTTGATTTTGGCCAGGTGTGGTGGCTCACACCTGTAATCCCAGCACTTTGGGAGGCTGAGGATGGTGGATCACCTGAGGTTGGGAGTTCGAGACCAGCCTGATCAACAGGGAGAAACCCAGGCTCTACTAAAACTATAAAATTAGCCAGGTTTCGTGGTGACCAAATTAGTCTCAGCTACCGGGGAAGCTGAGGCAGAAGAATCGCTTGAACCCGGGAGGCAGTGGTTGCAGTAAGCCGAGATCGCGGCATTGCACTCTAGCCGGGGCAACAAGAGCAAAACTTGGTCTCAAAAACTAAAATAAAATAAAAAACTCTTTTAATTTTGAAATGTAACTACAATAAAGCCTATCTATGTAAATGATGTTGCAGGGATAATGAAGCTTTATAAAGAGATGTCTGTGTAGTCGTTTACTGTTCTAAATACGCAAAACAAGACATTGGCACAACGGCTGACTAGAGGTACTGAGCATTCACTTCTTCCACAAAGAAAGACCAGTATAAGAAAAAGACAGTCACATGTCAAACAGAACATTTAGGAGAGAACAATGGAATTCATAAAGAAAGTGCAAAGTCCCTCTGAAGGATGGTAACTCAGGATGCCATCATAGAGAGAGCACCAAAAACCCAGACAGTATCAGCTTGGAGCCAAGAGGGAGTCCCCATTATGAGGGAAAGATAAGCAGGAGATCCCCAGAAGTCCACGTTCTTCTTAATGGCAGGAGAGTCCCATGGTCCTCACAGGCCCTAAGGCCAGTATAGAAAGTTGTCTGGAGTCCACATGACTACATTGTTCCAGAGAGGAAACTAACATTGGGATGCCTGTCCTCCCCAGAATTCAGGCTGCTGCAGCATAGTGCCATTTTGAGAATGAAGCTACTGCCAGAGTCCATCCTGCCCAGGGGTCTGAAAACTCCTGTATGACCACACACCTGCGGCCTCAGAGTCAATTTACCACATCTGCCTGCAGGGCCATGACCCCAGCTAGACCCAGCAGTATAGCCATGAATCTGGTATCTGAACCTATGCAACATTTGGCACTTCAAAGAATAGGTGGTTCAGCATAGAAGGGAGGCCATCCTCAAGACAGAGGAAGTCTGAGAGCCAACAGCCAGTGGCCAACCATCACCAGGAACTCTGGCCTCTTTAGCAGCAGAGTTTCTGCTGCACACTCTACTCCCAAAGCTTGAGAACCAGACCACCCAGGCCTGCTGCCGTCAATGACCCCCTCCTACACCAGCACTAGAACTGCTACTCACCTGTTCACCTCCATAAGGGGCCCAAGAACCAGTGTACAGGGGCCCACCACTGTCAGTAACCCTGCCTACTCCAGTAGTAAAGCAACCAAATACCCACATGCCCACATACCCACACATGGGCACAAGGACCAGTCTGATTGGGACTTGCTGTGGCAGCTATCCCCACCCAGTCCAGTGGTTGAGATGCCACATAACCAATCCAGAGGTCCATGAGCAGACCATATAGTGCCCACTGCCACTTATGCCCATACTATTCTAGCAGCAGACCCTCCAAGTACCCAAACACCCCCAGAAGTCTGAGGACTGGCCTCTCCAGGGTCAACCACTGCCAGTGACCTGGACCACTCCAGTAGCAGAGTTACTGTATACCCCTCACCAACACCAAGGGCCCAATACCAGCTCATTTGAGGCCCAGGCCCACTGTCATTAGCAACTTCACCAGTATAACCCAGTGGAGTTGCCATGTGGTAGCATACTCCTCACAAAAGAGACCCAAGAGCCACTCCTCCTGGTGGCCCCTTTGCTTAGCAAAGTCAAAACATAACTGCCACAAGCACCTGCAGCCTAACCCAATGGGGCACTCATAGACATCACTAATGTTGAATATAGCCAAATAAATCACAGGTGAACCACACTACTGCACACACCCAGAACCAAAGCCAAAATACCTACCCTACTGACAGTATAGGACACGTCTATAGAAAACATATTTTCCTACAAAAACTACTACATAAAATTAAAGGATATGACTATTCTGGTATTTGTGTAGTGACACAGACATGAAAAAGCAAAGAAACGTAACACTTGTATTAGTCTAAGAATTTTTCATGAAGAAAAAAGAATTTTTGAACTTGAAAATGGTTTTTTGATATAACCCAGTCAGACAAAAAAAAAAAAAAAAAAATGCAGAATGCCTATGGAACTGATGCGACAACACTAAGTAAAGAAATATTTATATTATGGGAATTCCAGTGGGTAAAGTGATGGGAAAGAATATGGAAAACCTGCTTAAAAACAACTGAAAACTTTCAAAGTCTTAGAAAATCTGTGAACATTCAGATTTAGGGAGACCAACAATCTACAAATAGATTCAGCCTCAAAAGATATTCTCAAAGGTACATTGTAGAGTCAGAAGCAAAAAAATTAAATAAATAAAAAAGAGAGAGAGAGAGAAAAAAAGAAAAAAAAGAAAGAAAGAAAAAAGAAAAAAAATCAAGTCACATATAAGGGAATCCCTATCTCACTAACAGCCAATTTCACAGCTGAAACCCTAGAGGCCAAGGAAAAATGAGACAATATATTCCAAGTGGTGAAAAGAAAACCCTGCCGGCCAAGAATACTACTACCAATGCTATCATCCAGAAATGAAGGATAGTTTTTTCCAGACAAACGCATACTGAGAAAAATTTATAACCGCTAGTCCTACAATAAATGCTTAATTTACATCTGAACTAAAAACTAAAAACACATAAAAGAATACAACTCACTAACAGAGGAAATACAAAATTAGAAAAAAAAGGAATCAAACCTTATGATTACAGAAAACCACCAAATCCAAAAGTAAACAATGAGAGGAAGAAAGAAATAAAGAATATACAAAACAACTAGAAAACAAACCAAATTGCAGGAGTAAGTCAATGCCTATCAACATCAATATTGAACATAAAGAGTTTAAATTCCCTAATTAAAAGTTATAAAATGGCCGAATGGATTAAAACAACCAAGACCCACCTATGCGTTTCCTACAAGTAACTCTTCTTGTCTGTACAGACATACACAGACTGAAAGTAAAAGGATAAAAAAAGATATTTCACACAAATAGGAAACCCAAACTAGTATTAGTAGCAACACCTCTATCAGATGAAATATACTTTACATAAAAAAACTATAAAAAGATATAAAGAAGGTCATTACATAATGATAAAGGTTTCAACTCAGCAAGAAGATGTAACTATTGTAAATATGTTTTCCACCAACCTACAAATATATATCAAATGTTATGACAACTAAAAGAAGAGATAGAGCCCAATACATTGATACCTAGGAACTTCAGCACCCCATTCTCAGTGTTTTACATATCATCTAGACAGAAAATAAACAAAGAAACTTTGAATTTAAAATAAACCATAGACCCAATGGATATAACAGACATATACAGAACATTTTATCCAACAGACTCAGGATACATATTCTTCTGATCAGCACATGGAACATTTTTTAGAATAAATCACATGTTAGGCCAGAAAACAAGCCTCAAGAAGTTTTTAAAAACTGAAATTTTATCAAGTATATATTCAGATCCAATGTAATAAAACTAGATCACTAACAAACGAAACTTTGGAAAATTTTATAATCAACATGCTCCTGAAAGACCAAGGGGTCAATTAAAAAATTAAGAAAAACAAAAAAATTATTGCAACAAACGAAAATGGAGATGCATCATACCAAAACCTATGAGATATAGTAATAGCAGTAGTAAGAAGAAAGTTCATAGCCATAAACATACATATTATAAAGCAGAAATAATTCAAACAAATTAATGATGCACCCTAAGAAACATCAAAATAAACCCAAACCCAAAATTAGTAAAAAGAAAGAAATCATAAAGATCAGAAATGAATAAAATTGAGGCTAAAAAAATGCAGAGGATCAATGAAATAAAAACTTGGATGTTTAAAATAAGATAAACAATCTCAGAAATGAAAAAATAAAAAGACACCACCGCAGAACCACAGACGTACAAAGAACTGTCAGAAACTATTACAAACAACCACAAACCAAAAAATTATAAACTCACACGAAATGGATTAATTCCTGGACACATATAAGCTGCTGTGATGGTTAATACTGAGTGTCAACTTGATTGGACTGAAGAATACAAAGTATTGATCCTTGATATGTCTGCGAGGGTGTTCCCAAAGGAGATTAATATTTGAGTCAGTTGGCTCAGAAAGGCAGACAAACCCTCAATCTGGGTGGGCACAATCTAATTAGTTGGCAGTGTATCTAGGATATAAGCAGGCAGAAAAATGTGAAAAGATACTGGTGTAGCCTTCTAGCCCACATCTCTCTCCCATGCTGGATGTTTTCTGTCCTCAAACATTGGACTCCAAGTTCTACAGTTTTGGAATTCAGACTTGCTATCCGTGCTCCTCAGCCTACAGACGGCCTGTTGTGGCACCTTATGATAATGTGAATTGATACTTAATAAACTCTTCTTTATATATTCCATTAGTTCTTTCCATCTAGAGAGCCCTGACTAATACACCTACCAAAATTGAACCAAGAAGAAATAGAAAACTTGCACAGACCAGTAATGAGTAATGCAATTGAATTAGTTTAAAATAATTAAAAATCTCCCCAAAACGAAAAGCCTAAGTGGCTTTACTGTTAAATTTGTCAAACTTTTAAAGAACTATCACCAATTCTTCTCAAACTATTTCAAATATAAAGAGGGAATTCTTCCAAATTAATTTTAAGAGTACAGCATTCTTTGATACCAAAACCAGACAATGAAACAACAAAAAGGAAAACTACAGAACCATATTCCTGGTTAATATAGATGCAAAAACCATCAACAAAACACTAGGAAACTGAATCAGATAGCATATCAAAAAGATTTTATAACATAATCAAGGGGGATTATACCAGTAATGCAAAGATGGTTCAACATACACAAATTAATAAATGTAATATTTCAAATAAATAAAATAAAGGGAAAAAACATTATCTTAATAGATGCAGAAAATAATTTGATAAAATTCAGCATCCTTTTATAATAAAAATTCAACAAATTTGGTGTAAAAGAAACATATCTCAATACAATAAAGGCCATAGACAACAAACCCACAGCTAATATCATACTGAATGAAAAAATGTTTAAATTTTTTCCTCAAGAAATAGAACAAGATGAGAATTCCTGCTTTCACCACTCCTATTAAACACAGTACTGGAAGTCCTAGTCAGAGAAACTAGGCAAGAGAAAGAAAGAAAAGGCATCCAACCACAAAAAAATCCTCTTAGATCTAAGGAATTCAATAAAGTTGCAGTAAAGTTTTCCACCAACAGATGAATAGATAAAGAAAATGTGGTACATGTAACACAATGGAATGCTATTTAACCATAAAACAGAGTAAAATCCTATCATTTACAGCAACATGAATAAAGACATTAAGTAAACTAACTAGGAGACATTAAGTAAAGTAACTCAGACACAGAGAAAGAAATACCAAATGTTCTCATTTATATGTGAAAACAGTTTAAGTTGAGCTCATAGCAGTAGAAAGTAGAATTTTAGTCACTTAAAACTGGAAAGGGTAGGAGGGTATAAAGAGAGATTTAACAGATTCAAATTGCAGTTAAAATAGGAGGAATAAGTTCTAGTGTACTAAAACATTGTAGGGTGACTATAACTTATAATAATTTATTGTATATTTTCAAATATATAGAAGACAGGATTCTGAATCCTCTCAACATGAAGAAATAATAATACGGATATGGTTAATTTCACTGATTTGGTCATTTTACATTGTATACATGTATCAAATATTACTTTGTAGCTCACAAATCTGAAAATATTACATGTCAATTAAAAATAAAATAAGCTAAATATAGGTATACATGTATTGTTAAGTGTCAATAGTAACCTCCACTTTCAGAACTATGAACATAAGCATTTTTTTTACCATGAGGAAACCTGCATTTGACTCCTCCTGTTGTTCCCATTATACAGGTTTTTAGTCCTCCTGCCTGAGGAATAACCTCCCTGTGTTCATTTGATACAGCTGTTTATTCTTAAATCTTAGACAACTATATATTTGTTAAAATAAATACTTGTGTGAGGTTTATTAGTTATCTGCAGTCTAATCACTTTTGTAAGAACCTCTGTTTATGACTAATAATTTACATTACAATTGACATTATGACACAAAATAAAATTATATACTCTCTCTTAGTCTGCTTTTTCTAATATATACAGATTTTGTGAGCAATACCCCACAAGCACATGCAGCCAAAGCAAAAATGAAAAATGGGATTAAGAAACAGAATTAATAACCATAATATATAAGAATCTCAAAGAAAACTCTATAGGAAAAAGTCTAATTTTTAAATCGATCAAAAAATGGGCAAAAGATTTGAATAGACATTTCTCAAAAGAAGAATGCAAATTGCAAGCAGGGATATGAAAAAGTGCTCAATATCACTGATCATCAGATAAATGCAAATCAAAATTATAATCAGATATTGTCTCACCCCAGTTTAAATGATTTATATTCAAAAGATGGACAGTAACAAATGTTGGCAAGGATGTGGAGGAAAGGGTGTACATTGTTGGTGGGACTGTAAATTAGTACAACTATTACTAAGAACAGTTTGGAGATTTCTCAGAAAATTAAAAATAGAGTTAGAGCATGGTCCAGCAGACCCACCACTGGGTATATACCCAAAAGAAAGAAAGTTGGTATATTGAAAAGTTATCTGCACTTCTATGATTGTTACAGCACTCTTTACAAGAGCTGAGATTTGCAAGCAACTTTAGCGTCCATCAGCAAACGAATGGATGAAGAAAATGTGGTACATATACACAAAGGAGTACTTTCAGCCATAAAAAAGAGTAAGATGTAGCCATTTGCAACAACATGGATGAAACTGGAGATCATTATGTTAAGTGAAATAAGCCAGGCACAGAAAGACAAACATTACATGTTCTCAATTATATGTGGGATCTAAAAGTCAAAACAACTGGACTCACGGACATTGAGAGTAGAATAGTGGTTACCAGAGACTGGGAGGGGTAGTGAGGGACTAGGAGACACGTGGGAAGAATTAACAGGTACAAAAATAATAGAATGATTCAGACTTACTATTTGATAGCACAGCAGGTTGACGCTAGTCTATTTGAATTGCACATTTTAACATAACTTAAAGAGTGCAATTGGATTGTTTGTAACTCAAAAGATAAATGCTTGAGAGGATGGACATCACATTCCCCATATTGTGCGTTTTTCACTTTGCATGCCTGTATCAAAACATCTTGTGTGTGTGTGTGTGTGTGTGTGTGTCTGTGTGTATCTGTGTGTGGCTCATGGTTCTGGAGACTGGGGAGTCCAAAGATCAAGTGAGTAGCATCTGACAATGGCTTTTTGTCACATCATTCCATGGTAGAAGTGCAAATAAAGGAAAAGAGAGTAAGAGGAGGGCCAAAGTCCCTCTTTTATAACACATTCACTCCTAGACAAGAAAATATTGCCATAATAATGTCAGTAATCCATTCTCTCTACCTTCATGATCTAATCAGCTTTCATTAGCCCCCAGAGCCCAACACTTTTCTATTGGTGTTTGGGTTTCCAACCCATGCTTTTGGGGGGATAGATGAAAACCACAGTAGACTCTCTTACAGCCCTTTCATTTTTTTCTAACCCATTAATCTTCAAAACTTTGGTTTACTACTGGGAATGTTTATTTGAGAAACAGTATTTTTAACGAGTGATTTTTTAACCCATTGGGAAGCATAAGAATGACTCTCATCTTGAGCTTTGTCATGCATTGTCTGAGATAAGGTAGAGCATATGACTTACTAATACGTTCTATTCTTAGGATGACTTGTTTTGTCTGGCTTATATAGAAAAATGATTTGAATTTATCTAAGCAACCTCTAATTTGAAATAAAGGTTCATGTCACTTATGCTTAGGGGAGAATTCTAAGCCATTGTGTGACCTTGTAAGTGTGACTTAAAAAAAAAAATTATAACAATGGCCATCATGGCCCAAAAAGGAAAGAAAGAATTCATGATCTGCTCTCTAATTCTTCTCTATAATAATGTGATCTTTGGAAGAAGCATGTTTTGTCATATAGGCTAGCTGCAATACAAAGTATGTAGAGCTATTGTAGACTCCACGGGTTAAGGGCACAGTCCAAAATAAGACTGCTGTCATTTTAGGCACCAGCTGCAAGTTAGAAGGTTCACAGTCTACTCACACTTCTGACCAAATGGCTTCAAATGTAATGTTTCCACTACTCTCTCAGATTTGATACTTCACTAGAATGACTCACATGACTCATGAAAGCACTATAAAAGATTCAAATCAAGACCAGCCAAAAGATTTACAGGGCAAGGTCTGGGAGGGTTTGGAATGCAGAATTGTTTTTCTCTTCTTATAAACTCAGGACACACCAAGTGTGTTTATTAATTTATTAATAAATTTTAAGTTTATTAACAAATTTTTAAGTTTATTAATTTTTAAATTAATTAAAAATTAATTAATTTTTAATCTGCCAAGCATATGAATGTGTTCACCAACTATGAAGCTCATCAAGTCTTCAGTATAGAGTTCTATTACATTTTTATTACATAGGAATGACTGAAGAATTGGTCATGTAATTGAACTCAATCTCAGCTCTACTTCCCTCCCTGTAGATTGAATGGCTATCATCTGGCTCAAATCTTTCAGCAAATAATCTCATGACTGATCTTTCTAACATGGTCAGCTCCCATCCTGAAACTTTCTGGGGCCCAACATCAATCTGCTTATTGGCATAAACTCAGGAGAGGCTCACCATGGCTCACTGCAGCCTTGACTTCCTGGGCTCAAGTGATCCTCCCACTTCAGCCTCCTGAGTAACTGGCACTACAGGTGGGCACCACTATACCCAGCTATTTATTTTTATGTTTTTTGTAGAGCCAATGACTCACTACGTTGCCCACAGTGGTCTCAAATTTCTGGACTTAAGTGATCCATCTGCCTTGGCTTCCCAATGTGCTGGAAGTACAGGTGTGAGTCACTGTGCCCAACCCAGAACAATTATTTATTGTATGTTACAGCAGTTAAATTTAAAAGGATATGCCTGAAAACAGGTATACAAAATATTAAATTAAGAGAAAAATACAGGATACAATAGTATGTGCATAGTCTTTAAAGTCAGAAAGACTTAAATTTGAATTCTTGTGCTAATCTCTACCCACTGTGTTGTCACGAAAGTGTTATTCTATATGATCATTATTTATCTTTAAAATAGGTACACTAATACACACTTTTTTCTAGTAAATATAGTAAGCATGTCAAGGTACCTATTTAAATTCTGTGAAAATCAATTTTATTTGTCGACTTTGCTGGGTCATGGGAAACCTAAATATTTAGTAAAACATTATTTTTGTTGCTTCTGAGAGAGTGTTTTGGATGAGACTAACCTTTAAATTGGTGATGTTTGAGTAAAGCAAACTGCCCTACATAATATGAGTGAGCCTCATCGACTCAGTTGAAGGTCTGAATAGAACAAACGGACTAGCCTCCCTCAAGAAAGAATTATCCCCGAGACAAGAAAGATGACCTGTACACTGGATCTGAAACTTTAGCTTTCTGGGTCTCAAACCTGGCTCTCTACCTGGCAGATTTTGGACTTTTCAGCTTCCATAGCCATATGAGCCTACTGCTTAGAATAAATATTTTTAATTTCTTGTGAATGCATACATTTTATTTTATACACATACACATGCATACATATGCATACATGCTATTGTCTTTCTCTGCAGAACCCTGATTAATACAAACACCTTTTAAGATTACCTATTTACAATTCCTATTTTACAAAAGCCATACCAAGTGATATTCATCTCTTAACCACCGGTCATTGATTCAGGATTAAACACCTGGCTGAAAAGAGGCTGTTTTTTAGATCGGCTAGAATTCTGCAATTTCTGGCATGTGTGGAATTATATTTTTTTAAATACATAAGATGACACTCATTCCTCTGTTTAAAAACTCTCCAGTGTCTTATCATTGTTATTTTTCTCTTTAATTTTAAAACAATTAATTAACAAGTAAAGATTTTATATGTATGTGTGTGTAAAGTATTCAACATGATGATGATAAATGTATATCTTGCATAATAATTATCATAATTAAATTAATTAACATATACATCACTACTTATGCTGTATATTAGAACCCAAGGACTTGCTCAACATATAGCCAAAAACTGGTACCATCTGACAAATAGCTCACTGTTTCTCCCACTCACCTGCAGTCCCTGGCAATCACTGTTTCATCCTCTGCTTTTGTGTATTTGACTGTTTTGGATTCCACATGTCAGGAAGATCAGACAGTATTTGTCTTTCTGTGACTGGCTTAACTTAGCTTGTCCTCTAGGTCCACCCATGATGTCACACATAGCAGGATTTGCTTCTTTATTTGACTGAATAATATTTCATTGTATTAATTATATATACATACACACAAATGCACACACATTATATATATAAAACAATTGTTTTAGTCATTAATCTATTCTTGGGCATGTAGGTTGGTTTCATACCTTGGCTATTGTAAATAATGCTGTGACGAACATGGGAATGCAGTTATCTCTTTGAGATACCGATTCCATTTCCTTTACATATCTACCCAGAGTTTTACTTGCTGGATTATATGGTAGTTCTAGTTTTAATTTTTTGAGGAAACTTCATAACGTTTTCCATAATGGCCGTATCAATTTACATTTCTGCTAACAGTATCCAAGAGAGCCTTCTTCTCCACATTGTTGCAAACCAGTATTGCTAATCTTTTTGTTTTATTTATTTTTTATTTTTTCTTGAGATGGAGTTTCACTCTTGCTGCCTCGGCTGGAGTGCAATGGCACCATCTCAGCTCACTGCAACCTCTGCCTCCCAGGTTCCAGCGATTCTCCTGCCTGGACCTCCCATGCTTATCTTTTGGATAATAGTCATTCTCACAGGTGTGGGGTGGTGTTGTGTTTCTGGTTTGTATTTTCCTGATAATTAGTGATGTTGAGCACCTTTTCATACACCTGTTAACCATTTAGATGTCTTCTTTGGAACAGGATGATGAGGCCTGACATGAGCCGGACCCACCTGTTCACTTACTTCGTCTTGTGCTTTATACACACGAATCACTGCGTTTCAACCACACTGGAAGTTTCTTCCTGTTCCATAAGCATGCAGACTTTGTTCACACCCAGGGCTTTCACGCTTGTAGTTCCCACTGCCTAAAATGTTCTGCCCATTTTTGATGAATCCCACTTAACCTTACTTAAGAGTTCTCACTTTACATGCCTTTCCTGAACCCATTTTCTACAAAGCTCTCTGGCTGTCCTGTATCATATGTCCTTCCTTAATTTCCTTCACAGGAAATATCTGTAAACATTCTCTTGAATTTGTTTATTGCTTATTTTCTCTTTCTGCCTCTAAAATATAAGCTCTATGAAAGGAGAAGCCATCCTTATCATGACTCTTTTATCCTTGAATTGTACCTGAGAAATACTAGGGCCTCAATAAATAAACATGTAGTAAAAACTGATATAACACAACAATTTCTGTCAAAACAAAAATTTAGTAATTAATAATAGAATACAGATGAAATAAAATATCATGCAGCAAAGGTCTGCAGGCTAACATTGCAAATTTGAAATCTCCTTTGGAAAAATAACTTTTTTGCCTTGTTCAAGTATTGATGTTCTTCATTCTCAATTTACAAGGTATTTTTTTCAGAGAAAATGGATATCTATTAAATAAGAGGAACAATATTATTCAATGGATATTCTTAACACAATACTTGGAAACTGAGAATGCCAATTATGGTTTTAATGTGGTCCAAGACTGTTCAAAAGTTGAATAAAAAGCTGTATGTGAATGAATGTATATAGGTTCTTTTTATCTGCAAAAAAGTCTACATTGTTTTCTTAAACTTGAGTGAAATGTTTTACATAGATATGTTTATGATCTATAGACAGAGAAAGGAGAAAAAGTGTTTTCTCCAACAAATTATTTTTAAAGTTTAATTTTTATGCAAGTTTAAATATTTTAACTGATAAGGTTATAAACTGGTAACTTCTTCAAAACTAAATTTCATGTTTTATCACCTTCATTGCTTTTTAGAATGTTAAATTATCAATGCTTGTTTTAAAAAGACATAACTCTGAAATCAATAGTCTGTTCACAGAAATTCAGTTGTTTTAATTTTCTTATTTCTAGATATTTTAATCAATGCCTTAACTCTGTTCAGAAGATAAAATTGCAAAATTCGTATGTTCTAAAGAATATAAATAGTACATTGAGATGGCTTCATTTCTAAACTTATGTGACTTCTCTTAAATTAGTTTGACATCGCCCTACTTCTACGCAGCTTCTTTAAACTGACTTCCAAAACTACAGCTTTCTTCCCTGTAATCTTCAGCACTGTTGGCTAACATATTTTCTCCATTTCTAGAAAATTCGTTTTTTCATGCTCGGTATGAAGGTGGATAAATAAATGGAACTATTTATTAATGGTTCCATACTTGTCAATGGGTTATTATCTTTATAGAGCTATGATTATATTTAAAGATCACTACACAAGCTACATCTTTCAACTAGTAACCTTCTTGGTATTAGCTTATTCAACTGATTATGTGGACTTCTAGAAATATTTTTATTCTTATTAATAAGGTGTCCTGAAGAGCTTTTCTGTACTTCTTACATGGAGCAGACTGTTTGGGTCTTAGTTTTCATAACTTGTACTTTAAAAATCATAGTTAAAGCTATAACTCTTTCTAAGTATATTTTTTTTCTAATTATTTTATATTATCTTACCTAAAAGAGCAATTATCCCAATAAATAAAATAATTTGCTAATATAGTGTGTGTATATTGTTAGGTGATAGATTCTCTAAAATCATAATTGAATCTAAAATAATATTAATTCTTGATTATCCACAAGTAAGTTAATAGTAACTAATTCTCATCAGGGACCCAAGATGCTCACGGTACTTTAAGTAGCTTGTTAATTAGGTAGTGAATATTTGGAATCATTACTCATCCCTTTCAGAGGAATATAGGAGCCAAACCAGTAGCCTGGCCCACTCTTTAAATTGATTCTGAGAACCTATGATAGGTGATTCTCACTCTCATTACACAAACTTCAAGTACAGGTTAGAAAGTCTTTGTCCCCTGGTCAGCCTGAAATCTTTTTGACTTGCCAAGCAATGATTCTAATACAAGATTATCAAGATTACTGAAATTCCTAAAGAAAGCAAGCTATTGACTGGTTTTCTTTCTCAAAGTTTACCTAATTATTTTCTTTGCTAATAATGAACTACTCATAACTAAACTTTCTAAAACAGCACAGTTTAATGTAATAAGTTTAGCACTTGTTTAAGCCTTTATTGCAAAATAATTATAGCTTCATAGGAAAATACAAATCATGTTCTCTTAGTTTTTCCCCAGCGATAGCATCCTACATTACTATAGTACAATCCTAGAAATCAGAATTGATACACTCTACAGAGCTTATAGATTTCATGTTTTACGTGCATCTTGTGTTTATGTGATCGTATGTGTGATTCTATGCAGTTTTATCATAAAATACATTTTAAACTATTCTCTGTTAACACACAATCAAGTAATACAGAATGTTTTATTATATTTCATAGCTATTCTCTATTGCTTAAAGTTTAAAGTGAGAGAAAGCAATTATTCTCCTAAAAATTATCCAGATTTTGTTTTATAAACAAGCAGGCTTGCAGATAAATCAAACTGTTAATAAGAAGAAAAAGCAAAATACGGCCAGGCATATTACAGGATTACACCTGTAATCCCAGCACTCTCAGCACTTTGGGAGGCTGAGGCAGGCGGATCACTTAAGGTCAGGAGTTTGAGACCAGCCTAGTGAACATGGTGAAACCCTATCTCAACTAAAAATTCAAAAATTAGCTGGGAGTGATAGTGCATACCGGTAGTCCCAGCAAATTGGGAGGCTGTGGCTCGAGAATCACTTGAACCCAGGAGGCAGAGAATGCAGTGAGCTGAGATCCTGCCACTGTACTCCAGCCCAGGTGAGAGAGCAAGACTCTGTCTCAAAAAAAAAAAAAAAAAAAGAGAGAGAGAGAGAGAACAATAAGCTAAGTTCTTATAAGATTAAATGAATTTCCATCAGATCCATGCTGACCTCATTCAGGTTTGGGAATGTTTAATTTTTCAAAAACAGTTTATACACACATTTTATAAACTTATATTGCAATGACACCCTTTAAGATCTAGAGTCTTACTGAAACACAGTATGTAACTAGGAAAATTTATTGTACAACAATATTATATTGGTATCAAAAAATCTGCTTTCACAATAGCAATCAATAACAACAAACCCTTGAAAAGTAGTGTTGTAAAAGTTCGAGTCCAGCCAGCGGTCTCATCCTTTGAATCGAATTTAATGTCAGGCAATAAACTTCAGAACAGTAGGCTTAAAATAAAGTGAATTTTGTGATCAGATTTGCCCCGCCCTGAAATATATATGATGCAGAAAAATACTTCTTAAAATATCTTTTTTGAAAAGTCTCTTTTTTCCTTTCCCTCTGCCAATCATTTGTGGACCAATAAATTTGTAAAATACAAGAAAAAATTGACTAGGCACATGATCACATACTTAGAGGTTACGGCCAGGTCAAATTGCTATAAATATTTTCTAATAGGGAATGAGGTGGTAGATTGGCAAACTTTTCCTGTAAAGTACTGGATAGTAAATCTTTTAGGCTTTGTGAGCTATCTAGTCTCTGCCACTGCAGTTCAAAAGTAGCTCTAGACAATACCTAAGTGAATGGGCATGGCTATGTTCCAACAAAACTTTTATCAAAATAGGTAGCTGGTCCACTGCGTTAGTGTACAGACCCTGTTCAAATGCTTACCCTCATTTCATACTATTTCCTTGTGGGTTAAGTCCACTTTGCAGACAGGCAGCAATCTGAGAACTTCACATAGAATGATGTTGATCTATAATAGAAGATCTTCAGGAGCACAGCCCCCTATTAGGAAGCTTTTTTTGGGTTGTTATTCTCTAGGAGAGTCTACAGGTTTCCAAATTCTCCTATAATCGACACAGATAGCCATAGTGCTCTTTCAAATGTTAGGGCATTCTGCAAATAGACACCTGTCTGGTTCTTCTGGAGTGAAAGAGCCCTGTCCATATTTATTCTCTCTCTCTTTTTTTATTTTTTAGACAGAGTCTCACTCTGTCTCCAGGCTGGAGTGCAGTGGTGCAATCTCAGCTCACTGCAACCTCCACTCCCACTCGAGGTTTAAGAGATTCTAGTGTCTCAGCCTCCTGAGTAAGTAGATGGCATTTCAGGTGCCCTCCACCACACCTGGCTAATTTTTGTATTTTTAGTAGAGATGGGGTTTTGCCATGTTGGCCAGGCTGGTTTCAAACTCCTGACCTCAAATGTTCTCCCCATCTTAGCCTCCTAAACTGCTGGGATTACGGGCATGAGCCACAGTGCCTAGACCATATTTATTCTTTATTGGAGATATGAAGCAACTCTCTGGCCACTTCCCTCATCTTCCCTCCCCTCCCCTCCCCTCCTCTCCTCTCTCTTCCCTTCCTCTCCCCCTTTCCTCTCTTCTTCCCTAAACCACTCTTCTCCTCTCCTCTCCTCTCCACCTCTCTCTTCTCTTTCTATTTCTCTGTCTATCTCTCTCTTTTAATTTTACTCTAATAATCTAGATTTGAAGATTGCCTTGGCCTTGTCCTCATCAGGACGTGTGCCTACTTGTGTAGTGTGTGTGTCACTATGCAAACTAAGCTAGAATTAGCCACCAAGTTGCACCCGAATTCCTTTGTCTAGGTTATACGACAATTTGGTTGAGTCATGTTATGTATACTGATTTTTGTCTTTGCTCTTAATTTCTAACTGTGTTGAAAAACTTTGCACAACATAAATGTGCTATACACCATACAACACTTGTTACTTTCTACTGCTTTGTCTTTAACGTATTTCATCTAGGAAGAAATTGAAAGACACTATAAAGAATAGTGTCCGGTTTTAGATAGTCAAATTTTTACATTTTGATCTAGTAATTGTGAAAAAACAAAACAGTTGCATTTTAGTGATGGATATATATAAACATATCTATGTGGTTAATCACTCACAGAATATTTTTGAAAATCACAATATGCCAAGGATGACAGATTGTGGTGACTCATTAAACAGATGTACAGTGTAATCTTAGATATTATCTGAAGTACTTTTAAGGTGTGTGAAAGGAAAGGACAGTAGACTTGCAGATTACTTGAGAAAAAGAAAACTGACACTCTTGAGTTTTGAGTATGCAAGATCATATAATACAGATTCTCATCTCTTAACTCTAAAGTAAGATCAGCAGCTTGCTAGTGCATCAAGGTCTCTATTCATCATCTTACACTGTGTTTTGTTCACAAACATCTAAATAAATAGATGTAAATATATGATATATTTTGGTCTACATAAGTAAATATGTACAATTATTTGGAGCCAGTAGTGCTTAATTCAATAAGCTGTGTAAATTATAAACTGTCTTCTCTATATTGAGACTTTCTTTATTTAACAATAATCCAGCCGTTAGACAAAGTTACCTTAAGTTCTTCAGTGGAAAAGAAAACACAGGAGGAAAGACTGTTAATGCCAGAAGCCTAATGGATACCTTATGATATAGGTCAGTGCTTGGGGTCTCAGTATGAGGAGTATACCTCGCGCTATGGTTTGAATGTCTCCCCCAAAGTTCACATGTTGGAAACTTAATCCCTAATGCAATAGTAATGAGAGGTGGTGCTTTTAAAAGGTGATTCGGTCACAAGAGCTCTCCACTCAAAATTCAAGCTGTTATCACAGGAGTGTGTTAGTTGTCCTGGGAGTGGATTCCTGATTTTAAAAAAAGTATGATAATTTTTTCTCTCTTTCTTTCCCTTGCATCCCATCCCATGTTCTTTTGCCCTTCTCTCATGGGATGACTAAGCAAGAAGGCCCTTACCAGATGTCAACACTTGATATTGGACTTCTCAGTTTCCAGAACCATGAGAAACACAATTTTGACTTACTATAAATTACCTAGGTTCAGGTAAACTGTTATAGCAGCACAAAAAAAGACTAATGTATTTGGTGAAGAGATAAAAAGTAGGATGCTCTCTCATCTCAGCAAAAGCAGTATCGGTGACTGCTCAAAGGCTGAGGTCAGTGTCTGGGTGAGGAAGAGGAATGTGAGAAAATAAAACCATGTCATGTAGAATTGAACAAACAAGATGATGCTCTGAAAAACATTAGGATATAGCTTGTTAATCATCAAGAAAATTACTGTGCTTGGCATTTTACCTATATTACATCATTGTACGTCCCGTTTGTTGAAAACTTTTGTAAAGTATTGCGTTTTCTAGACCCTTACACATGTATACAAGTATATGCTCTCCAGCACAAATGCATGTATCCTGGTATGTATATGTGTGTGTATGAGTATACATATATTCTGCATATATCAGAATATATATATATTCTGCATATATATATATTCTGCATATATCAGAAACCCATAATTTCAAATATATATAAATATATGCATATATATACATATATATACATATATCAGAAATCCATAATTTCAAATATATATAAAAAATATCTTATTGGGAACCAAAGCACTATCTAACTGAAATAGAATGGCTGAAAGTAGTCTAATTTTTAAAGAATATCTATCAAAAGACAGAATCAAAGTATTTTATCTTTAGAGGTTAGTCTTTTCTCCATTCCTGAAGAATTATAGAAACTACAGCTCAAATTATGTAGCAAAATCGGTTGGTGAGATTTTCTGCTAATACAGTTTTAAATGATCTCAGAAAATAAATTGCACCAGCAGTCCCAGTATATACATTCTAAGAGTAATACTGCATACACCATCCATTTACTTTTTATGAATTGGCTCTGCTAGTAATCACTATAAGTAGTATCCGAGTGGTTTTAGTATATAAAGAAAACTTGGTCTGTTTATATAAGAATCAACTCTTATTCTCATTTTACCAAAAAATTTTCATTCTTAGGTATTGCTAGGAATGCAACAATACTATCTACTGATAATCATACCTGGAGAAAATTTTTAAAAGTTGTAAACATTATTGGTAGATGTATACTGCATTATATGTTTTCTCCTAATAGGAAGATAAACGCAGTAATAATACTGAACAAATAAAATTTCTAGCATAGCTCCTTTCACTATACTAAAATGACATTACTCTGAGAAGCAATATTTGTAAAACTAATATTATTCCCAGATAATATGATTATGTTCATCAATTATGATAAGCATAAAATTCTTCAAATAATACTATTTTCATGAAATAACCATTTTGTGCCAGACAATTAAAATGTATTGATTCTGATAATATCCACTTAGCCAGTTTTTTGTCCTGTGCCTTATTGTAAATTAAATGTTTTTCCCCACCAAATTAACTTATATTTTTGTTACTTTTGACTGTCATATGCTGTATACAAACTACTGCACAAAACAGAAAGATTGCATATCTATCTATCTATCTATCTATCTATCTACCATCTATCTATCTATCTATCTATCTATCTATCTATCTATCTATCTATCTATCTATCCATCCATCCATCCAGAGATTTGGCGAGAGAATGGGCATGAACTGAGAAAGAATAACCTGAAAGTGACTCATAATACTGGCAGTGAATTTCAAGTTATTCTATATCATCATCTATGTTCTTTTTAAGTTGAAGTATGCCATGACAGTTTTTTGTTAGCCTAGATTTATGCACACTCACAGGTCCTATAAGTTATCATAATAAAGTAAGAAGGTACTTTACATGTAAAGGCAAAATTTTTCCCCAAGGAGGAGCAATACAAAGTGATTAGTGCTATGATCTGAATATTTGTGTCCCCACAAATTCAAATGTTGAAATCCTAGCATGCAGGTGATAGTATAAAGAAGTAGGGCCTTTTGGCAGGTGATTAGGTCATGATAACTCTGCCTTAATGGATGGGATTAGTGTAATGCCTTACAAAATGCCCAAGTGAGTTCATTCACCCCTTCTAGCATGTAAGATTGCAGTAATAAAACATTTATCTATGAAGCATGTGAGCCATCCTCAGACACTGAATTTGCTTGACATCTCCACCTTGGACTTCCCAGTCTCCAGACCTGTGGGAAATAAATTTCTTTTGTTTATAAGCTGCCCATTTTATGGACTTTGTTATAAGCAACCCAATGTGCTAAGACAATTAGCAGTCATGATTCACATTTCTGTGTGTATAGTATTCTCAAAGCTAAGACATTCCATTATCCTTCTTTTTTTATTGCATTTTAGGTTTTGGGGTACATGTGCAGAACATGCAAGATAGTTGCATAGGTACACACATGGCAGTGTGTTTTGCTGCCTTCCTCCCCTTCACCCACATTTGGCATTTCTCCCCATGCTATCGCTCCCCAGCTCCCCACCACCACTGTCCCTCCCCTATTCCCCCCAAGAGACCCCAGTGTGTAGTGCTCCCTTCCCCGTGTCCATGTGTTCTCATTGTTCATCACCCACCTATGAGTGAGAATATGCGGTATTTCATTTTCTGTTCTTGTGTCAGTTTGCTGAGAATGATGTTCTCCAGATTCATCCATGTCCCTACAAATGACACGAACTCATCATTTTTGATTGCTGCATAATATTCCATGGTGTATATGTGCCACATTTTCCCAGTCCAGTCTATCATCGATGGGCATTTGGGTTGGTTCCAGGTCTTTGCTATTGTAAACAGTGCTGCAATGAACATTTGTGTGCATGTGTCCTTACAGTAGTAATGCAATTGATAAATAGATGAATTCATTTTATGTGGAAGATAAAGTCTTTTCACAGGAATCAATTGTTAAAATGCATTGGTGACCTAGTATAGGTTAACACTATGCTAAACTTTTGTATATGTTTTCACTTTAATCATTCACAATAATCCAGTGAGTTTGAAACTATTATCTATATATTGCAGTCAAGAAAATTAAGACTTGGCCAGTGTCACATAACTAGGAAGGGCGGTCACATCCTGCTCTTCCTAGTTGTCCTGGACAGTATCCTGTCCAGGAACAGTGTTTAATAAAGCAAAATAAGGTGAGGATTACCCTAACAAAAATCCCACATAAAAAATAAGAAAACAAAAAAAAATAACACACACTTTTCTAATTATATAATTACATGCTAATCACAGACTGTAAAGAACACAAGGCAAAGGCATCTAGTAATTGATTTAATTTGAAATAAATAAACATGTTAGAGGAAAATGTTACCCACTTCAAAGACCGCTAAACAGCACATTAAAGGGTGCTAAAGGATGACAGACAAGTGCAAGTTTATTGCCGTCCTATACTTGGTTTTCAGCACAATTTCGCTCATTCCATTGAAGATATTTCTTTCAAAATATCACATAATGTTTGCTCAATTTAATCAATAATTTTTGAATAGATAATGTGTGCATACAGTATGGATCTCTACAATCATATAAAGCTACACAGTGAAAATAGCCTATTTTAAAACCCTCGCCCTCATCTTTGTAGCTTCCCTCAAAATGACTGCCATTTTTAGCCAGTATTTTCTGAACGGTTTCATCTAAATATATGGCTATTAAGGCTATTTTTGGTACCAAATGAGGTTTAGAGTATTTTTGTCTGACTGTGAAAAATGACATCAATAATTAGATAGAAGTGACACTGAATCTGTAATTTAGTTTGGACAATACGACCATTGTACTGATATTGATTCTTCCCAATCTATGAGCATAGAATATTTTATCATTTGTTTATTTCATCTATAATTTCTTCCAACAGTGTTTTATAGTGCTTCTTGCAGAGGTCTTTCATCTCCTCTGTTACATGTATTCCTAGGCATTTTATTTTTTGTGTGTGGCTATTTTAAATAAGAGTGCATTCTTGATTTGGCTCATAGTTTGAACATTATTGGTATATAGAAACATGACTAATTTTGTACATTGGTCTTGTATCCTGAAAATTTACTGATTACCAGGCCTAGGATTCTTCAGGCAGAGTATTTAAAGATCTCTTAGGTATGGAATCATCCTGTCAGAGAAGAGAGATAGTTTGATTTCATCTTTTCCTGTTGAATGCCTTTTATTTCTTTATCTTGTCTGATTGCCCTGGCTAGGACTTCTAGTACTGTATTAAATAGGAGTGGTGAAAGGGCATCCTTGTCTTGTTCCAATTTTTAAGAGGAATGCTTCCAAGTGTTTGCATGTTCAGTATGATGTTGGCTGTGCATTCGTCATAGATGGCTTTTATTATTTGGATTATGTTCCTTTGATGCCTAGTTTGTCAAGGGTTTTTATCATGAAGTAATGTTGGATCAATCAAATGCTTTTTCTGCATCTATTGAGATGATCACATGATTTTTGTGTTTAATTCCGTTTATGTGGTGAATCACTTTTAGTGATTTGCATATGTTAAACCAACCTTGCATTCCAGGAATAAAGCCTACATAAGTGTAGTAAATTAACTTTTGATGTGCTGTTAGATTCCATTTGCTAGTGTTTTTCTGAAGATTTTTATCTGTATGCTTATGAAGGATATGGGGGCCTGCAGTTTTCTGTTTTCTTTGTGCCTTTGCCAGACTTTGGTATAAGGATGATGCTGGCTTTGTAGAATGAGTCAGGAAAGAATCTCTCCTTAAATTTTTGGAATATTTTCAGTAGGATTGGTACCAGCTCTTTTTTGTATAACTGGTAGAATTTGGCTGTGAATCCATGTGGTCCAGGACTTTTTTCGGTGGGTAGGTTTTTTTCCCCCCACTTATACAATTTTGACTTGTCATTCTTTTCAGGGCTTCAGTTTCTTCCTAATTCAATCTTGGGAGGTTGTATATTTCCAAGAATGTATCTATTTCACCTATATTTTCTTGTTTGTATGCATAGAGGTGTTCATCATATGCATGAGAATCTTGTGTGTTTCCCTGGGATCACTTGTAATGTCACCTTTGTCATTTCTGATTGTGCTCATTTGGATCTTCTCTCTTCCTTGTTTGTCTACCCAGTGGTCCATAGATCTTGTTTACTTTTTTAAAATAAGCAAATTTTTATTTTTTTGTCCTTTTTTGTGAATTTTTATGTCTCAATTTCATTTAGTTCTGCTTTGATTTTAGTTATTTCTTTTCTTCTCTTAGCTTTGGGATTAGTTTTTATTTTTCTAGTTCCTCTAAATATAATGTTAGATTATTCATTTGAGATTTTTCTATCTTTTTGAGTAGGTGTTTAGCACCATAAACTTCCCTCTTAAGAATACTTTTGCTGCATCTCAGAGACTTTGGTAAGTTGTGTCTATTTTCATTTATTTGAAATAACTTTTGTGTTATTCCTTAATTTCACTGTTTACCCCAAAATCCAAAAGTCACTCAGGAGCCATTAGTTTAGTTTCCCTGTAATTGTGTGGTTTTCAAGTAACTCTTAGTTGATTACTATTTTTCTTCTGCCATGGTTGAGGAATATGATTAGTATAATTTTTTTAGGGCTGAGCATGTGGTTGCACATAGAGCATAGTCCATGTGCAGATGAAAAGAATGTATATTCTGTGGATGTTGGGTGGAATATACAGTAGATATATATTAGTTACAATTTTTCAAGTGTCAAATTTAAATAAATTTTTTTTTATTGTTCTTCCTTGATGCTCTTTCTAATGTTTTTAGTGGGGTGTTAAAGTTCCCCACTATAATTATGTGGATGTTTAATTATTTTCATAAGTCCAGAAATACTTGTTTTATGAATCTGGGTGCTTCAGTGTTGGGTGTATATATATATTTAGGATAGTTGTCTTCTCATTGAGTGGCACCATTTATCACTATATAATGGCCTTCTTTGTCTTTTTTTTAACTGTTGTTGGTTTCAAGTCTTTTTTAATTTCTAAAATGTTTCTTATCTGATGAGATTTCTTATGCAATACAAGAATAGTGACCTCTGCTCTTTTTGGTTTTCATTTGCATATGAGGTCTTCTTCCATGCCTTTATTTAAATGTTTTTAGCTGGTTGCTTTGTAGTCTCAATTGCGTAGTTGCTTTGTAGGGTCCATGGGTTATATACTTAAGTATATAAGTACATTGTTTGGTAGCAGGTAACCTTCTTTTGTTTCCCTTTTTTTTATAAAGACAGAGTCTCACTCTGTTACCCACGCTGGAGTGCAGTGGCACAATCTCAGCTCACTGCAACCTCTGCCTCCAGGGCTCAGGCAATCCTCCTTCCTCAACCTCCCAAGTAGCTGGGATTACAGGCATGCACCATCAGGCCCAGCTAATTTTGTATTTTTAGTAGAGACAGGGTTTCATCATGTTGGCAAGGCTAGTCTCAAACTCCTGGCCTCAAGTGATCTGTACACCTGGACCTCCCAAAGTGCTGGGATTACAGGCATGAACCACCAAGCCTGGTCTAACCATCTCTTATAAGGCTGGTGTAGTGCTAACAAATTCCCTTAGCAATTGCTTGTCTGGAAAATATTTTGTTTCTCCTTTGCTTGTGAAGCTTGTTTTGGCAGGATATAAAATTCTTCGTTACAATGTGTTTCCTTAAGAATGATAAAAATAGTTCCCCAAAGTCTTCTGGCTTGCCAAGTTTGTGTTAAGAAAGTCCACTGTTAGCCTGATGGGGTTCCCTTAGTAAGTGATATGACCCTTTTCTCTAGCTGCCTTTAAAATTTTTTCTTCACATCAACCTTGGAAAGTCTGATGACTGTGTCTTGGGGATGGTCATCTTGTATAGCATCTCCCTGGGGTTCCCTGAATTTCTTGAATTTGTGTGTCAATCTCTGTAGCAAGATTTGAGAAATTTTTATGGATTTTATCCTCAAATGTTTTGCAAGTTGCTTACTCTCTCTTATCACACAAGAATGCCAATGAGTTCATACATTTGGTCTTTTTACATGCTCCCATATTTATGAGAGGCTTTGTTCATTTATTGGTGTGTGTGTGTGACAGGGTCTCACTCTGTTGCCCAGGCTGGAGTATAATGGCACAATCTAAGCTAACTACAACGGGGGCTGAGTTTCTATTTCTTTTTGAAATTGTTGTCTTTTAAATGGGACTTTTTGTATTTATATACTTCTTTCCCTTGAGTGTTTTTGACTGTGGTGTATATGAATGTAGTGGATTGGATTGATTTCTGATGTTTTCAGAGGTCTAAAACTGAGGAACCAATACAAAGGGTTAAGAGTAAGGGCTGGCAAATTGGCTTTTGCTTGACCCCATGCTTCTTTTGTATTTCATGGCATATGCAGCAGTAGTACTCTTAACAAAAGAGACACAGGGGAAGAGATGACACTGTTACCAAGTCCATTCCTAGGCCTTGGTGGAACCCCCTTCAATTTCTGGCCCTGGGCCCACATTTCATTAGGCACAAAGGGTTTTGATAGGCTTTGGTCTCCCCTTATGTTAGGGGTGACTGAGCCAAAGATTAGGTCACCAGAAGACCTGCAACTCCCTGGAGCATGCACTGTCCTCTGAGCTTCGCAGAGTCAGAGCAGGTTGTGGGGTATGTCTGTGAGTGGTCTGGAGAATGCAATGGGTAGGGGTGAAAAATCCCCAAGGAGGATGGTAATTAAGTGGGTATGCAGCTGGTGTGGTGCTTGCAGCTGGTGTGGTGCTTGCAGCCTGGGGCTTTCAGCATGAAAATTGGCTGTGGGGTGCTCCTCACTCATGCTCTCCCAGCCCAGCAGTTCCCCCTCTGGCATCCGCCCCAGAAGCAGACTTGGTTAGCTAGACTTCTCCCAAAACTTCTGTACAGAGATCGCTGGACTGTTCCTGGGTTTCCAAGCCATGAGGCTCCCTGAGGAAGAAGCTGTGGTTGGTTAACAGGCCACACCCTTCCCAGATTGATCTTGTGGAGGGAGGCATGCCCAGATCCACGCCGGCAGAGGAACCCATGCCACACTCTTCCTAATAGGGGCTTCTCTGAGAATAGGGGCTTCTCCTCTACTCAAGCTCAGGCCACAGATCTTGGCTTGACATTCTTGGGTTGTGCACTTGAATACTGCGGGGCTGGAACCAGAACCATGGTTTTGTCCTCTGGCCCTTTGGGGTTGATTTCTGGCTTTGCTGGGTCGTCAAACTACTCACAGGCCACCAGCAAAACACTCAAATAGGGAAATGGAGGCTGAGATGTGGGTACCCTCCTATGTGAATGGCGAGGAAAGTAGTATTGGAATGGACAAGGAAGCACATAGATAGATTCTGATTCCCAGGAAAGGGCAGTCCTGCTCCCTCCAGCAACCCGCAGGAGGATCAATCATTCAGAGCAACATGGAGAGCCCTGGGGAATAGGCACTTTTGGTTGTATTTAGCTGCTGTTGCACCATGTACTGGAAAACCCACTAGGCTCCATGTAGGTTCAACTTCTGCCTCTCTTTGACCTCCAGGCAGTTCTTCCCTGACAATTTAAATGTCCATGGGGTCATGGGATCTCTTATAGCCAGGACCCCAGAGGGCCACAGCGGGAATGTGATTTCCTCGAGTTCCTTCACTCACCCTTTCTTCAGGACCTGTTGAGGGACAGGAGCTTGTTCTGGTGCTCAGCAACTTGTGGAAGTTTCCCAGCTTCCCTCCTCTTCAGCCACAAGATGTGTGTTGCCTCTCTGTTGACTTTCAGTGTTTTATCTCAAAATATATGTTTGAAAGGTGATAGTTGAGTTGATATTTTAGCTCCACGTGGTGGGAGATGTGCCTCCATCTGGCTGTGTCTGGTCAGCCATCTTCATCAATCTATCAGTCTTCCTCTTATTCTTCTATACATTTAACATTGTTATTAATAAAAATAACAACAAAGATTATTTGAATTAGACAATTCTCTGCTACCATTTTCTTAAGGTATAATAGACAAGGGAAAACTTCAGAAAAATATAGGTAGAAACAAAGTGAGAGAGAATTGTGTAGGGATGAGCCTTCTCAGATATTGAAACTATATAATTAAGTATGGGGATGTTTAATCAATAAGCGGGCAGTAGTGAAGCAGACTAGAAATTACAAATACAAACAGAATTTTATATATATAGAAAATGTCATAAAAACAGAATGGGGAAAGCGTAGCATCAGCAAAATAAAAACTAGATTCTTTACTGATACTTTACTGTAGAATAAATTTTTAATCATAAAAATGATTAAATATTTGAATAATGAATAAAATTATAACTGTATTAAACACAAGGGGAAAATTACAAATAACCACATGAGAATATGCTCTAATTGTTTTTATTATTATTATTACTATTATTCTAAAATAGAGACAGAATTTCACTATATTGTCCAGGCTGGTCTCAAACTCCTGGGCTCAAGTAATCCTCCTGCTATGGCCTCACAAAGTATTGGGATTACAGGTATAAGCCACCATGTCCAGCCTAGCCACTTCTATTAAACACTAAACCAAAACAAAATGAAAATAAATATTTTCTTCAATCCATAATTCTCTTCCAGCTAATGTCTTCCAACTTCCAATTCCAAGCAAAATTATTCTAAATTGGTGGTTTTCAAATTTATTGGACAAAATTTTTCAGACTCAGTTAAGAGGGTGTCAGTTGAGACATGAATTATTGGAATTCATTATAACAAAATAATTCTAGACAGAAAGAAGGGCCAGTATAAAGACTTGGTGTGACAATATCCTTAGTATGTATGAAGAAAAATAATCAGTTAAGTTTATTGAGTAAAGCCTACTAGGTGATGAGATTAGAATGATGAGCAACCTTTGGCCATAGTAAAGAAAGGGCAGGTACCTCTTATCTAGTTTACGTATGTATACTGAGTTCCTTCCCATTTCTTTTGAAAGACAATTATAAAAATAGGATCTGTCTTTCTTACCCACATTGAAGCATATTAATGCCTTCTTATTGCTAACAGAATGTGGTTTTTGCACGTTCTCTTTCCTCCCTACATCTCAGTTGTACACCATTCCACACTGGCATACGGTGCATCTCCCTACACTGGCATTCTTTCTGTACCTCAAAGTCTTCTTTCATACTCCTGTCAAAGGACCAATCAGCATGGAGTTACTTTTACCTGGAGCGTTATTTTCTTTCGGCTTACTTAATGCTACTCACTTTTGGGCTCTCCATTCAAGTTATTTCAGTTGCAGAGCTGCCTTCCCTAATGTTATAAAACAGGGCAAATATTTGTCTTGTATGTTCCAATAGTGTCTTGTATGTTCTAACTACTGTTAAAATGTCAATCTATTTCTGTAAATTTTAATAAATGCCTACATCCTCCAGTAGAATGCAAGCTCCATAAAAGCAGGGGGCAGAGCCATTTGTTCATTACTTTTGTAGCCCCAGCTTATATTATAGTGCCTGGCACCTGGTAAACAGTATATATTTAATAAATGAATGACTTAATGCATGAATAAAGAAAATAAATAACATAAATTTGAAAAATCAGCATCTTGTGAAATATACACAAGTCACTTTATATTTGCATATTGATGGGAGAAATCATTAAATAAAATCTTGATTAAGTCAGTTCTATGAACTGTACCTTGAAATTATTTCATTTATCTTTCCTTGTTTCTTTATCATCAGCAATTCCCTTTGGTTAAGCCATCATAATGTCTTACTTAAATAATTGTAATTACCTTTTTAATATTAAATTGATTGATGTATTTAAGTACAATAAATGGAATCTGTTTAATGAGTTTCAACAGTTATGCTCAACCATGAAATCACTACACAGTTAAGATACAGAATATTTCTATAACACACTGGAGATTCCTTTTGCTTCTTTGCAGGCTCACCTCTACCCGTCTCCATTTCCAGACAACCACTGATCTATTTTTTTGTCATTATAGATTAGTTTATACTTACTATGAATAGAATCATGTAATATAGGGTCTTTTATTCTGGCTTATTTTGCTTAGCATAATGATTTTGTGACTCATTCATATAATTTTAGTTTATTGCTTTATATCACTGTGTAGTCATATATTTTACAAACATACCCAAATATTTTTATTCATTTACCTGTTGGTGAAAATCTATGTTGTTAGGATTTTTGACCATTTCAAATAAATATGTTGTGGACATTTATGTATAAGTCTCTTGGAAGGTGTAATATATTTTTATTATTTTTATTATTCTTGATAAAAACCTATGGATAGAGCAGCTGGGCCACAATAGGA
Organism: Callithrix jacchus; assembly: GCF_049354715.1. Classification (NCBI taxonomy): domain Eukaryota; kingdom Metazoa; phylum Chordata; class Mammalia; order Primates; family Cebidae; genus Callithrix; species Callithrix jacchus. The sequence goes on from NC_133504.1 coordinate 33,346,404, forward strand.
ACTGATTACTCTCACAAATAAATTTTAAGAGTTTTTTGAAGTGGCTCTACAATTTTTTTTTAATCTTTGCTGTGTTAGCTTGTTAAGGCTGTGTAAGCTTGTTAAGGCTGTGTATTTGTTCATCCTCACACTGCTATAAAGAACTACCTGAGATTGGGCAATTTATGGAGTAAAGAGGATTAACTGATGAACAGTTCTGCAGGATGAACAGGAGGCATGGGTGGGGAAGCCTCAGAAAATGTGCAATCATGGCATAAGTTGAGGGAGAAGCAAGCACATCTTAACATGGCAAAGCAGGAGAGAGAGAGTGAAGGAGGAAATACTATGCACTTTCAAACAACCAGATCTCATGAGATCTCACTCACTATCACAAGAACAGCAAAGGAGAAATCTACCCCCATGACTCAATCACCTCCTACCATGTTCCTCCCTCAAATTGGGTATTATAATTCAAAATGGAATTTGTGTAGGGTCACAGAACCAAGCCATACCAGGCTGCCATAACAAAATACTAGAGACTGGATGCCTTAAACAATAGAAATGTATTTCTTCACAGTCCTGGCGGTTAGATGAGTTATGAGAAGATTTGGTTTCTTTGGAGGATTCTGTCCATGCCTTTCTGTCCTCTTACTATGTCTTCACAAGGCTGTCACTTGGTAAAATTGTGTGTTGTTTGGGTGCTAATTTCATCTTTTTATTGGGACATAGATCATATTGGATTAGGGCACACCTAAATGACCTGAATATACCTTATTTTTCCCATTAAAACCCTATTTCCATATATAGTCTCATTCTGAAGTACTGGGGGTTAAAACTAAATATATGAGTATTGCAAAGTGACAGTTCAGCCCAGATCACTTACCAACAGTACATGGATGTTCTAGTTATTCTCATCCTAACCAACAGTTAGTATTGTATTGATTTGTATTTAATTCCATTAATTATGTAGAAAACACTGGATATACTGCATTTAAAATAATACATATATTTTCGCTGCTTGTTATGATTTGGTTGTGTCCCACCCAAATCTCATCTTGAATTGTAGTTCCCATAATTCCTACACGTGGTGGGAGGGACCAGTGGGAGGTAACTGAATCATGGAGTTAGTTTCCCCCATACTATTCTCATGATACTGTGTATGTTTTCACAAGATGGGATAATTTTATAAGGGGGTTCCTCCTTTGCTTGTTTCTCATTCTTCTCCTTCCTGCACCATGTAAAGAAGGGCATATTTTCTTCCCCTTCTACCGTAATTGTAAGTTTCCTGAGGTCTTCCCAGCTCTGTGGAATTGTGAGTCAGTTAAATCTATTTCCTTTATGAATTGCCCAGTCTCAGGCAGTTCTTTATAGCAGCAGGAGAATGGACTAATACAGTATATTGGAATCCTAGAGAGTGTGGTGCTGCTATAAGGATACCTGAAAATGTGGAAGCAACTATGGAACTGGGTAACATGCAGAAGGTGGAACACTTTGGATGGCTCAGAAAAAAATGGTAAGATGTGGGAACTTTTGGAACTTCCTAGAGACTTACTGAATGGCTTTGAACAAAATGCTGATAGTGACATGGACAATGAAGTTCAGGCTGAGATGGTCTCAGATGGAGATGAGGAACTTTTTGGGAACTAGAGTAAAGGGGACTCTTGCTATGCAGAGAGACTGGTAGCATTTTGCCCCTGACCTAGAGATCTGTGAAACTTTCAACTTGAGAGACATAATATAGGATATCTGTTGGAAAAAATTTCTTAGCAGCAAAACATTGAAAACAGAGAATAAAAGTTTGAAAAATATGTGGCTTGACAATGCAATAGCAAAAGCAAAAACTCATTTTCTGGGGAGAAATTCAGGCAGGATGCAGAAATTTCCATAAGTAACAAGGATCACCAAGACAATGGGAAAAATGTCTCCAGTACATGTCAGAGAACTTCATGGAAGCCTGTCCCATCATAGGCCCAGAAATCTAGGAGGAAATATGGTTTCATGGGCCAGGCCCAGGACCCCCCTGCTGTGGGCAGCCTTGGGACATGGTGTCCTGAGTCCCAGCTGCTTTAGCTCCAGCCATGGCTTAAAGTGGCCAAAGGTAAGCCTGGACCATTGCTTCAGAGGATGTCAGCCCCAAGCCTTGGTGGCTTACATATGGTGTTGGGCCTGTGGGTACACACAGATGTCAAGAATTGAGACTGGGTAGCATCCGGCTAGATTTCAGAGGATGAATGAATATGCCTGATGTCCAAGGAGAATTTTGCTATAGAAGCAGAGCCCTCATGGAGAATCTCAGCTAGGGCAGTGCATAAGGTAAATGTGGGGTTGGAGCTCCCACACAGAGTCCCTGCTGGGGCATTGCTTAGTGGAGCTGTGAGAAGATGGCCACCATCCCTCAGACCCTAGAGTGGTAGATCCATTAACTGCTTGCACTGTGCACCTGGAAAGGCCATCGCACTCAATGCCAGCCATGAAAGCTGCTGGGAAGGGGGCTGTACCCTGCAAAGCCACAGGAATGGAGCTGCCCAGGGCTCTGGGAGCCCATGTCTTGCATTAGCATAACCTAAATGTGAGACATAGAGTCAAAGAAAATCATTTTGGAACTTTAAAGTTTAATGACTCCCCTGCTGGATTTCAGACTTGCATGGGGTCTATATAGCCCCTTTGTTTCGGCCAACTTCTCCCATTTAGAATGGGTATATTTACTCAATGCCCATGCCCCATTGTTTCTGGGAAGTAACTAATGTGCTTTTGATTTTTACAGGCTCATAGGCAGAAGGGACTAGCCTTGTCTCAGATGAGACTTTGGACTTAGACATTCGAGTTAAGCTGGAATGAGTTAAGACTTTGGGGGCTGTTGGAAGGGAATGATTGTGTTTTGAAATGTGATGACATGAGATTTGGGAGAGGCCAGGGGTGGAATGAAGTGGTTTGGCTGTGTCTCCACCCAAATCTCACCTTGAATTGTAGCTCATGTGTAGTAAAAGGGACCCAGTGGGAGGTAATTGAATCATGGCAGTGGTTTCCTCAATACTAGTCTCATGATAGTGCATAAGTTCTCAAGAGATCTGATAGTTTTATAATGGGCTTCCCCTTCACTCAGCTCTCATTCTTCTCCTTCTTGCCATCATGTGAAGGATGTGTTGGCTTCTCCTTCCATCATTATTGTAGGTTTTCTGAGGCCTTCCCAGCTTTATGGAACCGTAAGTCAATTAAACTTCTTTCCTTGATAAATTACCCAGTCTCAGGTAGTTATTTATAGAAGTGTGAGAATGGACTAATATACCTTTTCTTTCTTTTTTCCTTCTTTGTTTCTGTCTTCTCTCTCTCTCTCTCTCTCTCTCTCTCTCTCTCTCTCTCTCTCCCTCCCTCCCTCCCTCCCTCCCTCCCTCCCTCTCTCTCTCTCTCTCTCTCTCTCTCTCTTTCTCTCTCTCTCTTTCTTTTCAGACAGAGTCTCACTCTGTTGCCCAGGCTGGAATACAGTGGTGTGATCTCTGCTCACTGCAAACTCTGCCTCCTGGGTTTAAGCAATTCTCTGCCTCTGCCTCCCGAGTAGCTGGAATTACAGGCGTATGCCACCACACCCGACTAATTTTTGTATTTTTAATAGAGATGGGGATTCACTGTCTTGGCCAGGCAGCTCTTGATTTCCTGACCTTATGATCCACCCACCTTGGCCTCCCAAAGTTCAGGGATTACAGACATGATCCACTGCACCTGGCCAATACATCATTTTAACATTACTTTATTCATTTAGTTTTGTAAGCTAGTTAGTGATCTGTCCTCCTATTTGCGATTGTGATTCTTTCTTACTTTTCTTGATAAAGGCACAAATTTATCAATTTTCTTGATATTTTTAAAAACAGATTTTGCCATTGTTGATTTTCTCTATTGCTTGACTATTTTCTATTTTTATTGATTATTTTCTAATCATATGAAATTATTACTTTTATTTTTATTTTGTGTCCATTTTAATCTTTTGTTTTAACTGTACTTTTTAAAATTTTTGAGATTGAGATACAATCTTAGATTATTAATTTTAGACTTGTCTTATTTTCTAACATGTCACATCTTAAATCATACGAATATTGATATATTAAATTTTATTCACCATTCAGATAAAAATATTCTCTAATTTTCTTCATGATTTCTTCTTTGACTTTGAAATGTCAAAATTCCATTTTTTTCTGTATATGTTATTGATCTTGATTTGTACTTAATTTTATTATTTCCAGAGAATACCTTGGATAGTATGCATTATTACAATCTTTTAAATGCATTTAGACTTATTGAATTGTCTGTGTATGGCCTCTTTTTGTGAATGGGCCACCTAAAACTGGAAATAACATGTCTCTAGAACTTTAGGATAGCATATACTGCATCAGTTTGTTCAAATTGTTTGATAGTGTAATGAAGATTTTCTATGCTTTTACTGAATCCTTTTTCTAATTGTTTTACCAAGTGCTGAGAAAGGGCGTTAGAATCTCAAACTCTGATTGTTGAAATGTTTATATCCTCTTTAGATTTAGAAAATTTAGGTATTATTCTTTTGAGATTATTAGGTATATAACCATTTTTATTGTATATTTCTGGTAAATTTACACTCTTACCATTACGAAAAACCCTGTTTATCTTTGATAAGACTCTTGATCTTAATGTTGATTTAATTTGATATTAGATAGCCACTCCAGGCTTCTTATCGTTTTGCATATTAGAATGTTTTCATCTGTTTTTATATTTCCAGTGTGACTTACATAGACAGTAGGTAGTGTGGTTCTATTTTTTCTCCATTTGATGATTTTTTATTTTTGAGTTGAAGTGTTAGGTCTATTAATATGTAATATAGTTGATATAATTAGACTTAGAGCTATCATCCTGTTATTTGTTTATTATTTTCTCCCCTCAGACCCTCTGTTTCTTTTTTTTTTTTTAATTTTTTATTGCATTTTAGGTTTTGGGGTACATGAGCAGAACATGCAAGACAGTTGCGTAGATACACACATGGCAGTGTGTTTTGCTTCCTTTCTCCCCTTCACCCACATTTGGCATTTCTCCCCAGGCTATCCCTCCCCACCTCCCCCTCCCACTGGCCCTCCCCTTTTCCCCCCAATAGACCCCAGTGTTTAGTACGCCCCTCCCTGTGTCCATGTGTTCTCATTCTTCATCACCCGTCTATGAGTGAGAATATGCGGTGTTTCTTTTCTGTTCCTGTGTCAGTTTGCTGAGGATGATGTTCTCCAGATTCATCCATGTCCCTACAAACGACACGAACTCATCATTTCTGATTGCTGCATAATATTCCATGGTGTATATGTGCCACATTTTTCCAATCCAGTCTACCATCAATGGGCATTTGGGTTGATTCCAGGTCTTTGCAATTGTAAACAGTGCTGCAATGAACATTCGTGTACATGTGTCCTTATAGTAGAACGATTTATAGTCCTTTGGATATATACCCAGTAATGGGATTGCTGGGTCAAGTGGAATTTCTATTTCTAAGGCCTTGAAGAATCGCCACACTGTCTTCCACAATGGTTGAACTAATTTACACTCCCACCAACAGTGTAAAAGTGTTCCTTTTTCTCCACATCCTCTCCAGCATCTGTTGTCTCCAGATTTTTTAATGATCGCCATTCTAACTGGCATGAGATGGTATCTCAATGTGGTTTTGATTTGCATCTCTCTGATGACCAGTGATGATGAGCATTTTTTCATATGATTGTTGGCCTCATATATGTCTTCTTTTGTAAAGTGTCTGTTCATATCCCTTGCCCACTTTTGAATGGGCTTGTTTGTTTTTTTCCTGTAAATCTGTTTGAGTTCTTTGTAAATTCTGGATATCAGCCCTTTGTCAGATGGGTAAACTGCAAAAATTTTTCCCATTCTGTTGGTTGCCGATCCACTCTAGTGACTGTTTCTTTTGCTGTGCAGAAGCTGTGAAGTTTCATTAGGTCCCATTTGTCTATATTGGCTTTTGTTGCCAATGCTTTTGGTGTTTGGTTCATAAAGTCCTTGCCTACTCCTATGTCCTGGATAGTTTTGCCTAGATTTCCTTCTAGGGTTTTTATGGTGCCAGGTCTTATGTTTAAGTCTTTAATCCATCTAGAGTTAATTTTAGTGTAAGGTGTCAGGAAGGGGTCCAGTTTCTGCTTTCTGCACATGGCTAGCCAGTTTTCCCAACACCATTTGTTAAACAGGGAATCCTTTCCCCATTGCTTGTTTTTGTCAGGTTTATCAAAGATTGTATGGTTGTAGATATGTTGTGTTGCCTCTGGTGCCTCTGTTTTGTTCCATTGGTCTATATCTCTGTTTTGGTACCAGTACCATGCTGTTTTGATTACTGTAGCCTTATAGTATAGTTTGAAATCCGGTAGTGTGATGCCTCCCGCTGTGTTCTTTTTGCTTAGAATTGACTTGGCTATGCGGGCTCTCTTTTGGTTCCATATGAAGTTCATGGTGGTTTTTTCCAGTTCTGTGAAGAATGTCAGTGGTAGCTTGATGGGGATAGCATTGATTCTGTAAATTACTTTGGGCAGTATAGCCATTTTCACGATAATAATTCTTCCTAACCATGAACATGGAATGTTTCTTCATCTGTTTGTGTCCTCTCTTATTTCATTGAGCAGTGGTTTGTAGTTCTCCTTGAAGAGGTCCCTTATGTTCCTTGTGAGTTGGATTCCAAGGTATTTTATTCTTTTTGTAGCAATTGTGAATGGCAGTTTGTTCTTGATTTGGCTTTCTTTAAGTCTGTTATTGGTGTAGATGAATGCTTGTGATTTTTGCACATTGATTTTATATCCTGAGACTTTGCTGAAGTTGCTTATCAGTTTCAGGAGTTTTTGGGCTGAGGCGATGGGGTCTTCTACGTATACTATCATGTCGTCTGCAAATAGAGACAATTTGGCTTCCACCTTTCCTATTTGAATACCCTTTATTTCTTTTTCTTGCCTGATTGCTCTGGCTAGAATTTCCAGTACTATATTGAATAGGAGTGGTGACAGAGGGCATCCTTGTCTAGTGCCCGATTTCAAAGGGAATGCTTCCAGTTTTTGCCCATTCAGTATGATATTGGCTGTTGGTTTGTCATAAATAGCTTTTATTACTTTGAGATATGTTCCATCGATACCGAGTTTATTGAGGGTTTTTAGCATAAAGGGCTGTTGAATTTTGTCAAATGCCTTCTATGCGTCAATTGAGATAATCATGTGATTTTTGTTTTTGGTTCTGTTTATGAATTACGTTGATAGACTTGCGTATGTTGAACCAGCCTTGCATCACCGGGATGAATTCTACTTGATCATGATGAATAAGTTTTTTGATTTGCTGTTGCAATTGGCTTGCCAATATTTTATTGAAGATTTTTGCATGTATGTTCATCATGGATATTGGCCTGAAGTTTTCTTTTCTCGTTGGGTCTCTGCCGGGTTTTGGTATCAAGATGATGTTGGTCTCATAAAATGAGTTGGGAAGGATTCCCTCTTTTTGGATTATTTGGAATAGTTTTAGAAGGAATGGTACCAGCTCCTCTTTGTGTGTCTGGTAGAATTTGGCTGTGAACTTGTCTGGACCTGGGCTTTTTTTGAGTGGTAGGCTCTTAATTGCTGCCTCGACTTCTGACCTTGTTATTGGTCTATTCATAGTTTCAGCTTCCTCCTGGTTTAGGCTTGGGAGGACACAGGAGTCCAGGAATTTATCCATTTCTTCCAGGTTTACTAGTTTATGTGCACAGAGTTGTTTGTCATATTCTCTGATGATGGTTTGAATTTCTGTGGAGTCTGTGGTGATTTCCCCTTTATCATTTTTTATTGTATCTATTTGGTTGTTCTCTCTTTTCTTTTTAATCAATCTGGCTAGTGGTCTATTTTGTTGATCTTTTCAAAAAACCAGCTCTTGGATTTATTGACTTTTTGAAGGGTTTTTTGTGTCTCTATCTCCTTCAGTTCAGCTCTGATCTTAGTTATTTCTTGTCTTCTGCTGGGTTTTGAGTTTTTTTGATCTTGCTCCTCTAGCTCTTTCAATTTTGACGATAGGGTGTCAATTTTGGATCTCTCCATTCTTCTCATATGGGCACTTATTGCTATATACTTTCCTCTAAAGACTGCTTTAAATGTGTCCCAGAGATTCTGGCATGTTGTGTCTTCGTTCTCATTGGTTTCGAAGAACTTCTTTATTTCGACCTTCATTTTATTGTTTACCCAGTCAAAATTCAAGAGCCAGTTGTTCAGTTCCATGAAGCTGTGCGGTTCTGGGTTGGTTTCTGAATTCTGAGTTCTAACTTGATTGCACTATGGTCTGAGAGGCTGTTTGTTATGATTTCAGTTGTTTTGCATTTGCTGAGCAGTGCTTTCCTTCCAATTATGTGGTCAATTTTAGAGTAGGTGTGATGTGGTGCTGAGAAGAATGTATATTCTGTGGATTTGGGGTGGAGAGTTCTGTAAATGTCTATCAGGTTTGCTTGCTCCAGGTCGACCCTCTGTTTCTTTATTCCCTTTTCTTAACTTCTTTTGGAGCTTACATAATTTTTGTGGTCATTTGATTTAACTACTGGCTTTTATCTATATTGCTTTGTATTATGTTTTTAATTGTTGTGCCAAAATTACAATACACATTCTTACTATTTTACAACCCACTTAGAAATTATTGTATACCAGTTCAAATAAAGATGTAGAAAGCTTAAAACTGAGATTGGTTTATAACCCTACTATCCTTTTATGCTATAATTTTAATGTATTTCAATCATAGGCAATATGAGTCCCACAAAATAATTACAAATATTCGTTTAAGTGGTTTTAGGATTTCTTAAATTAAGAAAATAATCTTTAAAAATGTGCCATATATACTATTTTCATTGATTATTAAGTATTTATAAAGATCCAATATTTAACTATCATTTCCCTTCAGCCTAAATAATTCCTATTACCATTTTAAGTTTTTCACTTTTGCTAGAGAAATATCCACTTAGCTTTTTAAATATAAAAATATTTTTGGCCGGGCACGGTGGCTCAAACCTGTAATCCCAGCACTTTGGGAGGCCGAATCGGGTGGATCACGAGGTCAAGAGATCGAGACCATCCAGGTCAACATGGTGAAACCCCCTCTCTACTAAAAATACAAAAAAAAAAAAAAAAAAAAAAAAAAAAAAAAAATTAGCTGGTGGCGTGTGCCTTTAATTCCAGCTACTCAGGAGGCTGAGGCAGGAGAATTGCCTGAACCCAGGAGGCGGAGGTTGCGGTGAGCTGAGATCATGGCATTGCACTCCAGCCTGAGTAACAAGAGTGAAACCCTGTCTCAAAAAACAAAAACAAAAACAAAAAGAAACAAAAAAAAAGTTTTTTTACATTTATTCTAAAAGGAAATTATTTATAGAATACAGAGTTTTATTTCTTTTCCCCTCTCTCAAAACTTGAAATATGCTATTCTAGTTTATCAGTTTTGTTTCTTTTCTTTCTTTCTTTTTCTTTTTTTTTTTTTTGACCTCCATAATTTTTTTAAAACAATCCAAGTCATTCGAATAATTGTTTACTTGCTTTTCTCTGGCTGGTCTCAAGATTTTCTCTTTACTTTGATCTTTGATTTTTCACAGCATGTCTATCACTTTTCTCATCATGGATTTATTCAAATGTATCCCTTTAGAGATTCACTAGCCTTCTTCTATCTGTAAATTTGCACATTTCATCAATTTTAACCAGCTCTTTGCCATTACCTAAGCATATTTTCCCTATCCATTCTACTTCTCTTCTCCTTTGGAAGTCTAATTATCCTTTTAAAGGCATCGCATAGCTCACTAAGGCTCTCCTTGTCCTCTTTTTTTTTCGTTTATCTTATTTAAACTGGATTATTTCTATTAATTTATGTTCAAGTTCACCGACACTTCTGACTACTATTTTAATTCTGGTAGTAAAGCTATTTAGTGATTTCTTTTAGATATTCAATTTTTCAGTATGTAAATTTCTATTTTTATTTCTTTTATATTTTCTATTTGTGCTGAGATTTCATATTTTTTATTTCATTGAGCACATTTTTACCATTTCCTATTTTTAAATGGCCATTTTGTCATTCTTTTCTTATAATTCCAATATCAAGATTGTTTTACATTAAATTCTGATGTTTATTTATTTTCCTAAATCTGGGTGACATTTTTCTGTCTCTTTCTATTTTGAGTAATAGTATTACATTGTAGAGACTATAGTTTTTTTAATATTACTATGAAGTTTTTTTGTTTAGCAGGGAGTAAATTTGGTTACATTAAAACTGAAGTCAGTCATTTCTGAGGCAGGTGCTAGCACATTTTTATTAACTTTGATTAGCATTAGGCACTTGCTGCTTTCAGTTTTCCTCATATGCACGATTCCCAGAATTAGCCAGGAAATTCTTATGAGTTAAAGCACAGGGATTTGAGTTTTCTGTCTCTCCCAGTAGTAATTTCTCTTTCTCAGGCAACCTAATCACCCAGGGGCTTCGTCCTCAGTCCTCTGGCATTCTATTGGAGTATCAGGTATCCAAGCAATGCTGCCACTTTGATGACTTCAGTTTGATGACTTCTCAAAGAAAATGTGGTATATATACACCCTGGAATACTATGCAGCCATAAAAAATGATGAGTTTGTGTCCTTTGTAGGGACTTGGATGAATCTGGAAACTATCATTCTCAGGAAACTGACACAAGAGCAGAAAGCCAACCACCACATGTTCTTACTCATAGGTGGGTGTTGAAAAATGAGAACACGTGGACTCAGAGAGAGGAGCATCACATACTGGGGGCAGTTGTGGGGGGTAGGGGAGAGACAGTCTGGGGTGGGGATGGTAGGAGGGTGGGGAAGGATAACATGGGGAGAAATGCCAGATATAGTATGCACCTAAAGTAAAATAAAATAAAAAAGTAGTAAAATTGAAAACAAACTTATGCTATTAAAAATATTCAAAGCATAAAAAGAATGAACTCTGAACCAATCATTTTCCTTATATTTTAACTCCCTTTCAAAATCAAGATTTGCCTTTGTTAAGCCTCCAGAGTCCTCAGGAATTTTTATTTGAGAGAAAATTTGGTTATCTTCTATACCAGGTGTATTAGGATTCTCTAGAGAGACAAAACTAACAGGGTAAATGTATATATGAAGAGGAGTTTATTAAGGAGTGTTGGCTCGCATGATCATAGGACAAAGTCCCACCATAGACTGCCTACAAGCTAAGGAGCAAGAAAGCCAGTCCACGTCCCCAAATCTCAAAAGTAGGGAAGCTGCCAGTGCAGCCTTCAGGCTGTGGCTCAAGGCCCCAAAGCCTCTGGTAAATCACTGGTGTAAGCCTCAGAGTCCAAAAGCTGAAGAACTTGGAATTCCAATGTTTGAGGACATGAAACCTGACACGAGAGAACAATGAAGGCCGGAAGAGTCAGCCAGTCTAGACGTTTCACGTTCCTCCGCCTGCTTTATTCTAGCCTCGGTGACAGCTGACTAGGTGGTGCCCACGCAGACTGAGGGTGGGCCTGCCTCTCCCAGTCCACTGGCTCCAATGTTAATCTCCTTTGGCGACGCCCTCACAGACACACCCGGGAACAATGCTTTTCATCCTTCAATCCAATCAAGTTGACACTCAGTATTAACCATCCCACCAGGAGGGCAGCAATTCCCTCTTAACCTGTGGCTTTCCTTTCTTTCTTCCACTCTGAAATCCATTCCCAAAACAATAATGATCATTTTCTTTTTAAAAGACACGAAATCCTTCACTTTTAAAGATAGTTCAGACTTTCTAGACTCTAAGTTGTTGCCAGAATCCTGATCAACATCTGTAATCATTAGCTGGCTTAGCCCTTGTTGTCTCCCCATTATATATTATTCCACTGAGATTCCCTGGCTAGAGAATCTACTTCTATACTCATTCCCATCCCAGGCGTCATCTATCAAATCATTTTATTTTCTTCATAATGTTATCATTACTTAACTTTATCTTGTTTATGTGTCTAGTCACTTGGATATTTTTGGCTAACATCATTTATAAGATCCGAAACATCAGGGACATGGCATGGCATTCTTTTTATTTGAAATTGCTTTCTATACTTAGTATAAACTTAATACTAGTTGGATAGATAAGTACATTTGTAGTTTGATGGTATATAGAAAAACTTTCAAGCAAAATGTTTATTTTAGTGGAATTATATACACCAAAAATAAATTAAAGCTTTTGCAAAATACAGCTTAACTCCACCCTGAAACAGCTTTGTGGAAGCAGGAAGATGTGCTATTAATTAACAACTTTAAAATGTCACTTTATTAAGCATATTTGTTAGCAAAGAAAAATGTTGTGTCAGTCATAAGCAGAGCAAAACAATAATAAATGACTGGAAGGTTTTAAGAGGTATGACTTTGAGAGTTTACCTTTAGTGACTTATAGCTGTAATAATAACTGAAAGAATCAGTTCCCAAAAAGGTGCTGTTTATTTAGTTTTTGAAGGTTTAGCCTCATAGTCTTCTACAGAAATTATTTAAAATGTAATCTGTGTGCCTAATTTTAAAAACTATAGGCATACACACACATATTTAGAAATGATTACAGATTAATTAATATATTTAATGGTCTTTTTCAGCAACTAATAATATCCCTTTATTCCCCATTAGGATTTCACCCCATAAGATGACATTTTAGTCAGTTGGTGGATATATATTATTTTTTTGTACACATGCAAATTATATATTTTACATTTTTTTTAGATTTTACATTTTTTATAAGGTAAAATACTTTAAAATATATCACATTATATTTCTCATAGTGGATTGCAACTTGTTTTATAAACCTTGCATGTTATTGGCATTTTTTATATTAGCATGTAGATTTTCTTCAAACTATAATTACTATATACTGTTCCTTGACTAGGGTCGCTTAAGGATGAGATCTCAGTTACATGGCACATTTGAAGTGTTCTGAAGTTAATGACATACTAAAGCAGAGTGGAACATTCCAAAATTAAGGTGAAGTAGAATATGGTGGTAGGAACACAGAGACAAGAAGACAAAGAAAAAGGACATAGAAATAGATAAAAAGAAAGAGAAGAAAGCATGCCTACGAGAAATGATGGAGATGGCAGAAGAAAGCTCGTAAGCAGAAGAGACAGAATTTAAAAGTCAAAAAGATGGTAAAATCAGGGTAATTTGGAATATTTAAATGATTATGAAGTCTAATCGTTATGGAAATGCGTTTTGAATCAAAACATATTACAAAATCATGGACTTTTCCCCTGCAAGTTTTCTCATGCAAGAAGGTAGATACTGTAATACTAGCTAATAGGTTATTAGAAAATGTGTTTCTCTCACAGGGCATTCCTGGAGAAATCTCCAGTAATAAGGCAATTGTTTCACTAGATGAGTTGTTAAACTGTTAACAACGCATTGCAGATACAATAGCATGAAGCAAAGCTAACTGACTCAACTGGATGTCCTTGGTCAGAGGTATTGCAAATTAATGACTTTCAGATTCACTTCCCAGGAAAAAACCCAAGTTGACCACTTATAAAATAGTCACTGAAAGGCCTCTGTGTCTAATAATAGAACCGTTTGTATTCTCTGCTCCCAAATGCTATATGACTAAATTCCAAAAGATTTCAGTGCGTTATGCCAAAGTATATTTTCACCAAGTAAAGGACTGAGGACAATTAAATCCTTCATCATCTAGAACCTAGAGAGTTCGTCTTCTGGAAATTACCTTAGAGAAAGACTGTGCTTACCACCCACCCTGCAGCCAAACTTTGGATAGTTGGACGTTGGGTTCCTAATGTTACAAGTCAGAAGGGCCCCTGCAGACTCTTGGAACTGCAGCACCAATTGAAAGCCTTAAGGTAAAGCTAACTGGGCAAGTTTCTTCCCAGATGCCAGTGGTATCCTAGAATTAGTCTACTTTCTCAGGATCCTGGATTAAGACTTCTCTGTTACTAGAAAACTTTTGCTTCTCTTCATTTTTTTCTCTGTTTATGCCTTTATGAACAATAGAGCTATAAAAAGGGACTTGAGTGCAACTATGGAGTGTATTTTATTTGTGGAGGATTTCACAGCCAACTTTATGCCTCAGGCATGAGCAAACTTTGATAGAAGGAAGATAAAGGACCAACGAGGGCAAGATATTTTAATGGTACCTTTGCTGCTTCATAGTCAGAAACAGAACACTGACTCATTCCTCATAAACTACATCATAGATTAAAGAGAAGTTTTCCAGGATGTCTTCACCCTTCTGGACAGGCATGATTTGGTACGTCCGTTTTTCCATTGATTATAGTAAATAAGGTGATAGTAAGAAATTTGTCTCTCATAAAAGGCTCTGCAGCAGAGTCTATTGCAAAGACCATGGTTTCACAATAAGCTTTTAAAAATTCTGTTTTTTGATAGTTAGTAGAATTGCTCTAGATTACTTACTGGCTGAACAGAGAAGAATCTGCTCAGTTTCTGACACTTCTTGTTGCACATGGATAATACATCAGGTATTACAAAGACTAAGTTGTAGGAGACTAACAAACAGGCTGCTTGGTTAAAATGCATTGATGCTTTAGCTCATTCTTTGGTCTATTTAATATTAAGTTGGTTTGATTCATGGGTACCTTGGCTAAGGAGCATACACCCAGCTGTTGGTATTGTCCTCCCAGGCAATAACAGTATTCTCCCTGGGCCGGGCATGGTGGCTCACATCCGTAATCCCAGCACTTTGGGAGGCCTAAGTGGGAGGATCACGAGGTCAAGAGATCGAGACCATGGTGAAACTGCGTCTCCACTAAAAGATACAAAAATTAGCTGGGCGTGGTGGGGCGCACCTGTGGTCCCAGTTACTCAGGAGGCTGAGGCAGAAGAATTGCTTGAACCCGGAAGGTGGAGGTTGCAGTGAGCCGAGATTGTGCCACTGCATTCCAGCCTGGCGCCTGGCAACAGAGCAAGACTCTGTCTCAAAACAAAAACAAAAAGAAAAAAGAAAACCCACTGTCAAAAAAAACCCACAAAAAAACAGTATTCTCCCTGGAACACTGTAGTCTTTCAGGTTTTAAATGTCTGGGTGAAGCCAGCCATAAAATGTCATATGGTTTATTTTTAACTGAAATGACTAAATCTTGAAGAAATGTCTGATCTTGAGGACTCCGTAACTTGCAAAAGACATGCTGTAACTGGTAACCCAAAATGATGATAACTGAAAGCAGTGCTAAACCCTACATTTTGGTAACACTCTCAGGTAAGAGAGAACCTAATCAAAAGGAGGAAGGTGTTATATAATATCCTGGAAGGCCATTGTTTTGAACTGAGCACTAGGCCCCAACATATCAGACCAGACCAAACCAAACCAAAATGGAGTCACTTGTGCTAAATGTGTTATAATGAAACTGATACTTTAAGGAAGCAGGTAGATCACAAGACAGACCATGTGTGTGTGTGTGTGTGTGTGTGTGTGTGTGTGTGTGTGTGTGTGAATATGTCAGGAGTTTCTGACATAAAAAGGTCACCTCTGCTTTAATTTTTACAAAAACTAACCTGAAGACCTTACCCCATATTTTTTCTGCTATTTCCCAGTGGAATTTGAGGCCAGATAAGTATATTTAAGATGTGTCATAGTAACATTAATGTCTAAAGGTTTTAATGGGCAATTGTTAAATTAAGTTTAGCCTAAAGCTGCCTCCGTACATATTTTAAGTCTCTTCCAAAGGTTTCCTGTTCATAGTGAACAGTAACTTACTGGATGTGTAAACAGAATAACCAACTCTTGTACCAGTCATTGAGTTTCAGCCAATCAAGGCAGCCAACTGTTAAAACTGTGTTCAAGTAAGGCAAACACTAAACTGTAACCAATCCAACTATTTCTGTACCTCACTTCCATTTTCTGTATGTCACTTTCCTTTTTTGCCTATAATCTTTTCTGACTATGCAGCAACACTGGAGTCTGTTTTGAAACTATTCAGGTTAAAGCATGTTACTCAACTTGGGAATGATTCTTCGCTCAATTAAACTCAGTTAAATTAAATTTGTCTAAACTTTTTCTGTAACATGATAAACATACTAAGTATCCTGATTTGACTATTACCCATTATATGCATGTAACAAAATATCACTTGCACCCTGTAAATAAGAAAAACAACTATGCATCAATAAAAAATGGAAAAAAAATGAGCTGGGTGTGGTGGTTCACTCCTGTAATCGCAGCACTTTGGGAGGCTGAGGCGTGTGGATCACAAGGTCAAGAGATCGAGACCATCCTGGCCAACATGGTGAAACCATGTCTCTACTAAAAATACAAAAATTAGCTGGGCATGGTGATGCGTGCCTGTAATCCCAGCAGCTTTGGAGGCTGAGATAAGAGAATTGCTGGAAGCCAGAAGGCAAAGGTTGCAGTGAGCCAAGATTGCGCCACTGCACTTCAGTCTGAGTGACAGAGTGAGACCCTATCTCAAAAAAAAAAAAAAAAAAAAGAGAGAGAAAATAAAACAGAAAATAAAAAGACGAACCTAGATCTACCCATAAAAAAGGCTTATTTCACATGAAATAACCTTTTCCCTGGGATGGAACAAAAACTTTGACATACTTTTTTCTTCTGCTTTATATTTTTTGAATTTAATTTAAGAAAGGAAATAATAAGGGCTAATATCCAGAATCTACAAGGAACTTAAACAAATTTGTAAAGAAAAATCAAAAAGTGGGTGAAGGATATAAACAGACACTTCTCAAAAGAAGACATTGATGCAGCCAACAAACATGAAAGAAAACTCATCATCACTGGTCATTAGAGAAATGCAAACCAAAACCACATTGAGATGCCATCTCATGCCAGTTAGAATGGTGATCATTAAGAAATCAGGAGACAACCGATGCTGGAGAGGATGTGGAGAAACTAGAATGCTTTAACACTGTTGATGGGAGTGAAAATTAGTTTAATCATTGTGGAAGACAGTGTGGCATTTCCTCAAGGATCTAGAACTAGAAATACCGTTTGACCCAGTAATCCCATTACTGGGTATATGCCCAAAGGATTATAAATTATTCTATTATAAAGACACATGCACATGTATGTTTATTGCAGCACTGTTCATAATAGCAAAGATTTAGAATCAACCCAAATGCTCATTAATGATAGACTGGATAAAGAAAATGTGGCACATATACATCATGGAATACTATGCAGCCATTAAAATGGATGAGTTCATGTCATTGCAGGGACATGGTCGAAGCTGGGAACCATTCTCAGCAAACTGACACAAGAAAAGAAAACCGGGGGGAGGACTCAAGACGGCGCTGTGAGAACAACCCAGGATTGGAGCTCTCGTTGAATCCACAAACAGGTGAGTCGGAGCTGCATTTCTAGACTGATCGTTGTTGCCCACAGAAGGGGGAAACTCCCAAGTATAAAAAAGACACGGGAAGCCAGGCAGTAGGTCTACCTGGCGAAGCCGGCAGCTGGGGCGGCGGCTGCCGGCCCTACCCAGCAATCCCCACAGGGCGCACTTGTCCGGGTGCCCTGTTGAACCGGCAACCTGAGACTTGAGAGGGCTGGACTTCAGACTGAACGAGACTTGGACAGTAGGCCAGCCCAGGGGATTGCAGGGACAGATCGTTTGGGATACCCAGTGGGACGAACAAAACCGCGATTTCAAACTATCCCGAGCAGACGGTCTGAGACACTCTGTGGGGGAAGGGCGTCCACCACTACCGAGGCAACCCGCCCCAACTGAGATACACGCCCACTGCTGACGCAGCCTGCCGTTGCCAAGGCAACACGCTACAACAAAGAGACTCCACTGCAGGGCGTGGCGGAGACCACAGTAGAGCCTGCAGGAACAGGGCGAATCACACAACAGCAGGGCGGAGCCTTGGCAGCCAAACAGTGGCTAGTCTGCCTTCTAGCTGGGCAGGACACCTCATCGGGCATCGAAAAATAAAGCCCGAAGCCCCCAACACAGAGCATTTGAGAAAAAAAGGGTTTTTTTTTTAATGAGCTCTGTTGCAGCAGAATCAAACATAGCACCCTAACAGCCCTGAATGAACAACAGAGCTCACAGCTCAGCAATTGAGCTCCAAAAAAGTACAGACTGTCTCCTCAAGCAGTTCCCTGACCCCTCTATATCTAAAAGACTGACATTTGGCAGGCATCATCCTGGGACAAAGATAGCAGAAAAAGAAATGGGTAGCATCCCTCACTGTGCCACAGCTGCTAGAGGTGCACCGCAGACAAGCAGGGCCTGGAGTGGACCTCAGCAGTCATACAGCGAAGGGGCTAGGCTGGTAGAAGGAAAACCAAGTAACAGAAATACTTCATCATCAACAATCTGGGTGTCCACTCAGAGACCCAATCGAAAAGTCAGCAACTACGCAGATGACAAGCGGATAAACCCACAAAGATGGGAAGAAACCAGTGAAAAAAGGAGGAAAACACCTGAAACCAGAACACCTCACCTCCTAGAAAGGACCAAAACTCCTCACCAGCAAGGGAGCAAAGCTGGACGGAGAATGACTGTGACAAAATGACAGATTAGACTTCAGAAGGTGGATAATGAGAAACTTTTGTGAGCTAAAAGATCATATATTAAATCAATGCAAAGAAACTAAGGAACTTAAAAAAAGATATGAGGAAATGATAACAAGAATAGATAACTTAGAGAGAAATAGGAATGAATTAAAGGAGCTAAAAAACACAATACGAGAACTTCGCGAAGCATGCACAAGTTTCAATAGCCGAATTGACCAAGCAGAAGAAAGAATATCTGAAGTCGAAGACCAACTCAATGAAATAAAACGAGAAACCAAGATTAGAGAAAAAAGTGCAAAAAGGAATGAACAAAGTCTCCAAGAAATGTGGGACTATGTGAAAAGACCTAACCTACATTTGATAGGTGTACCAGAAGGGGACGAAGAGAATGAATCCAAGCTGGAAAATACTCTTCAGGACATCATCCAGGAAAACTTCCCCCACCTAGCAAGACAGGCCAACACTCAAATGCAGGAAATACAGAGAACACCACAAAGATATTCTGCAAGAAGAGCAACCCCAAAGCACATAATCGTCAGATTCAACAAGGTTGAAATACAGGAGAAAATACTAAGGGCAGCCAGAGAGAAAGGTCGAGTTACCCACAAAGGGAAGCCCATCAGACTCACAGTAGATCTCTCGGCAGAAACACTACAAGCCAGAAGAGAGTGGGGGCCAATATTCAACATTCTTAAAGAAAAGAACTTTCAACACAGAATTTCATATCCAGCCAAACTGAGCTTCAGAAGTGAAGGAAAAATAAAATCCTTTGCGAACAAGCAAGTACTCAGAGATTTTGTCACCACCAGGCCTGCTTTACAAGAGCTCCTAAAAGAGGCACTACACATAGAAAGGAATAACCAGTAACAGCCATTCCAAAATCACACTAAAAGTTAAAGAGCATCAACATAATGAAGAATCTACAACAACCAACAGGCAAAACAGCCACTTAGCATCAAAATGGCAGCATCAAATTCACACATAACAATATTAACCCTAAATGTAAATGGACTAAATGCACCAATCAAAAGACACAGACTGGCAAATTGGATAAAAAGCCAAAACCCATCAGTGTGCTGTATCCAGGAAACCCATCTCACATGCAAGGATACACAAAGGCTCAAAATAAAGGGATGGAGGAAGATTTACCAAGCAAATGGAGAGCAAAAAAAAGCAGGAGTTGCAAATCTCATCTCTGATAAAAGAGACTTTAAAGCAACAAAGATCAAAAGAGACAAAGAAGAC
Source organism: Callithrix jacchus (assembly GCF_049354715.1). Classification (NCBI taxonomy): domain Eukaryota; kingdom Metazoa; phylum Chordata; class Mammalia; order Primates; family Cebidae; genus Callithrix; species Callithrix jacchus. The sequence goes on from NC_133504.1 coordinate 33,366,105, forward strand.
CATTACATAATGGTAAAAGGATCGATAAAACAAGAAGAGCTAACGATCCTAAACATATATGGACCCAATGCAGGAGCACCCAGATACGTAAAGCAAGTTCTTAATGACTTACAAAGAGACTTAGACTCCCACACAATAATAGTGGGAGACTTTAACACTCCACTGTCAATATTAGACAGATCAACCAGACAGAAAACCAACAAGGATATCCAGGGCTTGAACTCAGACCTGGAGCAAGCAAACCTGATAGACATTTACAGAACTCTCCACCCCAAATCCACAGAATATACATTCTTCTCAGCACCACATCACACCTACTCTAAAATTGACCACATAACTGGAAGTAAAGCACTGCTCAACAAATGCAAAACAACTGAAATCATAACAAACAGCCTCTCAGACCATAGTGCAATCAAGTTAGAACACAGAATACAGAAATCAACCCAGAACCGCACAGCTTCATGGAAACTGAACAACTGGCTCTTGAATGTTGACTGGGTAAACAATGAAATGAAGTCAGAAATAAAGAAGTTCTTCAAAACCAATGAGAACAAAGACACAACATGCCAGAACCTCTGGGTTACATTTAAAGCAGTCTCTAGAGGAAAGTATATAGCAATAAGTGCCCATATGAGGAGAATGGAGAGATCCAAAATTGACACCCTACCATCAGAATTGAAAGAGCTAGAGGAGAAAGATCAAAAAAACTCAAAACCCAGCAGAAGACAAGAAATAACTAAGATCAGGGCTGAACTGAAGGAGACTGAGACACGAAAAACCCTTCAAAAAGTCAATAAATCCAAGAGCTGGTTTTTTGAAAAGATCAACAAAATAGACAGACCACTAGCCAGATTGATTAAAAATAAAAGAGAGAACAACCAAATAGATGCAATAAAAAAATGATAAAGGGGAAATCACCACAGATTCCACAGAAATTTAAACCATCATCAGAGAATATGACAAACAACTCTATGCACATAAACTAGTAAACCTGGAAGAAATGGATAAATTCCTGGACTCCTGTGTCCTCCCAAGCCTAAACCAGGAGGAAGCTGAAACTATGAATAGACCAATAACAAGGTCAGAAGTCGAGGCAGCAATTAAGAGCCTAACACACAATAAAAGCCCAGGTCCAGACGGGTTCACAGCCGAATTCTACCAGACACACAAAGAGGAGCTGGTACCATTTCTTCTAAAACTATTTCAAACAATCCAAAAAGAGGGAATCCTTCCCAAATCATTTTATGAGACCAACATCATTCTGATACCAAAACCCGGCAGAGACCCAACAAGAAAAGAAAACTTCAGGCCAATATCCATGATGAACATAGATGCAAAAATCTTCAATAAAATATTGGCAAGCCGAATGCAACAGCAAATCAAAAAACTTATTCACCACGATCAAGTAGGATTTATCCCGGGGATGCAAGGCTGGTTCAACATACACAAGTCTATAAAAGTAATTCACCACATAAACAAAACCAAAAACAAAAACCACATGATTATCTCAATTGACGCAGAGAAGGCATTTGACAAAATTCAACAGCCCTTTATGCTAAAAACCCTCAATAAACTCGGTATCGATGGAACGTATCTCAAAGTAATAAAAGCTATTTATGACAAACCAACAGCCAATATCATACTGAATGGGCAAAAACTGGAAGCATTCCCTTTGAAATCTGGCACTAGACAAGGATGCCCTCTTTCACCACTCCTATTCAATATAGTTCTGGAAGTTCTAGCCAGAGCAATCAGGCAAGAAAAAGAAATAAAGGGTATTCAAATAGGAAAGGTGGAAGCCAAATTGTCTCTATTTGCAGACGACATGATAGTATACCTAGAAGACCCCATCACCTCAGCCCAAAAACCCCTGAAACTGATAAGCAACTTCAGCAATGTCTCAGGATATAAAATCAATGTGCAAAAATCACAAGCATTCGTCTACACCAATAACAGACTTAAAGAAAGCCAAATCAAGAACGAACTGCCATTCACAATTGACACAAAAAGTATAAAATACCTTGGAATACAACTCACAAGGAACATAAGGGACCTCTTCAAGGAGAACTACAAACCACTGCTTAACGAAATCAGAGAGGACACAAACACATGGAGAAACATTCCATGTTCATGGTTAGGAAGAATTATTATCGTGAAAATGGCTATACTGCCCAAAGTAATTTACAGAATCAACGCTATCCCCATCAAGCTACCATTGACTTTCTTCACAGAACTGGAAAAAACCACCATGAACTTCATATGGAACCAAAAGAGAGCCCTCATAACCAAGTCAATTCTAAGCAAAAAGAACACAGCGGGGGGCATCACACTACCGGATTTCAAACTATACTACAAGGCTACAGTAATCAAAACAGCATGGTACTGGTCCCAAAACAGAGATATAGACCAATGGAACAAAACAGAGGCACCGGCGGCAACACAACATATCTACAACCATACAATCTTTGATAAACCTGACAAAAACAAGCAATGGGGAAAGGATTCCCTGTTTAACAAATGGTGTTGGGAAAATTGGCTAGCCATGTGCAGAAAGCAGAAACTGGACCCCTTCCTGACACATTACACTAAAATTAACTCCAGATGGATTAAAGACTTAAACATAAGACCTGGCACCATAAAAACCCTAGAAGGAAATCTAGGCAAAACTATCCAGGACATAGGAGTAGGCAAGGACTTTATGAACAAAGCACCAAAAGCATTGGCAACAAAAGCCAAAATAGACAAATGGGACCTAATGAAACTCCACAGCTTCTGCACGGCAAAAGAAACAGTCACTAGAGTGGATCGGCAACCAACAGAATGGGAAAAATTTTTGCAGTTTACCCATCTGACAAAGGGCTGATATCCAGAATTTACAAAGAACTCAAACGGATTTACAGGAAAAAAACAAGGCCATTCAAAAGTGGGCAAAGGATATGAACAGACACTTTACAAAAGAAGACATATATGAGGCCAACAATCATATGAAAAAATGCTCATCGTCACTGGTCATCAGAGAGATGCAAATCAAAACCACATTGAGATACCATCTCATGCCAGTTAGAATGGCGATCATTAAAAAATCTGGAGACAACAGATGTTGGAGAGGATGTGGAGAAAAAGGAACACTTTTACACTGTTGGTGGGAGTGTAAATTAGTTCAACCATTGTGGAAGACAGTGTGGCGATTCCTCAAGGCCTTAGAAATAGAAATTCCATTTGACCCAGCAATCCCATTACTGGGTATATATCCAAAGGACTATAAATAGTTCTACTATAAGGACACATGCACACGAATGTTCATTGCAGCACTGTTTACAATAGCAAAGACCTGGAATCAACCAAAATGCCCATTGATAATAGACTGGATTGGAAAAATGTGGCACATATACACCATGGAATATTATGCAGCAATCAGAAATGATGAGTTTGTGTCGTTTGTAGGGACATGGATGAATCTGGAGAACGTCATCCTCAGCAAACTGACACAAGATCAGAAAATGAAACACCGCATATTCTCACTCATAGGTGGGTGATGAAAAATGAGAACACATGGACACAGAAAGGGGAGTACTAAACACTGGGGTCTATTGGGGGGAAACGAGGAGGGCCAGTGGGTGGGGGCGGTGGGGAGGGATAGCCTGGGGAGAAATGCCAAATGTGGGTGAAGGGGAGAAGGAAAGAAAAGCACACTGCCATGTGTGTTCCTACGCAACTGTCTTACATGCTCTGCTCATGTACCCCAAAACCTAAAATCCAATAAAAAATTAAAAAAAAAAAATAAATAAATAAATAAATGTATATTACAATAAAACCTGTCCTCAAATAAAAAAAAAAAAAAAAAGAGAAAACCAAACACCAAATGTTCTCACTTATAAGTGGGTGTTGAACAATGAGAACACAGGGACACAAGGAGGGGAACATCACACACAAGGGCCTCTCAGGGAGTTGGAGGCTAGGAGAGGCACAGTAGGGATATGAGGGGCTAGGGGAGGGATAGTATTAGGAGAAATATCTAATGTAGATGATAGGGTGATGGATGCAGCAACCACCATGGCAAGTGTGTACCTGTGGTAAGAAACCTGCACATTCTGCACATGTACCCCAGAACTTAAAGTATAATAAATAAATAAGACTGAAACACGTGAGCTGAAGAATATGAGTTACCTTTCTTTTTATTGAAACATGAAGAAAATTGCATGAAAAAGTAATAGCATTTCTGTTTATCAGAGGAAAAGATTATTTGCCTAGATATAAAGTAATAAGGCCGGGTGCAATGGCTCATTCCTCTAATCCCAGCACTTTGGGAGGCCAAGACAGGTGGATTGCTTAAGCTCATGAGTTCGAGACCAGCCTGGACAATGTGGCAAAACCCTGTGTCTACAAAATATACTAAAATTAGTCAGGTATGGTGGCATTTGCCTGTAGTCCCAGGTACTCAGAAGCTAAGGCAGGATTGCTTGAGACCAAGAGGAATAGGTTGCAGTGAGCTGAGATCATGCTACTGCACTTCAGCCTTGGTGACAGGGTTGAAATCCTGCCTCAAAAAAAAAAAAGCAATAAAACTAAATTCAGGAAAGCTTTGTGTTTGTCCTGACAGCTGCAAGATCATCTGTGGATGATGATAAGTTCTAAGGCCACAACCCATTTCACTGAGTAGGAGAATAAGTAGCTGAGGTTAGCCAAGGTTTGTTCTTTCTTGCTAATGTATTATATTAATCATGTTTTTTACCATCTGTATTTTATCATGCTGTGACTCCCAGAGGTCTTCCTGGAGCCTTCCTGCCCATGCTGGGAGAAACTGCACCTCTCCCAGGTTAGCTATTTCCTACCAATAATAAATGACTTTCCCACCAGCATCTCTTTCATATACAAATGAACAAATCCACAGAATTTATCTGACTCTCAGATCCCAAGCCAATATTCTCCCTGTACTAAATATTCACCCTGGGGCCAAATATGGGACCACTGAAGACCACCCCTACATCCCAGAGGCCTGAGAATGTAGTTAAACCATTCAATCTTAAGTTTGCTCAAACTTGCCTCACTCATTTCTTCCCAGGAAAACCAGAGTAAAGACTCTGGACTGTGCTTTCTCCTTAGCTCCTTCTACCTCCTGACTAACCCTGGGGCTTCACCATGTGTCCTCACATGGTACGGCATGCCCCTTCTTTTGGGAGCTGTAATTAATAACCTGCCCTCAAAGTCAGTGGCCTCCATGTGTGTTTCCTCTTTATACCTGATTAAAACAAATCCTGGGCACCTGGTAATGCATGCATCAGTTCCTCATTATCTATATACGTTAGCTGCTTTATGTAAGGTCAGAATGAAGATGTGGCTGCTTGGACTCTCCTAACTGCCACCCTTGACAGCTGCCCTGGGGCTGGGATATCTTGTCTGTATATTTACAACGAAAACAGCAAGCAATGAATATAAAATGAGAGCTCTTTTAATCCAGCATATTGAAAGAGATCTTGGAAAATGCTATGTATGGTAGTATCAGCCCTTTAAATTTGAGAATCATATATTTATTTCATATTACTTTTTGAAAGTCAGAAATTGTATCTGGCAAACATCAAAGCAATAAAGTTCAGGGCAATTTATCTTTGCCAAGAACACAGATTCTGCCAATTAGAGACTGCGCTAACGATTATTGAAAGTTAACAAGCACAATTGATTGCTAGGAAACAATTCTTGCCAATTCATCTAATATCCCTGAAATCTGCCTTTTTAAATTTTCATAATCTACAGTGAATCAATCAAAGTTGGTTTTATCATGCAATCAGCATTCTTCAAAATGTGAAAGTAAAAAGAAAAATTATATGAATAATCTCCCTGCTTTTAAGTGTTTTGCTCCATAGCTGTGTAGCTTGACACTGAAGTAGTTAGGGATGGGAGTGTGAGTGTGTGTGTTTCTACGTATGGGGGCATTTCATACAACAAAGATCATCCGTGTTCTCGCTAATGTAGGAAACCAAACTGTTCTCAATATATCAACAACACTTCATGGATATCACCTCTAGATCCCTGCCACTCCAAGTGGCATAACACTCGGAAGCTAGTTAGAAAAGCAGAATCTCAGTTCTCACCTCAGACCCACTGAATCTGAACCTGTATTTTAACAAGATCTTTAATGATTTTTATAATTAAATTAATCCATTTATTGAGAAGTGCTGCCCCAGCATTAACTCAGCTAACAAAGATTCAGATTCCGTGTTTCTTAATTGAATTCCTTGGAGAATAAATACAACAGACTCAACCTGAGTTCTGTATTGTTCTCCTTTTCTCTACCCCTCTGCCCCCTGAAACACAAACAAATTAATTTTGGTTGATGACAGACATAAAGGAAGAGTGAAGGGGTCACTTCTTTAAGTCCTGGGTAAATAACAATTATTTTCCAAAGACTTTTTAGACTAAAAATTCATTAATGTAGTTTTTCATTATTGTAAAAAATGTTTGCGTTTGTATATAACCACTATGTTAATGTGTAGGGATAACAGGAGTTGGGAATAAATGGAATCCCTAGTCTAGGATAAATTTTCCCACCAATGAGGTAATATCTTGTAGTACTATGATGCCCCCTCAATTAGAAAGTTTTCCCACTTTGCCTATGTGAACTTCCAGCCAGCACTATTCCCGTGATTCTTTGGTGTGGCTCTTCCCCTGCCTTCAGGTAGTTTTTTCACATGCATGTAATGTTAAGTTCTTCACTGAATACTCCAGGGGAACCTCCTGCATACCTCTCAGGTTCTCTTTACGTACAGTTCTCTCTTCCCCTGTACTGTGCCCTGCAGACTCTGGCTATCAAAGCTTCCCTGGATTTTTAGGTAACTCTCTTTAACAGCAGGGGCAACATCTGGCTTGGCTTTGATTTCCCTTTCTGTATGGCAGACTGGAAACTAGGCAGAAAACTGGGGTCGTCATAGGAATAAGTTTTAAAAATAATTTTATTTATTACAGAAGGAAAGAAAGAAAGGTCTATTACAGAAGGAAAGAAAGAAATATCATTAGAAAAACAAATTCTATTGTAGCAAATGATTAATGCTACCCGAGGTGTGCTTTTACCAGGGTCATTTTTTCTGTGTGTACTATTAGTTAATTTCTAAATATTTGTGAAACTTTTTGAATATGTAACATTGTATAGTCTATAGACTATATATAGTCACTTGTAGGGGTCAAGGGAAAGTTTCCCCCTACCTTCTGAAGGTTCACTAAAAATGAACTAATAACAAGCAGATTGATAGAAGAAAGGGGCATGCAAATTTGTTTGTTTTTCTTTTTTCTTGTAGTTTTAATTTTAAGTTCTGGGTCACATGTGCAGGATGTGCAGTTTGGTTACATAGGTAAACACGTGGCATGGTGTTTTGCTGCACCCACCAACCCATCACGTGGGTATTAGGCCCAGCATGCATTTGTTATTCTTTCTAATGCTATCCCTTCCTCCACCCCATCCCCTGACAGGCCCCAGTGTGTGTCGTTCCCCTCCCTGTGCCCCTTTGGTCTCATTGTTCAGTTCCCATTTATAAATGAGAACACGTGCTGTTTGGTTTTCTGTTCCCGTGTTAGTTTGCCAAAGATAATGGCTTCTAGCTCCTAACACGCACAAGCACAGGGGAATTTCAGGAGAATGATAACCCAATAGTCCATAGAGTTACAGATGTTTGCTCTTCTTCAGAGGGGACGGGACATGGGGAAAAATAAGTAATTTGGAAGGGCATTAAATTATTTTAAAGAACATGAATTGACCCATGAAGCATTTTCTTGTAAAATAATTCTCTTTGAAATTTGAATGAACCCAAATTGTGACAAAGTTCATCCAGGTGTGGTTACATTTTTCCCAGGTTTTCTACCTGCTGTAGATAATCACACTTTAGGGAATGATGAAAGGCAATTGTGCTCTCTGGTGGGTCTCTTTCTAAGGCAGATAATATAATGTAAATGAAATTTAAGGGAGTATTCTCATCCTGTGCTGTAGGAGAAACAGAGGATGGCTGGGGGAGTGGAGGTGAAAATGTGTCAGTGGCTGCTTCTGTAGTTCAGTACGTCAAAGACCCACATTTTGCCATAGTGTTATCTGAGCCCCAATACACTCAGTAGACTCTAGAAAATATTAATTTATTAAATACATTTTGATTTAGAGAGCATTTAAAAAGTTGCTTTTAAATACTTTCTTGTATTTACATCAACATATCTGCAATTTTATAAACTATTGGATGAGATTATCAATAATCTTCAAGACAAAGTGCTATTTATCAAATACTTTCTTCCATAAAGTAGCATTTTTCCTAAAAATTAAAGCCATTTGTTTTGATAGCCAACTTGTTATCACTGAATCCACTTGCTGGATATAGCTAAATAAAAAAATAATTGAGGACTGCTGAAATATCAGACTAACTAAAGGATGACATGTTATTAGAGAGAAGAGCTGTTAACTAAATTACACCAGATAGTTAGATTATACACCAGTCCAGCTGAAGGTACCAGTCCAGCTGAAGGTACTAAGTTGTAAAGATTATACATGTTTATTAATACTGCGACAGATCTTTTTTTTCTTTTTTCTTTTTCTTTTTCTTTTTTTTTAGAAAGAAAGAGAAAGAGAAAGGGGGAGAGAGAACAGGAGGCTTGCTCTATTGCCCAGGCTGGAATGTAATCTAAAAATAGGTATCAAAAACCTCTTTTATGCCGATAATTGTGCTTGATAGCGGAGACAGGAAGGAAAAAAGGAGGAAAATAACAAACAGCCAACCAATATTTCATTTAAGTCTGTGAAATGATATGCAAATGCTGAAGAGTGATTTACTTCCAATTATGTGGTCACTTTCAAAATAGGTGTAATGTGATACTGAGAAAAATGTATGTTCTGTGGACCTGGGGTGAAGAATTCTACAAATATTCACTGAGTTTACTTGTTTCAGGTCTGAGTTCAAATCATAGATGTTCCTGTTAATTTTCTATCTCATTGATCCATTGAATATTAACAATGTGGTGTCAAAGTCTCCTGTTATTATTGTGCAGGAGCCCAAGTCTCTTTATAAGTCATTAAGGGCTTGTCTTATGTATCTGGGTGCTCCTATATTGGGTGCCTGTACATTTATGATCATTGACTCCTGTTGTTGCACTGATACTTTTGCCATTATGTAATGTCCTTTGTTTCTTTTAGTCTTTGTTACTATTAAAGTCTATTTCGTCAGAGAAGAAAGTTACAACTCCTGTCTTTTTTTTCTTTTTTCTCTCCATTTGATTGGTAAGTCTTCCACCAACCCTTTGTTTTGAATCTCTGTGTGTCCTTGCTTATGAGATGGATCTGGATACAGCGTACCGATGGGTTTTGACTTTTTATTCAATTTGCCTGTCTATGTCTTTGATTGGGGCATTTAATCCATTTAAATTTAGGATTAATATTGATATTTGTGAGTTTAATATTGTCATTCAATGCTATCTGGCTATTTTGCCCATTAGTTGATATAGATTCTTCTTTATGGAGATACTCTTTACCTTTTGGTAAGTTTTTGGGATGACTGATACTGGTTGTTCCTTTCTGCGAATAGTGCTTCTTTCAGAAGCTCTTGTAAAGCAGGCCTGGTGGTGATGAAATCTCTGAGTGCTTGCTTTTTTGTAAAAAAAAAATTTATTTTTCCTTCATTTTTGAAGCTTAGTTTGGCTGGATATGAGATTCTGGGTTGAAAATTCTTTTCTTTGAGAATATTGAATATTGGCCCCCACTCTCTTCTAATTTGTAGGGTTTCTGCTGAGAGATTTGCTGTGAGTCTGACAGGCTTCCCTTTATGGGTAACCTGACCTTTCTCTCTAGCTGCCCTTAGAATTTTCTCTTTTATTTCAACCCTGGTGAATTTAACGATTATGTGTCTTGGGGTTGCTCTACTTGAGGAATATCTTTGTGATGTTCTCTGCATTACTTGGAGTTGAGTATTGTCCTGCCTTACTAGGTTAGGAAAGTTTTCCTGAATAGTATCCTGAAGAATATTTTCCAACTTGGATTCATTCTCTTCATGGCATTCAAGTACACCTATCAAACGTAAATTAGGTCTTTTCACATAGTCCCAAATTTCTTGGAGACTTTGCTCATTCCTTTTTACTCTTTCTTCTCTAATCTTGTCTTGTTTCATTTCATTACGTTGGTCTTCGACCTCTGATATACTTTCTTCTGCTTGATCAATTCAACTGTTAAAACCTGTGCATACTTTGCAGAGTTCTCATATTGTATTCTTCATTTCCATTAATTCACTTTTATTCCTCTCTAAGTTGTCTATTCTCGTTAGGATTTTGTCAAACCTTTTTTCAAGGTTCTTAGTTTCTTTACGTTGGGCTGGAACATGTTCTTTTAACTCACAGAAGTTTCTTATTATCCACCTTCTGAAGCCTAATTCTGTTAATGGAATACACTCATTCTCGATCAGGCCTTGTTCCCTTGTTGATGAGGAACAGTGATTCCCCTGTAGAGGGAGAAGCATTCTGATTATAGGTATTCTCCGCCTTTTTATGCTGGTTTCTTCCCATCATTGTAAATTTATCCACCTGTTGTCTTTGTAATTACTGACTTTCAAATTAGATCTCTGAGTGGATGTCCAACTTGTTTATTCTCATCACTGGAATATGAGCAGCCCACTGCACTGGCTAAAACAGTGGTGTTAAACTTCATGGTGCTTTGCTGCCTGGGAATCTCCAGTCGGGCTTTCTTCTTGAGTCCCTTTTTCAATCAGCTGAATAGGCGACTCTGCCTTCCCAGAACTCCAAACATCGACCAAAAGGGGACCCAGTCCCATTTACTCAGCACCAAGAACTGCCACGCTGGCCACAAGAATTGCACTGGCAACCCATGGGGCTCCTCCACTGGGAATCTCCTGGTCCGTGAGCAACAAAAATTCATCTGAAAGTGTGGCATCCTCTCTTTCTCTATGCTTTCTCTGGGAGCTACAATCCTGAGCTGTTAGTAATCGGCCATCTTGGATCTCTCCTGCGACAGATCTTAGATGCAGGGTATGGAAAGTAGTTTTATTTTAAATGATAAGACAGGGATGTTTTTATTTTAAATGATAAGACAGGGATATTTTACAAGTGCTTGTACATATTAACAGGTTTCTGGCAAATAAATGCTGGGATATTTCTTGTAATAAGATCCTGTATTTTATATACTATAGCAGACAAGACACCACCTGATAGTGCTCCTGTCCATAGGTACAATTTCTTTTCCTGCCTTGTTCATACTTCTTATTCCAATCTAGTCACATTGGAAACATTGGCTCCCTTGCTGTTAATCAAACTTTCCAGGCACACTTCTGCCTCAGTGTTTTTATGACCACTTTCCCCTCAACTTGGAGCACTTCTCCTAGCTATTTACATGGCTCTTTCCTTTGAATTTATTCAAGTTTCTGTTTAAATACTGTCTTTCAGCTATACCTTCCCTGACTATCCTATTGAATTAATATCCCTCTCTACTCCCAGTTACTCCCTATTCCTCACCCTGATTTATTTTTCTTCACTGCATTTGACTACCCTATTGAATTAATTTCCCTCTCTACTCCTAGTTACTCCCTATTCCTCACCCTGATTTATTTTTCTTCACTGCATTTGACTACCCTATTGAATTAATTTCCCTCTCTACTCCCAGTTACTCCCTATTCCTCACCAATTTATTTTTCTTCACTGCATTTGCCATGTAACATATTTGATATTCATTTGTCTATACATTTATTAAGTGTTTTTTCTTATTAGAATGCAACCTTCGGTGGATTGCAGAGTTGTTTTATTCATTGTGGAAAGGTCAACTTCTAATACAGTCCCTGGCTCTTCTACAGTTATTCTATATTTATTAAATTCATGCATAAATGAATGAATGAATAAATGAGTGAGGGAATAAATGTTGAAACAAATAACAGTTACACATTATATGCCAAGTCCTAAACTCAGAGTAGGTGTACAAAACCTTATTAATCTACACAAGTCTGGGAATCAGGCACATACATAATTAATTCAAACTAATGTGTTTAACAGTAAGGTTTGAAATACGAACAAGCTGGTTAATATCAGTATCTGAGAATTGTTATGACACCTACTTCTGGGAGGCAATCTCTAGACTTTATGCTGCTTTCTCTATTCTTGACCTGTTACTTGGCTCTGATACCTCCAGTTGGATCTCTCTCCACACATTGACTCTAGGTCCCAATCATTCTCTTTCCCTCAAAAACAACAATGATGACAATAAAATACATTAACGATATTTAAAAAGGAAATATTTTGTGTAGCATTTGCCTTTTGGTAGGTCGCTCCCACAGATCAAAAAACTTCAACTCAACTAAGTTAGTTTTTGATTGTGGAATTGTAGGTACAAGTGATTGGAGCACAAAGCCTAACTAATCACCAGTTCTTCTATTCATGTTAGCTCTACTGAGCCTAACGATTGTGTGAAGTTCATGTTTAGCTGTAACATTTCATCAATGCAGGCACATCCTCCTTCAGAAATCCCACCTCAACTCACTTCTTCAGTTGAATGTTGTGTTGGTCCCCTAAGAAGCAGACAACAAGATCCTCTAAGATCATTTAAGAGACAGATACTAAGATATGACTAAACCTGCAAAAGTTATATTAGGTAAAATGTCTATATGAGAGAAACTAGAGTGGGAGGTGATCGAGGATGAGAAAACAGTCAGACTGCAATGGGAAACTGGTCCAAAATGAAAGAAAAAAGGTAAGAGGTTGGACACAGCATTTCAGAATAGCTTGGACAGGTTCTTAGAGTCTTTGAGGAGTCAAGGAGCCAAGGTTTGCAGGGGTCTAGCTTAGTATCTTGAAGGCTGTCATTTTTTAGCTAAACACAGCCTGTGGAAAAAGCCTGGCCTGAGGTCAAAAACACTGATTGAATTTTAGTGCAAGCACCTGGGGTCTCTATCATCATGCTCCCCATAGTTGAATATCTACAAGGTGTGTTATTGTGGTCACAAATGCTTTACCTATGTGAAATGATGCATTTATATTTTATCTCTTCTTTTGGGCACTGTACTTCTTTAAATGAGCGTTAAGTCTTGTTTATCTTTATATCTATAGAACTTAGCCTATGCTAGATAAAATGTTTTCTAAGTGAATAGTTTTTATCTAATATAATCACCAAGACAATCCCATCCTCTACGTTTTATTGTGTCTCAAGAGCATTAGTATGAGTGTGTGTGTGTGTGTGTGCATGCATGTGGATGTGCACATAAAAATTGAAAACACAGTTTCTGAAATTAGAGAGGTAGTTTTCTCTTGCTCTTGTCAAATGATCTTGGGCAATTTTCTTAATCCAAATAATATTTTCTTTCCCATCTTCAAAACTGGGTTAATGGTTGTTTTTCAATTAAATGCTATCTGTAGGAACTAAAAAGTTAATTCATTGTCATAGCAACAACAAAATATGTCTAGTCTCATTATCTAGTTTAACATCTTATTATGAAGCATGAAAAAAGAAAAAATGAATGCAACTATAACATACTGGCCAAGCGGAGAGCTCATTATGAAAACCATAGTGATTCTGAATTAATGTAGATACTTAAACTTTCCATGTATATAATTGTATTGGAGACTTTATTTTTGACATCTTGAACCCATTACACAGATCAGTAAATTAATATTTGTAAGAACTAATATCTTACCTTTGCTTTAGAAGACCTCCCAATTCCCATTTAGGAAGTCTTACAGGAAGTTTATCTCTTCCTTACTGGGTAATTTTTGAGACTCTTATCCCTCTCCACTATCATCTAGGTCTGGCTTGAATTCAGTATTGATTCCTGTTTTAAGGTACTATTATATTACAACCCTAATATTATCAGAAACACAAATTATCAACTAGCCTAGGTTCCTTTACTGATCTACCTTCCAAATTTCAATTTTATTGCTCATCCATCAGGTACCATTTTATATCCACTTTTAATATTAATTATAACTTTGTAGGCTGGGTACAGTGGCTCATGTCTGTAATCCCAGCACTTTGGGAATCCAAGGCTGGCAGATCACTTGAGGTCAGGAGTTCGAGACCAGCCTGGCCAATGTGGTAAAACTTTCATCTCTACAAAAATTAGCTGGGAGTGATGGTGCACGCCTGTAATCCTAACTACATGGGAGGCTGTGGCAGGAGAATGGCTTAAACCCGGGAGGTGGAGGTTAATATTTGTAAGAACTAATATCTTACCTTTGCTTTAGAAGACTTCCCAATTCCCATTTAGGAAGTCTTACAGGACTTCCTGACCTGAGACTGTGCCACTGCACTCCAGCCTTGGTGATAGACCTAGACTCCATCTCAAAAAAATACACACACACACACACACACACACACACACACACTCTATAACTTTATGGAGTAAATCTTGTCTTATAATTTATTGACTGATGGTCCTTAATATTTTGCTAACTTCATTAGCATATATAGTTTTTAAATAAAACAAATAAGCAATATATAGAATAAAAAGTTAAATAAAAAACACGAAAAAGTCTACAAACCCTTGCATACATTTTTTTTTCAAAAAAATAACTGTACTATCAAGATAATTTCTTTTCTGAATGAATTCAATTTTTTTGATATAATTTTTATGAAGTCTTTATTAAAACAGGGCACTGGCTGGTGAGGTGGCTTACACCTATAATCCCAGCACTTTGGGCGGCCAAGGTGGGTGGATCACTTGAGGTGAGGAGTTTGAGACTAACCTGGCCAACTTTGCTAAAGCTAAATTTATTATTGCAGGTAGACGTCCAAAAAAAATTTAAATAGCTTTTTATTAGTATACTTTCATCATCAAATTAGCTAATTCTGTATTCATTGTACATCAGCTCTTTGGTGTTAATCTTGGAAGGCACCCAGAAATAATTTAATTTTGCTTGAACAGTATTTAAAATATTAATAACCACATATCACCAATAGTGCTAGATGACAATCAACTATTTGATTAAATACTCACAATAGCGACTTGAGTTAGATACCATGAAAATTCCCTTATTTAAAGGCTTTAGGAGTTTACATAACTTGCCCAATGTCAATATCCAATAAATTACAGGGCAGAGATTTAAATTCATGCATGCTGACTTTATCCCTTAACATTTACATGTCATTGATATGAACCTGGATTTGATATTGTTTATTATGCTGAAACAAAAAAATAAAAGAAATTGATTGTTGGCTTTTAATACCTGTTTTGGGAGAAACTCAACTTGAAATCAGTTAGGTTGATCTACAGGTAGTCATGGGGAATGAGAGGAAACGGCTGGCAGTGGTCAAGTTCACAGACTCCTCAATGAGGTTATTCTGTTAATTAATAGATGTATGATAATTATTACTTCTTTAACCTTTCTGTGCACCCATTTTTGTATTTTAAAACAATTTAAAAAAGAAAATCAGTCTTGATTTTTAAGATTGCTTTGAGGATTACTTTATTCAATACACATAAAGCACTTAAGATGTACCTGGTATGAAATTAAGAGTCATATATCAGCCATTATCACTGGATACTTCTTTAAATACTGATTTAAAGAATTGGGGAATAGATATAAAGCTTTTTACACTTCAGAAACAAATGAATACAGTAGACTTCACAGTTCAAAAAATATTTCTCTCAAGTTGTGAAAAACTAATATTTTTTTATTTAAGATTTGGCACAATCTGAAATCTATGAAGATAAAATTCTTCAAAATGCAGCTCCTTTATTAGAAAAGCAAAAAAGCATGGACTGTCTTTTTGTGCATAAAACTGGAAGCACTCGTAGGTGGTAGAACAGTGTCACCTAGTGAGAGCTTTAGGTGAGAAAAATTCTCTGAACTAAAATAACATGCCTAAAGAGTTCAATTTGCAGGATCCAAATTCCTAGAACTATAAAACAAAAGCCATTATGATTCAAGTGACATATAAGCAAGAATGGGTGATTTAGATGAATTTATTATAATAAAAAGGACACAAAGATTTGGAAACTCAGACCACCATATATAGAATATTAGGTAGTCCGTATCACAATTATAAAAAAATAATATTTAAAAATGTATTCCTTTGTGTTTTGGAGGTGTGGAGGTAGTGTGCTTTTGTTACTATTTCATTGTGGGTTTATTTTTTGATCTTTGATTTCCCTCTGAGGATGCCAGCAACTCCTGAGAAAGCTAAGTGATGATTCTCTGCAGTTTCAGTTCACCTCGGCCAGTGTTGACTGACTGCTGTTTGAAAACACAGCATTGTTGAAATGCTACAAGTGAGACCTTACCTTGAACAGAGATGGCATCCATTTTGGAAGGGGTGGCAGGTTTCACAGATGGGTTCTGAAAGGGCTAGCAAAGCTTTACTTTTCCTGTTTAAATATATGTTTAGCAACTGAAGATGCCTCTATCCTTAGGACATGTGCCTTTTAGAAACTGCTTTTGACTTTTGATAGTATTCCAGCCCCAGCCCCACCCCGGGAACATCAATATATTTTTTTACAAAATACTTTGAAACAAAATGATGAAACAGAGAATTCCTCATAATTGTTGAAGCTATTTAGCATAGAATTTTCACACTGTGATTAGAAATTCAAGGGAAAGTGAGGTGCTAATAACAGAGCAGGCAAAGAGCTCATTGTTAGCAGTGAGTAAATCATACTTAAATGAAGTGACAAGCCTTTTCTGTTTGTCAGAATTCTATCTCTTCCATATGCTACCAATTAGATGACATTGCTCTTGTGTTAGATTTGTAGGAGGATCCCAGCTGGAACATTTACTTTTGGAATATTAACATTTTTCACCATTACTGCTACATTGTCCTACATTTGCTGAGGTGACTCAGTTCACAATTTAAGCTTATTTCTTAGTCTAGACTAGGATTTCAGACATTCATTACATTTAGGGACATTGTTGTAGCTGAATAAAATGAGCCAAAACATTTAAAAATCTGACTCCAGAAAGAAATAAAAATTTTCACTGAAACTCAAAATACTGTATCTGTTAATGAATAATTCAATTGAACTTAATAATAAAGTTACTTAACACTAAATAACTTAGACTGAATACGATCTGGTTTTCAATGAGGTTAAAAGTTTACATTAAAGATTTATTAAGGCTTACTGGCCTATTGGTCTTCTAATCTGGATCTTTAGCTAAAATTAAATGTAGTAAATTTCACTTTTTAATTGGAAAGCTTTGGGAGGTTGTAATATTTGAATATCTTAAATACATTATTTATCAATTTGGAAATAGTTAACAGTATTTGTTATTCACAAAATTTGTATATAATTCCTAATTTTGTTGCAATTAAATCTTCTCCCAGCACTGACTTATTCTCTCATTTGCAATAATAATAATTTTTTTCATGACTACAGCATCAATTTTTAAATATAAACTCCATAGAAGCAGAATTATCACCACAATCTGCATGAAGACATTCACACTATGCCATTCATCACTGTTTCTCTAGGTCCCCTATACAAGCCCAAGACTCCTGGGACCTTTTTACATCAGGGCCTGGAATCCCCTTGCAGTTCTGTTTATCCTCACCCCAACCCCACTTCACACCTGGCCCTAAAACCTTCTTCTGTCTACTCTGGGATTCACCTCTTCCATCAACACGCCCTATTTATTACTCCCATCTTCCCTGAAAGTTCTTTCACTTTCTGTTAGAACTGTCCCACTCTGGAGGACGCTGCTTCCAGAGAAGCTCACTCACTTGGTGGCTCCTTTTCTTTGTCACTCCACACACCATTGACTGGGAAATGTAGTAGGTCTCCTGTGATTTTTCTTTGACAATTACAGGTGTTTTTCATTTCTCTTTCTGAGTATATCCCAGGCTCTGAGTCTCTGACCTCAGATCTTTGCTGTAATAATTTTTAAGATTTTTAATATTTATAAAATGATTTAAAATATTGGTTGTTCAATCCCTTTTCTTAAATAATATTGTCCTCCCCTACCTCAGTCATATGTGCCTATGGTAATACCTAAAAATCATTATTATCAATATCGGAAACTCTTCCATAATGTAGTTTTCAAACTATATTCTTTCCATCCACCAATCTCCTTCAATTTCTCCAACTTAGAATGTCTTTTACCTAAAGTACAATGATTAACCCAAATAAGATCTCTAATTCATCGGTCCTACCATTTTTCTGCTATCTGTACTTCCTCGTGTCTACAACTTCTCTTGCTACTGAGATTACATGCTGTTGGCCATACCTGTTACTACTCCATTTCATGAACTTGCACTTGACAGTTTCTGTCTTCATCATAATCTATCTTTGTCATTTTCTATCTTTCAAACCCCAGCCTGTTTTCATCCAAATCTCTAGTAAGTTCATACTTGCCAAATAATTGTACCCCATTTGTAACCTTAATAGTCTACTACATGACCATTTTATTTCTTTTTTCCAGCATCCAGAATTTAGTTTTAACTCAATTGTTTATCTTGCTGCCTATTTTTCTTAGAAAAAAAAAAATAAATCAGTAGAGGACATCTACAGACCCTTAGCACCAAGTCTGAACACATATTTCCTTCCTGCCTCCTAGATGAGCTGAATTTCTCCATGATTGAATGAAATCCAGCCCTCTCTTCTATACAAATTCATAATTCCAACAACTTTTACTAAATCATTCTCTTCAGTATAAAATTACTGTGTAATAGATCTCGACATAAGAAAGAAAACTTACCTCTCTATTTAGCTACCTGTTTATTTTTTTCTCTATTAGAAAATTTCACAAACACATTGTAGTCACTTTCCAACTTTTGTTCTCTAATTTTTTTTTGCATTCCAGTCTAATCAGGTTTCTAACTATCTCAATTCACTCGGGAATCTTTTATCTAAGTTGCTATTAACTTTTCCCTCATTCCTTCCTTATTCGGACTGTAGGATAACAGCTGATCATTTTCTTCCTTATCTTCACTTCACTTTCAGGATCCATTATTCTGCTTTCTATTTCTTAAAAATTATGCTTATCTCTTTCAATTTTTTCTTCTTATCTTTCTGACCTCTAAACTGAGTAGTGCCCAATCACTGATGCATTCTATTCGTTATCTGCCCAGCAGATGGTCAAATTCATCCTTGAAGCACGGATACTGATAATCTCCAAAGAAGTATCTTCATTCTAGCCTTCTTTCCTGAATCCACCTGCCAATTCACCGTTTTCATTTGGACTTTTAACAGTTACTTCAACTTTAAAGTCACTAAAATAGTCAACACTCATAGCTGTACAAGACAGCCACAACCCACAGAGTCTTCACATAGTAATCCTACCCCCTACATTTTCCTTTCGTTAATCTCTCTAGGTAAATTATATATTAGAAAATTCGGTTCATCAGGGCTGCCTAAACCGTGGAGTTTTCTTTGACTTTCCTAATTCTCATAAATCAATTATTTATATATGATTCTCACTACAAGTTCTAAGGTTATTTCAACCAGTTTTCACTACCTTCATTACTAATTTTCTTTCTTCTTTTTCTTTCTTTCTTTTTTTTTTTTTTTTTTGAGATGGAATTTCGCTCTTGTTGCCCAGGCTGGAGTGCAGCGTTGCAATCTTGGCTCACCACAACCTCCGCCTCTTGGGTTCAAGTGATTCTCCTGCCTCAGCCTCCTGAGTAGCGGGGATTACAGGCATGTGCCACCATACCTGGCTAACTTTGTATTTTTTGTAGATAAGGGGTTTCTCCATATTGACCAGACTGGTCTCGAACTCATGATCTCAGGTGATCTGCCCGTCTCGGACTCTCAAATTGCTGTGATTACAGGCATGAGCCACCACACCCGGCCTCATTGCTAATTTTATAGTCCAGCTTGCCATTCACTGTTAGTTTTCTATTGGTGCCATAGCAGATATCTTAAACCCGCCAGCATAAAACAGCAGAAGTACATTATTTTCAAGTTTTGGATGTCAAAGAATTCTAAATCGCACTGTTGGCAGGGCCATGTTCCTTCTGAAGGCTTTAAGAGAAATCTCCTTTCCTTCCTTTTTAGAGCTTCTAAAGGCTGCCCGTATTCCTTGGCTTATAGAACCTTCCTCTACCTTCAAAGTTATCATTATAGCATCTTCAATCTCTTTCTTTCTGACCTTTGCTTCCATTGTCATACCTTCTCTCATTCTCACACTCGTGACTCTCTCTTGTAAGGAGACTTTGGTTACATTGAGCTCCCCTGGATAATTCATGATAATCGGCCCTTTAATTTACTCTTTGGTAAAGTCCCTTTGCCTTGTGAGGTAACATATACACAGGTTTTAGCAGTTATGGTAGTGATGTATTTGGGGAGCTATTGTTCTACCACCACTTACTTTCATCTATAATACTACAAGAATCCAAGCCGGTCTCCCTGATTCCGCATTTTGCTTCTATTTCCCACACCAGAAATATCTAATTTCCAGTTTATTTTAAAAGGTTTCAAAATTTCAATTTTTATGGATAAGAAAACATAATATCAAGGAAATGGATCTTCAAACTAGTCCATAAATTTAATGCAATTCCATACTTTTTTATAAAAATTGAAAAGCAGATAATAGAATTAAAATAAAAATGTGAGGGTCAATTAAAAATCAGATAATTATAAATAAAAGGAACAAGAATGAGTGATACCATCTTAATGGACTTTAAGGTATGTTATAAAGAGTAGTGAAGCAGGATATTTCCCTGACCCCTTCGCGGGACTCATAACAAAAGTGCCTTTTACTCAGCCCACTGTTCTCAACTCATTGTGGGAAGCAGCCTATGAACAAACAAGGAGAGAAATAGAGTGAAAGAGCACTGGAGCCGGCAGGATCAAACTCCCCTCACTCATTGGGCGTTCAGCCTCTCCTGGGAAAAAGCACATAAGTGAGCGAGTCCAGAAGCCGGAGCAAGTGCTTTTGGGGGCTGGAAGGAGCTAACTCTGTACAGGCACCATGGCAGCGTCCAGGTGGGGTGCCTGCGACTTCCAAAGTTCCAGAGGGCATGTTACAGTGCTCTGCCATCCACAGATGGCTTAAGGGTTAACAACTTAGTGGGCCCACGGCTGCTCTCTGCCAAGGGAAATGGCCAGTGTGACAGCCTTTTGCATTCACACTTGTGGCTCCCAAGCTCTTGTCTGATGTTCGAGAAAAATGAGGTACCATGAAAGAATTGAAGGATGGTAAACGCAGAGAATTTTCTTGCCACTGAAAATGGCTCTCAGACGGAAGGATAGCTGAAAAGGGGGTATGCAGGTGGTAGGTGACCTTCCCCTGAAATCAGGCCCTCTCCCGCCAGATTCTTTCTGAAGTTACATCATCAGACTGTCCTGAGGTCAAGTCACTCTCTCCAATGTCCAACCATAGTTTCCAATGCCCAGCTGCTTCTCCTCTCTGGTGGCTGAGTCCAGAGTCTTTATAGCACCGCGTGGGTTGGGATGGGATCATGGGTGGTTTAGGAAAGGGGAATACTCCACTGGGAAAACAGGATATAAATTCTCACTTTGGATCATGGTCTTAGGCTTTTTTGGCTTCACCAGGGACTCACCCCTGTGTCTAGAATGTCTCTGGCCCTGCCTCTATCATTGTGTCAGTAGCAATTAAAGTAGTAAGGTCCAGGCTATGGGGTGATGAGCAGAATAATTGGGCAGAATAGAAAGTTCAAAAACAGATACACTCATTTGTGAAAATCTAATGCGATGTTGTAGATTGAAGGAAAAATAGTGAACTTATTATTAGTTATTCCTTGGATATTGGTTATTCATAATAAATAATTACAACCCTTTAAGCCATACACAAAAACTAGTAAAATTAAGATATACATACACTCTGAACCAACAACTCCAATCTGCCTTTTTACCCTAGACCAGGGGTCAGCAAACTATATGCCTCAAACTAAATTCATCTGTCTCCTTTATAAATAGACACACACGCACACACACATGTGTGTCTACACAGCCAAGCTCATTCTATCATATATTGTCTAAAGCTGCTTTTGTTTTACAATAAGAGAGTTGAGTTGTTGTGGCGGAGACACTATGGCCCACAAACCCTAAAATATTTACTATCTGGCCCTTTCACAGAAAGTCTGCCAACCTTGCCCTACAGAACTACTACATCAATGCACCAAGAGATATGAACTGAAATGTTTATGGCAGCATTGTTAGAAGTAACACAGAACTGTAAGCAACTTGTATTAGTCCATGGTCATGCTGCTGATAAATACATAGCCCAGACTGGATAATTTATAAACAAAAAGTGGTTAATGGACTCACAGATCCATGTGGCTAGGGAGGCCTCACAATCATGGTGGAAGGTAAAAGTCATATCTTACATGGTGGCAGGCAAGAAAGAATGAGAACTAAGTGAAAGGGGAAACCCCTTATAAAACCATCCATTCTTGTGAAACCTACTCACTACCATGAGAACAATATGGAGAAAACCACCTCCATGATTCTATTATCTCCCACTGTGTCCCTCCCACAACATGTGAGAATTATGGGAGCAACAACAATTTTTCATGCTGTGAACATAAAACTATGTATCTACTCAATTTTGATACTTTCATCTTGAATGATGAAAAGTTGGGTGGAGACACAGCCAAACCATATCATAACTGTAGTATCAAAATAGAGTAGATACATAGTTTTATGTTCACAGCATGAGAAAACACACAACACAGAAAATAATTGAACTCACATGTGCTTCCATAACTCAGAAGCAAGGTTGACTGATAAAAGCAAGTCACAGACAAACACATAACCATATGACCCCATTTATATAAAGGTTAACAAATAAGTCAAACCGAAAAACGTATTATTTCAGAACATGGAACCATGTGGTAAATCTTAAAGAAAGTAGTTAAAATTTAGGACACTGGTTTCTGGAAAGAAAGGGGAGGATTACAGTAACTGAGAAGGGTTGCCTAGGTGACTTGAAAAGTTCTTTTAATTTTGTTTCATAAACTATGTGTTTCATGGCTATTTGTTTCATAACATTCTTTTACTAAATGTTGTATTTGATATTTGTTTTATGTTATTTCACATTACATTTTTACTTAGTGATCATGCTATACCTATATAGTTATATTTTTACAAACTAAACTCTTTATGAAATTAGTTTTGTGAAATTAAGCAATCTTTCATTGGATATTTACACTGTGCCAGCATTATTCTGAGTGATATGCATACTTTATGTCTTTGATAACTCACAAAGCCTTTTTGCAGTGTGTGTAATTAAAATCCATCTTATAGTTGAAATAGTATGTTTTATTGTAAATAAATTTTTCAGTAAGGCCTCAATATTGGGAGACGTGATTAATAGTTATTATACCTCCATTATATGACAAGTACTCTACGTATGCTATCTTATTTAATTTCCTGCATCAACTCTACACAATGTGTTATTGCTACTTTACAGTTGGTGAAATAAGAAACTTACATAACTTGTTCAATGTAAGTTGCTTGTCTGATCATTTCCTGTGTTCCTGGCAGGTGCTCTATGTTTTTAAGATGCCATGGTTACAATCTATTAAATAGGAAAGCACTCAGAAAACAGCTATATTAGGAACACAGCAGCAATATTCTCTAATGCTCAGTCTTACTGCATAGACTGGAAATAAAAAGTCGATGGCAGCTGCATATTCCCATACCATTGTAACAGCTAAAATAGGGCAACCTTAGGTACAGAGCAGTACAAATATGTCAAGAACACATTATAATACTACCTTTAGTTTATGATGTGTACGACTTATTGGTAGCCCCCTTTGGTTTGGATAATATTCAGTTATAATACCAATGTTAATCTGTTGAGGTATTTAAGACAAAGTTCTAGAAAGAAATTCCACACGAATTTGCACGTTTTCTGGTAGACATTTTATAGCCTTTTTTCCCAGTTTTATCAAATCCAAGTTAATTTTCAGAACTTTTATTTTCTCCTTTGCCTCTTGGAATATAAGTAACAAATCCTATTTATTACTTATTCCTGATATTTTCTTGTTTAGGCCATTACATTGGCAACAGTTTATTAGTTTCTTTTATTTATTTACAGCCTGCAAGTATCCAGTTGGCTGTTTAAGAAAAGTACACAAATTCGTTTTAGTTTATCTAAAACATTCCCACTTACCTCTCACACCACTACTCTTTCCAGTTTCTGGTAACCATCATTCTACTCTCTATTCCAGGAGATCTACTTTCTTAGTCCCACATCTGAGTGAGAACATGTGATATTTGTCTTTCTGTGTCTGGCTTAACATAATGATCTCCAGTTTCAAACAGACAGAGTCTCTCTCTGTGTAGAACTGCCTAGAGCTGGGAGAGGGGTGATACAAACACCCCGTGGACACCCACACTGGAATTGTGCTGGATCAGACCTGAAATCAGCACAGCACTGGATCTGGCCCACGGCCCATGATAACCACTGCCTGGCTGTCACCTACGTTGACTCAAAGCCCTGGGGTTCTAACATCAGCAGGTGGTAAAACCAGCCAGGTTTTTTTTTCCTTCCTTTCAGGTGGAGAGCTTCAGTCCTGTACAGGTCCAGAGACATCTGGGAGCCAGAGCCTAGAATCAGAAACGGTAGGAATCTACCTAATCCTCTTTTCCACTGTGACCGAGCTGGCACCCAAGCTACAAGACAAAGTTCTTCCTACTCTCCCCTCCCGTTTCCACAGCAGAGGAGTTTCTCCCTGTAACCACCACCACCCCAGGGCCACAGCAAGTACTGCCTGGCTACTGCCAATATTCATTCAAGGCCCAGGGTCTCTTCAGTCAGCTTGTGATTAAAGCTGCCAGGCCTCAGACTCTCCTTTCAGCACAGTGGTCTTCCCTATGGCCCAGGGCAGGTCCAAAAATGCCATCCAATGGCCAACGCCGGAAATCGGAACTCCAGGAGCCCATATGGTGCTCTACCGCACTTTGGTTGAGCTGGTACCTGAGGTACAAGAGAAATTTCCCTTTACTATTTGCTCTCCTTTTCACAAGCAGAAAATCCTTCCCCATAGCCACGACAGCTGGGAACATGGTAGGTCACATCTGAGGTCAGCACATCTTTGAGCCTTATCCAACACCCATGGTAAGTACCGTCTGGGTACCGATGCTGGCTACTCAGGGTCTGAGGGCTCCTGAGTCTGCAAGTGATAAGTTCTGCCAGGACTGGGCCCTTCCCTCCAAAAAAGTGGGTTCCTTCTGGCCCAAGCTGTGCCTAGAAATGTCATCTGGGAATGAGGGCCTGGAATGGGGGCCTAAGGACTCTGCCTTTTGCCCTCTCCTACTCAGCTGGTATCCAAGTTGCAGGAAAAAACCTTCTTTATTTTTCCCTCTCTTCAACTCAAGCAGAAGAAAGGAGTCTCTCCCAGAGCTGTAAGCTACCCTGCCTGGGGTTGTGTTAGGACTGGCAGAAGCACTCCCTTAGCTGTCCCAGCTAGCATCTTACTAAATCACATGTTCCCTGAAGTGCACTGACTTCACATCCAGCACAGCACCAGGAACTGCCCAGGACTTGAAGTCTTTGCCAAAAAATCTTTGGTTTTTGAAAAATAAATATAGGCCATGCACACTGGCTCATGCCTGTAATCCCAGCACTTTGGGAAAACTAGGCAGGCAGATCGCTTGCATTCAGCAGTTGGAGACAAGCCTGGGCAATATAGTAAAACCCCAACTCTACAAAAAGTACAAAAATTATCTGGGCATGGTGGCATGCACCTGTAGTCCCAGCTACTCAGGAGGCTGAGAAGGGAGGATTGCTTGAGCCTGGGAAGTAGAGATTGCAATGAGCCGATATTGCACCACTGCACTCCAGCCTGGGCAACAAGTGAGATTCTGACTCAAAATAAATAAATAAAGAGGTTTTTAAGTTAAAACAAAGACATATTTTTAATATGTTCTATTCTTTAAGTCTAGATTATGACTAAGTAGCTATATTAATGCATTATTTAACTTTTTCACATGCAAAAACTATAGTTCACCTTGTTACTCCATTTTAACTTGTTTTTTTTTTTTTTTATTTTTTTTGGGACAGAGTCTCACTTTGTCACCCAGGCTGGAATGCAGTGCTGTGATCTCGGCTCACTGCAACCTTTACTTCCTGGGTTCAAGCGATTCTCCTGCCTTAGCCTCCAGAATAGCTGGGACTACAGGCATGCACCACCATGGCTGGCTAATTTTTGTATTATTAATATAGACAGGGTTTCACCATATTGGCCAGGCTGATGTCAAACTCCTGACCTCCTGATCTGCCCACCTTGGTCTCCCAAAGTGCTGGGATTAAAGGTATGAGCCCATATCCTGCCCAATTTAATTTTAAAAGTTCCACCTAAACTTTTAACAAAGGAATCTAGTTAAACAGCTGGTATAAGAGAAAAGAATTACATTTATGATTAAGTTATGTAAATAATAGGATTTATTTTATAGAAAAATAATTCCAAATTAATTCAGAGTTTAGTAGCTACAAGTGAATTTAAGATCCATAAGCATTTGTCTTTTAAGCCAACATTTTAATTTACTTCGATGATTTAAAAGGTTGTTTAATGCTTGAGAACACATTCAGGATGATATATGACCTCCCCTCATATCATCTCTTTTACATTACTCGGGAAAGTCCTTAAGTTCTTGGTGCATTGTTTAATTCTCTAAATGCATTTTTTCTCCACCATAGTTGCCAGAAAATGTCTCTTAAACTTATTTGATTTAGTTATGTTCCTTTAATAATTTAAACTAAAAGAAATATGTCAAAAGAATAAACAGAAACAGGTATATTCCAACAAACTTAAACAGAATTAATGATTAGTTGGTAGTAATCTCTTCATAAGGGAGTCTGGCCATTAATTAGTTCATATGAGGCAACATCAGGGTTTGATCTTCCAATTTCCAAATATCAAAGTAATGGTCTCAGAAGATTGTGACCAATAATTTATAGGTATTATATTAAACTACATATGATTTACCAATATATTACAATTATGATATAATTAACCATTTTTCTTTAGGATGAAAATATTAAGAGGAAATTAGATTTTGGCTTTTAATTTCTGTTTTAAACATCAAATTATTTTAATATTTTGTTTTTAAAGATTATAAAAGGATTATTTATAAAACCTACTGAATCTGTTTTTATTCTTTATGCTATTGCTATGTCACTTGAAAATTTTATTTCATAGGCCCTCTAGTCTGCAGTTCGGATTAAATAGTCTTTTGCTTTTGATACTTTTGAGTAATGATTTTGATTTCTCTAGAGAGAATCTAATATGCCAGTAGTATCAATATACATGGAAAAATAAAAAAGAGTGTCAGTGTGTTGTGCAGGTTTAATTGGTACAAAATTAAACCAAAATTAAACAGGTTGTGCTTGGTACAAAAAAATGGTAAACTACAAGAAAAGTTCAGGCTCATGAAGATAATTCCATCCCTTTCATTTTTCAAAAATAAATGGTAAATTAAAAAAAGTCTACATTTTTTAAATTAATATAATTACTTCAATAATTATGAAATAGTCAAAGGAAAACCATTTCACCTTGTGTTTACACAAGTAAAATAGAACTAGCTTATGGAAAAAATAAGATTAGCATAAACAGTGCCAGAATGCAAAATAATACACCAACAGACATATATTGAGAAGCAATTCTCTATGAATCTCCTGCATTTCTGCACATCTTGTAAAGAAAGGGCATTGACGTATTTTCTACTTGGTTATCAGTTTAAGAATTTTTGTTGTAGCAAAACAACTTTGTACAAATAGTTTTCTCTTTTCAAAGTAGAGGGCAGAATATTATCTTGAGCAGCATAATAAATATAATACTTCTGGAGTAAAGTTTGGTAGATACTCTAGCAGCCTCTTCATAAGATTTCAAATTTTATATTCTAGGGAATCTCAGCTGTGGCACAAACCTACTGTGTGTGTGCCATCAATTTTGGCTATTTTATGTCATATTCATGAACATTATACTTATTTGAAAAGTATATGATCCAATATTTAATGAGATATATAGCATAGAGTGTTGTAAAAAATAATTTCCAGAGACCCCTGGTCTATTGAAACTAAACCAGTAGCATTTCTCTAACTCTTAAAGGCTAGTTTTAGGCTTAAAATACAACATTGATT
The DNA here is from genome assembly GCF_049354715.1 of Callithrix jacchus. Classification (NCBI taxonomy): domain Eukaryota; kingdom Metazoa; phylum Chordata; class Mammalia; order Primates; family Cebidae; genus Callithrix; species Callithrix jacchus. The sequence continues at coordinate 33,394,101 of NC_133504.1, forward strand.
CTACTGGTATAATTATATACCATGGAAATGTATTGAAATTTAAAATCAAACTCTCAAAAAAATACTTAAGTATGGTGAACTTTCCAAAAACTGAGAAAAGGCCAGACATGGTGCCTCACACCTGTAATCCTAGCACCTTGTGAAGCAGGAGGATCATTTGAGCCCAGTCTGGGCAACATAGTGAGACACTTCTCTACAAAAACAATAAATATAACCAGGCATGCAGTGTGCACCTGTGGTCCAGCTACTCAGGAGGCTGAGAGGGGAGGATCACTTAAGCCCAGGAGGTTGAGGCTGCAGTAAAACATGATAGTGCCTCTTCATTCCAGCCTGAGTGGTAGAGTAAGACTTTGGTAAAACAAAACAAAACAAAATAGGAAAACCAATATAATTTTAATAACATCTATGAATCTGAAATCTATGACTCTAAACTCACCTATCAGAAAGAAGAAAGATTTACCTTCCTTGCAGACTAATACAATGGGTGAGTTTGAAGGCATCTCCAGATGTTACAAATTACTTAAAATCACTTCATTAGATAAACGCCTTGCAAAGTGAAGAGTAGCCTTAAAAAATTAACTACTCCAGAGGGCACATTAATCCAAAAGCCACATGATGGAAAGCACTCCTAGAGGCAGGAGAAAGAGGTTTTGTTGGAAAACCACAAATCACATAATTCTGCATCACAGGAAGAAAATGCCACATGAATGCTATCAATGAATAAACCCTTTCTATGTAGAATGGAAAGAATATAAGATCACTTGTAGAAAATACTGAATGAGGTTGAATTTAATTTTAAAAATGTTTTTAGAATTACAGATATTTGATACTTTTTAAAATAAGTAAAAGTCTTATTGTATAAATTTCCACTTTAAAAAAAAAAAAAAAAAAACAGAAAGAAACCTCACTCTAGCAGCAAAAACCACCTGAAAAAGGAAAAAGTATATGTATAGTTGTCAAAGTCCATTTGAAAGCTAAAGAGAGAGTAATCACCAACCCACATTTCAGAAATCAGCTAGCTTCTTCAGAAAGGTGAGACCAAGTACTGATTTCATCTCTGATGGTAGAGTGAGAGAAGGAAGAATCCACTATGGACAGGCATAAGGAGGAAACAACTAAAGGTTTTTGTAACCTTTAATGTCTATATATAGGTTGGCAAAACAAATACTAGGATGCTACGGCCACAAGGCAAGGCTAAACACATGAGTCTGCACTAAGATATGATCCCTCTGTGGAAGGCAAGGTCTTCCTATATACAAGGTAGCAGGCTTCTTCTCTGCTGGAGAAGGGGCAGAGAAGTTTAGAGACACATCACTCTAAGACAGGGATCACTAACCTTCAGGCTGTGAACTCTACCGGTCAGTAGCCTGTTGGCAACCGGGCGGCACAGCAGGAGGTGAGCCGTGGGCCAGGGAGGGTCACTGAGCTCTGCATCGTGTCTGGTACGTGTCAGCATTAGATTCTTACAGGACTGTGAACCCTGTCGTGAACTGCGCATGCGAGGGATCTTGATTCCACGCCCCTTATGAGAATCTGACGATAAATGTAGTGCTCTTGAATTATCCTGGAATCATCGTCCCCAACCTCATGCGTGGAAAAGCTGTTTTTCACGAAAGCAGTTCCTGGTGCTAAAAGGGTTGGGCACCGCTGCTCTGCGACATTTAGGCCGTTCTCCATAGAGAGACACAACAGTCCACCTAAGGATGAGGAAGGGTCATGAGCCTTCAAATAAATTTCAGTGGGGCTTTCTATATCCTCATGGCTTGCATTGCAACAGTCTCCTATACTTCAAGAAAAGATATGATCCAAAGTCCAATCTGTATCCGGCAACCACACCAAAGCCACCGCTGAGTCCCTGTTCTCACTCCTGAGTTTAATTTTGATCACACAACTTCTAGACTATTTTTGATTCTTTCAGAAAAATGGATATTTATGCTCAAACCAAAATGTTCAGACATGAGATGCCAATCATACTGAGTCCTTTACAAAGATAATGCTAATATTTAAAAGCTATCTTTAAGTTGACTTTTCTCTTAAAAGACGGATTGCAGCTATGCACACTTCAACTTACAGCTTGACATGTCAGAGAACACAGTTCTTAATGGGCCCTATCTCACACGTTCACTTTTACTTCACAGCTCATGTTTTTATAGTCAGTCTTTATTAGTAACAAGTTAGAAGTTGCTATTCAAATGAATAATACAACTTTTGGTTTCTGGCTTTATAAAGAATTTGGAAGTCCTCACTGTCATCCTCAAGATGTGAAAAATGCTGAGCAAACTGAAAATCAGCATTTACTAGATGCATCAGAAAACTGCAGTCACTGAGCAAACTGCTGTCCTTCAGCCTAGACAGATAGACAGGGAAGAACAGAGCAGCTCAGTTTTCTAAGAGCAGAAGCCCAGGAGCAGTTCAAGCCAGTACTGGCAAGAACACTTCAACTAGTAGTTGATGAAATGCTAGAGGCTGTATGTGCATAAATATGAACATTTAAAACTGTGAGGGTTTCCAGTCTTCGGAAGACCCCACACTTTTGCAAGCTTTACTTCCAGGGAACCTTATTTAATTCTCACTGTGAAGATCTGAGAAAAAAACTTCCACTGGTGCTTCTGGTGGGCTTGGGAGAAAGGAATCATTTTGAAATATACCCAGAGCTCTCTGTTTGTCTTATTAAGTCCTTCTCTTGAGGGGAACAATTTTAGCAAAGACTAATGACTGGAGTTGTACCAAAGCCTAACCAATCTTGGAGAAGGAAAATGCTCAGCTCCAGTTCCTGTGCAGCTTTGAAAACATGGAGGAAGGGTAGAAATGAACTCAGGCTTAGTGAAATACTGATTGAATCATAGGACTAAGTAGGATTTCCCTCCTCCCACAGCTTACCACCATATCACTATTGTGTAATAGTGGATTGTAGCCAAAAGAATTGCAGTACTAAGATCCTGCTTGAAGAGGGGTCTCTGAAAAAAAAATGCCAAGACAATAGAGGAGACAAAATTTAAAAATGCATTAGAATTCTAGCCTCTAACATCACAGTGACTGCAAAGAGCAAACACAGCCTCAGACACATAAATGGAAAACCTGTCACTAAATGCCTATATAACTGTTTCCTTTACTCCAACTTTCAACTAAAACGACAAAGTAATCTAAAAGGAAAACAAACAAACAAAAACCCACAGTCTGAAGAGACAAAGCCAGCATCAGCACAGACTAAGACCTGAAAACGATTTTGGAATTATCAGACTAGGAGTTTTAAAAGTCTATAATTAATATGCCAATGGCTCTAATGGAAAAAGTGGACAACGTGCCAGAAGAAAGGGGCAATGTAAAAAATAAAATCAAAAGGAAATGCTAGAAACTGAGAAGACTGTTACAGAAATTATGAATTCGTTTGGTGAACTCATTGGTATCCTGAGAGATTTATTTTTAAGGCAGCAGTCCCAAACTTTTTGGCACCAAGGACTGGTTTCATGGAAAACTATTTTTTTCTTTTTTTTACTTGAGACAGAGTCTCACTCTGTTGCCAAGGCTGGACTGCAGTGGCACTACCTCAGCTCACTGCAACCTCTGCCTCCCAGGTTCAAGTGACTCTCCTGCTTCAATCTCGTGAGTAGCTGGAATTACAGGTATGTGCCACCAAGTCCAGCTAATTTTTGTATTTTAATAGAGACAGGGTTTCACCATATTGACCGGGCTGCTCTCAAACTCCAGACTTTGGGTGATCAGCCTGCTTTAGCCTCCCAAAGTGCTGGGATTACATGTGTGAGCCACCATGCTTAGCTGAAGACAATTTTTTCATGAATCAGGGATTAGGGATGGTTTAGGGATGATTCAAGTTCAGTACATTTATTGTGCACCTTTATTTCTATTATTACATTATAATACATAATGAAATAATTATACAACTCACCATAATGTAGAATCAGTGCAGCCCCTGAGCTTGTTTTCCTGCCGCTAAACAGTCCCATCTGGGGGCGATGGGAAACAGTGACAGATCATTAAGCATTAGATTCTCCTAAGGAGCACACAACCTGTATCTTTTGCATGCTCAGTTCACAATAGTGTTTGAGCTCTTATGAGAATCTAATGACACTGCTGATCTGACAGGAGTCAGAGCTCAGGCAGTAACGTGAGTAATGGGAAGCAGCTGTAAATACAGATGAAGCTTTGTTCACTTGCCCACCACTCGCCTCCTGCTCTGCAGCCTGGTTCCTACAGGACTGCTACTTGTGAGTGGCCCAGGAATTGGGGACCCCTGGTTTGATCTACTATACTTGCTACTTTTAATGTACAATAGTCAATAACTGGCAAGTCACAGTTTGAACTTACAATAAAGCCATAACAATGAAAACAGTGTTAGGCATATAAACCAATTAAATAGCTTGAGTACAGAGATCCACATAAAAAATAGATAATTGATGTGTCTGAAGACTCTTACAATTTGTGGAACATAATTGTTTACTAAATAGTGGGGTTATTGGGAAAATACTACATTCAAATTTCTTAGGATAGATTTAAAATTTCCAAATGAATTCAATTCCTAAATGTGACAAGCAAAACTTTTAACCTTTAGAAGAAAGAAAAAAGAATACTTTTGTTATCGGAGAGTAAGGACACAAAACTACAAATTACAAAAGAAATGTCTAACAATCGTTATCTTTAATCAAAAAAAATTTCTGCACAATAAGACTTCTTAAAGTTAAAACTGTAGAGTTTCATTGCTTTAAAAAATAATCAAAAGATTTGATAATAGTAAGTGTTGGCAGGGATGGGGAAGATAAAAATACTACTTTATTGAAAGTAAAAGAATGAATGAAAAAAAGGTTGCTCAAGGCTCATACACCATGGTAACATTCAAAGCCATATGATATATTGTTATAAATATATAGATGTATAGTATACAGTATATGCACATGCATGGGATAATACAGAATAATTAGTGTTAGGAATTCACATAACCAATGATGGAAAGGGTAATAAGCTAAGGCACCATAAGTTACATTTTATTTTTGTCCACAGTCTTAAAAAAATGGCAAAATACTAAGATTCTTAAAAAGGTGGATGGAGATTGTACTGTTGAACACTTCTCTGTTTATTTAACATATTTAAATGGTTCAATGTTATTTTCCAAAGTTTAATCTTTATGCAAATATGACAAGGAAATATTGAAAACAAAATGGTTCTTTGTTTTCTAAAGAAAATGTAAATACTATTTATTTAATACACATTTTTATATAAACATTTACTATATATATTTGACATTGGAGAGATCTAATCATGCTGCTTTTCTTAGTCCATTAAAAAATTACTATTAATTTTTGTCCATCTCATTGTGTACTATTTTGCTCAGGAGTAAATCATGAGCCTCACAGAAAATTCCTGGGGTACAGTGGAATAGTTTTAAGGAGTAAACATAATATAATTTATATTTTAAAATTGCTTATTTGACAGGAATGTGGAGAATAAACTGGCTGGGAACAAGGATAAAATTAAATGGATCAGAAAAGAGGCACTGGGTGTAAACAGGTCCAGAAATTATTAGTGCCTAGAATAAGGCAATGGCAGTGATCATGGCCAGGATGATAGAATTTGATATAATTTAAATTAGAAACAGAAGAAGAAGCCTCAAAGTTCTGCAAAAGGTCTGAATTTTCTCTGTAAAATAGCCTCCGCATAATAACATGCCCTAGAAGTTATTCATACATAGTGATGATGAAGTGGTTCAGGTTGTATCAGTTGTGTCACTTAAATACAGATAACCAAAAATGAGCATCCAGTTATGATTACTACTTTTTTTTTTTTTTTTTTTGAGACGGAGTTTCACTCTTGTTACCCAGGCTGGAGTGCAATGGCACTATCTTGGCTCACCGTAATCTCCGCCTCCTGGGCTCAGGCAATTCTCCTGCCTCAGCCTCCTGAGTAGCTGGGATTACAGGCCCGCGCCACCATGCCCAGCTAATTTTTTGTATTTTTAGTAGAGGCAGGGTTTCACCATGTTGACCAGGATGGTCTCGATCTCTTGACCTCGTGATCCACCCGCCTCAGCCTCCCAAAGTGCTGGGATTACAGGCGTGAGCCACCGTGCCTGGTCTATGATTACTACTTTTATTTCTTAACCCTTTTTGAAAAAAATATTAAATTGAATCAATACGTATTTAAAATCTTCTTCAAAGACACATAGCCTCCCCTCAACACAATCTGTCTTTTCTTGTAATTTTTCCTGAAGATTCACAGTCTTTGTTTAGAAAATTAATTTTTGCTGGTTATATTATTTAAATGATTGAAATAAGGGGCTATATTTTTGCTCCAATAATATACCCACCTTACTGTTGGTTTACTACCTTGCCCCTTCAACTATGAGACCCTTTAAGACAAATTGACTAAGTATCTTCCCATCATGAGCAAATAGGACTGTTCCTAGAATATATGATTACACAAAAATATGTATTAACTGAATAGTATTTATATTCCTTCTAGAAAACAACTAACCAATTTGTTTTCTGTATTTCCTTGTCATATTTGCAAACTGAAACTAGCAGCACATCAAAAAGCTAATAAGGATGAAACTTTGGAAAATAACATTTAATTATTTAAACAAGTTAAATAAACAATAATGTATCCAACATGTAAAAATCACCAGTACAATCTCCATCCGTATTTTTAAGAAGTTTATTATTTTGCCATATTTTAAAAAATATGGACAGAAATAAAATGTAATGTATGGCAAATAGCTCCTTATTCCACCAGGTTCACAACATGCCAAAGAAGATGTCTAGCAAACATTTTGAAGCTGTAGTTATTTTATTCTCATTCATCCCCTTGTATATGTCATGATGTTCTTGGGTTGCTCTTCATAATTTTCTTTCAAACTCCTTTCTTCAACAGCCAGCAGAAAGTGTCAGCCAGATTGTCTGCTTCTGTCCTCTGTGTCTACCTGGATTTGTGGGGGAGAAGTTTGGGTAGCTGGAAGACCAAGTGATTCTAAGTCTTTGGGGACTAAGATCCCTCTGATTAGTTTTGTAACATTCACCAATGGTTTTATTCAAAAAAATCAATTTAAGAGTTTCTTGCCTTATGCAGAACAGGGAAATAAAAAGATGAAGGCAAATAAACGTAAGTTTAATTACTTTGATAAAAGCAGGAAAAAATAGAAGATATTTTCACTTTCATCAAGAGTATGCCTTAGTGTTGTGACCTTCAACTGCTTTTTAAAATATATATATATATATATCTGCATGGAATTTTTTTAATGGGCATAATTTACAGCTCAGGAATTAGATTGTTCTATATACTCTGATGCTTAGAAATCTGGGGTGTCTGTTGTACTTACTGATGAACTTTTATGAGGTTTTTATTACTTTTCTATCATACAAAATGCTGTCATAAACAGTCTTGTGATGATATTTTCTTGTACTGTGAAGATGTAGAAAGGAAAACGCTGGATCAAATATATATATGCCTAACTGATTGATTGTAATAGATACCGGAAAATTAGCTGTCAGAGTTTATAACAATGCTCTCAGTTCCACCAGCAATACATAAGCATTGCTGTTTCTCTTCACCTTAGCAAACAAATATCAACTACCTTATTGCTGCTATGCAATGGGTTAAATCTATCTTTTTGAGTTTTAATTTTCCCTTCTCTAAGTTGGGGCATCTTTTTCAGCATTTAAATAAATATATGAGTTCTCTGTACCGATAACTGATCTTCAAATGTTTTACTGTTTTCTTCCTGATCCCCCAGCTCCCTTTTACCCTTCTTCCCTTAATTTCTTTATTCCATTATTTTGTGTTTTTCTTAATCAATTTTAGTTGTTTTTTTTAATCAATTTCAACTTTTATTTCATTTTCCACGTGCAAGTTTGTTAGTAAGGTGTATTGTTTAGTGCTGAGGTTTGGGGTGTAGATGATACCATCCACCCCAATAGTGAGCATAGTAGCAAATAGGGAGTTTTTCAGCCCATGTTGCCCCCACTTTTTAGTCGTCTTTAGTAGCAATTGTTCCCATCTTTGTGTTTGTGTGTACTCAGCACTTAGCTTCTACTTTTAAGTGAGAATGTTCGGTGTTTTGTTTTTCTGTTCCTGCATTAATTTGCTTAGGAGAATGGCCTCCAGCTGCATCCATGTTGCTGCAAAGGACATGTTTTCCTACTTTTTGATGGGTGCATAGTATTCTTTGGTGTATACGTACCACCTATTTCTCACAAAAATTCCTCATAAAATCCACCGCGGATAACCACGTGGGTTGATTCCATGGTTTTGCTGTTGTGAATAGTGCCATGATGAACTTAGCAGTGCATCTGTCTTCTTGGTAGAACAACTTATTTTCCCTTGGCTCTACATCCAGTAATGGGATTGCTGGGTTGGATGGTAGTTCTGTTTTTAGTTCTTTCAGAATTCTCTACATAGCTTTCCACAGTGGCTAAGCTAATTTCCATTTCCACCAACAGTGTGTAAGCATTCCCTTTTCTCTGTAGGCTTGCCAGACTCTTGTTTTTTGACTTTTTGTTAATAGCCATTCTGACTGGTGTGAGATAATGTCCCAATGTGGTTTTGATTTGCATTTCTCTGCTGATTGGTGATTATTAATGGGTTTTCCTGTTTATTGGCTGCTTGTATGTCTTTTTTTAAGAAGTGTTTGTTCATGTCCTTTGCCCATTTTTAATGGGTTTGTTTTTTATTTGCTTAATTTCCATGTAGATACTGAATATTTGTCTTTTGTTGGATCCATAGTTGGTAAATATCTTCTCCCATTCTGTAGGTTGTCTGTTTATTCTGTTGAATGTTTCCTTTGCTGTGCAGATGCTGTTTAGTTTACTTAGATATCACTTGCTAATTTTTATTTTTGTTGCACTTGCTTCTGGGGACTTGGCCATAAATTATTTCCTAAGGCTGATGTTGAGAAGAATGTGTTCTAGGCTTTCTTTAAGGATATTTATAGTTTGAGGTCTTATATTTATGTCTTTAATCCATCTTTAGTTAATTTTTGTATGTGGTGAAAACTAAGTGTCCAGTTTCAATCTTTTTACATGTAGCTAACCAGTTATTCCAGTACCATTTGTTGAATAGAGTCCTTTCTCTGTTGCTTATTTTTGTCAGCCTCACAGGAGATCAGATGATTTTAGGTGTGCAGCTTTATTTCTGGAATCTATTTTCTGTTCCATTAGTTTTGGATCAGTTACTATGCTGATTTGATTACTATGATCTTATAATATAGTTCGAGGTTGGATAATGTCGTGCCCTGGCGTTGTTCTTTAGTAAGAATGTTATCTATTTGCTTATGATATATTGAAACCTCTTCCAGTTTGAAATATTTTTGTTATAGGGGGTTACATGTAATTATTTAATTTGTGTATAGTAAATTTACATTTCCTTTTTTTATATAATAACATTTATCAATATTTACTTTCATTACTAATGGCTTTTACATTTTATATATACCAAGTTGTATTCACCAAAGCATAGGATTTCTTTTAAAATTTCATTTGTGATGATTTATCTTCAGAAGTAAGAAAAAGGTGTATTGTATGCAGGCATGATTTTTTAAAGAATGTCAATGTGTTACTTTCAGTTTGAATATAGAAAGAAAAAAGATATACTACATACTAAAGTTCAGAATACAGTGTTTTATTTTTTTACAGGAATACCATTTGAGATAAATTGGTAACAATGCTTTACCATTAAAATTTAATTTCTAAGTATGTCTTGCTTTAATCAGAACAGTGTACTAATGAACACAAAAAGGATATTAACTTAGCCATGTCTTTACTGAAGAGGGGTGCTGGCTTCTAAAATTATACCCAATTTGGAATGATCAAAGAGAGAATATGTGGTAGGGCCACCTCTGCTTTCTTCTTCTCCTGAACAAATAGAAAAGCTCTTCTTTTTTCTTTTCTTTTTGTTATTTTTTTTTTTTGAGTGACTTGTATTAAAGTTTCTCATTTTAGATAATATGTGTATCTTGGATACAGATGAATAAATCAACAACTCTTTTAATCCCAATAGCTAATTTGGTGACCATCTGGTATAACCAGTTAACAAACATTCAATTCCTGTGTAAGAAGAAAACATTTTAGAGATATGAAAGATAGCAAGGATTAAAAGCTTATTTTAAAATACACTTGGTATATCTAATCTAATAGGAATTCCAAACAGAGGTATATCAAGTCATTCATACAGATTCTTCTTTACATTTTGATCTATTTTACTACATTGCCTATAATTTCATGTGGAGTAGACAGCACTCTTTTATCCAAGTAATTCTATAGCTGAATATGTCTCCCTTCCTTCATAGGTAAAAGGAAAAAGGCTAATGGAACACATTTTTAAAAGTATAATATAAACAACAACATCTTTTTAAAGCCTAACAAATTCTGCAAAGTAATAATATAAATCAATCTAATTAAGGCAGAAAAATAACCACAAATTATTTAATTTATAATTTTAAATTTATATTTTAAGGATTTTAAAAGCAGCCATTCTTCACTTTTTTAAATGAAGAAAACCAGCTGCAACTCCACAGCAATTAACATGTGGTTATATATTAGTTAAGATCTTTAATGTGTAGATATTTCTGCACAGGCATGAGAGTACATGTACAAACACAATATTGCACTTACTTGAATTCCTTTTTGGTATTTTTCCAGGTAAAATACAAATAGAATGGTATATAATCTCTAGAAAACACAGATAAACTGAACTTTCTCTTGACACAACCTCTTGTTTTTCATTCAGTATACCAGCTGTTTGTCCTCTTTACAGAGGAAATAACTGTTATGATTCTGCTGTATGTCTTTCTAGGCATTGTAAAAGCATTTTTATTAATTTATGTATTCATTTTATTAATATTTGAAAGGGTTATATTTTTAAAATAAACGATGATATAAATTATTATAAAATTTGCTTTTCCACTTAATAGTATATCTCAGATATTTTTTATGTCAGTATATCTCATTTTACCCTATTTATTTTAATTTCTGTGTATTATTCAATTGTATGAATGTAATTTTTTATCTACTGATATTCCCAGTAGATAAAAAATAAAGTATGCTTTTAATTTATTTTAAATTGTTTCTCTATTATAAAATGTGGCAATTAAATACATTATAAAGGTATTTTGATAGGTTTAAATGCATCTCTTAGTGGTCTGTACCAATGAGAGTATTATGTTCCTACAGTTTTATCAACTAGTTAAATTTCTCAACCTGACAGAGAAACACTACTATTTGCTATGAATTTATTTGGTGGTGTCACTTCTAGAGAAGTAAAAAATATTTTCAGATATTTATGGGAAGTACATATTTTTTGCTAGCAATTTCCCTTCATATACTTTGGCCTATTATTCTATTATCTTGTTTTGTCTTTTTTCTTACTGATTAGTGTAATTTTTTTCCAATGTAACATTCTGAATATTAATCATTTTCTATTATAATGTTGGAAATATTTGTCTTCCAGTTGGTAACTTGAATTTGAAATTTATGTCGGATTCTTATTTATAAAAAGGCAGTCAATTTTTCAACATGTTTCTGTCAAGATTTTTTTTTTTTTTTTTTGCTGTTATTTTATGGTTTCCAGCAAAGCTATCAATACTTATTTTATTCTAAGAATTATATAATTTTGCTTTTCTTTAGCATGTGGTTGTTTAATTAATCTGAAAGTTTATTTTAAGAATGACAAAGAACATAAATTAACATTATTTTTTTCAAAATTTGTAGCCAGTTATCCCAACATTAGATATATAATTTTTTTCTTTTTCATTGATTAGAAATGTTCCTTCACAAATTATCAAAATCACTTTCTCTGCTTTTTAAGTAATTAATTTATTTGAGAACTAATAGACAGTTGTAATAACTAGGACATTTTACTTTGCTTCAGTAGGTAATGACATAATTCACCTTCATTATAATTACAAATAATCATTTTTTAGTATATTATTCAAAATCACTTTTCAAATTATTTTACTATGTATCATAAGATACTTTTGGTCTAGGAATATGAATGGCATTATAGGGAGGATATTTTACAAAATAATACAGAAATGCTGAAGGGAAAATGATGCCCTAAATCAAATTGTATTCAACTTATTTAGCTGACACTCAACATTTTTTTAGGAAAATGAACATTTAATCAAGATTTTGGTCAGGTCGGATACACCAAAATAAGGCTAACTTGTTACCAAAACTGGTTTATTAGAATTCTGAAATACAGCATAGGTTTCTCTTTTTACTGTGCTTTCCCCACAATAAAGTCTGTTATAACATTTGTCTGTCACCACCGAGTGGTGATGCCCAATAAAAATATAATGCAAGCCACATATGTCATTTAAAATTTACTGGTAACCAGATTTTAAGAATTGAAATGAAAAAAGTAAATATTAAATAACATTATATATAACTTACATTTCCGAAATACTTTAATATGTAATCACTGTAAAATATTAATGAGATCACTGACATTATTTTTCTTATGTTAAGCTTTTGAATTCCAGCATGTTTTATAGCATATCTCAGTCCAGGCTAATATCAAGAGCTCAATACTCACAAGTGTCTATAGGCTACCTGCCATATTGGAAAGTACTAGAGTTTTAGCATCTTTTTTATTCTGTGTATCTAGTCAATAACTATATAATCTACTGAACTATTTACTAGAAGTACATTCATATGCATGTACATAAAACTGTATACTTTGTGGACTATTCCTAATGGCAGTTAAATAGCCAATGTTTAATAATTTATTTAAGTATGCATACTAAAGATATAGCATAACGTAAGTGATGCAGAAAATTGGATGTTAATATCATCTCTTCGTTTTAAAAACCACACGTGAGTATATGTTTTTAGAGTAATTTGGTCTTGTGTGTGATACCTACCAGTGAATCATCCTAGATGTGAATTATTCCTTACAATTTTGTTTTAGTTTCTAGTAACTCCTAAATAGCTCAAATATATTTTTAACAATTTCTTATTTTTCTTTCATTCAGATTTTTTCTTACATTAATATCTTTTGAGCACATGCAAAATATCTTATAAAATGTTACTCTGCATTATCATGTCTAGCTATTAAAATGTAAGATTGGCCAGGCATGGTGGGTCATGCCTATAATCCCAGCACTTTGGGAGGCCGAGGCAGGTGGATCACAAAGTCAGGAGATCGAGACCATCCTGGCCATAGTGAAAACCTGTCTCTACTAAAATACAAAATATTAGCCATTTGTGGTGGTACGCGTCTGTAGTCCCAGCTACTCAGGAGGCTGAGGCAAGGGAATTTCTTGAACCTGGGAGTTGGAGGTTTCAGTGAGCCGAGATCGCACCACTACACTCCAGCCTAGCAACAGAGCAAGACTCCATCTCAAAAAAAAAAAAAAAAAAAAAAAAAGGTAAGATCATACTGGCAAAAATAGATGATAAATGTATCATTCTGCACATGTATTCCAGAACTTAAAGTATGAAAGAGAAAGAAAGAAAAAAAAGGAAAGAACGAATGAAAGAAAGAAGCCTTGTGATTCTAAAATGCCAGCCAATTCAGTCTCATGGTGTCAAAGCCCAGATGTGTTCAGCAAATAAAATCCAGTTAAGTACCATGTATTACTGCAATAGGTCTAAAGGCTAGGAATAAGTGCAATATCTATAATTTTAAAATTCTTGTTACAGTTCCTTATAAATTTGGACATGAATCTAACTTATTATTCAAAAGTTCTACTTATGATTTTTTCCCCAAAATAAATAAAAACACATGTCCATAACAAGATTTGTACAGAATTTCAGATTTTTTTATTTGCATAGGGAAAATCAATCTAACAACCCAAATATTCATCAATATTTGAGATACTACTAACAATAAGAAAAAAATACTGATAATGCAATACAGCACTGATAAATCTCAAGAACATTACTTCAAGCAAAAGAATTCAGACACTGAAGGGAACACATCATGTAATCTACATGAAGATCAGCAAAGACAAAACTAACCTATGTGAATAGTAACCAGAAGGATTCTTTTCTTTGGAACAAGGGGACTGACTGAAGAGGGACATGAAGGGAGTTTCTGGGATGATGAAAATGTTGTATTGTAACCAGTATATTGATTGGTCAAGATGTATTCCTTTGTCAAAACTCACTAAACTAAAATAAACATTTAAAATCTGTACATTCGATTGTAAAAATAAGTTAATAAAAATACTATTTATTGGATAGAACATGAGTATCTACTATTCAGTGATACATTTAATTGCATACTATTGAGTGAAAAAATATAATTATTAATCCACATAACAACATGGATTAATCTTAAAGCCATGTAGCTAAGAAAAAGAAAACAGTCTGACAAGGTTATATACTAATGAGTATATTTCTATGACTGGGCAAGGCAAACTATAGACATGAAAAATAGATCAGTGCTCAGAAGCTTGGAGAGAAGGGAGGATTAAACTGATGAAGCAAGCACAGAGGAAATTTTAGGCTGTGAAACTCCTTAGTGTGATACTGTAGTAGTAGATTATAACACTATGTATTTATCATAACCCATAGAACTGTAGAGCAAATTTAATCAGGAGACCCTGTAATGGAATGTAGACTTAACAATAACTCTAACTGTATTACACATGCATAACAACCTGAATTAAGAGGTTAAAGCAAGAAAGGACGGCTGATCTAAGTCCCTTTTGAAATGCGCGGACACCGTGGAACTAAAGATACAGAAAAATGTAAGTACTGTGGTCTTGCTGGTAAAGTTGTTTCTCACAGGGGCACTAGCTAAAAATTCTGAAAGCACTATGCATGTGATGATGATTGAACAAACAAAATAATAGATGGGGAATGGTGGAAGCTGCCTTTTTTGCTGTTATAATCCAAGATTACAGACAAATAAAAGGGAATGGCTAAAATGATTAGAGTTGGAGGTACAAAAAAAGCAAGCACAAAACAGAAAAATGATGGAGGAATTGAGGAACAAAATATGACATAGAGAAAACAGAGCAAAATAAAAAAGTAACTTCTTCCTTTTCAGTAATCACTTGAAGTTTAAATGGGTTAAACCCTTGAATTTAAAGACAGATTTGCAGAATGGATTTTTTAATATGATCCATTATTAGGAAACTCACATTAGATCCAAAGACGCAGTAGGTTAAAATGGAAAAAAATGTAAAAATAACTCTATAAAATAGTAATCAGAAGAGAGTTGGGGTAGTTTTTAGGCAATATAGACTTTGCATCAAGTATGTTTACAAGAGACAAGGACATAAGTAAGTACAAGAACATATTGATAAAAAGGTTACCCAAACAGAATGATAAAACAAGTATAAATATATACCCACCAAATGAAAGATCTTCAAAATATAAGAACTGATAAATGTATGAATTAATGAAGTTCTCACAGGCTAACCAAGAAAAAGAAAAAGAAACAAACAAACGAACTATATATGGAATATTATGAGTCATCAACACAGATCCCTTGTTTATCCCAAGAATACTAAGACAATCTTATGAAAAATTCTATAACCACAAATTTGATAGCATAGATGAAATAGACCAAATTCTTTTTTTCTTTTTTCTTTTTTTGAGACAGAGTTTCGCTCTTGTTACCCAGGCTGGAGTACAATGGCGCTATCTTGGCTCACCGCAACCTCCGCCTCCTGGGTTCAGGCAATTCTCCTGCCTCAGCCTCCTGAGTAGCTGGGATTACAGTCACATGCCACCATGACCAGCTAATTTTTTGTGCTTTTAGTAGAGACGAGGTTTTGCCATGTTGACCAGGATGGTCTCGATATCTTGACCTCATGATCCACCCACTTCGGCCTCCCAAAGTGCTGGGATTACCGAGCATGACCCACCGCGCCCGGCCCCTAGCGGGGCCAAATTCTTAAACTAAAACTCACTCAAGAGAGATAAATAACTTGAATAACACTGTGGAGATATCCTTACATGTTAAGCTAAATATAGAGGGATACATGAGTGTAGACAAAAATGCAGGTATATTTACATACCCAGGTTATTCCACATGCATATATATTTTGAGACTCTGTTTGCCAAGTGGGCCTAGAAAAAGGAGTAAAAGAGCAATGAGTGTTCCCAGTGCTCAGATCTTGATTTCTAATAACATACTCCAACAAAAGCAACCAAGAGAAATGATTGAATTCTTGGGTAGGGGCAGGGAATATATAAGACAAACCAACACCATCTTGCAGAATCAAAAAGGAAATGCTCAAAAAAACTGCAACCAATCGGGAACTGATTGTATAGAACTGGTATTATTCTTGTTTAAATGTTTGGTTGAATTTAGTAGTACAACCATCTGTGTCTAGTGTTCTTTTTCTTAGTAGATTTTTAATTTATTCACTAGACACAGGGTTACTTATTTATTTCTCTTGAGTGAGTTTTGGTTTAAGAATTTGATCTATTTCATCTATGTTATCAAATTCGTGGTTATAGAATTTTTCATAGGATTGTCTTAATATCCTTGAAATATACAAGGATCTGTATTGATGAATCTTATTGTATTCCTGATATAGGTCATTTGTTTCTTTCCTTTTCTTTTTTCTTGGTTAGCCTGTGACAAGTTCATCAATTCATATATTTATCAGTTCATATATATATATAGACAGATAGATATAGATATAGATATATTATACTTTAAGTTCTAGGGTACATGTGCAAAACATGCAGGTTTGTTACACAAGTATGCACCTAATATGGTGGTTTGCTGCATCCATCACCCCATCATCTACATTAGCTATTTCTCCTAATGCTATCCATCCCTTATCTTTCCACTCCCTGCTATCCCTCTCCTAGTCCTCCACTCCCTGACAGGCCCCGGTGTGTGATGTTCTCCTCTGTGTCCATGTGTTCTCATTGCTCAACACCCACTATGAGTGAGAACATGTGGTGTTTGGTTTTCTGTTATTGTGTCAGTTTGCTGAGCGCGAGGGTTTCTAGCTTCATCCGTATCCCTGCAAAGGCCATGAACTCATTCTTTTTATGGCTGCATAGTATTCCATGGTGTATATGTGCCACATTTGCTTTATCCCGTCTATCATTGATGGGCATTTGAGTTGGTTCCAAGTCCTTACTATTGTGAACAGTGCTACAATAAACATATGTCTGAGTGTGTTTTTATAATAGAATGATTTAGAATCCTTTAGGTATATACCCAGTAATGGGATTGCCGAGTCAAATGGTATTTCTAGTTTTAGATCCTTGGGGAATCAGCACATTGTCTTCCACAATGGTTGAACTAATTTACACTCCCACCAACAGTTTAAGAGTGTTCCTATTTCTCCACATTTTCACCAGTATCAGTCATCTCCTAATTTTTTAATGATCACCATTCTAACTGGCATGAGATGGTATCTCAATGTGGTTTTGATTTGCATTTCTCTAATGACCAGTGATGATGAGCTTTTTTTCATGTTTGTTGACTGCATAAATGTCTTCTTTTGAGAAGTATCTGTTCATATCCTTTGCCTACCTTTTGATAGGATTGTTTTTCTGTTGTAAATTTGTTAAAGCTCTTTGTAGATGCTGGATATTAGTCCTTTGTCAGATGGGTAGATTGCAAAAAATTTTCCTGTTCTGTTACTTGCCTGTCCACTCTAATTATAGTTTCTTTTGCTGTACAAAAGCTCTTCAGAGTAATTAGATCCCATTTGTACATTTTGGTTTTAGTTGCCATTGCTTTTGGTGTTTTAGTCATGAAGTTCTTGCCCATGCCTCTGTCCTGAATGGTATTGCCTAGGTTTTCTTCCAGGGAGTTTAGGGTGTTAGGTCTTATGTTTAAATCTTTAATCCATTTGCAGATCATTTTTGTATAAGGTGTAAGCAAGGGATCCAGTCTCAGCTTTCTGCATATGGCCAGTCTGTTTTCCCAACACCATTTATTAAATAGGAAATCCTTTCTCTGTTGCTTGTTTTTGTCATGTTTGTCAAAGATCAGATGGTTGTCAATGTGTGGTGTTCTTTCTGAGGCCTGTGTCCTGTTACATTGCTCTATTTCTCTATTTTGATACCAGTACCATGCTGTTTTGATTACTGTAGCATTATAGTATAGTTTGAAGTCAGATAGTGTGATGTCTCCAGCATTTTTTTTTTTTCATTTAGGATTGTCTTGGTTATGTAGGCATTTTTTTGGTTCTATATAAAATTTAAGGGCTTTTTTTTTTTTTCCAATTCTGTGAAAAAAGTCAATGGTAGCTTGATGGGGATAGCATTGAATCTATAAATTGCTTTGGGTGGTATGGCAACTTTCACAATATTCATTCTTCCTAACCATGAGCACAGAATGTTTTTCTATCTGTCTGTGTTCTCTCTTATTTCCTTGAGCAGTGGTTTGTAGTTCTTCCTGAAGAGATCTTTCACATCCCTTGTTAGTTGTATTCCTAGGTATTTTATTCTCTTTGTAGCAACTGTGAATAGGAGTTCACTCATGATTTGACTCTCTGTTTGTCTATTACTGGTGTATAAGAATGCTTGTGATTTTTGCACATTGATTTTGTATCCTGAGGCAATGCTGAAGTTGCTTATCAACTTAAAGAGATTTTGGGCTGAGACAATGGGATCTTCTAAATATACAATCATGTAGTCTGCAAATAGAGACAATTTGACTTCCTCTTTTCCTAATTGAATACCTTTATTTCTTTCTCTTGCTTGATTGCCCTGGCCAGAACTTCTCACTCTGTGTTGAATAAGAGTGGTGAGAGAGGGCATCCTTGTCTAGTGCCAGGTTTCAAAGGGAATGCTTCTAGTTTTTGCCCATTTAGTGTATTATTGGCTGTGGGTTTGTTATAAATAGCTCTTGTTATTTTGAGATATGTTTCATCAATATCTAGTTTATTGAGAGTGTTTAGTATAAAGGGCTGTTGAATTTTGTTGAAGGCCTTCTCTGCATCTATTGAGATAATCATGTGGTTTTTGTCATTGGTTCTGTTTATGTCATGTATTACATTTATAGATTTGCATAAGTTGAATCAGCCTTGCATCCCAGGGATAAAGCTGACCTAATCATGATGAATTGGCTTTTGATGTGCTGTTGGATTTGCTTTGCCAGTATTTTATTGAGGATTTTCACATCAATGTTCATCATGGATATTGGTCTGAAATTTTCTTTTGTAGTTGTGTCTGTGACGGGTTTTGCTATCAGGATGATGTTGGTCTCACGAAATGAGTTAGGGAGGATTCCTTCTTTTTCTATTGTTAGGAATAGTTTCTGTTTGTACTTCTGGTGAATTTGGCTGTTGGACCATCTGGTCCTGGACAGTTTTTGATTGGAAGCCTATTAATTGCTGCCTCAATTTCAGACCTTGTTATTGGTCTATTCAGGGCTTCAACTTCTTCCTTGTTTAATCTTTGGAGGGTGTAAGTGCCCAAGAATTTATCCATTTCTTCTAGATTTACTGATATATTTGCATAGAGATGTTTATAGTATTCTCTGAGGGTAGTTTGTATTTCTGTGGGATCAGTAGTGATATCCCCTTTATCTTTTTCATTGCATCTATTTGATTCGTCTCTATTTTCTTCTTTATTAGTCTGGTTAGTGGTCTATTTTGTTGATCTTTTCAAAAAACCAGCTCCTGGATTAATTGATTTTTTGAAATGTTTTTTGTGTCTCTGTCTCCTTCAGTTCGGACAAAACAATTATTTGAGTATGACTGTGCTTCTCCCTCTGGAACAGCGTCCAAGGTTGCACACTAGGAATGCAGGCTGCTATCTGCACGTCTCTGGCAGGGCAGGTGAGTGGAGTGGAGTAACGGCAAGTGAAAATACCACTAAGCTTTCCTTCTGTCTTTAAGTTGCCGTGTTCTTAATTCAACATGTACTTGCCTGCAGTCAATTTTTGACTGTTTCCTAGATATATGGCAAAGTTGACATATCTGATAACTTTTGTCAGTTTTTCTTCCATTTTTCCAGGTGTCTGTGGATGGTGAGCCTGTGGAGTTACCTATCCCACCATTTTTGTTAATCCCATCCTTTCATTTCTTTTTGATTCTTTCTCATTTTTATCTCTTTCTCTTACATAACCAATCTGTTGCATTTTATCTACTTTTCCCATTAGATCCATTACCATATTAATTAGGGTTATTTTGAATTACCTGTTTGGTAATTACTACATCTGTGTCATATCTGAGTTTTGTTCTGATGCTTGCTTTGTGCCTTCAGACTTTTTTTTCTTGCACTTATAATCCCCTGTTCTTTTTTGTTGTTGTTGAAAGCTGAGGATATTAAACTGGCTAATAGGGAGTGAAGTTTAGAAGCCATTAGAATAAGGATTTATGTTAATCTGGCTCGGAATTGTTCTGTTTTTAATGTTTGCTAAAACAATAGGTGCCAGAAGCTTAACATTCCTTTAGTGTTCTTGTTTTTGTCTCTCCCCTTGCCTTGTTTACTCCCCTTTGTACTTCTTTTCAGAAACAGTCTGTGTCCTGCAAGTCTTTCAACTGTAATCCACTGTTGTTAGACTTGTTGGAAGCTTGTTGATCTGGCAGTAGGATGTGGCGGAGGGGGACATTCAATAATCTTTCGAATAAGTTTCAGCGCTTTATCAGGCCTGTTTATCAAGGCTGTAGCCTTCACAAGTATTTTCTATTCCACATCCCGGGGTGTAGTATACTCTCCTGTCTTTTTCCTCCTTAGCTATAGTGTTTTTAAGTTATTTCTTGAAGTTCTGTCATCTAGAGTGTCAGGTCTCTATATGCAAGCCTGGAGCCTGAAAGTCTGAAGTCCTGCTTGCAGCTGCTGATCCTCTCCCACCCCTGCCTGCATTCACCATTGTCCCTGATCACCCAGTGGAGCTTCCCAGTCAAGCCCCTCACCCAACTCTGACATCTTAACTGTTCTTATGATAATGTGAATACCTCTCACCCAACCCTGCCATCTTAACTGTTCTCACGATAATGTGAATACCTCTCAACCATCCTGCCATCTCACCCCCAGCCTCTGTTGTAACTGAATTTGTGGTCATGTATACTCCTTGCCCCTACCCCCAAACACTGTAACTGATCTTAATCTGCAACACCACCATCCCCCAAAAACTACTCTAACCTATAAAGCGAATTCCCCCACCTTACCCTCTTCGCCTATCCTTTCTCAGATTCAGCCTGCTTGCACCCAAGCAAGAAGTACAATGGCCTTGTTGCCCACACAAAGCCTGCTTGGAAGAGCTCTTTATTAAATGCATTTAATGTTCAGTACTATTGGACACACATAACAGACTGTGTCTTCCTCCACATTCTCCCCCACCCCCACTTAGATGTAACAGAAAGACTGGAATGTACAAGGTTAGGGCAGAACTCCTTTCTCTCATTTGTGATGTCATTTTAGAGTTTCTCTTGGTGAATTTCCCCCATATATGAGGCCTTTCTAATTCCTAGGATTTAGTCAAGAAGGGTTTCAGGATGTCTAATCTACCCTTCTCCTTGCTGGTGATGGAAAAACCAAACTTTAAAATATTTTATTCTGAACCAGTATGAATGACCATAGCTTAGGGAATAGTCTTAAGAGGGCTTAATAAGATGCAGCCAAAGCAATTAGCTTTGGTTTTATACATTTAGGAGTTATAGAAAATGAGATTATAAACTTATGGAAGATATACATTGATTCGACCCAAAAAGGCAGGACATTTCTACGTGGGGGCTTACATTTCATAGGTGGAATCGAGGACTTTCTGATTGGCAATTGGTTGAGAGAGTTAAGCTTTATCTAAAGACATATAGTCAGTAGAAAGTAATGCTTGAGTTAAGATTAGTGGGGTTGTGAAGGCTCGATTAATCTGTTCTTCCATTTTTATAAAGAAAATACCTGACTGGGTGTGGTGGCTCACACCTGTAATCCCAGCACTTTGGGAGGCTAAGATGCATGAAACACCTGAGGTCAGGAGATTGAGACCAGTCTGGCCAACATGGTGAAACCCCGTCTCTACTAAAATACAAAAATTAACCAGGTGATGTGGTATGCACCTGTAATCCTAGCTACTTGGGAGGCTGAGGCAGGAGAATTGCTTGAACCCAGTAGCTAGAGGTTGCAGTGAGCCAAGATTATGCCACTGCACTCCAGCCTGGACAACAGAGCCAGACTTTGTCTCAAAAAAAAAAAAAAAAAAGAAAAAGAAAAAGAAAAAAAAAATACCCAAGACTGGATAATTTATTTATTTTTTTAAAAAAGAGGTGTAATTGACTCACAGTTCTGAAAGCTGTACAGGAAGCATAGTGGATTCTGCTTCTGGGGAGGTGTCAGGAAGCCTCTAATCATGGCAGAAAGCAAACAGGAAGAGAGGCATCTCACATGGCAGGCACAGAGGCAAGAGAAAGAATGGGGAGGTGTCATACACTTCTAAATGGCCAGATCTCATGAGAATGAAGTACCAAAGAGAATGGTGGTAAACCATTCATGAGAAATCCACTGTCGTAATCCAGTAACAGCCCACCAGGTTCTCCAACATCAGGGATTACAATTCAATGTGAAATTTGATGGTGCTGCAGATTTAAACCAAATTATTCCACTTTCCTGCTCCCCTACGTCTCATGTCCTCATATTGCAAAATGCAGTCATGCCTTTCCAACAGTCCTCCAAAGTCTTAACTCACTTCAGCATTAATCTAAAATCCAAAGTCTCATCTAAGACAAGACTAGCCTCTTCTGCCTATGAACCTGTAAAAATTAGAAAAAAAAAATAGCTATTTCCAAGATACAAGGCGGGTAGAGGCATTGGGTAAATGCTCTCATTCCAAAAGGGAGAAATTCATCAAAAGAAAGGGGCAATAGGCCCTGTGCAAGTCCAAAATCTAACAGGACAATCATTTAATCTTAAAGTTCAAAAATAATCTCCTTTAACTTCATGTCCCACATCCAGGGCACACTGATGTGAAGGGTGGGCTCCAAAGTCCTTGAAAAGCTCTGTCCCTGTGGCTTTGCTGGGTTTGCCCCTGAGGTTGCTCTCATGGGCTGGCTGACATTGAATGCCTGTGGCTTTTCCAGGCACAGGGTACAAACTGCTGGTGGATCTACCATCCTAGATTCTGGAGGATGATAGTGCCTATCTCATAGCTCTGCTAAACAGTATCCCAGTGAGGACTCTGTGTGGGGTCTCTAATTCCGCATTTCCCTTCTGTGCTACCTTAGTAGAGGTTCTTTGTGAGGGCTCCACCCCAGTCAGTGGC
The DNA here is from genome assembly GCF_049354715.1 of Callithrix jacchus. Classification (NCBI taxonomy): domain Eukaryota; kingdom Metazoa; phylum Chordata; class Mammalia; order Primates; family Cebidae; genus Callithrix; species Callithrix jacchus. Next base: position 33,417,237 of record NC_133504.1, read on the forward strand.
CTGGGGACCCAGGCTCTTCCATACTTCCTCTTAAATTTAGGTAGTGGCTCCCAAGCCTCAACTCTTATTCTCTGTATACCCACAGGCTTAACACCACATGGAAGTCACCAAGGCTTTTGGCTTGCATCCTCTGAAGCAGCAGCCCAAGGTATACCTGGGCCCCTTTGAGCCACAGGTGAGGCTGAAGCAACTAGGAGGTGGGTAGCAGTGTCCTGGGGCTCCACAGGGGAGCAATGCCCTGGGCCTGGCCCATGAAACCATTCAGTTCTCCTAGGGCTCCAGGCCTGCAATGGAAGGGGTTGTCATGAAGGCTTCTGAAATGCCTTTAAGAGCTTTCTCTATTGTTCTGGCTATTAGCCTTGGCTTTTTACTCATGTAAAATTCTGTAGCCTGCTTGAATTCCTCACTTGACAATGTGCTTTCCTTTTTTACCACATGGCCAGACTGAAAATTTTTCTAACTTTTATGCTCTCCTTTCCCTTTAAATATAAGTTCCCACTTTAGGTCATTTCTTTGCTCAGGTATATAAGTGTAGGCTGTTGGAAGCAGCCAGACCACATCTTGAACACTTTGCTGCTTAGAAATTTATTCTGCCAGATACCCTAAATCATCACAAGTTCAGAGTTCTACAGATTCCTAGGGCAGGAACACAGTGCAGCCGGGTTCTTTGCTAAAGAATAATACACATGAGCTTTGCTGCATTTCCCAATAAGTTCCTTGTTTCTGTCTGAAACCTCGGCAGCCTGGACTTCACTGTCCATATCACAATCAGCATTTTGGTCACGCTCCTTCAATGAGCCTCTGGGATGTTTCAAACTTTCCTTCATCTTCTTATCTTCTTCTGAACCTTTCAAACTCTTCCAACCACCTCTGCCAGTTACATAGTTTCAATGTCGCTTCCACTTTGTTAGGTCTCTTTATAGGAGTACCCCACCTCTCAGTACCAATTTTCTGTATTAGCTTGTTGTCACATTGCTATTAACTTAAAAACATACCTGACACTGGGTAATTTATAAAAAAAGAGGCTTAATTGGCTCACAGTTCTACAGGTTGTACAGGATACAGAATGGCTTCTGCTTTGGGGGAGGCCTCAGGAAGCTTTAAACCATGGTGCAAAGCAAAGGGGGAGCAGGGCATCTCACATGGCAGGAGCAGGAGCAGGAGAGAGAATACTAGGGAGGTGTGACACACTTTTAAATGACCAGATCTCCTGAGATCTCACTATCACGAGGACAGTACCAAGGGGATGGTGTTAAACCATTTACAAGAAATGTACTCCCGTGATCCAATCACTTCCCACAAGGCCCCATCTCCAACACTGAGGATTACAGTTCAAGGGACACAAATCCAAACCATGTTCATGACAAGACTCTTGTTATGTCAATAAAGCCTGCCAAGTCGGATCTGCAGACTCTGGCCAAGCAACGGATGAAAAAGTTCACAGACACAGGTGTTTCTCCTGTGAGAATGAGGGGCTAGGGGACCCCATGGCTTACATACTCCAAAGAGGAAGTCTGGAGATCCAGCCCCCATATGCTAAAGATGCTAGTATTTATTTCAGAATAGATTTAATGGCAAAGGTCTTGAGCAAACGCCATTTTGTGGGTAATTAACATTGTCAACCCCTTGAGTAGAGAGTAGTCATACACATGGATGATCAAAGGTTGGTTTCCAGGGAAAATAGGTAAACAAGCTGTTTAGATAAACTCCTCTATATTCCCTTGTTATCTGCTCTTTGCTTTTAGCTCAAGGTAGGCGGATTAGGCTGCCTTCAGCCATAAACCTTTACCAAAGCTTTTTCAAATCCTTCTGGCCTTTCAAGAAGATTTGCTTCTTTCCTGTAATTTTTCTCACCACCCTGACCAATCTCCTACCAAAGCTTCAATAGTTAGCAGACTTCAGAGACAATATGGCAAATCTCTCTTTTTGGAATTTAAAAGGTCAGATTCTTAGTTAATCTTGCCTAGACCCAGGAAAGGCTTGGCCACATTAATAGAGACTCTACTGATACAAATTTACACCCACAAAAGATGGTTTTACAGGGTCATTTCAAAATATGTCAAAAAATATATTTGAGGGTAAAATACTTTTATTTTCTTCAAAGCCTACTTTCTGTCATGTGATGCTATACCAGTCAGGTTGGGATTTGGTATCCTCTTGCCACAAAGAGTCTGTTTTGTCAATCTTATGAGATCTATTTAAAGGTTAATGCTGGTCAATCATGACTAAATGTTAAAAGATTATAATGAGGCATGTCAATCTCCCTTCTTCTAGTGGCCAGCAATTCAGTTTTTTAGGTTTCTCTGGAGTCCTCTTGGCCAACAGGGGCTCTGTGCAGTCATTTGGGGGATTTAGGATTTAATTTTTTGTTTACGTATTCCCACTTTATGACAAGATTTGCTAGAGGCAGCGTCAATGGCCAAATTTTCATTTTGTTCCACATAATTACTAGGGTAATATGACTACATGCCCTACGTCCATTAGGTCCCTTGTTGGAATCCCTATGGCTAAGGGACTTAAAGCCAAAAGACTTACAGCCAATTAAACATTTTAAGTCAGACAAGAATGGAGGTGAACATGTATTCATCAACCCTTAAAACCTTTTAGCAGTGTGAGAGCCAAAAGCCAAAAAAAAAGGTTATAAAATTGACTTATCTCTAAGTTTTACATGGTGAGTTACTGTAATCTTGGTTTTAGTTAAAAATTTTTAGCAATTCACTTTATAAAAGATAAGCTTTCTCTTGAAACCATTTGAGCTAAGAAATTTAGAGACTTGTTGTACTGCAGTGCTTTTTATGGTCTCTGTAATAACTTGTTCTAAGGTGGCCAATTAATTTCTTACTATATATGTGTTTGCATGAATCTCACAACTGAGAACAACTATACTCAGCAGGCTTTGTCACTAGGTTTCTTGATATCCTCTTGGTAATTTTCTGTTAATTCTACAGGAAGTAAGAAGCTCTTTATGGTTGGGATGAAAAGGATTCACATAATGCCCCAGGAGTCAAAGTCTCTCAATCTGCTAGTTGTTTAAGCATCTGTGTGCCTGTCCTTGGTTGGCAGAGTCTGAACTAATTCTGTCCTTCAGATTTGGTCCTTGCAATCTCATGTGTTCACCTCTTCTATGATAGTCCTTGTATCTAGAGACAAAGTGCTCATCTAGTGTTAGAAGCAGAGTGTTGGCAAAGAAACAGATTTGGCTCAGTAGGATTCTAAATAGTTTTTAAACTTTGGAGAAAACAGGTAGAAAGAAAAAAGTACTCTTCATTGTCTTACTCAATTTTGTAAACTACAAATGGCTCTAAAGATAAAAGGTTTTTGTTTATTTTTACTTCAGTAAATGAAACTGAAAGAGTTAATAGCATTTTACACAAAAAGGATATAAGTCCAGCCTACTTCTGACAAGTACAGGAAAAGGAAGTTAACAGGTGGTAAAATGTGTAAATTATTTAGTATCAATTAATTCATAGAACAAATTATATTAATTTATATAGAGGAAAAATTATTAAATATGTTTTTAATGCTTTGTATACACCCCAGTGTTACATGCAAGCAGTTTATTTCAATTGTCATCCTTTCCCAGGTCTGAAGGTGAAGCTTAATTAACATGAATTTGGTGCCAGATAACAGTGTTGACGTTGAAGATTCAGTGGGAGTCCATGCCCTTTGTTTTTTAGAGGAGATATGTGTATCCAGGAGTCAAGCCCTGAAATTTAACAGAATAAGGGTTAGTTAACAATATTTGAAATTATTCTTTGATTCCTCTCAGGAACACTTGTGTTGTTATTAGAGTGAAAGTCAGGAGAATTTGGGGTTCCATGTAAGACTGTGGCCTAGGAATTTCTCAGTCTGCTAGTCTTCACCCAGCCTACAGAAATTTATCAAAATAACCTTTTAAATCTTCCTACTGGTGTCTGGATTCCAAGTGTCTCTGTTGTTAAGCAAATCTTGGAAACTCTGCCTCTCTCTCACAATTTTGGGTTGGAAGTTTGCTTTATAACCTCAACTCTGGAATGGCTCCAAGAAAAGTTACTGATTTTCATTTTTTCCATTTTTTTTTTTTTTGTATAATGACAGAAGTAAAAACTTCCAAGATATTTGGATGCTGAAGTTGAAAATGGAGGTCAATTTTTTTAAATGTTTTCAAATGTACGTTGCATTTTTTGTGTGATATTGGATTTATTTTTCTGCCTGAAAAGTGAATGTGCCTTTAAATCCTTCCATTTCAATTCAAGGAAAAATTACACTAGTCAATCTGTTTTTCTATAAATTCTGTCCTATTTCTTTCTGCTGCACCTTTTAGTTTCCTTACTTGTGGAAGATAACATGGTATTATAAAAAAAACTATTAGTTAATTTCTACTAAAAATAATTTAGTATTCATAGTTATATAATATTTAGCTAATATGATATCACATGACATTTAAATGAAACAAACTTTATTTACATATTATGGGAAAATTTGTTACAGACTACACACTAAGGCCTTGACCTGCTGAAGTGCTCTCTCTTTGAGCTCCAGGTAAAACTACCAACATTCTATCTATGTCATTCTGTGAATGAAAGGGGGTATTATTTCAAAGTATGGAGTATATAGCTTCCATAACTCAATGGCATCTATCAAACATTTTACTTCTTTTTTAAGTGGTAGGAAATTCAAGGAGCAATATATCTTTCATGTTTGAGGAGATGCCTCAGTCTTACCCAAAACACTAGATTCTGAAAACTTCACTGATGTGTCCGGTCTCTGAATCTTTTTAGGGATTATCTACCATCATCTACAGAACATATTCCTAACAAGGTATTCACTGTACTAGCCACACTATACTCATTAGGTTCAATTAACATGATATTACCACTGTGGTAGAACTCTGGTGTGCTTTGCAGAATGTTTTATTGACCCAGGTGTCTTCAACTATACTGTGACAGGGTGCAGAAGAATTAGTATTGTTCTTAGGCAATATTGTGCATTATGACTATTTTCTGTTACGTGTGATATAATTTACTTCTGATTCTTCATTTCTATGAGTATTAAAAACTGCATATTTGGCTGGGCGCGGTGGCTCACGCCTATAATTCCAGCACTTTGGGAGGCCGAGGTGGGAGGATCATGAGGTCAAGAGATTGAGACCACCAAGAGATTGAGGTCAACATGGTGAAACCCAGTCTCTACTAAAAATAGAAAAATTAGCTGGGTGTGGAGGTGCAGCCTGTAGTCCCAGCTACTTGGGAGGCTGAGGCAGGAGAATTGCTTGAACCCAGGAGGTGGAGGTTGTGGTGAGCCGAGATTGCACTGCTGCACTCCAACCTGGGTAATAAGAGGGAAACTCCATCTAAAAAAAAAAAATACACCACATTCATCACATCGATAGCTACATGCCGTATACCAAAGGCTCTGTTGCTAAAATATAAGGTATCCTCCTGCATGAGTCTATCTGAGACTGGCAACATAAACTCTTAGGGCATTGGAGCAAGGTCATGCCAATGGAAGAAGAAAATTATATGGCCTTTGAAATGCAGCATCTGACATGGTACTAGGCCTGTGTAGAGAGTGAGCTTTTGCCTGTGAGTTGTAAAGTGACCATGTGGTCATTGTAAGACTTATTGCTGAGGTAAAAATGAGGAAACTGAGGCAAGTATAAGAAAGTAAGAAGCTAATTTATTCAGCTCCCAGGCAAGGTTCTGTGGTCCAGGGTGGGGCCAGAGAAGTTGCACCCGGCTGTTCTGGGCGTGGGGTTTTATGGGGAGAGCAGGCAATTGATTGGCTATTGGGGAAACAAAGAGAAGGCATTCCTATTGGCTGTTGAGGAGCAGGAAGTACATGGAGCTAAAGTAGGAAGTACATGAAACTAGCTGTCATTGGTAGGCAGGCGGGACTTTGGGTAAGTGGGCCTGCCAGGGGCATACAGGGCAGGCTGTTGCCAGGCAGGGTATGGTGGGGCTTCTTTAAAAATTTTTCTGCAGGGTTTTTTAACAGCAGGCTGGAGGTTGGATGCATAATTTCATGCTGAGTGTGGGCTTGAGTATGGTATGCAGAGGCAGGTGTGGGGAAGCCATGTGGGTAAGCCAGATAAGGAGCTTGGGTGATGAGGCAGTTATCAGGCGCAGAGACTGATGAATGTGTCCGTTTGACTCCCAGCAAGGCAACCGGCCTTACAGTCATAACTTCCCATCATGAGCTGGATACTCTTAGGCTCAACAAGTTGTAACACCTGATAGGCCTAAATCAGCATGTTGCATCTAGGATCAAATGTGTCTCCATCTAGAGAACACTGTACAAACAAGCTTTAGATACAGGTGACCCCCATGATACCTACCACTGGTACACCAAAGTCTGTCCTTCACCTCGCACCTATTATCCTTACAGTCTTTCAGAGGAGGAAAAATACCTACCTAAAATTTATTTATGAATAGGTTGGCTTACGAAGAAGATAAAATTGACTTCTATTGTACTATAGCCCCAAACAAGTGATTCGAAAAGGTATATTGCATAGAAATTCTCTTAATGGACAGAGTTTGGGGCAGTGCACTTGGTTGTCCACTCTGTGTGATGAGAACAGACCCTGAGAAGGTTTTTGATAAAGAGCAGAAAAAAAAAATGCACCAAGAAAAATAATTAGGTACATATTACTTTATACTGACCTAAACCATTCACATCTTGAGTAATGCAGCTACAATATTTACAAAAGTCTTCCATCAATCCTATACACATCAAATTAGGACATTTAAAACACTTCTTGATTTAAATATAATAATATATATCAGAAAAAAATAAACCCTGCTTGACAATAAATGTAGTAGGATCACTAAAACAGTGAGATAAGCTTAAATTTAAATCTAATACAATACAATACTTTATTCAAATTTAGAGCTTGCTATGTGTTGTGTAAGGACTAGCTGGAGATTAACGGAAAGTCCAGAATGTAAGTTTCCAGGAAGCAGAGTGAATCTTGTCAAATGACATGTACTTTTCTTTGTTTAATATTTAACACAGAATAAATTATTCATACATAAATACATCAAGAATTGTCACTGAAGAATTCCCATATGAAACATATTTTTGTAAAATTCATGACTGATAATTATATGAACTTATGATATTCTCTCCCATTCCAAGCAACTTTGTAGAATAATGAGCCATTATGTTTCCTATAAAATGCCACTTCACATATTGGAGAATCAATAAATTTTAGCATGAACAGTTGCAGAGCATTAGTCAATCTTGTGTTTAATATACAATTTATCTCTCACACTAATTTTGAGAGTAACAGCAAAATCTGTTAAAGCTATAAACATGCAATGTAATTTGGCACAGCAATCGCAATTGAAATTCTACTTGTTTATTTTTGTACAATGTCATTTATTTAGTAAGATTGATCTAATATTTGAAGGGGACAGACTTGTGAATTAAATATGATATGATAGATACCACAATTCCTGAAGTCCTTAAATTTTTGAGGGTCACATCATTTCTCCCCAGAGTAACACAGTTTTACTACAAAAACATTTTCTGGGCTTGGTGAGAGGCAGTTTTAGGGAGCTTCATTTGGCCTTTTCTAACACAGTAACTCTTACTCTACAAATCAAAGGCTTACTCTGCAAGCCTTAAAGGCATGAATATTCTGCTATCTTCTAGGTGTGTTTATTTGGATTTTACTCCTAATTGTCATATGTCTCTATCTAACAAGGAAGCCACAATGATGTTTCAGTCCCCAGATATCAGTGTCATACCTTAAATCATGTATCAAGAGCCCTCCCAAGATCTAGGTATTGCCCTTTTCCTGAGTATTTATATCTGAATAAATGACCATATGTCCATTTGGGAAAAGATTCAAAAGATCTCTATTCTATACATTTGCACAACTGTTATAGGGTGCTTTTCTTAGAAACCGGCTTCTATTTTTCAACCAAAAGAATCAGAGCCAAAGAACTGCTTCATTCTGAAACTGGGCACAGAGTCATGACTTTTCATTAAAATGGTAGACCTCAAACTTGTATTTGTCTTTTTCTTTCTTTCTTTTTTCTTCCTTTTTTCCTTTCTCCCTCCCTCCCTCCTTCCCTCCCTCCCCCCTTCCTTCCTTCCTTCCTTCCCTCCCTCCCTCCCTCCCTGCCTGCTTTCTTTCTTTCTTTCTTTCTTTCTTTCTTTCTTTCTTTCTTTCTTTCTTTCTTTCTCTCTTTCTTTCTTTCTTTCACTTGTCATAAAAAAAAAAGTTGCTATACCAATACCTCGTTGTATAACATAGCTTAATCATAATAGTACAATTGTAAAACAAACAATAATCATTATTGAGCACTATTTGCCTTACTCTAATTAGTTTATTTAATCTTAATAAGAAACCTATTAAAATAGCTGAGCTAAACCAAGATAATTTCCAAAAATAACTGAGAAGTTGCTAGCCAGTATGACATTTTTATGCAATTTAGAAAAATCTCACACTGGGCAGATACAGCCTTAAGGTGCAAGAGAATGGTGACTCTCACAGAAAAATCATGATCTACCTTTTAGGCTGAAGCTGTTCAAGTGTTCAGCAGTCTTTGCAGCATCTCAAATTTTTTAATATATATTAATTCATGTTGACGTACTTTTTTTTTTTTTTTTTTTTTTTTGAGACGGAGTTTCGCTCTTGTTACCCAGGCTGGAGTGCAATGGCGCGATCTCGGCTCACCGCAACCTCCGCCTCCTGGGTTCAGGCAATTCTCCTGCCTCAGCCTCCTGAGTAGCTGGGATTACAGGCACGCGCCACCATGCCCAGCTAATTTTTTGTATTTTTAGTAGAGACGGGGTTTCACCATGCTGACCAGTATGGTCTCGATCTCTTGACCTCGTGATCCACCTGCCTCGGCCTCCCAAAGTGCTGGGATTACAGGCTTGAGCCACCGCGCCCAGCCCGTTGACGTACTTTTAAAAAATCTTTTAATCTTATTGATAAACACTCTCTGATTTTGTGCATTTGAAAATATCTTAATCTTCTCAGTCCTTTAAAGATTATTTCATGGATTTATAACTTTCATTTGACATTTATCATTTTTCAGTTGAAACCCTTTGGGGTTTGTTTGTGTTCATACATGTGTCTATAAATGTCTTCTTATAATTCCAAATGCATAGTTATATTGTGTGAGCACTCTGAAAGTTTTATTCTAATGTCTGTTCACAGAATGGTTGACTGAATATTTTAAGCCTCTGTTGAGACCAAAACCTCAGAAGATTTCTTCAAAATACTACTGCTCATTGACAGTACACTTGGTCACACAACGGGCTGTGATGGAAATGTACAAAGAAATTTATATTGTTTTCATCCTTGCTAACACAAAATACATTCTGATCCCCATGGAGCCAGGAGAAATCTCGACTTTCAAGTTTTTTTTATTTAAGAAATATATTTCATAAGACTATAGTTGCCATAGATAGTAATTTGTCTGATGGACCTGGGAAAACTAAATTGAAAACCGTCTGCAACAGTTTCACTGTTAAAGAGGCCATTGAAAACATTTAGGATACCTGTATGAGGTCAAGATATTAACATTAATATGAGTTTGAAAGAAGCGGATTTTAATCTTCGTGAATGATTTGAGGAGTTTAAGACTTTATTAGAGGAAATAATTGCAAATGTGGTGGCAAGAGAACTGGAATTAGAAGTGGAGCCTCAAGATGTGACTGAATTGCTGCAATCCATGATCGGACTTGAACAGATGAGGAGTTGCTTCTTATGCATAAGCAAAGAAATTAGTTTCTTGAAATGGACTCTGTTCCTGGTAAATATGCTGTGAACATTGCTGAAATGACAACAGATAATGTAGAATAGTATATAAATTTAGTTTGTAAAGCAATAGCAGTATTTAAAAAGGTTGAATCAAATTTTGAAAAATGTTCACTTTGGGTAAATAATGCTATCAAACAGTATTACATGCTATAGAGAAATCTTTCGTGAAAGGAAGAATCAATCGATACCATGGCCTTTATTTTTGTCTTATTTTAAGAAATTTCCACAGCCACCCTAAGCCTCAGCAGTCAACACTTTGATCAGACAGCAGCCATAAACATGGAGGAAAAATCTCCTCCAGCAAAAAGATGACAAATTGCTAGATGCTTATATGATTGTTAGAATCATTTTTTTAGCAATAAATAATTTTTCATTTAGGCACGTGCATTTGTTTCAGACATAATGCTATTTCATACTTCATAGACTATAGCCTAGTTTAAATATAACTTTCATATGCATTGGGAAACCAATACATTCATATGACTAATTTTATAGCAATTTATGCTTTACTGCAATAATCTAGAGCTGAACCTGCAATATCTCCAAAGTATGCCTGTAGATGTTTTTTCCTCAATTAAAATCAACACTAATTTAAAAACACCACTGACACTCTTATTGAAATCAGAAATAAGACCAAAGTTTTCACTAGTTTACCTCTATTTCATGTCATATTGGAGACACTCACCAACACATTTCAGTGAGAAAAGTGCCTTTTGGTGGCTACAATAAATTAAAAATAATACTTAATTGCAGATAATAGAACTAGAACAGAAAACTCAAGAAGACTAAAGAGTCAGGTAATTCCATAACGAGCCTTTTAATTTGATAGTGGGGTTTCCAAAATTAATATTTAAATAAGACAAGTTATGTACAAACAAATATGTTAGACAATAGTCAGAAAAGAATAAAAATCAAATATGGGGCAGAACTAAATCTAATAAAGATTACTAGGTATCTTTTAAATAGAAAAAGAAGAGAATTTCTGGAAACAGCATCATAATAAAAAATTTTTTGTAAATAAAAAGTAAAAAAATTACAAGATTGTTATGTAACCTACATTAAATAAAATATCCTTATTTGCAGTCCATATTATGAAGAAAAAAAATGACGCAAAGAGGAAAGTAGCTACAATAATTATTTTGATAATTATCTGGTAACCTTAAAACATAAAACAAAGCACTAAAAATCAATCATGAAACAACCACAGGAAGTGAACTGAGAGGGAAGATTTGTACTAACCCTATACAAAAAAATATTATCGATTATTTACCAACATTTGGCATTATCAAATTTTTTTATTTTTATTACTCTGATATGTTGACAAAATACACTGATTATTAATGTTCATCATATCGAATTCTCCTTCTGTATATTGATCTATAATTTTGTTCATTTTTTTCATTTGGCATTCTGTATGTTTTTGTTGATAAAAGTTTCATGCATTTTATGAATATAATTTTTTCTTTATAATTGTTGGCATCACAAGTATTGTTTTATAATATTTACTGACTTTTTGACTTTGCCTACGATGTTTTTTTTTCTCTCTATATATATATCTTTTATTATATATATATATATATATATATATATATATATATATATATGGAAAATACAGCCAAGCAAAATTTCTTAGTTTTGGTGTGATGTTACTACCTGAGTCATTACAATTTACCATGACTGCTGCTTCATTTAGCCTAGTTTACAGTCTATTCTGGGTTTCATTAACTATTCTTTAAAAAACGTTTTCCTTTTTTGTATTGATTAAATGCTTACTTTTGCCTTAAAATGCATATTTACTAATTTTATTCTCTTAGAATTTATTCCTGAGATTCATTCAAGTATTACCCAAACACATATTTACTTTTATCATTTTTTTTTCACACTTTAAGTACCCTTGAGTGAGAAAATGTAGTATGCATCATTTTATGGTGTCTTCCCCCTTACTTCCTGCCCTCCACCATGCTGGTATATTCAAGAAATTTCTTTTTAGATTATTAATAAGGAGGTGGTATCTTTTTTCTTTCCTTTTCTTTATTTCACTTTCACTTCCCTTTCCTTCCATTCCTTTACTTTTTCTTTCCTTTTTGGGGGGCAGTGATGATGGTTAGGGTTATGCTTATTGACAAATAAATATTTTAAAATTCTTTTTATTAACATATCTTTCACTATCACATAGCATTCTTCTTGGTAACATTCTTTTTATTGGGTCTTCATGTGATTAGTTTTCTGATACCTTCCATGTTCCTTTCACCTAAGTAAATGGAAAATTTGAATTTTGCAGTTTCTTTTTTTAATAACTGTAAATACGATTCCATTATTTGTGACAACAGATGCAATGTATAACATCAAACTGTTATTTTTTGATGGTAGCTAATTCGCTTCCCCCACCCCCTTTCAGAATTTACTATTTTTTTGATGACTTAAAATTTAATGAACACAATTTTGTGTGAAATTTTGTTTGGCACTTTATGATATCAGTATTTCTATGTCATCCTCTCATTCTGCGTATTTCTCCATAATTTAAAAAAAAATATTGCCTTGTGGAGGACAAAGACAATCCAAGACCGCTGAATAAGAACAGCTCTGAATTGCAATTCTCAGTGAAAATGCAGAGGGTGAGTGATCACTGCATTTCCAAAAAAATTTTTACTGCCCACAGACCAGGGGATTCCTGGGAAAATAAGCACCACAAGTCTCCAGGGCGGCTGTTTCAGCCAGTGCAGCAGGTCTCAGCATAAAAACTCACACAAATCTGGGTGCTGTTTCAACTGGTGACTGGAATGCCTGGGAGACGAAGTCACCCATTCAACTGATAAGAAAGGGGGCTGAAACAGGGAGCCAGTTGATCTGGTTTGGCCAGTCCCACCCCCACAAACACCAGCAATCTGAAATGCTCTGGATTGAAAGGTTCACAGCAAGCACAGCTGGACCCAGGATGGTCCAGCTCTGTGGGGTGAAGGGCATCCATTATTACCGAGGCAATCCACCACTACTGAGGCAGTCCGACATTACTGAGGCAGTCCACCATTAACAAGGCAGTCTGCCATTACTGAGGCAGTCTGCCATTACTGAGACAATATGCCAGTACAGAGATAGTCCATCATTACTGAGGCAGACTGCCATTACTGAAGCTGTTCTAACTATACCTCTATAAACAAAACTGCAAGGAAGTTCACACAACAGCTGGGCAGAGCCCACGGCAGCTCAGCAACACCTCTGCTGGCAGACTATAACTAGGCCACCTCCTTGCTGGGCAGGCATCTCTGAAAAGAGACAGAAGCATGACAGGAACTTATAAATAAAGCCTCACCTTTCCGGGACTGAACACCTGGGAAATAAAGGTGGTTATGAGTTCCACTGCAGCAGACTTAAACATACCTGCCCAGCAGCTCTGAACAGAACAATGGAGCTCACAGCTCAGCACTTGAGCTCCTGTAAGGGACAGACTGTCTCCTCAAGCAGCTCCCAATTCCTGTATATCCAGAGACACCTCATAAAGGAGAGCTCAGGCTGACATCTGGCAGGTATCCTTCTGGGACAAAGATAACAGAAGAAGAAACTGGCAGCAACCCTCACTGTTCTGCAGCCACTGCAGGTGATCCCCAGGCAAGCATGCTCTGGGGTGGACCTCCAGCAGTCCTATAGCAGAGCATCCGGACTGTTAGAAGAAAAACTAAGAAACAGAAAGAAATAACTTCATCATCAACAAAAAGGATGTCCAGAGACCCCATCTGAAAGCCACCAACTACAAAGACCACAGGTAGAGTTAAATACACAAAGATGGGAAGAAACCAGTGCAAAAAGGAAGAAAACACAAAAAACCAGAATGCTTCTTCTCTAAGGGATCACAGCTCCCGACCAGAAGGGAAAAAGGTTGGCTAAAGAATGAGTCTGATGAATTGACAGAAACAGGCTTCAGAAGGTGGGTAATAACAAACTTCTCTGAGCTAAAAGAACATGTTTTAACCCAATGCAAAGAAATTAAGAACACTGAAAAAAGGTTTGACAAATGCTAATGAGAATAAACAGCTTAGAGAGAACTATAAATGCATTGATGGGGGTGAAAAACACAACACAAGAACTTCACAAAGCATATATGAATTTCAATAGCTGAATCAACCAAGCAGAAGAAATGATATCAGAGGTTTAAGATCAACTCAATGAAATAAAATGAGAAGACAAGATTAGAATTAAAAAAGAGTAAAAAGGAATGAAGAAAGCCTCCGTGAAATATGGGATTACATGAAAAGACCTAATCTATGTTGATAGTTGTACCTGAATGTGACAGAGAGAATGAATCAAATCTGGAAAATACTCTTCAGGATATTATCCAGGAGAACTTCCCCAACCTAGCAAGGCAGCCGATATTCAAGTCCAGGAAATCCAGAGAACACCACAAGGATATTCTGAAAAAATGGCAACTCTAAGGCACATAACTATTAGATTCACCAGGGTTGAAATGAAGAAAAAATAGTAAGGGCAGCCAGAGAGAAAGGTTGCGTTACTGACAATGGGAAGCCCATTAGACTCACAGCGGATCTCTGAGCAGAAACCCTACAAACCAGAAGAGAGTAGGGTCCAGTATTCTTAAAGAAAAGAACTTTGAACCTAGAATTTCGTATCCAGCCAAACTAAGTTTCATAAGTGAAGCAGAAATAAAATCCAGTACAGACAAGCAATTGCTCAGAGATTTCATCACAACCAGGCCTGTTTTACAAGAGCTCCTGAAAGAAGCACTAAACATAGAAAGGAACAACCAGTACTAGCCACTCCAAAAATGTACCAAGTGGTAAAGAGCATTGGCACAATGAAGAAACTGCATCAACTAATAGGCAAAACAACAAGCTAGCATCAAAATGGCAGGATCAGATTCACACATAACAATATTAACCTTAAATGTAAATGAGCTAAATGCTCCAATCAAAAGACACAGACGGGCAAATTGGATAAAAAGTCAAACCCATCAGTGTGCTGTATTCAGGAAACCCATCTCACATGCAAGGATACACATAGTCTCAAAATAAAGGGATGGAGAAAGATTTACCAAGCAAATGGAGAGCAAACAAACAAACAAAAAAGAAGGAGTTGTAATCCTTGTCTCTGATAAAATAGACTTTAAACCAACAAAGATCAAAAGAGACAAAGAAGGACATTACATAATAGTAAAAGGATCAATGAAACAAGAAGAGTTAATGATCCTAAATATATACGCACCCCATACAGGAACACCCAGATACATAAACTAAGTTCTTAATGACCTACAAAGAGTTTTAGACTCCCACACAATAATCGTGAGAGATTTTAACACTACACTGTCAATATCAGACAGATCAATGAGACAAAAAATTAACAAGGATATCCAGGACTTGAACTCAGATCTGGACCAAGCAAACCTAATAGACAATTACAGAACTCTCCACCCAAAATCCACAGAATATACATTCTTCTCAGCACCACATCACACCTACTCTAAAATTGACAATATAATTGGCAGTAAATCTCTCCTCAACAAATGCAAAAGAATGGAAATCATAACAGTCTCTCAGACCACAGTGCAATCAAATTAGAACTCAGAAACAAGAATTAACATTCAAATTAGAATTCAGAAACTAACTCAGAACTGCACAACCTCATGGAAACTGAACAACTGGCTCATGAATGTTGACTGGATAAACAATGAAATAAAGGCAGAAATAAAGATGTTCTTCAAAACAAATGAGAATGAATATACAACAACATACCAGAATCTCTGGGACACATTTAAAGCACTGCCTATAGGAAAATTTATAGCAATAAATGCCCACATGAGAAGCGAGGAAAGATTTAAAATCGACACCCTATCATGAAAATTGAAAGAGCTAGAGGAGTAAGATGAAAAAAACTCAAAAGCTGGTAGAAGACAAGAAATAACTAAGATTGGAGCAGAACTGAAGGAGATAGACATAAAAGAATGCTTCAAAAAAATCAATGAATCCAGGAGCTGCTTTATTGAAAATAACAACAAAATAGGCAGATCACTAGCCAGAATAATAAAAAAAAAAGAATAATCAAAAAGATGCAATAAAAAACAATAAAGGGGATATCACCACAGATTCCACAGAAATACAAACGATCATCAGAGATTACTACAAACAACTCTATGCACATAAACCAGTAAACCTGGAAGAAATGGATACATTCCTGAACGCTTGCACACTCCCAAGCCTAAACCAGGAAGAAGTCGAAACCCTGAATAGACCAATAACAAGGGCTGAAGTTGAGGCAGCACTTAATAGCCTACCAAACAAAAAAAAGCCCAGGTCTACATGGGTTCACAGCTGAATTCTACCAGACATACAAAGAGGAGCTGGTAGGATTTCTTCTGTAACTATTACAGACAATCCAAAAAGAGGGAATCCTTCCCAAATCATTTTATGAGACCAACATCATCCTGATACCAAAACCTGGCAGAGATTCAACAAGAAAAGAAAACTTCAGGCCAATATCCATGATGAACATAGATGCAAAAATCTTCAATAAAATGCTGGCAAAGCATCTGCAACAGCACATTAAAAAGCTTATCCATCACGATCAAGTAGGCGTCATCCCAGGGATGCAAGGCTCATTCAACATATGCAAGTCTATAAACGTAATTCACCACATAAACAGAACCAAAGACAAAAATTCCTTGATTATCTCAATAGATGCATAGAAAGTCTTTAACAAAATTCAACAGCCCTTTATGCTAAGAACTCTGAATAAACTAGGTATCGATCGAACGTATCGATCAAAACAATAAAAGCTAGTTATGACAAACCCACAGCCAATGTCATACTGAATGGGCAAAACCTGGAAGCATTCCCTTTGAAATCTGGCACTAGACAAGGATGCCCTATCTCACCACACCTATTCAATATAGTATTGGAAGTTCTAGCTGGAGGAATCAGGCAAGAAAAAGAAATAAAGGGTATTCACTTAGGAAAGGGAGAAGTCAAATTGTCTCTATTTGCAGATGCCATGATTGTATATTTAGAAGACCTCATTGTCTCAGCCCAAAATTTTCTGAAACTGCTAGGCAACTTCAGCAAAATCTCAGGATACAAAATCAATGTGCATAAATCACAAGCATTCCTATACACCAATAACAGACTTAAAGAGAGCCAAATCAAGAACGAACTGCCATTCACAATTGCTACAAAGAGAATAAAATACCTAGGAATACAACTAACAAAGGATGCAAAGGACCTATTCAAGAAGAACTACAAACCACTGCTCAACAAAATAAGAGAAGACACAAACAGACGGAGAAACATTCCATGCTCATGGTTAGGAATAATCAATATCATGAAAATGGCCATACTGCCCAAAGTATAGATTCAACACTATCCCCATCAAGCTACCAGTGACCTCCTTCACAGAACTGGAAAACCACCCTAAACTCCATATAGAACCAAAAACGAGCCCACATAGCCAAGTCAATTCTAAGCAAAAAGAACAAAGCTGGAGGCATCACACTATCTGACTTCAAACTATACTACAAGGCTACAGTAATCAAAACAGCATGGTACTGGTTCCAAGACAGAGATATAGATCAATGGAACAGAATAGAGGCCTCAGGTGCAGCACCACACATGTACAACCATCTGATCTTTGACAAACCTGACAAAAACAAGCAATGGGGAAAGGATTCCCTGTTTAATAAATGGTGTTGGGGTAACTGGCTAGCCATGTGCAGAAAAGCAGAAACTGGACCCCTTCCTGACACCTTACACTAAAATTAACTCCAGATGCAATAAAGACTTACACATAAGACCGAACACCATAAAAACTCTAGAAGAAAACCTAGGCAAAACCATTTAGGACATAGGCATAGGCAAGGACTTCATGACTAAAACACCAAAAGCATTGGCAACAAATGCCAAAATAGACAAGTGGGATTGAATTAAACTCCAGAGCTTCTGCACAGTAAAAGAAACAATTATTAGAGTGAACTGGCAACCAACAGAATGGGGAAAAATTTTTTTCAATGTACCCATCTGACAAAGGACTTATATCCAGAACCTACAAAAACTAAAACAGATTTACAAGAAAAAACAAAACAAGCCCATTCAAAAGTGGGCAAAGGATATAAACAGACACTTTTCAAAAGAAGACATATATGAGGGCAACAAATACATGAAAAAATTCTCATCATCACTGGTCATTAGAGAAATACAAATCAAAACTACATTGAGATACTATCTCACACTAGTTAGAATGGCCATCATTAGAAAATCTGTAGAGAACAGATGCTTTAGAGGATATTGAGAAATAGGAACACTTTTACACTGTTAGTGGGAGTGTAAATTAGTTCCACCATTGTGGAGGACAGTGTGGTGATTCCTCAAGGACCTAGAAATGAAAATTCCATTTGACCCAGCAATCCCATTACTCAGTATATATCGAAAGGATTATAAATCACTCTTTTATAAAGACACATGCACACATATGTTCATGACAGCAGTGTTCACAATAGCAAAGACTTCTGTATTTACAATACAAAACCAACCCAGATGCCCATCAATGACAGACTGGACAGGGAAAATGTGGCACATATACACCATGGAATACTATGCAGCCATAATAAACAATGAATTCGTGTCCTTTGTAGGGACATGGATGTACCTGGAAACCATCATTCTTAGCAAACTGACACAAGACAGAAAATTAAACACCACATGTTCCCACTCATATGGGGGTGTTGAACAATGAGAACTCATGGACACAGGGAGGGGAGCATCACTGAGGTCTGTGGGGGTGGTGACTAGGGGAGGCACAGTGGGGGGTAGGGAGTTGGGGAGGAATAACATGGGGAGAAATGCCAGATATAGGTGATGGGGATAGAGGCAGCGAACCACATTGCCATGTATGTACCTATGCAACAATTCTGCATGTTCTTCACATGTACCCCAGAACCTAAAGTGCAATAAAATATATATTTCTTATTTTTTAAAAAAAAGAAAGAAAAAAGGGACCTGTGCTGAAGGAAGCTTTACATACCATATCTTGTCTGAGTAACACTTAGAAGCTACCCTGAGAGTAGGAAGGATCATTTTGGAGTGTGAGGTAAAGTAAGGTGTTCACAGCAACAGATGTTTAAATGTTTCTTTGAGGTTGAGCAATGACCTGTCTCAAACTACCAATGCCAACCTTCTTGTTCCATCATCACTGTGTTATGGAGATATACCATGACTTAGGGAGAAATCTTTGCTTTTATGTAATTCATGGTGGAATCTTGTCTCTATATTGTTCCTTTGCTTTTACTTTTTTCTCTCAGTGACTATGGAATTTTCCCTTTGGTTTCTCTTCAAGGTGTCCTCATGTTTAAGGGGTGAGGGAATAATTAGCTACTTCAGCACATCTTAATAAAAGTGTCAAGCTCATATATATATATATATATATATAGTCTTGTTACATTTTATTTATAGCAAATCTGTAAATATGGGCTAGTATATTTCCAGCATCTATATTCCTTTCATGTTTTATTAAAAATTTCTTTTTCTCTTCCTAACAACTTCTTAGAGAGTTACTCTACCTAATCATGCAGGTCAATAATTCATCCCTTTTTTACTTGTATTCTAGAACTCCCGCCATCTATTGAGTCCTTTATCTCAATTAATTATTTCCATAAATGATACCTCATTTATACTTTCTGACTTTTTTGCCTTCTTCCTGCTCAAATATCTTCTCTTATATTTTTGCAGATATTGAATATGCTTGTTTTAAATAACTGCTTATTGAACATGTAAATTCTGCTTCATCTGCTCTAGCTTCTCTTCCTTTTAACTATAATATATTAAATATTTTTCTGTGAGTTCTTATGCTTTGGAGCTATATTCATGATGTGTAGCATGGAGGAACAGCTAAAGCCAAATGCTAGCTTGAGTCTTGGTTGATGAATCTGGAGTACAGATTAACAATCTCCTAGAAGACAGCATGATAGTATGTACCTCTGTTATTATCCTTACTTAAAATCACCTAGCTATGAAAGGCAGCAAATGGGAAAGCACTATAATCCGAAGGACTAGGAAGGTTTGCCTGGGTTAGTCTTGAAAACCTTGGATCCCTGTAGTATGCAACTGGACACTAGTTTTCTGCCTTCTATAGTTATAGAGTATTCAGGTCAATGTGGAGAAGAGAAAATGACACGTTTCTTAAAATTCTCTTGTTTTTTTGCCCAGGCTTCTTTTATCATAGGTTATTGTCTCTCTTTCAGTCTGGTACGTAAAAACATCTTACAGTCTTTGCATCGCTTTTAGTCAATGTGACAGATCCTTCAATCTGTTTCTAGTCTCTGGAGTGCCTCCAAGATTGAGTTTACAGGAGACAGCCAACACTTTAAACCTATTATCCTTTTCAGAGAAATATGAAGGCATTCTTTTTTTCAGAGAAAAATAATCTCATTCAGATACCTAAGATGGGCAGTGCAAGTCACTAGATAGCATTTTTGTAATTTTTTCATTTTTTGTTTCACAAAGTTAAAAGACTATATTTGTAATTTTGCATTTTATCTTATTTTAAATGCACATTCTTTCAATTCTTATTTTCTGTTTTAATTCTTATTTCCTGTTTTCTTTTTAATTATTTTCTGTTTAATTCTTATTTCCTGTTTCCTATATAATTATTTCCTGTTTTCTGTTTAATTCTTATTTGCTTTCTGTTTCAATTGTTATTTCCTGTTTCCTGTTTTCTGTAGGGGCTTGTGAAAGGCAATTTTATTTATCACCTTGTCTAGGATGCGGCACCCAGCCGTTTTGTTAAGCAGTAGTCTACATGTTGCTATGAAGGTATTTTGTAGATGTAACTAACATCTACAATTAATTGACTTTACGTAAAGCAGGTTACACTTGATAAGGTGAAAAGGTGCCATCTAACCAATTGAAGCCTTTAAGAGCAAAATTGAAAGTTTTCTAGAAAAAGAATTCTGCCTCAAAACTGAAACACGGGAGTCCGGCCTAGATTTCCAGCTTGTCAGCCTGCCTTATGTATTTTAGAATCAAAACTGCAGCATGAGCTCTTGCCTGAGTTTCCAAACTGCTAGTCTTCCCTATGGATTTCAGATTTGCCAGTGTTCATAAATAATCCCATATATTATTGATTCTGCTTCTCTAATGAAACCCTGACTGATATAGGATTCTATACTATGGTAAGACATGGAATTATTTGAGATAACTTAAAATTGTAGTCACAAATCTCTTCTTTTAATTCTTCAACTTTTATTTAATATTAGTGGGACTATCTGAGCATAGAGTGACACAGAAATAGATTTGTGGGCCGGGCGTGGCGGCTCACGCCTGTAATCCCAGCACTTTGGGAGGCCGAGGTGGGTGGATCACGAAGTCAAGAGATCAAGACCATCTTGGCCAAGATAGTGAAATCCTGTCTCTACTAAATTAAAAAAAAAAAAAAAAATTAGCTGGGTGTGGTGGCACGCGTCTGTAGTCCCAGCTGCTTGGGAGGCTGAGGCAGGAGAATTGCTTGAACCCGGGTGGTGGAGGTTGCAGTGAGCAGAGATCGCGTCACTGCGCTCCAGCCTGGCGCCTGGTGACAGAACGAGACTCTGTCTCAAAAAAAAAAAAAAGATATAGATTTGTGATTCAGTAAAGGAGCTCAAAAGTTTTCTGTTTATTTACAGAATAGAAAAATAAGATTAATATATTAGTTTATTTTACAATA
The DNA here is from genome assembly GCF_049354715.1 of Callithrix jacchus. Taxonomy (NCBI): domain Eukaryota; kingdom Metazoa; phylum Chordata; class Mammalia; order Primates; family Cebidae; genus Callithrix; species Callithrix jacchus. Next base: position 33,438,691 of record NC_133504.1, read on the forward strand.
AAAAAATCTTAATTGTGGAGAGTAGGAAACAACTTCGGGATAACCATTAGTTATTTTGCAGTCTCCATATAATTTTACTTTATGTCTACTATTTTGCATAAATTATTTTTTTTGAAATGCAATGGGGAGCTATTTTGTTCACTGTCACTTTTTTGTCTTCATTTCATTTCACAACATTGACAAAGCTTTACTATTCCTTTTCCTTTCCTTCCTTTAACTTTTACTACCTGACACAATGTTGTCATTATATTTTCTTGCACCAAACACCTCATTCACTTCCCCTCCATCTAAATTCCACCACTTAAATATGAGTCCTCCCTTGCCTGTGGACCCTTGGCCCTTCTTTCTTTCAGAGACTTGTTGTTTCTAATCCTACTATTTTTTTTGTGTGTTGCTATGTTTTCAAAATCATCTTCTAATTTTGGATAAAGAAATATATGTATAAAAACAATTGTATTTGACAAGAGAAAATACTATTTATGTACTCTTGAAAAAGCAACAAACTGCATTATTGACTAAGGAGGCTGGCAGCTAACACAAAAGAAAAGTTTATGGCCAACTCAAAGTAAATCCACCTTGCAATGCTATAACAAAGTTACAGATTTAATGGATGTGCAGGAATTTTCACAAAAAGGCTATTCTTGACTTGTACAAAAAGTAATAAAATACCATACCTCTCTAGGAAGAGAGAGCAAGTGGTACTAAGAAAACATAAAAGTATTTTATTTTTTGAATTGCAAAATATGAAATCTGCCTTCAAGGATGAGAAATAATTCACATATTTCTAAAATTCCAACATTGATATATTTCTAATGCAGCATAATTTTAATATAAAATGCCTTTTAGACCCAAAGCTTATAGGTTGGAAAACAATCCTTATAAATCTTAGCACAAATGACAATTATGTATCTCTATCTATCTATCTATCTATCTATCTAGAGAGAGGTAATCAAGTAGAATGTTATTAAGCAAAATAAGTGCACAGAAAAGCAAGTGAGATTAAATTTAAAATAATCTATAGAATGGTATGCTGTGCAGAAGAAAAGAAATTTGTTGTATCTCTCTAATGTTTCAAGAAATCCAGAGCCATTCATGATAAAATACATTATAATCTAATTGTGATGAGAAATCCAGACAAAAATTTGGAAGCAGAGATGTCAGCTCAAGTTGAAGTGCATGCTGTATGCATTTGTAAATAAATATATGTGTGTGTGTGTATTACATGTATATGTATATATATTTATTTTTATAATAACCATGTACTTGAATAATTCACATTTAATGAAACATTTCTTTCTGTTATTACCTTATGCATACTGAAATCAGCATATTACCACTAAACGATCTTCAGCACAAAATGTGCCATTTTAATAGCATGATACAATAAAGTCCCTATTTAATTTCAGGGACTATGCACCTTATTTGATAGTTAGTACATTCTAAATGAAACAGACAACACAATTTTTCTTTCTTGTTTCCAATATAAAATGAGGCCAAAACATTTGCATATGAAATATATTAACTGTCATGAAATACTTATCTTCACAGCCAGTTTCAGCAGACAATATTTATTCAATCATGCAGTCAGAATTCAAAAGAAAATTTAGTGACAATTTTATTTAAGAACATTGCCATCCTGGTACTGGAAAAACAACTGGGACATTATTTCTGCCAAGGAGATTTAGGAAGCTCAAATCTCCCAGTTACACAATTCATTCCAAACAACAATTCAGACGTCATTCAAGGACACTATATTTGTAATGATTTTATTCCACCCTGACCATTTTTGTGCATTTAAAAAGAAAAAAGTAATTTGAAAAGGAAAAGTAATATTTTCAACCTATTTAGCATCAGGAAGAAGATAATAAATTCAGTGGTGATTGTTTTGATAACACTGAAATCATTATGGATTTTGATAAAGAAATCCCATTTCTCCTATGATGCACTTTATTATTTTTTTAATTGCTTAATTTTTCTGTCAACTGTTTCAGCAGGGATGTTATAAAATATGATAAATAAATTATAATGAGATGACAAATGAAAATATTATAGCCTTTTTAGTTTGTGAACATCCAGTAATAAATGTTTATTTATGTTCTCTAAAATAATTCAGAATTACATGAAAAATAGATTCAGGATTTGGATTAAGATGTAAACTTTATCTGTGTTATTCAGAAAGCTGATTGAATAACATTTCTTTTACATCTGAGAAGTACTCCTGATACAGGCTTATTAACTAATATAATGGCACAGCTAGAAAAATTGCAGGATTTTCTTGCAAGAATAGTCTTATGCACCTTGTGGTCAGCCAGGTTTTCTGAGAACAAGACTAAACAACACTTTCTCTGTAACTTCTTCCAGACTTACTGTATTAGCTTTTATCACTGCATAAAAATCATGACAGGTTTGGCAGCTTAAATCAACATCCATGTATTATGTCACATACCTGAGATCAGAAGTCCAGGTACAGCTTATCTGAGTCCTGTGCTCAGTTACCAGGGATGAGGCTTAGGGTCTTCTTTTAAGCTCATGTAATTGTTGTCAGAGTTCATTTTCTCTTAGCTATAGAACACATTGAGGTTTGCTTTCTCAAGACCAGAGAGATAATCTCTCTGTTCTTAACAGAAACCTAAGCAAACCTTTAAGGGCTTACCTATTCACATCCACATAGAGTAATCTCTCTGTTAAATTAACTGAAAACACACTGATTAGAAACTTCACTTACATCTGTAAAATGTTTTCATCTTTTCATGTAAGGTAACATCATCATGGGAATAAATTTCATCATCTTCATATGTTCTGTCCAAAGTCAAGGGGAGGAGAGATACTAGAGTGTCTTAAAAACAAGGGAAAGCAAGTTTGGGGGTCGCGTTAGGAATCTTCCTGTGACACTTACCAACTAGATAATTAACTTTCCTTTCAGCAGGAAATATGAGAAAAGAGGCCAAACTAGATTTTTTTCATAGAAATACATTAGACTAAGTGAAAAGTAATCACTAATGCTAATATTTGTTATCATTTATTGAATTGAATTACTCTAGTAAGAACACATTCTTACAGTATTCAACATATATCCTAAATTTCCTCAATTTCACTTGATTCAAGAGGAAAAAAATTGTTTAGCTCTCATGCACCGGTATTATTGCTTCAATATGGTTTGAGCTAATGATATGTAAAAATTTAAAGCTTTGGATGAAACTATTTAACATTGGGCTTCACTTTCTGTTTTATGAATTTTGATTCTCTGTTGCTATTCTCCATCTCTTCATCTGATTTTTCCAACTCTCCCTCTTCTTCACTAAAAATATTAAATATAAAATATTATAAAATTATAGTCTGCTAATTCTAATACTTCGATCACCTAGGGGTATACTTCTTTATTATCTGTATTTAAATTTTCTTTTGGTCATTTATTCTATCATTTGGCAAGCCTAGTGATTTTATTGAATATCAGATATTTTTTTGAAAAGTGTGGTGATTCTGAAATATGTCACTATTCATTAAAAAAAATTTTTTTTTAAAAAAAATGAAAGAGAGAAAGAAAAAAGAGAAAGATAAAAATAAGAATGAAAGAGAGAAAGAGGAAGAGAAAGAGGGAGAGAGAACAGGAGTCTTGCTTTATTGCCCAGGCTAGAATGCAGTCTAAAAATGGGTACTGAAAACCTCTTTTATGGCAATAATTGTGCTTAACAATGGAGACAGGAAGGAATAAGGGAAGAAAATAACAAACAAGCAGCCAACCAATATTTTATTTAAACCTGTAAAATACTATGCAGTTACTGAGGAGTGATTTATTCCTATTATGTAGACACTTTTAGAGTAGGTGTGATGTGGTGCTGATATGAATGTATGTTTTGTGTATTTGGGGTGGAGAGTTCTATAAATGTTTATTAAGTTTACTTTTTCCGGGTCTGAGTTCAAGTCCTGGATATCCTTGTTAATTTTCTGTCTCGTTGATCTGTCTAATATTGACAATGTGATGTTAAAGTCTCCCATTATTATTGTGTGGGAGTCTAAGTCTCTTTATAAGTCATTAAGAACTTGTCTTATGTATCTGGGTGCTTCTGTATTGGGTGCATATATATTTAAGGTTGTTAGCTTTTCTTGTTGCATTGATCCTTTTACCATTATGTAATGCCCTTCTTTGCCTTTTTTGATCTTTGCTGTTTTAAAGTCTATTTTATCAGAGGCAAGAATTGCAACTCCTGCTTTTTATTTATTTATTTATTTTTGCTCTCCATTTGGTTCGTAAATCTTTCTCCATCCCTTTGTTTTGAGTCTTTGTGTATCCTTTGTGTGTCACCATTCATTAAAGATGGTTTACCTCTTTCTTTGCTAGAAAGATTGAGCAGGCAGTTGATGAAACTCATCTAATCAGGAGCTTCTTGAGTTTGGGATGGGTTAGAGTTGTAGTAATAATGTTTCTAAATCTGGTTTACACCTACTGCTCAGGCATGTCCATCCAGCGATTCCCACTGAAAGCCTGAAATATTCATTACGATTGGTCCCCACGTGGGTTCTGAACTTTATAAATTCTGTCTATTCAGCACAGCAAGTCTGTGGAAACCCCTGCTTTGCTATTCAGAAAGGTTTGCCTCATCTTTTTAGCCTCTGATCTATCCAGCAGCATGATTTTAAAGACATCATGAAGGAAAATTATCTGTATTTTAAGATTTATATCTATGACCCTCATTTTTATCAGAATTTAATTTGCTTTCATCTCAAAATTTCATGTCTTCAGCCACATTATAGAATGTTTGCTCAGTTTTTTTGACTCTCAACTGCAGCACTCCTCTCATGCCCCGTGCCTACAACCTCAGCCTCTTTCCTTATACCTGTAAACAGAAGTATCTTAAGAGAAAAAGTGGCTACAGTTATCTGTTCATTTCTCTGCAGTTCCCCTCTGTGAAATGAGATCTTTCATTATTACTTCTGCACCACTCTGCTGCTTCTAGCCCAGCACACACAAATAAATAAATAAATACATACATCTGCGATCTTTCCTAGCGTCTCTAGTTTACTTCCATGGAAGGATTGTTTGGCTGTGTTCTACTCTTTTAGCCAGAAGCAAGAGTATTATGCTTATTATGTTTAAAAAGGGCCTGAATCCTTGCCTTGAGTTAATAAAGTAATGGGAATTCTGAATTTAAGGTCTGAGTTCAACTGTAAAGGTGAATAACTAGTGAATTGAATAAACTTATCACTATTGCTTAGGTATCTTTCCTCTATCACCAAAGTCACTAAGATTAGACAATAAATTATCTGTAGAACTAAATCTCTAGATCATATTTTAAAAATTACATCTAGTTTTCTGAGTGGTATGCTGCCAAGAAATTCTTAGGGAACATTCCTTAGTGGCAGTGTAGATGTTAGAATTTAAAAAGGTTGTAGAAAATGCTTATATTATCTCCAACATTATCAGGCATTTTTCTATAATTCTAAAAGTTATTCTTTACTAATTACACATTTTACAGATTAAGGAGAAAATATGACTGAAAAAAATCAGTAGGTGATCTATCCTACCCAAGCATCATAAGTATAATTTAAATCTAAATTTGGAGAAAAGCTTCATCATGATGCTGTGCTTTATATCAAAATGGCATACACAGAAAGTCTGACTTAGGAGAAATTACATTCAGAAGTCACCAAGAATTGCGTGCAATCACTTTCTTCAGAAGGATAATTAGCATTTATGTGGGTTGTTGGTAAATACATTTCTTCTCAACTCTTTCTGGCCCTGGTGTTTTATGTTAGATATGAGTATCCACATTTTAAACAGAATACCAGTTTGTTCAATATACACATGGGTACCTAACTTTTTTTTTTTTTGAGACGGAGTTTCGCTCTTGTTACCCAGGCTGGAGTGCAATGGCACAATCTTGGCTCACTGCAACCTCCCCCTCCTGGGTTCAGGCAATTCTCCTGCCTCAGCCTCCTGAGTAGCTGGGATTACAGGCATGTGCCACCATGCCCAGCTAATTTTTTTTTTTGTATTTTTAGTAGAGACAGGGTTTCACCATGTTGACCAGGATGGTCTCGATTTCTTGACCTCGTGATCCACCCGCCTCAGCCTCCCAAAGTGCTGGGATTACAGGCTTGAGCCACCGCGCCCAGCTCATATGGGTACCTATCTAATTGCAGTATTAGGTAATAAAACATACATCTCATTTTAACCATCCCACATGAACTTTTATACATAGTCACATGCTTCATAATGACATTGCAGCCAACAACAAACCACATATACTAAAGTGGTTCCATAAGATCATAATTGAGGTGAAAAATTCCTGTCACCTAGTAATATTGTAGACGTTGTAGCAGTAGTGATGTTGTAGTGCAACATGTTACTCATGCGTGTGAGGTGATACTGATGTAAACAAACTTACTATGCTGCCAGTTGAATCAAAGTATAACACATAGAGTTATGTACAGCACACAATACTTCATAATGATAATAAATGACTCTGTTGCTGCATCATGTATTTACTATCCTCTATACTTACATCATTTTAGAGTGTACTCCTTCTACTTATATGTGTTTTAAAGTTCACTGTAAGCAGCCTCAGGCAGGTCCTTCAGGAGGTATTACAGAAGAAGACATAGTTACCACAGGAGATGACAGCTTCATGTATGTTACTGCTCCTGAAGATCTTCCAGTGGGACAAGATGTGGAGCTGGGAGGCAGTGATATTGATGATCCTGACCCGGAGTAGGCTTAGGCTAGTGTGAGTGTGTGTATCTTTGTTTTAAGAAAAAATTTAAAAATTCAAAAAAAGTAAAAAAAATTGAAAATAGGAAAAAGTATATAAAATAAAGATATAAAGAAAAAAGTATTTTGTACAGTTGTACAATGTGTGTTTTAATAAGTGTAACTAAAGTATCAAGTGAAAAAATTTTAAAGTTTTTAAAGTAAAAAAAGTTACAGCAAGCTAAGGTTTATTTACTATCAAAGAAACAAAAATATTTCAAAATAAATTTAGTGTAGGCTAGGTGTACAGTCTTTATGAAGTCTATGGGAGTGCCCACTAATGTCCTAGGCCTTCAGGCTCATTCACCACTCACCCACTGACTCACTCAGAGAAACTTCCAGTTCTGCAAGCTCCATTCATGGCTAATGTTCATGACAGGTGTACCATTCTGTGTCTTTTATAACATATTTGTATTGTACCTTTATATGTTTAGATATATTGAGGTACACAAATACCACTGTGTTACAATTACTTACAGTATTCAGTACTATAACAGGCTGTACAGGTTGAAAGCCTAGGAACAATAGACTATACCGCATACCCTAGGTGTGTAGTAGGTTCTACTATCTAAGTGTGTCTGAATATCACTCTACTTTATTCAGGCAGTGATGAAATTGCCTAAAGGTGTACTTCTCAGATCATATCCCCCATCTTTAAGCAACACATGACTGTACATGTATTTGTTTTACTATATATTTATTATCTTTTTATATGCTGACATTCCAATTTGATTTTCTTGAAACATGTAAAATCAGATATAAGCTCTGCTACAGTGCTCTTAATCTTAAAGTGGCATTAGGCCACATTAGGATGAAAGTGTCCTAAGTGCTGGTTTAAGATACAGAGCACTGTAACAGCCTTTTTTTTTACTATTCTTAAGCAAATGTGTTTTAATGGCTAAATGTTAATGCTAATTTCAGTTGCTTCACAGAAACAAAAACCATTGAACAATTTTATCATGAATAATTTTGGGTCAAGACAGTTAGCTCCCTAAAAACTAATTTCTAGAGATTACAGGAGAAATGAGAGTAGTATGAAATTCAAAGCCTTTGTCAAATGGACTTTTATTCTGTTTCCCACATACACAGATATTCATTGAGTCTATGTGGAGACACTCATGCTAATGTAACTATCAGGAATCAGTTTCCATTTTAAGAATTTTATTTCTTTTAAAAATTGTGAATAGTGTTTTAGAATATGGTACTAATATTTGTTCACTGACATGCAATAAATGTAATGATTATTCGAAATGAATACATTATCATAACGTTACCTATAATTGCCAGTGCTTAACAAATGTTGTCAGATTCACATAACTGAATCATTTATATGCTCATTCTATATGTTTCATCAAATTTCAGATTTGTTTAGCAGATTATTCAAAGGGCCATGATTGTGTGGAAAATATGTTAGCTATTCATAATTAGACCATTTTTTCTTATTTTCTAATTTGTTTTTAATTTTTATATGTTTTGGGAGTACAAGTGTGAGTTTCTTACATGCATATATTGTACAGTACTGAAGTCTGGGCTTTCAGTCTGGGCTTTCTGACTAGCGAACATTGTACCCATCAGGTAATTTTCAACTCTCACCCATCTGCTACCCTCCTACATTTTGTCTATTATTCCATTCTCTGTCTGTCCACATATACCTATTGTTTATTAGCTCCTACTTGTACATCAGACCATGAAGTTTTTCACATTTTGGTGCTGAGTTATTTCACTTTGGTAATAGCCTCCAGTTCCATCCATGTTGCTGAAAAGAACATAATTGCATCTTTTTTTTGTGGCTGAAATGAATTTCATAGCATACATATACCAGATTTTCTTTATCCATTTTTCCATTGATGGGCATGTAGGTTGATTCCATGGCTTTGCTATTGTAAGTAGTGTTGTGATAAATATATTAGTGCAGCTATCTTTTTGATGTATTACTTTCTTTCTCATTGGGTATATATCCAGTACTGTGATTGCTGGATCAATGGAACTTCTATTTTTAGTTCTCTGAGAAATCTTCATATTGTTTTCCATAAAGATTTTACTAATTTTCATGCCTATAAACAGTGTATAAGTATTCTTGTTTCTCCACTTCCCTGCTAACATTTGTTGGTTTTTGACTTTTTAATAATAGCCATTCTGACTGGTTCAATTTGCATTTTTCATGATTAGTAATGTTGAACAATTTTTTATGTGTTGGCCACTTACATGTCCTCTTTTAAAAAATGTCTGTTCATGCACTTTGCCCATTTTCAATGTTTTTTTTTCATGTGGAATTTTTTGAATTTCTCGTACCTGCTAGCTATTAGCCCTTTGGGGTTAGACCATTCATTTACTCAATGGATTTCTGATGACATAGAAGATTAATAGAAAATAGCTCTTGTACCATCATTGGTAAACAGAAAGGCACAAAATCCTATTTTCTATTGGATACATATCAGTTATTTCAATATCTATGAACAATTCTGCAACTTTGAAAATTTTGTTCTTTTCCTTGTCCAAATATATCTCCTATGGTCAGAAATTTATATCCCCGCATCAAAAAGTTCCAGATAACTTAAAACATCTTTTCTATAGTATCCCTGTTTTTAAAAGTTTATTCATGCAGATTGTAACTAAAAAATTGTGAATTAAATCTAAATATGTCACTGTGAAATATAAAGCTTAACTTAAAGCAAAGGGATTTGCATTATATATTTAGACAAGAAGTTTGAGAGTAAAACATACCCTCTAAAAGATGGTTTGATCTAACATGAAAATATGCATGTGGCAGAAAACATACTGAATGCAATAGATACAAAAATAAAATATTGTAGCTCTAAGAAGCTAACTCTCTTGAGTTTGGAGGTGTAATTTATGGAAAACCAGACAGAAAGCTTATACATGTATAAAAACTAGCTAAATGTAAACTGGAAAGTTCCCACTGTTCAGGAGGGTTATGGGCATATAGCTTGTCAGGTATTATTGCTCTGGTAGAGAGTCTGCTTAGGAAAAACTTTTTGGTAGACCAAATATTTTATTTAAAACTGGAAGAATAGGAAAACTTTCATTTTGTAGGAAAGATAAGAGCACTTTGAGCATAGAAAAATGTAGAAGCAGAAGCAGAGATGTGAGTGAGTGTTAATTAAGTACATGATAGAGAGTATCTGTAAATGAAGATGGAAAGGTGAGTGTGGACAGGTTATGAAGGGGTTTTGACATTCTGGAAGCCAAAAGGAATCATTGAAAAGTCTAGTATTTGGTGTTACATTTCAGGAAAGTGTAATGCTGTATTCATTAATAGCAGACTTTGAGAGTTCAATTACAGATGGGAGAACATCTTAGGGGACTACTGCAGACTATTGGAATTTAGAGGCCATTGGCATGGTCCAGGAAAAGAGAAATGATGCTGGCACCAGAGCATAGCCAGAGAAACAAAAAGGAAAAAAGCAAAGTTGATTTGTTAATGCATTACTTGTTTCACAGTGCCTATCTTTGTTCAGTTTTTCTTAGAAATGTATGTTTACTCATTTTAGAAAAAGGTATTCCCTGACAGACTGCTTTACATCAAGAATGTTTATAATTCTTAGAAACACTTAATCAGATACATTTTGAGATTTCTGAAACCAAGGTCCCAAAATGGTAAATAACTTTCTCAAGGTCAGGAATAGAGCTAATAGGCAGTATATGCAATTCTATTTCCTTTCAAACTTTTTACATAACATTTTTGTATACTTTTATCAGCGGTTACTTATATGTTTTATTTAAAGAAAAATGCTTTTCTTTTTTAAGGATAAAAAGTCTTAACAAATTTGTTCTTAAAACTGAGTAGCTTATTCTCACCACTTAGCAACCTAAAAGCTATGAATAAGACCCATTCAATAACGTCCACCAAGAAATAATTACTGCAAATTGCGAACGGGTGGCATTTCTTATGGAGGCCTGGCTAAGGATGTCATGACATATGGTACAGCACTTTGATAATGAAACCCCCATTGCAAACATTAAAAAACTGGTCATTTAAAAATGGAAATTAAAGAGTAAAAGGTTTGAAACTGAAAATGTGTCTGAAGAGAAAAAAATGGCAAGAGCAGTGTCATAGTCAAAAGGAAAGTGACATGTGAAGGATGAGCACCACTTCCAGTGAGTTGTGTCTTTTTTCTACGGTGAATAATCGGCTGACTCCAAAGTCTTCTCTCCACAAAACAGGAACAGACATCAATGTGTCAGAGGCATCCTAACCAGAGTGACTCCATCTTGAATAAAGGTTGAATCAAACAAAAACTGCTCAGTAACATTCCCAGGGAATTAGGCACTCTTGGTCACAAGATGTTTATGTTTGAGGAAATGAGTAAATCATACATAAAGACCCAGAATTCATAAAAATGTCCAGATATTTCAAGAACAAGAGGAATTCTTAATTTAAAAATGTTTCACTTTAAAAACAGTAGTTCAATCATAACTTCTTGCTGAAATCAATAGTTACTAGAAAAATAACAATATTAGTAGCCTGTCACAAGCTGACCCCAAGCGTTTGTAATAAAGTATACCATTATTAGCCTTACATTTCTATGTAAGCAAGCATTATGTTTAAGATCCGGGAGTTCCTCCTGGTGCTTTCTGAGGGTGTGTTACTCTGTAGCAGTGCAGTTCCTAATAAACTGTTTTATATTTACTATACTCTGCAACTCACTCTAAGTTCTTTCCCCAGAGAGATCCAAGAACCTTCTCTTGGGGTCTGAGACAAGATCTCTTTTCTGATAACAAATGTGCTTCACTTTTAAAAAGCAATTTTAAGGAAAGTATGCTTAAATATCAGGGTGTATTCTAGCTCTACTCATTTTCTATCAAAAAATAAAAGAAAATGTGGATGAGTACTAACAGTTTAGTCTTACAGGGATTATGCTGAGTGGCATTACCTGAGTGTTTACATTTGTGTCATATAAGAAAAAATAGCAGCTTTTTTCAAACTTAATCTCTATCTCAATGTTTTGACTTGTCATTTTTACATGATAATATAAGTGAAAAAAAGATGAATGTTATTGGCACTCACACGTTCCTGTTTAGCTAATGACAGATTAAGTTGGAAAAGATGTAATAGTTCCTTTTAAGAATGTAACTTGGGGCCAGGCACGGTGGCTCAAGCCTGTAATCCCAGCACTTTGGGAGGCCGAGGAGGGTGGAGCACGAGGTCAAGAGATCGAGACCATCCTGGTCAACATGGTGAAACCCCGTCTCTACAAAAAAAAAAAAAAAAATTAGCTGGGCATGGTGGCGTGTGCCTGTAATCCCAGCTACTCAGGAGGCTGAGACAGGAGAATTGCCTGAACCCAGGAGGTGGAGGTTGTGGTGAGCCAAGATCGCACCATTGCACTCCAGCCTGGGTAACAAGAGTAAAACTCTGTCTCAAAGGAAGAAAAAGAATGTAACTTGATGACAGTAAATGCAAAAAGCTCACTATGTGGCCACCACTGTTCTGAGCACTTAGCATATGTGAACTCCTTTCATACCAATTATTAATCTTGAGGTAGGTACTATACATTTAAAAAAAAAAAACTAGGAACAGAAAGGTTAAGTAATTTTCCTTAACTAATGCAGTGTAAAAATGACAAAATTGGAATTCAAACCCAGGTGGTCTGACGTCAATGTCTGCGATTGTAATCACAATACTATCTTTCCTTTCACGCAGCATTTTGGTAACTGCATTAGCCATTAATAGAAGATGAAAACTCTGAAACACTCAATTTTTCTGTTTCAAATTCTACTGATACTGAATTGCCTGAGTGATTCTATACAATGTCTTAGTTTAGGGGGAAAGTCATAGAATAGGCATAAAACTAATCTGTTCTGATTTTTCTCTATTTAGGGACAACCCGTTTGTTCATTGTGATTGTTCAAACTGAGTTTAAAAGTGGGAAGCAAAGGCTTTCTTCACATGGTGGCAGGAGAGAGAAGTGAAAGCAGGGGAAATGTTAAATGCTTATAAAACCATCAAGCCCTGCGAGAACTCACTCAGTAACATGAGAAGAGCATGGGGTAAACTGCTCCCATGATCCCACCACCTCTCTCCCTGTACACGTGGGAATTATTGGTCCTTCCCTCAACACGTGGGGATTCCAATTCAAAATGAGATTTGGATGGGGACACAGAGCCTAACCAAATGAGATAGGTGCCCCAGAATTTTTATTGAAAAGATATTTAGTGCTATGGTATATTAAAAATGGCACCAGGCTTATACAAGCTATTTTCAGGAAACCACAGAGGGCAATGCCTGGCACAAAATAAATCCTACATAATTATGTGTTATAAAATAAATAAATCATATAGTGCTTTGAAATAGCAATCCTACTGCCAGTCCCTGCCATATCAAGGTTTAGAGATTTTGAGAAAAACACTAATCATTTGGTTTCCTAGTCTATAAAACAAAGGAGACATATTAGATGATCTCCAAAGTCACCATAAATTATAATCTCACTTTCCAATAACTTTGCAGAAAATCGTTGACATTTGGGAAAAAAGGTGTTGGTGCAAATATCTGATGCAAGGAATGGGATAAAAACTATTCTTTATAACATGAGAGTACCAGTAATATCATTTCCATAATTAAGGGAATTGCCAAGATCCCTGTCTCAGCAATATATTTATAATTTTTACAAGCACAAATCTATTCTTTTAGAGCTACAATTTATAATTTTTAATCCTAGGGGAAAAGATACTAAAATTATTTAATAGACAGAAAACTGGTACTGATACCTCAGCCACTGAGAGTTTGAATACCCAGAATATGATGGCTTGCTTTACTTGGAAGAATAAGTCATAATGGATTTATTTAAAAATTACTTTTAAAATATAAAGAAATATATGAGGTCATGGGGTAGCTTAAAAATTGTAAATTTTGTTTCTGAGCTGGTAATGTTATGTACATGAATTATATTTTATAAACTAGTCCATCAATTTATTTTGCAAATGTTTATATGATCTATTCCTAGTCATCTTATTTTTGGTCAACTGTGAGGGTTATTACTTTTATATATCATCCATATTAGCGGTTATTCCTGAAATATAGAAGCACAACACATTTCTTATTGATATTCTATCTCTTTAATATTGGTCTTATAATACATTTTTAAATTAAATAATAGTTTGCTGGATAATTTTATTTCAATTACCATTCATATTCTTTTCTTTTGCTTAGTTTTTTATTTGATAATTGAGTTAGCTATATTTATAAATATTTTTAAAGCTAACTGTCCTTGTATATAAACTGCTCCATATGTTCCATCAATTTCTTTTCAACTCACTTTTGGATTAGGACAATGATTATGTTAGTGTTGCTTCATTGATTTTTGTAAGCCATATCAGTATGTAGTTTTCTAATTGATTGTTCCTGTTTACATTGACAATTACTTGAATAATCTAAGTTGGGTCTCTTTTTAGGAATTCTGTTTGCTGCCTTTTGGGTTAAAAATTATGGTGGAAAGATTTAGAGCAAATACAGGTGACATAATATAGACAGGAGTGTAATATTTTACTCTAGGGGTGTACCACTATATTCTAGGAGTGTACAAGCCCTTTGAAAAACAATTTGTCTTTTTCTTGTAAAGTTTATACTTATCCCATATCCTTCAGCAATCTATGCCTTGCCTTACTACCCAAGAAAAATACTTGTACATGAGTTTCAGTAGATAGAAGGATGAGAATTTACAATAGCATACTTGCAGTAAGAAAAACTGGAAATGGTTCAACTGCTCCATGATTAAAATAAATTGACGATGTAAGCATATATTCTTGTTGAAGGAATGTAAAATAATGCCTCAATGTAATATTATACTGCAGTGAAAATGAGTGTTACTTCATGCAACCTAGGATGCTTATTAACAAGATAATATTAATCATGGTATTCTCTTGCTTTTTCTTCTGTCCTTTATTGGCTCCTCTCCCTGCTCCCATCATCTTTGATTTGTGTGTTCTTACCACAATTTGTTTGTGGATTGAATTTGTTTAGGATTCAGAGTGCAGTCTGTGTAATCTTGGCTGTCTGTATTTCTGATTCTGATAAACTATCAAGACTTAACCCATTGAATAGTATTTCAACTCCAACATTTTTCTTTTCTGGAATTCCATCTGATCAGCCATGCAATCTAGCTTTTGGGCCTCTTGAGAACATTTTTTTCCCCCAAAAAGTTATATTTGAGTTTTGTCTTGTGTGATATCCTCTCATTAACCTCTTTCCATTCATTACCATTTCCATTACTTACCAATGAATACTTGGTACTTACAATGAATACTTACAATGAATCTATAATGTGATGGGTTTACTTCAAAGTCTTCATTTACAATATTATAAAATATTTTATTTTTTGGATTAGTTTTAGGTTCAAGGCAAAATTGAGAGTAAAGTACAGAGAATCCCCATATATCACCCTGTTCCCACACATGTATAGCCTCTACCACAGTCAACATTCTCAGTACAGTGGTCCATTTGTTACTATTCATGAATCTACAGTACCACATCATCACCCAAAGTCCATAGTTCATGTTAAGGTTGACTCTTGGTGTTTTACGTGCTATAGGTTTTGATAAGTTTATAATGAAGTATATTCACCAATACAGTATCATACAGAATAGCGCACTGAACTAAAAGTCTGTGCTCCATCTACTTATGCCTGTCTCTCCTCTAACCACATTTCTCTGTCTCTATAATTTTACTTTTTCAGAATGTCATAGAGTTTAAGTGTACAGTATGCAGCGTTTTCAAATTGGATTCTAGTGATATGCCTTTGAGATTCCTCTTTTTTTATGGATTGAAAGGTCATTCCTTTTAGTACTGAATGGTATTCCATTTTCTAGATATACCAAGATTATTTATCCATTCACCCACTGAAGGACAGTTTGGTTGCTTTCATGATATGGCAATTATGATTAAAACTGCTATCAACATCTGTATACAAGTTTTGCATGAATGTAAGTTTTTAATTCATTTGGGTAAATACTAAGGAGTATGATTGATGTATTGTATGGTAAGAATATGCTTAGTTCTGTAAGAAACTACCAAACTGTCTTCCAAAGTGGCAGCACCATTTTTTATTCCCATCAAGAATGGACAAGAGTTGTTGTTGCCAACATTTGTTGTTATGAGTGTTTCGGATTTTGGCCATTCAAATAGGTAAGCAGTGGTATCTCGTTGTTGTCATTTTCAATTCCCTAATAAAATATAATGTTAAAATCTTTTCACATGCTTATTGTCCATCTGTATATCTTATTTGTTGAGGTGTCTGTCAGCTATTTTTGCCCATTTATTTAATTGGATTGTTTGTTTTACTATTGTTGACTTCTGAGATTTCTTTGTATATTTTGGATAACAGTTTTTTATCAGATGTCCTTTGCAAATCTTTTCTCCCAATATGTGTTTTGTGTCTTTTGTAGAGCAAATTTTTTAATTTTAATGAAGTTCAGCTTGGATCATGCCTTTTATGTCCTATCTAGAAAGTTATAAAACCCAAAATATCTAGATTTTCCCCTGTTATCTTCTAGGAGTTTTATAGTTTTGCATTTTATGCTTGGGTCTGTGATCAATTTTGAGTTAATTTTTGTGAAGGGTCTGTGTCTAGCTTCATTTTTTTAAATTGGTAAGTAAATGTATAGTTGCTCTAGCAGCATTTGTTGAAAAGATTCTTTTCTTCATTGTATTTCACTTGCTTCCTTGGCAAAGAGTAGTTAACCAGTTGTGTAGGTCTATTTCTTGGCCCCTTATTCTGTTCCATTGATCTATCTGTCTATTATTTCCCCAATATCATACTGTTTTTATTACTGTATTTACAGTATTTTTAATCACTTTTCATGGCTCCTTGCTTATTTTACTTGAACCAGGTCACCCCCTTTCCCCATAATTACTAGTTTTCTTATTGATAGTATTATTCCTTTATTTCTTTGATGATACAAATATATTCATCATATAGGTTTTTGAATGTTGTCTGGCTTTTATACAGATTTAATTCATCTCAAAATTTGTATTCATCGGCTGACTATCTTACTGTCAAGTTTCAATATATATTTGGGATTGTATTTAATAGACTAATCTTAAATGGTATTTTTCTACTTTTTTGCCAGTTAGATCATATTTCTTAACTCTAGAGTTTTATTTTCACCTTCACCTACTTCTCTAGACTTCCAAGGCCAGAGATAATATTTTTCTATCTATGAAAGAGACCTCATCTTTAAGTACATGGGGAATATTATAGATTTTGTTATAGAGGCATAGCCCAGACTGTAACGAATAAGCTCTACCAGCTTTTCCTTGAGTGATAGCTAATTTCATATGTCAATGACTGCCTGTGTGTTATAGTGTGTTTTATGTGTCAACTTGGCTAGGCTGTAGTACCCAGTTCTTTGATAAATGCTACTATAAAGGTATTTTGTAGAGATGATTAATGCTGAAATCAGTAGACCTTGAGTAAAGCAGATAATCCTCCATAAAGCAGGTATGCCTTATTTCATCAGTTAAATGCACTACAAAAAATGTCCCCAGATGAAGAAGAAATTCTAAGCCATCTCTAGACTACCTTCAGAGTGAAGACTGCAACAACATTCACTCTTCCCTGGGTATCCAGCCAGCAGACCTTTCTGCAGATTTCAGACTTGCCAGCCTCCACAATAGCATGAGCCAATTCCTTCAAATAAATGTCTCTCTCTGTGTATGTATACACAGAACAAATAGGTTGTCCTGTTTCTCTGAAAAACCCTAATACATCATACACAGGTTTATATCACCTATAGCCCTTAGAGATTGTTATTTGCAGTGTTTTTTCTTTTCTTTCTGAATAAATACTTTTTTTTTTTTTTTTTTTTTTTAGCTTTCTTCTTTTAAACATTCTGTGTTTGGAGCAGAGATGGAGATGATGGTTGGGAGCATGTCATCTTAAGGAGGTTTTTTCTGCTTTTTATCATTGTCACATTTTCAGAGGCAAAATTTTCAGACCAATCTTTGGTTTGCTGTTACAG
This sequence comes from Callithrix jacchus, assembly GCF_049354715.1. Taxonomy (NCBI): domain Eukaryota; kingdom Metazoa; phylum Chordata; class Mammalia; order Primates; family Cebidae; genus Callithrix; species Callithrix jacchus. The sequence goes on from NC_133504.1 coordinate 33,456,416, forward strand.
AGTTAAGTTATTGAAAAGCAATAGATTTCTCCTCTTAATTACTTTTAATTCCTGAAATTTTCATTCAGAATAATTATTTCTATTTTATTTAATAATTTTGACTTAATTGATGTAGTTTAATTTTTCTATATTTCTGTCAAACTTTGCTGTAATTTAGCCTACTATAGACAAAAAATAATTTGTTAATATTTTACCTAAATTCCCACAATTTATATACATCTCTTTAGAATGTTTGCATATTATAAGAACATAAGACTACAATCTTTCAAACAAGAGAAAACACTAGAGGTTAACTTTGAGATATCTACAGAGAAATGTAAATGTCATTTTTTATTTTCTAAGCATTTTTGTAACAATACATAACTACAAAGATCAATCAAAACAGTTCAATTTCAATAACTGTGTGTTATCTTAGACTTATAACATTCCAATAGATAAAAATATATTGACAAATCATCTTCACATTTAAAATGCCGAGTCTGATCTATTTTGCTACATAAAGTTCCCAGAATATATTCACTGCACTCACTCTAGCACAGCGGCTACTGTTTGCAGTTTCCCAACTTACCATTGATTCACTGCGACATAAAGTTTGATTGGTTTGCTATTTTTATTCTGTGGAATAAATTCAACACTACACTACTAATAATGTCGTTTTCAAGCACTAGCATTCTATACAAGTTCTTTAAGAGAAAGAAAAAGATGGATTTATAATTCATGCCATGAAAATTATGGTGGTCCATAGATATGTCTTTAAATGTTTGAGTCAAAAAGATGGAAATTATTGAAAAGTGTTTTTCTAGACCATATACATCTTGCTACACATACTAAGTGGAAGTGATATGAGGACTTTTGAATTTTGCCTTTTTTTTTTCCCTCCAATACCAAACAAGGTCAGGAGACATATTGGTAAGATCAGTGTTTTCAGGGATGAAGACAGATGGTCGATTAGCATGCATGTGCTGTCAAAACATGATTCCTGCTGCATACATCACAGGGTATCCACTAGTATTGATTCCAATATTTCTTTTACAGTGTACCCCACAAATCACAAAATAATCAATGATCAGACAAAAGAGGTTTTACTCTTTGGGCATGGACATCCCGTGGTAAGCAGTGCAAACAGCTGCCCAGGCTGCCTGTTTAATATATGTACATTGCCTGTATGTCCAGAGTCATACTATGGTGAACCTCAGTCCTGACCTCTTTTTCCACCTCATCGATGTTTCCTTCTGTACTGTATAATTCACAGCATATGATAAAGAAGTAGCCCCTATTTCTCCCATGTGAAAATTATTCATAAGCAATAAAAAAACACTTCTGACCTGGCATCTGGTTTCACTCTCTTCCCATGACTCCACTACCCTTTGCAATGAAATGCTAGAGGAGAATTCTCTATACTCACTATCTCCAATTTCTCTTCTTTCATTTTCTCTTAAACATACTCCAACAGGCTTTTACCCTCACAATTTCACCCAAGCTGCACTTATCAATGTCACTAAATTTTTGATATTTCTAAATCCAAGAATCTGTTTTCTGGCCTCATCTCATTTTGCTTCTCAGCAACATTTATATCTCTTTTCTCAAAACATAGTCTTTCACTTAGCTTTGAGGATGCTGTACTACCGTTTTCTTTATATAAGTGTAGGAAGACTCTCCTCAGTCTTCTTTGTTGCTTAGTATTCATTTTACTGGTTCATTTCCTTCCTTGATGACCTTATCCTGTTAAATACTCTCTATCTGGCAATGACAGTATCTTCAGCCAGGACTACTCTCTCTTGATCTGAAAACTTACATAATATACAGCTGTCAGGTGCTGAAAATACAAAGATTGGGAAAGAAATGAGCTCATCGTTTAAAACACTTTATCTAGTAAGGGAAACAAGTACTTTGCCAAGTGATAATTTTTTTTAAGTTTGAATTATATAAAAGTCTTAAAATAACACAATATGATACATTTAAATATAAAAAAGATAGGGTAGGAATGTTGACAGAGAGGATTTCAGTATGTGGAAAGATGTTGGCAAATAGTTCTTTTCAAATATTCAATTGAATGTTGCTTTGCATAGTTATAATTAATCAAATACCTAGACTTATGGTATAATTGTGGATCTAATATATATACACTATAATTTTTCATTGCAGAGAAATATACATTCTGAATCTCATAGAGGGCTGATAAAGTTATCCATATAGAGATGTATTTCCTTCTTCTCTCTTTCTTTTTGTTGGCCTCTTTCTTTCTTTCAGTTTTTTTTAATATCACAGAATAATCATACATTGTAATATATGTATCCTATATATTTTACATATATATTATATAAGAATGTTTCTACAAACACAGGCACAGATGAACTCTTGACAAATACAGTTATTACCAAGTAAAGCTATGAAAATGATGGCAGAAGAGCAATGAGAGTTAACTATTATGTATCATTATTTTCTGTTTCCCTAATTTCAATAATTATGTTAGTTGCATATTAAATGCAATATTTGATCACAGGGATTGCTTTATGAAACAAACATCTCAATTTTATGGACAAAACAAGGGAACAGCTGTCACATAATCTTATTCCAGGATTTTCAATACAGCATAGCAATTATAAAGCCGACACTCTGTCTAATGTAGCTGATGTGTAATCGGTTTCTCCTCTTGTTTTGGGAAAAATTATGTGCATTAAAATTTTGCAGGAAAAACACCTTTATTCAATAGAAAATTATTTTTAAATGGATTTGCATTAGGTAAAACAATTTTTTTCATAATCATAATGCTATTTTTGAAAGGCTACCACAGACAAGTTTTGCTTGAGGAATATTATCTGTTCCATAATTTGTCAGTTGTTTCAGAAGCAAATGTAAAGTCAAAAGTTTCTATTGCTAGAAAAATAAATACTGGCTTTTCAAATTTCCCAATTTAAAAATTTCTGAATATCCATTGAGAGCCCAATAAAAACATCAAATGAAAGTCTACATAAATACTAAGAAGCTACAGTATAAATGTCAGCAGAGAGTCTTTTTAATATATATGTATTTAGCATGTACATAGAACTTACCATGTGCTATATAATATTAATTCATTTAATCTTGATCTCAATACTATGAAAGAGTTATTATTTTTATTTTTATTTACAGATGAGAAAACTGAAGCACAGAAAGTTAAGTAATTTGCCTGAGGTCACACATCTAGTACATGGCAAATGTGGAACTTGAACTTGGACTAGAACTAGACATTATGATTTCAGAGTCTATGCTCCTAAATAGGACTGTATGCTACCTAAATATGAGGATAAATTAGAAGAGATAGCTTATCATTTTTTTCATATGCTTCACAATCTTTCTACATATTAGATATAAGTAAAATGTAAAGAATGAAAGTAAAAAGAAAGAACACGATTAATGAAACTTGAATGACCAAAACTGAAAAAAAAATACCAAAAGAAGCCATTATATAAAAAATAAAAACTTATTTTATTATCACAAAATAAAATAAGCTTATTTTATTTTATAGTTTGTAACAGGAAGATTTTTTGCCATCTGAATACACAGACACACATATATAAATTCAAAATATTATCCAGTCATATTCTTTTTCCTATGTGTAATAGTGATCAAAATTAAATTAAAATAAATATTTCCCAGGAAATAGCATTGTATTGAAAAGATTTTAAGTACCAAAATACTAAACAGATGATAAAGTTGAAAAATGTATCTTAGAAATAATCTTTTTAATCTGACTTTTCTTCTTCAATCTCAGGGAAAAAAAATCCCTTCTTCTCTTCCTTTTCTTCCTTTTAAAAATAAAAGGAAATTCATCCTAACAGTAATATAGTTTAAAATATTGCACTTTCAGGGTAAATTTGATTAGCAAATTCATAGTATTATTGGCTTTCATTTCCTAGTTTGAAATATAGAAATGCTTGTTTATATTTAAGAAGTAATTTGTATTTAAAATGTGTTAATTATATTTAATCAATAACATGATTAGATTCATAAACATTTCCAAAGGCCTAAGGCTGAAGTTTGGATCCTTGCCAAAGGTTCTTATGGCCATTTTATTTATTATTTTGGATTTGTAAATACCCCAGTAAGCAGTAAACATATTATATTTAGAGTTATTTATTGGACAAATAATTCATTTTTCCAACTGTAAATAAACATGCTGTGATGATTAATTTTATGTGTCTATTACTCTGAGCCCCAGTACACCAGATATTTGGCCATTTTTTGTGTGTTTCTGTAAGGTTGTTTTGGGATGCATTTAACATCTAAATCTATAGTCTGGATAAAGCAGATTTGTTCTTCCTAATGTGGGTAGAGGGCCTCATTCAGTCAGCTGAAGGCCACAGTTGAAAAAAACAGCTGGCCCTCCTGAGAGTACTGGGAAATTCCTACTGCTGCCTGCCTTTGAGCGGGGCATCATCATTTCCTGCCTTTGGACTCCAACTGAAACATTCACTTTTCCTGGGTCTCAAGCCTGCCGATCTTTGGACTGGAACAACGCCATCAGCTCTCCTGGTGCACCTACTTGCTGTTGATCTTGGGACTTCTCAGCCTCCATAATTGCATAAGACAATTTGTTATCATAAATATCTTCATATATTTATATCCTGTTAGCTCACAGTTTTCAAATTGTGCAGGAAAATTTGTCTTAATTATCTTGATTATTCTTACTTAGTCCAGAGCAAGAGTTTTTACCTCATATTTTCTTTGAGTGTTACCAAATGTAGGACATAACACAAGATGAGAGATTTAAGCTAGTAGTTCTAATAACCACTACCAGTTCAAGAAAATTAATGCTCAGCTAATTTTTTGTATTTTTAGTAGAGATGGGGTTTCACCATGCTAGACAGGATGGCCTCGATCTCCTGACCGTGTGATCCACCCATCTTGGCCTCCCAAAGCAATGAGATTACAGGTGTGAGCCACTGCCCCTGGCCCGACTTCTTATTATTTATAAAAGAGCATGTCCTTCTTTGAAGAGAAGAAGCCAATTAACCTATCAAGGAGTTGATGTAAATTTTTTCTTAATTTTCTGACATCCTACAATGCTATACTTTTTTAAATATTCATTTATTTAGCTGGGTACTGCGGAATGCACTTGTAGTTCCAGCTACTCAGGAACTACAGAAGGCTGAGGCAGAGAACCACTAGAGCTTGAGACTGTAGTAGGACATTGCAGTGTGCGACAATCACCCCAGTGAATAGCCACTGTACTCTAGCATGGACAATATAGTAAGACCCACATCTAAAAAAAATGCATCTATTTTGATTTTTAACTTGAGAATATTTTTTCTGAATAATTATATAATTTTTCTTTTACACTCTACCTTTTTTTCCTGCTAAATTATCATTATCTTAACTAAGGATGGACTTCATCCTGTGAAAACAAAAACACCAAACAACCAGAAATAAGGATTTGTAATTAACATCCTTTCAGTCATAAACTTATTCGGTCTGGAGATAAAATAAAAAGTTGTAATTTTAGAATCTTTTAGTGCTTGAAATCAGGATGCTTTCACCTGATTAAAGAAATGTCCCACTTGTTTGTCTCTTTCTTAGATAATTATATGATTGATACACAATTTCTTAATTGTTAATGGAACTAGATGTTTGTTGCTATAAATGTAATGGTTAGGAAGCTAATCAGGTTGGAAGTAGACTGTGACATTATTTGCATTGTTCATATTTTGAATAAGACAAATTGGATAATTGACATTGCTTTTACTCAACTCCTTTAAGTCTAATTTTTTTTTAGTATTTTGCCCTCTGTCTCTTCTCCTACGTACCATTCTCTGCCATCTTACCTCTGTGTCCAGAATAAAAAGGCTCTAACAACAAATTTCAGAGTATAACAGGCTCAAATACAAAGAAAACACACACGTATCCATGTGCGCATATACACATCAAACAGAAGCAATACAAGCAGAGAGAAAAGTCCACAATTACATTAATAGCCTCAAAATGTGGCCCAATCACTAAGACAACCTCCAAACGCTGTATTCTTTTGCTGAGTAATTTATCATCTTTATTAATTTATTAAACGTAGATTCCCCAAATATTAATTGTGCACCTGATATATGCCAGATGATGTTGTAAGCACTAGGCTTTCACAGTGATGAGGATAGATAAAAATCATTTCCCTTGGGAATTTGGAAGTTATATTTAAGTATACCAAAGCTTGTTGTATCTTTAAGAAACTTGAATTTATCTACTTTGTTCTGTAGTTTTAAACTCTCCTTTATTAAACTTCTGTATAACATGTAAAGAGTTCAAAAACATCTTCTTGCTATAAATAAATTCCCTATTTAATCCTTTACTCCTGAGGTCATTATTGCTACCACCATGTTTGTCTCTAAATTTACCTCCTAAAACACTTTCTTCTCATTTAGCTGTATCTTTCTTGTTTTATTAATTTTTGTGTAGTTACTGTAATGAAAACCATTATACATATGAAACCCAAATAGCACACTTTATCTATGTGCATGCATGTGTGTATATGTGTGTATGTATTATATTGCTTGTATGGTTTGTTTCTTCTGTTTGATACGTGTGTGCACACATAGATAGGTGTGTGTTTTCTTTATATTTGAGCCTGTTACACTTTCAAATTTGTGGTTAAAGCCTTTTTAAATGCGAACAGAGAAGATGGTGGAATTGTGTGTGTATTTGTATATATGTGTGTGAATTAAAAGAATTATTGCCACACAGTTCTTACTCATCACTTAGCTCAAGGCAATGGATCACTGATACGTTTTGAAAGTCCATAGAGAGACCCTTCTTCTTCTTTTTATTTTTTGAGATGAAGTTTCCCTGTTGTTGCCCAGACTGGAGTGCAATGGCACGATCTCAGCTCACTGCAACTTCCGCCTTCTGGGTTCAAGCAATTCTCTTGCCTCACCCTCCTGAGGAGCTGGGATTACAGGCACGTGCCACCATGCCGAGCTAATTTTTGTATTTTTAGTAGAGACAGGGTTTCACCTCGTTGACCAAGATGGTCTCGATCTCTTGACCTCATGATCCACCCGCCTCGGCCTCCCAAAGTGCTGGGATTATAGGCGTGAGCCACCGGGCCTGGCCAGAGAGACCCTTCTTAACCAATCTGGCTTCTTTTCTCCCTCATTCGTACCCATGCTCCTGTATTTTATGTTTCATCACACTTTCATCCCTTAAATGTTTATCACGTACATTATTAAAAATTTATCATTCAGTTTTTCAGATTTGTTTTTTTCCAGTCACATTTTGAATAGCCAACTTTTTCCCTCTCATCTGTGTTGCCTCTTCTGAAACATCAAGTTTCAATATATGTGTGAGTTTGTATGCCAGTTTTCTATTGGTGACTGCTATTGCCTATTCCCACACTGACCAACATTTCTAGTAAGTGCTGTAACCTGGTATGGCATTTTGCCCAACTTTTCTTGTGGGTATAATATTGAGTTTCTCTATTCAATTCATGAAAACAGCATAGCTTTACATTTATTTGAATCCTTGTTTATGTCCCGTAAGAAATAGCTGTACTTTTTAATAAAACAAAATCTACATTTTATTTGATTTTTTAGGTACTTTTAGTTGTATAATCATTGTTACCTTAATTACATTTTCTAACAGGTTATTTTTCAATATAGAAGTAAAATTTTATATTGTGTATTAAAATTACATCCAGAAATTTATTCCTTATCCTTTGTCTATTAATTACTGTGTGTATTCATATAGATATAAGTTTGTGTCTTTTATTTAAAATTGTACTTGTTGCGATTATTTTAAATCTATCCTGATAACTCAAAATTTTAGTGCCATGTTCACTAAAACAATTCTTGTCCTGTTCTTGATTCTAAATGAAACACTTTTACTATTTCTGCATTAGTAATGATAGTAACTAAATATGGTTTCTGCTACTAATAAGTAAAGTAAAATAAGGACTAACACAACCTTTAGATTTAACAAAGCAAAAGTAAGTGGTGTCTTTGACAAAATATTTGTGATAGAATCATTAAGGCAAAAGCTTGATCACAATAATTTTAAGAGAAATTGAAAGTAGAGAATTCTGGAAGGTTTGTGTATTAGTTATGCATTTCTGCTATAACAAATTATCACAAATTTATTAATTTGGCCTGATGACACAAACTTATTCTTTTACAGTTATATGAGATCAGAAGTCCCAAAATGGTTCAGTAGTACTATATTCCTTCTGGATACTCCATGGAAAATTCCATTTCCTTAACCTTTCTTATTTCTAGAATCTCCCTACAGACCTTGGCTTATGACTTCCTCCATCTTAAAAGCCAGCAGGCTACATTTTTAATCTCTCTCTCAATCTGCTTCTCTTTCTCACTCCCTCTTTTGTCACATCCCTAAGAGATACAAAAGGGAAGCACTGGAGTCAGACAAAAGGCAATGTCTGACATCCGTAAGGATGCTTATGATTACTTTGGATCTACCCAGTAATACAGTATAATCTCTGCCTTTTAAGAGTCTTAACCTGTTCACATCTGCAAAGTCTTTCTGCCATTTAAGATAATGGGTACACATGTTACAAGGATTTGGATGTGGACATTTTGGGGAATGGGCATTATTCAGCATGCTACAATCAGTAGAGGCAATGCATTTTAAGCGTTTTCTTACAAATGAATTAAAGAAATAAAGAATACATTGTCAAAATTTATCAATTTTCCCCTAACATATACATCCAGTGAGAAAAAATAATTTACATCTTAATGTACATTGCCTTCACTTTCTAAAGTGGCTTACTTTTGAAACTCTGTTCTCTTTTCATTTGTTTATTTATTATTTATTATTAATTCAGCATGTATTTACCTGTGTTTTCACAAAGTTTTGCATAGGGGCAAAATTGTCGGTATTATGAACCTAAGCCATCTCTTCCAGAGATTCCAGTTTAGGAGGAGAGTCTAACAACCGTATACAAAAGACAGCAATGCATTTATGATGTAGAAAACAATGAGGGCTGTGTGAGCACATTTCACGAGTAACTCATGCAGCCAGGACCAAGAGGTATGGAAGTTCCTTTAAGACACTTAAACTGAGACAATAAACACAAATAGAAGGTAGTAGACAGTCAGTGGGAAAGAGTGTGAACTGTGGTGGGGTGTGAAGAAGAAAATGTATGGGGCAAATAAAAAGAGAAATGTATATACCAAAGACAGATGATCAATGCTTATTTGAAAACAGAGAAATCCAATACGGTTATGATGTGGGGCAGATAGTGTGTGTCAGGGGAGAAGTGGGAAAGAAAGGCAAGCAGAAAGAAAGCTCATGAAAGGTTTGGAAACATTTGCCATTTTTTTTTTTTAACTTTTTTCTGGTTCTTATTATTTATAGGAAGAAGAGTAGCTTTTTAACATTTATTTATTTATTTATTATCTTTTAAGTTCTGGGATACATGCACAGAAAGTGCAGGTTTGTTACATAGGTACACATGTGCCATGGTGGTTTGCTGCACCTGTCAACCCATTATCTAGGTTTTAAGCTTTGTATGCATTAGATATTTGTCCTAAAGCTCTCCCTCCCCTTGCCCCCGACCCTCATCAGGTCCCCATGTGTGATGTTCTCCTTCCTGTGTGTATGTCTTCTCATAAGAGTGACTTTATTTTAAACACTAATCCTCCATGTGACTTCTGACTAGCCCTGAGTCCAGGAATGCCTCCAAAACATCTACTTCATGTAGTACTCTTTCTGTAGAAACACCTATTCACTCTAAGTTTCATCCAAAACAACCTCGATGCTATTGCAGAAACTGTAGGGCATGATGCCTGTAAGCACATATGTATTCTTTCTAGGGCAAGCATACTTTCCTCAAGGTAGAAGCCCTGGATTTGGGGGTTGTGTTGCAGGGATCTACCTCTCTTTCAGCCACTCAAGACCACAGAATTTATCGACAGAAATAAATTATCTCATATAAAACAAAAAATCAAATCAAATCAAAACAAAACCTGGATTTGTCTGTCTCCTTTGGTTTCTTGGCTCCTTCAGCCTTCAGGAGTCACTGCATATACAGCCCTATCACAGAGCAATATCCTTTACTCATTCTTTTCCCTTTTCCCACCGATTAAATGTTGATGCCTCTGGACATTAGTCCACGTTTCTTACTCTACACACTGTTCCTAGGCTTTATCTGCAACCACTATGCTTAAAGAGAATCACTATTTAGTTGCCAACACTCAAATCTACGTCTAATCTTGGCTGGCGTCCTCTGGTATTCTGCCCATTTTAAGTTAATTGCTTCTCTGTTACAAATTTGCCCTTCAGCACTTGCCCTAAAATGGACCCTTTAAGCCTTTCTTACTCAAAATTAGCAGGATGTTAAAGTTTTGTCAGTAGAGTGCACAAGAGAGACAGTGCAGGAAGAAGAGGGCTTCTCTTCTAGGTTTCAAGGTGCTAATTTTGTATTTCCTCTCTCCTGTTGAGTGGCTGGTCAGTGGAATGCGTGTTGAAGACAGGTGGCCTTGCTCTATCTCAGCTGCATTCCCAGAGCATGCAGTCCACCAATAACTGTGTAGCTTTAGCTTGGACATGCTGACCCTTTTCTGAGGGGCTACTGATGCAAAATATCACACACTGTAGGTCTCTTGCCTACAGAAGCATCCCAAAGCCCATCTATGTGCCTATATATGAGCCCACAGCTTCGTAATTCCTGGAGAATTATTTCTCATTGCCTATTGAATACAGACCAGCTCTAAGAGAATAACCCAACAAATCTCTCCCCTATCCAGTGGGCTGCAATCACACATTCTCCAATTAGGGCTTATCTCCCACCTCAGGACCTCCTTCCAAGTTTGTACTTCCTTGGGTGTTATCCTTCAGACCCATGGTACTCTTTAGAGTTCTTTTTACAAAATGGTAGTTACTCTCCTATTATGGCTTAACGTTTTTTCTATTTAGCACTTCTGTTTAAATTAATATAGTTTCTGTTGCCTGAATGGACCCATACTACTGTACATCTTATATCTGTAAATAAATACTCAAGTGATTTGAGTCTTAAGGCATGACAAAAATGACAAAGGAATTCTTAAGAGGATCCATTTAGGATTAAACAAGTTTTACTGGGAGTCTGAAGAAACTCCCCAGGCCTCCACAAACAGGTTTATTTGGAGGTCTGAAGGAACCCTTCAAACCTCTGTGATTTAGCAGGAGATAAGATAAAGGTAATTACCCCAGCATTTAGATTCATTTAGATTAAATAAACTCACTGAGTCTCCAGAAGAAGGTCTTCAGGACTCAGATCTTAGTTACAGATTAAAAAAGTTAATCACTTATGTCTTTAGATGACTGCACACTTACACATAAACATATAGCTTAGAAGGTATATAAATTCTAAAAAACTTTTTAATTTTGAGTTGGTCTGGTGATAATTTCCAGACCTTCTCCCCATAACAGTTTACAGAAATAAAAACTCTCTCCCCAGTTCATCTGCCTCTCATTACTGGATGGTGAGAAATAGCAGCCCGACTTCCTTTGGTCCTGGAACAAAATTTGGTACACCAGCCAGGAGATAAGGATGGTGCTGTGTTCACTGGCTGCAGCTTGTGAGGAGACAGTCTTCAGGAGGATTCCAGCAGCTGCTGGGTAAGGTTTCCCCACAGGACTCTCCAGAGGGCCTCCACGGGATCCCTCCTGGGCAAATCTGTACATCCCTTTTACTTCTGGGGAAGGATGGAGATCAGGAGTGGATGCCCTCAGCCAGTTAACTGGGTGGTTTGGTGGGAGCCTATTGTTTTCCTACTAGGGCTTGTTAAGCCATTTGTCTGTTACTGCCAAGGGAAGCAATACTGCCAAGGGAAGCAACAGGGCTTGCTCATACACCTGCTTTGCATTTTGGTTGAGATCAGGTTTTGAGTTGGTTTTGAGTCTGTTTTGCCTGAGTGCACTCCCTCTTGTGTTTGTCTGAAATCTGTCTCCACTTGTTTGTGTGTCTGTCTTGTTCCTGTTGATACTACGTAAACTTAAAAATGGGAAGTATTGGGTCCATTCCTACAGAGAGGCCTCTGGGTAGGAGAAATAATGTTTTAGAAGCTCAGTGGGTGAAAGTCAGCTTAATCAAAAGCTAACATCCAAAATGTGTATGTGTATATGAGTGTGTGTGTTTGTTTGTATTTAAAAGGCTTCCTTGTTTTTGTTCTGTATATTTCTCTCCTAGGACCTTATCATTTTAACCTAAAGTTTTTTCTTCTCAGTTGACTGGATTATTGTGTCCCACAGAGGTAACAAATTTCCTTTTGAATTGTGTCTTTAACTATGGCTACCCTAAAACTTTTTGTCACCCATAAATAAACAATTGCTCTCTTGTTTTGATCCTTTTTAAAATGTGGTTTTATAATCAGTTGTAAAGCTCTAACAGGTACTCTGGGATGCTTCCTAATAACTTTGGAGATTATGAAATCAGAATAGAGGAAAAACATTAAAGATTCTTGAAGCGCTAAAATCTTCATTAATATCAAGCAAGATAGGAATTAACTGCATAAACTGAATTAATAGGAGACTGAAATGATCTTTTTAACTTTTCGCTTACAGTGTTGCTAATCCTTTCTTTTTGCTTTTCACAGTCAAGGGAACTTTGCTTTGAGCTACTAACAGCTTTTAACAATTTTGTATACTCCTATGAACAAAATTTGGAGCATATTTGTTTCTCTCTACCTGATTTGTCCAGAATTAGAAACTACTTGTGAGTGTGTTTAACTTATGGCAATAGTTATTTGCATAAATTCAATAAGAATGTTTTCATTTGTAACTGGACACAATTGGAGAAATTGGTTATTTTCCCGAGGCTTTGACTGGAATAGGATGCTCTTCTTTAAGGAATTGAACTTGGCTTATGGAGCCAAGAAAGCCCTTGGAAACTGTCTTCTCCTTTTGTGTACACAGTTCCTGTAGAGGGTTTCTGGCCGGTGATAAGTAAAGAAGGTCACTTTCTGACAGGTGCAGAAGCCCCAGGTTTATCCTGGTACCTCAAGAGGAAAGGAAATTTTACCCAACTCATAGGGATTTGATGGCATAATCCATGGCCTGGCTGGGCTTTAAAAACCTTCTCTGAGATTCCTCTGATGGAGCAATGTTCCATCAGCACCAATTTAAAAGGTCTATTTAAAAAACAATTATTCTTGCTGCACTGTATACAAATAATCCAAGTATAATAAAGCAAAGTAGTCCTACTGTGATTTGTCTTTTAATAAATGTAGGAAATTGGAAAGAGAAAAATTATATTTCAAAAACTATGGTACACCTGTTGTTAAATTCTAGTTTTGCCTAATGTTTTTCAATTTTTATTATTTTCTACAGTTTGGATTAAATTCTAATTTTTATCTGACTACAAGTCTCCAAAATAATGTTTTCAATTGCTTTTCTTTTTCTTTTCCTTTTCCCCCATTTTTCCTAACTGAAAATCACTAAAACCTGAGCTGTACTTTCTTAAGGCCTGTGAATTGAAGACTAGATGTTTCAGCAGGCGCTGCTTCTAAGCCCCAGCAACAGAGAATGCTACTGGGAACAAATCGACCTCTTTCACTCCAGCTCTGTGTTCAGTGCCCATAACGATGACCCTCTCTCAGAAGGAAATAGCCAGAAAGATTAGGACACCCCATCTCCCTGTAATTCTTATGATAAATAAACAAACACACATGATAGAAATCATCTACAAATTGACATTGGCAATTGTGACAGGTCAGGTTTCACTAACGCAGGCTTCCATCACAACTATTTCAGTACTGAGTGAGTGGTTAAGTTAAATATTAAAAGCTAAAAAAAGCCTTCATACAAAGACAGGAATGTAACAAAAGCCCACCAAGAGTTTTGCCTAGGCCTTTCCTGGGCCTTAAAGCATGACAAAAGTAACAAAAGAATTCTTCAGAGGACCCATTTAGGATTAAACAAGTTTCACTGGGAGTCTGAAGAACCCCCGCAGGCTTCCACACACAAGTTTATTGGAGGTCTGAAGGAACTCCCCAAACCTCTGCGATTTAGCAGAAGACAAGATAAGGGTAATCAGCCCAGCACCTGTAACCATTTAGATTAAGTAAACCTACTGAGGTTCCAGAAGAAGGTCTTCAGGACTCAGACAGACCTTAGTTATAAATTAAAAGAAGTTAATCACTTATGTCTTTAGAGGAATGCACACTTACACATAGACATATAGCTTAGAAGGTATATAAGCTCTGAAAAACTTTCAAAGCTTATATACCTTATATACCTGGCGATAATTTTCAGACCTTTTCTCTGTAACAGGTTACAGAAATAAAAACTCTCTTTCTCCTCAGTTCATCTGCATCTTATTATTGGACCATAAGAAATAGCAGCCCCACCCTCGGTTTGGTCCAGGAACAGTAGTACCCATGTCCAGGGATGCAAGATTCATTATAAAATGTTATATCTACCTCTGACTTTGTATTCAAATGGTCGTTAGGCTCTATCTATTCTATAATAAGAAGAAACTTCATTCCCTGTACCTGTCATACCAGTCAGAGAACATAATTCTCTTATACTTTCTTCATTTATAAATGGAAACAGGAATTTAGCAGTTTTAATATTACATATTACAGGACCTATATATCAGTTATATAGTGGATTATACCAGGGTGCAAGGAATTTTACACTTCTTTAATTCTAAAAACAAATCCAATTTTCTGCTTCCCAGTCATCCTTTATTGGTAAAATAATTCAATCTCATCAATACTTACGATTCTTGCACCATCATCATCAGTTCAAAAAATGGCTTAAAGTGTTTGAAGTAACCCAAACTATTTACAAAAGGGTTTTCTCATCTTTGATGTATATTAGATGATATAGACATGTTCACTTTTAGACCAAAATAATCTTAAAGTCTGGCAGCTGCTTGACTTCTGTCAAAAACAAGAATGAGCTCTTTTCCTGAAATATTCAAGATGAGAGCATCACTTATAAGGTGCTCAAGCCACGTCCTATAACAATCTTTCATTTATGGCGTGTATGAAAATGTATCCTTCATCTCTCATCTCTAAAGATTCCCATTTTTCTTTTGTAACCTATTCAAAAATTCTGCTCTTTCCTATTTTGGTAATACGTCTTCTTACTACTGTATATAGCTATTTTTTCCCCCATAAACTCTAAGCACATAAGTCAATCCTTTTATCTGCTACAATAATTTAACAAGTCCTCCTCACTTAGTCTCAATCTTCAGTCACAAAATAAGGGAGTTGTGTTACACATACTTAGAAACTGCTGCTTTTTGCTTCATAACATAAAAGCTACCAAAACAAGAAAAAAGCAATGCCTTAGACAATTCTAGAGATGGGGTAAGGAGATATATATAGCAGTGGAAACAGAAAATAAGATACTATGTTAATATTTTCTGACATAGATATGAGAGATGTCATTGTTCTTGTTTTTATTGACATGTGTAAATGCAGTGACTCATATTCTTTGGCTGCCTCTCTGTACTTTATAATGTCACATAATAATCTATAACATTTATTAATCTATATTATTTAGAGAAGTCTTTTTACAGCTGCTATAATTTTTTACAGGTAAAATGGACACCTTTTAATATAGCAAATTGGAGAGTATATTAGTCTGTTCTCATGCTGCTCATAAAGACCTACTCAAAACGGGGTAATTTATAAAGGAAAGAGGTTTAATTGACTCACATTTCTACAAGTCAGAGAAGGCCTCACAATCATGGTGGAAGGCAAATGAGGAGCAAAGTGACGTCCTAGGTGGCAGCAGGCAGGAGAGCTTGTGTAGAAGAACTCCCCTTTATAAAAACATCATTTCTCGTGAGACTTGACTTATTCACTATGACAAGAACAGCATGACATGAGAAAGACCCACCTCCATGATTCAACTACCTCCCACTGGATCCCTCCCATGACACATGGGAGTTGTGGGAACAACAATTCAAGATGAGATTTAAGTGGGTACACAGCCAAAAGATATCAGAGAGTGTACCCATAATCTTTCTTATTTCACATATTAGCAGCAAACAATGGTCATTTGAGGGCATTGATGCAGGGAGAAACATGTCAACTGTGGACTATGAAGGACCACAAATTAATCTATCCCAAGTAAGTGCAGCTCAGTTATGCTTCTTTGGTTGTAAGCAAGAGAAAACAAGCTGGGCACAGTGGCTCATGTCTGTAATCCCAGCACTTTGGGAGGCTGAGTCAGTGGATCACTTGAGGTCAGGAGTTCAAGACCAGCCCAGCCAACATGGCAAAACCCTGTCTCTACTAAAAATACAAAAAATTAGCCAGACATGGTAGAGCATGCCTGTGACCCCAGTTAATCAGGAGGCTGAAGAAGGAGAATGGCTTGAACCTAGAAGGTGAAGGTTGCAGTGAGCCAAGGTAGTGCCACTGCAATCCAACCTGTGTGACAGAGCCAGACTCCATCTAAAAAGAAAGTAGAAAACAATTTCATCCTAATTCAGAAAACATTTTTCTTAATTTTATATAATCCAGTACTGTCATAAGTAAGCATTCCACTTTATAATCTATATATTCTTTGTGATATTTAAATTATTCTGCAGTAGCAGTTAGAATTATCCGTTAATTCAAAGGATCCGGGACCCACAGTTGACAGGTTCATGAACTGCTCTGATAATTCATATTAGGGAGAGTAACTATTTTCTCATCTCAGTATTTATAATGCAGTCTAATTTCTGTTTATTTACCCATTTTAGTGTAGGTAAATAATTCCAAATACTCAAATACAGAGATTTGTTGCTGGCCCTGACTTATGAAACCAATTTTTAGATCATCTGATGTTTTTGAATACAAGCTGAAGAAACCAACTCTAATCAAACTAAGAACAAATGAACTTTTGATAGGATTCTATTTGGCAAACCCAAAATAATAACTGAACAAATTATCTCATGAGAAATAGAAATTATAGCAGCTCTAATGTTGTAGGTCAGGGAGCAGCAAACCTTTTTATTATAGGGACAAGTAGTAAATATTTCAAGCTTGTGAACTATTTGATATTTATTGATACCATGCACCTCTGCAATTGTAGTGTGAAATGCATCACACCCAATGCATAAATAAGTAATCATGGCTATGTTCCATTAAAACATTTTATAAAGACAGAAAGTCGATTCTCATTTGCTGAAACCTGATATACATACTAGCAACCAACAAACGCACTCTTAATTCTCCTTGTGCCATTCTGTCCAAGATTTTAAATCCCAGAGGAGACACTCATTGGAATTTACAGCTTGCCACTTTTCTGGAATTAAAAAATGCTTTGATTGACTGTCCTTTCAATAAGGAGTATATTGAGGAAGGGGTAATGGAAATAATGGGATCACATTTCTAATGGAAGAGGAAAGGAACTAAAACAATATTCTTATTATATACTTTCCTGGTAGAGAATACAAATTATTTGCAATTCTTAATGAAATATGTGATGTAAAAGCCTAAACACTGCATTGGTAGAATGAAGTTGAAAAATAAAATGTAAATTTTAAACTATTCATGAATGAATCTGATGATCCAGGACATACTGCCATTTATGGTGTGACTGCAAATGAAATAGATGAGAGGCTGGAATTATTTATATCATGAAGAAACTTTACCAACGACCCAACATGTAAACCTCAATGGAAGTTTACTGTTGTCTATCTATAATCAACACAGTAAGTTTTATCATCAATCTAATAAAGAGCCTCTTAAATATTCAGGGTATACTTAGTTGCATTTTAAGTAGGAAATTTTATATACCAGAGATATCTATACACTAAGTAAAGGTGTTCAAGTCTTACAAAACTGCCACCCTAGTGAATCTATACAGAATACCTCACATTACTTTTAAGGACTCAAGCATGAAAACTTTAAAAATGTAATGATTATCTGGAGACAAAGGTTATATGATATAGCATCGCTCTGTTGAATTCAATCAGAGTTTTGCATTATCTAAAAAAACTGTATTCTATTTCAAGACATTTTAATTACAAGGTCTCATCTAGATTGAAAATAGATACATGGAACCATTAAGAGACCTAATTATCTGTGGCTGATAATTGGTCCAGATGTCAGATGCATCAAACCAATAGTTTTACATACAAACAGTTTTTTTAGTTTAAGAGATTGATTTAATTATTTCAAGCAATTCAGGCACAAGTAATATTTTCAGACTGCCAGCGTATAAATGTGTAGTGTCAAAATTTTCAAATTGTGGGTAATTTGAAATTTATCTTTACAGATGAACAAGTACAATGTAGACAGATTTGCTGCATTATTACTAGTCAAAAAACTAACTCACAAACATTTTGCTTCCTATTTGAATTCTATTTATGGAGAACTGGAGTTCTCACAGGTTGAAAAATCGTAAAAAAAAAGTAGTGTGATTAACATTAAAAATCTTATTACTATTATTGCTTATAATACTACTATATTCTAGTCCTGCCACTCATTGAGAAGATTGATTTTTAAAAATCTTGAACTAGAAATGAATCTACACTTATATGTCTTACATGATGTCTTTAAGATTTTATTAATCTAGTGTTTGTATGTATGTGTGTTTGGAGGGTAGAAGTAGTTAGTAATTTCTATAATTATTGTCTGACTTTTAGAAAGGCTAAATGTCCAATACTAATTTCAATCAGCACAGAGAAAATGCCATTACATTATTCCATTAGTACTTGTTTTAGTCATTAATTAATCAATCACATTAAGTTCCTATGCCAAAATTTGAATTAGACATGATCTCTACTCTCAAGAAACATTTAGTCTTATGAGAGACCAAAATTGTGAACCCCTATATTGTTTCTTTAGCTATGATTCCATAAAAATGTATATTTTATTTATTTATACTGTATTATTTTTGTCAAGTAATACATTAGTCATCTTAAGAAAATTGACTATATAATTGAACCAATTATATTCCATCTCAATATTATTGCTATTAATTAATTCCATATATTTAATTTGCTCATGGCAATTCTCACAATTCTAGTTATTTATTGCTGTATCAGAAATTACCCTAAAATTCAGCAGTGCCAAAGAAATATTTGGTATTTTCACAAATCTAATAGGGAAGTCAGAAATTTAGGTGACATAAGGGAAACAGCTGTATCTGTTCAATGATGCTTGGGGACTCAACTATCAAATTAAAGGCTTAAGTTTGTTGGGGACTGAACTTCACTGTCATTTGTGATAATTGATACTTGTAGTGGGCTGGTACTTTAGCTTGACCTTCTTCCAGTAACTACAGTGCATGTGGTGTTTCAATGAGTCCAAATTTTCCTACAACAAGGTAATTAGGTTTCAATGGTAAGCAGCCCAAGAAACAGAACCTGGCAGAAGTTGTACTTTTATAAGTTGTGCCATGTTATTTCTGACATGTTACATTTAATTGAAGCAGTTATAAGAACCTGACAAGTTTCATGAGAAGAATAAATATCTCTACCTCTTGATGAAGCAATGGCAGGTTTCTGGCAGAACATACTATAGTACCTCTCTCTTCTCTCTCTCTCTCTCTTTCTCTCTCTCTCTCTCTCTCTCTATATATATATATACACACACACACATACACACACACATATATACATACATATATAATATATATGTATTATATATGTATATATGTATTAGATATGTAAATATATATATGTAAATATATGTATATTCTCTCTACATATATAGAAAGAATACATATATGGAGAGAGAGAGAGAAAGAGAGAAAAAAGGGGGGGATGTAATGTGTCATTAATTTAAATAAATCCACTGAAGTGGTATCTGTTCATCTTAGGTTGGGGGAGCATTACTCATCAGTCCTTCAGTTTAGGTCTTTATATGTGTCACGTCAGTAGTTTTGATTCAAGTTCTACTGCTGTGCCAGTGCCTGTGGAGGTGGAACCACCTGGTTCTGCCTCTGCCTGGGTCCCACACCAACCAGAAGTTTTAGCCCATTTCACAGACAGAGACACAGCAGCCCAGTATAGGTCTTGTGATGGGTTTTTCAGGCTTTGATGAGAAAGGCAGCCAAGGTGAGATAAGGTAGCTACAGTCCCTGGAAGTCCAGGCACTTGCCAGTTTCTTGCAATTTAAAAAACAAGTTGATATAAAAATGGGCAAAACACAAGAATAGGCCCCTTATAGAAAAGAAAATTATTATTTCAAATGTTTGCAAAAATTTTTAACCTCAGTCTTTAAAAGATATATGTAAATAGAAATGTTAAGCTTATGCTAGTTTTAAAATGTATTATATAGGAAAAGATCAAATATGTTAATAGTATGCTGATTCAGATAGAGTTATGAAGAATAGGTACTTTCTCCTTTTTGGTGGGTCTATATGTTTGCAACTTTTCTCTTTGTTTATTCACTGAAGTTCCCAGCTGACAAGTGAGACAGAAGAGACAGCAGAAAATCAAATCTTCTAGAATCAAGGATTTGATTTGTCCCCAACTTACAAAGTTTTCCAAAAGGTGTGACATTCCATAGAAAATACAGCTTTCTCTTGATTTTATTCTGATTATGATTTACAAATTATAACATTATCTCTGAACTTTAATACTCTTTTTTAACACTGGATATTTATTATCCCATCTTCTTATATTTACCCTTAATTGAAAAATTAAAATCTTTATTTTTACTCAATTGTTTCTTATTCATACATACTGTAAATATTTTGTTCTTTTACATCATTACCATTTCTTTACCAATATCCAAGAGATATTGACCATGATTTTGTAAGCCAAAATTCAACCACAAAATATTGTGATTTTTTTTTGTTTGTTATTAGGTTCATTATAGAGCTAATTTTGACATACATATTTTCAAATAAAAAACCTAACATTTAATTTTATTTCTTCAGAATCTTCTCTGTGATAACCACAAAAGGAGACTTCCTAAACAGTTTCATAAAAATGAGGGACAGAGTATAAAAAAATTTTCAGAATAAATAAATTTATGTATTATACAAAGATTATGTATTATTAGTGTTCATATAATATATAATTAATATGTAATAACATATATTATATAGTGTAATATATAAATACATCCATAGATTTGTTTATTTTATTTATATTTAAGACACATTCTCTTAAGTAGATGTATCTGCTCCTGTCTTGAAAATAAATTCCTTTGTTCAAATAAGTTTTATAAAATAGGCATTTAGTTAATGCTTAAGTTTCTATCAAAAATAAAATTGGAAAGCTGTTATTTCTACATCATAACATTTAGATAGTTAAAACAAGATTAAGCATATTAAATAACTTCACAATTAAAAATGTATAGCAATGTCATTACTGAATAAAGAGAAATAAGTTTTCATTTTAGGAAATGCAGAAAATCTTAATAATAATAGAAAAAATCCTACCCTCCAGAAATAACCATCACTGATATATTGGTACAAATGATGTCTTCTGTTCATTTAAAAATACATACTCTAAATTTGGATAAAATCAGAAATATAATTCTTTCATACTCAATAATTATATCTGTATTTGAGTTTAAGCATAAATATTTCCTGGAAATTGCCAAACTTAGAGACAAAAGGAGAACTTGGTAAAGAGCGCAAGAAATTTATATGCTTAAAACTTTTTTAATAGGATAGGAATATATAAATATATTTACGATAATATCTAAATATATAATACAAAAAATGCCCCTTGATAATACTAAATTTTTTATTTTCATCACCACAGTTGTCTTAAACATCACCATTTTCTAGCTGGGCACAGTGGCTCACACCTGTAATCCCAGCACTTTGGGAGGCCGAGGTGGGTGGATCACGAGGTCAAGAGATCGAGACCATCCTGGTCAACATGCTGAAACCCCGCCTCTACTAAAAATACAAAAAATTAGCTGGGCATGGTGGCACGTGCCTGTAATCCCAGCTACTTGGGATGCTGAGGCAGGAGAATTGTCTCAACGCAGGAGGTGGAGGTTGTGGTGAGCTGAAATAGTTCCATTGCACTCCAGCCTGGGTAACAAGAGCAAAACTCCATCTTAAAAAAAAAAAAAATCACCATTTTCTTAAAGCATATATAATGTGATTTATACCTCTCACTTTTATTATGTTCTGAAATTCAAAGCAGAAAAATGTTTATTTAGAAATAAATATGTAAGATAGGTATTGGTATGCCATATGTCTGAAAAGCTCAAGATCGAGATCTAGATTTTCTGGTTTTTTTGTTTGTTTGTTTTTCTTTTCTTGTGACAGAGTTTTGTTCTTGTTGCCCAGGCTGGAGTGCAGTCATGCACTCTTGGCTCACTGTAACCTCCACCTCCTGGGTTCAAGCAATTATCTTGCCTCAGCCTCCTGTGTAATTGGGATTATAGGTGCCCGCTGCCATGCTCACCTCATTTTTTGCACGTTTATCAGAGATGGGTTTTCACCATGTTAGCCAGCCGGTCTTTAACTTCTGACTTTAGGTGATCCACTTGCCTCAGCCTCCTAAAGTGCTGGGATTACAGCCTTAAGCCACCATGCCCAGACAATTTTTTGCTTTTGACAATGTCCTGTGCAAGTTACTTATTCACTAAGCATGTTTCTTCACATGTAAAAAAAGTACACAGTTTATCACATATAAAAAATAGTACTGTTTGTCTCATCACATTTTCATGTGGTCTAAATGAGAAAATAAATAATCAGAGCCCAGCTTGAGCCTGATTTAATATGTAGCTATTTCTCCTTCATTTCCTAGTGTAATCCGAGATTGATCTGCCTTTTCTTCTTGCTGTCAGAAACTTCGCAATGGAGACTGACATTTCCTCTCTAAAATATTAAGATACTAGAAAGAGAATAGCTACCTGATGCAGACTGATCTTCTTTAAAGAGAAATTAGTTTCTAAAAATTGCAGCTAGAAGTCCTAGTGGCTATGGGGCAAGGTCTCTAATGCGGTGCCTTATAAAGCTCATTGGTGGCACGAATCTCTGCTGAACTTAAATAGAAAACCTGAAGCATCGAGCCTCCATAGTTAGGCATTCTGAGGCTGCAATGCTTTATTTCTAAATTTAACAACATCCAAAGGTTACTGGCCACAACCTTGTAAGCCAAAATGCAACTGCAAAATGTTGTGATTTTGTTTTGTTTGCTATTTCATCCTGACATCCATATGTTATATGTAGCCTAGACAATATGTTGCCTGTGGCAGGTATCTGAGTTACCAATTACTGGCAGCTAATCCACATGGGTCTGTAGCAACCTCAATTCTTGCCTCTTGAGAAGAAAGAATTTAACTGAGGGCCATAAGGCAGAAAAGGAGACTGAGACAAGTTTCAGAGCAGGGGTGGAAGTTTATTTAGAAACGCTTTAGAATGGTAAAGAAAGGCAATTATGCTTGGAAGATACCCAAGGAGGCACATGAAGGTCAAATGTAGTGTTCAACCTTGATCCTAGAACGTTAGAGGCTGGTCCCTTTCCCGTGTTTCTTCCCTTAGGGCGGGCTGCCCACATGCACAGTGCCCTCCTTGTACTTGGGAAGTGAGCATGCACAGTGTGTTTAGGAAGTTATAAGTATGCCCATCTGAGGCTTTTTTCCCATTTTCAGTGGTGTGCTCCTGCCATTTTGTCTCTTAATGCTCATGCCTGAGAAGTTGCTTCTCCCTGATGCCTGCATTCAGTACACACTTTAACAGGTGTGGACCATCAGGAAATAGCCTCTCTCTGGTGCCAGCTGCCAATGTATCTTTTAGATACTTTTAGAGATGCAATGTGATAATTGCCAAATCATCACCTGGCATTCCTAGTGGGTGGGGGTAGAACCTTCTCCTGCCCTGTTCATGTCTGTCTACCTACTGTAATATACTACCCCTGTGGAGAAAGATAGATAGATATATAGATAGATATAGAGGGGGAAATAGTTTGATATTATATATATATATATAGCAGATTCAAGAAATGGTTAAGGATGAAGCAGGGGGGAAAATAACTTAAGGGAAAAAAGGGCTTATCCTTGGATAAGATCTAAGATAATACATTTTCATATTTAAACTCTAAGGGACAGATTTATTTTCATCATTTATTCATTTGTTGCTTTATTCACTTACCCAATATTTATTTAATACTACTAAATGGCAGGCAGTGTTCTAGGACCTGGAGATACAGTAAACAAGGTTGAGAAGGTCTACACTCTTAAAAATTATATTCCTATAGAAAATAATACAGAAACTACTTTAGAAATTAACAAAATGAGTAATAAAGTGACACATAATATTAAGCAGCATAGAGAATAAATATAAGATGTCATGGTAGAACATGACAAAGATACCACTTTATATGTCAAAGCCACAAAGTCCTTTTTGAGGAGGTAATATTAAAACAAAATTAAGAATTCCAAGAAGCCAGATGCGTGAAGATCAGGAGAGGAAACATTTCAGAAAGTTGGTTGATTATTGAAAAGCCTTAAAATGGGGATCAATTTGGCATGCATATGGAAAGAAGGTTATGGTTGTGGGGCTGGAGAAAGGTTATAGCTATAATGGTCGAGATGGGACCTAAGAAACTCAATCACATGTTACTTTGTAAGCCATGAAAAGGTTTAGCTATAATTCAAAAGTGAAATAAAACTGATTGGAAAGTTTCAAGCAGGAAAAGAATATTATTAGATCTGTCTTTAAAAGAGCACTCTGGCTACTTGATGAACTTCAGGGGAGAGATATTAGGAGAAGGAGAGAGAAAAAGTAAGTGACTCGCTAAGATGGAAGTAGTGGCAATGGGGAGATAAAAAAAGTTGAAATTTGTTCTGAAATGAAACTAACAGAACTTTTGATGGAATAGATATGAAAGTGAAGAGAAGTAAATATTTATGAGATTATATTTATTTCTTCATAGCTATAGGAGACTGTATGGAAGAATAGTGTAGGTGGAATGTTATTGATGAAAAGCAGGGCTTTTGTTTTAGCCTTGTTAAGCTATCAAGTGAATGGAGATCAGGAAAGGATGCTGCTGTAGTCCGAATGTTTGTGTTTCCCCAAATTCACATGTTAAAATCATAACCCACTAAGGTGATAATGTCATAAACAACCTTCATGAATAGGATTAATTACTTTATACAACAGCCCGACAAGAGCTCTTTCTTCCCTTTCGTTATGAGAGGACAGAGTGCAAAAATCACATCTATGATCCAGAAAACAAGCCAAATACTAGAACTTCTGGCATCCTAATGTTGGACTTCTGGGCCTCCAGAGCTATGAGCAATAAAATTTCTATTGTTTAAAAGCCACTACCTAAGGGATTTTATTATAGTAACCTGAACAGATTAAGACAGATAGTCAGATAAATATACTAAAATAAATTTTGTGGAAACTCACTCAAGGTGGTGGCAAAAATATTAAGGGAAAATTAGTAGAGAAGTTAAAAGAATATAATCTCAAACCCTTTTGGAATGCCTAAGGGTGTTTTCTTAGTTTCAGCAGAAGTTTTGGCTGAAGGCAGCCTAAATTCCCCTTACGTTTAGTTAATAAATAAAGCAAATAGGCAGAGTATGTGAGGAGTTTACCTAACTAACTTCCTTCCTCATGTGATCTTAAAATTAACCTTTGAGCCAGATGGTCCTCTCGGGGGAGCTTATCAACTAATGGTGTTTGCTCTGTGCATCAGAACCTGGCCTTTAATCTTTCTCTACAAGTGTCTTGACTTAAAGCCTCTGTTACTGAACCTATACTGAATTAACTGGGGAGGGCAAACTAGTGAGAATCATGTAACTGTGTTCTCTCTCTGGCAGTGGCTCATGACTCCTTGGCTTACTGTTTCACTGTATTCTGTGTGTAAGTACATTTATTCATCCGTTGATGAGTCAGAATCTGCAGGATAGACTCCCACAGGTGGTGACCCTGACAGTGGAGCCCAATGTGAGGAGACCCTCCCGCAGTGATAAACCCTGTGTGAGGATACTCGGCAGGTGAAGATGACCCTGATGTGACCATTGCTGTGAAGGGAGAGCAACAAACCCCTGAAGACAAAGGTTGAGTCAGTAAGTCATTGGTACCTGCTGGGGATTACCAAGCTTGGGGAAGAATTGCTCAGGCTGAGGTTTCATCATGGGACAACAGTTATATCAGTTCAACAGGAACAGTATATAAAAGTATTGAAACAGCTGCTTAAAGCCAGTAGAGTGTCAGTTTCACAGGCCCAATTAAGAAATGCAATGCAAACTGTTGTTTCCCAAAGCCTGTGGTTTCTGGCAGAAAGTCCACTGGAGGAAAAACTCTGGGAAAAAGTGGGGAGAAATCTTAAACAGCTTCATGTGCAAAGGCAACAGGTCCCAGTAATATTATCACTGGGCCAAAATTACAAAGAGGAAATGGAGGTTTTACCTAAGCTCCCTCCTTCAATAGATAAGCAAGCAGCATTAGACAGAGAGCTCTTAGCCTCCCTGATAAAACAGGATTGACAAGGCAATCATGTACATAGAAAGATAAGGAAAAGCATTAGAAGCCCAAGCCCTGTGGCCAAGCGAGCAGTAGGCAGGAGGCAGGCAGGGGAATTTCCACCCAGCAGGCAACAGCCACTGGGCAGGGAGGAGGGAGCTGCACAAGCAAAAATCCCTGCAGGCAAAAGACTGTGCCTAGGAGAGTGAAACTTGGCCACTGCTGAAATCCTGCTGCTGCTTTCTAGCTCCACAATAGCCCATGGTGAAGTGTTGTATGTTTACAAGTGATGTACCTGATTACAAGCTCTGCTAAGATTTAAGTAAAATTCAAGAATTTGTAAAACCTTTTTCTGATAATGATCACTGTTATTATTCCAACCCTACCTCTAACATAACTATCTTAAAATTCTAATTAGGTAGAACAATGACCTCTGAAAGAAGAGAAATTACAGAGAGCTCATGAATTAGTGAGGAGCAATTAAAAGCCAGCCATATAGCTTTGCTACCCAGTAGAAAAAAATTTTCTAATTGACTGATAAGTTGCAAAACCTGTTTTTTATTTTAAAAGGCAACACTAATAGAACAAGCCTTATTTGCCCTTAATTTTATAAATGTAGATGACAAATTTCAGTCAGCTATAGAAAAGCACTTTGCTAAAACCTCTCAAGATTGGAAACAGAAAGATTGAAAAGAGTAATAGAGGGAAAGAATGAGTAACAGAGATGAGAAAAGACAGAGATCAAAGATAGGCACAGAAAGTGAGACCAAGGAAAGAGTATAAAAACAGAAAGAGGGAAAGAGAAAGAGAGAGACAGACAGGGAAGCAAAAGAGAGAAGGAAAGGTAAAGAGAGAGAAGTAGAGAAAGAAATAAAAAAGTTATAGATATAAAAAGGCACCTTAAAGGAAGATTATAAGACATAGTCAGAAAAGTTAATGCATGTTAAAGATTGTCTACGAAAGTCATGAAAATGTTCTATGAAGGAATTTATGTGGGAAAGCAAGTTTTAAAATGTTAATTGTAAAAGAAATTCTGTGTGTAAGCATACTGAGTAAAGTTAAAGAGGTATCCAGTTTTTCTGTAAATTAGACATTAAAATAAGGTACAAGAAGTTTTTCTTACAGCACTAACCTGCTCTTTTTCAAAGATTATAAAAAATCTTATAGCACAGGCACAACTCCTAGAATTTCCAGTATACCAGCACCAGCCTGGAGACTATGTCCTCATCAATGGATAGAAAGAAGAAGAACTTAAGCCACTGTACGAAAGAACCTACAGGACAACACAAGCCCCAGACATTACCTGAGGATGCTGAAAAGAACAGCACAGAAGGCTAAATGAATCCTACTCTGACACAGACAAAATTCACTCCAGATAATTTGTTTATTTTTTATTCTCTCACTCTACCTGCAGACTGTATCTGCTGCACTCTATTGAGTCGATCTTCTAAATCTGCCTTTTTTCTGTTCTGTTACTTAAACAAACAACTCCTTTCCCAGCTTCTAACAAGGCAACTGCTTAACTAGGAGGGATAGATTTACCCCAGCAGGGTCCCTCAATAATGGCACACATTGGACTAAGTTGCCAGATAACACTACATGTCAGTCCACTATCCTCCCACTGTGTGTAAGTTATAAAGGTTCTAACCCTTACTGCATACCTGCCCCAAACAAGTATGGTTACATCATGGCAAAGGAAATACTCTAATATTCTTAGCTGCAGGCAGCCTCAAACCAGGCAATGCAATCAATGCTACTTTCCCAAACATTCCTTCCTGTGATAAAGAACAAAGCCTGGAAAGTAATGGATTCCACTTTATTGGGAGGTCTGTCATGGGAAAAAAGCCCACAGTTTCCAGTTAGGCAATTATAACTTTTTAGGCTGGAACTACCATGGCTGATTGCAGGGTAGACTTACAAATGTCTTCATCCATCCTAGTATCAATCATAGTTTCATAGCCACATCTTATTCTCCTATAATTTGGGCCAATGGGAAGATGGGATGTTTCAGACATTAAATAAAGTCCATGCCACCCCAAGGCACCTTATGGCACCTGGGACATCTTAACACCTTACCTTCCTTAACACCTGGCATGAGACATATCATAATTCCAGTTGCAACTATACTATAACCTTTATTCATAATCACACTAATCAGTGTCTGATTTGTACTACCCATCCATATGTTTTCCTTATAAGAACTAACATTTCCATTATACCCCAAAACTCCACATTTGTAACCCAGGTGCAAGGACAGCCTTGGTTTGCCTCATGTATCACTAATCACAAAATAATTAATTTGAAAATTACTAGTGTCATGGTATTAAGGAGACAATCTGAGGCATTCCTACCAGTCAGTTTAACACGTGATTGGCAAGGTTCCTCTGTCCTTGCTACCTTAGAATGTGCCATATCCCAGGTCAGACACAAAAGATTCATAGTTACACTTATGGCCTTTCTAGTCTCAGCCATAGTCATTCTAGCAACTGCCAGCGTTGAGGTGACATCTATTACTGAGTCAGTACAAACAGCTGCCTTTGCAGATAATCTGGCCAAAAATGTGTCTAATGAACTTCTCTCATAGCAAAGTATGGACCAAAAATTCTTGCACGTTTTCAAGCCCTCGAGGCTGCTTTAGAGCATGTGGGGGAGCAAGAGAATGCACTTAAGCTGTGACTAGGACCATAAACATATCTGTGTCACTTCTCCAACATAAAATCAATCAATACATAGTTGGGATGAGGCGAAGCAACACCTCCGGAGAACCTTTCATGACAATTTAACAGCAGATGTAAAGCAACTTAAAACTAAAATTTTAAAATCCCTTCACACTATAAATCTACACACCCAACAAACAGCCATATGGAAAGATGTGCAAGGTCATCTCTCTTAGTTAGAACCCCACTCCTGGAGGTTACTCTTTGCCTGGAAAAGAATGTTCTAATCGCACTGATAATTATTTTATGAGTAGACAATTTGTAGAGAAAGAGAAATCTTTCTCTACAAGTGTGTTGACTTACAGCCTCTGTTATTAAATCTATACTGAATAAATGGGGAAAGGGCGAACTAGTGAGCATTGTATAGCTATGATCTCTCTCTGGCAGTGGCTCACAACACCTCAGCCCACTCATTCACTGTCTGTTATGTGTAAGCAAATTTATTTGTCTGTCACTGAAAACAGACCCACTCAGTTGGTGACTCCAACAAAATTTCAAGAAAAAGAAACAATGATGCTGACAGTACAGGTAAGGATAGAATTTAAAAAGAAAACAATGTCAGTAGCTACTGCAAACTCAGTGGAATAGTGACTGAAAGCCAGTTAGAGATTAAGAGGAGAAACTATGAGATGAGGAAATAGAGACTGAAATTACAAGGAAAAAAAAAGAAATTTTGAAAAATTACCTGTGAAGCATAAAAAAGACATGGAGTAAAGACATGTAGAAGAGTACATTTGTGCTTTTGTTTTTAACAGGGACATAAGAATGTAAGAATGTTTGCAATATGATGGAAAAGTCCAGTGAAGGAGGATAAATTAATAATGAAAGACAAAATTAAGTATATGATTAAATTTATGAAGTGAGAGTGCAAGTAAAGAAACTTGTTTGATGAGTACAGAGAACCTTTCATTCACAGTCATAGGAGATAATCACTATTGTCAATATACATGAATGTACATGTATAGAGACTGTAACTGTATTGTGGGATGGGACAGGGCTCAGCTCCCTCCCCAATTTGATGTGCCTGAGGTTCTTGGCCTCTCTTTGCCCCAAGAATGGGAGAAGGGGCATTGGTGGCATGGTGGGCTTACCATTCAAGTAAATATCGGACCCGAAGAGTTTAGCAGAAAGTGATTTATTAGGCAGAGAGAGAGAGAGAGAAAGAGAGAGAGCTCCCACATTGCCATGGGAGGGGAATATGAAAGGGATATCCACACAGGTAGAAAGGAAAAGACAGTTCCCAGGTTGTTGTGGGAGGGGATCCCAGAGAGGGAAATCTGCACAGGTAGGAGGCAGGGAGATTTTAACTCTGGAGTTATTTCAGCTCCATTTATGTTCTCATTTATTAAGAGTTCTTTCAAACTTCCTCTGGAGTGATTGATCTTTGACTGTGATCCCAGATTGGTGGCTTGGGCCCACAACAGAGCCCTTCCTCCAGGGCTTTTGGCAGGCTTTCTGAACAAAGCAGCTCACCTGGAATTTTACCTGGCCAATGCAAGGGAAAGTTAGACAAAGAACTCTAGGTTCCTGGATGGGGAGGTGGATGGAGGCATGGAGCTGGGAAGTTCTTGCTTTTCAAACCACGCCCCTTTTGGACTTGGTTTTCCTTAACACGTTGGTTCTCTCAATATTATAGAAAATAGAAAGAAATTATGTAGGTAGACAGGGTAAAAAGTGTCCGTAGCAGAACACTTTCCTTCTAACAAAATGCAGCTCACAAATATCTCCCTTTCTAACCTTATGCAGTTTAAAGAAAGCACTTCTCTTCTATCAAAGGACAACCTGAAAGATCAGATTGTAAAACATAGATAAACTCTGGCGCAGAAGCGGGGAGGGTCTCCTAGGTAATCACCAAACTTCACACTCATACAACGGGCCCCAGTAAAAACAATGGGCCTTAATAAGCACATTTTTTCCTTCAGACACACTAAGATAGGGAAGCTAGAAGCCAACACAATGGGGATGCTGGCAGCTGCAAGATGTCTGGAAACAGACACAGAAACTCTCCCTCCCAGATAAGCAAAACAAAGCAGCACAGAGCAGCACAAGGAGTTTGCCTACATGATTAAGGAACCGGGAGAGCTGATAGAAAACCCTGCTCTATGCAGATAGTATATCTGGTCCCGATTAAATCTTCAGGCTTTAGAAAGATCCCCATCTTCTCTCTGGCCCATTTACAAAAACCCTGACACTTTTACTACAACTTGGCAATGTGCTCGGGACCCCTCTCTGTGACAGAGTTGTTCTTTCCTTTTGCCTATTAAACTCCTGCTCCAATCTCACTCTGTATATGTGTATCCAAAACCTTGATTACCTTGGTCATGAGACCAAGAACCTCGGTATTTACCCCAGACAATGCAGTGCTTCATTTTGAGGGTCTGCTCAGGATTTGAAGGTGAATTCATCAGAAGAATGAGTAAAGGAGCAGATTGTCTACTTTTATTTCTGAGTATTCTCATCCTGTTTTTATTTTCTGGAAGAACTGGGAATCATTCAGGTTAATGAGCCACAAGGGCAGCCACCAATCTTACAGACTCAGATGTGAGGCTTGCTGGGGAGGACTTAGGCAGTACCCTCAGAGTTCTGGGAATGTTGGCTCTGTCCAAACCAGTTTCCATTCGTGAAGAACTTTGCTGTCACACAGGGCTAAAATTGGTCCTGAAGCAACTGAGGATTTCTGGCCAGGGCTACACCCTCATGTTATTCAAAGACTCCTGGCCTGACACTGACCCCAGCCTCCAACTGCCCAATCAGTTGTCTGCCACGGGTTTGCTAAACTTTCCTATTGCAAATCTTATTTTCTTCCATTCCTTTACGTGGTCACCATGTCTCCCATCCCCTCTCTGTATACAATGCTGTGGGAGATTTTTACAGCCCAGGGAAATAATTCAATTAGTCAGGTTTAGCTACTACCTTAGTAATCAGGGATACTGGTCAAGAGATTGCTGGTTTTGTGACTTTCTACAGACAGGGAGAGTTTATGATCAGATCTGATAAACTAATTCCTAATGATGGCACTTCCTGGGGTTGGGTAGGAGGTTACTTTCTATCCCCCCCCACCACCCCAATGAACATCCCTCTCTCCACCTAGGCTGTTTCTTTTCCCATGTAAGGAGCCAGCACTCCCCAGTCAGACTGGGTGGTCCCTCTATGAGGCAAATTAACTTTCTCCTGCTAGGAGCTTTCTGTGGGGACAGCTTGCCACATGTCCAACTTCTCTCTCTGTCCTTTGTTTAGAGTATATGGTGGTAAAGTTACCGCCTGGTATTTCAAGGCTTACATTGCCACTTAGTGGAAGGGAATTTTCTCCATGGGGAAACTTGTCTGCAATTTGCAAAAGCCTCTAGCTTTCCAGTTCTTCTCCCTTTTATGTATTTCTAATAGTGACCAAACCTTACGCCCCGTCTACGAGAGGAAGAACTCTACTGTCAGCAGTGAGGAGAAAAATGTCCTCTGAAACCAAATTTTAGTCACAATACTATCTCCATTAGCAGGAAGGCCACCATTTAACCCTTATGTTCTCTTGAGACATCTAGTCTGTCTACAACTAGAATGGCATCTAAATAGAAAGGGAATTTTATGCTTGAAAGTTAACTGGAACCACCACTAGAGAATACATTTGCTAGTCCAGGTTATAATAGCAAGATATAAAGCTCAGCTCAGTATACTACCCCCATTAAGTGGCCTTGCTCAAATGCAACTGTTGCATAATCTTTCCTGAGATCCATCCATCAAGGATCCATGCAGGTCACACAAGTCTAGGAGTTAAAAAGATAATTTCCCAATTATCTGAAAGAGGACTAAGGTCACATGGGTAAGTGGGACTAGCCTCATTGATTAGATCCTTTGGTACCATGTTTGGGGGTCATGCCTGCAACCATGGGTGGCAATTATGGTGCTAGGACCTGGGGACCAAAGAGGGAGAGCAGTCAGGGTGACACCCCCACTGTTGTCCCCTCCACCCTGGGTCACACTTAAAAGAACAAGAAGACTGAGGGACACCTCTTCTCTTGTCTCTTTTCTAGATGGGTAGCAAGACATCTTCAACCTGCACTCATCTGGAGTGCACTCTGAGGCACTGAGACTTCTTATACCCTAAGACTTTGAGAAAAAGTGGCTCATTTTTTTTTTGTACAAGGGTATGGCCTTCTGACTATCTCAGGAATGAACAGACCTGGCCAGATGAAGGGAGCCTTTAATCTTATCCAACAATTAGATCTTTCCTGTAGGTGGGAGGGCATGGGTCTGAGGTCCCCTATGCACAGGCTTTCTTTGCCTCGTGAGACAAACCAGACCTTTGAAGGCATTGCACTATTGACTCAGCTCTCTTAACAATCACATCAAGCAGGTCTGTGGAGAGTAGTTCTACGTCAGAAGTGCAAATTTTGAAGGAGCCATTGGAGGCAGCTTCAAAGTGCCTCAGTTCTTCCAGGCCCCTTTATCTAGGGCCCCTTCCAAATTTACCATCAGCTCCTCCAGCTCCACCATCTCCACAGCTCCCCACTGCCCCAGCTTCATTCCTATCCCTACAAGAAATGACAGATGAAAGGGACACCACTAGGGTACATGGTCCCTTCTCATTGCAAAGCCTTAGGCAAATAAAAGGAGACTTGGACCAATTTTCTGATTACCCTTATAGGTATACTAAGGCTTCTCAAAATTTAACCCAAGTGTTTAATCTTTCATGAAGAGATGCTATACTACTTTTAAGCCAAACCACAACTTTTACAGAAAAGCAGGCAGGCTTATAGGCAGCAGAAATATTTGGAGATAAACAACACTCCTATAGCCAGTTTAAAATTATTGAAAGAAAAATTCTAAAGGGAAAAAAGGGTAAAAGAGAGACAGGATCTCCATTCCCAACAGGAGGAGAAAAGTGCCTTTTTAGATTCCTAATTGGAGGCTTAGTGAGCCCATAAATGAGTGGAAAATAAAACACTTTCTGATGTTCATTTAAAAAGGTTTAAAAGAACCTGAACCAAACCTCTTAATTACTCTAAACTATCCATGTTGAACCAAAAACCAGATGAAAATCTCCCTGCCTTTTTGGAAAGATTAAGAAAAGCTTTAATAAAATACACCTTCTTGCCTCTCAGTTTAAGAAAGAACATGTTTATTATCTAGGCGGCACCTAATGTTGGAAGGCAGTTGCTAACACAGGCCCTGTCTAAAAATCTGTCTAGTTATTCTCACTCTCAAGATGAAACTTTACACTGTGTAAATGACACTCTCCTCTGTGCCCCAATCAAGGAAATTTTGAGAAGGCACTGGGGATCTCCTCAATTTCTTAGCTAAAGGGGATATAGGGTCTTAAAAATCTAAAGCTCAGCTCTGTCAGACTTCTGTAAATTCTAGACCTAGGTCTAATGTTGTCAGGAGTGACCAGAGCACCAGGTGAGAAAAGGATTAAGCCCATTTCCTTTAATAGTTAAGAGATTCATTGACATTATTGAATCTTGCATACTGTGGGGAAATGGCTCGGTCTTTATACCATCTCATAGCAGAAACTCAAACAGTTAAAACTCATCCCCCATTTGGGGAATGAGAGGCTCAGAAAATCTTTATCCAGCTAAAGCAAGCCTTCCTTCTAGCACCAGTCCTCAGTCTTTCCATAGGTAAAGCATTCAATCTGTATATACCAGAAAGAAGGAAATAATATATAGTTTTAACATGGAAGTTTCAACTAAGGCTTGAGGCCCAGCTCAACAGCCAGTGAGATACTTAAGCAAGTAATTTAAGTTGGTGGCTAAAGGATGGTCAGCCTGTCTCCAAGCAGTTACAGTGGTGGCTTTGCCAGTGCCATAGGCCACTGGGTTAACCATGGGGAATAGCTTAACTGCTTAACCCCACACAATGTAATAGGATTATTGTCCTCTGAGGAAAGTCTCTGGCTAACAGACAGTTGCCTCTTCAAATGTCAAGCTTTGATGCTAAAGAGATCTGCAGTCCCAGTTGAAAACCTGTCCTTGCCAGAGTCCAGTCACTTTCTCCCAGAGAAATCTGGAGAACGTAAATGTAATTGTGAATAGGCAGTCATTTACAAATGGCAAGAATTATTGTTCACATTCTCTGTAAAGTTTTAATTAATGAAAAATATTTTTTTTCAGACAGAGTCTTGCTCTGTCACAAGGCTGGAAGTGCATTGGTGCACTACAGGCATGCACCACCACGTCTAGCTAGTTTTTGTATTTTTAGTAGAGACAGGGTTTCTCCATGTTGGCCAGGATGATCTCCATCTCTTGACCTTGTGATCTACCCACCTTGGCCTCCCAAAGTGCTGGAATTACAGGCATGAGCCACTGTGCCCAGCTGAAAAAAGAATTTTTTAAAAATGCACTGAGCTTAATTGAAAGTAGATATCCAAGCTAAAGGGATATTTAAAAGGCCTTTATGTTTTTCTCCTTATAAATCTTATCTTCCTAGAAAAGCCGTTTTTTTTTCTTCAGTAGACTGAATGACTTTTTTCACTGCCTCTTGCTACTCTTGGTGCATATATGAAAGATCCTAGAATAACTTCTGGTGGCTTGTGACCCCTTGGGAAAACAGAAAAAGCACCACAAATCCAATGTTGGGAAAAATCTATTTTCTTCATGGAACCCCTGAAATTAGAGGTGAATAAGTATCTCTCAAAATCTGTCTTTATCTTCCAGCTATGCTTGTTTATTCGGCCCTGGAAATTGTATTCTTAGTCCTATTCTTAAAGGGCCTCACCTAGAGGCCATAATCCAATTGGGAAATTGGCAAATGTAAATCTTATTCTTCTACTGAATCTTCTGTCTGTGTGGTTATATATGTATTGTGTATGTGAGGACTACCAAAAACAGCTCTAATTAATTTGTCTAAAAATAAGCACTTAAATCAAATATTTTTGAGAAAAAGTAATAGCTGTGGTACCTTTCAGTTCAAGTGATTTTAATCTTTAAAAATAAAAACATCCTTAAGAATTATTGGTAAAATATGATGTCTTCAAGGTGTAAAAATGTGGTCTAGATTATTCAGGTCAGGTAGTAGGTTTGCTAAATGTTTTAAGATTGTAAACTTCTTCTTTGGACTTTCAATACTATCAACTTGCCAGCTTCACAATGGAGGCCTGGGAACACATGGAAGTAGCCACACCCCTAACTATACTGAAAGAAGTCAGACTCTGTCTGCACCTAGGACATAATTAAAACAACTTAACAAATTTTATATTAAAGTTAAAAATTGCTAAGAGTTATCATTATGACATGTAATTGAGACTACTAGACATGGATTTGCATGCAAGGTGTGTTAAAAATACAGTAAATGTGTTTTTAGTTGAAGATTTTAGGAAGGCATGGAAATGTACATTTTGCCAAGGAATAAATAATTGTCTTAAATAAAATAAATTGAATAAGTAAAAATTGTAAAAAAATTTTTTTTAATTAATCTTGTAAAGAAAATTGCAAACATATTAACTAAATTCAAAAGGATATTACATGTTTTTCTGTAAATTAAATATTAAAATAAAAACACAACAAGATTTTCCTAAAATGCTTATCTACTGTTTAGCAAAATTTGGAGAAGGTTATAAAAAGTTTTTAAAAATCTCACCTCATGGTCAAACTGGTTGAACAAGGTTTTCACGTAATAATAAAAGCTGATGAATGGTTTTTGCTATTTCAAATTCTTGGCTCATCACTTTGACAAAAAAACCTTAGGGTAATCTAAAATTATATTCTATAATATCAAGTGTTTTAAATTATGAACATATTTACAGGCTTTCCAAAGCCAATCTTTAGTCTCAAGTTTGTCTTTCGTGACTCCTGGCTTTGGGTGCTGCAAAGGACTCCTGGAGCATCCAAGAAAGAAGTAAACAGGATTATTTAACATGTTTAGGCACGTGGAGTTGCTGTAATAATGTCTAATGCTTTTCAGGTTACATTTCAAGGAATAATATTAACATATGCTTCAAGACCATATGGGATGTCTAAGGTTCTAGTGTCTGAATATTTGCTATCAATCACAATTAAGGTTGTTATGTTGTGTTATTGTAAGCCATGGAAATAACCATGGCTGTAACCTCATTCCTGACTGTAACCACCCTGGACATTTTGTTATTTACAGTCATTGTCTTGGTTTAATTTTCTCCAAAAGATAATTTATAATCAAGCTGTGGAACTTTAACAGATGCTCCTAAATCCAGGTGTCTGATAACAAAAAAAGTATGTAACTCATAAAAAGCTAAAATGTTTATGAATATCAAGCAAAGCAGAACAAGAGTTAATGGAATCGACTGAACTAATAGAATACTACAGCAGTAGTCTTAATTTATGCTTGAAATACTATGATCTTTATTTTGTTTTTCAAAGTCAAGAAAACTTTCTTATGAACTTTTAATTACTAAACAAGTAACATTCCTGTGAACAAGATTTGAAACACGTTTGTTTCTCTCTGCCTAGTTTCTCTAGAATTTGGAAACTAATTATAAGTATTCTTAAATTACAATATAGTTGTTTGCGATCATTGTAACAAAAATCCATTTTCTTCTGCAATAAGACACAATTGGAAAAACAGGTTACTTTATCAAGGCTTTGATGGGAAGGGTGCATTCTCCTTGAAGGAATCAAGGTCAATTGGCAGAGCCAATAAAAGCTTTTTGGGAAAACTGGACTCAACTGTCTATACAGTCTCTGTACAAAGTTCCTGACCTGTGGTGAGTAAAGAATGTCACTTTCTAACAGGCCTAGACACCCCATGGTCCTAGAACCTCAAGAAGAAATAAGTTTACCAACTCACAGATATTTGAGGCTGCAAACCCATGGCTGGGCTTGGCTTTAAAAAGTCCTATCTAAAATTCCTTGTGGAACAGAATTCCATCAAAGCCATCAAAAAAAGCCTTATCTAAGGGTGATTATTCTTGTTGCACTTTATGTAAATAATTAAGCCAAGTGTAAGACTAAAGTCTGTTTTGCAAACAAATCAGTCTTATCGTAGATTTTCTTTTTTTGAACAAAAACAAAAACTGGAGAGAGAGAAACTGTGTTTTTTTTAAAAAAAAAATAAAACATCATAAATCTATCACTAACTTCCAGTCTCATTAATTGAAGTTTTTGTCTACATTTTAAACTAACTGTGCTTATTTTTGTAAGCCAACCACCAATCTCCAGCTGTGACTCAAATGAGACAAAAAGGAAAGGGTAATGTAAAAATCTTGAACAATATTCTAGTTCTGGATAATTATCTTCCAAATCCTGCCAGATAATTTATAAACCTTCTTGTGAAGTTTATCTCTTCTTGCCTAGAAGCCATCAATCTTCAGATGGTACTGCAAATAGAGCCAAAAATGAAACCACTCTTCTACCTAGGACCCTTAAATCAACCCCAGAAGGAGTGCTAGCTGCTGTTCCC
This sequence comes from Callithrix jacchus, assembly GCF_049354715.1. Classification (NCBI taxonomy): domain Eukaryota; kingdom Metazoa; phylum Chordata; class Mammalia; order Primates; family Cebidae; genus Callithrix; species Callithrix jacchus. Next base: position 33,494,800 of record NC_133504.1, read on the forward strand.
ATACACTCCTCTCCAGAAAGAAGTAGCTGGAAGAAGTTGTAGCCCAGTTCTTCATAACAGCAGTTAAGGATTCCATTCCTGTGGGTGGGAGGAATGTTATAGGAAATAGAAATTATTTAGATAGACTGTTAGGGTAAAGAGAGTCACAGAAATAGCTTCCTTTCTAACCTCATGCAGTTCATAGAAATCACTTGTCTTCTATCAAAGGGTAGCCGGAGAGATGTGGTTGTAAAACACAGATAAACTTGGGTTCAGAAGGAGTGTGGGGGTAATCACCAAACTTCACACTCATACAATGGGCCCCAGTAAAAATGGTAGGCCTTAATAAGCACTTTTTTTTTTCCTTTAGGCACACTAAGATAGGGAAGCTAGCAGCAGATTCAGGGGGTATACCTGCAGTTGCAAGAAGATGTTTGGAAACAGACGTGGAAACTCCCTTCCAGATAAGCAAAACAAAGCAGCACAGACTAAGAATCTACTTACATGATCAAGGGATAAGGTGAGAGCTGATAGAAAACTCTGCTCTATGCAGATAGCACACCTGGTCCTGACTCTCTTCAGGCCTTAGAAAGATAAGACACCATCTTCTCTCTGGCCATTTATAAAAACCCTGACATTTTTGCTATACTTCGGCAATGAGCTTGGGATCACTCTCTGAGAGAGAGGTGTTCTTTCCTTTCACCTATCAAACTTCTTCTCCAATCTCACTCAGTGCGTGTGTGTTCAAAACCTTGATTTACTTGGTCTTGAGACCAATAACCTTGGTATTTACACCAGGCAACAGGGCTGCTTCAATGATATTTACTAAACACAACACAAAATCATGCAATGTACATACTTTCAAGAAACCTGTCATCACTATTTTTTTCTGTCATTGAAGGTATATCTTTAACTTGAAGTCAGAAACAAATGTAGAATGGTGCTGTCTAAATTCAATAAATGTATAGATATAAAATACTTTATATGGGTCCTGCACCACCAGTGATGTTAGTGTGAGTGGGCACATGGAAGAAACCAGCCCTATACCTGCCAGCACCCACAACCATCCAACATCACTGCTGGCACTAACATATGCACATATGGCAGCACCCTTGTGCTCATCAGAGACCTATCTCAGTTGACAAACATGCAACCTGCTGTGCTACTACTGCTGCTGGAACATTTGAAGGAGCACAAATCCCATTACCAAAGAAGTGCTTTGGATAGCACCACCCTCAGACTTTTTTTGACCAGTAGTATAGAAAAACCTCAGCCCCTTCAGCAGGTTCTTAACCTGGACGGTCCAGAGAACAAAGCTGGGGTCCCAATTCCAAACTGCAGAGTTACAGCAAGTAGCCCACAAGTCCTGAGCTGAACATTGGCCCCATAAAGTCTTCCAAAAATGAACTCAGTCAAATGAACTCACCTTATACCACAATCCAAGGCCCAGGGAAATAAAAATAAAATAAAATAAAGTAAATAAATCTCAAAAATTTAACTTCCAATATTGGAAGAACATCAGCTCACAAAGATAAGAATGAACAAGCACAATGAACCACTTAGGCAACTCAGAAAGCCAGAGTATATTCTTACCTCCAAATGAACACACTATTTCTCCAGCAATGGCTCTTAGGCAGGCTGAAATGGCTGAAATAAGCAAAATATAATTCAGAATATGAATAGAAACTAAGATCATCAAGATTTAGGAGAAAGTCAAAACCCAGTCCAAGGATTCCAAGGACTATAAAAAAAAATGATACAAGAAATGAAAGACAACTTGGACATTTTAAGAAAGAACTAAACTAATCCTACAGAACTGGAAAATTCACTTTAAGAATTTCAGAATAGGATCACAAGTATTAACAAAAATCAACCTAGCTGAGGAAAGACATTCGGAGATTGAAGACTGGCTTTCCGAAATAACACAGTCAGATGAAACTAAAGAGAAGAACAACAAAAAAGAATGAACAGAACCTCCAAAAAATATGGGATTATGTAAAGAGACCAAATCTATGACACTCTGGCATCCCTAAAAGAGGGAGAGATAAAGCAAGCCACTTGGAAAGCCAATTTCAGGATATTATTCATGAACATTCCTTCAACTTCACTTGAGAAGCCAACATTTAAATTTAGAAAATGTAGAGTACCTATTTGAAATACTACACAAGAAGACCATCACCAAACACGTAGTCATCAAATACTTGAAGGTCAACACGATATACATAAATGCTTTACGGAGCTAGAGAGAAGGGGAAGATCACCAAAGAAAGTAACCCCATTAGTCTAACAGAAGACCTTTCAACAGAAACCCTACAAGACAGAAGAGATTAGGGGCCCATATTGAGCATTCTTTTTTTTTTTGGAAAGAAGTCTTTTTTTTTTTTATTTGCATTTTAGGTTTTGGGGTACATGTGCAGAACATGCAAGACAGTTGGATAGGTACACACATGGCAGTGTGTTTTGCTGCCTTCCTCCCCTTCAGCCACATTTGGCATTTCTCCGGAGGCTACCCCTCCCCAGCTCCCACCCCTGCTGTCCCTCCCCTATTCCCCACAATAGACCGCTGTGTTTAGTACTCCCTTCTTTGTGTCCATGTGTTCTCATATTTCATCACCCACCTATGAGTGAGAATATGTGGTATTTCATTTTTTGTTCTTGTGTCAGTTTGCTGAGAATGATGTTCTCCAGATTCATCCCTGTCCCTACAATGACATGAAGTCATCATTTTTGATTGCTGCATAATATTCCATGGTGTATATGTGCCACATTTTCCCAATCCAGTCTATCATTGATGGACATTTGGGTTGGTTCCAGGTCTTTGCTATTGTAAACAGTGCTCCAATGAGCATTTCTGTGCATGTGTCCTTATAGTAGAATGATTTATAGTCCTTTGGATATATACCCAGTAATGGGATTGCTGGGTCAAATGGAATTTCTATTTCTAAGGCCTTGAGGAATTGCCACACTGTCTCCTACAATGGTTGAACTAATTTACACTCCCACCAACAGTGTAGCAGTGTTTCTATTTCTCCACATCCTCTCCAGCATCTGTTGTCTCCAGATTTTTTAATGATCACCATTCTAACTGGTGTGAGATGGTATCTCAATGTGGTTTTGATTTGCATCTCTCTAATGACCAGTGATGATGAGCATTTTTTCATATGTTTGTTGGCCTCAAGTATGTCTTCTTTTGTAAAGTGTCTGTTCATATACTTTGCCCATTTTTGAATGGGCTTGTTTGTTTTTTTCCTGTAAATCTGTTTGAGTTCTTTGTAAATTCTGGATATCAGCCCTTTGTCAGATGGGTAAACTGCAAAAATTTTTCCCATTCTGTTGGTTGCCGATTCACACTAGAGACTGTTTCTTTTGCTGTGCAGAAGCTGTGGAGTTTCATTAGGTCCCATTTGTCTATTTTGGCTTTTGTTGCCAATGCTTTTGGTGTTTTGTTCATGAAGTCCTTGCCTACTCCTATGTCCTGGATGGTTTTGCCTAGATTTCCTTCTAGTGTTTTTATGGTGCTGGGTCTTATGTTTAAGTCTTTAATCCATCTGGAGTTAATTTTGGTGTAAGGTGTCAGGAAGGGGTCCAGTTTCTGCTCTCTGCACATGGCTAGCCAGTTTTCCCAACACCATTTATTAAACAGGGAATCCTTTCCCCATTGCTTGTTTTTGTCAGGGTTATCAAAGATTGTATGGTTGTGGATATGTTGTGTTGCCTCTGATGCCTCTGTTCTATTCCATTGGTCTATATCTCTGTTTTGGTACCATGCTGTTTTGATTACTGTAGCCTTGTAGTATAGTTTGAAATCCGGTAGGGTGATGCTCCCCACTGTGTTCTTTTTGCTTAGAATTGACTTGGCTATGTGGGCTCTCTTTTGGTTCCATAGAAGTTCATGGTGGTTTTTTTCCAGTTCTGTGAAGAAAGTCAATGGTAGCTTGATGGGGATAGGGTTGATTCTGCAAATTACTTTGGGCAGTATAGTCATTTTCACAATATTAATTCTTCCTAACCATAAACATGGAATGTTTCTCCCACTGTTTGTGTCCTCTCTTATTTCATTGAGCAGTGGTTTGTAGTTTTCCCTGAAGAGGTCCCTTACGTTCCTTGTGAGTTGTATTCCTAGGTATTTTACTCTTTATGTAGCAATTGTGAATGGCAGTTCCCTCTTTATTTGGCTCTCTTTAAGTCTGTTATTGGTGTATAGGAATGCTTGTGATTTTTGCACATTGATTTTATATCCTGAGACTTTGCTGAAGTTGCTTATCAGTTTCAGGAATTTTTGGGCTGAGGCAATGGGGTCTTCTAGGTATACTATCATGTCGTCTGCAAATAGAGACAATTTGGCTTCCACCTTTCCTATTTGAATACCCTTTATTTCTTTTTCTTGCCTGATTGCTCTGGCTAGAACTTCCAGTACTATATTAAATAGGAGTGGTGAAAGAGGGCATCCTTGTCTAGTGCTGGATTTCAAAGGGAATGCTTCCAGTTTTTGCCCATTCAGTATGATATTGGCTGTTGGTTTGTTGTAAATAGCTTTTATTACTTTGAGATACATTCAATTGATACCAAGTTTATTGAGGGTTTTTAGCATAAAGGGCCATTGAATTTTGTCGAATGCCTTCTCTGCATCAATTGAGATAATCATGTGGTTTTTGTTTTTGGTTCTGTTTATGTGGTGAATTACGTTTATAGACTTGCATATGTTGAACCAGCCTTGCATCCCCAGGATGAATCCTACTTGATCATGATGGATAAGTTTTTTGATGTGCTGTTGCAATCAGCTTGCCAGTATTTTATTGAAGATTTTTGCATCTATGTTCATCATGGATATTGGCCTGAAGTTTTCTTTTCTTGTTGGGTCTCTACCGGGTTTGGTATCAGGATGATGTTGGTCTCATAAAATGATTTGGGGAGGATTACCTCTTTTTGGATTATTTGGAAGAGTTTCAGAAGGAATGGTACCAGCTCCTCTTTATGTGTCTGGTAGAATTCGGCTGTGAAACCATCTGGACCTGGGCTTTTTTTGTGTGGTGGGCTCTTAATTGCTGCCTCAACTTCAGACCTTGTTAATGGTGTATTCATAGTTTCAGCTTCCTCCTGGTTTAGGCTTGGGAGGACACAGGTGTCCAGGAATTTATTCATTTCTTCTAGGTTTACTAGTTTATGTGCATAGAGTTGTTTGTAATATTCTCTGTTGATGGTTTGAATTTCTGTGGAATCTTTGGTGATTTCTTCTTTATCATTTTTTACTGCATCTATTTGGTTGTTCTCTCTTTTCTTTTTTATCAGTCTGGCTAGTGGTCTGTCTATTTTGTTGATCTTTTCAAAAAACCAGCTCTTGGATTTATTGGTTTTTTGAAGAGTTTTTCGTGTCTCTATCTCCCTCAGTTCTGCTCTGATCTTAGTTATTTCTTGTCTTCTGCTAGGTTTTGAGTTTTTTTTTATCTTGCTCCTATAGATCTTTCAATTTTGACATTAGGGTGTCAATTTTGGATCTCTCCACTCTTCTCATATGGGCACTTATTGCTATATATTTTCCTCTAGAGACTGCCTTAAATGTGTCCCAGAGATTCTGGCATGTTGTGCCTTTGTTCTCATTGGTTTCAAAGAACTTCTTTATTTATGCCTTCATTTCATTGTTTATCCAGTCAATGTTCAAGAGCCAGTTGTTCAGTTTCTATGAAGCTGTGTGGTTCTGAGTTAGTTTCTGAATTCTGAGTTCTAACCTGATTGCACTATGGTCTGAGAGGCTGTTTGTTATGATTTCAGTTGTTTTGCATTTGCTGAGGAGTGCTTTACTTCCAATTACGTGGTCAATTTTAGAGTAGGTGTGATGTGGTGCTGAGAAGAATGTATATTCTGTGGATTTGGGGTGGAGAGTTCTGTAAATGTCTATCAGGTTTGCTTGTTCCAGGTCTGAGTTCAAGCCCTGGATATCCTTGTTAATTTTCTGTCTGGTTGATCTGTCTAATATTGACAGTGGAGTGTTAAAGTCTCCCACTATTATTGTGTGGGAGTCTAAGTCTCTTTGTAAGTCATTAAGAACTTGCCTTATATATCTGGGTGCTCCTGTATTGCGTTCATATATATTTAGGATCATTAGCTCTTCATGTTGTATCGATCCTTTTACCATTATGTAATGACCTTCTTTGTCTCTTTTGATCTTTGTTGCTTTAAAGTCTATTTTATCAGAGATGAGAATTGCAACTCCTGCTTTTTTTGCTCTCCATTTGCTTGGTAAATCTTCCTGCATCCTTTTATTTTGAGCCTTTGTGTATCCTTGCATGTGAGATGGGTTTCCTGGATATAGCACACTGATGGGTTTTGGTTTTTTATCCAATTTGCCAGTCTGTGTCTTTTGATTGGTGCATTTAGCCCATTTACATTTATGATTAATATTGTTATGTGTGAATTTGATACTGCTATTTTGATGCTAGCTGGCTGTTTTGCCCATTAGTTGATGTAGATTCTTCATTTTGTTGATGCTCTTTAGCATTTAGTGTGTTTTGGCATGGCTGGTACTGGTTGTTCTTTTCTATGTGTAGTGCCTCTTTCAGGAGCTCTTGTAAAGCAGGCCTGGTGGTGACAAAATCTCTGAGTACTTGCTTGTCTGCAAAGGATTTTATTTTTCCTTGACTTCTGAAGCTCAGTTTGGCTGGATATGCAATTCTGGGTTGAAAGTACTTTTCTTTAGAAATGTTGAATATTGTCCCCCACTCTCTTCTGGCTTGTAGAGTTTCTGCCGAGAGATCTGCTGTGAGTCTGTTGGGCTTCCCTTTGTGGGTGACCCAACCTTTCTCTCTGTCTGCCCTTAGTATTTTCTCCTTCGTTTCAACCCTGGTGAATCTGACAATTATGTGCCTTGGTGTTGCTCTTCTTGTGGAACATCTTTGTGGTGTTCTCTGTATTTTCTGGATTTGAGTGTTGGCCTGTCTTGCTAGATTGGGGAAATTTTCCTGGATAATATCCTGAAGAGTATTTTTCAGCTTGGATTTGTCCTCTTCGTCACATTCTGGTACACCTATCAAACATAGGTTAGGTCTCTTCACATAGTCCCACATTTCTTGGAGACGATGTTCATTCCTTTTTGTATTTTTTTCTCTAATCTTGGTTTCTCATTTTATTTCATTGAGTTGATCTTCGACTTCTGATTTTCTTTCTTCTGCTTGGTCAATTCGGCTGTTGAAACTTGTGCATGCTTCGCGAAGTTCTCGTCTTGTGTTTTCAGCTCCTTTAATTCATGCATATTCCTCTCTGTTATCCATTCTTGTTATCATTTCCTCAAATATTTTTTCAAATCTTTTTTCAAGGTTCTTCATTTCTTTGCATTGATTTAGAACATGTTGTTTTAGCTCACAGAAGTTTCTCATTATCCACCTTCTGCAGTCTAATTCCATCATTTTGTCACAGTCATTCTCCATCCAGCTTTGTTCCTTTGCTGGTGAGGAGTTTTGGTTCTTTGTAGGAGGCAAGGTGTTCTGGTTTCAGGTGTTTTCCTCATTTTTGCACTGGTTTCTTCCCGTCTTTGTGGATTTATCCACCTGTCATCTGAGTAGTTGCTGACTTTTCGATTGGGTCTCTGAGTGGACACCCAGATTGTTGATGATGAAGTATTTCTGTTACTTAGTTTTCCTTCTATCAGTCTAGCCCCTTCACTGTACGACTTCTGAGGTCCACTCCAGGCCCTGCTTGTCTGGGATACACCTGTAGCAGCTGCAGGACAGTGAGGGATACTACCAGTTTTTTCTTCTGCTATCTTTGTCTCAAAATGATGCCTGCCAAATACCAGTCTGATCAGTCCTTTTTGTGGTGACTCTTTGGATATACAGGGGTCAGGGAGCTGCTTGAGGAGATGGTCTGTACTTTATAGGAGCTCAAGTGCTGAGCTGTGAGCTCTGTTCTTCATTCAGGGCTGTTAGGCTGCTACGTTTAAGTCTCCTGCAGCAGAACTCATAAAACCCCTTTTTTTTTCTCAGATGCTCTGTCTCAGGGAATTAGGGCTTTCTTTATGAGTGTCTGTTGCACTGTCCTGTGCAGCTAGGAGGCAGTCTAGTCACTATTTGCCTGCCGAGGCTACGCCCTGCTGGCGTGGGGTCCGCCATGTTGCTGCGGGCTCTGCCCTACTGCTGCGGTCTCTGCCCTGCGGTGGAGTCTCTCTGTTATGGCAGGTTGCCTCGGCAATGGCAGCTTGCATCAGCAATGGGAGTGTACCTCAGTAGGGGCAGATTACCTTGGTAATGGTGGACACCTTTCCCCAACCAGCTGCAGTGTCCTGGGTTCCGCTGTGCCCACAGTGAAACTCTCCACCAGGAGCGTTTCGAATCGTCGTTTTGTTTGTCTGGGATCTGTGTGATTTCCCGTGCAATGACCAACTGCACTGGCTTAAATGCAGCTTCCTAGGAATCTCCTGGTCTGGCTCACTGTCCAAGTCTCATTTAATCAGATGGATATGCTAATCTGCCCTCCCAAATCTCAGATTTCCAGTTTAACAGGGCACCCAGACCAGTGCGTTCTGTGTGGAGTGTTGCGGAGTGCTGCTGTGCTGCGGCACCGGCAGAAGTGGCAGCACCAGCCAAAACAGCTGCACTGGCATCCCGTGTCTCTCCTACACCTGGGTATTTCCCCATTCTGTGGGCAACAAAGATCCATCTGGTAATGCGGCTTTGACTCACCCTCTGCACGTTCACTGAGAGCTGCAATCCTGAGTTGTTCTTACCGTGTCGTCTTCAAGAAGTCTTTACTGAAAGAACAAATCACCTAGCTGACCTATGGGGTGATTCCCCTTAAGCATGGTAACAAAGCAGTCTCAGCATTCTTAAAGATAAGAAATTCCAACCAAAAATTTCATATCCAGCCAAAGCAAGTCTAATCAGTGAAGGAGACATGAGATCCTTTCAGACAGGCAAGATTTGTGTTACCACCAGGCTTACCTTACAAGAAGAGGCCCTGAAGGGAGTGCTAAATATGGAAAGGAAAGATTGCTACCAGCCACTGCAAAAACATACCTAAATACATACCCCAGGAACACTTTAAAGCAACCACACAAACAAATCTAAATAATAACCAGCTTACAACTGGATGACAGGAAACTAATGAAAACAAAGATACAACATACCATAATATCTGGGACGGAGCCAAAGCAATGTTAGGAGTAAAGTTTATAGCACTAATTGCTTACATCAAAAAGTTGGAAATTAAACCACCTGCTTCTGAATGACTTCTGTATGAGCAACAAACTTAAGGTAGAAATTAAGAAATTATTTGAAACTAGTGAAAACAAAGATACAACATTCTGTAATATTTGGGACAGAGCCAAAGCAATGTTAAGAGAAAAGTTGATAGCACTAATTGCTCACATAAAAAAATTTAGAAAGATCTAAAATTAAAAATATAACATTACAACTAAAGGAACTAGAGAAACAAGAGAAAACCAACCCTAAAGGTGACAGAAAATGAGAAATAACCATAATCAGGGTAAACTTAAGGAAAAGGAGATAAAATAAAATACATAATGAATCCAGGAGTTTTAATAAGATAGATAGACCACTAGCTAGAGTATTGAAAAATAAAAGACAGAAATCCAAATAAACACAATCAGAAATGACAAAGGAGACATTACCCCTGACCCAACATAAATCCAAAAATCTCTATGCACACATATTAGAAATTCTAGAAGAAATTCATACATTTCTGGAAGCATGCAATCTTTCAAGGTTGAACCAGGAAAAAATTGAATTCCTGAACAGACTAATAATGAGATCTGAAATTGAATCTGTAATTAAAAGCCCACCAACCAGAAAAGGCTCAGGAGCAGATTCACAGGTGAATTTACCAGGTGTGTAAAGAAGATCTGGTAACATTCCTACTGAAATTATTCTTTAAAAATTGAGGAGGAAGGACTCCTCATTACATGGCTCATTACATGAGGGCAGCATCATCCTAATACCAAAACATGACAGAGACACCACTAGAAAAGAAAACGAAGGCCAATATTTTTGACAAATATTGTTGCAAAAATCCTTATCAAAATACTTGCAAGTAAAATCCAATCAAAAAGCCAATCCACTACAATAAAGTAGGCATTATCTCTGAGATACAAGGTTGGTTCAATATATGCAAATCAATAAACGTGATTCTCCATATAAACAGAACTAAAAACAAACAACACATGATGATCTCAATAAATGTAGAAAGGCTTTCGATAAAGCTTGACATTCCTTTACATTTAAAACCTTCAACAAACTAGGCATTGAAGAAACAAACTTGAAAAACCCATAGCTAATATCCAAATGAATGGGCAAAAGTGGAAAACATTCCCCTTGAAAACCAGGAAAAGACAAGGATGCCCTCTCTCACCACTATTATTCAACATAGTACTGGAAGTGCTAGCCAGAGCAATCAGGCAAGGAAAAGAAATAAAATACATCAAAGAGGAAGAGACAAAGTCAAGTTATTCCTGTTTACAGACAATATGATTCTATACCTAGAAAACCCCATATCCTTGGCCCAAAAGCTCTTTGATCTGACAAACAACTTCAGCAAAGTTTCAGGATACAAAATCAGTGTACAAAAATCAGTACCATTCTTATACATAAATAACATCCAAGCTGAGAGTCAAACCAAGAATGAAATCTAATTCACAAACATCACAAAAAGAATAAATTAACTAGTAAAACAGATAACCAGGGAGGTTAAAGTTCTCTACAAAACACTGCTCTAATAAATCACATAACATAATCAAATGGAAAAAATTCCATTCTCATGGGTAGAAAGAATAAACACTGTTAAAACTATTATATTTCCCAAAGCAGGTTTAGTGTTATTTCTATCAAACTACTAATGACATTCTTCATAGAATTAGAAAAAACTATTTAAAAATACACATGGAACCAAAGAAAAGCCTGAATATCCAAAGCAATCTTAAGCAATAAGAAAAAAGCTAAAGGTAATACATTACCTGACTTCAAACTATATTACAAGGCTACGGTAACCGAAATAGCATGGTACCAATGCAAAAACAGATACATAGACCAATGGAACAGAATAGAGAGCTCATAAATAATAGACACACCTACAACCATCTAACCATTGAAAAAATCAACAAAAACAATCAATGGAAAAAAGACTCCCTATTCCATAAATGGTGCTGGGATATCTGGTTTGCCATGTACAGATTGAAACTGGACCCCTAAAGTCAACTCAAGATGGATTGAAAATGGAGTAAATGCAAATCTTAAAACTATAAAAATCCTGGATTATAACCTAGAAAATACCATTCTGGATGTAACTTCAATAATGATTTCATGAATAAGATGCCAAAAGTAATTACAACAAAAACAAGAGTGGATAAATGAAATCTAGTTAAATAAAAGAACTTTTGCACAGCAAAAGGAACAATCAACAGAGTAAACAAACAATGAGAGAAAAATTTTGCAAACTGTTGATCCAACAGAGGTCTAATATCTAGAGTCTATAAAGAACTTAAAATTACAAGCAAAAATAACCCTACAAAAAGGTAGACAAAGAACACAAATAAATACCTTTTAAAAGAAGACATATCTGCTTCCAACAAGAATATGAAAACAATGCTCAACACTGCTGGTGGGAATGTAAATTAGTTCAGCCATTATGGAAAGCAGTTTGGCAATTTTTCAGTAAACTTAGAACAAAATTACCATTGGACACAGCAATTCCATTATTAGGTATGTATCCAGAGAAATATAAATTATTCTACCATAAAGACACATGCACATGTGTGTTCACTGCATCACTATGTATAATAGCATGGATATGAAATCAACTTAAACACCTATCAAAAGTAGATGGTATAAAGAAAATATGGTACATATACACCATAGAATACCATGTGGCCATGAAAAGAATGAAATGTTGTCCATTGTAGCAACATGGTTGGAGGTGGAGGCCATTATGCTAAGTCACCTAACACAGGAACAGACAACTAAATACCACTGGTTCTCATTTATAAATGGGGCTAAACATTGATTACTATTGACACAAATAAGGGAACAGCAGACACTGGGGCCTACTCAAGGGTGGAGAGTGGGAGTAGGATGAGGATTAAAAGGCTACCTAGCTACAAGAAAAACTACAAAACTCCACTGGCAGAGATCACAGATGACATAAACAAATGGAAACACTTCCCATACTTATGGATGGGTAGAATCGATATTGTGATAATGACCATACTGCCGAAAGCAAACTACAAATTTCATGCAATTCCCGTCAAAATACCACCATCATTCTTCACAGTACTAGAAAAAACATGCCTAAAATTCATATGAAACCCACAAAGAGTTTGCATGCCAATGTAAGTTTAAGCAAAGAAATAAATCTGGAGGCATCATATTACCTGACTTCAAACTATACTACAGGGCTGCAGTCACCAAAACAGATTGTTCCTGGCATAAAAATAGGAGCATAGACCAATGGAACAGAATAGAAAATACAGAAGCAAACCTGAATACTTAACAGCCAACTGATCTTTGAAAAAGCAAACAAAAACCTAAAGTGGGGAAAGGACAACCCATTCAACAAATGGTGATGGGATAATTAACAGGCCACATGCAGAAGAATGAAACTAGATCCTCATCTCTCGCCTTATACAAAAATAACTCAATGGATAAATTACTTAAGTCTAAGAACTGAAATCATAAAAATTCTAGAAGATAACATCAGAAAAACCTTTCTAGACATGGGCTTAGGCAAAGATTTCATGACCAAAAACCCAAAAGCAAATGCAGAAAAAAAAAAAAAAGATAAATAAATGGCACTTAACTAAATTAAGAAGCTTCTGTATAGCAAAAGAAATAATCAGCAGAATAAACAGACAACCCACAGAGTGGGAGAAAATCTTCACAATCTACACATTTGATAAAGGACTAATATCCAGAATCTACAAGGAACTCAAATAAATCAACAAGAAAAAAAAATCCCATCAAAAAGTGGGTCAACGAGATGAATAGATAATTCTCAAAAAAAGATATAAAAATGGCCAATGAACACATAAAAAAATGCTCAATATCAGTAATTATCAGGGACATGCAAATCAAACCAACAATGCAACACCACCTTACTCCTGCAAGAATAGCCATAATTTAAAAGTCAAAACATAACAGATGTTGGCATGGATGCAATGAAAAGGGCAAGCTTTTTATACTGCTGGTGAGAAAGTAAACTAGTACTACCACAATGGAAAACTGTAGATTTAACTATTCAAATCATACACATTATCTGTAGAAAAGTATTATCTCTCCACTCTTTGAAAGAATTATCTCTCCTTTCTTCCCCAAAGTACCAACCTTTAACGGGTAGTTGTTTGAACAAATATTTCTGTGTTTAAATAAACATACTGAAATTATTTTACTATGTATAGTGTTTTACTTACTGCTTTTTAATACAAAATTTATTCTACAATTTATTTTATTCAGCTAATATTGCATTACCAATATGTTGTCATGTTTTTTCTTTTTCTCTCTTTGCATGTAAGATATAGATATAGATATAGATTAGATATAGATATAGATTAGATATACACACACACATATATACGTATCTACATACACACACATTTTGTGTATATACATACATTATATCTATAATTTCAAATGTATGTATTTTAAATATTATCATCACTATTATTTTAACAGTTCTAAAGTTGAAGGTATGTAAGTATACTTTACCAATTAATGATAATATTCAAACCACATAAACTCTACTACTCCTTTCAAAATATCTTGATATTTATACTGTTTTTTAGAATTATATTACTGGGAATAATGAATGCAGAATAGAAAATGAAGATCTTAGTGATCACTAACTTTTTGGGCAACATTTATGCTCTCTTACAAAAGCTCCAGTACTATTGCCATGGAAATGTGTGTGAGTATTTTTAGGGTAACTGTGAAAGAAAAATGAATAGGTTATAATTATTTCAAACATTAAAATGGTGTAATTATTTTAAGTTTCTAAAATACGTTTGTTTCACATAATCTAATGATAATGCTAAAAGCTTTACGCTTTTGTTTCACGAGTGACTGTAGTCAAATCTCTGTCAGTGTTGGAAATGAAAACTAAAAGTGCTAATTATCTGCTTTCTTAAGGTATTTTAAATACAATGAAAGAATGAAAACAGCTCTATTTCAATAAGTAGCTTACATTAAAAATGATAATGAACCTTTTGATAATGTGATTGTTAGTTTAACAGGACCAGGAGAGAATTAAAGCAAGATTTACTGAGACTGATGATGTGCCAGACACTACTTTGAGTTTTGAATACATTTTCTAATCTAGACACAATAACAACCTTTTAGAAAGGAGCAATGTGAGATGAACATCTATATTCATAAATAATGCACTCCTGAGAACTGCTTTGAAAATGAATATGAAAAGTGGCACTTTCCACTTACATAGTAAAATCTGTCCAATTCTGAATATGAATAAAATATAAGATTAAATAAGATTTGCTTAACTCTTGTTATAAAGGCATAAATGATAATTTAAATAATAAATGGGTATTATATATTTAATATTCAGGATGCAAATCAGTTTCTAAATTGATTTTTCTTTAAAATTATTTATTTTCTAATTGGATTTGTGAATTTTTTTCTTCTCTCTAATGTCACAGCAAAGATTAGAGAAAGTACATTATCTTGTATTTTTATCTATAGGGAAATCTGACTTCCAGAATGAGTAATCAGAAACACTGGATCAGAGGAAATGAGTTAATGAAAATTTTCAGCTTGCAATACTATTTAATAAATAGCACTTTGCTACCAAGAAGAGAAATTCAGTAGCAGTAGATTGAGCATGGTAGGAGTTTGAGTATAGTATAATCATGTGGTCATAATTATTAAAAAAAATATTGTTACTTGAATCGTCCTATTTATGACAAAACCACATGTAAATTGCATCAGTATGAAGAGTTATATAGACCAATACATGTCATTTTACATTTGGACAATAGCAATCATTTTATATGAATGTGATCTTTCATTTAATCACTATTTATCACTTTCATATATAATTATCATATCAAAATTGAATAAGTTTAAATGTCTTACATTCCTTTTTCTTCTATATTTGAGTATACTTTGAACCTAACTTGCACCCAGACAAAAGCAACCTGCTCAAATGAGAACAAATCCTTTTTTGTTTAGATATGTGTTTTTATATCTAGTAATTTCTATCTTAAAAAAAAAAAAAAGTACTGGCCAGGCACGGTGGCTCATGCCTGTAATCCCAGAACTTTGGGAGGCGAAGGCGGATGAATCACTAGGTCAAGAGATCGAGACCATTATGGTCAACATGGTGAAACCCCGTCTCTACTAAAAATACACAAAATTAGCTGGGCATGGTGGCACATGCCTGTAATTCCAGCTACTCAGGAGGCTGAGGCAGGAGAATTGCCTGAACCCAGGAGGCAGAGGTTGCAGTGAGCCGAGATCACGCCATTGCACTGCAGCCTGGGTAACAAGTGCGAAACTTCGTCTCAAAAAAAAAAGTACTAACGATTCAGTAGGACTTTCATTTCATGTTTCCCCACTTACCTCTGTGTCACAATTAAAGTAAGAATCAATAAAGTAACTGCATAATCACTGCCATGCATAAAAATGTAAGAAATATTATAATTCATCCTTTTACCACTATATCTTTGTTGCTTTGAAATCTATTTTATCAGATGCAAGAATTGCAACTCCTGCTTTTTATTATTTATTTATTTATTTTTGCTCTCCATTTGGTTGGTAAGTCTTTCTCCATCCCTTTGTTTTGAGTCCTTGTGTACCCTTGCATGTGAAATGGGTCTGGATGCAGCCTATCATTAGGTTTTGGCTGTACCTTTTGATTGGGGGATTTAATCGACTTAAATTTAGGGTTACTGCCATTTGATGTTAACTGGCTATTTTATCCACTCATTGATATAAATTCTTCTTTAAGTTGATGCTCTTTACTTTTTGGTATATTTTTAGAAAGGCTAATACTGGTTGTTATTTTCTATGTATAATGCTCCTTTCAGAAGCTCTTGCAAAGCAGGCCTGCTGGTAATAAAATCTCTGAGTACTTGCTTGTTCATAAAAGATTTTATTTTTCCTTCAATTGTGAAGCTTAGTTTGGCAGGATATAAAATTCTGGGCTGAAAGTTCTGTTCTTTAAGGATGTTGAATATTGGTCCCCACTCTCTTCTGGCTTGTAGGGTTTCTGCTGAAAGATCTGCTGTAAGTCTAATAGGCTTCCCTTTATGGGTAACCTGACCTTTCTCTCTGGCCTTTAGTATTTTCTCCTTCGTTTCAACCCTGGTGAATCTGAGGATTATGTGCCTTGGGGTTGCTCTTCTTGAGGAATATCTTTGTGGTGTTCTCTGTATTACCAGGGGTTGAATATTGTCCTGCTTTGCTAGATTGGGAAAGTTTTTCTGAATAATAAGGAACAATGCAACAATAAGAGCTAACGATCCTAACACCCAGATGCATAAGACCCATAAAGAGACTTAGACTCAATGAGACAGAAAATTGATGCAGACAACCAGGACTTGAACTCAGATCCGGAAGAAGTAAACTTAATAAATATTTATAGAGCTTTCCATTTTAAATACACAAAATATACATTCTCCACTTTAAATACACAAAATATTGATCGGCCATTATTAATACCCATTTTTAGAATAAAGCAACATTCCCATTCTCTCTCCCTCTTTTTCTTCCTCTTTCTTTCTCTCCTTCACTTCTTTTTTTCTCTTTCTTCTTTCCTTTCTAAAGAAAAAACAAAACAAAAACAAAAACAAAACAAAACAAAAAAAGAAATTTTCTCTATTTCTGAGCATTCCTCCTGTCTCCTAGATGCTTAGTGGAGTCTAAAGAAAAAAAAAAAGAAGAAATATTATAATTCATGTAATTGTTTGTGATTGATTACCAACTATTTGAGGCAAGAAATTATGACCTTATTAGAGAAAAGATAGGTTGGCATGTATGTCATATACTGTTTGAAATTGTGGGTTGTTTTGATCCAAATGTATAAACGTTATGTTTATACATTCTTACATATTATTTTGACTTCTCTACCACTGACAGCCTTGAAGATTAGATATATGAAGTAGATCAAGTAATACACTTTTAAATGACTAGAGCCATGATTTCAACTTAAGGGATTGTGAATTCCAGCATTGTAAGCTTTCTAGTATAACATATTGTCTTTTGCTTAAATTTCAAAGATAAAACTTATCTTCCTTTTTTTATTGCTCTTGCTAAGTGGTGGTAACTGTGAAGGCAGTGAGCATTCCGATCTCATCTTGAAACTCCAAAAGGGTAGGGCCAAAACCCATTATTGTTATGTTTTTGTCTTGTTTTGTTTATTTTGTTTTGTTTTTCATTCTTTAGAAGTGCTTGCCTAGAGGATCAAAAAGAACCTGCTATGGTTTCGATCTATGCCCCAACCCAAATCTCATGTTCAATTGTAATTCTAAATGGTGGAGGTGGGGCCTGGTGGGAGGTGATTAGATCATAGGAGCCATTTCTCATGAATGGCTTAACACCATACCTCCTGGTACTGTTCTCATGATAGTGAGTTCTCAGGAGATCTGGTTGTTCAAAAGTGTGTAGCACACCTCTCCCTTTTCTCTCTCTTGCTTCAACCCCCACCTTCTCATTGCTTGCTACCTTCACTTGCAAATTTTGCCTGTCTACCCTGCGTCTTTTCATTCTGTGTGTCACAAACTACTGTCTTTGCCTGCCAGCATTCTTGTCAAAACCAAGCGATCTGGTGTTTCAATCTCCAGTGGGTTCCTTTAGTAAACCCTATTTTCTCTCCTCCACACACATGAAGTGGGCTATACATTTTATTCCCGTTAGCAGAACTAAGCATATCTACCACACTCAGCATTGAGATAACAAGTAAACTCTTTCTTAGGGTCCCTAATCTTTCTCCTCCTAATAGTAACAATTGGCCCATATGTACTCACCTTCATATCCCACTTTAACTCCCAAAGGCTAAACTCCCTTTTCCAGGCAGCCACCCAGAAACACATTTATAGCATCCTTCTCCTCTGCCAAGTCCAGTATCAGTGCCTCCAGAAAAACAACTCTGAAGTCAGACACCCACTGCTTCAAAACCTGAACCCTGATTACAGTGTCCTTATTCAGCAGGAAGCAGCCACATAAACCACAATGCCGCCTTGCTTTTATAATAAAATAGAAGCCAAGAATGTTAGTCCAAACTGCACCATTTTGTAAGCCTCCTGCCATTTCCTAGACCTTGGTCAAAATGAAACATTCCAGGGAAGTTCAGACCATGAAAAATCTCCTGCCCAACCACCTGAACATTCTTATGATACCCTGCTGGGCAAAGACATAACTGAAGAAACATCCCTATCATATTCTACTTGGCAAAAGTCCAAGGAACATCCTATCACATTCGACCGAATAAAGGGCCAAACAGCCTGATCATAAGAACATTTAATCAATATCCTGCTGGGCAGCAAGCCATACTGGCCAGACCCCTTCTGCCCATACCTATAAGTAAGCCAGGCTGTAAGTGGCAGTGGGCTCTGGCATTAAGCTTTTTCTTGACTTTTGCAGGTTTCTGTGATAGGCCTGAATCTGCTGTAGAGCTGCCACTGTCTCTCTCTGTTTTACTTTAACCTTCATCTTTCCATAAAACCTAAAATTACCAACCCAGAATTTTATATCCAGGAAAAATATCTTTCAAAAATGAGAGTAAAATAGACAAACCCAATAAAGAAAAATTAAGAATTTTTAGCTACCAGATCTGCTTGAAAAGTATTGCTAATAAAAAAAAACCTTCAGAAAAAAGGTAAATTATACCAGAAGATAATTTTCATAGGTCAGGAATTATTAAAAAGCAACAGAAATAACAATTATCTGGGTAAACATAATTGCCTATTTTACACTTGGGTTTTTAGGACATGTTTGAGGGATGATGGCCAAAGCATATAACCTTGTCAGATGGAGGTTTCAGTGTATGCACATTTGTTAGATAAGATAACTATAGCATAGAGGAGAAGAGTAATGGGATATTTATGGTAATAACTTTTTGCAATATAACTGAAAAGGTTAAATAGTATTTGTAGTATCTAAAGCAACCACTAGAAATACATGCATAGACATTACATACAGTCAAAAATCACAGTAGAAAAATTAAAATGGAATCCTAAAAATGTTCAAATAGCCTAAGGAATACACAGAATGGAAAGGAGAGTGACAAAAAGCAGAGGGAAAAATAGAAAACAAATCATGACCAAAGTTCAAATATATAAATAATAGCCTTACTTATAAATAACTAAATAAACAAACAATAAGAGAGATTTTCATCTGCAATTAATGTTATCTTAACTATGTTATTTCTACAAGATACAAATTGCCAGTATCAGGAATTAAAAAAGGTGTATCACTATAGCCTTGATGAATATTTGAAGAATAATAAGGGGATACATATTTTAAAATTAGCTACTGCAAATGGACAAACTAAAAGATAACCCACCTAAGGTGAAATAGCTTTAGTACTTCTCTAGTTATTAAAGAAATTTAATTTGTAGTAATATTTTTTTCATGAAAGAAATCTCCATGTTCATTATCAACCTAGCAAACATTTAAAGAAATAACAAAAAATTAATTATCTTTTCCATAAAATGAAAGAGAATTATGTTAGTTTCTCATTGCTCTGTGAGAATCATCAAAAAATTATTGGCTTAAAACAACAGTTGTTGACTGTAAATGAACAACAAAGTTCATTACTCAGTGTCTTATAAGGCTGAAATCAAGGTTTCACCTGGGACTGCTATGTCATCTGAGGAGCAGAGTTTATTTCCAAAAATTTCTGATTATTGACAGAACACAGTTTCTGTAGTTAGAGGACTGAGATCCTGAAGTCTCCAAGGCCACCTGCCAAATTGGCTCACATGTAACCCTGCCAGAACAAGGCAGTTTGTTTCTTCAAGCCCAAGAGAAGAAACTCTCTCTCTCCCAGTACACATTCTCTGACCATGATCAAGATCTCACCTGATTGAGTTAAGTCTACACAAAATAACCTCTATTTTTTAAATCAAAGTCATCTTATTAGGCATTTTAATTACAAAGGCAAAGCTTCTTCTGTCATGTAAGATAACATAATCATGTAAGTGACGTGAAATACTATTCACAAGTTCTGTTTATACCTACAGACAGTATTATAGAGAATGTGTATAGAAGTGGGTTGAAATCCTGATACCATTCTGCCTACCATAAAGAGCAACTAATTGCCAATTTATTTATAAACAAATAGTTCCATTCCTGGGTATTTATTCTAGAGAAATAAGATTTATCTTCATACAAAACCCTGTTCATTATTGTTGATAGCAACTTTCTCATCAATATACCCAAACTGAAAATGATTTAAAGTTCTTTGGTAGGTGAGTGGATAAACAATATATAATAATCTATTCACTATGGTAACACTCAACAATAAAAAAGAACTAACTATAGATAGGTGCAGTAACTCGGAGAAATTTCAAAGATGTTTCAGTTGGTGATAGAAGCCAGTTTTAATGAGTTATATACTATATAAATCCATTTCCTATATATGATATTCTTCAAGACAAACCTGCTGCGATAGAGAGCAGGTCAATGGTTGTCATCATTACAGGTGCATAGATGTTATTACAGGGGAATAATGTGAAGAATTTGGAAGGAATTAGGGAGATCCACTATATCCTGATTGTGGAGGTGGTTATATGAATCCAAAATTCTGGATTGTTGGAACAAAAAATAAGAAATAGGAAAACATTTTGATGTATAATTTAAAAATAAAACAAAAATATTATACCTTTAGAAAACAACTGCTTAGTGAGTAAAAATAAAAAAGTAAAAAAAAAAAAAAATAGCCATAGAACCATACAGAATAAAACAAGATTTTCTGAGCTCATCCAGTTCCTTTTCATTTTTCTAGGCTTGAAGTCTGCATTTTCTTCAAGAAAGCGTGTTTAGTTTTAGAAGTCAATGGTATTTCAATCTGGCTGCTAGGGGCAATCACTGAACTTGGATTTGTCATTTTTTTCTAGGTCTTTGATGTGGTCATAGTTAGAAGAGCTTTTTTTGTTTTTAATATGAAATACATTATTTTTTGAGATTTGATACATTGAATTCAAATTGATACTCCTCATTTAAATTCTAGTCTGCTTAGCATTTATAAAATTCTTCAGCTCACATCTATTAATCCTTTTGTTTCCCACAAAGAATCATGATTCTCAAGGACAAAAGGAAAGATAAAATTGAAGTATGGCTTTATTTTGCATTATTCTACATTACACATAGAGCATTCTCAGAATATCAATACAGCATTCACCCATTTAATTGAAAAAAATATTTAAAAAATATTTTGCATATGCTTTTTCTGTTTTTTTTAACTGTATCAACATTTGAAATTATAGCCATTATATAATTTCCACTCTTTCTTGTTCCTAATTTATTCTACTCTACATTTAAATACATATTTCAAAGATAACTACTGTCCATCAATTTCTCCAATAATTTTAATTCTAAAATACTCAATTCTAGGGAATGTAATCCTGGAAATTTTTCATTTTGATGATAGGTTATCTGTAGTATTCATACTTGAAAAGTAGGTTAGGAGGAAATAAAAATATTTGACTAATTTTTCTTTTGTATTGTAAAAATGTTCATAATGTTGTTCTTATTCAGCTGTTGAAAGTTAATGACAATTACATTTGCTTATCTCTACTAGCCCTTTCATTTACCCGTTTGCACAACAGTTGTTTTCTTTTCTTTTTCTGTAACATCCGTAATTTATTAGGATGTTTTCCTAGGGGTGGCAAATATCTGAGTTTCATGGGGCCAAAAATGTTACTGGTGGAAGGTATCCAGGTTATTGGAAGTGAGTAGATATAAGTCTGCAGCAACCTCAGTTTTTGCCGCCTCAGAAGAAAGAATTCGACCAAGGGGCATAAGACAGAAAAAGAAACTGAGGCAAGTTTCAGAAAAGGAGTAGAAGTTTATTTTAAAAGGCTTTACATCAGAAAAGAAAGGAAAGTATGCTTGGAAGAGACCCAAGTGGGCAATTTGAAGAACAAGTACAGTGTTTAACTTTGATCCTCAGACTTCGTAGGCTGGCCCCTTTCCCATGATTCTTCTCTGAGGGTGAGCTGCCTGTATGCACAGTGCCCTCCTTATCCTTGGTAAGTAAGAAGGCACAGTGTTTTTAGGAATTTGTATCCATGCCCATCTGAGGGTTTCTTTCCTTTCCTCGTGATGTGCCTCCAGGAAAGTCATACTTCACCATCTTGTTTTTTTTTTAGATGAAATTCTGCTCTGTCACCCAGACTGGAGTGCAAGGGTACAATAACGTGCATGCCCAGGAAGTTGCTTCTCCCTGGCATCTGTGGTCAATTAACATTTTAGTGTAACATGTGTAGAGCATCAAAAAATGGCTTCTCCCTGGTGCTGGCTGCCAATTTATCATTTATAGAGAGAAAATGTGATAATTACCAAACCATCATCTGACATTAGTAGTGGGTGAGGGAGTGCCCTCTACTGCCCCTGCTTATGCCTGTTTAAAAACCTGTAACAGTTTCTTATTAGGCATTATAGGTGAGTTTCTCCAAGAACGAGTAGATTGTTTCCAGGTATGTGTTGCATTTCTTTATTCAACATAGAGTTTCAAATCATGTTTAATGTTATTTTAATATTCTTTTCTAAAGTTATGATTACTTGCAATTTCTTTTCTGTGCGGATATTTCTATTGTTAGTTGGATCTACTTTGCTTCTCTTCTATATTTTTATTTTTATCAAATTCTTTTTTGTCATTTTTTACATATTAAAATTTTCTTGTTTTATCTTCTCATCATACATACATCATAGAATGTGTATTTGTTTTCATGTTCTCTCTAGTTTAGACTTCTGTCCTTTTTAAATATTTGAGCATTGTAAAAATTTGTTTTTTTTTTCTTTCTGTTACTCATTTGTATGCAAAAGTATTTTTCCTGAACTTTTAGATGGGAGACATGATGAGATTGTTTCCTAATTTCATAACTGAAAGTTTTTCATCTGTAAAGTTTTAAATATACATGGCTTAGTTTTTGAGACTTTGGCTCTGCCCCCTCCCCCGTTTTATCTGAACTTTCTTTTTCCCTTTATCTTTATTGTCCCTGTCCTTTTCCCCTTGGAGTCTATTTTTAACAGTTTTTCTTCAGAATGGGCTGTCCTAGAAGTGAAACGTAGCTGGCTAGTTTTGAGGGCTCATGACCTCAAATGATTAATACTTTATCTCTTTTAAGCCTTATCACGGTTCTTTGCACTTACCCATAAGAGTATGTTAACCCTCTTCCTTTGTACTCGCTATTCTCAAACCAGCTCTTTCTGATTTCGAGTGAATAGCTCAGTTATTCTGAAGTTATTCTGATGATTTTAGGTCTGTCTGGTATGCCATTACATCCCCTACTTCTTCAGGTGCAAATACTGATTCTATGTAGGGTTTGTAGTTGATAGTTTATCCCTTCCCACTCGGATGTTAAGTTACATGAGAATATTTTCCACCTATTAATTCAGTTTCCATGATTTTTTAGTTTCATTGCCCTGTTTTTTCACTCCTAGCCATTCTGTTTTATTTTATTGGAAAAATACAAAAAATTTCAGGAACTACGCTGCCACCACTGCTTTCTTACCAAAATCCTAATTCCAATAAGTTGTTTTTTTTTTAATGGCCTTCATCTTTGTTCTTGATGTTCCTGTGTACAAAACAGCACTTACCTCAGAGTATTTTCTCTTTTCCACGTCTAACAGTTACGTATTATTAATTTGTGTAGTGACATGCTACACCCAAGTACTTTTTCTAAGTGCTAACAGAATAAAGAAATAAACTGTTATATCTATCTTTGCTCATCATTGAGGAAATATGGGGTAGGTACATTAAGAAATATTTTTCATGTAATATGATCGGTGCATAGTTTCCTTTTACTTGGCCTAATTAATGCCTTCTATTTCTTCAGGGCTTGTTTCAGAAACCAATTTTCCTCTGAAAATTTCTTTGCAACCCTTTCTTCCAGCCCTCATTATACCATCCTAAAAGGCACACTTCGCAGTTAGGCCTCTATTCACAGTTTTTCTGTACCATTTTTTTCACCTTTAGAATTTTTTTAAAGTCAGATTTAAAGAGTATTTTTTGCATCTCTAACACAATAAAACGCATGTCACATACCTGTTGATAAATACTACTGGATGATTTAATAAAGTTACATTAAAAATCAGAAAGGAATAAATAATTTTATCCTGAAAAGAAAATGTAACCACAGAGAAAGTAACATTTGATATGGGCCTTGAAATCTTGAAATAATCAATAGGCATTTGGCAAGGAGTAAAATTTTGTTATAATCCTGATCTTCCTTCAGAAGATGTTTTATTTCTAAGCTGGAGTTTAACTTACTCATTAAAGAATGTTCTCTATGCACTACGCACCAAACAAGTTAAATAAATGTCTTAGAGTAATGCTTTTTAAGTAAAACTATGAATATGTTCTTGCCATAAATTGATTCTTGGTAAGGGCTATTTGTGAGAATCTTCAGTTGCTTCTGTTATCAGAATAACATTATTATGAGCAGCTACAGTCATTTTATAAAAAATTCCTTTTAATCCTCTCAATTTTCAGAATTGCTTTTGGTTTTTAAAGGCTAGGTTCATTTTTTTCCCCCCAAATGGCTCAAAGCCATCGTATTTTTTCTTTATAGTATCTCTAAATTGCTGCTCTTCTTCTTTCAGCCTTTACTCTGTTGGCAAGTGCCACTTCATTTCTTTCTCTCTAACTTAAACATGAAAAATTATTTTAATTTTCAATCTAGGATTTTTAGGGCAGTGGACCTATTCTGTATGATAGTATGATGGTGGATACATAATGCATTTGTCCAAACCCATAGAATATATAACACCAACAGGAAACCCCAAACTATGGACTCTGGTGATAATGAAAATGTCAATATGGAATCATGAATTAAAACAAATGTACCACTCTTGGGATGAGGTGTTCATAATTGAGGGAAGGGAGTGTATGGAAAGCCTATATTCCTTCTGCTCGATTTTGCTATTAACCTAAAATGACTCTAAAATACGAAGCCTATTTCAAAAATTGTGTACTTTATATTTTCACATGTTGCATCATGTTCTGGCCACATCACCTCTATAGCAACCTTTCTTTTAACACTCAAAAATTTCTGAAGTACATGTTTTATCTTATAACCTGTTAATTTCTGATTCAGCATATATATCTAATTGTATATTTTACTCAAAGGCAAGTCGTAACTTTTGACTATTAAAAAGCCTATGACAATTAATTTAGAATGGATTGATAAACTTATGGCATTATAATTCTATAACTTTTTTTTTTAAAGAAAGGAAAAAAAGAAGGAGTGAAGGAGAGGAAGAAAGGGGAAGAAAAAGAGGGAGAGAGAACTGGAATGTAGCTTTATTCTAAAAATGGGTATTAATAATGGCCGATCAATATTTTGTGTATTTAAGGTGGAGAATGTATATTTTGTGTATTTAAAATGGAGAGCTCTATAAATATTTATTGAGTTAACTTGTTTTGAATCTGAGTTCAAGTCCTGGATATCTTTATTAATTTTCTGTCTCGTTGATTCTAAATCTCTTTATGAGTCTTATGTATCTGGGTGTTAGGATTGTTAGCTCTTATTGTTGCATTGATCCTTTTACCACTATATCTTTGTTGCTTTGAAGTCTATTTTATCATATGCGAGAATTGCAACTCCTGCTTTTTATTTATTTATTTATTTTTGCTCTCCATTTGGTTGGTAAATCTTTCTCCATCCCTTTGTTTTAAAACTTTGTGTATCTTTGGATGTGAAATGGGGCTGGATGTAGCATACCGTTAGGTTTTGGCTGTATCTTTTGATTGGGGAATTTAGTCGACTTAAATTTAGGGTTAAATAGCCAGTTAACATCAAATGGCAGTAACCCTATAATTCTATAACCTTTTAATGTATTTTTAAGAATCAAATATAAAGTCCTTTTCAACTATATTCACATCATCACTAGTTAATCTTACTCCTAATCCACACATATATTGATTTAAACATACACTCTTTTATATAGTCAGAAGCCAGAACTATTGGTAGAAGTTTTTATATTACTCATCAAACTTGGGCACGGAACACCGAGAGCATTGGTATAGTATATCCTGCCAAGAGCTGGAGGTATCCGCTCTGATTTATACATGATCATTGAAACTACCTAAGTGTTTCATACATATGTCAGTATGTATACTTTCTGAACAATTTTTATAACAATCATGGGATTCTTGTCTTCTGAAAGTTAAATTTGTGACAAAGTATACAAGAGAGAAAAATCCACATTATTTTAAAAATATATGCTTATCTAAAGATTTATAAACTTAAATGTGAAGCAAATAATAGTTGCAGTGATAATAATTTATTTATAATTTATCGAAACTCTTCAAGGCATGCATAGGCTCATTTAAGAGGCACATAGGTAAATAGTATTATTATTTTTTCTTTGTTTTTATTGCCAATGATATAATTAAGATTCATGAAGTTTAAGTGTACAGCTCTGATCATGTAACTAGTAAATGGTGATAAAAGTTTTGACCTCAGTGCTAGTTCATTACAGGACTCTTTCTGTGATAACATGCTAGCTGGACGTGTAATACTCAGTGTAATGGACTCAGTGAAGCCACTCAAACCATAAATCCAGGCCCCAAATTGCTAAAATGAAGTAAGACTTGCTTCACTTTCTCTAAGCCATTCAAAATTAGTCACATGAAATGTTCTGCAAAATAGAGAAAACTAAGGTTTATATTAGAAAATTATTATTATTATTATTATTATTGAGATGGAGTCTTGCTCTGTCACTCAGCTAGAATGCAGTGGCTGGTCTCGGCTCACTGCAACCTCCGAATTTCTGGTTCAAGCAATTCTCCTGCCTTAGCCTCCCAAATAGTGGGATTAGAGGCATGCACCACCATGTCCAGGTAATTTTTGTATTTTTTTTTTTTTTTTTTTAGTAGAGATGGGGTTTCACCATGTTGGACAGGATGACCTCAGTCTCCTGACCTCATGATTCATTCGACTTGGCCTCCCAAAGTGCCGGGATTACAGGTGTGTACCACCATGCCCAGCTAATTTTTGTATTTTTCTTTTTAGTAGAGATGGGGTTTCACCACGTTGGCCAGGATGGTCGCAATCTCTTGACCTCGTGAGTCATGTGACTTGGCCTCCCAAAGTGCTGGTATTACAGGTGTGAACCACCACATCCAGCCACAAAAATATTTTATAATCTTATCACGCAGCACTTCACAATGTAACATAATCACAAAACATTTATGTGTGTATGAGTCTCTCAAACCACTACCCCAAGTAGGTAGAATTCTGTGGAAATGTTTCCTGGAAAACACTGCAAAAGATCAGTCATCTATAGCCTCTGCTGAATGATCCCTCTCATCTTGAGTTTCTGTCTATTAATATGACTTTTATAATGTTCACCAACATATTCCTCTCTTAGGAACAGTGGTTAATACCTTAAAAATTTGCTGTATTTTAATTTTAGATTATATATTTTAATTAATATATAATAGTTGTATATATTTTTGAGACATGTGTTTTCGTTACATGAATATAATGTGTAATGATCAAATCAGGGTAATTGGCACAACCCTTACCTCAAACATTGTCTTTTCTTTGGGTTAGTAACCTTAACACAATTATTCTTGTCTAGCTATTTTGAAATAGATCTTTAAAAATAAAATCCTGTCATTGCAACATGGAAAAAACTGTAGGTTTTTATTATGAATGAAATAAACTAGGCACAGAGAAACAAATATTACATATGTTCTCATTCATATATGGGAGCAAAGAAAGTGAATCTCATGGAGGTATAGAGTAGAATGGTGATTACTAGAGTCTGGGAAGGGTAGATTATATGTTTGCTTTCAGAAATATCTCTGCTGTTAGGTACTCTCAAGCCCTTAATTTAATTGTGCCACTTTTTTTTTAAGCATCAGCGATTCTTTTTTACGTTAATTAAGTTACATTGTTACATTATTTTGAGTTGATAGTGAAATGACACTAAAGCCAGTTGGGCGTTTTATATATATATATATATAAAATGCTACAGGAAGGCATTTCAAGAGGAAAACTGCTTCTAAGGAGTAAAATCAGAGTTCACTTTTAAGCTACTCTTGATACCAGCTCTGTATTTGCCAGGTTAAATTTCATATAGCTTTATAATGTGGAGTAATTAGAGTGCCTAAAGGAAGCAAACACAGCACCTTCAGAATTAATAAGGACATATCAGTATATATCTTCATCTTATTCTTGCCAAGGAAGGCTTTTAAAAAAGCCATTAACCATAGCCGTTTATGAGACATTGCTATTTTCATAGAAGAAGAAAGCTTACAGGATTAATAAGGGAATTACATGATCAGTTGTTATGCTGCTTTCTTTGAGTTCCTTTAATTATTTACACTATAAACCTGGAACTAATATCTTTCTGGAATTTTCTGACTTCCCAGAGATTTAATTGAGCATCAGCTTGAAACAAGACAAGTTAGTCAACGACACGTATTTCTTAAGCAGCTAATATATTCAACACCTGCATCAAATGTCATGGAGGAATATAAAAGGCATCCTGTCTCTTGAGAGGGCAGAGATATAAATTTGGAATTTAATATACTCTTTTTAATAGCATGAGATCTATTATCTACTCATATATAAAAATGAGACACATATAAGAACATTTATAACAGATCATTTAGAATTTACTCCGTAAGAACTTTAAAATTTACAGAATAATTTCTGTGAAATTGTCAGATCATAGGATGTATGCAAGACCTTCACTATCAAAGGGTCCATCCTGTAAACTCATATTTTTTCTGCCACATTCCCAAGCTGTCATCCAGGCGGTGACTGAAAATCAATAGTAAGAAATGGTGAAAGTAGCTTGTTCCACACATGGACCAGACACAAGTATGTGTCTGACTGCCGGAAAGTTCATTCTTTTTCATCATAGAAATTTCTCATATTATAGACTAATTTTTTTTGTTGTTGGAATCTTGCTCTCTTTCCCGGCTGCAGTGCAGTGGCACAATCTTTGCTCACTGCAATATCTGCCTCCTGGGTTCAAGCAATTCTTCCACCTCAGCCTCCAGAGTAGCTGGGACCACAGGTGTGTGCCACCACGCCTGGCTAATTTTTGTATTTTTAGTAGAGACAGGGTTTCACCATGTTGGCCAGGATGGTCTCGGACTCTTGACCTCGTGATCCACCAGTCTCTGCCTCCCAAAGTTCTGGGATTACAGGTGTGAGCCACCGTGCCAGACCATATATGCTACTTTTTAAATGCATTTCCTTGGTATCTATCTGAAATGGGTGGCATTTAATTGCATTTTAACAAGCTTTTAATTTTTGACAAAATTAAAATTTATTGAGCATGTCACTATAAGCCATAGATACTTATTAAAAGTATTAGTTTAAATATCTCCTAGTCTAATTCATTTTCTGCCTCTAAACAATTTTTTTTTAAAAGATCTCTAATTAGGATATCTCCATTTACATTTCTTCTTTGTCCAAATTAGCCCACTGCATGTTGAAGAATACCCAAATCCTTACCTGGTAATTCAGAACGGTCACTGCTTCAGATCAAGCTGTTCTTTACAGCTTATTTTTCTTATTTATTAGTGCCTCTACATACTATTCAGATTTCTTAGATGTATCTCATACCTTCTCTGCTTTTCCCTCACCACGATCCCTACTTTAATTGAACATTTCATACAACACTCATTTTTGTTCTGTTATCACTATTTCCCATGAAGGCTGAGATTAAATGCCACATTTCATAAGATGCATCTATTTTGATGTTTTCAATGAAAAATGATTATTCCATTCTCTGAACTCAAAATACTTAAGAAATTTATTTCCTTCTACTTGGCAATATATGTGTGTATGTGTGTGTGTTATGTGTGTAGATATAGTCATGTTCTCATTACAGGCTTGGAAGTTGTTCTGCACACCTCTGACAGTGTACCTTGCAGAGAATACATGCTCAGTTAATATTTTTGAACAAAATAATCTCACATCACTCAGATGAATACCCTCTCATGTAGTACATTTCTTTAAGATTTAAGAATGAATTCTACGCTCTATTGGTATGTTAACTTGCTATTTATCATGATAACTGATTTCAGGTAACTTCACCTTTGTACATAAATGAGGACTGTACCTCCCCTATCAATTTAAGAGGGTGTTAGTGGAAAGACTATACATAATTGAAACAGTATAATTTTCTGATAATGTAATCGTAATAGAAATTCCAATTACGATGCTGCTTTCCCTACAGGCCTTCGGAGAGAAAGCTCCGTGAATTTCAACAAGAGGCAAGCTATGGAACCAACCAAATGTCCATCAGTGTTAGACTGGATAAAGAAAATATGGTACACACCATGGAATACTATGCAGCCATAAAAAGAAATGAGATCATGTCCTTTGCAGGAACATGGATGTAGCTGGAATCCATCATCCTCAGTAAACTAACACAGGAACAGAAAACCAAACATCACAGGTTCTCCCTCATAAGTGGGAGCTGAACAATGAGAATACATGTACACAGGGAGGGGAACAATGAAAACCTGGGCCTGTTGGTGGTGGCAAGGGGAGGAAGAGCACCAGCACATATAGTTAATACCTAGGTGACAGGTTGATAGGTGCAGCAAACCCCCATGACACATATTTACCTATGTAACAAACCTGCACATTCTATACATATATTGTGTATCCAGGAACTTAAAGTAAACAAAAAAAAAAAAAAGAAAAAGAGGCAAGCTTAGATGGCAAATTGATTTTTATCACATTATCAAAAACATTTATAAATCTGAAGACAAGTGCATGTGTGTCTTAGAATTTATTTTATAAGCATATCAGCCGAATTCCTTTTCTTTTCCAAATTCAACTTTTTGATACTCAATGAGCCAGCTCAGTGTGAGTTACAAGTTGTGGTCCTTTGCCTCATATAGTTTGTTGTGTTATTGGGAGAAAGAGTCTACTAAGTTAGCAACATCGAGGACCTCCTCAATCATAATTGCTGGTGCTCTGAAGCAATTAGAGAAGGCATGCAAGCCAATCTCCAGATATCAAGGGAGGCGTCCTGAAGAACGTGTTTAGGACAAGATTCAAGAACTCTCCCATATAATGGGGAAAGAGTGAATGATCCACTAGAGAAACACAGAGAAGTTGAGTTTATACAGAACCTGTTTTGTAATGAGAAGTGATAGTGGTAAATAAGGTGGCAAAAGTAACAAAGGGTCAGTGAATAGGTTCAGTCAGATTAATGCATCGTTGCAGAGGCTTAATAGGTGATTGTGTATTTTTATTTTCTTTTACAGAAGCAATATCTTTTTAAGTGTATTGTTTAAAAATTTGCTTAGATAAAATTTATCTGATAAATGTATTATTAAATCTTTGAGAGGATAACGTTTTCCTCCTTTGAGAATACTACAGATATATCAGGGAGTAACAAATATCCCTGTGTAGTAATTATTTGTACAATTTGTAGATTGAGTCACAATGATTTCATCATAATAATTCATAATAATGATGAGTCATGGTTATTTGCTTAATAATAAATAATGGAAAAATAAAATTTACAAATGACTTTGTAAGCATAATTATGTGTCTAAGAACACTATTCTCCTATACTCTAACCTCCACAAAAAGGCAACTATTAGGTAGAATGCTTGGATTTTTGAGTCAGAGAATATAAGAATAGTGACATACTTTATTTTTTCAGTTGGAATCATTTTTAATATTTAAATACAGAGAGTGAGCATTGGCTTAAAACACACACACACACACACACACAAGCACACAGGTTCTAATAGCTGAAATATGCAGAGGAAATGAGTTCCTGATTTGTCCTCCACAGACACCATCCTGGGGCTGAAGCTGTCGCTGGCCCTCTTCCTCTTGGACCTACATAGCGAGTCACGGTGACCACTTTGCGCTACAGTTGTAACACATGATGTCCCTTCCTGACAGCCCCATTCTAAAAAAAAAAAAAAAAAAAAAAAAAAAAAAAGCAGTCATTAATGATTCAAGACACATGCCTTCCACTGGCATCAGTTCCTATGCCACAACGGGAGAGTAAGATCTTCCAGTTAGGAGAAATTTGGTGAAAGGAGTAGGGTGGCCAGAGCTGGAATGACTACACTCTGGAATTAGAGTGAAAGACGGAGGAAAGTCAGGATATTGTGGAGGTGCCAGATGCAAGCTGAGAGTCTCTCAGTGAGAAGATGTGGAGTGAATTCTCCCCATGAGGTTTCAATAGATTAATGTGACAATGTTAAATATTTATATATCTCTCTAAATAATCAGCCATTTAAACGCTATGGAATTTCAGTGTCGCCCACAGACAGCTCAAAGATAGCAGTAACAACCTGGATCTTTCCAGGAAGTGAAGGCTGAGCCCCTGGCATTCCTTCTGGCCGCTGTTCTGGCCCTGGTTGCTCCTATTGCTCCATTTGCAACTTCTCAGTCTTGAAAACAGCAGGAAGAACCACATCATAAAGGAAGTGATCCCAATCCACAAGGTTGTCCTGGGAAACCAGTGCATTTTTGAGCCACAAAGAGGGAGAGATCAAAAGCGCCTTTGACCACGGAGCTGACCCTCTCTGGAAACATCTCCATCAGGCCCTACCCATAGTCTTTTCTTCAGGGTCTCATTCATAGCTCCCCTCTGTCACCCGCTTGCATCACCTTTGGGAAGCAATTCATCCCCAGACAGGGGTTTCCTGACCCAGTAGCGGCTATGGCTGTGGGTATAGATAATAACCGTGACTTCCCCAGCCCATTGTCTTGGCCAGGGCTTTAGTCTATGTATGTAAATTTGCCTTGCTTCTTTTATTTGTTTCATCCTCCTGGCTTTTTTTGTTTTTTTGCTTACTGTCATTCTTTCTTTTGCATCTCCTCTTCTGCTTTCATTTTCATCACACTTAATAGCTCCCTAGTTAAACTAACATGTTACTAATAGATAATGGTTCAACTGGCATCCAATAAATTCTGGGCACTTTCATATGGTTGTCATGATATTCCTATGAAACTATGGCCAGAATATGGCAGATCAAAACAAAACAAAACAAAACAAAACAAAACAAACAAACGAAGCTTTCAAAGAAGTGAAATGATTTGCCTAAAAATCTGTCGACTGGTAGAGGAATCAGAAATCACATGTGTATTTGCATTATTTAAAAACATCTTTTATCTTTTGATACACAGATCCCAAAATCACTTTAAGATCAATGTCAAATATTATTCTCTTATCCTAGCTATCAAGAAAAAAAATCATCAGAAAATGCTAGGGAGAATGTGATAGATCACCAAATTTATTTGGAACAAAGCTCTGACAACTTTCTTACCTTTTCTCTGTACCCAGAAACCTGTGATTCTACTGAATGGTCTTGTCAGATACTTGGATAACACATCAGGAGATGTATCATTTGAGAAGAAACCCTGCAATAGATCATAAGGGTCTAAGGGCAAGGGAGTTACCCAGCAACAGACTGACAGTGAAATATGGTTTTCAAAATAGAGGTGAAATAAATTTAGAAAAGAATCTAATCACATTATACTCTTTGTATTGCAGCCAGAAGTCTCCATTTGGTTATGTATCCGCCAGCACATCTTATAGAACTATCCATTGAACCCGAGTCCTTCATGACACTGGACTGGAATGCCAAAACTTAGAGAAAGAATTTAATTGAGGGAGATACTGCAATGAAAGAGAACTGTCTAAAACAGAGAGATTTTAATTAGAAAGGTCATGGAGAGTCAGGTAGCACTCTGGCAATTAAGGCTTTACTTTCAGAAGTGTAACACGGTTTGAGGAAGCTGACGTTAAAGTGCAAAGTGGTTTATGTATCCAAGCAACATTTCATGAACAGCCCCTATATGCCATGCACCACTGCAGCTGTTGGGGATATGCAGTAGATACAATAAAATGTCGTGCTCATGGAGCTTATAGGCTAGGGGCAAAACCAATCAGAAGCCAGCTAATACATAATATAAGGTATTGATAAGTACATTGAAAAATAACAAAGTCAAGCCAAGAGATCAAAAGTGAGAGATAAACCTACTTAACATATGGTGGTTGGTGAAAACTTCACAAATTCAGTGATATTTGAAGATAGGCTAACATTACATGGAGAAGTAAGCTATGAAGACATGTCCAAACAGAGAAAAGAAAGCAAAAACACCAACAAACGTGATTGTGTGTCCAAACGCTCTGAGACAGTGCTGTGATTGGAGGAGTAGAGGTATGAGAGAGAAAGGCAGAAGGTTAAGTGGGAACCAGATTAAGTAAGAAAGTTTTGGCCATGGCAACATAATAATGTTAATAAAGAAAAAAGTTCCTGCAAAGGAGTTTAGACGTCTGTATTTTTGTTGTTGCCTACTTTCAATTTTCTACTAAAAAATGACAGTTGTCACATATGTCTCCATCCCTTGTCCTAACCAGTAGCATACAGGGCTAAAATTTACTTCCTATATATAGTATATATGTGTAGATGTGTACTTCTTTTTATAAGTGTTAAAGATAAGATTTTATTAAAAGATTGTGGACACTTTCATAAAATATTTACTAGAATATCTATGTATGAAGATTTTTAAATACTTATAGTCAGCAGACTTAATCCACTCCCACTACAGAGCAGGTAATTAATTTAAGTCTAAATCCTCTAGAACTAATAATCTATTAAACCATGTTTTAATCTTAGTTGAAGTCCCCTGAAATAATGGGAAAATGAGCCTATAATAGCTCCCTTTTATGTTTATTTTGCTAAA
This sequence comes from Callithrix jacchus, assembly GCF_049354715.1. Classification (NCBI taxonomy): domain Eukaryota; kingdom Metazoa; phylum Chordata; class Mammalia; order Primates; family Cebidae; genus Callithrix; species Callithrix jacchus. The sequence continues at coordinate 33,529,649 of NC_133504.1, forward strand.
TTTCTGCTTAACACAGCATTATTTTACTGCCAGATGTCTTTTATAATCATGGCTTAATTTGAAACAAATACTCACAGTGAGTACTCTTACTTCCCTGCCCCCTCCCTTTTTTTTTTTTGAGACCGAGTCTTACTCTGTCATCCAGGCTGTAGTGCAGTGGTGCGATCTCAGCTCACTGCAACCTTTGCCTCCCGGGTTCAAGTGATTCTCCTGCCTCAGCCTCCCAAGTAGCTGGGACTACAGACGTTGGCCACCATGCCTGGCTAATTTTTTTATTTTTAGTAGAGATGGGTTTTCACCATGTTGGTCAAACTTGTCTTGAACTCCTGACCCAGGTCATCCACCCTCCTCAACCTCCCAAAGTGCTGGGATTACTGGCAACCCTCAGAAGTGGCTGGACCATTTTGTGGCTCAGTAATAGATTCTCACTAGGTATGCTTTTCTTTTCCAGATCAATTAATTAAAGCACCTTGCAACATGGTCACAGCAGTGCTGCCCTTGCTGTCCGTGACTCTGGTGAGTCAGTTCTTGCTCTTCCTCGTACCCTTCAGCTCTGCTCCCTTGTATTGAGCTGAGTCCCTGTTGTTGACCTATGTGTATACTATATGTGACCGATGTGTATATTCTTCATCTAATAAAGAATAATCTTTTAAAATAATCATGTTTTTAAATGTAATAATCATCTACAGTACAAGGTATTAAACAGCACAGAAATAATCATATAGTATAAGAAATAAATGAGACCTCAGAGAACATTAAGCCCAATTCTATCTTTTACGAATGAGGAAACTGAGACCCTGGGAATTGAATGATAACCTTGTAGTTCAGGGCTACTCTATAGCAAATCGCGTGTAAAATGTTGGAATTCTAATTCCTGTCTCTTATTTTTCCCACACGTTATGCAAGTTTCCTACAATCTCCACAGTTAAAAATATTGATCAGAACCTACAATTCATCCTGAAGTATGTTTTTAATGTAAACCCTTTGCTTAAATGTTTGCAGCACAGTTTACAATTCTAGAGCATAATTCTCAGGCGAAGGATCACTGGAATTCAGGAAGAATCCATTACATCCATTGAGGTTTGTATTTGACAGCCGGATAGAGCACCCAAATAAGAGAGGCTTCTTCACGTGAGAGGCTGTTATTCTCAAAAAGCGAGGGAGTCTAGAGGTACGAAGTCTAGTGCCACTGCCATCAGTGACGGATTTAGACTCTATCTTTCTGCTCAGTGTTAGCATATGGCTTGAACCTCGACTTGTCACTGAACGTCTACATATTGGTTGTTCCAATTCTAGTCTTGAATCTGTACTTTGAGCAAGATGTTGTTGAAAATAAAAGGCAAAGTCGATCCTGTCCAGTTCTAAAGAGATTTGATGATAATTTGAGAATCCCAGTTGGCTGGTAGAATCCATGCACATTCCCATCAACAAGGTTAGCTAGGAGATATAGATTGTTTTGCTGAGAAATATGATAATATCTCCAGTGATATTCTGCAGCTAAGTACAACAATGTATGTTTTTATATCCCATAGGATATCTTTAGGCGGCCTACATTTTAAATGAAGGACTAATAAAAAATAGGACACATCGTGTGTTACGTGGTAAGAAATGTCATGTAGAAAATTAAAGCAGGAAAAAGAAGGAGAGAGTTGTGAAACCAAACTGACTTTTAATTAGAGTGCTCATGAAAAACTCATTGAGGGTGACTGTCTCAAAGTCTAAGGTGAGTGAGGCAGTAATCCAGGTGTATATTCGGGACACGGACTTCTAGACAGAGAGACAGCAAGTGCTGTGGTGACAGTATTCCAGGGAGGTTTAGAGAGCTAAGGAATTAGCAGAAAATTAAAATTAAATTATATATTTTCACTAAAGCAAAGATAGCTCACTCAACTGTATTTTAATTTCTACTTACCCATGTCATCACACACACCACAGTCATGAAGCCAGGTGACTTTGTGCATACCTTGGAAGATGTCACATTTACCAGAAGCATAACTAGCTCCTGGAATTTCAAGTTGTTGAAAGAAACAGAGCTATTTTTTCACAGCTGAAAAATCTCTCAAAAAGTTGAGATAATTGAATGACTTTCATTCAAGCTGATGATTTTAGAGATTGAAGGCTACACATTTTATCTATTTAAATGGAAATGACTGTCTAAAGTTTCCTTAAAGGAATTCTGTCTCAAGGAAGTTATGAGTCGAACTGGATGTTCAGGTAAAAATTTTTAGACCAAAAAGGAAAAAAATACAAGGCCTGAAGCATTATCTTTTACTATTCAGACTTAGATTATAGAGTCTATTCAGGGATTTGCAACAGAATGCATATCAAATAACACAATTTCTTCTGGGAATTAAAGGCCTTGGACATAATTAACTAACTCAAGGATATATAAAAATACTGAAATGACAAATAAGGACAAAGAGAAATATGCTTTTACAAAAAAAGTATCCCTGTGTTTTAAACTTAGTTATTTTGTGAAGGAGATCCATGAATTCTAATAGCTATAAAAGCCATTCCCCCAAACTTGAGCAGAGTCAACTAATACCCTCAGTCTCTAGATATATAGACATACACATAGAGAATCTGTGGTCATGGACAACTGGAAATAATTGAATGTTTAAGCTGTTATAATTGCATGAAAAACAACCAGTTAAATTGAAATTCAAACTTTTTCTTGTGTCTTTTCTTACTGTTCAATAGATGTATCAGGAATAAACTGATTCCAAATTAATATCATCATGTTCACAACAGTAGCAGGAATTAGAGTGTAAATGTTATTTATTTGATTTTCATTTCCTAACATTATAGATCTATAAAAATAATGAAAATATATGTTTTTCCATTCTTCCCCAACAGCTGCAACTATGGAACGTGGGCCAAATCCTTCAGTGCAAAATCTGGGGTCTTTGTTACATTCAGTTTTCCACTGTAATCCCATAAGGCCTCCTGGGTTCCACGTGAAGCAGTGATAATACTTCTTGTTTCTCCTTAGAGATCTACATACTTCACTACCTGGTCCTCCATGTGCAGCTATTGCTGTCAGTTCTATTCTCGGCAGGGAATGCTTTTCCCTCTTTTCTTCTCCAGTGTGTCCTTTACTGAGGTCAACAAAGAAAAGCCACTTACCTTGTTTTTTTTTTCCCAATACCCTACACTATTTCCATTTCCATCCCATACATCCTAATCGGGTCTGTCAGTTTTCACACATCTGTGCACTCTTTCCTTTTCTTCAGGTTAAGCATCTAGTACAATCCCTGAAAAGAGTAAAGAAGTCTCCCTTTTCCCCCATAGCTGGGAGATGGCTGTTACAAACCCCAAATTGCCTATAGAGAAAGTCTGAGATGATGCAAATTGTACCTACCATAGAAATAACATGCGAGGGACCTAGAAATTCAATCCTGGGCCCACTGGCCCTCCTCTGGGCCTACTGACATGCATTTTACTGTTAAGGGGCATTTTTTTTTTCTACCAAAGTCACTATATGGATTAGTTAGACTATGGTAGGTCCTGGCCAACCTCAAGCAGTCATTAATTTTATTTTCTTTCAGAAAGTACATCCCTCATTTTGCACTTTAGAATAACTGTACCTAGGCCACATAAACCCATAAATAGAATTAAACATCAGAATTCCTATAAAATCACTCAGGGTATTAGACTATTTCAGGTGAAATTTGGAAACTGTCTCCAAGAAGACTAAGCCAACTCCATTACTTTTTGGGGAAGTAAACCCATGACAGGGCTTACCATTTATAGAACTTGGTGGTTACATCACTATAAGGATTTTATGCTCAAATATTACACATATTTCCCCAACTAATCTGTGTTTACCAATCATAGCTTCTTAATTTTGGTGCAAATAATAAAGGTTTGGAAAAATTATGGAGTGATGGTTATCAGCCTTAAAAACGACCACTTAAACTGAAATTTAACCTTTTCTTGTGTCTTTTCTTGCTGTTCAGTTTGAACCTTGGGCAAGCATTATTCATCTAGAGAATCATACACTTAGGTTGAAGTCCTTTCACATCATCTGAGTGTTAGTTGGACTATCAATCATCAAGTGGCCTATTTCTTGGAATAACTTGGGTATCTAAGTAAAATCTCTGCTAACACTCTTATTTAAATTTTTAGCTATGATAGCCTAACTGAAAAAAAATGACGAAAAAAACCCTTTATTACACATGCAGCACATAGCAAGATAACCACTAGAAATGTCAAAACACTGACAAAAATAGAAGTCTTGTAATTATACTTCTAGTACAAATTTGCAAATGTCTTAAATTCTGGATGGCCTATTCTCAGAAAATTCCAGGACTTCTTGAACTTTAATACGTAATAGATGTGAACTAAGGCATGTTATAAAAATTTGTATTTGACACAAAAGAAAATGTAATATACATACTTCAGATTTTTTTAACTAAATTAAATATGGGTTGTAGACCACACATTTTGTAGACTAGAAAGAATGATATTTCTTTTGGTGCTAAAATACCCACCAGGTTCCATGACAAATCAGTGTTTTATGAATTTTCTTTTTGAGTTAACTTGAAAATGTGTAATCATGTAAAAGAGTTTTAGAGACTGATAATACAGTTAGATGTCACTGTACTATAAAAAATACATAAGCCACACAAAAAATGTAAAAATGATTCTACAAGCTCCTCATATATTTGAATAATGGGCTTTGAATGTCTTAGTATACTGCTGTGATAATAACATAGGCCCAGCTACGTGAACGATTCATATTTAAATGTTTTGTTGTTTTATTTATAAAGTATTGTTTTGAAGCTTTGAATGCAGACTTTCAAATTTTGAGAAATTTGTAAATAAATCACAGTGATTTTGATAGCTGCTTTTCAATCAAGGGATTGATTAAAGCAAGAGAATGCCAAATACCCATTGAAATTAAGTGAAATGAACTTAATCAGTTTCTCTCAACGAGTTAGATGAGTTGTCTATGCAAGGTCATTTCTATTAAGTTCTGAAAGTAGTTGTGTCATTGACACCCCTGCTCAGATTTGCTGCTTGAATTGATATCAGGAAGTTTTGGCCAATGTATGTGAGATAATGAGGAAGACATTTCAGAATGTTTTTTCCTTCAGTCTTAATTCATCAAAAATCAACCTGAGAGATTCTGAACTTCATCAAACCTGACATATTTTCCCACCCATTTCTTTATTATTATTTTTTTAACAAACACTCATCATATGCTTTGGAAACATATAGTGTCGTGTTTTTCATATTTAGTTTTTAAAAATATGCCTAGTCCCTGATTGAAAGATGCTATTAATCTATACAAAGAGTGAAAATAAAACCTCACTGCAAATATTGGTTCACAAGGTGTAATCATCCATGTACTTAGTAATATGTCATCACTGTCAAGAGAATTTCAAGGATGCTTCTTGCCCTTCTCTCTTCTAGGACAGAGAGCACAGACAGATATAATATACCGAGATTTAATAGACATAGACTCATCAATGATAGGATGTGGTCACGAGTAGTGGTTGAAAGTCTGAAAAAGAATTAAAATTAAATGTACTTGGAAAAATTCTCTCTCTCCTTTGATTGTGCTTTTCCAATTTTGGAACCATAATAAGATTCAGCTAAGAATGTGCCTTAGGCCTTGGAAAGACAAGTAGAAACAAGAACAGAAAGAAGAAAACATGGAGGAACAAGTTTATGTATGGCTGAAATCCAATCTCTTTCTAAAAGGTCAGAATAAGCTTATGTATGATGCATGAGTCCAGCTCAATAAGGTGAGAGAATCTATAAGAATTTGGAGCTAAACATCTACATAGAAGTAATATGTATGTATTTGTTGAAATGTCCTTCTTGTAAATGCATAGCTCTAAAGCGTATCTCTTTAGGAAGATAGGGAATTGGACAGCAGTGGCTGTGTTAGCTAGCTATTAGGTTTACTCAAAATTCTCATATCAAAATTGTTGTGAATTTGGATGCTGCTTCTGTTTTTAATATATTGTTCTTTGTCGCATTGGCATAGCATCATTCCATACATTGTAGTGATTGGGAAAGCAATAGAAAGCTTTTGATTGCTACCTAAGAATCATCGTGAATAAACACATTCAAAAGAAAAGAAATCATTGTCAAAGTTGAATACAAAGCTAAATACAATTTGAAAGAAGAGTCTCCATTTTTGTGTACAGCACTTATTTAAATTAAATTTATGTGGACCTTGATTAATCCATTTCCTTTCTGGAGTCCATTTGGAATTTTTTCTTTGGAATCTGCTCTAAATTGAGGCTGTCAGGAAACGTTACCATGGTTACTTGCATCACCTGAGCATGAAATGAGAGTTTTGAATATTTTCATTTCTATGCTAACATCACTGCATTATATACAAGGCAATTATATCTTTGGAGGTTAATAATACATTTCACTACATCTATATGAAGCTCATTTAGAACCCACTGAGATATGGCAATGGTACTTTCCCACTTAAAATGCAACTCTGTGTCCATTTCATTTTTGTGGGAGACAGGATAGGAGGAAAATGCATAATGCCAGAGGATGATTTAAATTTGACGTTTTCTTTTGGGACAGATATACACTGCCCATTATTTCTTCTCTCTACTATTTTTTTAAAGTTTTTATTTTGCTTATTTTTTTCTGTTATTCTATCTCTAGTAAATAAAGGCCTACCTCCCAGACCTTTACGTTTAGATGCTTCTTGACCAATCCAAGAGCTTGATTCCTTAAACTATTTCTAAGTCTTTCTTCGCAGTCCTGCTGAAGCTATTTCCTATAAGATTCTGTCACTGCTCCAGCCTGGGTAACAAGAGCAAAACTCCATCTCAAAAAAAAAAAAAAAAGATTCCTTCACTGAAAGTGGCAAATAGCCAAACATTGCTAAAGTCCACAGCTCAAGGTGATGGCTAATAGATTCATAGAATTTCCATACTGGTTTACCAGATTTCTCTATATTTTAACATGAGGAGATATAATGAAAACCCAATTCTTTATAAAGAAAGGATAGCCTGGGGAGAAATGCCAAATGTGGGTGAAGGGGAGAAGAAAAGCAAAGCACACTGCCATGTGTGTACCTACGCAACTGTCTTTCATGCTCTGCTCATGTACCCCAAAACCTATAATCCAATAAAAAAAAAATGTGATACTTCCCATAAGAGATTGACATTAAAAATCTTTCATGTTCTGTCTTTTACAAATACACTTTTAATATCATTATTTTTCTATCTCACCCTAACAGGATAAGATTCACCTTAAAGGCTGGGGCTTCATTGTGCTGGCTTCAGTTCTTGCATTCATAACACAGTGGTGAAGTGGCCACTTGGAATCAAAATTGCCATCAAGGACAATTCTAAAGAAACATCCTCTAGTTATATGTTCTGTGTGCATTATTTTTCCTCTTCCACAAGACAGTGAATAAGGCATAATGATATTCACAAATTTTTGTCATCAGAATTTGCAGAGTTAGAGGATCCCATTCGAAACTCACAATTAACACGATGATAATATACTTCCAATTTGCCTTGTAATTTATAAAGAATTGCTGTATACATGATGACATTTTATCATAGACTCAATCTTAAGAAGCATATGGAACAAGAATGTGAGTTATCTCCATCTTATAGGTATGGAAAACAGATTTAAATATGGGAAGTAATCTATCTGAGATTACACTATTGGTAAGAATCTGACCCCAAGGTGATTAATGATACATCCCAAGAGCTTTCTCTTGTGTATTATGGTCCTTCCTCTTTCATTGCTACACCCAAGTCTAAAAACGTAAATAACTTGTTGCCTAGGATCTAAAAGAGAACACATTGAGAAAAGTCAGGTATGTTTGTTTTGTTCTTTTCCTCACTTTTATTAGTTTTTTTTTTCTTTCATTTAAAAATGATTATACTTCTATCAATTCTTCTTCTAGGTAAAAATTAAAATACAAAAATGCTCATTTATTCTAGTTTTTAAAATTTGCATGTTTCTTTATATGACAATGTCTATAATTGGAGTTTAATTCTATCCTCCTCTTCTTTATTTCATAGATAAAAATGGTTTGATATTTTATTTAAAACCTCACTGAGTTTTTTTCTTCAGGCACAAATCTCTTTGCCAAATTCACCTGATAATATAGGAAAAAGCCAGATTACCCCCAGAACAGTGGATGTTCAGAAGTCTGACAGACAATTTCCTGGAATAGCCCAGCTCTGAGAGGGCAAGCACACATGATATTCCAGATAAAAACAACTGAGTGGTGGCAGAGTACAACTAAACATAGCATTAGAGTAAGTGGCTGCATTAGTTGCAGTCGACGGCAATTTCCAGAAAATAGGTCTAGGCTTTTAGTGAGAGTCTGGTCTCTAATTCTACTCAACGCATAAAATTCATTTTCTAGAAACTAATTGGAAGTTTCTCTATCCAAACGTAATCTACAGAGATCTTTAAGCATTTGGTGAATTTTGAAATTATTCTAAGAATAAATTGTATTGCCTTAATATAGCATTGTATTTAAAGTACGTATTTTCTGAGTATGTGTTACATTACCACTAACTGAAACATACAGTTATAATAGTGGTTATTGCTCTTTTAGGTATGTATTTATTCATTTTCCAGCAATATATACCAGAATTATGCTTTTATTAGTAATGTATTATTACAAAATTTGTTTCACAGTGTATATGTATTTTATATCTTTTAAAAAAAATTAATAGTGTATAAAACCCACAATATAGCTCACATGTGCTTTAATCAGCAATGGATATGAGCTATAATGAGGAAGAGGAAATGGAATGAACACAGGGCATATTTTCCCATATCCTCACAGTGCATTTTTGATATATCACATTTGCAAAGTGCAGGTCATTATCTTCGTTTTTTATTTTGCATTTCTGAACTCTGGAGGCATGGGGATCAGGTTTGTGGTAGTTTAAAAGGTCAGGGAAGGCTTTTCCAAGGAAGTGCTGACTGAGCTGACAAGCAAAGGGATCAGGAGAGCTGATTCACTGAGGAGTGGGGATACCAGAGCACAGGCAAAAAGCACAGCACACATTTGAGGAACAGAAAGAAGGTCCCAAGGCCTGGAGCAAAATCAGTAAGAGGCACTTAGGTTAGAGGAAACTGGCAGGATGTGTCAGCCAAGGCCTGGCAATATGTGGTGTTAAAGGCCCTTTTAAGAACTGTGCTCTTTATCCAAGAACAAAGAGAGACATTGAAGAGTTTTAAGCTGAGGGTGTGGGCATATTCAGGTTTGCCTGCCAAACACTCATTCTTCATGCGATGATTAGGGTTAAATGTTGGAGGAAAAGAGCAAAATTAATGAGTCTGGTTTTGATGCTCTTGCTATGCTGATGATACAACACTGCTCCCTGCCTTCTTGGTCTTCTACCACCACAAAAGAAAAGCCACTACAGCTGTGTACTCAAATGTGCACACTCTAGACCTTGTCGTGACCTTGACCCCAACCCTTGTAATTTGTCATCTCTTCCTATTCTTGTGATCCCACTCCAAAACTATTTGACCTCAGTAAGACCTCCAATTCAGTGAACTTACCATACTTTTTTTTAACTATATTTCATAATCTATTATCCCTTTATGACTTCATGTTTGTCACCCAACTGAGATTTAATGGTCCTGCACTATAATATCATGGAAAATTCTCTTTACTCTTTTATTCTTCTTTCTTTCTGTTATTCACATGTGTCAGGCCTTGGGCCAAACCCAAGTACCTATCTACATTATAACACAACTGAAGCAGCTGAGCTTTGAAAGAAACACACCACACAACAGGCTCACTGGACTAGTTTAAACTTCATGAACAAAAATTAAAAATGAATACATAGCAAAGATAGAGTACTTTACTTTCTTGGTAAATTCATTTTCTCTTTTTATAAAATGGCTTTTTAACGCCATATCCTCTTTCCTCAAGTTTCCTAAAATTCTTCACATGTCTCAGTTTGAAGTGTTGCCTTTTTCACATTTCACTAAAAAGTAAGTAAGATCAGTGAAAAAAAAAATCATCCTTCTACCACCAACTCCACCAACCTACCTGCATCTGTAATAAGATAGTCCTCGTAGGGACTGACATGGCAATGAAATATTTCTCTCCTCTCTCTAGGGCCAATTTAACTGTGAATTAGACTTTACTTACTATCACATTCCTGAGACTTCTACCTTGTATTCTGTCGTCTGCCTCAAATTTGTCTTATCTCTTTTGAAGCACTCTAATCAACACACAAACATATTTTAACATAAATATCTTGGAGCCCACATTGGTTTTTCAGCTACTCCCTGTATATTTCTCTCCTTTCCATAAGACTAAAACTCCCAGAAAAAAAAATTGTTTTTGTCTATTGGTGTCTCTCTTTCCATATTTCCAGATTTTTCCTCAACTAATTTGGCTTTCATCCTTAACAGGAGTTCTAACCAATGTAAGCCAATGATCAAATCTCTGTCTTAATCTAATAAACTGCAACGACATTCAACACAGTTTACCATAACCTCCTTGAATACGACTCCTTTCCTGCACTTCCAAAACATCTAGTGCATTAGGTTTTACTTACACCTCCCTCTTTTGTCTTCCTTGTCTCCTATACTTTGTAAGAACTCTAAACCCTGGCAAACCCTTGGGTTCTATCTTCCACCTCTTCTACTTTCTTTACACTTCAGTTCTCCTTGATCACATTTTGCCATTGGATTAAAATATTATCATCATATTTGTTATTATATAATAATATCTAACATCATCTCAACCTAGGCATTATTTCTGAGCTTCAGACTCACATATCCAACTGCCTTTAAGATTTATTCACTCAGATATATTATAGACTTTTAATATAATATAGAAAAGAATAAAACTACTGATTTCCCTCGAGCTTTCACACCTTAAAATCTTTCTCATTCTATTACGGAGCACCAAAATCTTCTTTTTTTTTTAAAGTCAAACTGTAGAAGATATTCTTGATTTTCTTTTTCTCCTGACAACCCATATACAATATCTAATTCAACAAAGATTTATGAACTTCCCTGAAATACATAGGTATGAAATATACATCATGTATATATACAAAAGAAATTGATAAATTCCCATCTTTTTCTTTACTACATCCCTTGCTCATGCCAGCCTTATGGCTTAACCTGAGTTCCGTGTAAGCCTGTGAACTGACCTTGCTGCATTCCCTCTTGAACTTATCCACCTACTCTGCACAGCAGCTTAGCTGATTTATTTAAGGCCTAAGTGAAATCTTGTCTCTCTCCTGCTTAATGTTCTCCAATGTCTTCCCATCACATATAGATAATCAGAACTCTCTCTGTGGCTTTCAAAGCTCTATGATGTTTGGTCTCTGCTTCTTCTAATCTCACTCTGCACCCTCCATGCTGATTTGCAGCTGATATTCTCTCTGTTCGGGGCCTCCTTCTCATGGATCCTCACTCACCACAGCCTTTTCCATGATTCCAGTGTCAACTCAAGTGTCAGCTTCTCAGAGAGCCCTTCCCCGATAACCTGCCTCTATCTCCTAGTCTTTCATATATTACTCAATTGTATCTTCCGAAAGTGGAAGACTTTATTATTATTTATGAACCAGAAATACATATTTGAGAATCTTCTATGGAGAACTATAGTCATGGGCACAAATGAGATCCTAGGAGATGGGTGTATAGAAGAGAAAAGGAGAAATGTTGGGTCGTGAATAAATTCAACACATAATCAATGTAGGGAAATTAGCTGGCAAGCAAAATAAGCAGATAAAGGATGTTGCAGGAAAATCAGGAATCCATGGGGACATTGATAAAGAAAGGACTGGAGAATTTCCAAACGTTGAGCATAGTTATTGGTATTGAATTCCTCTATTACCAATAGCAATTTATCTATTTTGTTTATTTATTGAGACAGTCTTGTGCTGTCACTAGGTGCCAGGCTGGAGTGCAGTGGCGCAATCTCGGCTCACTGCAACCTCCACCTCCCAGGTTCAAGCAATTCTCCTGCCTCATCCTCTCGAGTAGCTGGGACTACAGGCGCACGTCACCATGCCCAGCTAATTTTTTTTTTTTTTGTATTTTTAGTAGAGACGGGGTTTCACCATGTTGACCAGGATGGTCTTGATCTCTTGACCTCGTGATCCGCCTGCCTCAGCCACCCAAAGTGCTGGGATTACAAGCTTGAGCCACTGCGCCTGGCCACAGAAATTTAAGATATTAGTTGAAAGTATAGAGATGTAAGCCTTTGCAGCCTTATGAAGAAATATTGATATTAGTGATAGTCATGTTGGTGTGGAATGCAGGTAGCAGGGAAAAGTCATATAGTCTATATGGAAAATACTTCTGAGGAGTTCATATATAAAAGGGAAGACACATAGGACAAGAGCTGAAAAGAATTTGGTATAGGAGGTAGGGTTTCTTTTAAAAATTAGAACAGTAGTTTTTGAAAGAAGGCAAAGAAATATTCATCTTGAAGGGACCAGGGTTATATGTGTGCACTTACCAATTTGTAGGATTCTGGCACGAGAGTGGCAAGAAATCAATTGAGATGACAGCAAACCAAAGCTTTCAGTGAGTAATCTGGTTTCGGTTACAGTCAGAAAGGAGAAGAAATCCATCAGAGAAGATACGAATATAAGAAGGTTACTGATGTTAATGATATAGTTACAAAGGGCCAATAGAAGGGAAGATGTAGAGGGATACAGGTGAACTCAAGAAAGTTCAGGCTTTTCTGTAATGATGGGATGATGGAGAATCTGTAGGAAAGAGAGTTTGCAGAAGTGACCTGGGGAAATAGTTTGGGAGTCTCTTTGAGAAATGTGGGCACTTTGCCTAACATCCAGAGGAAACTTTGTCTGAAGGGGTGGCTGACTCAGAAGCTGCAGATTCTACAGCCTACAGGAGACTCCTACTCTGGCTGTGTGGAAATAGCAAGATCTATAATCTTGTACTATTTTTAGCTGCAGCAGCTTTAAAGTAGAATTATGTAAACAATGTGAAGAAAATCACATTTTTGCTTGGTGCTATCGAACCAAATGCAATGAAACCTGTATTTTAAGTAAAACAATGTATAGAAACATTTCCCAAAATAATTGTCTTGTGGCCATTTTGTCAATAAAAGGTGGTCACTTGCTCCGACATTATTAATATTTTTTATTGAAAAAATTGGTTTTGAAGTCATATGATTTGACAGGGAGGGAAGGGAAAATAAGAGACTCATTTGCTGCAAAAAAGAAACGTGTGCAAAAGAGATTCTTTAAAACCTGACAAATATGCTAAACTATATTTGAAATGAGCAAGTAAGCCAGTTATTATGATCTCTATTATACAGTTGAAGCAATTGAAGCTTGCAACAGTTAAGGATGAATCAAACTCATAATTATTAAGTGATGGAGACTAATTATGAGTTCATTTTTATGAGTTTTTGCCCAATGTACTTTTCTTCTATATTATGCTGCTCCCTCATTGAGCCTTATATTACGAACCTGATGACAAAATTGCAGCCATCTGAACATCTGGTGCTTCTTTTTTGTTACACTAAGGTTTCTCTAAAGAGTTGTTAGCTGGAATACTAATTTCAACTCTAACAATAATTAACCATCAGCAGATATTTTTTATAGTAGCATTGTACAAAAAGTTGCTACAGAACTGGAGATATTTTAAGTTTAATTTTAATCAAAGCAGCCATTTTTCTGTGATTTCCAAAAAATTACAATATTTTTTGATAAGAATGAAAATCTTTTTTAATCCATTTTTTAAAAACATGCCTAAGGTTACTTTGACATATCTTTGACACTCTCTTTGAGGTATGTTAGATCAGGGTAATAAACGCGTTTTTATTATAGGAACATTCAATAATACAGATATGTGAAGAATTTTAACATTTAAAAACTCCTGCAATTGTACCCAAAGTCAACCTTAGTATGTATAATATTTTAGTATATTACTCTGAGCCTTGATGTATTAATCTCACATGCATGCATTCTTTCCACACATAATTCTTGGGCATCTACTTTGTGCCAGACGTGGACTTAAGCTGTGAGCCTACAGAGAGTACGAGATAGGGCCACTGTCTTCTTTAAGTACAATCCCCCAACTTTTTTCTTGCTTTTTCTCTCTCTTCAGTACAAATAGACATGAATGGGTACATAATAATATACGTAGGGCATACTTTCATTTCTTAGAATTATACTTTGAGTATTTCCCTCTTGTTAAATAATTGTTATGGTATACTACAGACCAGGGAGTGTTCAAACCTTCATAGATTATTCTCTTATCGGAGATTCGGATTCTGATTTATATTATATTACCATTGTAATGATGAAAATTCCTCAAGTATTCATGTTTATTTACTGAATTTATTGATCATTAAAATATGCCCATTTTATAAAAACCTGAAAAATTCAGAAAATGAGACAAAAACTGTCACTCATCCTGCATCTATAAATAATAACAGTTCACAATTTGATGAGATTCTATCTTAGCTCTTAACAAAACCCTTTGCACTAATTTACATCCTACTACTTTAATTAAAATAGTATCTAACATTTTGGATATTTATTACTAAATATAATTCTTTAAATAGCCAGAGTTATTAAATAACCATTTAATAAGCTTTGAATGTGTTAATTACATTTTGCTCATTAATTCGTTTTTACATTTTTTATTCTCATTTTCTTGACCATTGTGAGGGTGAATATATCTTTTACTTTTCTTTTCTTTTCTTTTTTTTTGAGACGGAGTTTCGCTCTTGTTACCCAGACTGGAGTGCAATGGCATGATCTCGGCTCACCGCAACCTCCTCCTCCTGGGTTCAAGCAATTCTCCTGCCTCCGCTTCCCGACTAGCTGGAACTACAGGCGCGCACTACCATGCCCGGCTAATTTTTGTATTTTTAGTAGAGATGGGGTTTCACCTTGTTGACCAGGATGGTCTCGATCTCTTGACCTCGTGATCCACCGCCTCGGCCTCCCAAAGTGCTGGGATTATAGGCGTGAGTCACCGCACCCGGCCGAGGGTGAATATATCTAATATTTTATTAGCTGAGGACAGTTTCCTTTCTCTCTACTTGTGTATGTTAACAAATGCATATGTGTTCTTTTAGACTTTTTTTTTGAGACAGAGTCTGGCTCTGTCTCCCAGGCTGTAGTGCAGTGGTGCGATTTCGGCTCACTGCAGACTCTGCCTCCTAGTTTCAAGCAATTCTCCTGCCTCAGGCTCCTGAGTAGCTGGGACTACAGGTGCACACCTCCACGCCTAGCTAATTTTTGTATTTTTAATAGAAATGAGGTTTCACCATGTTGTCAAGGATGATCTTGATCTCCTTACCTCGTGATCTGCCCTCCTTGACCTCCCAAAGTGCTGAGATTAGTCATGAGCCACCTCGCCTGGCCTAGAGTTATTTTTTTATTTTATTTTTTTTTTTTATCAGTGAATATTTTCTTGAGCAATTTCTTTTCTTTTTTTTTTTTTTTGGGAAAAAGAGAAAAAGAAGGGGAAAAAAAGAAAAAGGGGGAAAAAGGAATATTACTTCATTCCTAAAATGGGTTTCAATAATGGCCGATCAATATTTTGAGTGTTTAAAGTGGTTAATGCATATTTTATGTGTTTAAAATGGAGACCTCTATTGTGTTTATTTGTTCTGGCTCTGAGTTCAAATCCTGGATATCGTTATCAATTTGTTGTCTCGTTGAATCTAAATCTGTGTGTCTTATGTATCTGGGTGTTAAGATCTCTTATTGTTACATTAATCCTTTTACCCTTGTATCCTTATAGTTTTGAAATCTATTTTGTCAAATGTGAAAATTGCAACTCCTGCTTTTTATTTATTTATTTTTGCTCTCCATTTGGTTGGTACGTTTTTTTTTTCCAACCCTTTATTTTGAGTCTATGTATATCTTTGGATATACCGTTGGATTTTGTCTGTATCTTTTGATTGGGAGATTTGGTTGATTTAACTTTAGGGTTGCTGCCATTTGATATTAACTGGCTATTTTGTCCTTTTGTTGATAAAAATTCTTCTTTATGTTAACGCTCTTTACTTTTTGGTGTATTTTTAGAAAGGATCATACTGGTTGTTCCTTTCTGTGTATAATGCTTCTTTTAGAAGTTCTTGTAAAGCAGGCCTGGTGGTAATAAAATCTCTGAGTACTTGCTTGTTCCTAAAAGATTTTATTTTTCCTTCAAATGTAAAGCTTAAATTGGCAGGATATGAAATTCTGGGCTGAAAGTTTTGTTCTTTAAGTATATTGAATATTGGCCCCCACTCTCTTCTAGCTTGTAGGGTTTCCGTTGAAAGATCTGCTGTAAGCCTAATAGGCTTACCTTTATGGGTAACTTGATCTTTCTCTCTGGCTGCCCTTAATATTTTCTCCTTCATTTCGATCTTGGTGAATCTAACGATTATGTGCCTTGGGGTTGGTCTTCTTGAGGAATATCTTTGTGGTGTTCTCTGTATTGCCTGGGGTTGAATAGTGTCCTGCTTTGCTAAATTAGGAAAATTTTCCTGGATAATGTCCTGGAGAGTATTTTCCAGCTTGACTTCATTCTCTCCGTCACATTCAGGTACACCAATCAAGCGTATATTAGGTCTTTTCACATAGTCCCATATTTCTTGGAGACTTTGCTCATTCCTTTTTATCCTTTTTTCTCTATTCTTGTCTTGTCGTTTTGTTTCATTAAGTTGGTCTTCGACCTCTAATACCCTTTCTTCTGCTTGATCCATTCGGCTGTTTAAGCTTGTACATATTTCACTCAGTTCTCGTGTTGTATTTTTCAACTCCATAAGTTCATTTATATTCCTCTCTATATTGTCTATTCTTTTCAACATTTCATCGAACCTTTTTTCCAAGTTCTTAGTTTCTTTACATTGGGTTAGAACAAGTTCCTTTAACTCCCAGAAGTTTCTTATCATCCACCTTTTAAAGCCTACTTCAGATAATGGAACACAGTCCTTTTCCATCAGGGCTTGTTCCGTTACTGATGAGTCCTTTTCCATCAGGGCTTGTTCGGTTGCTGATGAGTCCTTTTCCATCAGGGCTTGTTCCGTTGCTGATGGGTTCTGATTTTGAGTATACTCGGCCTTCTTAGGCTGTTTTTTTCCCTTCATTTTAGATGAACCGCCTTTCTAATTAGTTTTCTGAGTCGACGTCCGACTTACTGATTCCCAGTGCTGGGATCCGAGCCACCCACTGTGGCGGCCTAAATAGCAGCGATAAGACTGATGGTGCTCTTCTGCCCGGGAATCTCTGGTCTGGCTTCCCTCTTGAGTCCGCAACAAGCGGCTCTGACTTCCCGGAGCTCCAAACTCTGGTCAGTAGGGGAAGCGGTCCCGTTGGCTCTGCGTGAAGAGCTGCTGCGCCGAGACGCCGGCAAAACCGCTGCAGCGGCCACAAGAGTCGCGCTGGCGACCCGTGGGGCTCCTCCACTGGGAGTCGGCTAATCGGTGAGTGACGAAAATTCGTCTAATGATGTGGCGTCGTCTCGTTCTCTGAGCTTTCACTGGGAGCTACAATCCTGAGCTGTTAGTGGTCGGCCATCTTGGATAGATCCTAGAGTTATTTTTTAAATCAATTATGTTTAACTATGACCTGATGGCAACTGTATTTCCGTATAGGTGGCTTATTGTTAAATGTTTCCATAATTCACTGTGGTCATGAAGTCAGACATGCAAGAAAGCAGAGGCACTGTTGTGTAATTCTATTGTCAGCATAAAATAGAATTTAGATTTCCTTTTATGTTTTTAGGGGGTAGTGACATGACATCTATATGTATGAAATAATCTAAATTTATATTTAATATTATTCACATAGACCATAAAGAATCTCTATCTTGCACTGAGCCTCTACCTGTATGTTTTACTATTTTTGCTATTATATTAACTTACGTGATGTTCTCCTCATTGCAAATCACCTTTAGTCATGTGTCATCCAATTCCTTCTCAATTTTGCAAAAAGTATCTTAAGTGTCTTTCTTTCATGTGTCGTCAAATCACTAGATTATTTCCATCAATGCACATATGTCAAAATATCATCCTTCTTTAGGCACAATGCATCTACCCTACATGTCTCTGCTTCTCTTTACAACAACATTTTCTTAATGAGTTGTCAATGCAAAGTGCATCCTTTTTGTATCTTTTAATCTTTTTCTTGAAGGTTCTTCAGTCTTACCCCTCCACCCCATTGCTCCAGTAGAATAGTTCTTGTTAAGGTAGCCAATGTTGTGAAATTCAATGGTCATTTCTCTGAGCATAAATGTCTTATGAGCCGTGCTAGATGTAGTTAGTCATTGCTTTTTATTGAAACACTCTTTTCACTTGATTTGGGAGGCCCGTTTCTCTTTTTATTCTGGATCTGCATATTTGGAAACTCATTTTCAGCTTCTCTCATAATTTCTCCTCCTCTTCCAGACTTTTAAACTTTTACAGTTTTCAGACCTCAATCCATGATGTAGTTGTTTTCTAACTTTTCTCATTACCTAAGTTTGCTCATTCAATCCCTGTATACACACATATATGTATGTATAGAGAGTACACACCACACACACATATATATATATATATACTCTCTATGTACGCTTTTATATGCATACAATATAGTATAGTACTCTTTCTATATATAATATAGCACCTGTCATTAACTATGGGATATACTTTATATGTATATGCTATATTATACATACATATGCATATATAGAATGAATATACTTTTTAAATATATATCTATATGTATACACACATGCTAATCAATACAAATGTCTGTCTCTAAACCGAATTTCTTTCCTAAGCTCCAGGCTTCTTGATATCTCCACTTGAATATTTGGTATCTCAGTATTGGATTTCTGGAATTATACTTCCTAAGCCTCCCACTCTGGTTTTCTTTTCCATTATAATAAGCACCACTGCATTGATCCAAGCCAAAAGCTTTAAATTTTCTTTGTCTTAAAACAATCCATCAGCAAATCCTGTAACTGCTATCTTCAACATTACACATGGAAAACTAATAAGCAACTATCACAAGGTTAATGGATGCAAAAATACTATGCAGAAGGCAATTGCTTCTCTGTATACCACAATAAGCAAGTGGAATTTAAAATTAAAATAATATAAGATGAGCAACATCATCAAATATGAAATGCTTCACCATATATCTAAGAATACACATAAGATTAGTAAGTGGAAAACTACAGAAATGTAAAAGTAAAATGAAGATTTAAATAAATGGAAAGATGTTTGTTGTCATGAACTGGAAGACTCGAACTTGTTGTCAATTTGTCCCAATTGATTCATAGATTCAACAAAATCCTAATCAAAATCCAAGGAGGATATTTGGTAGATATTCACACACTGATTCTAAATTTTTCATTGAAAGACAAAAGGCTTAGAATAACCAACACAGTCAAGAAGTAGAGCACAGTTGGAACATTTTTAATGCCTGATATAGAGACTTTTTATTGAGAGACAGTAATCTGTGTTATTGACATTGAATAGTCAAAGAGATCTGTGGAACAAACTAGACAGACAAGAAAGAGATTCACACACTTATGGTCATATGGTTTCCAATGAAGGCTTAGAGTTGAAGGCATAAAAACATCCTCATATTTAATTTAATATAAATAAAATGGCCATATGGAGATTTAATATAAATAAATATAATATAATATAAATTTAATTATAATATAAATAAAATGGCCATATATATGTGTGTGTGTGTGTGTGTGTGTGTGTGTAGTCACAGGATAATATATATATATGCATTTCCTGCTCTATTAATTGGGCATCTCTGGAAACAATGTCACCGAGTAGCAATGAGCACACCTAGTGTCCAGATCTTGGTTTCTAATACCATTTCCAATAATTTTACTCCTTCACTGGAACACCTTGCAGCATCAGAGAATAGTTAGGCACCTAAAGCATGCAAACACACATGCACATACACACACATACAATGGTAAGAGTATGTCAAAGGGACACAGGATGCATTGAAAGACCTGTAATACCAAACCTGGGAAAATTTGAGCAAAAAAATAAAGATAAAAAAGTATTGGATTATACAACAAAATGGAAAATAAATATTCATGAGTTAAAACTTACATAAATAGATTGAATAAATAAATAAATGGAAGAGCATAGGTGATTCTCTCATGCAGAAGAATTTCAATAAGTAGACACTCTGCCCACAAGGAAGAGGAATATAACTCACCACTTCTTAAATAAGAGCATATTCAGTCAAAATGTTAAAGTTTTCCACCTGCCTTCCACATCATGGTGCAAAACACAAGTCATTTATACATGCAATATTTTGGGTAGACTAAGCATTGTTCTTTCAATATAGCCAATAACTCTTCTTTGTTCCAAGGCCTGTGGATATGATGTAGCATTATGATGACAATTATGTTCATGTTGTCATTATTTAAGAATCACTTATTTTCATATGAAGAACCAACTACTTCTCACATTCATGCAGTATGATTTCAGTGGCTTTGTTTTCACCTTCTAATTCTAAATCTTGTTATGTGATCCACTGGAGATACTTAGGATTACAGGAGTTGGTTCACAGAGAGGTGATGATTCAAGCCAAACCCAGGAAAACCCGGCTGGGAAAGTAAAAATAATTTTACATGTATGGAGACAAAGCAAATAATAACACTGGGGAAATCATGTCTTGAAGCCCATAGGGGAAAACAATGTCAAAAGTTGAAAAGGTAGAGATTGGAAACATGATTTAATAATCGGGTTTAGTTATGCTTAAAGCCAGAGAGCTTTGACTTTTCAGTGAGGAGAGTCTAGTGATTTCCCTTTTCACTGGATAAGGCATTGTGAGCTGATCTTGATTTCTTGCCACCAAATGGGCCCTGCCCATTGCACCTCCCCACACTGCCCTCCCAACCCCCTCACACTCCACCAGCCCCTGGAGGGATGGGAGGGAAGAATTTTTTTTTCCTTTGAGAAATTTAAAGAAAGATAACATTAAGGCTAATTTTAAAAATTTAATTAAGCACTTCATTTTTCACTGATTATGAAAGCATTCTTGTATGATTGGGCCATGATTTAAAAATTATTTTAGAGCAATTTAAACAACAGAGGTTTTTGAAATATCTTTCAGTTATCTGGTAAGCTACCGATTGGGAGCCTTTGTGCTTCGTCCACTCACCTAGATAATTTATTGACTACAAGCACATAAACGTAGTATACTAGGCAAAGACTACTGACATTGAGAAGGGGAGTTAATATTCACTTTATAAAAAGCTCATCCTTGAATATAAATAATTATACTGTAATTATTCCTGCAGTTCCCTTAGCACTCAACTCCTACACACCCTCCAAGGAGAAGTAGTTTGGTAAATATAATCTGAGTGAAAAAATGATAAAAAACATTTAGCTATAAACAGTTATCCTATAATTGGAAGGAATTTAATTCTATGATTTGAAGGATTAAAATTTGTGCCCCAAATTTATTATATTTATTATTTGATTTATATTTCATCATGAACATACACTAACCCAAATGTCTGGCACTGAAAACAACATTAATTAAAAACACCATTCCTAGGTCTACAAACTAAGGTGTTTATGACTGTAAACTTTGAAATGCACTTATTCTTGTTACAGCTTCAGTAAAATAATCATGTCCCACAGATTTGCATTATGAATAGAATGGCTGGATTGACAAGTACTGATTGGTGCCTAGGATGTGACTATACATCTATTTTAAAAATGAGGGTAGCACATGTTTAGTGTATGTATAAATTCTACTGTTTCCTAAGATTTATGTCTGGAAGAATCTGTAAATATGAGTAAACTGAGGTGTAAACAAGCAATATGTTGACAGTCCGTTGCCCTTGAGGTGGAGTTGGTATTTCACCGGGAGATCCCAAGAATAATATAAACCCAAGATTTGTACTATGCTGCCTCTAGTGGATAAAGGACTAGTCAAAGCATTTCTAATGATTTCTGAATATGAGTCTATCAAATTTGATAATACTGATCTTCACCAAGGACTCTATGAGTCTCAGAATAAACAAATGTTTGCTGTCCAATTGGCACTGGGACTAAGTTTAATAAGGCATCACCCTTTTAAGATGGTGCCAACATGTCGTTGTGAAGAACCAGTTCCCCTGATCCATTTGATTTATTCCACATCCTGCTAATACCAGGACATAATTGCTTACCCACTTCTAATCATTTTTACAGTATATTAATTTATAAACTGCATATTCAAATTTCCATTTTCAGGGGAATTTAACATTTTGAAGTAGAAAAACGAGCATTCTTTAATATACAAAGTAATGTGGGAAAGGACACTGTTTGACTTTTATGGGTAAAATATATTAAATTTTATGAACAAATTATGGCATAGTCACAACCACGTATATAGCACAATTTATTCTTATCCACAGTCCACATCAAGGATGTAATTCCAACTAACCTGTGAACTTTGTTAATTATATAGTTTGATTTACCAGAAGCTTTTTTGTTGTTGTTCTTTCAGATTATTGTAATATATATATGCCGATTTTTTCACAAAAATTATAATCATAATGTATTATATTAACTTTATTGTTCACTTAATATATTTTAACCATCTTTCACTGGCAATTTATAGAATTTCTTCATTCTTTTGAAGCCCATAAAGTGTTTCCGTTACATAACTATACCATAAGTTTATTTAACCAATTCTGAATTAAAGAATTTTTGGAATTTTTCAATATTTTACTATTATAAAAAAGAATGCAAAATATTTGTGTACATCTTTGCTTACTTGCTTAGATATTTTCATAGTATTAAAAGTTCAAGAATGGAACTGATTTCTTAAAAGAAGCTTTATTCTTAATCACCAAAAACGAAATGTTATAATTATTATTTGCAATAACTAGATCATGGGTCTTAATAATTAGTGGAAAAGATTTAAGGATATTGAGAATATCCTTAACGGGTATAGTGCATTCTTGTTATTGACAGTGAGGATCAATTTCTACCATTCACTGTCCCTATCCCATTTTTAGGGACTGGAATGATATAATTACATGGCTATTTCTCACTTGCCATTATAGTCTGAATGAATTTAAATTCCATCAATTTAATATAGTCCTACAAGTCTTTGGAGGCATAAAGTAACCAGAGGCTTTTCTAACTCCGATTGAAGGATGGACTTTTTCATGTGTGCGTGTTTGCTGTGACAGGAATTGTCACTAACTTCATGGTGTTCGGCAGCTCTGATGTTGACAGCTGGCAGGAGCTCTTAAAGTTCCTGACCTTCTTTGCAGTAGCCGGATTCTGGCATCTAGGTTATAAATGTGAGTGTACAACTTATGGAAAGAAATGCAATGTGTTTTAAAAGTAATTGAAGACAGCACAAATGGGAAGATAAAATTCATAAGCCCATATATATGTGTGTGTGTATACACATATAGTCTGTGTTCATGACTACAATAAGTTGAAGAAATAAACTTTTAGGTGGAGAAAGTTGAAAATGGTAAGTCAGGTAACTAAGAATCAGAAACTACAATCCAAATATATGGTTAAGAAGATGATAATAGAGTCAACAAAATAACCACTGATGGCTACATCATTGACCTACATTAGAATTAGAAATAGCAAGACTTTTACATTTTAATAATAAGCTTAATGTTTTTGAGGGCTTATATAATATAAATTAGTTTTCTACATTAGGACTGATCCGTAACTGTGTACTTTTTCTATCCTTGTGTTTTTGCTTTTTATTGCCCAATGGCTGGCTGCATGCATGTGCGCTTATCCTTTGCTGCCATCGTGTGGTTATGTGGCAAAATAACAAATTTTAATCCTCATCTCCCAGCCTCACCCCACACAATTTTTCAGGGATAAATCATCAAGGAAAATTTAGAAAAGCAGACATTTTAAAATTAAATGTTAGGTTACAATCCTAAAAAATAAATTTGAGTACAAATAACGAATCTCAAATATACATTCTTGTACTAAAATACACACACGAGAGGGCATGCTACCTTGTCATTTGTTAGTAAATTCCGTTTCTTCAGGCTTTTTGTAAATAATTGAGAGTAGAAAAGTGAAACGAACGTAACTTCTTCATAAAGAGATTATTGACACTCCTTTTCACATTCACAAGAGTGAGCTGTAGCTCTAACCAAGGAGTCACCCCTCTTAGTTCTTTCTTCCCCTCCCCTCCTTTCCAACTGTCTTTCCTGTGTGTCAGATTCATTAAGAGAACAGAAGTGTTTATCATTCTGTACAGAAGAGCATAATATCTATGAGTCATCAATATTAGTATCCAAAACTTATTGATATGGTTTGGCTCTGTGTCCCTGTGCAAATCTCATCTTGAATTATAATCTCCATAATCCCCACGTGTCAAAGGAGGGTTGGTGGGAGGTGACTGAATCATGGGGGCAGTTTTCCCCAAGATGGTCTCATGATTATGAGTTCTCATGAGATCTGATGGTTTTATAAGGGGCTCTGCCCCCTTTATCTCTCTTCTCTGTCCTGCTCCCATGTGAAAAAGATCCTTGCTTCCCTTTCCCCTTCTGCCATGCTTGTAAGTTTCCTGAGGCCTCCACACCCAGGTGGAACTGTGAGTCAATTAAACCTTTTTTCTTTATATTTTTCCAGTCTTGGGTATGTTTTTATAGCAGTGTGATAACAGAGTAATACAGTTATAAACCATTAGCTTTTTAGGATTATCCCAGCATTAACATCTTTTCTTAGACTGACTATGGAATTCAGAACCTACACTGGAAACAAATTTAATGGTAAAATATTTTATTATGAATAATCATACCAAGACAAGTAAATTAAAATGGATTGTCTGAGCAATTTTACACTGGATCCTACCAAGTACATAACCAATACTGCATAAAGAAGTTTATAATAATCCTTCTATTCTGTCTTAAAGAAACTCAGCTATCTGAGTTTTCCTATTTTCTGCCTTAGCTAAAAAAGTCAAAACCCTCTAGAACCTGTGTTGTTTCCATGTACTCACTCTAAATACAAGTTGGGATTTCCTAAATAATTAAGTTACTTTTATGAAATGTTTATGATTTTATGTTTATGTACTAGCTATCTTCTCTTATCCTGCATTTCCCCAATTTATTTTTATAACCCCCCAAAATCTTTTTAGAATTTAAACACATTTGTTTTCATTTACATACCAACAGTCGTCAGTTTGCACCATTCTAATATACACAGATTTTAGTTGCCATGTTTTAGTTATGCACCACCAGTTCCCAGGCAACATGCAGATTTTAGCAACCATTGTCTATTTATTAACTGTGAGTAATTTCATCAAGTACAAACATCGCTGTTTGCACTTCAGTTCACAAATCACAATGTTAGTAACAAATGTGCCAATCACACTAATTTTACAAAAGTCCATCAGTGACTGGTCACTGAACATTTGTTATTCAGTTCACCCACAGACAGCGAAGCAAGGAATTGTGTTGCCTCATAGTCTTCCCATTATAAATATGTGAGATATTTTATTAAAATGGATAATTGAAAGGGAGAATCAGCCAACAAAAATAAAAGTGCAGTAGAGAAACAAAAAGTGATTAATGAAATCCAAATCAAGCATAAATTGACTTATAGAAGACATAGCTTTACTTGGAAATGTTCACATTCTCTTAATTACAAGACTTCAGATATACAACCAGAGGAACTTAGTGACAGCAAACTGATTGATGCAAGCTCTCCCAATGAAGATTAAAATGGCTACTTTAAACTTGCTTGACTACTTTTATGGTTCTGCACTATCATGTGATGTGAATACTGCCTTTATACAAAAATAGTGAAGTGAACAACGTATTGTTATTAAATATTCCAACTTTATTTCTAAATGAGTAATACTGATTAGTAAAACTCTTTACATGACCACCCATGATACTTAGCCAAGTGGGCTTTACAGTATGGAGAAGACGTGACATTGATATGTACTTTCTATCTCATTATGGAATATAAGCACATTCATTTATTTCCCTTTCCAGAAGTATAACAAATTTTCAATTAAAAAAAAACAGCTCCTGGTCATAAAGATCAAGATAAGAGCTCACAATTGTTCGGGTATCATGGAGAAACTTGGGTCATGAGCAGTGGGTGGGAGTTTTGTGAAGAGAAGAAATATGCTGAGAGTGCACAGCCTTCTTATGTTGGAACAGGCTGGGGGAGCAAGGGCGAGGAGGGCAGCCTCCTCTCTGAGGATACAGGAGAAATTGTATCATAGAGCTGTGGAGAATGAGGCAAGACAGAGGACAATTAATTAAGGAGTCATTTATAGGAAAACCAGTCCAGGACTCCTCCCTGACTCTAAAAATGCAGGGCGACATGTAGTCAAGCATTGTATCCATATGTTTTATTTTCAAAATGAAACCCCTTTGGGGACAGAAGTATAAATTGTAATGCAGGTTTTGATGACCCAAGATAAAGCCCCTTGTATTTTACATTACAGAGCAGCCATAGGGATAACCTTTTAATTTCTTGTCTGTGCACCAAAATTAAAGCCCATGACTTGATATATCTTACTTCCATACATGAAGATCTTATTTTGAGAACACATAAGAAAATGAATATTTAATTCAGAAAGGTTAATTTTTTTTTTACTAAAATCTCAGAAAATAGCAACAAACCAAACGTAGTAAAAAAACTTGAAGAAATAATTATTTCAAGTTTCTCAGAACTGAGGAAAAAATATAAATTGTAATATTGAAGTGTTCAACAAGCAAAAGCAGGAGTAGTTGCTATTTAGTTAATCAGTATTATCAGTAGTCATTCTAGTTTTATTAACGATGGCCTGTTGATTTTAGAGGAATTAAACCATGCTAACTTACTTTAAAATAATATGCTTATATTAAGGTTTTTAAACGTTAAAATAATAAATGTTGTATATATGTGAGATATTTTGATATACATATGCATAGTGAAATAATTAGTGGCCAGGCATGGTGGCTCATGCCTGTAATCCCAGCACTTTGAGAGGCTGAGGCAGGAGAATCACTTGAGGCCAAGAGTTTGAAGCAAGCCTGGGAAAGATGGTAAAAGGCCCCCTATAAAACATTTAAAAATTAGCCAGGTGTAGTGGCTCACATCTGTAGTCCCAGCTACTCTGGAAGTTGAGGTGGGAGGATCACTTGAGCCCTGGAATTCGAAAGTGGCAGTGAGCCAAGATTACACCATCGTACTCCGGCCTGGGTGACAAAACAAGACACCACCTCTAAAAAAAGAAGGACAATTTGAATAGAGATTTTTCTTATCAAATAATTGTTTTATGAAGAAGTGATTACTACAGTCAAGCACATTGACACATCCATGTCCTCACACAGTTATCGTGTGTGTGAGCGCATGCGCATGTGTGGGAAAGCAACTAAAATCTACTAATTAGCAAATTTTAAATAAGCATACAGTATTACTAATTGTAGTCATCACGCTGTACCTTACATATCCAGACTTATTTGTCCTACGTAACTCCAAACATGTATCCTTGACAAACAGTGCCCCATTTCCATTTCTCTCTTCCCCGATAACCACCCTTTCTCTCTGCTTCTGTGAGTCCATCTTTTATAGAGTCCACATATAAATGAGATCATGAAGTCTTTTTCTTTCTATGTCTGGCTTATTTCATTTAGCACAATGTCCTCCTGGCTCATCCAGGTGGTCACAAATGGCAGGATCTCCTTCTTTGTTAAGGTCAAATAATAATTCATCATTTGTATATATATATACATATATTATACACACATATTTTGTATATTTATATATATTCTATGTGGTATATAATATATAATGCACTATATAATATACAATATATAAGTATATTATATATGTATGATTTCTTTATATATGTATGTATTAGTCTATTCTCATGCTGCTAATAAAGACATACACAAAGACTGGGTAATTTATAAAGGAAAGAGGTTTAATTGACTCACAGTTCCACATGACTGGGGAGGCCTCACCATCATGGCTGAAGGTGAATGAGGAGCATCTTACATGAAGGCAGGCAAAGCAACTCTCCTTTACAACATCATCAGATCTCATGAGACTTATTCACTATCATAAAACAGCACTGAAAGGCCTGCTCCCATGATTCAATTACCTCCCATCAGGTCCTTCTCATGAAATATAGGAATTATGGGAGCTATAATTCAACAAGAGATTTGGGTGAGAACACAGCCAAATCATATAATTTCACCTCCGGTCCCTCCCAAATCTTATGTCCTCACATTTCAGAAACACAGCAATGCCTTCCCAACAGTCTCCCAAAGTCTTAACTCATTACAAAATTAATACTTTAAGATTTTGAAATTTCTTCCTTCAGATACTCTAAATCGTCTCTCTCAAGTTCAAAGTAGCACAGGCTGCTAATAAAGACATTCACAAGACTGGGTAATTTATAAAGGAAAGAGGTTTAATGGACTCATAGTTCCACATGGCTGGGGAGGGACAAAATGCTAATAGTGTCTGTGCTAAAGACTCATAGTTAGAGTGACCTGTACTCTAGTTCCCAACAAGTTCCTCAGTCCCACTTGAGGCTACCTCAGCCTGGACATTATTGTCCATATCACTATCAGCATGTTGGTCACAATAAGTCTCTAGGAAGTTCCAGTCTTTCTCACATTTTCCTGTCTTCGGAGCCCTCCAAACTGTTACAATCTCTGCCCGTTACCTGGTTTCAAAGTCATTTTTACACTTTTGAGTATTATAGCAGCACCCCACTCTCGGCAGTACCAACTTATGGTATTAGTTCATTCTCATGCTGCTGATAAAGACATACATGAGACTGGGTCATTTTTAAAGTAAAGAAGTTGAATAGACTCACAGTTCCACCTGGCTAGTGTGACCTCAGGAAGCTTACATTAGGGCGGAAGGAGAAGCAAACATGTCCTTGTTCACATGGTGGCCGTCGAGGAGAAGTGTGAAGAAAAAGGGGAAGAGCCAGATCTCCAGAGAACTCACTATGACAAGACCCGCATGAGGGTAACAGCCCCATGATTAAATTACTTCCCACTTGGTCCCTCCCATGACATGTAAGGATTATGAGAACCAAAACTCAAAATGAGATTTGGGTGGGATCATAGCCAAACCTAATCATCTTTGCTATGAAAAAGTTTTTAGGTTGATGTAGTTCTCCTTATTTATTTATTTTTAGTTGCCTGTGGTTTTGGTGTCATATGTAAAAATCATTGTGAAGAACAATGCCAAGGAGATTTCCTCTAGAAGTTTTGTAGTTCCAGGTCTCCAATTTATCTCATCTATTTTGAGATGACTTTTGTGAATAATGCAAAGTGATTGTCCTAAATACACACACACACACACACACACACACACACACACACACACAAACTTTTAAAATTAATAAATGGATTCAGTAAAGTTTCAGAAAGTAAATCAACATAAGCATTTCTATACACTAACAATGAATTATCTAAAAACAGTCAGGAAAATTATCACATTTAGAACAGCATCCAAATCAACAAAATATTTGGAAATAAATTTAACCATGGAGTTGAAAGGTTTGTACATTACAAACCATAAAGCACTGATAAAAGAAATTGAGGAAGACACAAATAAATGGAAAAATACCACAAATTTATGGATTAGAAGAATTTCATTAAGATGTCCAAAAAACCCAAAGTGTCATACATATATAATGTAATTCCTATAAAAATTGTAAAGTCATTTCATACAGAAATGGTAAAATTCATATGGAACCACAAAAAAAGTCCTCGTTTGCCTGAAATGTTCCTTCTGCACCCTCAGCTGAGAAAGTAAAACATCAGGCTCACAGTAGAGAGGAAATGCTTAAGGTCCATTATCACCGAGCACATAAGGAAGGGAGAATTTAGCTGACAGACAATAGAGACTTTAAGTTAATATAAAACAAACTATATTAGAAACTCATTTATTATGAAATTGGCTTATTGCCAAAGGTTAAACATTTGAACAAACAGGTAAAAAATGAAAAAGTTTTTAAAAACCTTAAAAAATAACAAAACTATGCATGATTGTTGTGGTTATCATAACGGAGACATACAGAAAAAATTCTGCAATTAAAAATGGTACCACAAGTTTCTGGATTTATGAGAAATGCATACAAAATTGTTGTACTTATATATAGCAGCAAAGAAGAGCATGTATAAATTTTACCGAAACAGAATTTTTAAAGCAACAATAAAACTTGACATCTAAACATCACTCCAACAAATTGCGAAAAGTTTTAATAGTTTTTTCAAAAAAATTACAACTTTTTTTATAATAAAAAATTATAAAATGTTAATAAATGTTAGGAAAATACAATTTAAAAAGGTATCATAATTCAGACTCGCACTGATATATTAATACTCTCATATATTTTACAATTTAATTTCTAATCAACATTTCTAAGGATTTTTCATAGACCTAGATTTAAAAATATGTATAAAAATAAAACTAATTGCCTAGAAAATTAGAGACAATTATAGAAAAGAACAAAGTAAGAACTTGCTGAATCAAATATCAAGACATATGAAAATGACAGTAATTTAGACAGTGGGGTGAATGCAAAGGGATTTATTTGTACAGGAATAAAAAATAGATTGATGGAACACGGCAAATAACTCAGATACAGAATACATACATAAATTTGCAACTTGATACATGGCACATGTAGCATTACTCAACAATGGGAAATGTAAATGTTATTTCTGCTTTAGTGAATAATCTGCATGGGAAATAGGTGAAATTGAGTTAGGTATTTACTCAAAAAAAGGATACCCATGGATAAATTAAATAAATATATGTGAATATCTGGACTGCAAAATGTTGGAAGAAAACACCTGAAAATACTTTTATGATTGGACAGGAATACTTTTCCTTAAAAATACACAAACATAGACATGCAAAAACATATTTGATATCTTTATTGTATTAATACAATAATTTTTAATAAAATAAAGCATATCAAATACATGCAAGCATTTAGACGGACAATATGAATATTTGTCCATCTAAGTTTTTAAAACAATTCCTTTGTTTCATTTTTCTCAGTCCTGCTGCAATGGTCCATGAGTAATACGCCACGTGTGGAGCTGGATCACATATGTAAGACCCCTCTGGTCTTGCACCCCTGGCCTCATTACAATGACCATCTTGCATTCCACACCTCTTTCCGCATAGCTCTGACCCTCTGCTCACTATTCTCTTGGTTCACTTAGATACTAGAGAATGTTTCCAGCTTGCAAGGTGACTGTGGAACAGCTGTGACCCAGACTCAGAAAATTTAACCTTCACGTGGGCTGCAACTAATCCCCAACAAGACCAGATCCCGAGCCTGGTGAAGGTCTACTTTTCTCTGTGCTTCTTTGGGTGCTCTCCTTCAGCCCTAGGGTACATTATACCACATCTGTCTATCTTTACAGTTACTCTCTTATTCTACAGTTAATAATTTTTTTTTCTTTTTGGAGACTTAGCCTCACTCTGTTGCCCAGGCTGGAGTGCACTGGCATGATTTGGGGGCACTGCAACCTCTGCCTCCTGAATTCAAGTGATTCTCCTGCCTCCCCCAGTGTAGCCAGGATTACAGGCACATGCCACCACATCCAATGAATTTTTGTATTTTTAGTAGAGACAGGGTTTCACTGTGTTGGCCCGCCTAGTCTCAAACTCCTGACTTCAAGTGTTTGGCCCGCCTCAGCCTCCCAAATTGCTGGGATTACAGGTATGAGCCAACACACCTGGTTGTATAATTATTTAAACTTCCCCTGTGTAAATATTGTGTGATTCTGTCTCCTGATTGAGTCTAGACTGATAAACTACCATTTTTTTACTTTAGAGAACATAGTTTACAAAATTTTAGTCAATAAGGTGAAACAAAGCAAGCTTAAATAATCTGCTAACAAGTATTAGGTAGATGCTGGTAACCGTTGTTCATGTTTCTGTTATAATAAGTAGATTCCCCCAAAGAATGAACCATCTTAAATCTCAAGTTACTCTTATAAATTGACAGAAAGTTATGCTAATATTACCGATAATGATACTCTTGGTAAATGGTACATAAATGAAGACAGATAAGATCAACACTGTAATGGCAAGGCTCAGAGACAGCACACCTGCAACTGCACTAAAGACAGTAACTTCCCCTGCATACTTTCTGGGGTCTCTCTCCTGTATAGAAATAAAGCTTTTTAATGACAATGCGTACCCATGGCTAATTATTTTGTGTGACTAACAAGACTATTCTAAGTGAATGACTTTCCGCTACCCTAAGTAGATAATGTCTCATTACTAAGGGTCTGAAAGGCTATCACCCTGTCTAAATGTATGGGTATCACTGAGTGAAGCAAACTTCTGAGGATAACAATTCCCAAGTGTTGGAGGATTTGAAGTGGTCATCTGTAACTGGTCCATCCATTCCTTTGGCTCACACAGTAAATGGTACAGCCCAAATTCTAGAAAGTGCATAAACCAGTTTAAATCTCTGAAGAAGTTATAAACAGTAGATTAGTGGTTTTTTTTTGTTTTGTTTTGTTTTGTTTTTTTTTGCCTCTGAAAGAAAGTCTGTGCCATTGCTGATTCATGTGAACAGGAAATATAAAAATAATCGCTAGGTAAGCTAACAGAAAAGAAAACTTGGCTATATAAGACAGCACATCTTAGGGACTTACTTGCTCTGTTAGTTGAGGAAAGTCTTAGGTTATTGTTCCAAAACGTCTTGTCCTCTCGCCTTACAATGCTTCTAGTTATGCTTGCTTTTCTTACGATTATTTCATACTTGTTGTCCAAAGTCATAAATACTTCTAGATTGACATTGTCTTAACAAGTGACTCAAAAAGTGATTCAAAGGCAAAACATGATGCAATCACACTGATTGATGCTCAACTTGAAAACTAGGTATCATTAAATAAAATGTCATTTCAAAAATAGTAGTGAAGTTATGGACAATCCCTGATAGTCTCTCCTGCAACTTTGGCTGCATGAAAACCAAAGGGGATATTGAGAATAATAATAATAAACAATTATTCAATTAAAACATAAACCATCTAAACAGTGATTACTTTAAAAGAAATATTACTCTTAAAAAAAGGTTAATGGTGCATTTATCAAGTAGTCACTTGAATTGGATTTTAACATATCCAATTGATTAATGGCTATTTTCTTTTCTCTCTTTTATTTATTTTTAATTTTTTTGTTGCTAAATCAATCATTAACAGCTTTCACTTCACAAAGCCAAGCAATTTATGTCGACTCAACCCCTTAAACACAATTCTGAGTGCCAGCCAATTGAGAAAAGTTTTATTGGAGTAATCATATTTTGGCAGCAAATGTCAACCTATGTAAATTTCTGAAAGCTCTCCAGTTTTAGAAATTTCTTAGAAGCCAGTCTCCCGACTTCTAAGCTTCCAAAAATTCTGGTATAATTTCAGCAGCTTCCTCTTTTTAGAGCAGCTCCTGACCAGCTGCTTTGTAGAGCACCTGACCAGCACAGCTCTCTTTGCTATAGTAAGCAATAAGCACAACATTTTTTTTTCTTTCAAATATTGAGTGGTGGTTTCTTCATCATTTGACAGTATCATGTATCTCATGGAGGAATGAGTAGTTATATATTTTATTCTGGAATTCCTTTGGAGCATTAGAGCAATCTTCCCCCAAAACTGCCAGCTTAAAAAAAAAATAGCCTGTATTCAAGATTAGGTAGAAAATCAAACTCAGAAACGTTTTAGCAGAATTTATTTTGCTGTCTTGTTTCTTCCTCCTAAACTTATCATTGTCGTTTGGATACAATCAAGATACTTTATTTCACAGACAACATCATATAACAAGTTTTTGTAACTTTACACGGCTTATAGCTATTCTCTCTCAGAAAGTGTTTAGAAAGCAGAATTAAGAAGGAACTTGAGAGAAACCAGCGCTTTTCTTCTCAACGAAAGACATAGATTTTTGTTTTTCTTTATTTCTTTTTTTAACATAATCTGTCTTCTTTCCTTCCTTCCTTCCTTCCTTCCTTCCTTCCTTCCTTCCTTCCTTCCTTCCTTCCTTCCTTCCTTCCTTCCTTCCCTCCTTCCCTCCCTTCTCTCTCTCCCTCCCTCCCTCCCTCCCTCTCTCTCTCTCTCTCTCTCCCCCCCCCTCTCTCTCTCTCTCTCCCCCCCCCCCTCTCTCTCTCTCTCCCTTTCCTAATCTTGGTCTGTCACCCAGACTGGAGCACAGTGGTGTGATCTTGGCTTCCTGCAACCTCTGACTCCCAGGTTCAAGCGGTTCTTGGGTCTCAATCTCTCAGGTAGCTGGATCACAAGTGTGCATCACCATACCCAACTAATTTTTTATTTTCAGTAGAGACGGGTTTCACCATGTTGACCAGGCTGGTCTAGAACTCCCAACTTCAGACAATCTGGCGGATTTGGCCTGCCAAAGTGCTAGGATTACAGGTGTGAGCCACCATGCCCAGCTTGCATTTTCTTTTATTTGTGTGTAAATATGTTGATGGAATTGTGTGCATAGGGAAAATATGCTTGTAAAAAAATCAAGCTTCAGGGAAAACTGGCTACGCCTTACTTTTAAAGAAATAATTGCACCTTGAACATTTTCTGCTATGATAGAAAAATACTATTCAATTAAAACATAACCTAAACATCAATGATTGCTCTAAATATTACAGAATAGTAATGTCTTGCCAATATTTATATTTGTGGTACTACTGTGTACTCACTGCATTAGCTTTTAGACCATGTCTTATAGAGCTCATGGACATTTTCTGCTTATGAAGGAGAACGTATACTTGTGAAAACACAGCATGTAAGATGTTAGGGATATGTATATTAAAATATGTCAGTTGGTGAAAAATAATAATTGTCTTACTGAGGAAAACTGCCTTTAGATTTAACTGTGTTCAGCTCTGGTACATAACAAAAAGTGTTATGTTTCTAACTTAATTAAAGACTGAATGTGGTTATTTTTAAAATTCTGTTTAAAATTAAAGTCTATTTTATAAGACATTATATGAGACATCACTGCATTATTCTTTATCAAATTTATGGCTGTATATTCAGGGCTTTTTCATAAATATATATTAATGTAAACATATTCTGATTTATTCAGTAAATGTCTCCTGCTGTGTTTTGGTACACATTGGAGTTTAAATCACACATAAGTGAGACCTCTTTGAGAGTGAGTGAGTTCTAAGCTGGGCTTTAAAGCCATTTACATTGATAAGGAAAAGAGAAAGTCTGCCAAATATAGCAAAGCAAAGCAGGTTGCTCAATTAAATTTAAATTTCAGGCAAAAAAAAAAAGAGAGTAAATTTAAGAATCAGTTTATCCAAAATATTTCATTGGTATTTTTATACTAAAAATACTTATTATTTGTCTGAGTTAAACTGGCCATCCTGTATTTTATATGAAAACCTTAGAAAAGGGGGATATTACGGTGCTTCAGACAGAGGAAGCAAGACACGACAAGGCCTAAAGTTAAGAGAGATTGGGATGCATTTGAGGAACAGAAATAAATGTATTGTTCTCAAACACTGGTTGCAAGGACAGAAATTGGATTTGGAAATAGAGTAGAGAATGTCTGACTTTTTAAAGAAGAATGCAATAAACTAAGCAAAGTACAGATGACTCAGAAATACATATATATATATATATATAATTTTTTAGAGTATACGTACTTATATCTATAGAGTTCAGGTGGTAAATATTAGCAGTTTAATCCAATTTTATTTGATTTTTCAGACTGCAATCCAGTAGCCTTCTTATTGAATTGTACATCTTTTCCACTCTGATGTGTGATACCACTTTTATCTTATATTAGATTCTCATATTTGAAATTATGAAATGTTGAACTTATGAAATTCTCCTTTTTGTCTAAAATTAGAAAATTTAAATTTTTTCTAAAATGTATTCATATATTTTTAAGTTGACAAATGTGTATATGTATATATTAAATATGTGATATATATATAGTGCATATAATGTTTTGAAAATCTACATGTTTTGGAATGACTAAATTGAGCTAATTAACATATAGATTGCCACACATACTTATTAACTTTTGTAAGAACACATAAAATATACTCCTTAGCAATTTCCAACAATACAATTTATTTTTACTAACCATAGTCACCTTGTTGTAGAATAGAGTTCCTGAACCGACTCCTGTTAAGTACCTGAAATTTTCTACCTTTTGACCATCATCTCTCTATTGCCAACATACTGCATCTTCTGTGACCACTATTCCATTGTCTGCTTCTATGAGTTTGATTGTTTAGATTCCATATACAAGTGAGATCATGAACTGTTTATATTTATGTGTCTAGTTTATTTCACTTAGTGTAATGTCCACCGGGTACACGCATGTCATTGCAGATGACAGGATTTTCTTTTTCTTTTGCGTGAACAGTATTTCATTCTGTGTATGTACTACATTGTCTTATACTTTCATCTGCTGAAGGATTCTTATGTTGATTCAATATCTTGACTACTGCTAGTAATACTGAAATGAAATGGGAAAACAGATATGTTTTTGAGGGACTGATTTCATTTCCTTTGAATAGGAAACTGGTAGTAGAAATGCCAACTCAAATGGTAGTTCTCTGATTAGTTTTTTGAGGAACTTTCACACAGTTTTTCATAATGGTTGTCCTACTTTTTATTGCCATCAATGGTGTACAGTGTTCCTTTTCCTCCACATCCTCACCAACATTTGTTATAAATTGTCTTTTTGATGATAGCTATTCTAACAAGAGTAAGGTGATGTCTCCTAATTTTCACTTGGATTTCTCTAATGATTAATGGTGTTGAGCAATTTTTTTCTATACCTGTGGACGATTTAGAATCTCTTCTTTTGGAAAATATATTTTCTTCTACTTTGATGATTTTTAATTCTTATTTGTTTTCTTGCTATTGATTTGTTTGAGTTCCTTACGTAATTGGGATATTAACCCCTTATTAGATGCATGGTTTGCAAACAGTTTCTGCCATTCCATAGTATGTCTTCACCCTTTTGATTGTTCCTTTGCTGTACAGTAGCTTTTTAGTTTGATATTGTCCCATATGTCTATTTTCACTTACTGTCTATGGATACTGATGTTTAATTTTGGAAAATTAAGTTATGGACATTGGCGTATTAACTCCCTCAGTGTATTTTGTTTTACTCTCAAAGCTTAAAAAAATATAAAAAACACTGGAATAAATGTAATTTAAAAAAATCACTCCAAGTTCCCCATCAATGCTAACAGTAACTAGGGCAGTGAAACTAATACTTCATGACATCTACAATAAGCATAAGTGGTAACACTTCTCCAAGAAATCAAAAAGTGAGGACAAACTGCTATGAGCTACCAGATCTACATAGCATGAGTATCCATTTGGAAGAAAGCTGAGGACAGAGACAGGGAATCTGAAAACAGGAAAATGACAAAATAGCCAACAAGCATTCACTGGAATTTGTGGCAAAGCAAGTTGTTAATGGCAGCTGAAACTGGGAAAAATTTACAACCAAAAATTCACAGGAAAATATGAGCTACTGATGACATTCTGAAGAGTCCTGAGATGCCTTTATCATATAACCTCTCATAACAGACCAATAACATTCTCTTCCTGGGCAACACTACTACTGAGTAAAATCAGTGGCAATAAAAGTCACATGGAACAGTACAGGAATAATAGAAGTTCAGAAAAATGAAGATTCATATTGTAGTTGTGAGTAGGGAGACAAAGGCAATTATTGCCATATTTTTTAATACTTTATGTAAACAATCAAAAAGGAATCTTTATGGTTATGAAGCTCAAAAGGTTATTCTAACAAACCTACCTCCTAAAATAATATAAATTTATTTATGTAAAAGTATGAGAAGTATTCCTCTTGAATTCCAAACAAGGGTATTATAAAATTAAATAAACTTAATGAAATTCTAGAACAGTATCCCTGAAGGTGAATCCTCCAGGACCAGATGAATTCACAGCAGAATTCTACCAGAGGTACAAAGAGGAGCTGGTACTATTCCTCCTGAAACTCTTCCAAAAATAAATATTCCAAACAATAGAAAAAGAGGGAGTCCTCCCTAACTTGATTTAGGAGGCCAACATCATCTGGATTCCAAAATCTAAGGGACACAACAAAAAAAGAAAATTTCAGGCCAATATCCCTGATGAACATTGATGTGAAAATCCTCAGTAAAATACTGGCAAACCAAACCCAGCAGCACATTAAAAGCTTATCCACCATGATCAAGTGGACTTTTTCCCTGGGATGCAAGGCTGGTTCAACATATGCAAATCAATAAGTGTAATCCATCACATAAACAGAACCAATGATAAAACTCACATGATTGTCTCAATAGATGCAGAAAGGTCTTCAATAAAATTCAACACCCTTCATGCTAAAAACACTCAATAAATCAATAAACTAGGTATTCATAGAACAAATCTCAAAATTATAAGTGCTATTTATGACAAACCCATTGCCAATGTCATACTAGGGCAGTGAAACTAATACTGCCCTAGTATGCTATTGGTGAATGAGCAAAAGCTGGAAGCATACCCTTTAAAAACCAGCACAAAGCAAGGATACCCTCTCTCACCACTCCTATTCAACATAGTATTGGAAGTTCTGGCTAGGGCAATCAGGCAAAAGAAAGAAAGAGTATACAAATAGGAAGAGAAGAAATCAAATTGCCTCTATTTGCAGATGACATGATTGTATAATTAGAAAACCCCATCGTCTCAGCCCCCAAATGCCTTAAGCTGATAAGCAACTTCAGCAAAGTTTCAGGAGACAAAATCAATTTGCAAAACTCACAAGCATTCCAATACACCAATACTAGACAAACAGAGATCCAAATCATGAGCAAACTCCCATTCACAATTATTAAAAAGAGAATCAAATACCTAGGAATACAACTTACAAGGGATGTAAAGGACCTCTTCAAGGAGAACTACAAAACGCTGTTCAGGGAAATAAGAGAGGACACAAACAAATGGAAGAATACTTCTTGCTCATGGATAAGAAGAATCAATATCATGAAAATGGCCATATTGCCCAAAGTAATTTATAGATTCAATGCTGTTCCCATCAAGCTACTGTTGACTTTCTTTACAGAATTAAAAAAAAAAAACTACTTTAAATTTCTCATGGAACCAACAAAGCATCTGTATAGCCAAAAAAAATCCCAAACAAATATAGCAAAGCTGGAGGCATCATGCTACCTGGTCTCAAACTATACTACAAGGCTATAGTAACCAAAACAGCATGGTACTGGTACCAAAACAGAGATATAGACCAACTGAACAGAACTGAGGCCTCAGAAATAATATCACACATCTACAACCATGTGATCTTTGGTAAACCTGACAAAAGCAAGCAATGGGAAAACGATTCCTTATTTAATAAAAGGTGGTAGGAAAACTGGCTAGCCATATGTTGAAAACTGAAACTGGACTCCTTCCTTACAGCTTATACAAAAATTAACTCAAGATGTGTCAAATATTTAAATGTAAGACCTAAAACCCCATAAAAAACCTAGAAGAAAATCCAGGCAAAACCATTCAGGACATAGGCATGGGCAAAGACTTCATGACTAAAACATCAAAAGCAATGGCAACAAAAGTCAAAATTGACAAATGGAATCTAATTAAACTAAAGAGCTTTGGCACAGCAAAAGAAACTATCATTAGAGTAAACAGGCAACCTAAAGAATGGGAGAAAATGTTTGCAATCTATCCATCTGACAAAGGGCTAATATCCAGAATCTACAAGGAACTTAAACAAATTTACAAGAAAAAAAAACCATCAAAAAGTGGACAAAACATATGAACAGACACTTTTCAAAAGAAGACAGTTATGTGGCCAACAAATATGAAGAAAATCTCATCATCACTGTTCATTAGAGAAAATGCAAATCAAAATCACAATGAGAAACCATCTCATGCCAGTTAGAGTGGTGATCATTAAAAAGTCAAAAAACAACGATCCTGGAGAGAATGTGGAGTAATAGGAATGCTTTTACACTCTAAATTAGTTCAACCATTGTGGAAGACAGTGTAGAGATTTATTAAGGTCCTAGAACTACATATAGCATTTGACCCAGCCATCCCATTACTGGATATATATCCAAAAAATTAGAAATCATTCTGCTATAAAGGCATGTGTATGTTTATTGCAGCACCATTTACAATAGCAAAGACTTGGAACCAACCCAAATGCCCATTAATGTTACACTGGCTAAAAAAATGTGGTATATATACATCATGGCATAGTATGCACCATAAAAAAGAATGAGTTCACGTCCTTTGCAGGGTCATGGATAAAGCTGGAGACCATTATTCTCAGCAAACTAACAAAAGAACAGAAAACCAAACATCACATGTTCTCACTCATAAGTGGGAGTTGAACAGTGAGAACATATGGGCACAGGGAAGGGAACATCACACACTGAGGCCTGTCAGGGACTGGGGGGAAAGAGGAGGGATAGCATTAGGAGAAATATCTAATGTAGATGATGAGTTGATGGGTGCAGCAAACCACTGTGGCACATTATACCTATGTAACAAACCTGCATGTTCTGCACATGTATCCCAGAACTTAAAAAGCATCATAATAAAAATAGAATAAAATAAATAAAAAACCAAAAAAAGAAAACGTGCTCAACATCACTATTAGGGAAATGAAATTAAAACCACAATGAGACATAATTTACTCCTGTTAGAATGGCTATAATCAGAAAGAAAAATAATAACCAATTTTGGGGAGAAAGTGCAGAAAGAGGAACCCCTGCGCACTGTTGGTGGGAATATAAATTAGGACAGCCATTATGAAAAGCTGTATGGGGGTTCTACAAAAAAGTAAAAGTAGAATTACCATATGATCAAGCAATCCTACTGCTGTGTATATATCCATAGGAAATGAAATCAGTACCACAAAGAGGTATCTGTATTTCCATATTCATTCTCACATGTTTCACAGTAGCCAAAAAACTGGAAACATCACCATGAATATCAACAAATGAATAGATCGTGAAAATGTGGCATGTCTACACAAGGGAATACTATGCAGACTTAAAAAAGAAAACACACTGCCATTTGTGTAAACATGGATGTACATGGAGGACCATGGTGCCAAGTGAAATAAACCAGGCACAGAAAGATAAATATGATCTCACAAACATCTGTGGAATTTGAAAAAGTTTGTCTCATAGAAAAAGGCAGTAGTAGTTGGCTACCAAAAACTGGGGGAAAAAGAGGGATAGGGAAAGAAAATATATTTATCAAAGGGCAGAACATTTTAGTTAGACTGGAGGAATACATTTTAGTGATCTCTTGTGCTCATTAATAAAAATATATTGCAATTACAAAATTGCTAGAATAAATTTTTAACATTCCCACTGAAAAAAAAAGTTGGTGAGGTGATGGATATGTCAATTGGCTTGACTGAATCTTTCTGCAATGTAGACATAGATCACATCACATTATACCTCATAAACATACACCGTTATTGTATATCAGTTAAAAAGGAAGAAATTGATTTTTAAAATATGAAGAAGCATAAACTAGAGTGAATAAACACAACAGAAAGTGGTGATAGTAGATGCTCCAATTCTCACACTCAGATCCCCTCCAGTGCTGGTGGCCCTACCCACTGTCAGCTGCTCGGCTGAGCTGGTGAGAGAACTGAGCTTCTACGTGTCAGAACACCCAGTTCAAGCAACAAGCCCCAAACGGAAGTGAGACTAAAACCTTTAATCAGTTACTGCAGTGGTGTAAGCAAGACTCTAAGCTGGAGAAACAGTTGTCTTCTGTTTCATTTGCCTCCTTGAAAGTGTTCATGGTGGCCGGGCACGGTGGCTCACGCCTGAAATCCCAGCACTTTGGGAGGCCGAGGTGGGCGGATCGCGAGGTCAAGAGATGGAGACCATCCTGGCCATCATGGTGAAACCCCATCTCTACTAAAAATACAAAAATTAGCCGGGCATGGTGGCGTGCACCTGTGGTCCCAGCTACTTGGAAGGCTGAGGCAGGAGAACTGCTTGAACCCAGGAGGCGGAGGTTGTAGTGAGCTGAGATTGCTCCACTGCACCCCAGCCTGGCGACAGAGCGAGACTCCGTCTTAAAAGAAAGAAAAAAAAAAGTGTTCAGGGTGCAGGGTCACGGTAGATGTACAATTGCATATGTTTATTGCGGGAGCCCTGAACAAAAGGATCCTGAATTTTTAAGGACCTTAGGCGTGGAGGAAATATAAAGAAACTATCCACTAGTGAAAATGCACTGTGTATTGAGGCAGAGTGGGGAAAAATATCTGCAAAGTCTCTTTCTACTTTTCCAAATAAAGCAGCCTCAGCAAAAGTGTTTGAAAACCTTGGCAAAGGACCCCACTTAAAAAGACCTAGGATTGAAGGCGTAAAAGAGTGCATGTGTATGTGAGAGCATGACCAGCCAGCGGGGCCTGAGTTCTTGACTCGGAGTGTAACGCATTGACTGTGCATCACGGCTCGTACGGGAAGGGAGATTTTTCCCTGAGGCTTGCCACGTAAATCCTTGGTAACTGCCTATTGCCGGGCCTGAAAAGCTGCACATAGGCTTTTATACAGGAGCCACACTCATCCACGGTTGACCTGTT
Organism: Callithrix jacchus; assembly: GCF_049354715.1. NCBI lineage: Eukaryota > Metazoa > Chordata > Mammalia > Primates > Cebidae > Callithrix > Callithrix jacchus. The sequence goes on from NC_133504.1 coordinate 33,572,166, forward strand.
CTCTGGAGAGTTTTCTTAAACCAGACAGGGACTACATCTCCCTGGAGGCTATTCCCTATCACCCACATCATTCACACTGTCACCTCCCCTCCAACCTCAGCCGAGGAGTAACTGACAGGGAGCTACTACGGCCAGCCCCATTGCTTCAAGGTGACACTAAATCTGTGGGGCATTTTGTGTTCTGGAGTCTCGCAGTGGGACCAAACACAAAAAAGTCTCCAGCTGAGACTCCATTTTTGCTGTTACCCAACCCCCGACACCACATTCGGAGAGTGCCAACAAAGTAAACGTGCTGCTTCCAGGAATCTTAACTTTGATTTGTCACCAGGAGTAGAACAGGGCACAGATGCTAAGCATAGGAATATGAAGTTATCACTCACTGGGAGAATAACACTGAAGACCTCATTGGTGTTCTGTGGCGTAAACACCGTTCCTGGCATGCTGGGAGAGTGCCGAGAATTTCTCCAGTGATAGATATTTTTTGTCCAATAAAAGTCTTAAAGAAATATGGATAGCGATTTTTTTTTTCATTTAAACCAAAGCTGAGATAACTCATTAAAAACAGAAACGCATTATGAAAAATGTTAAGAAATACTGGAAAGGTGGAAGGAAATAATATGGAATGGAAATTCACATCTACACCTACAAGTCCAGAAAATTATGAACATGTGGGTAAATATGTGGATATATAGGAAAGAAATTTATTTCTTTTTCATCTTGTGAAAATTAGCTATTTAACATAAAAATAATAAAGATGGCTTGTCTGATTTACAGCATGTGTAGGAGGAAAATGTATGACAATAATATTATAAAGTAAAAAATGCCCAGAATAAAATTTTATTGTAAGGTAAAGTGATATCCTATTATCTAAATAAAGACTATGATTATTAAAGAAACACATTTTAAACCCTAGTTCAATCACTGAAGATAAAAAAGGGTGAAAATAAAAGGTAATAAGGTGATTAATAAAATTGGACCACAGGCAAACTCAACCCATTATAATGCAAAGGGATAGGGAAAGAAAAGAGAAAAGGGCAAATGTAAAAATGAAATACAATAGCAAGGTAATGGACTTAAACACTACTTCCTTCTTTCTCTGCTGCTCATTCTGGAGTGCAGTGCTATGATCATAGATTGGTGCAGCTCAAACTCCTGGGCTCATATGATCCTCCTGTCTTAACATCCAGAGTACCTAAGCCCACAGGCACACAGCACCAAATTTAGCTAATTATTAAATTTTCTGTAGAGACAGGGTCTTGCTCTGTTGCCCAGGCTAGTCTTGAAAACCTGAACTTAGAAATCTTCCTGCCACAGCCTCCAAAAGTACTGGGATTACAGGTGTGGGCCACTGCATTCCGCCCTTTCTTCTTAATTATAGCAAATGTAAATGGTCTAAATGCCTCAACAAAAAACAAGAGATCATAATATTAAATAAAAATTTAAGAAACTACTATTGCTTTCAATATGAAACCCTCTTAAAATATACATTATACATAGACCAGTAGTGAAAGAATGATAAAAGATATACATGCAAATACTAACCAAACTCTGATCAGAAGAGAGTTGGAGTGATTATACAAACACTAAATAAAATGAACATCAATACAGGAAATACTGGGATTGAGAAAGATGGTTCATAATAATAAAGTGTTCAATTAATACAAGAAACATATCATAACAAGCCTATATATGCAGGTATCAAAGCTTTAAAATGTGAAATAAAACTAATAAAACTAAAATGAGAAATAGCTAACTTCATAATTATAATCAAAGATTTCAAAATTTTTTATCAAAATGAGAAATAGGTATCTTCATAATTGTGATTAGATATTTCAACACTCTTTACCCAATTACATGTGTAATTGTTAATACAAGTGGACAGGAAAAAAAGAAAGTATATGGGAAACATCAACAACACTATCAAACAAACACATCTAATCAAAAATTAAAGGACACTCTGACCGGTAATAAAAAACTTTTTTTTCAGTCCACAAAGACATTCACCAAAATTGACCATATTTAGGCCATAAAATTAACACATATGAAATTAGGGAGATTTAAAGTTATGTAAAGTATGTTCTCTAAATTAAAAATCATAACATAAGAGATTTGGAAAATCCCCAATGTTTCGAAATTAAATGACATCTTTCAAAATAACCTATAGATCAAAAATAAATCGCAAGAGAAATTAGAATATATTTTGAAGAGCATGAAAGTGGAAACATAACAATCCAATCGGATTGTTATACTATCACTTCCAAGTTTGTTTATTGATTTTTCTCTTTTATTACTATTATATTGCCACGTTATCCCATCATTTTAATTAATACATATTTTTCTTCAATATTAGGGTTTCATCAACAAATATTTTTTTAATATTAGGAATTCTATTTTTTGTAATTTATGTTTCCCTGCTAAGATTTTCTATACTCTCATTTATTGCTAGAAAATTTTTACCTTATTGAACATTGTTATAACAGCTATTTTAATTTCATAGTCTGCTATTTACATTATCTCAGATTGGTTTCCCCTTTTTTAGCTTTTCTTTTTAGAATGTGGCACTTTTTACGTTTCTTTATTTATTAAATCATGTTGCTTTATATTCTGAACACTGTGAATATTATTTTGTGAGGACTACAGATTTTTTATATTTCTATAGATAACATTGGCCTTTTGAGGATGGCACCTCATCCTGCAATTTTATTTAAAAAGATTTTGCCTGGGCTGTTAAGTGTGATTTTGGAGTCAAAAGGAAAAAAAATGACAGTTTAATAGCAAATTTGATGCCACTTGCCTTTGCTCTCTGCTTGATAGAACTCCCCTTCCCACCCACCTCATCACATTTTCCAATGACTAGTTTTCCCCAAATCTTTCCTGTATTTCTTCAAGTCAAAAATAACCTGAGCTTTCTGTAGACATATGCCAACTCCAGCCCATTCTGAAGCTGAAGGTCAAACCATATACAAAAGTGACCTCATGCTTTTTTTTTCCTACCAAGCGTCATTTTCCTTCCAAATTTTGCCAGCATTTGTTCACTTTTTATTTGCTTTTGGTATTTTTTATTTTGTGCATTTTTAGTTTGTATGTGTGGAAAAAGTCAGTCTGATATAAACTTACTGGTACTTTCCAGGTATAGGACTCCAGTTGTACAGTTTATGTTTAATAATTATTAAAATTAATTAATCAAAACTAGAAAACTTAAAAATATAGGTGTTTATATTTAGGAACACTGACTAGATAAATCACAAAATTAAATTTAAAAAATCACCTGAAATCACATGGATTAATTTTGATTATTTTTTATGTCATCACTGCTGAGCCTATAGTAGGTGTTTGGAAAAGGCCCTTTGAACAAATTAGAAACCATCAATTCTAGCCTCCTGTTGCTTAAGAATTCTAATCACCCTCAGTAGATGACTTGAGAGGACACAAATCAGTGAGAAGGATGTGGTAGTTGAAAAGATCATAATTCTGCCTAGGTTTTCAAAGAGACTCATGAACTCTCCCTCCTGCATTATGGAGTGCTCAGCCTGTAATTACTGAACTGCCTTTTTCTCATTATTTTCCGTGAAAAGTGATAAAAAATTATGCTAAGTGCATGGATTTTGGGTCCTTCATGTTCTGTACTATAGGTAGATAATACACTCTTTTTAAAATTGTTTTTCATACAATCTTTTTTTTAAAAGAATCTTTATTTTGACTTCATTTATTTTTTCATAGTTTCTTCAGTCACTCTGAGTATTGTATGTGTATGTTTGTTTGCTGGTTTATTAAACTACCCAATAACACACTTACAAGCATTAGTAGGGTAACCTACCAAAAATAACAAATTCTCTTTATTATGCGTTGCTTCTTAATTGTTTCTTCTTTAAAGATTATCTTCATTTCCAAACTCTATAGACATATTTATTAATACTTGGGAACTTGAAGAGAAACATCAGCTAGTCATACTTGAAGAATCAAAAATATACAACATGGCCAGAATATAAATATTATTTACCAATAAACACATTCTTCTAAGGTCTTATTATGCTTTAAAGGTATGCTAAAATTTGCTCATTAATTTTTTTTTCTTTCTTTCTTTCTTTTTTTTGAGATGGAGTTTCGCTCTTGTTACCCAGGCTGGAGTGCAATGGCGCGATCTCGGCTCACCGCAACCTCTGCCTCCTGGGTTCAGGCAATTCTCCTGCCTCAGCCTCCTGAGTAGCTGGGATTACAGGCATGCACCACCATGCCCAGCTAATTTTTTGTATTTTTAGTAGAGACAGTGTTTCACCATGTTGACCAGGATGGTCTCGATCTCTTGACCTCGGGATCCACCCGCCTCAGCCTCCCAAAGTGCTGGGATTACAGGCATGAGCCACTGCACCTGGCCGCTCATTAATTTAATTTATAGACCTGTCTAAAATATATCACTCAATTTCTGTTATTGTGACTTGAAGCTACTGGGAGGAATTCAGCAAGCTTTATGGTTTGGGGACAATACTAAAGCTTTCAATTCTTTTATCCCTTTTTTGTAGACCTGTAAAGAATATTACAAAGAGTGAGGGATTTGCAATTTACTAGGAAAGATATCAACCAAGTGACAAAAACAAGTTATTCTCTTGTGATTTGAAGAAACAAAGTGTGCTTTATTCACCAGTCCTTTCTCCCTATGTATTGCCTTTACAGGATTATATTATTTAAGATAGAGTGGTATTATTGTGAAATATTCTGATAAGCCCTTTCTCTGTAGCCTACTCCCTAAGAAAGGACACATATTTTACTGTAGTTCCCCAGCATGTTCTTTAAGATATAAGACAGATATAAATCTAAACTCAAAAGAAATTTTAACTAAAATCTTCATCAGTACTTGTCCTGCCAAATATCTTGCTAGAATTCTTGGTGCTAAAATTTGTGCTTTAATGGGGATTAGCAGAAATGGGCCTATTGAGTATTATATTATTTATCCTGTTATTATTCTTAAGACTTGTTTTCTTGGTGACACTGTTATTTTGCTCTTTAATTTTCAACCAGCTCTTTAATGATTGCAGTTCCTCATTCATTTTTGTTAATGAAGGGCAAAAGGCAAGGGAAATGAATTTTCCCATGATCCTTCACTCTAGCCTCTGGTGAATTGACTTTTTCTGTATTCATTGAAATGTGTTATCCCATTCATCTAGAGATGTCAATGACTTGCAGAGGGGACTGCATCTGAATGTGACTTGGATAAACATGAGCTAGTAACCTAAAGCAAATGTCTTTACTTTTACTCTCTAGATATAATTTATTAGTTTTAAATGGCCTTAATATTTTGAGGACGTAAGTAGAGGAAAACAGATGTCACATGGGACATTTAAAAGCATAGATAAAGAAGGAAAGATGGTATTTTGCTTTAGAATTCAAAGTCAGGAAACAAAGTAAGTGTGTGTGTGTGTGTGTGTGTGTGTGTGTGTGTGCATGTGTGGGTACATACAGAACTAATATTTTCTGGGAAAGTATTCTGTACCAGACACTATTCCTATATAGAAGGTACTTTTATTTTATCGCGGAGCCTCATAATCATCTCTCTAAAAAGTGTGATTAAAAGAACAGATCCTCAAAGAAATGTGCACCTAGACCTGGAGGCAGAATGTGTGTAATGGGAAGATATTCATCCTTTGTAGGTATGAAGCGGCTATAAATCTTTTCCTATTGTCTCTCAGAATCTAGAACAGACTAACACAGAGAAGAGGAGGGACTTTGTAGATACGTGATGACAACCAAATGTAAGCATGTATGTTGTTTATTTCTTTTTGCCTTGATGATAAAACATAGAAAGCAGAGAAGTTGTGTTTCTGGGTCACCAAGCTCAGAGCTCTTAGGACAAGTGAAGCAGTTCTGTATCTCTCTTGCTGAAGTCGTTTTCTGAATTTAGTCTCAGGTTCTAATGACCAGAGAGGCAAATTGTTTGTGCAGGTTTTAGAAATAAGAATTGCTTCTCTATTGTGTTTTCCCACTACACACTGCCTGAGAATGGGATTCAACTACTAAATTGATAAATGCCTATGGTAGTTGTGGATTACAGTAAAATTCAGACAGACAAGAGTTCTTGTTTTTTTTTTTTTTTTTTTTTTTTTTTTTTGAGACGGAGTTTCGCTCTCGTCACCCAGGCTGGAGTGCAATGGTGCGATCTTGGCTCACCACAACCTCCGCCCCCTGGGTTCAGGCAATTCTCCTGCCTCAGCCTCCTGAGTAGCTGGGATTACAGGCACGCGCCACCGTGCCCAGCTAATTTTTTTTTTTTTTTTTTTTTTGTAATTTTTAGTAGAGACGGGGTTTCACCATGTTGACCAGGATGGTCTCGATCTCTTGAGCTCGTGATCCAGCCGCCTCGGCCTCCCAAAGTGCTGGGATTACAGGCTTGAGCCACCGCGTGCGGCCGACAAGAGTTCTTTAACTAAGAAAGTTTATCTGAGCAATGTAGTAGGAAATCACCACAACTAGGATATCCAATAAAGAGATTGGTAACATTCTAAAGGAAACACAGTAGTGGGTGATAATGTTTAAATACAAGCCTAATCAGAAGTCTTGGAAGTTTAACTGTTCTTTTCGAGCTATAAGGACTAGCTTTAAAGATACAGTAGTGCCTGAAAACAAGTTTCAGATCACCTCATTGAGTCAGATGCACATCATAATTCTTGGAGTTCCACAAGGGAAAATGTGGTTATTGGTGTAAAATAAATTTAGCACTTAAAGACTATTTTAACTGGTATCCACAGCTGCCATAGGCTAATAAAGCTCTATTTTAGTATCTTTTCAAAAACAAAAATCAACTAGGTAATAAAATTTATTTCACGGAAGCTACTGCAATAGGGAGAGCCCACCAAATTAAAAAAAAATCATGATATCTCAGCAAGGAGGTTTTATCTTAGATTTTGTAGGGACGAGTGGAGAAGTTACAGGTAGGATGCTTTACAATTATTGTCTTAGTTCTGTCTGCTATAACAAATTGCCATAGATTGGGTGGCTTAAACAACAAACATTTGTTTATCAGAGTTCTGGAGCTCGGGAAGTCCAAGATCAAGGTGCTGGTAGATTTTGTGTCCAGTGAGAAACCATTCCCTGGTTTGTAGATGGCTCTTTTCTCCATGTACCCTCACATGACAAAGAGCAAAGAGAAAAAGTAAGCTCCATGTCTCTTCTTTTAAGTGCAGTGATTCCATTCATGAAGGAAGCTCTCTGTGTCTCTTCTACAAAAGGCACTAATCCCGTTCATTAGGGCCCTGCCTTAATCACCTCCCAAAGCTCCCACCTCCAATTACCATTGCATTGGGATTAGGCTTGAACATACAAATTTTGGAGGGACATGAACATTCAGTCCATATAATTTGGTATTATTTTGCAGTAAGAGGAGATCTCAGTCACCTAGGTGTAGAGGAGATGTTTACTTATGTGTCTAGTTTCAAGGGATACAGTTCTAATCTCAACTAAAAAATATAGATCAAAGAATAGGGAGTTTGCTGGCCTCTTTCTGGCCTTCTTATTAGGCAAGGGAAATTGAGACATGGGAGTAGGTTCAGACAACAGGGGAGCGTATACCCCCAGGTCTTTTCAAAATATCTGTAATGGATCTCTCCCTCTTTCCCCAGTGTGAATATTCCTTCACTTTGAGGTTGGAATTCTTTTTGAAAAAAATATATATTTTATTGCATTTTAGGTTTTGGGGTACATGTGAAGAACATGCATGATTGTTGCATAGGTGTACATACATGGCAATGTGGTTTGCTGCCTTCCTCCCCATCACGTATATCTGGCATTTCTCCCCATGTTATCCCTCCTCAACTCCCTATCCTCCCACTGTCCCTCCCCTAGTCCCCCACCACAGACCTCAGTGTGTGATGCCCCCCTCCCTGTGTCCATGTGTTCTCATTGATCAACACCCGCCTATGAGTGAGAAAATGCGGTGTTTGATTTTCTGTTCTTGTGTCAGTTTACTGAGACTTACGTTTTCCAGATTCATCCATGTCCCCACAAAGGATACAAACTCATCATTTTTTTATGGCTGCATAGTATTCCATGGTGTATATGTGCCACATTTTCCCTGTCCAGTCTATTACCAATTGGCATTTTGATTGGTTCCAAGTCTTTGCTGTTGTAAACAGTGCTGTAGGGAACAATCGTGTGCATGTGTCCTTATAATAGAATGATTTATAATCCTTTGGATATATAACCAGTAATGGGATTGCTGGGTCAAATGGAATTTCTATTTCTAGGTCCTTGAGGAATCGCCACACTGTCTTCCACAATGGTTGAACTAATTTACACTCTCACCAACAGTGTAAAAGCATTCCGATTTCTCCACATTCTCTCCAGCATCTGTTGTCTCCAGATTTTTTAATGATCGCCATTCTAACTGGCGTGAGATGTATCTCAGTGTAGTTTTGTTTTGCATTTCCTTAATGACCAGTGATGATGAGCATTTTTTCATATGTTTGTTGGCTTCATATATGTTTTCTTTTGCAAAGTGTCTGTCTGTTCATATCCTTCACCCGCTTTTGAATGGGCTTTTTTTTTTCTTGTAAATCTGTTTTAGTTCTTTGTAGATTCTGGATATTAGCCCTTTGTCAGATAGGTAGATTGCAAAAAACTTTTCCCATTCTTTTGGTTGCCACAAACACGGGAGGTTGGAATTCTTGTGTACTATGTACAAAGTAACTTTTCAAGATTATGTGAGGAAAGTTACAGCTCCTACACTGAAAGCCATTACTCTTCTGTGCTGTGATTAATGCTTTTACCAGGAGAAAAATAATGGGCAACAGAAACCCAGAAGCACTTATTAAGAAAAAATGTATCAGATTTGGTGATTTGGGGAGCTGTTTGATTGAAGATGACTTACTACCAAGAGAGAGCCCAAACTGAATTGCTAAGCAGTTCACCAAGAGCAGCATTACCAGACGTCCCAAAGTAATAAAAAGAAGTATTGCAATTAATGTAACTAACCAGTTTGGAAGTGAATCTTCAAGTATCAGTCAGGAGTAGATCGTTGTGATGATCATGTTTCTATTCACACCTTTTGGGGAAATTCTTCTTCATTACTTTTCTTAGTGTAAGCATTTAATCATGTCTGATAAGTGAAACTCTTGCAGCATCAAAGAAACCTGGGTAAAATGAAAGCTCAATGAAAGCAGATGTTTGTCTCATTTTGTCCACTGAAAAATATTCAATGCCTAAAATAGTTTTCAGAATACAGAAGGTACTAGATACCTAATTGCTGAAAGAACAAATGAAGAATAGAATGAACAAGGAGGTACCAAGAAACTTGGTCCATCTCCAAAGAACTCAGTTCCCAAGCTAATTCCAAGGACATTTTGGTCATTTTAGTCACCTGAAAGCTCCTTATTCTCTAAGATTCACAAAATCCTATAGGATTTACCAATATATTTTGCGAATATCTATTTTTCATTGCTCCTTTATAAACATGAGTGTTTTTGCATTGTCTTTTTTTCTTCCATTTAATATGTGTTTTTCTTTTTCGCCATCATTTTAAGATTATAGGCAGTCTTTCATTTCCTCACGTGTCTATATAGTTTCAAAGATCCTCTCATTCTCCTTATTTTGAGTCAGTCTGTTTCTATAGGATACCAGATTCCATTTTTTGGAAGAATATATGAAGCTCAACAGATTCACCATGCAGTAATAAATTATTGGGCTATGTATTCAAAACATTGATGGATTAGCTTTGAAAACACTTGTCTCTGGCACAGTATCTGACCTTATATGGAATAGATTCAAGCTGTGACTTCCACAATCAATAGTAATTTCTATATTTTAAAAAAATAAATACATGTTAGTCAATATAACAAAATAATAATGAACAAATACAGTAAACTAAATTATTGTTTGTAAATATTTAACACATATATGCATCACAGGTACCAAGGTATTAGTGAATTTGGATAGCTACATAAGGAGTATGACAAAATATACAGATATAACTACTATTAATTTCTGTTTATATAAATTTACTCTATACAATCTGTAATGAAATATATTTGGTAGTAATTTATCTTAATGTCTCGATTTAATGTAAAAAATTTTGTAAAATATTGTGTCATTCAGCTTCTAATGACTTTATAATAAATCCTTTAAAAATGTTTTCTTCATGGTTTCATGCACAAATTTGTAAGGTCAGTATGGTTGCAAGAAAATATTTGCTAACAACATCAAAATTAATTATAAACAGGATAATAGAATTTCCTTTGTAGATTATTTTCTATATTATCCTACTTGTAAAGAAGCCATCAGAGAAAACAACTCGCTAATTGTACATTAAGAAATTATCCCCTGGGTCCTTGCTAATTTTTCTTGACAGGTTCAGTCACTATTCCCATAAGATGTGAAAAAAAGTAAGTCACGAATGAGATAACGCCAGTTGGGTTCTCATAAATTTCTTTTCAATCAACGCTTTCATGAATACTTCACTAACTCTATCTCATCTTCAACATTAAAGGGAAACAGTGGGAAAATAAATGGACTGCGTTGTGCTGTATGCTTGGCTTATAAAAATAAATTCTTACTTAAGAGAGCTTTCTTGTGTCATCTACAAAGAAGGGAGTAAGTGATCCAAATTTTAAGCAGGAAATACATGGATGAAAAGTACTAATGAATACGAGGTGGATAAGAAGTGCTAACAAATACCAGGTGTTTGATGAGATTTTTTAAATTATGCAAGGGTCAATATACTGCCTATGGGAAAAAAAATGATTTTAGTAACATAACTATTCTACTCAGCATGGAAATAACACACTAACCAATTATCTATAATGACTAGCCTACTGGGACAGAACAGTTTCTAGTCATGAGGAACCAGTATAACAAAGGAATAAATTTGATTTGTCTGAGTTGGCTTACTACTCTTTTAGAGTTTTTATTCTAATCTTTGCAAATGAGATCTATATCAATCAATCAGTCTGTTTATCTAACCCTTTGTATATTTATTTTGTGCTAATATATCTTGCTTTCTTTCTGAGATATTCGTTGTCTTCATTATTTAACACTCTGAAATACTTTAAGTGGACAGAATAAAAGAAATATAGGAGACAAAGTATGAGGAAAAACCACAAATCTACAGTAATTTGAAACTGTGCAATGTAACCATTTATAAGGTGGCCCCAGATTAATTATTCTAAAAGAAAATAGTTTTGCATAAAATGTTGGGTGAGATTTGCTAATTGCCTCCTATTTCTTTTGCTCAGTTAAGACAACTGAAGCAGAGAACATCATGGGGAGCCATGAGACGAAAAAATTCAATGCACTTTACACTAAAAGTATGCTGAACGTAAGTTTTGCTCTTATTAATGATTTAGAAAAAATTTTAAAGAAAATTTGAAAAGCATAATATTAAATATTTTATTAAAGGACACTTAGAAATAACATAGCAGGAAAAGTAAGTTTTTAAAAACTTTCCATATTAAAATAAACATGTTTTCTCTTAGATACGTAGTTATGCAACAAGATCATAGGAATGATAAAAAGTTTTTGTCAATATTAAACAGCTAGTATTAAGGAGCTTGGAATATATTTATGTACATTTCAAATATAGCTCATTCTAAAAGAATAAAACTACTAAATAACCTGGGAAGTTATTCACGTCACCAGTAGATGGCAGAAGGAGTTTATATTTTGAGTTCCTTTAAGGACTTTGGCAATCTATTCCAATAACGTACTGAACAATGTTGACTTTAAATTGTTATATTTAACTTTAATCAGCAACGTTCATCAAACTTAATTGTAAATGTATATTTATACACATATATATATACATCAATATATCTATTTATATATTCATATATTGATTCTCCTTTAGTTCTCTTTATACATTTGTTGTGTAACAAATTCAAAACTTCAGAGCTTACAACAAACGTTTAAACATTTGCTATTTCACACAGATTTTGAGGGTTAGAAATGCGAGCATGAACTTAGCTGGATGGTTTTGGCTCAGCATCATTCATGAAGTTGCACTAAGTTGTCATTCGTGGCTGCAGTCATCTGAAGAGACTGAGCAATCTAGTTCCAAACCCCTTCCTATGGCTGAGGGTAAGAGGATTCGGTTCCCAGCTAGGTGGGCCTGGATGGATGCTGGCCTCACCTAGAGTGAGGGCTAAAATAAAGAGAAAGAGAATGAAAGCATAAGCAAGCAAGAGCCCAATGACAATCTCTGCTCAGTGTTTATAACCTAATCTTGTAAATTATATAGCATGCCTTCTGCTTAATCTAATGGTTGCATAGACTTACTCTGTGTAAGATCTGGAAGAGGAACTATACAAATATAAGGTGTCAATGGAGAGATGTATCTTTGGAACTAGTAGATACCAGTATCTATATCTATCTACCTCTCCTCTTCTTACTCATTTTTGTTATTCTTATACTACATTCAATATTTGTCTTTCTGTAATTGAAAATACCCTCTTCCACCTTTCTACTCACTAGATTTTTTCTGCTCTTCTGGCATTGATCATTGCTTTATCTCTTCTTTCCTTTCTTCCTTTTGATCGACAGCTGCCATGACCCAACACAAGTGAAATGAGCACATAAGCATGAATATGTAGGAAAAAACCTGACTTCTTGAAAAAGACATTATTAAAACTTTTGAGAATAGAATGTCAGAGGAAACATTGTTTATTATTCATGGATACAAACGGGCTCTTCTCATCACCAAGGGCAATATTCATATAAAAACCTTTCTGGATTTTCAATTTACTTCCAGTAAATTCATGATGATCCTTACCTGCTAGAGGTCTGGACATGTTGGACAGGGTCATTTTAGAGTGAGGATATAATTTTGTTAGAGATAAAGTCATTTTTTACAGATAAAGTCAGCATGTGAGAATTAGTATAGAGACAGAGATATGAAACTTTTAAAAAGTGTCAGTTAATGTAAAAATAGCTTTAGCAATGTTTTTAAAACAAAAGTATGAAGTTGAAGGAGTAATAATTAACAACAGAGAAGAAGGGAAAATAGAGAAGGAAGTCCTTAACATTAAAAAATAAATAAATAAATTGAATTTGAAATACCTTTCTGGTTTGCATATACTCTTCATGAGTATTCAATAGTGATAACCAAATAACTCTTCATATTTCGACCACAAAAAAATTAATTCATGAAATTTGGTGCTTAAGAATCCATTGTAATTTGTCAAGGAGAGAGAGAGTGTGTTCTTCGTAGTAAGTATGATCTTTTTGGTCTCCCCAGAAGGATTCCCAGAATCTTTTAATACTGACCCAGCAGAGAGTGAACAACAGAGGCACCAATAAGAAGGTATCAGAAGGCTACCATGGGAACTTCCAAGTTTAAAAATTCACCACTGAATTTTTGATTCAACAATATGAAATGATTACAGCTGTCAGTAAAATTGCCTCTAAACATCTATTAAATGAGAGACTGAACACTTCAGTGAAACAATAGAAGGTCCCTGTGTCTGCACAATATTGCAGGCAGAAGGTTTCCAAAAAATAAGACCATTTCTGCTTTCTTTACATATTTTAAATCTCATTTGAGTGTGCATAGAGAGCAGTTGCTAGTACATAAAAAGAACCCGACTTTTATGGACTAAATGTTTATATCTGTCCCTCCCCTAAATTTATGTTTTGACATCTACTCTAGAACCTAGAGTTAAGGAAAACATAATCCATGTGTTTGTACCACCCTTTTGTAGCATTGTACTCAGAATAAAACACACTCAGAATAAAAACAAGTTTTAATATCTGCCACTGAAAAATAATAATCTTTGTTTCTAAGGAATTATCAACTTCCCAAAATGAGTTCATTACACAAATATCAAATAATCCTCCATGCCAAGGACAAAGCTCAGTTCTACAGCAAATATCCTCTCTTTAACAATACTTATACCTCAGGACACATAAGAAAAATTAATAAATATACATCAGCTACTGAGTGTCCATTACGGAATTATGGTCATCATTACAATAACTTCCTGACATAAATATTGTATTAACAAGAAAAAAGGAAACAACCTCATTAAAAACTGGGCAAAGGACATAAACAGAAACTTTTCAAAAGAAGATGTATTGCAGCCAACAATTGTGAAAAAACAACTCAACATCACTGATCATTAGAGAGATGCAAATCAAAACTGCAGTGAGATATCACTTCACACCCATCAAAGTGACTATTAATAAAATTCAAAAAATGGATGCTGATGAGATTGTGGAGTAAAAAAATGCCTCTATACCATTGGTGGGAGTGTAAGTTAGTTCAACCATTGTGGAAAACAGGATGGCAATCCTTAAGTCCTAAAAATGGAAATACCATTTAACCTAGCTTTTCTACTACTTGGTATATACCAAAAGGAATATAAATTATTCTGTCATAATGATAGATGTATGTGGATGTTCATTGCAACACTATTCACAATAGCAAGGAGTGAAATCAACCTAAATGCCCAATAATGGTAGACAGAATAAAGAAAATGTGGTATATCCATATACACCATGGAATACTATGCAGCCATAAACAAGAATGAGATCATGTCCTTTGAGGGAACATGGGTGCGGCTTGAAGCTATTATCCTTAGCAAACTAAGGCAGGGACAGAACACCAAATACTACATGTTCTCACTTATAAGTGGGTGCTAAATAATGAGCTCATATAGATATAAGACCATATAGATACACATTGGCACCTGTCAGATGGTGGAGGGTAGAAAGAGTGAGGGGTTTAAGAAAAAGTAACTAATGATTTCTATGCTTAATACATGGGTGATAAACTAATCTGTACAACAAACCCTCATAACACAAGTTTACCTATATAACAAACCTGTGCATGTACCACTGAACCTAAAATAAAGTTAAAAATAAATATAGTATTAGAATTTGACAGATGAAGAAACAGAAGTTTAGAGACACAAAATAACTTGCCTAATATTATAATCAAACTGAGAATCAGTATCACAATTCAGTTTTCATTTTGACAGCATAATAATCATCACCACGCATTCTAGCTAGAAACTTTGTATCATATTGATAAATTTACATTATTTAATATGTATCAAAATATTGTTTATGTTTTTATGGAATCTTGAACTTTGTTCTAAACTGGAACTGCTTCCTGTAATTAAAATTTTGTTTTCAAACGACATAAATGAAAAAGGGAGTGGAGAGGTGGAGGAGTGGAAAGGACAGGTTTGTTGTTGTTTTTATTGATGTTAGCAATGTATTTTTAAGACCTTTTGTATAATTAATAGACTAAAGTATTGATTTTCTCCCAAACTATGCAGAGAAGAGTTAGTAAGTCAGTCATTGCTTTTGGCTTAATGTAACAGATACTCAACAAATTTTAAAATTTAACTACATAAGTGATTATTTTTCTCCTCTAATAATAATTGCAAGGAAAATTATTCAGGGATGGTGTCCCCATTCTTCTCGTCATTTTTAGCATATGATTTTTTTTCCTTTATCTAGCTGCTCCTCTTCTGCTTATCCCATCTGTACTTCAGGCAGGAAGCCAGGAAAAGGAGAAATGATGAAGAGCAACGTAGAAGAGGTAAGGAGAAAAGGAAGCTGAACCTGACCTCTTTTAAATAACTTGTCCAAAAGTCCTACCCAGAAACTTTTTCTTACACAGTCATGAGCTGCATAATGATGCATCAATCACCAACTTCCTGTACATATGATGGTGGTCCCATAAGATTAAATTGGAGCTGAAATATCCCTATCCTATTACTCTGTGATGTTGTAGCCATTGTTAGATCATAGCATGAGACATTACTCCTTCACCTTGATAAAGGTGCTGTAAACTTAGTGTGCTGTCAATCATATAGAAGCAGACCAAATACAGCTATATACAGTATTTAATATTTAATCATGATGATAAACAATGTTATTGGTTTATATATTTACCATATTGTATGTTTTATCATTATTTTTTAGTGTACTCCTCGTACTTATTTTTTCAAAAAGTCAACTGTAGAACAGCCTCAAGCAAGTCCGTCAGAAGGTTCTAGAAGACACTGTTATCATAGGAGATGACAGCTCCATACATGTTATTGCCCCTGAAGGGGGCAATTGAACCTTCCAGTGTGGTAAGTGTAGAGGTGGAAGACAGTGTTACTGACGATCCCGATCCAGTGCAGGCCTAGGCTAATGGGTTTGTTTGTGTTTTACTTCTTTTTTTTAATTGCATTTTAGGTTTTGGGGTACATGTGAAGAACATGCAAGATTGTTGGATACGTACACACATGGCAGTGTGATTTGATGCCTTCCTCCCCTTCACCTATATCTGGCATTTCTCCCCATGTTATCTCTCCCCAACTCCCCACCCCCCCGCTGTCCCTCCCCTATTTCCCGCCAACAGACCCCAGTGTGTGATACCCCCTTCTCTGTGTCCATGTGTTCTCATTGTTCAACACCCGCCTATAAGTGAGAACATGTGGTGTTTGATTTTCTGTTCTTGTGTCAGTTTGCTGAGAATGATGGTTTCCAGGTTCATCCATGTCCCTACAAAGGACACAGACTCATTGTTTTTGATGGCTGCATAATACTTCTTAACAAAAAGTTACAACAATTTAAAATGGAAGAAATCTTACAGAAAAAAGATATAAAGAAAGAAATTATTTTTCTACAGCTGTACAAGCTGTCTTTTAAGCTAAGTGTTATTACAAATGAGCAAAAAACTTTAAAAATTAAAATGCTTATAAAGTAAAAACGTTATAGTAGTAAAGGTTAAATTATTATTGAAAAAAGGAAGGCTTTAAATAAATTTAGTGTAGTCTGGTGTACCGTGTTGATAAAGTCTACCGTTAGTATGCAGTCGCATCCTAGGACTTCCCATTTACTCACCACTTACTCATACTGACTTAGCCAGAGAAAATTCTATCCTGCAAGTTCCATTCATGGTAAGTATCCCATACTATAAAAAAAAAAGGTGTACCACTTTTTCTTTTACACTGTATTTTTACTGGGCCTTTTCTATGTTTAAATACTCAGGTACTTCCCATGGTTTTCCAGTTGCCTACAGTATTCAGTACAGTAGCATGCTGTACAGGTTTGCAGCCTAGTATCGATGGGCTGTGCAGTAGCTTGTACCATTTAGATTTGTGTAAGTATACCCTACAATGTTCAAACAGAGACAAAATTAGCTAATGCGTTTCTCAGAATGTCTTCCTGCTGTTAAGCAATGCATGACTGCATTTTGTTCTCCAGGACCGTATGCCATGGCTACATACTACACGTGAAAAAATACCGTGAGGAAACAGCTAAGAAACCTTCAAAAATGAGTGTTATTTAGTGTAAAATGGATAATTTTTACTAAATTATGGCAAAAATGATTATCCTAAAATGTTAAGTAGCCAGTTTTCTGGGAACTTGGTTTCCAATTGAATACTTCAAGTGACTATGTTTCTACTTATAAATATCAAGATTTTATAATAAGGCGAAAGAGAAAATGGATTTCGGTAACGCAGGCAGCACTATCTGTAAAACTCTTGTAGTATCACAATGACCTCAAAGTGCAATTATTAAGACAATATTAGTTTTTAGTACTCCAATTAGGGCCAGGACATAAAAATAAAACACTATCAAATACCATTAAAAATGTCATATGCAAACCTTCATTCTGATAATTATGTTTTAAAAAGTGTGAATAGTCCATATTCTATTATACAAATTTTATTTCATACTTCCATTTAAATTTAATATAAAGGAAAATTTTTTTTAGTGAAAAACAGTTAAGCATTAAGGGCTCCATGTCACTACAAGTTTCTATATTAGCTGCAGTTGGGAACACATTGACTAATACACTGGCTATTAAATCTGTCACACAGAAATGATGCACTTCATTACTCTACACATTTCATTGTCTAAATCAAGTCATGTAGTCACTCTAGACATCAAAGATGTTACAAAACTCACATGGAACCACCATAATAACTAAGCTATGTGCCTGCCTTTTAAATGCCACATATTACACATACATACATAATACATGAACATCCATATACATGTTTATAAAGAAAATAGGGCTAATGAGGAACTATTTGAGCAATTTAGAAACTGATTTAAATATTTTGAAAAAGAAAATTGTTTTGAATAAGTTAATAGCCCAAATTATAATCTTAGGCTGGGTGCAGTGGCTCACAGCTGTAATCCCAGCACTTCGGGAGGCCGAAGGAGGCAGATCACTGGAAGTCAGGAGTTCGAGACCAGCCTGGCCAACGTAACAAAACCCTGTCTCTACTAAAAATACAAAAATTAGCGGGTGTGGTGGCAAGTGCCTGTAATCTCATCTATTTGGGAGGCTGAGGCAGGAGAATCACTGGAATCTGGGAGGCAGATGTTACAGAGAGCCGAGATTGTACCACTTCACTCTAGCCTAGGCAACAGAGTGAGAGACTCTGTCTCAAAATAAATAAATAAATAAATAAATAAATAACTTAAAGTTCTAAGGAATTGGTTTTCTTTCCTTTATGTTTAAGGAAGCAAAAGTAAAATGGCTTTAACATGCAATAATAGACAGTCAAGTATATTTTAAGAAAAAAATACTGAGAAGCAGACTAAATCACTGAATATAGTGCTGAAGAACATATTGTACATAACGTTGACAGGGCTGTGCACAATCAACATATATAATAAACTGGGTATTGGCATAATATTTCTTGACTATATATTCATATATAGAAATAGATGAATTTAAGAAGGAATTTAAGTGAAAAAATGCTTGGGTTAAGATTGAAATAAAGAAAAACATGACAGAAAACAGACAAAAAGATGCTGCTGTTTAAATACAACAGACACTAACAAGAAATGTAAAGTCATTTAATCATGTTACAGTCATCCATTAAAATGTTCTAGAGGCAAAATATAACTAGTGATAAGATCTAGATATAGTCAAGTTATCTAAAAAGCAGGTGAGTAAATGGGTATTACTTTGTATGAAGTTTTCAAAAGAAGGGTCAGAATTGAAAGGAGAAGTGATAGAATGCTTAGAAGTTTAGAATACCATACTAGGTTGCTGTATTAATAGAATATGAAAACATTAAGAGAATACTAAACCTTCTTCAAATATATACTAATAATTTAGGATTTTAGGTGTTTAATTAATGTGAAGCAGGAATTGCTCATTGGCATTTTGTTAAGTAATTTGAAGTAAAAGTTAAAAGGCAGATTTTATATTATTAGAAGTCAGAAATTTCAGGCAGCTGAAATTCTCCGGATTTAAATAGACTCATTGTAATACAATGTGCCAGATTTTTTTTTTAAATATGAATGAGAATTAGTAGTAAAATGTGCATAGGGATTATAACTTGGAGTGAAAATTGGACTAGATTATCTCTAAGATTATTCTGATAGCTGTAATTTTTAAGAAATAATGTGTCATGTCATGTACATTAATAAATTAAAATATATTTGTGAGGCCGGGAGCGGTGGCTCACGCCTGTAATCTCAGCACTTTGGGAGGCCGAGGGGGGTGGGTCACGAGGTCAGGAGATGGAGACCATCCTGGCCAACAGGCTGAAACCCTGTCTCTACTAAAAATGTAAAAATTAGCTGGGTGTGGTGGCGTGTCTGTAATCCTAGCTACGTGGGAGAATAAGGCAGGAGAATTGCTGGAACCAGGCAGTCGGAGGTGGCAGGGAGACGGATAGCACCACTTCACTCCGTCCAGGCGACAGAACGAGACTGCGTCCTAATAATTGCACTTTGTGGTCATTGTGATACTACAAGACTTTTACAGACAGTGCTGCTAGCCTTACTGAAATCCATTTTCTCTTTTGCCTTACTATAAAAACCTTGATATTTGTAAGTAGAAACATAGTCAATTAAACTATTCAGGACACCAAGGTCCTAGAAAGCTGGCTACTTAACATTTTAGGATAATCATTTTTGCCATAATTTATATAAAATATATATCTGTGAAAATCAGAAACAAATGTAATAAATGCTTGAAGAAGATTTTTTTGCAAATGTTTTATAAGCTACTGTTGATTTTTAATAATCAAATAACATTTTAAAAATTAAGAGCAACTTTTTTTCCACTGTTCTTTATTAAAAATGCATCTGAGTCTGTTCATTTTTTCTCTACTGGTTCTGTGCTTCTCTGTAATCTTTTATCAGTTGCACTTGAAAGAATCCAGTTATTTGCCATATTTTAGCAAAAGTATATGACACTTTTCTGCAGTCAGTATGTCAGTCCCTTAATTAAAACTTTCAATAGGCCTCTATTGTATTTGGCATACAATTATATTTTAACAAGCATTAGTACAAAATTCTAAGTGGTGAGTATCTGCCTATGTTTTTTTTTTTTTTGGTCATTTTTCTTTTGTTCATTGTAGTCAAGTCAAGTCACACTGGCTTCTTTTCTCCCTCCCTCCCTGCCTCTCTCTCTCCCTCCTTCCTTCCCTCCCTGCTCACCCCCAACCCCTTTCTTTCTTTCTTTCCTTTTTCATGGTCTCTCTCTCTCACCTAGGCTGGAGTACAGTGGCATTATCTCAGCTCACTGCAACCTCCACTTGCTGGGCTCAAGGGAGTCTCCTGCCTCAGCCTCCGGAGTAGCTGGGATTACATGTACAAGCCATCACACCCAGCTGCTTTTTGTATGTTTTGCCATGTTATCTAGGCTGCAGTTTCTTATTTGAAGTAAGATTTTTTCCATTGCATAGGCCTTCTCCTGTACATTCGAAAACTAATCTCCAACTCCTATTATCTGACAAATCATTATACTACAAATGTCTCATCAAGATACTTAATAAAATCCAACATAAATTATTTGCTTGTATTTTCTCTCACAAATATTTTGTTTTCTTTTAGAAGGTGTTTTACATTTCAAAATTATATGCATATCATATATATGTGTATATATGACTGTTTAGTCAAATCCATATGATAGGGACTTTGGTACAACATGTGTTAGCACAGCACTTCCATTTAATAAATATTTTACATTATGAAATAACATGAGTTTTGGCTCTAGAAGAGTAGAATCATTTTTACAGACATAATCCTTCATAAGCGATTATAAACTCTGGGCAGTTTTCTAAAAGAACCATTTGAAGGCACTAGGAAGCAAACAACAGCAAGATAAATCTAAGTGAATTTATCCTCTAAGGGCACAGTGGTAACTGTGTCATTTATGCAAGGACATAGTTTTCTCCTAAGGACACATCTTAATCCACATGTGGGAAAAGTAGAATTTAAGCAGAAAGCCACGGTCATACTGTGTGAAGGATTCAAAAGTGTGGGACACAATGGTTTTTCATCTACTAAATTAGAGGGGATCGGTACAGAGGTTGGGCTTTGTCTTCAAACAACCAAAAAGGGCGCTTACTCCTTGACAAGAAAAGACTGAAAAAAGTTAAAGACAAAAATGAAATAGACTCAACAAAGCAGAGTCTGTAAGTTCAAGACTATTGATAATCTGGTAGAACAAAACTTAGCACTTTATGCAGGTGGTAATGGAAATAAACGTATTTTTAATGTGCAATGTCCAGGTTTGTATTTATAGAAAGTACTAGAACAGGTAAAAACTAAGTCACAGTGACAGAAATTAGAACAGTAGTTTTCTAGGCAAGGGAGATTGTTAATTAGAAAAGAGCAAAAAGGAATTTGTGGGGATAATAGTGACATTCTTTATATTAATTTGGATATTGGTTACATACATATATGCATTTATCCAAATTCATCAAACTTTACAGCCTAAAATCTATGAATTCAATATGTGTGCATCATATTTAAAACAATTAAACAAATAATTAAAAGTATCATTTCCTATGGTTTTTGAATAATGGGTAAAAAGAATCTTGCGTATTCCTTGCATATAAATTAGAAAAATAGCTAAAATTACAATAACTTATGCAATGATAGCCAAAATTTATTTCTTTGTATATTTGCATGTATGAGTTTCTTTTTATAATGTTATATACACATCATTCTCAAAGAATTCCAAATTCGAATTAGGTTTTTTTTTTTTTTTTTGCCTATAATATTATTTTCTTCCAACATTCTTCTAACATATAGAGTAAGATCACCATCTTCTCTCCTTGATTTGTGATCAAGTAGCATGAAGGTCTGCCCATAAATATATTATGGGTCAGTAGGCCACTGATTCTCACACATGCTACACTCTGGATCACTAAACTACTAAGCATCAATTTCACAATAAACTGCCTTCTGCTTCATTTCTCACTCTTCCAGAGCTACCTCCTACACAGCAACAATAGAAATTAAACCTATTCCAGCCAAGCACATACATGGAATTATATAACGTTCATAAAATATATCATTTTCGACAGGGAATCCTGTAGAGTTAAATCCTCCAATTTAAAAAGGAGAAGAAAAAAATACACAATTCTCTTCTCATTAAAAAAAGCAGCAGGATGGTTGTTCAGATCCAGCAAAATCCCTTTAAAATAAACCATGCACTTTGATTTACATACTTTACTTTGATTGAGGAACTTTAAGGCTTGCCTTCAGTAAACAGAAATACTGAGTTTGATGTTTAAAGAGAAATCCAAGTTGTATGTCACATAACAGAATTTGTCTCTTTAATCATACTTTACAGTTTCATATCAAATGCCTAATCTATATGTAGACCCTACTTGATAATTTTTATTTTAATATAAAACCTATAAAGAGTAACAAATTGTTTTATCATCCTGTGTCCATTTCAGAAATGAAATATTGCTGCACTTTTGGTAAAAAAAAAAAGTACATTGGTGTGCATATATTAATAAATATTTTCTTTTGACACAAATCTCTTGGGGAATAAAACTTTAGGGCAAACGTGAATGATTTTAATTTCTCGACATCTCTCTTCCTTAGAATTAAAATGTATTTTGAATCTCAAAAATCTTCTATGATTTTTGTCATCTTTTATAGATTACAGAACTTTGGAGATGATTTATACCAATGCCTTAATTTTATAAGAAACTAGAAACGGTAACCCGAATGGTAAAGTGAACTGCCAGCTCACAACTAGTTAAGCAGAGTGAAATCAAGAGCTCAAATAGCACATTCCTGTAACACATTTGAGACTCTGAATGTTTAAGCACTTTCTTGTGTAGTTCTCCATGCTTCAGGTTTTGTCTTTAATATGAATTGCTCTGGGTAAATCCAAGCTTCAGCATAAATCTAGAACGAATTCACTTATGTGGGTTAACATTTTGATCTGAAACGTATCTTCTTAGATGAAAGAGAGAAACGGTTGGACATGGTTTATGCTGCATGAAATTCAAATAGAGATGCATCTAGAAATATTTCCTTAGCTTTAGTAAACCGATGATTGCATTATTTGTTCAAAGACTCTTTTCTAATAGGAAAACATTTTTTATTTTAATCTCTACCTGCAGACCTAATTCTACTGCCAGCAACAGAGAGCTTTCAAATTGCAAACTTCAGTGTTTTTAGATACACTTAGCATGAACATTCTAAAATATTTAAGTCACCTTCACTTTACTCCCCATAACGCTCCTAGAATTTTTACTTTTTAGTAGTGATTAGGTAATTCTTCTAAATTAAGATACATTTAGACTGAAAAAATAATACATCAAATGATTTTTGTATTTGAGGCAAAATTTAATGGCTCCTTTCCTGTCTTTACCGGTTAAGTGAGGTGTTTGGGGATACTATTTCTGTTTCTTTCAAAAATTCAAATGACTAGAGACAGCCTGCATGCATGTATCCATTGAGAGTCAAGACTCAGGTCCTCATCTATAGGCCACTGCACTTCCATGATCCAGGTGTAGTCATGACGTTTTCCTCAGGCTATCTAACGAGACACATATTTCCTGTCATTAGATGAAGACAACACTTTACTCAACACTTATCAATTGGGACCCAAGATACTTCACATGATATTTTTTTTCAATTACATGAATCATTAAATATTCTTTAATGTTACTTTTTACAAGCTGTGTCCTATTAAATAATACATGATTTGTTCTTTTCCTGGCACAATGAGATGTGTGCTTATTTATTTATTTTTTCTTCTTAGATTCTGCTTTCTCTGTCCTTGGTTAGATGAACCCACTTATTCTTGAAATAAAGACACTCTCTTGAAGCACTAGAAAGCAGAATCTGAAAAATCAGTTTTTTCTTCAGAGAAAATTTAAAGAAAGGAATTCAAACAGTCAGATGACATTTTTCTTTAATATAAAGGGTTTTTTATGAGTTGAGAAATTACTGTTGATTTTCTCTATTCTCTAAGGAAGGTAAATTATGCAGAAATATAGTCGCTGCTATGTGTATATTGTTATGCATACTGGGACTTATTTTAATTACATATATTAATTCCATTTAAAAACTTGTGCCAGTAGCCACAACTCTAAGAAAGTATGATAGTCTATTTTGTTTATCTACTTGGCTGGGCCATGGAGCCCCGATATTTGATCAAGCATTATTCTGAATGTTTCTGTTAAGGTCTTTTTTTTTTTTTTTTTTTTTTTGGATGAGATTAGTATTTAAATTGGCTAACTTTGAGTAAAGCAATTTAGCCTCCATAAGGTGGGTGACCCTCATTTAATCAAGTTAAGGTCTTGATAAAAAAAGACTGACCTCCCTTGAGAAAGAAGGAATTCTGCCAGCAGACTGCCTTTTGACTTGAACTGTGACTCTTCCCTGGGTCTCCACACTGCAGCCTACCCTGTTGCCTTCTAGGCAGATTTTGGCCTTATAAAGCTTCCATAATCATCCCCTGACACACACATCACCCTACTCAAACACACATCACCCTACTCAAACACGCGCACACACACACACATACACACATCCTGTTAGTTCTGTTTCTCTGTAGAACCCAAACACAAGAAGTCAACTTCACAATTACTCATTAAATAACAAAAACGTGTTGACTATAATTAGCACGTTCCTTTAAGCCAAGTTTTTTCAGTCTTCATGTATTTAATAAGACATAACATCTTACATACAAATAAATTTTAGATTATTTTTATTTGAGCTATAAATGTGGCCGGCAGCTTCATTTAAGCTAAAAGTTTAAATTCAAAGCTGAAAATGGAGGTCTTTGTGTAGAATCCCCCTTAGTCCTTAAATGGCTTTGCTCCCTTCTTTTGATTCATTTTTCTAAACCTCTGATGATAAAGGAGCTTTGCATTTCACCAAGGGACTCAAGAGAAATTGTTATTAGCAGGAGTTTTCTATGAGAAAATTGCATTGAGCCATGTGGGCTTTCCAGATTTCACTGTATTACAAATGGGGATTTTAGAAGGGTCGAGGGAAATAAACTATTCACACCCCTCAGTGGAGAATATTTGAGACATCTAAGGAGGAAGATCAAGACAATATTAATGTCAGTGTTTTCTTTTTTAGAGACCTTTAGATTTGTGCTGAAGATATGTGAGAAAAACGCGAAAAATGTAACTTATTTTACTGAATTTTTAAGAAACCTTATACATGAATGAGATTTTTGAAGCATTTAATTTAGCAGTAGATTGAAAGTTCCAATTTTGAAAGACAAAGAAACAACACTAATACAATTAACTGTTTCAGGTGGGCTCTGTATGTGGCTAACAACCTACTTAGCCTCCAGCATTTGCACAAGTAATTGCTTGCTTCACCTATGCCATAAAGTCCTGTATTGTTATGACAATTAGAATCATTAATTGCCTATTTGTCTGTTTCAGTTTGTAATGATGTCATAGCAGTAATTGGCTCTTCTGACTATTTTCCTACACAACCATCCCATTTATGTCTTTAATTCTAATGTTAAAATTTAGGACTCTTCTATTTGCGCAAGTCACACTCCTCTAATTAATATAATTGATTGGATAAGCGCAGGATGATTTAATTATTTAATTTAATTAGATTTAATATTTAATTATTTAATTATTCATATTTATTGCTACTAATCCCTATAAGATCTCATTTAAAATTATTATTCAAAGTTTGTTTCTCATTCTAGGTTGCCAAATAAACACTGAGTAGCAAAGAAATTCAGTATCAAAAGGATCTTTAAGTGTTTACTAATCAGATTAGTGGTCTGATACTCAGCACCGCACTGCATAATTTGTATACTCCTGAGTACATGAAAGTGAGGCAGGCTTCTTGTCCCCAAAATTAACCAAAGTGACTGTGGAGCATGAAACTAATCATGGGACCTTTCTGAGGATGGGGTCCTCTGAAACTGGCCAGTTCATACCCATGAAGCCTACCTTACTAATGCTTGACTTTCTCCAATATTATCCTTACTAAGTGGTTATTGAGCCTCTGTCTGCACATTTCAGAGAATTAAACCTCCACGGTTCTCAAAGCCATCCATATCTGAATTCAACTGTTGTGTCTATTGGAGAATTCTTCCTTATTCTTCTAACGTACAAGAGGTATGTTACTAATTGCGACCACCTATTATTATTAATACTATTTATTACTTGCTTTCTCACATTTTTCTTGCATTCAGAGTTTTCAAAGGCAAAGTGGAAAATGAACTAAAATAATTTCTCTATTTCTCCTACCTTGTTAACCCCTTTGTCTTCTTCTCTTCTCTCCAAAAGCTAGAGTGAACAACATCATCAACAATACCTCCAATATTGGTTTTGAAAAGGAAGTCAACACCATAAAAGAGGAGTAAAATACGACACTATGCCATCCAACATAATTGCTCCTGGAAACAAATTGCTTAGCAAATATTTACAGCAGTTCTCCCCTTATCAATGGTTTCACTTACACTTGCTTGGGTCAACTGTGGTCCTAAAATACTAAACAGAAATTTCCAAAAATAAGCAATATACAAATTGTAAATAAATTTTATCATAATACATTTTTATAATTATTCAATTTTATTATCATTATTGGTGTTAGTATGTTATTGTACATAGTGTATAAATTAGACTTACCTGTATGTGTGTACAGTTATATAAGGTTTTGCAGTATCCACAGTTTTAGGCATCCCCAGAGCATCCTGGAGTATTCTTCATGAATAAGGGTGTACTACTGTAGCACAAGAAATCCAAGCATTGGTAGAAATTCCAAATTTAAGGACCTCATTAACAAATGAAACCAATACATGAAGATGTCTCTTATCCACTTTCCTACAGGCAATGAAAGAAACTAAAGGTCTGTCCTATATTCTATAGTCACTTTTGATGTATCTTCAATTAGATAACTGAACATAGCCTTTGCATGTACCTAGTGTTACTGAAAACACTGATGTTTTAAATTCTTTCCTGAGGTGACTACATAGGTAAACTCTATCAGTGTATGCACTTTAAGAAGACATTGCATTCCATGTTCTTATTAATCTTGCTACTTATATTTAACATGATCTCTTTCTTCAAATGTATTCCAAGAGATCTTTTTATCCATGTAGGTCTTTCTTTGCCCTCTAATTTTGAAACTCTCTCTTTCTCGCCAATTAGATGTAATCTCTCATTTGAATCCTTTTTAAAACTCAGTTTGATGTTTCTGCATTACATTTATTTTTTATTCACTTTCTCTACTGAAATCTACTTGAGGATCATCCTCACAGCATGCAGCATAGCCCTCACCAAAGACTTATTACATTCAGTGAGCAGAAGATTATTAACTATAATTTTTCTTTTTTATTTTTATTAACACTTACTATGCTTGGTAACAATATGTGCAGAACAAAACCATACATACCCCAAATCATTAAAAAAAAAAAGTGCTGCTACTATGAGATTCAGTCAGTTTTCTAAGCATGAACAATTTGATTTTAAAGCCAAATATATAGTAATCTTTAAAAAAATCTTAATCCACAAATCATATCAGAATATTTTTAAGAGATTAATATTTATTGATTTTTTAAGTCATAAAACTCTTTGTTATGTTATTTATTTCTTAACTCTTTTAAGTAATAAAACTCTAAATAAGAAAACTATGGTATTTTATTATATAAAATACTTTGTAAAATACAATTTCTGACATTGGTATGATTTCATGATCCCAAGAAGCAGAAGCTAAGGAACTAGTAATACAAATAGCTTTAGTGAAACGTCCTTCTTTTCATTTTGGCATAACTCACAATTTCAAAAAGACTCTGCTTTCTGAATTGAAGCGTAAGTTTTTAAGGAACTTGTGACCTGTTGAGCCACCATGATACATTTATTTTAAATGTCCATAGACAGTAAAATTGAGAATTACTTAATAAAACCTTTGTCAAAATACATACATCTTCAAAACCATCAACTCAAATAATTTTTTTTAATAATTCCATTTCATGCTGGATGTGACTTTTATTTTTATTTTAAATCTTATCTAGCAAAAATATATCCTGTCTTTATTCTAATTAAAATAATGGTCTAATGTCAAAATTTTGTAATTTTTAAACTTATTAAGTAAATGCACATTTTTATAAATGTATTTTAAATTTATTTAAATAATTTTAAATGTTAAAGTTGGGAAAACTTTGACTTTATAATTACCAGAATTATCAGTTTTAACCTACTTTAATATAAGCTTCTTACAGCCATTTACATGCATTTATTTTTTCTCAGATGATGCAGGCACTGATCTTATCTGTCCTTTATAATAGATTAGTCATTATAGAACAATGTCCTTAAATGAAATATTTTAATTCCATATTTGAAATAGCCATTTCTGATATTTTCTCATAAATGGGAAACTACTCTGTGAGTTATAATTTAATAAAGTATTTATTTATAGTATTTATATTTTTTACTGATCCAATCACATTTACTGAGTTCTTCCTATGTTCTTGGAAGCAAGTAGTGAAAATAAAATTAGTAATGAAATAATTTATCTGCCACAGTAATTTCTGATTTAAACGTAAACAGGTAAGAATATATGCTAGACAGTACCATTGAAGACAACGTATAAATATCATGAAAGCACAGAATGGAATAACTTTCTTTCCTGAGTAAAGTTGAGAGGGAAAATAGAGTATTACCTACTCTGCTTAAAGAATATATACACCAGGTGAAAACAACAGCATATGAATATAGTCATTTGTAGTTATTGAGTACCTACCACATACAGGCACAAGCAAGGGTTGCAAAAAGGGATAGAACGTCAAGAAAATTCAAAGGTAACTTCGCTATGAGCAATTAAATTGGGAGTTGAGTGGGAAAGGTGCGAATATAAAATGAGAGTGGGCAAACAGGTTAAAGGAAGATTGTGCTAATGTATAGAATTTGAAGTTTATATTGTATATAATAAAGTTCTTCAGAAGCTGGGTGGCATGAGCCATTTTACTTTTATAAAGATAACTGTGACAGTTATATGGGGGATGAGCTAGAGTGAGGGAGAAACAGGGTGTCAGTTAAGAGAGTTATGAGGCTATTATTGTAATAGACCAAGGCAGAAATGGTGACGACTCAGACCTTGGCAGTGACAGTTGGTTTAGAGGAAAGGCTGAATTTGAGAGACATGTGAGGGAGAATTGACAACATCTGGTGACAGGGCATTTTGCTGTCAATCATAGAAGTTACTTAGTATAAGAAATACATTTTAAAAAAAGAAATACATTAAAACATATGCACTATAATGATGTATTGGTATTCTTAATTTAAAAAATATTTTGATGAGTTTTATCATTTCTATGTAAATAAGTATTAAGGTGAATGTGTATAAGTAATATTGATAACAGGCATAGAAAACATTAATTTGTTCAAATTGACACTCTGCTAGAGTCAATTCTTTTATTTTAGAGAGGATACTAAGGTCTGAAAACACAAATTCAGTTAGTGACAGAGATCAGATCTCTTCACTCTGTGGATCTAACTCATAAAAATAGACATAAGTCATGTAATTTTATAAATAAAGTATGTCCATATATTTTGGGGTCAATCTCTATTCCTAATTTATTTCCAGAGTCCACCACCTTTAATTGCTGCGTATAATTAACGTAAATTAAATATCTGATGAGCAATAGCTTCCGAAAGAACCAATAAGTAATATAAAATGAATGTATCATTTCACTTTATTTTAATTTACTCTTATTTTAAAGAGACTATCCATATGTGACCAGTACTTACCTTAAGACATTACGAAATAAATATAATTATGTCATTGGCAGATTTTATAACTATGATGAACACAAACTAAAAACAACTGTAGGATAACACGGGTAACTGAGTCAGCATCTAATAGAGAAATGCAGAGCAAGTGAAATAAGTTTCTTGAATGTTCATGAGAAAAGTACCAGAAGCTTAGAACATCTCTCTCTCAACCAGAAAAATAGAAATAAAAGCAAAGATCAAGTAGTTTGATGTTTGCAATGATATAAGATTAAAATACTGCTAGTATGATTTTGTTTTAATACTTTTAAGTAAAACTAAACATTTTTACAATTCTATAAAGATTAGTAATTTCCTTTTAAAGGAAGAGATGAGAAAAAAAGTAAAGAATATACACATTTTAAAATCAAAGAGCTTTCAAATAAAGGCAATGTCAGATAAAGAAAATATTGTTTCCCAGATTCCAGATAAACATTTTCAAATGTTTGACACAAGCAATACAGATTGAAATATATATATTTCATATACATATATATGAAGATTTTGGGGGAAATATACTCATGGAAGCTATTAATGCTGGCTATATAAACAGACAAACTATGGTAGTTTAGAGACTCAAATATGTTTTGGTATTTACAATATGTGCTCTGCTGCAGTAACATGAGTTCATTCAGAAGCAGCACATTCTCTCTGGCTCTCTGAATGCACTTCAGTGGATAATGCAGATCTGTTCTGTATTCCTTTGCATTCAGGACAGAATGAGGAATGATTTCAGTGTGACTAGACTTCTGAAATGGCCCTCTCAGAATCTGTGAGGTTTCAGTGTACAGATATTCCTGCCCAGGGACTGGGCTGCTTTGATAACATTATTAATTTGACCTCTAGAGAAGGTTTGTTCCCTCAGAAAAGTATTTCTCAGAGGTGGCCTTCCACTAGTCTTTCATTTATCAACAGAATACCAATTAAAAAGAAAAATAAAACTAATGAACTTACTTATAATTTTTTGAGTGGGGTAGTGGAGACATCTGAAGGATTCTTAGGGGGAAAAAAAGGTTTTGATTAATGCATTCACAGCACTTTATGATAATTAATAAAGGTTTGTGAAATTATCCCATATTTGAAAGTTTGACAAAAAGAGAGGAAGTGAAATCAAGAGAGTCTGGACATAGTCACGTTTTTTAAATATTTATTTTATTATCTTTTTACTCCGTTGTTTCCTTGGCTTTTTAAAAGTGCAGTTACACCTATTTGAATACCCTCTTTGAGTTTTCAAAAAAAAAAAGGAAAACAGAAAAAAGATTGTAAACACGTCTCTAGGAGAAATAAGAAGCCCTAATGTCACAGATTATATTATTTGCTACAAAATCCCCAGAAGATATGGAGCATTTTAAAGTGAGTAAATATATAATGTATATGTTTAAAGGCTGAACCATATTCACTGATGGAAAACAGAATTGTGTGTGACTTTACATTTCGTGTTCATTTATCTCATTATTATACACCAACTTTGGCAGTCTGTTTTGATAACATAGCTGGTGGAAGTCAGAAGGTTATTTTAGGCATTACAGACTTGACAGATGGAATAATAAATTTATTGATTTAATATTCTTAAATATTAAAATATCTAAAGTACTCCAGATGCAGATGTAACATAATGATGGTTTATGGCATAGTTAGGATCAGTAATGATATATTTAAATACTTTAGTCCTTAGTAGTGGATTTATTTTGGATCTCAAAATATTGTCATGGTCTTTATAAAGGGATCTAAATTAATTTGATGAAAGCATCATCTGCCTATATGGAAGTCTGAGAATGTTTCTAATTGACATGCCAAATTTCACACAGTGTAACTCGATTGCCACAGGAGATTTAAAGCAATTATCTGAGCAATCTGGTCAAAACAAATTTGTAATCACCAACAAATATTTATCGAGTGTCCAGAGTGCCTAACTTTATATTAGTTGCTGTAAAGCTGTTTGCATTTCTAAAGTAGAGCTGATGGTGAGGATTAAGATGGAGGAGAGGTTAGTACAGAAGGCAAATTTCCCATCAAAAAGAAAATAGAGCCTCTAGCTTCAGCTACTTCTGAAGGTTGCTTGAGCCCAGAAGGTTGAAACCATCTAGGGCAACACAGAGAGACCTCATATCTGAAAAAAAAATTAAAAAACAAAAAAGAAATTAGATTATAAGTCTACAGCAAAGATAAACTACAAATTCAAAAAGACAAATTCTTATTCATATTTCAATTTATTATATCTCCTAATAATTCCAAGAGATTGTGCCTAAATTAGATTTTTAAAATGTCAATTAACTTTAAATTGTTTACTTTAAGGAATGATGCAGCATTATACAGGCCCATTTAGTTGCTTTAAAATTGACAAACTAATTTTGAAATGAAATATTCTAAAGAAAAAAGGGAAAAAAACAAACAAAACAAAGTGTATATGTGTCCTAATTTAGAAGACCTAATGTCATTTTCACTTACAGTAGAAAGAAAAGAGAAAAGAAAACCTCTGACAGCAAAATTCATTTTCCTTTGCAAATCTTTACCTTGTATACACAGATATCTAGAATGAAATCTTATATTCCCACTGCTTATGTTATCACTATTGTAGTAATTTACATTTGTAATTCTCTTCTTGAAACTAGGTTACCTGAAGCTAATGAGTTGGTAGGGCTTTTTATACTGCACTATATGATAATATTAGCTATGCTGTGTGAGAGGATATGCATGTGAACCCAACCATACTGCTCAACAAAAGAACAGTGAATGGAGTTTCCAACTATATGGATCAGGTTGGCCCATAATGATTTCAGTGTGACTAGACTTCTGAAATGGCCCTCTCAGAATCTGTGAGGATCAGGTGTGAAGCTGCATAGAACACATTAATTAATAGCAGCCCAATTCTGAATTTAAAATGATGGATAAAAAGTTAGATTGCCCAAATATTTTCAAGGAAACACTTGTATGAATTCAGCACTTCCAAGCCAGTATTTTTCTTTTTAAAAAATATGAGATTAATATATCTATATACATATACCCATATTAAATTAAAATGACCACAGAAACCAGGTATAAAATATAATTAAGTACCACCCTTTTGAACATTCAATTGAAAGTAGATGAGGTGGGAATATTGGCAACATGATGTAGATTACCTCTGATGAACGCCAAATTATTGTGAGAAATTTTGAAGGGGACAGGCTGGTCCAGAATTTTTAAAGCTTCTTATTTTCCTACAGAATTCATAAATCTGGATGTAAAATATATCTGCTTAAAAATCAAAAAAGGTGTGCAGTCCAAATCAGAACTTCTGTAGTATGGATAGAAATAATTAGCAAGCCTCTGGGTTGTACTTTATAAGAACATGAAATATAATACCACTTGAATTAATTATAACCTTGAGTAGAAGTTGAAACTATATATAATTTTTTCTAAATTTTTATTTTTTTCTAAAATAAAAATTGTTTTTATTCTAAAATATTTCACTTGTTATTGTTTATGTACTTTCTTTGAATGATAGCTTTAATTGATATTAGAGCACACAGCTCCATGTAAAGTCATCATAAAGCATGTTGTCATAGAGAGGTAAGAATAAAATATGCTTAATTGTAAGTTAGCTAAAATGTCACTATATTCTTATTTGTAAGTTATCTAAAATGTCAATAATGGATGGGAAGAGATGGAAGGCAAAATGGAGATGCCTAAAGAAATGTTTAAAGAGTTATGGTTGTTCAAAATGGCAGATTGAACAAAGGTCTATATTATCTCTATCTAGAAAATTCACTAAAATGAATAATGCTGCAATGAGCGTGGAAATGCAGTTGTCTCTCTGAGACTGTGATTTTATTTCCTTAGGATTTATACCTAGAAGTGGAATCTGGATCACGTGGTAGTTTTATTTTTATTTTTTTTAGGAACCTCCATTCTGGTTTTGTTTTGTTTTAATAATGGCTAATTTAAATACCACTAGCAGGATTTAAAGGTTCTCTTTTCTCAACATCCTGGCCACATCCCAGCCTCAACAACATTTTTTTTTTTTTGACTTTTTAATAATAGCCAGCTTAACATGCATGAGATGTTATCTCCTTGAGGTTTTGATTTGTATGTTCCCAGTGATTAGTGATGTTGTGTTTTTCATATACCCATTGGTTATTTGCATATCTTCTTTGAAAAAAAAACAGTGTTTTTTCCCCTATTTAAAAATTGGGCTACTTGGGTTTTCTATTAAATTATATGAGTTTCTTATGTAACTTCTTTTTTTCTCATGTCTAACACCAAATCCTACTTTCCTTATGCAAAATTTCTTACCTGCCTTGTTTATTTTGTTAATTGCTTCATGTTTATGCAGATCTTTTAAGGATTTGGCAATTTCATACTATTTATTTTCTCCTCTCCTCCATTCTTCTCAACATATTTATATAATTGTTATTAGTTACTTCAAAAGGCAGAGCTTTTGCTATTAGGTGCAGAGAATGTTCATCACATGTTTTGCATGCTCTAGAGGAGAAGGAGGGCTTTGGAGTTCAAATAATACCCTCAATTAAGCAATCTAATTTCTGTCCCATTCTTCCCTTCTCTCTTCCAGTATATCTAAAATAGTTAAGTCCTGTTAGCTTCTGGCAAGTTTATGACACTCTTAATAGAAAGAACAAATGCAGTAGACATGCTTTTTCTATGTTTTGATAGCATAAGAGATTAGGCATGTCTAGGATTAAGAGCAGTAGTGGTCTTGGAAAAGGCAGATTTCCCATAACATCAATATATTTTTTCACATTAAGGAGTAGAGAATCATGGGCAGATAAAGAAGAAAAAAATAAGCTACAGGTGCACAGGCAGACAAGAACTATTATTTTCATAGCACCATTCCTAAGCAGCAGCATGACTCTTGTGACAAGTAACTGGTTGCTGTCCCAGGGCATATAGGACCATGTACATAATCACAAAGGTAAATATTCTGTGTCTGAAATATAGGATGAAA
This sequence comes from Callithrix jacchus, assembly GCF_049354715.1. Lineage (NCBI taxonomy): Eukaryota > Metazoa > Chordata > Mammalia > Primates > Cebidae > Callithrix > Callithrix jacchus. Next base: position 33,607,071 of record NC_133504.1, read on the forward strand.
CCATTAGAAAATAATTTGACAAAAAGATAAATGTATACAAATAAAGGACTGCCTTCCTACTTCCACCTCCACTGCTGAAGAGTTGAAATTCTAAAAGATGCCATAATGGTAGCAAATGAACAAACATGTTTAAATCTAGTAAAAGTTGACTATTTTTATTTTTAGTCTTAAGACTGTAAACTCATATTAAAAAGTCAAGTTGAGTTATACAAAGTAAGATTGTGCTATTATATCATATAAATCAGATTTTAACCCAGTAAAAATGAAGGACAAAGAGGATCATTATACAATGATGAGTGGCAGAATCCAACAAGAAGATGTAACTATACTCCATATATATGCATCTAATATTGAAGCTGCATCTAATATTGAAGCACCCAGATTTGTAAAACAAGTTCTTCTTGACTTATGAAAAGACTTAAACAACAAAACAATAATGGGAGATTTCAACATGCCACTGACAGCATTACACAGATCATCAAGGCAGAAAACTAACAGAGAAATTCTAGATTTAAACTTGACATTTAACCAATTGGACAAAATAAATACCTATAGCACACTCTACCCAAAAATTACAGAATATACATTCCTCTCATCTGCAAATGGAACTTCTTCTAAGATCAACTACATGTTCAATCATAAGGCAAGGCTCAATGAATTCAAACAAATGGAAATCATTCCAAAACACACTTGGACCAAAGTACGATAAAAATAGAAATCTATGTAGAGAAGATTTCTTGAAACTATGTACATGCATTGAAATCAAACAACTAGTTCCTGAATGGCTCCTGTGTGAACATAAAAATGAAGACAGAAATTCAAAAAATTCTTCGAATTTAATAAAAATAGTGACACAAAATACAAAAATCTCTGGGATGCAGGTAAAGCAGTGTTAAGATCATAAAAGTAAACACCATTATAAAAACGTTCAAAAATATCAGTTTAACAATCTAACTTTGCACCAAAACAAGCTAGTAAATAAAAACGACCCAACCAGGCCGGGCGCAGTGGCTCACGCCTGTAATCCCAGCACTTTGGGAGGCCAGGGTGGGCAGATCACGAGGTCAGGAGTTGAAGTCCAGGCTGACCAACATGGTGAAACTCCATCTCTACTAAAAATACAGAATATTAGCTGGGCATGATGGTGCACAGCTGTAATCCCAGCTACTCAGGAGACTGAAGCCAGAGAATCACTTGAACCCAGGAGGTAGAGGTTGCGGTGAGCTGAGATTGCACCATTGCACTACAGCCTGTGCAACAGAGCAAGACTCCATCTCAAAAAAAAAAAAAAGAACCAACCAAACCCCCAACTCAGCAGAAGAAAAGAAATAGCTAAAATGAAAGAAAAACTACTGAAATTGAGATGGAAAAATCCATAACAGATCAATGACTTTGACAGTTGGTTTTTCGAAAAGATAAACAAAGTTGATTGACTGCTAGCTAGTTTAACAGAAAAAAAGACAAAAAATATTCAAATAAGTACAGTAGAAAAAGCCAAAGATCACATTACAACTGATCCCACAAAAGACCCTTAGAGAATATTATGAACAACTCTATGCACAGAAATTGGAAAATCTAGAGGAAATGAATAAATTCCTAGACACATATAATCTCTCAAGATTATATCAGGAAGAGATTGAAACTCTGAATAGACCAATACAAAGCTCTGTAATAGAATCAGTATTATAAAACCTACCAACTGAAAAAAGCTCTGGAGCAGATGAATAAACAGCTAAATTCTACCAGGCATCAATCTTACTGAAACTATTCTAAATCTTACTGAAAATATCTTAAATATATGAGGTAGAGGGACTCCCCTGTAACTCATTCTGTGCAGTCAACATCAGCCTGATCTGGCAGAGACTTAACGCACAAAGGAAACTTCAGGCCAATACCCCTGATGAACATAGATGTAAAACCCCTCAACATAATAAGGCTAGTAAACCTGATCCAGCAGCCCATCAAAAAGTTAATAGCACACCACAATCAAGTTGGCTTTATTCCAGGGATGCAAAGCTGCTTCAGCACACACAAAACAACAAATGTGATTCACCACATAAACAGATGCAAAACCAAAAAACCACATGATCATCTCAATATCCACAAAAAAAGCTTTTGATAAAATCCAATATCTATGCATGATAAAGACCCTCAAAAGCATAGATATCAAGGGAAAACACCTCAAAATTATAAGAGAATTCTATGACAAACCCACACCAACATCATACCGAACAGACAAAAGCTGGAAGCATTCCCCCTGAGAAGTGGAACAAGACAAGGATGCCCACACTCACCACTCTTGTTCAACATAGCACTGGAATTACTAGCAAAAGCAATCAGGCAATAGAAAGAAACAAAAGGCATCCAGATAGGCAGAGAAAATGTCAAACTATCTTTTTTTCTAACACTATGATTCTGTATCAAGAAAAACCCTAAAAACTCTGCCAAAGGCTACTGGAACTGACAAATGATTTTAGTAAGGTTTCAGGATACAATACCGATGTACAAAAATCATCCATTGCTGATTTTTACACATCAGCAATGTCAAGGCTGAGAGTCAAATCAAGAACATAAACCCACATTCAGGACCTGCAAATAAAATAAAATACCTGGGAAAACAGCTAAACAAGAAGGTAAAAGATCTCTATAAGTATAACTACGAAACACTGCTGAATGAAATCAGAGATGACACAAATGAATGGAAAAATATTCAAGGCTCATGTATTGGAAGAATCAATATGTTAAAAAAATGGTCTTATTGCCAAAAGCAATTTATAGATTCAATGCTATATCTATCAAACTACCAACATTACTCTTCACTAAACTAGAGCAAACTATTTAAAAATTCATATAGAACTGAAGAAGAGCTCAAATAGCTAAAGCAATCCTAAGTAAAAAAGTCAGAGATACTACACTACCAGACTTCGAGCTATACTTTAAGGCTGTAATCAGAATAGCGTGGTTCACAGATACATGGACCAATGCAACAGAACAGAAAACTCAGAAATAGAGATGCGGACTTACAACCATCTGATTTTAAACACGGCTAACAAAAACAAGCAAGGGGGAAAAGACTCCCTGTTCAGTAAATAAATGGTCCTGGGATAACTGACTGGACATATGCAGACAAATGAAAGTGGATCCTTACCTTTTGTGATAACAAAAATTAACATAACATGGATCAAAGATATAAATGTAAGACCTCAACCTTTAAACATCCTAAAAGACAACCTAGTAAATAGTCTTCTCAATACTGGCCTTGGCAAAGAATTTTTGGCTGTCCCCAAAAGCAATTTCAATAAAAACAAAAATAGACAAGTGGGATATAATTCAACTAAAGAACTTCTGTACAGCACAAAATAAACAGAATATTATTATTGATGGAATAAACAGACAACCTATAGAGTAGGAGGGGTTGTCACAAACTATGCTTTCTGCAAACTCCTAATATTTGTTAATATAGTTTGAATTTGTGTCCCTAACCAAATCTCATGTCAAATTGGAGAAGGGACCTGGTACGAGGTGATTGATAATGGGGTGGATTTCGTCCTTGCTGTTCTAATGATAGTGAGTGAGCTCTCATGTGATCTGATGCTTAAAACTGTGTGACTCTTTCCTCTTTCTTCTCTCTCTCTCCTGTTCTACCATGGTCAGGCATACTTGTTTCCCCTTTGTCTTCCACCATGCTTGTAAGTTTCCTAAGGCCTCCTAGTCATGCTTCCTGTATGGCCTGCAGAACAATGAGTCAATTACACCTCTTATTTCATAATTTACTCAGTCTCACTAGTTTTTTAGAGCAGTGTGAGAACATATTAATACATCCAGATTCTATAGGGATCTTAAATAAACAAGCAAAAAACAAATTACCCTATTAAAAATGAGCAAAAGAGTTAAACAGACACCGCTCAAGAGAAGACATACAAAAAGCAAACATATGAAATAATGCTCAGCATCACCATATCAGAGAAATGTAAGTCAAAACCACAATGAGATATTAGCTTACACCAGTTTGAATGGCTACGATTAAAAACTTAAAAAAAAACAACAACAGATGATGATAAGGCCTCAGAGGAAGGGGAATGTTTATACACTGTTGGTGAGAATGTAAATTAGTTTATCAACTGTGGAAAGCACTGAGATTTCTCAACGAACTTAAAAGCGAACTACCATTTGACTCAGCAATCCCATTGCTGATTATATACCCAAAGGAAAACAGATCATTATACCAAAAATAGACATACACTGGTATGATTATTGCTGCAAAGGCATGGTGCCCATTTCAACCTAGGTGCCCAGCAATGGGAAAATGAATGAAGAAAATGTGCATATACACCATGGAATACCATACAGCAGTAAAAACAATGAAATCATGTCCTTGCAGCAAAATGGATGGAGATGGAGGCCATTATTTTAAGTGAACTAATGCAGGAACAAAAAGCCAAATATAATATGGTCTCACTTGTAAGTGGAAGCTAAATACTGAGCACACCATTGCCTTTTTTGTCTTTTCTAATGTTTACATAACTCCTGAGAAGACTTTTATATATTTCTTTCTCATAAGAGAATCTTATTCTGATTTGAAGGCCCTGGCAATAACTTGGATGTGAATAAATTCCAGACCTTCAAAATGTGACACATTTGAGTTTTCTCTATTTAGATAGTTATATGATTGCAAAGTTTGGGGAAGTGTCAGATCACTTTATTATAGCAGTTAGCTAAGCTAAGTACATTATATTGACTACAATCCATTTGCACTCAAGTAAATCATTTGATTTTATTTCATTACACACACATAGCCTTTAACAAACTTGTTATTGGTTATAAGGTTAATTTATCCTTCAGCATAAGTTTCAAGACATTTAATAAGCAGAATAGCATGGGCATGAACAATCAAAACATACTTTAAATAGCACAGATGTTCCTGACTTATCATGGTTCAACTTATGATTTTTCAACTTTACAATGATGGGAAATTGATAAACGTTCAGTAGAAGTGGTACTTTAAGTAGGGATATAGGGATTCTGTTTTTCACTTTAGTACAGTATTCAATGCATTACATGACATATTTAACACTTTATTATAAAATAGGCTTGGTTGTAGATGATTCTACCCAACTATAGGGTGATGTCAGTGTTCTGAGCATGTTTAAGGTATGCTAGGCTTAGCTGGAATACCAGTTAGGTGCATTAAATACATTTTTTTTTTTTTTTTTTTTTTTTGTTTTGGAGACAGTCTTGGTCTGTCGCCAGGCGGCAGGCTGGAGTGCAGTGGCACAGTCTCGGCTCACTGCAACCTCTGCCTCCTGGGTTTAACCAATTCTCCTGCCTCAGCCTCCCGAGTAGCTGGGACTACAGATGCATACCACCACACCCCGATAATTTTTGTACTTTTTTTTAGTAGAGACGGGGTTTCACCATGTTGGCCAGGATGGTCTCGATCTCTTGATCTTGTAATCTGCCCATCTTGGCCTCTTAAAGTGCTAGGATTACAGGCATGAGCCACCATGACTGGCTTAAACACATTTTCAGCTTAAAATGACTTTAACTCTACTGTAAGTGGAGGATCACCTGTATTGTGTTTACTTATTTAGTAAAAAGTTTTCCTTTCCAAATTTGAAAGCATCTAAGGTTGCTCAGAGATTAGGTTATGTCTGCTCCTACGTGTGTAAATGATACACAGAATGACTGTTGGGAAATATATAGATACTTTCAGTGAGATGAAAGTGGAGCAGAACAAAACACTGAGCCAATAGACTTGGTCATACATTTTCTTATATTTAAGGTATAACAACTGCCATACTGGATTTTTTATGTTTGCAGACAATAGAAAACACGTAGTAAAATGTGTAGAAAATGAAAGAAGCAATGTATTTTACAGATTTTTAAAGGAAAAGCATAAAATTAGAAGTAGAATATACAAATGGCATCTATAAAATACTTAGAAATAATAAAAATGATATTGTCCTACACAAAATATATATCATTTCTGAGAATTTTAGGAACTATAGTAAATACATAGATTAAAATACTTTAAAAAATCTGGGAAAATGAATGATTACTAGAAACAGTATACAAAGACAAAATAAAAGGAGACAATGATGTGGTTTATCTCTCAGTCTTAAAAGTTCTAGAAAGAAGCTTTTTAAAATGATACTGAGACTGGCCATTAGTGTATTAGAAAAATCGTAAAGCTCTCTTACTACTCCCTACCGCCCAGCAAAAAGAGCGTTGCATTAAGAGGATGGAGAACATCTTAACTTTAAGTATTTGATTTAACATAATGAAAATCATTAATAATTGCGAAAGTACAATGTCACATTTCCAGCAACTGAGATTGAATAATTCAGATTAAAATAGGCAGCAGAGGATATGGAGACTTTCATTTGGGTAATATGGAGAATTGTATTAACATACGGCTACAAAATAGTTTAAAAAGCTCGAATAACAACAGTAACATTCATCTAATAAATATTCAAACTTACACAGAAGTAGGGATGTCATTAAGGTTGAAAATAAAGGCAAAGTTGAAACACATAGAATTTTGCCACTCTTAAAATTTTCATTGTCTTGGAGGCATTTGTTAGACCCTGTATCCAGATTTGGGTTTTACGAACAGCAGTGATAGGGCTCATTACCTTGATCTACTGAAAGAGAGAGGATGGAACTACGACCCTTCAGAAAAATGGGACACTATAAAGGCGAAACAGGAAGAAAAAGTACATTATTAAAAGAATTTTTCTAAAAGTTAAAAGTTAAGAAAAAAAAAACCCTAGAAACTTCTTAGTTGGCTCATTCTCTAGGTGAAAAAACAACAACCAAACAAAAAGCCTTTTCCAAAGTTTGATAAGTGCTGGGCCGCTCTCATGCATGATTGTGTTCAAATTTACACTAACGCATTACCACTGAAAACAGTGGTCAACTAGTTCTGATTTCTCCCAATTTCTTTTTCTGCAAACAACCCAAGAACATCAAAGCAACAAATTAAATGTATGTATAATTGCCGCACGTGCACGCGTGTGTGCACACACACACAAACACACACACACACATACTTCCTCAGACTCCTTACTCATATATGTGCCAATGATAGGATATATATATAATTGGTATATATATGCCAATTATATATATATATATATATATATATATATATATATATATATATACACACACACAATTATATATATATATATATATAGGGCATATATATGCTTTCTCAGACTCATTTTTTTCTAAAAATATGTATATGTAACTGTGTTATATATGTGTATATATACATATATGTATCTACAGATATAGATACCTATGTTATATATACATATATGTATATATATGTACCTAGATAAAACTGTATATAGATATATACATACACATCTTTATATAATTTTTAGAAAAAAATGGGAGTCTGAGGAAACCTCACATTGTAACTTATTTATGTGTTGCCAAATAAATTCAGAAAATTAGATTATGCAGGAAGTCTCACAAAAAATTGGAATAAAATATGAAATTATCACAGACATTGCAGAGGATTCTAATGTTGCCAGTTCTCTGAAACTGCTTTCTCTAAGAAGAAATCACATTGAGTGGAACTTTCTATGATTAGGGCTAAGATCAAATAGGGAGTGAAAATTGGAATCTGAAGAGAACAGGTGCAAAAAGTACTTAGGGGACCCCATGGGAAAAGAACAGAGGAAACACCAGCAAACGAACAAACAAATGCAAAACCATTTTCTAAAAGAGAATGTATTACTTTGGAAGGCAGGGCTGTGCCACTGCGGGGGGGGCACTTCTCCTCCAAGGAACAGAGGGAGCTCATAGTTGGCAGCAGAACTTCTTAAATCCGGTAAGTTCATAGAAGCATAAGAGATATGACCTCTCAGACACGCCAAGTATTAATGAAAGAAAGTGACAGAGTAAAACAGAAGGGATGGCCTAGACCTGGAAAGAACAGCCCTTGGCATGAAGACTAATCTGGCTCAATCCCACTTCAAACAGAGACTCCTAAGAATAGTTAGTCAACAAAATCCAATTCTTTCCAATATGCACAGCAGAAAGAACTGGCATAACATCCATACAAAGACACTAAAGGAATCAAAAGAGTCTGTTTGAGAGACAGTGAGAAAACTAGAGGTGGTAGCTAAAAGCACAGTAACTATCCAGGAGATCTGATTCTGAACAATGAAAATCAAGGTATGTTCTGGTAATATTATCAGGGAGACTCCTTTTTTTAATTTGTGAAGAAGTGCAATGATATTGCATTGTTCTATGCTAAAATATGTAGTCCTCAAGAAGATGAGATTATTGATAAAGATCAAAAAGGATAATGGAATTGTAAATTCTTGATAAAGCAAACAGGAATTCCGTCTCCATAAAAAGAAAATGATCATTGAATAGGTAAGGAATGCCTCTCATACGGAAATAGTAAAGAACAAAGACATAAAAGCACTGATATGTTTATAGAATTGGTCTCAGGAAGACTAAAACATACCTATCTGATGTGTCTATTTCCAAATAAATATGAGGTAATTATCAGCTCAAATTGTGTACTTTATCATAAGAAATGAAGAATGTATGAAGATTGAGGATCAATGTGAAAATGTCATTGTTCGAGAAAAGAGTGGAAATTTAATGATGTGCCATTTTTAAAAAAATGACATCCAATGCCATGAGAAAAGGATATAAAACAGTATGAGAAGAAACTCAATAATAATTAAATAATTATAAAATACATTTTAAAAGCAAATGTAAAATTAGGTTGATAATTTTATACTAATCCTACCTTTTAAAAATGTTAAATTGTTTAATATTTTATGGCAAAATTTTAGTGTAAAAATAAGTCACATACAGTACTAAACACTTCATATATGTTAACATATTTAACCCTCACATGATGTCACCACCTTGTGAAAGTGGCATTATCTCATTTTGTTAAAGGGCACAATTGAAGGACTAAATAATATATTAATATCAGGGCACTTTTAACTTATAGAAGCAGAATTCTGCTCTCATTGACCTCAAAACAGTGATGGATGTAATATGTATAGATAACACTGTATAGAGATAATATATTATACGTAGATATGTGAATGAAAAAGAGAGTACATCCCAGGATTATTGGCATAAACAATTAAAGAAGAGGCTCATTCAGCAGGAGAGATATCAGGGAGAAATCAAAATAACAAATGACGCAAAATAAAAATAGAACAAGTTCATTGCTGGAACTAAGTATTAAAAACAAAAAGCATCAGATAATCATCTAGAATCTGTTTAATTTTATTCTCTAGTTCAGGAAAAGAATAAAGTAGCAGTAAATAGGAAAAATACAACTTTAGTGTATTTAGTGGGATTTCAAGTTGGGAAGGACTTTAGTGGGATTTCAAGGTGGGAAGCATGTGAAATGAGAGATGAAAATAGAGAGAAATGAAAAAGTAACTGGAGTTTCATAAATTAAAGTCATAAACTTTCAGGGAATAATAAAAAGTGATATCTGAATCATAAGCAGAAATTGACTGAACCATATAACAGATATTTCAGAGTTGAATTACTGCCTGAATAATATTACAAATTCAGAAAGGTAGAAGAGAGTTAGCATACATTATTAAGATAGTGACAGCTATGAGTATAAGAGGCAACAGCCTGAACATGGAGAGCAATGATAACAAAAAATAAAAGCACAATTCCTGGTAGTGTTTGTGTGTGTGTGTGTGTGTGCACATGCACACACACACACACACACAGATGTGATAACTGACATTTGAGTATATAATAGAGAAGTTCTATTAAGACATGAAAGTAAATGTCATAAACTTTGTCAAGAAGTATATCAATGACAAATAGAACCATAAGCAAGTATCCATATTATTAAATCTATTAAGATACCCTATGATGGTTAGGATGATATACTCCACAGTGTGAAAATTTAATATTTTGAAATTGCCGAGAAAGAAGGATATTTGATAGGCTTGTGGGTCTCAGTAACTCAGGATAGAAGATTGGGATAATGTCCAGAGGTGAAGTGAAAGTGGTTATATTGCCAGTACAGCTTGATGCAATGTATGTGTGTGATAAGAGATTTTCATGCATACTTCAGAATTTTAGGAAAACAGCATCTTTGCTATGTACCTGACCTGGCCAAGTGTAGGAAATTAAAGTTGTTAGAAATAAAATTATGCATAATTGATTCATTAGCAGATAAATTTGGACTCAATAAAGAGAAAATGAATTTCAAGAATGACAAGGAAAGATGAGAGAAATAAATGAATTAAATTAGAAATGTTAGCACCAGTGCCAAAATAAGAATAATAGATTTAGAAAGACAGAAACTTTGTATATAAAAGAGAAAAAAGTAGTACAGTAATATTAAAGGAAGATAATCTTGAAGATGAGAATGTGGAAAGCAGGAAGAGGAATAAATTTGAAGTTGAGTAAATTCTATGCATAGGGAAAGAAAATAAATAAACAATTGTATGAAATATACATGAGTTTTTAAAAAGAAGTATAAAGAAAAGATAGAAAACAGCAAGAATCTAAAAACTCAAATGATTTCTTCTTTGTAAATAATCTGTAGAGTCTATCATGTTCTAAGAACTCCTCATACAGATGATATCCAATCTCATTTTCACAAAGAAAAGAAAAATTCAAGTATCATAAACTTGCTGGAAATATTTTCCTATTTTCAAATACTTTATGTGTTGAAGAAAATGAGATCTTGCATAAGGACAAAGATATGATGGGCCAGGGAGGTGTGGGATTGTAGAGCAAGATTTGATAGGAGCAATGCCTTACTCCAGGAAGATGGTATTAGTGTCCACAATGGGCAGTTTTTAAAAATACACCATGGCACAAGTATACTTATGTAACAAACCTGCATGTTCTGCACACGTATTCCAGAACTTAAAGTAAAATAAAATAAATAATTGAATAAACAAAAATTTCTACTTCTTTAGTATGTTTTATATTATCCATAATATTCACTTTAATAGTACATTTATGACATATACAAGTAAATTACTTATATTGAGGAATTGTGTGCAAAAAGTTTAAAGATTTTTCTTAAGAATTAGTCACAAAGTTGCTAGAGGGACGATAAGAGGAGAGATTGAGAGTAAAAAAAAAATGCAATTTATTTTCTTTTTTCCAAAGTGGAGATAGTGATGGATTACCACAAATTTAACCCTTTCTTTTAACCACTCTCCAAACTCCAAAGTAAAATATTATCAACCTTGAAACATCCATATCTCCTCAAGATCACCATACCCTTCATTATTCCAACAGTAACATTATCTTGACTTCCAAGATCAAGGACAATTTTTTGCCTGTTTTTGAATTTTAAAAATTGTGTAGTATAATATAAACCTTTTAAGGTCGACCTCTTTCACTTAATATTAGGTTTCAGAGATACAGCAATGCTCTTAAATGCAGCTGTAGCTCGTTTTTTAATCATCACATAATTATAAAATATTCCATTTAAATAATATTTCACAAGATAAATGTACATTTTATTGTTGAAATAATTAGGGCATTCACCTTTGTAGATATTATGGATAATGTGACAAAGAAATTTCTAGGGCATAACTTTGGGGAGCATATTATACATTTGTGTTACATTCCTAGGAGAATATCTATGAGGTCATTAGTTGTGTACATATTTAGGTTATTAGATATCACCACCATTTAGTTTCTCCAACAGTGACTTTAATGATTTACTGACCCACTAACCATGCAAGACAGGACATAAAGCTATAAAGTATCTTCATTTACATGGTAAGAAACAGTATTGCTAACCTATCAGTCCTCTTCAAATTAATCTATAGATTTAATGCAATCCCAATTAAAATTCCTATGTGTTTTTATTTCTTTAGGATTTGATAAGCTGAATCTAAATTTTTTTTTATTTTACTTGAAATTCTAGGGTACATGTGCAGATCTTGCAGGATTGTTACACAGTTATACACATGCCATGGTGGTTTGCTGCCTCCATCTCCTCCATCAACTACATTAGCTATTTCTCCTAATGTTATCCCTGGGTATAAGAATTCTTGAGTGGTTCATGTCTGTAATCCCAGTGCTCTGGAAGGCTGTGGTAGGAGAATTTCTTCAGTCCAGCCTCGGCAACATAGGGAGACCCTGTCTCTACAAAAAATTAAACAATTAGTCAATGTGTTGATGTGCACTTGTAGGCCCAGCAGAGATGGATGGAGGCAGAGATGGATGGATTGCATGAACCTGGGAGGTGATTGCAGAACTGCACTCCAGCCTGGGCAACAGAGCAAGACTATCTCAAGAGAGAGAGAAAGAGAGATGCATAATGCATGATCTTCAAATAGCAAGGTAAGATAAAGTTAAAGTAACATTCAAGGATATTCACTGCCATATTGAAATAATTATTGCACAATTAAATAATAAATATAGAGTTACATTGACTTACAGTAAAAAATATTTCAGTGAAACAAAATAAGGTGTACAGAAATAATAGACCTTTATATACACTCAATTTATCTTTACCCAGGCTACAAATTTAATAAAATGAGAGAAAAAATTAATACATGGCTTGTGATATGATTTGGCTGTGTCCCCATGAAAATCTCATCTTGAATTCCCATGTGTTGTGGGAGGGACTTGGAAGGAGGTAATTGAATCATGAGGGCAGGTCTTTCTCATGCTGTTCTTGTGGTAGTGAATAAGCCTCATGAGACTAGATGGTTTTAAAAAATAGAAGTTTCCCTGCACAAGCTCTCTCTTTGCCTGCTGCCATTCATAGAAGACATGACTTGCTCCTCCTTGCCTTCCACCATAATTGTGAGGCCTCGCCAGCCATGGAACTGTAAGCCCATTAAACCTCTTTCTTTTGTAAATTGCCCAGTTACAGGTATGTCTTTATCAGCAGCCTGAAAAAGAACTACCAGAGCTTTCAACAACTCATTAACTGAAAGGAGGGGGAAACAAACAAAAAATAACAAAAGAAAATCAATCCCTAACTCCCTAATACAAACTATAAAAGAATTAAAAAGCTTAATACTAAATGGATCATAGATCTAAATGTAAAAGTTTAAATTTTGAAGTTTTTAGAAGAAAGCAGAAAATATGGAGTATCATCAATGCTAACTTGTGTTAAGCAGGGTCTCCTAAAGGAAAATGGTAGATATTTAAAAATTGTTAAAGTTACTTATTCAAAATTTTAAAAAAAGCTCTAATTCTGTGACAAATGACATTGCTGGTTGGATAGGAATAATGTTGAATCTTTAAATTGCTTTGGGAATTATGGCCATTTCTATAATATTGATTCTACATGTCCATGAGTTTGGATTGTGTTTTTATTCTCTGATTTCTGTCAGCTGTATTTTGTAGTGCTTTTTGGGAGTGAAGCTTTAGGGTATTTTAGGTACAGAATTATATTGTCAACAAAGATAGTTTGGCTTCTTTTCCTACTTCCATGCCTTTTATTATCATTATTTTTTATCTTGCCTGCTTGCTTTGGCTGGGGCTTCTAGTACCATGTTGAGTAGGAGTGGGAATAGTGGGCTTTTGCTTATCCAGTATGATGTTGTCTGTGGTTTTGTCATAGATGACTCTTATTCTTTTGAGATATGTTCCTTTGATGCCTACATTGTTGATGGTTACTTTTTTTTATCGTGAAGGAATGTTAAATTCTATCAAAAATCTTTTATGCGTCTATTGTTCTACAATACAAAAACAACAAATTGAAGTTTCAAAATACAAAAAATGTCAAAAGACGCATAAGATTAGGCATTGAAGGAACATGCCTGAAGATAATGAATAACCATGTAGGGCAATCCTACAGCTAACATCACTCTATGGGCAAAAGCTCAAACCATTCCCACTGAGAACTGGAACAAAACAAGGATGCCCACTTTTATCATTCCTATTCAATACTGTATTGGATGTCCTAGCCAAAGAAATCAGGCAAAATAAATCAATAAAAGGCATCCAAATAGGAAATGAAGAAGCCAAACTCTCTTTCTTCATTGATATGATTGTATACCTAGAAAATCCTGAAGACTCTGCCAAAAGACTCCTAGAACAGAAAAACAACTTTAGTACGGTTTCAGGAGACGATATCAAAGTCCAATGATCAGTGGCATTGCCATATACCAACAGCCTCAAGGCTAGGAGTGAAATAAATACTCCCACATGCAGTAGCCACAAAGAAAATAAAATACCTAGGAGTACAGCTAACCAAGGAAATGAAAGATCTCTACGAGAAGAACTACAGAACCCTGCTGAAAGAAGTCAGAGATGACACAAGTAAATGGAAAAACAGTTCATGCTCATGAATTGGAAGAATCAATATCATAAAATGGCCTGAACTGAATCTGAATTTACAGATTCAATGCTATTTCCATCAAACTACCAATGCCATTCTTTACCCCACTACAAAATGCTATTCTAAAATTCATATGGAACCAGAAAGGAGCCTCAGTAGCCAAAGCAATTATAAGCAAAAAGAATAAATTTGGAGACATAATACTACCTGACTTCGAACTATACTTAAGGCTATAGTAACCAAAATAACTTACTATTGGTACCAAAACAGGTACATAGACCAATGAAACCTAATAGAAAACTCAGAAATAAAGCTGCACACTTACAAATATCTAATATTCAATATGGCTGGAAAAAGCAAGCAATGGGAAAAGGAATTGAATTTTCTTTACTAAATGTATTAAATACTCCTTATTCTATAAATGGTGCTGGGATAACTGGCTAGCCATATACAGATGATTGAAGCTGGATCCTCCTTACCTTTCAACACAAACAGAAATTAACTCAAGATGGATCAAAGGTTTACACATGACATCTCAAATTATAAAAATCCTAGAGAGAGGCCAGTTTGTTTTTTTTTTAAGAAGGAGTTTTGCTCTTCTTGCCCAAGCTAAAGCGCAATGGCTTCATCTCGGCTCAACCCCACTTCCCGGGTTCAAGCGATTCTCTTGCCTCACTCAGCTTCTTGAGTAGCTGGGATTACAAGCATGTGCTACCATGCCGGCTAACTTTTGTATGTTTAGTAGAGATGGCATTTTGCCATATTGGCCTGGGTGGTCTCTAACTCCTGACTTCAGGTGATCTGTCTATCTCAGACTCCTAAAGTGCTGGGACTGCAGGCGTGAGACACAACACCTGGCTGGAAATACTCTTCTTGATTCCAGCTTTGGCAAATAATTTTTGGCTAAGTCCCTAAAAGCAATTGTAATGAAATGAAAAGTAGTCAAGTGGGGTCAAACTAAACTAAAGAGCTTCTGCACAACAAAAGAAACTATTGATAGAAAAACAGACAACCTACAGAATGGGAGAAGATGTTTACAAACTCTGCATCCAACAAATGTGTAATATACAGAACCTATAAGGAACTTATACAACTAAACAAGCAAAAGACAAATAACCCCATTAAAAACGGGCAAAGGACAGGAACAAACACTTTAAAAAGAAAACATACAAGTAGCCAACAAACATGAAACAATGCTCATCATCACTAGTCATCAGAGATATGCCAGTCAGAACTACAATGACATGCTATCTCACACCAGACAGGATGGCTATTATTAAAAAGTCAAATGATTATAAATAGTTCTACTATAAGGACACATGCACACGAATGTTCATTGCAGCACTGTTCACAATAGCAAAGACCTGGAGCCAACCCAAATGCCCATCGATGATAGACTGAACAGGGAAAATGTGGCACGTACACACCATGGAATATTATGCAGCCATCAAAAATGAAGAGTTTGTGTCCTTTGCAGGGACATGGATGAACCTGGAAACCATCATTCTCAGCAAACTGACACAAGAACAGAAAATCAAACACTGCATGTTCTCACTCATAGGTGGGTGTTGAAAAATGAGAACACATGGACACAGGGAGGGGAACATCACACAAGGGGGTCTGTTGTGGAGAAATAGGGGAGGGACAGCGGGGGATTGGGAGTTGGGGAGAGATAGCACGGGAAGAAATGCCAGATATAGGTGAAGGGGAGGAAGGCAGCAAATCACACTGCCACGTGTGTACCTATGCAACAATCTTGCGTGTTCTTCACATGTAGCCCAAAACCTAAAATGCAATAAAAAATTCAGAAAACAACAGATGCTGATGAGGCTGCAGAAGAAAGGAAATATTGGTGGGAATATATTACACATTATTGGTGGGAATATAAATTAGTCTAGTCACTGTAGGAAACAGTCTGGAGATTTCTCAAAGAACTTAAAACAGAGCTACCATTTGTTTCAGCAATTCTATTCCTCAGTATATACTCAAAGGGAAAATAAATCATTCTCCTAAAAAGACACATTCATTTGTATATTCATTGCTGTGTTCTTCACAGTAGCAAAGAGATGGAATCAACCTAGGTGCCCATCACTGTGAACGAGATAAAGAAAATGTGGTAAATATACACTTTGGAATACTATGTAGCCATAAAAAGAATGAAATCATGTCCTTTGCAGCCACGTGGTTGCAGCTGGAGGCCATAATCCTAAACATACAACAAAGAAACAGAAGACCAAATATTCTATATTCTCCCTTATTAGTGGGAGCTATACATTGAACACATTGAACATACATGGACATAAACATGGGAATAGATTTTGCAGACTACAGAAGAGGAGAGTGGTTGGGGGGTTGGGGCTGAGGGTTGAAAAACTACCTGTCAGGTACTATACTGACTGCCTGGATGACTGGTTCTGTACCCCAAACCTCAACATCATGAAATATTTCACATAACAAACCTGCACATATACCCTGTATCCAAAATAAAAGTTGAAGTTAAAAAGTCATATTACCAAAGATGATATGTAATATTTCTACACACACATAAGAATGCCTCAACAAAAGGAAGACAATAGCTAAGGATATGAAGGGATTGGAGTTCTCAGACAATGTTCATGAGTATGTGAAATGGTGAAACTGTCTTGGAAAACTTTTTACAAGCTTTGCAAGAAGTTAAAATAATCTGACCTTCAACCCAGCAATAAAATGAGAAATGCAAGCACACATCCTTAGAAGGCCTTTAAGAAAACCAATACATAAGACTTATTCTTAATAGTCATAAAATTGGAGGCAATAGATTTTATTTTCTTGGGTGAATAAATAAACATAACATGGGTATTCATATATTGATATACTACTAAGCAATAAATACTATACTGAGCAAAGAAGTCAGACACAAAAATGTACATACTCCGTGACTCCATGTATATAAATTCTAGACTGGAAAAACCAAATGATGATTAAATCAGTTACGATTGCACTTGAGGGTGCTATCATCAATGGGACAGGGCACACAGAAATTTTCTGGATGTTGGAATTCTTGTATATTTTGATTAATGTATACATTTAACAAAAATTATTAAGCAATGTACTTAAAATTGATTCATTTTATTGTATGTAATTTATACACTAACTTTAAAAAGGGAGATGGGAACAAGATGTGATGACAAAGGTGGAAATCCGGTAAAGAATATTAACTTTGTACTATGGCAAATGTGTTCCAATTTATATTGTTAAAAGTTAATTTCCTCATCCTTTCCCAAGCCTATTATTTAAGTTAATCCTTACAATTGGAAACTTATGACTTACATTGTTTAAAATTAAAATGATTTTCTTACCTCTTTAAAAAATATTGCTTTAGTTGAATTGGGTTGTCACTCTTTTTGCCTCTGTCCTCAATATACCCCTGTTTTCTACTCTTGAGTTTTAAATGCCTATTTTTAATGTACGTTGTATATATTCCAGAATGTCTGATGCTATTACGAACACTAGGTGTTTAAAAGAAGGCTAAATTTGATTTTGAAGTATTATAATGTTAAATCAAGATAGAGTGGTGTAGTTTAGACTATCGTGGAAAGAGTGGATTTACATACATTTCAGAGTGAAAAATTACTAAACGTACAATAGTTTAGATGATCAAGAAGAAATATTGCATTTTCGAATCCACAACTGAACAGATGGGGTGACAATTAAAGAAGAGCAAAAGTATTGCAAGAAGTTCGGAAGATTGTTCGGGGCATTTCATTTTGCACATGTTAAAGTTGAGATTACTATGAGGACGTGTCAAGTAGAAATTGAACATAAATTAAGGTACTATCAAATAAAGAACTTAGATTAGAAGTTATCTATGAGAAAAGCAAAATAGATGGAGAAGATTATATACAATGAGAAGGGAAGAACTCCTGGTATAAACCTTGAAAAAGCCTGACAGTTAGCGGCATGGGTAAAGGAGGATGCCTCTGGATGGGAATTAAGAACAGTGTCAGAAGAGATGAAAGGAATGAAAAAAGAGTTTATTATCATGATGCCAAAAAGAAATGGTCTCAAAACATAATTTTAAAGAGGTTCAATAAATGCATTTGTTGCTGTATACACAGTAGATGTCATTAATGAGTATATTAAGAACCTGCAAACTCAAGTCTCAGATAAATTGATAATGTTATGATTTTGTAAGTTGCTCATTTTTACTTATTGCTGAGATTGATATGATGCTTTTTCTGCTTTCTGCATCACAAGAAGCAGCCAGAAGTCGATTAATATGTGTTTTCTTTGCAGAGATGAATCACTTTTAGTAGTAGATGCTGCCATGAAGCACATTTATAACACGGCAACAGCTACAAACTAGACTGAAAGATTTGATCATGATCATTTCTCCCCTACACGCTTTCATATCCTAGTTCCCGGAAATGTTAGAGTTGGATGCCATGTATCAATGTTTCCTACATTTGTTTTTGATTTTGTCTCAGTGAATATCTTCAAAGAGAAATATCTTTAGGTTGACTGATAAGTTTTAAACTTTTCAAGAGATTACATTTCCCCAGTTTTTAAATTCATTGACTGACAGATTTGGTAAACTATTAACACTCTAATAAATGCCAGAAGTGAATTCATGCATGAAAACATTAATGAAGTATAATTTGTAGAGGAATAAATCCTAAACATGACTACATCAATGAATTGAGAAGCTAAATTATTGGGATGCATTAACCAATGGGATATCGAAGTCATTTAACAAAATAGTAGAATCAAAGGAAGGAGGTAGACAGAGGTATATGCTAAGTGTTTAATAGATGAGGTAATGACCACAACACCCGTGGCTAAAAGCAAAGAGGAAAGAAACAGTGTCATATATCCAAATGACACGGACCTTAATGGATCGGGTTTTATTTTTCATTTTTACAGTAATAATAAGTAGGGGGGGTAGTAATGGTATGGAATAATAGTATTATTCCACAATGTTTGACTGCTAATCCTTAGCACAGGAACTGTGCTAAAAACTGTACACAGATTACTTCATTCAGACTCTCAAGGTGAAGGAGTTATTAAGCATGTTTGGATTAAACCCCAGTAGACTGAAGGAGAATCTACATCTTAGTACTATATCATACTGCTTGAAAAAGCATAAGTGTGGAGCCTGAAAGTCCTGGAGAAAAGATATCATTTTAGGAATGGGGTCAGTTGTCAGTTAATAAATAGATGTAGAGAAAAAAATCCTCTGACATAATGCAGTTGATAGACACTCTAGAGATTAGAATTGAGAGAATAAAAACAGTGGGATAGACTGGGCTTGAGAACATGCCAAGACACTTGGGACAAGACACAAAGAATACCAGGAGCTCTGAATTTTGAGGGATGACTTTTGAAAACAAGGATAAATGGCATTCTGAGTTTAGTATCAGCCATTTCTTTAAGAAACATGGGCATTGGATTTAATGATCAGAGGAAGTGTCTCACTCAATTTCATTCCTGAAGAGGTACAAAGCAAAGGCTGAATTCTCTGTTCACTTTGCCTGTGATAACGGTGATCTTGGTGATTCAGTCTCTGCATTCAGGTATCCCAGGCTGGTAGTGGCATCTGTTTATAGGAGATACTAGAAAAATATTTCATACATGTCTTAAAATAGAGTAACAGTAGAGTAATGAATATAGAGACTTTAAAGCAAATAGAAACCCACATTTTAAAAACAAATACAAATATATTATTTATGATATTTTGTATTTTATATCATTTGTTGTTAAAATTTTCTGTCATTTTTCAAACAAATATCTACTGAATGCCTGCAATCAGCCCAATATTATAATTCGAGGTATACATATAATGGTGAACAAAAATAGACATAGTCACAGGTATTAGGGTATCAGGAGACTTTAAATTTGGTGAAGAGATGGGAGACAGGCATTAGTAAAATAATCTTCAAGTGAATGTAAAATTACAAACTGAGAGGCATGCTTGGCGGAGAAGAACATGAACCTACAGGAGCATGTAACAACAGGAACAACAACAAGGAAGTGGTTATTCTGGGTAAAACATCCCTAGGAGAGTTGTGTTTCTTGTGAGATCTGAAGGATAAATAATTGCTTTAGGGGGTTTTGTTTGTTTGTTGTTTGAGATGGAGTCTTAGTCTGTCCCCCAGGTTGGAGTGCAGTAGTGTGATCTCCACTCCCTGCAACCTCCGCATCTCGGGTTCAAGCAATTCTCCTGCTTCAGACTAGGATTACACACGCTCCACCACATTGGCTAAAGTTTGTCTTTTAGTAGAGATGGGGTTTCACCATATTGGCCAGGCTGGTCTTGAACTCCTGAGCTCAAGTGATCTGCCCGCCCTTGGCCTTCCAAAGTGCTGGAATTACAGGTGTAATTCCGGGTCTGGCTCAATAATTGCTAATTATGTATAGTGGCTGGAGAGAAGTCATGAAACAGTGTGCCAAGCAAAGGGCACAGAGTGTGCATAGGTCCTGTAACTGGAAGGCACATGATATCTTAGGCACTTGGAAAAGGCGATACTAGCTAGAGAATGAACAGGGTGTGGTTGAGATGAGAATGGGGAGATAGAAAGAGGTAGGCTGCAGAGACTGATAAGCCATCTTGAGGATTTTGGTCTTTTTCTTCAAGAGCAACTGGAAACAAGTTTAATGTTTTAGAAAGAACTGATCTTATTATATTTGCATTTTGAAAAGAAAGCTGACTGCAGTATAAATTGAAGGATGCCAAAGTTGGAGGCCAGGAAACTAATTAGGATATTTCCTAGCCTGGGCCAAAGATGATAGTAACTTTGACCTCTGGGTTGGCAGAAATGATAGAGATAATTGGATAATCTGAGGTATGTTAATAAGAACTGGCATTCTGAATTCCATGAAATCTCCTGCAAATAGTGTCTTTAGCACTTCAGTACTTTGAAATATTAATAATTTGAACTTTTCTTATTAGTGCATTTTTTTCTTGTTTATTTAGATAATTTCTTGCTCCACAATACCACAGTTAAATTGTATTGATATTTCATAGAATCAAAGTAAAACAACATTATTTTGCTCACGGTAATATCAGTTATATATTGTTTTGTAAATATTTCTTGGTGATTAATTTTTCTTGTCCAATTTTTGTACACATTCAGATTTTCCTGATATTCTTCCTATTACACCTTCTGTTGGGGTATGATCAACGCAATAAATACTTCATTTTAGAAACTAAATATTTTATATAATAAAATGTAGTGAACTTAGTTGATGAAATATTTCTATACCACTGAAATTGTTCTTCTTAAAATAATAAATGTTTTGATGAAAACTGTTGTCACTCCTTTTCTTGTCATGACTTTCTTTTTTATTTTACTGCAACATTTACCACTTCATAGCCCATGCAATTTGCTTTTGTAGGATGGAGATGGAGTGTACATTGCTCTGTCTACATTTGGATGGCTACTGCCCCATTTAGCTAGCTGCAGACAATTGGCTTATTTAGAAAATAATTTCACCATCCACGCAGACATATGTACTAAAAGAACAAAAAAGTCCTTTGAAGATATTTCTTTCTAGAAAATCTGGGGGAAAATGATCTTGATAATTTTCTTACAGTAAAAGATATTTACTGATAAATTAGTTTCATGCATGTCAGATAGCCTAGTGTGCATGAAAGAGCAAAGGATGTGGAGTAATAGTATTCGTGTTAAAGTCCTGGCTCAAAACTTTGTATTGTTTGAAGGCAAGCAAATCACTTAACATTTTGCCTCAGTTTCCTCATTGGTAGATAAGCATAAGAACATGCTTCTTCCTCACAGGATTGTTGAATAGAGTAAAGAAGGTAGACTTGTAAAGCAATCCTTAAAAGTGTGATTTCTGTCCTATCATGCATTTTGGAGCATCAGGGATTCATGATATCTTATGTAAAATTCTAACTTTTTGCACATTTTCCTGTACAGAGAGTTAACTAAATTCTTAAATGAGTCCCTAATCACCTCCATGGAATATTAACAACTGCTTTATCCAGTGTTAGAGGTTGCCAACATTCACTGTTACTTTTACTATTAAGAGGTAGCTGGTGCAACAGAAGGGGCACAAAATTTAGATCCATGCACATCAGGAGATCGGCCTGGGCAGATCACATGTTACTTATTTATTTATTTACTTTTTTTTTTTTGAGATGGAGTTTCACTCTTCTTACCCAGGCTGGAGTGCAATGGCACGATCTCGGCTCACTGCAACCTCCACCTCCTGGGTTCAAGCGAGTCTCCTACCTCAGCCTCCCAAGTAGCTGAAACTACAGGTGCAAATGCCACCATGCCAGGCTAATTTTTGTATTTTTAGTAGAGACAGGGTTTTATCATGTTGGCCAGAATGGTCTCCATCTCTGGACCTCATGAGCCACCTGCCTCAGCCTCCCAAAGTGCTGGGATTACAGGTGTGAGCCACTGGCTAGATCACATGTTTACTCAGCAGCAATGGCCTTGCCACTCTAGGTCCAATTCCTTAATTCTTAAAATGATATTTATAATTATATTAATAACTAAGAGGATTACAAATTAGGAAGTTAATTCTTATTAATTCCTTGATTTCTCCCCTAGTATGTGTTTTGATAAGCTTGTAATAGTAACAATTTAGAAAATGTGAAATTTTTCTACGTTTTTCCGAATCAAAAACACTATTTTGTATTATTTAGTAACTAACAAAACAAATTCAAATTATGGGACTTTTGATAGAATTATTTTTAAACTTGAATTGTTACTAGATTTTAATATCAATCACTTAATTATTTATAAATTTACTTAAGTAAAAGATTCTTTCTTTCTTTTTTCTTTCCTTCTTTCTTTCTTTGACAGAGTCTCACTCTGTTGCCAGGCTGAAGTGCAATGGCATGATCAATGCCCAGCTAATTTTTGTATTTTTAGTGGAGACAGGGTTTCACCATGTTGGCCAGGAGGGTCTCCATCCCTGATCTCATGATCCACCTACCTCACCCTCCCATAGTAAAAGATTTCTTATACTTATTACTAGATTCCACTGATGGCTAAACTGACTCACAATTCAAGATTCTCAAATGAAAAAACCTTATCACTTTAATTTATAATGATATAAGAAATAATATAGTAATTTATTTAGAATAAGGATTTAAATTATTAAAAGACTTTTTAACCAATTTTTACTGTTTAAGGATTAGCTTAGTAAAAGTTCCTTAGGCATATTTTGTGTCCTTTTCTAAATTTTGAGAACTCTCTCTAAAGTAAGTATATCTGTGTGAAATACCAATAAATCTGTTCTCTTTATTATAAAACAGAGTTAAAGGGTTTTTGTTTTTTCCTAATGTCTAATAAATGTAGGTCTGTTTTTACATATAATCCTTTGATGGAATGACAACATATTCTGTATTCTTTTGTTGGGAAATTTGTCCTTTTAAGTTAATTTATAAATTTAAGGTGATCCTTTGACTGTCATGTTATTTAGTATGCAATTTTCTATCTTGAATAAGAAATATCCTTAAAAAAAATTCCACCTCCTTGCTGAACAGGGCATCTTTGAAAAATGGCAGGAACATGTCAGGAACTTGTATGCAAAGCCGCACCTTCCCAGGACAGAGCACCTGGGAAAAGAGGAGGTTATGAGTTCCCCTGCAGCAGACTTAAACGTACCTGCCCAGCAGCTCTAAATGGAACAAAGAAGATAACAGCACAGCACCTGAGCTCTTATAAGGGACAGACTGTCTCCTGAAACAGCTCCCCAACTCCCGTATGTCCCAAGAGACACCTCCTAAAGGAAAGCTCAGGCTGACATCTGGTGGGAACCCTTCTGGAATGAAGATAACAGAAGAAGAAACTGGCAGCAACTCCTACTGTTCTGCAGCCCCTGTGGGTGATCCCCAGGCAAGCAGGATCTGGAGTGGACCTCCAGCAGTCCTGCAGCAAGGGGCCTGACTGTTAGAAGGAAAACCAAACAAAACAGAAAGAAATAGCTTCAACATCAACAAAAAGGATGTCCACTCAGAGATCCCATCTGAAAGTCACCAACTACAAAGACCACAGGTAATTAACCCACAAAGATGGGAAGAAACTAGTGCAAAAAGCATGAAAACCAGTGCAAAAACCAGAACTCCTCTCCTCCTTCAAGGGATCACAACTTCTCACCAGCAAGAGCACAAGGCTGGATGGAGAATTAGTCTGATGAATTGACAGAAACAGGCTTCAAAAAGTGGGTAATAACAAACTTCTCTGAGCTAAAAGCACATGTGCTAACCCAATTCAAAGAAACTAGGAACCGTGAAAAAAGGTTGGACGAAATGCTAACAAGAATAAACAGCTTAGAGAAGAATATAAATGACTTGATGCAGCTGAAAAACACAAGACAAGAACTTTGTGAAGCATACACAAGTTTCAATAGCCAGATTGACCAAGCAGAAGAAAGGATATTAGAGATTGATGATCAATTCAATGAAGTAAAATGAGAAGGCAAGATTAGAGAAAAAAGAGTGAAAAGAAATGAACAAACCCTCCATGAAATATGGGATTATGTGAATAGACCTAATTTATGTTTGACAGGTGTACCTGAATGTGACAGAGAGAATGAATTCAAGCTGGAAAACACTCTTCATGATATTATCCAGTAAAACATCCCCAACCTAGCAAGGCTGGCCAATATTCAAGTCCAGGAAATATAGAGAACATCACAAAGATATTCCTCAAGAAGAGTAACCCCAATGCACATAATCATCAGATTCATCAGGGTTAAAATGAAGGAAAACATGCTAAGGGCAGCCAGAGAGAAAGGTCAGGTTACCCACAAAGGGAAGCCCGTTAGACTCACACCAGATCTCTCTGCAGAAACCCTACAAGCCAGAAGAAAGTGGGGGCCAATATTCAACATCCTTAAAGAAAAGAACTCTTGACCTAGAATTTCATATCCAGTCACACTAAGCTTCCTAAGTGAAGGAGAAATAAAATCCTCTAAGGATGAGCAATTGCTGAGAGATTTCTTCACCACCAGCCCTGCCTTACAAGAGCTCCTGAAAGAAGCACTAAACATGGAAAGGAACAATCAGTACCAGCCACTCCAAAAACGTACCAAATGGTAAAGACCATTGACGCAATGAAGAAATTGCATCAACTAACGGGAAAATAACCAGCATCAAAATGGCATGATCAAATTCATGCATAACAATATTAACCTTAAATGTAAATGGACCAAATGCCACATTCAAAAGACACAGACTGGCAAACTGGAAAAACAGTCAAGACCCACTGATGTGCTGTATTCAAAAAATTCATCTCATGGGCAAGGACACACATAGGCTCAAAATAAAGGGATGGAGCAAATGAAGAACAAAAAAAAAAAAAAAGCAATTTTTGCAACCCTAGTCTCTGATAAAATAGACTTTAAACAAACAAAGATCAAAAGAGCCAAAAAGGGCATTACATAATGGTAAAAGGATCAATGCAACAAGAAGGACTAACAATCCTAAATATATATGCACACAATACAGGAGCACCCAGATACATAAAGCAACTTCCTAACAACCTACAGAGAGACCTGGACTCCCACACAATAATAATGGGAGACTTTAAGACTGTTCTGTCAATATTAGACAGATCAATTAGACATAAAATTCACAAGCATATCCAGGAGTAGAACTCAGATATGAACCAAGCAGACCTAACAGACATCTACGGAAATCTCAACCCCAATCCACAGAATATACATTCTTCTCAGCATCACATCACACCAACTCTAAAATTGACCACATAATTGGAAGTAAATCACTCTTCAGCAAATGCAAAAGAATGGAAATCATAACAAGCAGTCTCTCAGACCACAGAGCAATCAAATTAGGACTCAGGATTAAGAAATTAACTCGAACTGCACAACTTCAAGGAAACTGAATAACTGGCTCTTGAATGTCAACTGGATAAACAATGAAATAAAGGCATAAATAAAGACGTTCTCTGAAACCAATGAAAACGAAGACACAATGTACCAGAATCTCTGGGACACATTTAAAGCAGTGTCTAGAGGGAAATTTGTAGCAATAAATGCCCACATGAGAAGCAAGGAGAGATCTAAAATTGACACCCTATCATCAAAATTGAAAGAGCTAGAGGAGTGAGATTAAAAAAAAACTCAAAAGCTAGCAGACGAGAAATAACTAAGATCAGAGCAGAAATGAAGGAGACAGTGATACAAAAAACCCTTCAAAAAGTCAATAAATCCAAGAGCTGGTTTTTCGAAAAGATCAACAAAATAGACCACTAGCCAGAATAATAAAAAATAAAAGAGAGAAGAATCAGATGCAATAAAAAACGATAAAGGGGCTATCACCACCGATTCCACAGAAATACAAACTACCATTATAGATCACTACAAACAACTCTATGCACATAAACCAGTAAACCTGGAAGAAATGGATAAATTCCTGGACACTTACATTCTCCCAAACCTAAACCAGGAAGAAGTTGAAACCCTGTAGAGACCAATAACAAGGGCTGAACTTGACGCAGCAATTAATAGCCTACCAACCCAAAAAGCCCAGGTCTAGATGTGTTCACAGCCGAATTCTAGCACACATACAAAGAGGAGCTGGTACCACTCTTCCTAAACTATTCCAAACAATCCAAAAAGAGAGAATCCTTCCCAAATCATGTTATGAGACCAACATCATCCTAATACCAAAACCTGGCAGAGACTCAACAACAAAAGAAAACTTCAGGCCAATATCTATGATTAACATAGATGCAAAAATCTTCAGTAAAACAATGGTATTCAATTGCAACAGCACATGAAAAACCTTATCCATCATTCTCAAGCAGGCTTCATCCTGGGGATGAAAAGCTGGTTCAACACACACAATTCTATAGACGTAATCCACCACATAAACAGAATCAAAGAAGAAAACCACGATTATCTCAATAGATCCAGAGAAGGTCTCCGACAAATTCAACAGCCCTTTATGCTAAAACTCTGAATAAACTAGGTTGAGATGGAATGCATCTCAAAATAATAAAACCTATTTATGACAAACCCACATAGAATATCGTACTGAATGGGCAAAAACTGCAAGCATTCCCTTTGTAATCTGACACCAGACAAGGATGCCCTCTCTCACCACTCTTATTCAATATAGTATTGGAAGTTCTAGTCAGAGCAATCAGACAAGAAAAGGAAATAAAAGACATTCAATTAGGAAAGGAGGAAATCAAACAGTTTCTATTTGCAGACAACATGATTGTATATTTAAAAGACTCCATCGTCTCAGCCCCAAATCTCCTTAAAATGATAAGCAACTTCAACAAAGTCGCAGGATACAAAATCAATGAGCAGAAATCACAAGCATTCCTATATACTAATAACAGACAAACAGAGAGAGCCAAATGAGAGCTAACTCTCATTCACAATTGCTACAAAGAATAAAATACCTTGGAAAACAACTAACAAAGGATGTAAAGGACATCTTCAAGGAGAACTACAAACCACTGCTCAAGGAAATAAAAGAAGACACGAACAGATGGAAAAATATTCTATGCTCATGGTTCAATATTGTGAAAATGGCCATGCTGCCCAAAGTAATTTATAGATTCAATGCTATTCCCATCAAACTAACAATGACCTTCTTCACAGAACTGAAAAAAAAAATACCTTAAACTTCATAGAGAACCACAAGAGGGCCCACATAGCCTAAGCAAAAAGAACAAAGCTGGAGGCATCACACTACCTGACTTCAAACTATAATACAAGTCTACAGTAATCAAAACAGCATGGTACTGGTACCAAAACAGAGATACAGACCAATGCAACAGAACAGAGGGCTCGGAGGCAATGCCACACATCTACAACCAACTGATCTTTGACAAACATGACAAAAGCAAGCAATGGGAAAAGGATTCCCTGTTTAATAAATGATGTTGGAAAAAGTGGCTAGCCATGTACAGAAAGCAGAAACGGGACCCCTTCCTGACACTTTACACTAAAATTAACTCCAGATGGATTAAAGACTTAAAATTAAGACCTAACACCTTAAAAACGCTAGAAGAAAGCCTTGGCAAAACCATTCAGGACATAGGCATAGGAAAGGAGTTCATGACTAAAACACCAAAAGCATTGGCAACAAAAGCCAGAATAGACAAATGGGATCTAATTAAACTCCAGCACTTCTGTACAGCAAAAGAAACAATCATTAGAGTGAACTGGCAACCAACAGCATGGGAAAAAATTTTTTCAATCTACCCATCCAACAAAAAGCTAATATCCAGAATCTACAAAGAACTAAAACAGATTTACAAGAAAAAAACAAACAAACTCATTCAAAATTGGGCAAGGGATATGAACGGACACTTTTCAAAAGAAGATGTATATGAGGCCAACAAACATATGAGAAAATGCCCATCATCACTGGTCATTAGATAAATGCAAATCAAAACCACATTTAGATACCATCTCATGCCAGTTAGAATGGCAATCATTGAAAAATCTGGAGATAATAGATGCTGGAGAGGATGTGGAGAAAAAGGAACACTTTTACACTGTTGATGGGAGTGTAAATTAGTTCAACCATTGTGGAAGACAGTGTGGCAATTCCTCATGGACCTAGAAATAGAAATTCCATTTGACCCAGCAATCCCATTACTGGGTATATACCCAAAGGATTATAAATTGTTCTATTATAAAGACACATGCACACGTATGTTCATTGTGGCACTGTTTACAATAGTAATGACATGGAACCAACACAAATTCCCATCGATGATAAACTGTACAAGGAAAATGTGGCACATATAAACCATGGGCTACTATGCAGCCATAAAAAATGAGTTAGTGTCCCTTATTGGGACATGGATGAATCTGGAAACCATCATTCTCAGCAAACTGACACAAGAACAGAAAATCAAACACCGCATGTTCTCACTCATAGGTGGATGTTGAACAATGAGAACACATGGACACAGGGAGGGGAGCACCACATACTGGGGTCTTGGGATTAGGGGAGGTACAGTGGGGGATAAGGAGGTTGGTGAGTGATAACATGGAGAGAAATGCCAGATATAGGTGAAAGGGGGATGGAGGCAGCAAACCACATTGCCATGTATGTTTCTATGCAACAATCCTGCATGACCTGCACATGTATACCAGAACCTAAAGTACAATAAAAAAACATTAAAAACAACATTCACAGTGTTCAAACAATACATTAGATTTACGGGATTTAATGTCTGCTAGCAGCAGTGGGGGAAATTGACCAACATGTTTCTTCATCAATTCTTCCTAATGTTAGTAGGTTCTTTTAGAGTTGGAACAAAATTTAAAAGCTATGCTCCAACTTTTTTACTATGTATGAAGGGTAATAATGGATCTATTGCTTAGTACTCAGAGTAGTAGCTCCAACCCCTGTCCATCACACAGCTAACACTGATATATTGTTTAGTATACTAGTGCTTGTACTTAGTCCATCATTTCATTCTATTTAACTTTTACAACCCCTCTCTGAGGTAGTTTTATCTCCCTTTTAAAGTTGAAGAAGAACAAGTTTCTAAAGGCTTGTTAAAGGACATTATATAAGACCACATAAATAGTAAGGGGTAGAATCTGAATTCAAGTCTAGGCCTTTTATATTTTAAACTTGTGGTATTAACTACTGTGCTATAGACTATGATCACCATTTTCTTATTCTAAGTCCATTTTAAACAGTGTCTACTGGACTTCTATTATAAACAAACTATACTGCATTTTTATGTATTTTATTCTACTTTGCAGGCATGTATTTTAGCTGCAAGCCAAGTAAGTGATTGATGACAATAGCCATGGGTAATTAAAGGGCTTTTTAGTGTATCTTATTTTCCTGTGCCTTGGTATTCAAGAATATGTGGCAAAGCTAACCCCTACATTTTCTTTCAAGTAGATCAAAGGACCAAATGGGAACCAGCTTGAGTTCAATAGTTTTTATATGTACCATTTTTTATGCCTTATATACAAAATCTTTTCTGTTATTCATGAGGAGTCTCCCATATGAATAAAATAATGTCAATTTCCTTTTTGATTGAACATTTAGCAGCCTATTTAGCTTGTTCAAATCCTGTTGGATTTGTTTTTATCAATCATTTGATGTTTTATTCTTTCAGTACTGTATGAATATATGTCACTCATATTTAATTTTATCCCCTCAAAAATAGCTTCTTACATTTACACATTTTACCATTTGTATTGAATAAATTACATTATGAAATGTATTTGTGTTGAATGTATTAAATTATAAATTAGGAGCTCTTTGTAATGGAGGTCATCTTTAAATTCTAACATTTAATGTGAATGACTGCATGTTTCTTAAATTAAAAGCACATTGATGGATGAATCCCACGAGCTTCTATCCAAGTGCCTTCTACAACACACTCCTTTTGTCATCTTAGCATAGAAGGACATTGTTTCAGCAATATCTAATACTCCCTTTCTCTCTCCTCCTCTTCTCTCTCCCTCTCTCTTTTTCTCTATATATTAATCCTTTACGATTTTATCAGCATACAAATATCCTATTAAATGTCATATAAAAACAAACAATTTTATATTGGCCTCACATCCTCTTTCATCTTTTTACTGTAAAATTCCTTGTATGTATTATCAGTACTTGATATTTCCAATTTTCCTTATAATTCTCCCTTGAAACACATCCCAACTAGGTTTTAACCACTACCACTCCTCTAATGAAGCACTTTTATCAATGTCTACAATGATTTCTACATGGGTAAATCCATTGATTGAGTTCCAATTCTCACCCTAATTCAACATCATTGGTATTTGAAATGGATGAACTCTCCTTATTGGAACATAATTTTCACTGTATTTTTGTTTCAGTCCTCCCCATACATCACTCTTCCTCCTCTGTCAATTGCTTGTCATCACCCAGAGCTGTGCACGTTGAAAACTCCCAGGCTTGGGACTCTGGTTATCTTTTTTCTCCTCCTACAATTATGCACTTGGTACTGTCATTCAAAATAGCAGCCCTATCTGCCAATGCCATGACTATGGCTTCAAAATCTCTATCTGATTATCGTGAGTTCCACAAATGTGTTTATCCAACTTAGGACAAAGTTGACGTAACCCAAACTGAACTTGATCTTTTAGCTGCTCAGGCCACACTTGAAGTTTTCCTTTATACCACTTTTGCTCTAATATTTTACATCCAAATCCAATAGCAAATTCTGTCTATTCTATCACCATATGCAAAATCCAACTTTTTATTTATTACCTTCACGGGTAACACCCTTGTCCACACTATCTTTGCCTTTCACTTAGATGACTTCCACAGGTTTCTACCTTATTATTTTGCTTCTTATAATATATTCTCAACCCATTCCTAAAAGAATTATTATTATTATTTATTACTATTTTCAGACAGAGTCTCGCTCTGTTGCCAGGCGCCAGGCTGGAGTGCAATGGCGCGATCTCAGCTCACTGCAACCTCCGCCTCCCAGGTTTAAGCAATTCTCCTGCCTCAGCCTCCTGGGTAGCTGGGACTACAGGGGCACGCCACCACGTCCAGCTTACTTTTTTGTATTTTTAGTAGAGAAGGGGTTTCACCATGTTGGCCAGGATGGTCTCGATCTTTTGACCTCGTGATCCACCTGCCTCGCCTCCCAAAGTGCTGGGATTACAGGCTTGAGCCACTGCGCCCAGCTGAGAATTATTTTATACATAAATCAGATAACATTGCTCTTCTCGTTGGAAACCCTTCAAAGTTGACCATGTCACCCAAAAAGTAAAAGCTCGCTACAGCCCAGGAAACACTATGAGTTCCGGTCACGCTACCTCTTTGGTGTTTGCTACTGCTTCTTCCCTTACCCAATCTTCTCTCAGCCATAGTGGGAACTGGCTAAGTTTTTGGCATGTTCAGCAAGCTCCCACTCTAGGTTTTTGTATCTGATATTCACTCTGTTTTGAGTGCTTTCATAATGTTTTTGCACAAATATATCTTTCTTAGTTAAGCCATGCCAAACCATCCTCTGCAAAATATAAAAAGACACATTTCCTAAAAGTCCCTTTTATTCTTTCTCTCTTTTTTTGTGTTTCTTTTGTGTATGTGCCAAAGGTAGATGCTTGTTTTGTTGGCTGCCTTATCACTAGGAACTGGATCATAGTGGGAAATCTGTAAATATTTGCTGCCTAAGCGAAAGAATGAATGAATGAATACAGTGACTCCCATGTATAATGCTCTTCTGCTCTGTGCTGTCAAGGAGTAGGCCTTCGGTGAAGTTTGTAATCACCTTAGATATATATAGACCGTTTGGGCTGGTCCGTAGGTTGTTCCCTATTAAACCGAATCTGATGCTATATCTTCTTTTTGGCCACATCTTATGTAATTCTGTTTCCATTCTTGGACTCATTTTTTCCATCACTTCTCTGATATCACACCCTATAGCACCCCACAAATACTATGACATGGAATCATCTGTAAAGGCCTTAATTGGTATCTACTAATAAGATTTCACTGCTTCCTTATTAACAGCTACTGATTTCATACACAGCTACAGGAGTAAGTCTGAACTGGTCAAAGAGTATCATAGTAAGATTATTTATATGGCCACTGTGATTGCTCCATTTGATGCAGGGCTAAGTCGTTAAGATCATGGCATTTAGAAGGCAGTGATGATCATTTCAGAATGAACTTCAGGATATTGTCTAAAAATTTAGGCATATAGACAGTATTTTTCTAAATAATGTGGTTGATGTTGATGAAGTCTGCTACTACTACTGTCTTTTAGTACACACCTGGGGAATAAAACTAAATGACGAAATTAGCAAACAGAAAAAACCGGACAGCTGAAGAAATGAGCCAATGCCCTTATTAAACTGAACTTGAATTTTCAGTTCCTTAACAAAATGAGTCTCCATGAATACTTAAGCTAAAATTAGGTTTTGTTCTGTTTTGTTATTATTATATTATTTTCTGCCAGAAGATCATATTAAAATATATTCTCATGAATTTCAGACTATTCAAGGGCATGTAACTATCATAACTGGCAATTCAGAAGCCAACTGCTATTCCTGGCCAAGCATGTCCAGGAAAAAACAACGACTCAGAGATTTGGTTATGCAAGCTGCTACTCATGTTAAGGCTATTTGGAAGGAAGGAAGGGAAGTAGAAGGGAGGAGAGGGGAGGAAAGGCAAGAGGAGGAGAGAGAAGGAGAAGGGAGGGAAGAAAATGGAGACTTTCCAAGGGGTCATAATAAATATACAGAAATTAAAATTTTGTATTTATGCCCTTCAAAATGAAAAGGAATCTAGCTATTATATGACAGCCTTTTTAGAAATTTTCCAGGGAAGAAAAGATAAGAAACTTAATTTACAACCAATTTGATGGGCTTTTCCCAAAAATAATTATAGGCATTGTATACAGATACAGATGCTCCTCGATTCATGATGAGTTTACATTTTGATAACCTCATCATCAGTTAAAAGAACTATAAGTTAATAATGGATGTAATACACCTAACCTACCTCACATCATGGTAGGGTTTCTCCTGAATGCATGTGGCTTTCACACGATGGTAAACTAAAAAAATTGTAAGTGGAATCATTATGGGGGCTGTTTGTACTAGTAGCGATATTTAATTGTTTTTCCTCAGTCAACAAAATGATGTTTAAAATTCTTAACATATTGGAGATATGCTAAACTCATTTAGAGACTGATACAGTGTTTCTTCAAAGCCAGACATTATAGAGCTGTGTGAGAGAGACAGATTTTTAGATACTCCTGAATTGAAATGTCTAATTCATTATGTATTGTTTTCTTTAATTGTGATAAAGTACATATAATATAAAATATACCATGTAATTGTTTTAAGTGTACAATTCAGTATCATTAAATGTACGTACATTGTTGTACAAAGATCACCATCATCCATCTCCAGGACTCTTTTCTTCTTGCAAAACTGAAATTCTGTATCCATGCAATATCTCTCCATTCCCACCTCCTCAGAGTCTCTAGCTGCAGAACCTATTTTTAATCACATTGACCTATGAACAAGGGATATAAATATATATGTGTATATTTATACATATATAAATATATGTGTGTGCATATATATTTTTACATCGCTTGAAAATATATATATGTGTATATATATATAAATATGTGATACATATATATATATAAAAATATGTGATACATATATATATATATATATATATATAGAGAGAGAGAGAGAGAGAGAGAGGAAGAGAGACAGAGAGAGAGAAACAGAGAGAGAGCCAACAGTGAAATAATTAAGTAGATATTGTGATATTGTTGGGTGTGGTGGCTCATGCCTGTAATCCCAGCACTTTGAGAGGCTGAGGTGGGAGGATCACTTGGGCCCTGGAATTTGAGACCAACCTGGCTAACATATCAAACACCTGTCTCTGCTAAAAATACAAAAGTAGCCAGGTTTGTTGGTGTGTTCCTGTAATCTGAGCTCTTTAGGAGGCCAAGGCATGAGAATTGCTTGAACCTGGGAGGCACGGGTTGCAGAGCTGAGATCCTGCCACTTGAATAAACATTATTTTATCCTGTTTATTTAAAAACATAAACAGATACACGAGGGGCAGAGAACACAACAGGATGAAGAAGTTGTTTACTATGATACTAACACAGGTCGGGTAGCAGAGTTCAAGGTGATTTTTACTTGCCTTTTTTGTAAGCTTTTCTCGAGACTTTTTCTAAATTCAGAATAAGCAAGTGTTATTTTTATAAATGGAATGAAATAATCTCGTTGATGGTAGCGTCATGCTGGCTGTCTCAGGGAGGTACAGGCGATGACGGCAGGAGTGGCCGCGGGAGCAGCAGGGGGCGCTGGTGGGATGGTGGGACGCCTGTTTCTCAGGACAGCCAACTGCGCCACGCCCACCTTAGTAACAGCAGGGCAAGAGCTGCTTCCAGGCCTGTAGCCTCCACCGCAGCCTCAACCTCCCTCCCCACCATGTCTTGGACCCCATAAGCACCAGGCCGAAGGCGCAGCCAGGACTCGTAGGGTGGATGGGAGAGCTGCGTCACCTGCATCTTGCCCACAGTTGCTGAGGGGAAAAATGCAGAGAGGAGGCCGGAAGTCCCCAGAGCCTGCTGCCCTGGGAGCTGCTCCAATGAGGCTGGGCCGAGTTCCAACGGGAGAGAGAGCAGCATGTCTGGGTACCGAGGAGCAGGTGAGAGGGGCCCTGAGGTGGAGCTGGGCCCAGGTCGTGCCATGTTCCGGAGCTGGTGGGAGGCAGGGACAAGCGGAAGCCCCACAGCTTTTGATTGTGTGAGGCAGGAGCTTCCCAGGCGCAACTGCAGCCACCAAAGCCCTGCTGCGGATCCTGGCATCTCTGCACTCTTGGGGCCTGGGAAGGCACCTCCCTCACCCGCGCAGGCTCAGAAGGGCCTGCTCCACTCTCTGGCTTCTCCCTGCTGTCAGCGTGCACTCTGATCACGGAGCAAAATTGAGGCTGAGTCCGGCCACTTTTGCAGCCCCTCTGGGTGTGCGTAGACTCAGGGCAGTGCTTACATGCAGGCCTCTGCTGCCTCAGTCCCCTCCAGACTTCGGGTGCTGACAAGCATAGGAGGGAGGCTGAGGAGTGACTGAGGATATCCCTGCTCTGGCCTGCATGGCCTGTTGGCATGAATAACCTGGGTGCCATGAAAAGGACAGGAGGCAGATAGGCTCCATGGCGGAAGGGGTTGGGTACTTGGTGAAGCCCCATCTTCAAGTTGGGGAAGGCTTGAAGCCTGAGGGTCACCTGTGGGTCCTGTGGACCAGAGGAGGAACTTGTGGTGCTTTTCCCTGGGCCTGCCCATGGCTGCCTGCCCGTGGCTGCCCATGAACCAATCAGCATGTAGTTTCTCTGCTCTGAGGCCCATAAAAAGCCCAGATTCAGCCAGCCATGAGGAGAGGATGGAGAGACGATGGGATGACCAGCTTCAGAGAGGAGCTACCCTCTCTGCTGAGAGCTGAAGAGACCGGTTGACCTGCCTACCTTTTTTGCAAAGAGCTGAACACTCATCAGGACATC
The DNA here is from genome assembly GCF_049354715.1 of Callithrix jacchus. Classification (NCBI taxonomy): domain Eukaryota; kingdom Metazoa; phylum Chordata; class Mammalia; order Primates; family Cebidae; genus Callithrix; species Callithrix jacchus. The sequence continues at coordinate 33,643,340 of NC_133504.1, forward strand.
CTGGTTATGGAGAGGAGCTACCCACTGTGAGTCGCCTCTGAGCATTTCTGTCGCTCAGTAAAGCTCCTCTTCGTCTTGCTCACCCTCCAGTTGTCTGCATACCTCATTCTTCCTGGACACAAGACCAGAACTTGGGACCCACCAAAGCTGTGGCTAAAAGAGCTGTAACACAAACAGGGCTGAAGCATGCCCTTTGCTTGCCATATTGTGAGTGACAAGAAGGGGAGAAGAGGAAAGGAGAGAAGAGCTGCAGCCCTTTGGGGAGCCCAGACCTAGGACCTCTTCAAGTCATGGCTGTGACACCCTCTGTAGGGCTCTGAGGTTCTTGGTATCTCCAAGTTTTTGGGCGCCACTGCATTTCCCAGTGTCAGCAATGGAAGCTTCTTATGATATGCCTGATCCAGCCACAGCCTTTCAGGGAGCTGGCACCCAGTGTGTCACCTCCAGCCATGGCCTGAAGTTGTCCACCCCACTGCAGCCAGTGTGTCTGGGCTGCATGTAGTGGCTGGACCCTATACATGTTCACACACCCCTCGCCACTCTGCATCTGGCTCACCCTTGGCAGGTGTGGGATCTGGGCCACTAGTGGGAGCCAGTGCAGTCTGCCAGGCTTAGTGGGTGGAATGAGCCCAATGGGCCAGAGCAAAGTTCAGGCAAAGGTGCCACCGGCCACAGAGGTTGACACCTTAAGGATCCAGTAACATTGCCATGCATTCTCCATTGTTTTGGATATTGGGTGAGTATTAAATTTAAAAATGGTTTGAAATGAATACTTGCTTCCAACAGCATGGAAAGTTAAACGTTGTTGGGGAGTGAAAGCTACATCCAAATAAAATAGGAATTGACTTGGGCTCAGTTGTGTGATAGATGATTATAATTTTAATCAGAATTCAAAGGAGAGAAAGATCAGTGTAGAACAGAATATTGGAACAAGGGTTCATACAGAGAGCAAGGTTATATCTTAGGATCTTTGATCTTGTGGTTCAATACGAAAATATACAAATTAAAAGGGTAAGTATTAGAGTGATCTCAGAGAGACAATATTAGCATTTGCAAAATATCAAATTTTATTGAAGTCCAGTATGAAGTATATGATAAATTCTCACTGATATAATGAATGTAAAGATTTTCCAATGCATAAGTTACATGAGTGAATATCTAGAAAGGAACTTGAATAATTTACATGTCTGAAGAGGTTAACAGAAATAAAAAAGTATCATTCTATTCCTGTGCTTGTTACATGTTGGTATTTGAAGAGAAAATGCCAAATATTTAATTATTGTCCTTTTATTACACTGAACACCATTAAGTTTTCCAGGTGTCAATTTTGTATGTATGATCTCAATATTGGGGTACTAAATTCCCCTGAAACACCCATCATTACTGTTTATTCTCTTAGCTACTTGTTTTTCTTCTCGTCATCTCTGTGTCGTAAAGAAGATAAAGTGAAAGAGATTTATGTCTGACTGAATTTTAGCATCTGTTCTCTCCTCCCATTATGTTGCTGTTCTATATATGTAGTACTGTGCCTGAAAAATGGCCCCTGTCAGCAAGAAAAATTGCATAGCAATATGACCTAATATATTTCTCTTGTTCTTGAGGCAAGGATCTGTCTACTAACCTGCCTCGTACATGAACATGTTTATTGTAATACAATTAACACTTTAAGAAACTACCATTAATTAGCAGAATTATTCAGTATGGCCCCAATTATTGAGGATCTACTGTTCTTTTCTACAGGTTCTAAGGTACACTTTATCTTAACTGACAACAAATGAATTCTTAAGAAGAAAAGTTTACGTTAAACTCTGGGCAAGGTTGTTAGTGCCTTAACTGGTAAAACCAAGTCATAATGCAAATGTATATGCACCTCACCCTTTACAAATACCCTATGTACACAAAATAAACATTTCCAAACTTTTCTCCTTTGAACAGGAATGGTGAGTTTAATACGAAAACCTGAAGTTTTTTCCTATTGATGGAAAAGGAGAGTTGTTTGGATAGCAAATGATCTCACTAAATTATTGAAGGTGGGGACCTGCACAGAATATGAAATCTGCGTATTCTTGAAGGCTGTCACTCATGATTCCCCAGAGAGCCACGGTGGTTGTGGAGTTGAGATCAGTTGTCTTCCTGAGTTTTGACAGTTTGTGGTGTGCACAGAGGCTGTGGTGACATATTCTGCAGATTGCTATATGGTTTCACCCAGCCTCTTTGCCTCTGTTGCTGCACCCACAGCCAGGGGCGAGGGTCGTGTGGAGTACCTGTGGCTATGAGTTTAATCTCACTAATGAGTATGTGTTTATCTTTTCTTAAACTTGCTACTGTACTAGGTAAATAAGCACAATTTGAACAGAAAGTGTGCAAATTTTGGAGAAAAGTGACACCAACAAAGATAACTTGAGGAGAGAGGTAGGCAGATAATTAGCTTTCCCCTTCTAGATAAGTGCTGTGTAAGACAGCACAAAATGAGACCAGAGCATAGTTTCCAGCACATAGTGTATTAAAAGAAAGGATAAATGAATGGATACTATTAGCTTTATGCCTTAGAGTATAAACAGCAAATAATTTTCTATCCTTCAAGTCCAAGGCATTTTCTTTCTGTGTTGCAAGTATAGGGTAATGATTCTCGGCTAGGGGCTGTCGTATCAAGGAAACACAGAAAGATTTTGGCAAAGTGCATATCCCTGGAGTGAGTTAGGATTGAATGGATTAGAAGTTCTGAAGAGGCCAGTTGTTTGTGGAATGAAAAATGTACCAGTTATTCTGATACCCGCCTTCTGTTCACACAGCCTCACAGGTGAGAATGCTGGGTTAAACACGATAGCTTCAGACAACATACTATCTTTAGGAATAAATTAGAATCTGAAAAACAGACAAACAACAAATAGCAAACCAACTTTTCTTCTAGCTGATTTTGGCATGCCTCAGTGTGCCTTTAGAAAACTGGGCTTATTATAGAAACTGCAATGCTGATTTGAAATGTTTTATCATGTCTGCCTCATAGACTAAAAACTCCAAGTGTTGAGCTCACACAAAAAACAGAATCCATTGATAAACTAAATAGGCCTAATAAAACATTTTATTAAATTTTTTATTTTAAAGCATTTACTTCTGAGGGGTCAAAAGTTGGCGTAACCTAATTCAAAAGTGCTTATCTCTTAAGAGGTGGCATTTAGAAATAAAGAGGTAAATAATTCATTAATGTATTTACCATTTTTGATATGTGCATACATATTAAACAGTTTAGAATGTAGTTTTTTAAAGATGTTGCTTTCAATGTAAACCAGATTTTCTGTTATTAATCAAACTACTGTACAGAATTTTATGTTCATATTTGATGATTGTAGCCTTTTTATCTTTTATACTTTTTGTAGTCAATCCACATACAATACATATAGAATTGGCTTTAAAAATGCTTGACCTTTTCTAAGGTAAGAATAGTTACATTAATTTTAGGGTTTATCCTAAAAACTGTCTAAAAAAGAAATAATCTAGCACTTTTCTAACCTCACCAGAATCAAACTAGGCATGTACTCAGATGAGTGACTTTCCGGGAATCACAACAGAGTAGGTAAAGCATCTTATATTTCAGTCAAATGTTTATCCCTCGGGATATTGAGGAGAAGACTGATTATATTATATGTTTGTAATCTTATCTATAATTATTTTGTTTAGGAGCATAAGAAAGAATACTTAGGAGAAACAAAGTTGTTATGTTATAAAAACAAAGTAATTTAATTACATGTGTTTATTAAATTTACTGAGGTGAGACTGCTTATGGTCTGAAAGTTTGTGTACCACCAAAATTTATATGTTGTAATTTACTCATTGATGTGACAGTAGTAGCAGGTAAAGGCCCTTAGGAGGGTGGAACCCTCCTAAATAAGATTAGTTTGCTTAGTAAGCAGACCCCAGAGAACTGTCTTGCCCTTTCCATCATGTGAGAACAGTGAGAAAGTACTACCTGTGAAAGAGAAAGTGAGCCCTCACTAGACATTAAATCTGCTAGTGCCTTGCTCTTGGACATCCCAGTCTCCAGAACTGTGACAAAAGGATTTTCTGTCATTTATTAATGACCTAGTGTTAAAATGCACGCTCTGAATGAAGAGACCCCCAAACAGGCTTTGTGTGAGCAACATGGCCCTTCATTCATTGGTGTGATGTTGGGCTGAGTCTGAAAATGGAGTCAGCAGAGGGTGGAGGGATAGGAGTTGGTTTTATAAGTTTGGGGTAAACAGTGGAAAGTTACGGAAGTAAGTTTAGTGCACTTTTTGCAACATGGGAGGAGGTCATAGGTTTGCAAGCTGGGAGGGGGCCATAGAGTGTGGAGTCACAAGGTTTACCAAGGTCCCTTACAAAGTCCAATGGCCTTGTCAATTCAGTCAGGAATAAGAAACAATTGAAGTATGTCTCAGGTTAGTTACGCGCCACAGGGGTTGATCGTTCTTCCTTCCAGCTACTTCAGGTTTTCTAATTCTGGAAGGCCTTCCAGAGGTGTACGTGCAGGTCACGGGGTCACCATGCCGTCCACTGCATGGTCAGACCTCACCTAGTGTATGATATTTTGTTAAAGCAGCCTAACTGGACAAAAGCAACTACAATATACTGAACTATCATCTTGGGGGCAGAAGGAATTACTTATAATGCTGCTAATATTAGTCATTTGAGAAGAAAAATTGACTATGAAGGAATTTGAACAGGATGGTGAAGTTTATAGATTATATGCTATTATAGTGTATGTAGTTCATAAAATAAGTTATATTTAAATATAATACATATGTATCATAATCTAATTGCTATTTTTTACTCACACACACACTCACACGCAGAATGCTGACATTATTGTGTCCGTAACAATTGTTTTCTTATGAAAGTAGTCATTCACATCAGAACTTGAAAAACCACAAAATCATTGAAATAAAACCTGGAAGCTGCCTTATAGAATAGTTAATTAAACATCAGCATTTTACAGATGTTGAAAGGTGTATAGAGATGTTAGGGAAGTTGGCCAAATGACCAAATAAACTGTAATTTAATAGACAGTAATCGTATGTATGTATGAGAACTTGAACAACATGCAATGATTTGGAACGTAAAAAGTAAAGGAGGAGATGGTCATAATTATTTAAAAGTATCTGTTTGCCTTTTTCTATTAGTTTGGCGTTTTTGTTTCTTGTAATTACAGAGCATTTCATACATTTGCCAAGTGCTTCAACCTTTTCTCCAGTTTCCCTGTGGCTGTGTAATCATGTCTTTCCTCCTTTCACTTGTCCTGTCCTTGACTATTCGGTGACCGACCTTTGCTGGCAGTGGCTGTAACATTTGATTTGAAAGTCTTTGTGTTACACAAGGCTTATTCCAATCCACTCCTCGTAGGGGTCATCTCTCAGTGTCCCTCTGGGTTTCTTTCTGACTCTGTGTCTGTGTCCTGACAGTCATCGCTCTACACGTTGATGCCAGTTATTCTTCTAGGAATTGATGTAGTTCACGTATAAGAAGGGTGTCCCCATTCATTTCTGTCTTTTTGAGAAACTAAGTAAAAGCTTGGGCAAGGATTAGTTATTAATTGTGAAAAACTGTTTATATGATACGCAATGTTTTGCAAATAGCAGTTTTTCTGGACTAAAGTTTTTACCACCTGAAAAACAGGGTTCGGAGTGTTTACCATGTGAACCTTTATGAAGAATAGAGACAATGAGGAGCGCTCAGCCAGGGCTCAAAAACTAGCAGATCTCTATCTCTGTACCCTTTTATTCTCCCATTGCTGCCTTTCCCCTTTCTTTTATGTTTTCTTGTGCCGTGGGTGCAGTGAGTTGCGCAGCAATTAGCACAACAATATCAGAGAGCAGCAGAATGAAGGGCGGATTGATGGCAATAGCAAATGGCCGCAGTGGTATTTAGTGACTACATTATAGGTGTGATGTAATGAAGGCCTGGCGACAGCAGCGGCAATGGAAATGGAAGCCTGAAGGGAAAACTGTGAGATAAAAAGCAGAGATAAAACTAGCAAGGCTTGAAGTTTAACAAGAGAAAAATTCTATAATTTAGGCTAGCGTTTAGACTAAGAATATAAAATAGAGATTAGAGAGAAAACAAGATTTTGTTGTGTCTACTTTTTTATTTGAACAAATACTTTTGAGTGCCAAGAGGTACAATGCCCCCTTTCCATGATGCCGGGAGACAGTAACGTATAAAGGCAAATAAATCCTTGCCTTCACGTACCTTGTATTCAATATCAGTGGTCCTCAAACATCTATTGTAAAGGTCCAGGTAGTAAGTATTTAGGTTTCCATGGACATAGTTCTCTACCTTTGTAGCACTAAATCAGCCGACAATGCAGCATGCAGATTTTTCAATTAAACTTTTGTTTATAGACACTAAAATTTAATTGTATATAATTTTCTTGAATACACTGTGGAATACTATTTCTCTGTTGACTTTTTTTCTCTCAACCAGTTAAAAATACACACAAACACTGTTAGCCCACAGGTCACTGAAAAGCAGGCATTGGGATGGATTTATCAGGCAGCCTTAGTGTGATAACCTGGAATGTGCATTCCACATGAGAAGTTTGATTTAGCTCAGAATGAGTTAGAATGCTGAGGGACACTCTTGTCTAGAAAATATTTGGAAGAGTAGAAGCAGAGGTGGAAGGGGCAGGATTTGGGGTCATACATGTAGTGTTAGAAATCAAGCACAGAAGTGTTCAAAACACAGAAGAGGAAGTAAGTATAGACAAATAAAGTTCAGTACTGGGACTTGTGTTTTCACTAGAACCTAGAAAACCAACTGATTTGCATTCCAATTAAATTCAAAATAGATTCCAGAGAAGGAAAAACTAGGCTAATATTTTATAGAGAAGAAAAAATAATTTTTGAAAGTAAGACATACAATTTGATATCAAGCAATTCACTCAGAGATCAATAATATTTAAAACAATTTTAAATTCATGTTATTTTTTGCTTTCAACCTCTCATAGTGACACATGAAAAGACATCAAAAACATCAAAAGAGAGGAAAAAACAGCATTACCATGGGCTGCTAAGCACTCTGATCTATATTTTAGACTTTAGAATAAAACTGAGAAAATCTAGCATATCATGGAGTATTTTTGAATAAGAATCAGTTAACTCTTTTCTGTGTTTTTGAGAACATAATTTTCATCCTAATATTTTTTATTATTTCAGCATAGATGCCTGTATAATTTTTAAATTATTAGTTTATTAAAACTGGTAATGATATTTTTATTATCATATAATGGCTTATTCAATCTTTTTTCTGAAAGTAATATTATTAGTTTATGATATTTTTTCAATTTTGTAGTCATTTTAGACATGCCCTTTTCTCTCTTTCTCAATATATAAATTGTTTGCAAATCTGTAAACAGTACTCATCAATGCTGTTCTAAGGTTGTAGAGGCTGCGGCCCTGTTGGACATTATATACATTCACCCCTCTTGGATAATCAGTAACCCCTCTCACCCTGAGTTTAACTGAAGGCCAGTAGAAAAGTAATACAGAAGTCCTAACTTCTACTAATCTCTTCTTGGCTGAGAGCTACCAGTGTCAGAGGTGAAAGTAAAATATTTTATATTCAGTCTATCTTTTTAGATGTGGTTGCCCCTTATGAAGTGATTTTGGAAAATAATGGAGGAGATGAATGGAAAAAGAGAGTAAAATAAAAGTTCACATAAAACCAATGTTAAAAATTAAAATGCAAAAGAATTCTTATAAATCCCATTAGTAACTTACAGTTACTTTTAAGATTGACTTAAATACAATTGGGAGAAAATAATCCCCCACTTAAAAAGTTAGAAGCACCAAGTTTTAAAACTCTACACGTTGCTTATTAAGACTTACATAATACATTCTTCAGTTATCACTGTACAAATGATGCCTGAAGGGATAGTTGTGACTTAAGGCCTAATTATATCTCTCTTGCCAAAGGTCATCGTGAGCTTTCAGTCTATCATGAATGCAATTTCCTGTAAAGACCACACCATCTGTAAAAACCCTGATGCCATATTTCTAATCTTCCCTGACTCTTGCACTATTGGGACATTATATGTTCTGGAAAATTTAGTAGTTCTCTTGAACACCTCAATATAAATCCACACAGACACTAGCACCTTTGGCTGAGAATCATGACCAAATCATGACCAAGTCGTGATTCTAGGTTTGCAGTCTGTGGAGTTGAGCCAATGAAGTCTGATTTATGTCTAATTAGAAAGAGGCTACCATTTCAGTTGCCAAAGAAAACACCAATAAAAGGAATATATATATGTAATTTAAGAAATTAGCGAACAAATAAATCCTTTCTGATATGCTGTATATTTCCTCCTGTATATTAAAATCATCATTTTTTTCACCTCACTTTGATATAAACCTTTATGTTACTGCCTAAAAGCCTCTCTTTCTTCAAAGCACGTTTGAAAGGGAAGCTTAAGCAATATTCTAAAGATTTACAAAGTAAAACAGTTTTTAATAAAGTTGGATTAATTGCCAGTATGGATAAAGGATTTATTTAAAAAAAAAACACACACAAAACTTGATTTCCAAGAAAAAAATTTACAGATTATATGTTTTCTTGTAAGATAATTAATATTTGTTACCCAAATTATCTTTTTATTATATTTTTAAATTCCCTGAGATAAGAAGATTAGCAATATCCAGGTTTACTATACCAAATACACTTCATCAGTTACCAAAATATTAAACAAAAATAAGTATGGGAAGGTTTTATTTGAACTATTGCAAGACCAAACATCTAGGAGGCAGGCAAAATTATAGAATATCCACACTACTCTTAGAGAGAAATCATTCAGGCCTCATAAGAGGTAGTGCTTTTACATTAAGGCTGGATATTTTTATATGACTAGGGCTCTTAATGTTAAATTCAAACCTGTTTAATCTCTTAGATCTAATTAAAAAAACAGCTATTACTTTTTGGGAAAGATTGAACTTTTGTTTAAAAGAGTATGACTCTCAATGTTAAATTCAACCTGTTTAATCTCTTAGGTCTAATTAAATAAAAAAATATTATTATTTATTGGGAAAGACTTAACTTTTGTTTAGTATGACATGTTTGTTACAATATGCTATAGACATTTTATGTCATATATGTATACAAACAAGAAATTTGAGTGATAGGAATTTTAGAGGAAACAAAAACATATCTATTGTGATGGATAATTTTATGTGTCAGTTTGACTGGGCTATAGGATGCCCAGATATTTGGTTAAAGATTATTCTGAGTATGTCTGAGGGTGTTTCTATATGAGACTAACATTGTAATCAGTAGACTGAGTAAAGCATATTACCTTTCTCAATGTGGGTGCTTCTCTTTTAATCCACTGCAGGCCTGAATGGAATGAAAGGCAGAGTAAGGGAAGATTCACTCTTACTACTTGACTGTCTTCCAAGTGAGACATCAATCTTCTTCTGCCTTTGGACTCGCTCTGGAACATGCACCAGCTATGCTGGTTCTCAGTCCTTTGGACTTGGACTGGAACTATACCATCTGTTCTCTTACATTTCCACCTTTATGACTGTGCCTCATAAGACAGCCTGCATTACAGATTATAGTGGATTCTAATACCTTATAACAAATATTTCTCTCTCTTGTATATACATATGTAAATGTGTATACACACATTTTTTTTCTGTTTCTGTGGAGATCACAGACTAATGCACATATTTGGAAACTTTTCAAATTTTTTTATTAATTTAATCAATATTAATTAAATATTTGTTCTCTATTATTAATAAATATTAATAATTATTTAATGAGAAGCCTAATGCTTTCCATGAAGAGCATCTCAGAAATATTTTGAGTACTTCTACAAGTACGTAATTTAGAGATTGTTGAAAGAACCATGGGACTAGATGTGGACCCTGATGGAGGTTAATAGTCACATTGTTTCACAGGGATATGTTTATCTTACCTAGATGCTCCTAAGAAAACTCAATTTAAGAAGGAGGACTTAAATCAGATTTTTAAAATTATACATCTATTTTAAAGTTCATTCACCTTTTAATGTAGTTAAATTTTATTATTGTATTTTTCCTTTAGTTATTGCATTACAGGTGGTATTTGGTTACATGAGTAATTTCTTTTTTTCTTTTTGGAGACAGAGTTTTCTCCTGTTGCCCAGGCTGGAGTGAAATGGTGTAATCTCGGCTGACTACAACCTCCACCTCCCAGGTTCAAGGGATTGTCCTGCCTCAGCCTCCTGAGTAGCTTGGATTACAGGCATGGGCCAGCATGCCTAGCTAATTTTTTGTATTTCATAGAGACAAGGTTTCACCATGTTGGTCAGGCTAGTCTCGAACTCCTGACCTCAGGTGATCCATCCACCTTGACCTCCTAAAGTCCTGAGATTACACGTGTGTACCACCATGCCCGGCCATGAGTAAGTTCTTTAGTGGTTATTTGTGAGATTTTGGAGCAACCATCACCTGAGCAGTATATACGGAACCATATTTGTAGTCTTTTATTCCTTCCCCCATCTCCATCTTCCCCCTTAAGTCCCCAAAGTCCATTGTGCCATTCTTATGCCTTTGTGTCCTCATAGCTTAGCTCCCACATATCAGTGAGAACATACAATGTTTGCTTTTCCATTTCTGGGTTACTTCACTTAGAATAATAGTCTTCAGTCTCATCCAGGTCACTGCAGATGCTGTTAATTCATTTCCTTTTATGGCTGTGTAGTATTCCATCGTATATATACATACACCACAGTTTCTTTATCCACTCATTGATTGATGGGCATTTGGGTTGGTTCCATAATTTTACAATTGTAAATTGCGCTGCTGTAAACATGCATGTGCAAGTACCTTTTTTTGAATAATGACTTCTTTTCTTCTGGATAGGTACCCAATAGTGGAATTGCTGGATCAAATGATAGTTCTACATTTAGTTCTTTAAGGAATCTCCACACTGTTTTCCATAGTGGCTGCACTAGTTTACATTCCCACCAGCAGTGTAGAAGTGTTCCCTGTTCACCACATCCACGCCAACATCTACTGTTTTTTTGTTTATGGCCATTCTTGCAGGAGTGAAGTGGTATTGCATTGTGGTTTTCATTTGCATCACCCTGATCATTACGGATGTTAAGGAGTTTTTCATGTTTGTTGTCCATTTCTATATTTTCTTTTGAGAATTTTCTATTCATGTCCCTAGCCCACTTGTTGATGGGATTGTTTTTTTTTGTGTGTGTGTTTTTATTGATTTGTTTGTCTTGTAGATTCTGGATATTAGTCCTTTGTCATATGCATAGATTGTGAAGATTTTCTCCCACTCTGTGGATTGTCTGTTTTGGATGACGGTTCCTTTTGTCATGCAAAAGCTCTTCACTTTAATTAGGTCCCAGCTATTTATCTTTGTTTTTATTGCATTTGCTTTTGGGTTCTTGGTCATGAATTCCTTGCCTAAGCCCATGTCTAGAAGGGTTTTTCCAATGTTATCTTCTAGAATTTTTATAGTTTCAGGTCTTAGGTTTAAGTATTTATTCATTGATGGACACTTGATTGACTTCATAACTTGTCTATTGTCAACAGTGCTGCAACTAACATGGAAGTGCAGGTATCTCTTTGACATACTGATTTCAAATCTTTTGGTAAAATACCCAGAAATGGAATTGCTCCATCTTATAGTAATTCTATTTTAATTTTTGGAGGAAACGCCATATTATTTTCAATAATGGCTGTCCTAATTTTCATTTTGACCAGCAGTATACAAGGGTTTCTTTTTTTACATTTTCAGCAAAACTTGTTATTTTTTTATTTTATTGATAACAGTCATTCTAATAGGTGTGAAGTGCTATCTCATTCTGCTTTCAATTTGCCTCTCCCCAAAGAATAGCAATGTTGAGCATTTTCTTCATGTATATTACCATTTCTATGTCTTCTTTTGAGAAATGTCTATTCATTCTTGCTCATTTTAAAATTATTTATTTATTTGTATAAATTTAAGGGGTACACGTGAAGTTTTGTTACATAGACATATTCTGCAGTGGTGAAGTCTGGGCTTTCAGTATGACAATCACTGAAATAATACACATTTTGCCAATTAAGTAATTTCTCATTCCTCACCTTCCTCCCACCCACCCACAATTCCAAGTCTCCAACAACTATTATTCCACACCTTATATTCATGTGTACACATTACTAAGCTACCACTTATAAGTGAGAACATGCTGTATTTGATGTTCTCATTCTGAGTTATTTCACTGAAATAATGGCCTTCCATTCCATCTGTGTTGTTGCAATAGACATTATTTCATCCTTTTTTATTGTTGACTAGTATTCATATTTTCTTTATCCAGTCATCCACTGATGGACACTTAGGTTGATTCTGTATCTTTGCTATTGTGAACAGTGCTGCAATAAACATACCTGCAGGTATCTTTTTGATATAAACATTTATTTGCCATTGGGTAGATACCCAGTAACAGGATTGCTGGGTTGGGTGCTAGTTCTATTTTTAGTTCTTTGGGAAATTTTTATACTGTTTTTTTATAGAGGTTGTACTAATTTTCACCAACAATGTATACTAAACATTCCCCTTCCCCCACATCCTCACTATCATCTGTTTTTTTGTGTGTGTGTTTTTAATAATAGGCATTCTGACTGGTGTAAAATATGATCTCATTGGGGTTTTAATTTACATTTCTCTGATGATTAGTTATCTGGAGAATTTTGACAAATACTTATCTCTTTGTATGTCCTCTTTTGAACTATGTCTATTCATGTCCTTTGCTCACTCTTTAATGCAGTTATTGAATTTTTGTTGTTGTTGCTCTTGAGTTGTTGGAATTGACTTATACATTCTAGATATCAGTTTTCTGTTGGATGCATAGTTTGCATCCTCAATTCTCTGTAGGTTGTCTGTTCAATCTGTTAATTATTTATTTTGCTATGCAGAAGCTTTTAGTTTAATTAAGGCTCTACTTTCATTTTCATTGCTTGTGTTTTCGAGATTTTTTTTTAGCTATAAATTCTTTGCCTAGACCAATGTCCAGAAGATTTTCTTCTAGTATTTTTATAGTTTCAGGTCTTATATTTGAGTTGTGTCTGTCGAATTCATACTTGTATGTAGTGAGAGACAGGAGTCCAGTGTTATTCTTCTGTATATGGTAATTTAATTTTCCCACCACTATTTATTGAAAAGGGTGCCCTTTCTGCAGTATATGTTCTTGTTGACTTTTTCAAAGAATAGTTGGTTGTTGATGATGGGCTTTTTACTCTTCTGAGTTCTTTATTCAGTTCTATTCAACTTCGCTTCAGTTTTTATGCCAGTATCCTGCTGTTTTGGCTACTATATCCTTGTAGTATAATTTGAGATCAGGCAATATGATGCCTCCAGCTTTGCTCTTTTGATTAGAATTGATTTGGCTATTTGGGAACCTTTTTCGTACTAATTCTGTGAAAAATTATGTGAGTATTTCAACAAAGATTGTATTAAATCTGTAGATTTCTTTGGGCAGTATGGTCCTTTTAATGACATTAATTCTCTTAATCCTTGAGCATGAGATGTTTGTTCATTTATTTGTCATCTACAATTTCTTCCACCAGCATTTTGCAGTTTTCCTTGCAAAGATTTTTATCTTCTTAAATATATTCCTAGGTATATAATTTCTTTGTAGCTATTGTAAATGGGATTGCTTTCTTGATTTGGTTCTAAGCTTAACTTCATTATTATTGGAGTATAGAAATACCATTGATTTTGCATGTTGATTTTGTATACTGAAAGTGTACTTAATAAATTTATCAAATCTAAGCATTTTCAGAAGAGTCTTTAGCATTTTCTAAGTATAAGAGCTTCTCCATTTCCAAGTCAGGTTATTTATTTCCATAGAGTAGTTTGAGTTCTTATACATTTTGTATATTAATCTCATCAGCTATATAGCTTACAAATATTTTCTTCCACTTTGTAGATTGTTTCATCAACAATTAACAGAGTTCATTGTTTCCTTTGTTGTGCAGAAGTTTCTGATTTTGTTGTAATCTCATTTGTCTATTTTTGCTTTTATTGCCTGCACTTTTTGGGGTCAAACCTAAAAAATCATTGTTCACCCCAATTTCATGTATTTTTTTCCCTATGTTTCTTTCTAGTACTCTTATAGCTTGAAGTCTAATGTTTAAGTCTTTAATATATTTTGAGTTGATTTTAAAAACTTGAGTATATGGTATGAGATATGAGTCCAACTTTATTCCTTTTATATTGATAACTAGTTTTCTCAACACCATTTACTTGATACAAATTTAATAAATTTTTTAAGACTTGTCTTCTGTCCTAACATGATCTATCCCAGAAAATTTTTTTGTCTGTGCTTGAGAGGAATGTATAGTCTGTTGCTGTTGTATTGAATGTTCTGTTTATGTCTGTGAGATGCATTTGATCTAAACCAGTATTCTAGGCTAATGTTTCCTTATTAATTTTTGTCTGGATAATCTGTCCACTACTGAAAGTGGTAAATTGAAGTCCCTGACCATTATTGTATTGTAATCTGTCTCTTCCTTCTCATTCTTTAATATTTGTTTTATGTATTTAGTTGCTTCACTGTTGGATGCATAATTTTCATTATTTTCTGTTTATAATTTATTTTTAGTAAGTGGTTTGCTTATTTTTTTGCGTTTAATCTTTTTTATGACTCAAAGAAATATATTCAAAACTACAAACCTATTTACTTTGGGCTGTAGCTTTGGATAAAGAACTTTAAACAAAGCACAGTGTTTGCACAGTGCCAGTTAGTTACATTAAGCAATACATACAAAACTTATCTCTACTTTCTATTGTAATTTTCCTTTAACAACTGAATAAGTTACAACTTTATTTAGTCTCTATGTCAGCAAAATATCAGGACATATGTAAATTATATATACTTGCTTAGGCAGTTTTAATTAAAGCTATTAGAAAAAATAATATAATTAAGACTACATTTGGGAATGCATAATTATCTTTTAATTCAATAATAAATTCTTGTTTTTGGTCTTTTTTTTTTTTTTTTTTTGAGACGGAGTCTCACTCTGTCACCCAGGCTGGAGTGCAGTGGCTCAATCTGGGCTCACTGCAATCTCCACCTCTCAGATTCAAGCAATTATCTCCTTTCTTTCTCTGCATATTTTTTTAATCTTTTCTCTTTTCTCCCTTCCTAAATTTGTTTCTTTCTTGGTTGAGAAGGAGAATGAAAATTAAATACACAAGGATTTTTCTCCCAGGTTTACTTCATTCTTTCAAAGCAAAGCAGATGACCCACCAGTCTGCATTTTGCCCTTTCCTCCAAATTCTGATGGAGCTCTGGAGAATCCAGGTCAATGGTAGTTGATTAGAGTGGAATCAGAAGGTTCATTTTGGTCCTGAAAAGTAGGATTTATTTTTCTCTCTGGAGGACATGAACAACTGTAGCTGAGTGATCAGCATTCATCACCAGAGATTTTGCAAGCATCAAAAAAAAAAAAGGTCTTCCTTGCATTGACTTCTAATACTGATTTTAAACCAAATCATAATAATATAACAGTTGACAAAATTTTCAAGCTACTTTTGACCTATACCACTCAGAATTTTAATTTTTAAATTAAGATATAAGTAAAAACATAGAAAAATAAGGCTGTGAGCACAGAAAGAGAACACACTAAACTATGAACACTTAAGTTTCTTGGAAGAGCAAATAGATGCGTGGAATCAGTAACAGTTCTCTCTGGCAGATGTCAAGTGGAGCCCTAAGCTCCATGGATCAGAGGAAAGCCCATATCGATCATAAGTACTGATGAAACCAGTAAGATACTGCTGAACTTACAAAACTTGCCATTTATTAAACAGGACAAAATAAAGCATAATGGTCCATTTTATGTAATGTTTAGATTCCTATGAATGCTTCCTTTTTTATGCCTTGTTAGTAAATTTTCTTCAAATATTCCCAATGCTTGATGGCTCTAATCCTTGATATTACAAGACTTTTCTAGTCTTTGAGGTAGCTGTTTAGCTACATAGATAACAATAGGTCTATTTACCTATAAATTGTTGATTTATTTGTCGATCCTTCCATTTTTTTAAAGGTTTGTTCAGATAATATGGAAACTCCACATTATTATTCTCCTCTTTTTAAATTACAAGATATAGGTATATCATAAAGATTAGGATGATCCCTAATGGGGGTGTTATTAGGTATCTATAAATGAACTATTCTAGTGTGAATAAAATTAACTCGTCTATGTCTAGAACAGTATCATTAATTCTCCATATATATATGTGTATATATATATATTCACTCAAGTAAAATAATGTATGTTATGTAATGTGGTGGAAATACATTCTTCACATGAATTTATTTCAGTATAATATTTTAATCATATAATATGTAAGATTTATATAGTAATAAATATAAGCACTAACATTTTACACATTTTTTTATTTATTAAATGTTGTTGATGCTATTACGACCAAAAGTGAAAAATCTGGCATTTCCATTTTATGCTAATTTTTGTTTCACTCTTCTGACATAAGGTCTATGTAATCCTTGAGAAGTTGAATTAACTGATATATTCAGATACAAAATGAGAAATGAAGTCACATGAGGGGGCTAATTGTAGTGTCAGCAAAGTGGCTGGGTTGGAAATGGAGAGATAAGGAATGAGTATGAGGTGGCTCAGGAGTGAAGATGGCAAGTGGTGCAAAGGCAATTGGAACGAGGACAAACTGAAGATTGTCAGTACCCGGAGGAGCAAGGAGGAAAGAGATGAGTCTGAAATCCGTCAGTAACCTTGTCTTCCAGGATTTTGCAGGCAAAGACCATGGAAGAGTTTTCAGAGAAGAGATGTTCAGATTTATACTTATGGAGTTCCAGGCACAGTGCCCAGTGTATTGGATTGTCACTTCTTCATCTAGATTCCCAAGATTTGAATCCTGGTTCCACTGCTTACTTACTATTTATGAAACAATGGGCAAGTCTCTCAAATTCTGTGCCTTGGTTTCCTCATCTGTAAAAATGGGAATAATGTTTTCTCTATATTTGAGTTGTTTTGAGTATTAAATAACATAATTGGCTATAGCAATTATTATCATTATTACTATTATTTTACAGAAATGCTTAGTCATCAATTATATGATTGACAGCTTTTGTTTCTCACAGATCCATAAAAGTATGATCAAATATACAGTAAGTAACATTAATAATCTTAATTTGTACAAGTCTTTATATATGTACATATTACATTTTCAGAGATAAAAAGTAATTGCTTAATTACTTTAAACAATTTGTATAACCCTTTACATAGACATACTTATTACTTTTTAAGATAAACAAGTAATTGTGGGTTTTGCCATTACTTTCAATGAAACCCACAATACTTTTACTCCAACCTAATATAATTCTACAGTATCTTTATTATATATAACATATGTATTTACCTGTTTGTAAAATATGCATACTTAATTGGAACATGTTGCTTTTTGCTGAGTAAATAATTCTGCATTCTCAACTTCTTATCAGAATTATTTGGTTTGATATCTCTTTGCCTTGCTTCATAGCTGACATCTTCAGAAACTCAATTGGAATAGTTAGATAATAAAGGCAAGTTACCCAAATTAGAATATATAGCTGCTTTGTGTATGTGTGTGTGTGTGTGTGTGTGTGTGTGTGTATGTGTGTGAAAGAGAGAAAGAACACAGGCTGAACTTTTTCTCCTCCTCTCATGCTAACATGACATCTTTATAGCTCACTTCATATTAAGGGAGCAGATTTTATCTCCTAGCTGATTTTTTTTCTTTGGGTTTGTTTTTTATGTCCCAATAAAGAACATTATGCTTTACTATATCCTAATGAACAATATTATTTTTATGTCGCTATTTCTTCATTTGTACATTTTAGACCTTATCTACTTTTACTTACTGCCATGGTACATTAGGATTGCATGTAATGTATGACTTACGTAATACATTACATATTATTAAATCATGTCTGGGGATTCCTGAGAATTCAGTTCTTTTAACTCATTTTGCCACTTCCCTTCACCCATCTTCCCAATAGAGGTAACCTCTATCTAGATAATTCTATTAAGTATTAGCATTGATATATAAATATTATTCATCATAGATTAAATAATATACTGTGAATGATTTTTAAATATTTTCATTGCTATATAATATTTTTACAATTTATAGGATTCAAGTAATATGTTGTTATATGCACAGATCAAGTCAGAGTACTTTGAGTGTTCATTCCGGGGAGTATGTAGCATTTCTATGAGTTTGGAACATTTCAAGTTTCTCTTTTAGCTACTTTGAAATACACAATACATTGTTGTTAACTATAGTCATGCTACTATACTCAGGTACTGAACATTAGAATTTATTTCTTCTATTTAACTGTGTGTTTATTCCCATTAATCAATATCTCTTTATTCCCTCCACTCAATCCCCTACACACATACACCTCTGGTGTCTATCATTCTACTCTCTACCTCCATATAGGATCCACTTTCTTAGCTCACATGTGTGAGTAAAAACATGCAATATTTGTCCCTCTGAGCTTGGCTTATTCCACTTAATGTAATGTCCTCTGGGTACATCCAGGTGTCTGTGAATGATAGAATTTCATTCTTTTATATGACTTTTAATAGTATTCCATTGTGTAAACAGAATGGAAATTATATAACACTGTTTCCTTATACATCCATCCATTGAGGAACACTTAGGTTGATTCCATAGCTTCGCCATTGTGAATAGTGCTGTGATTAACACGGTGGTGCAAATATCACTTTGATTACTGATTTCTTTTCCTTTGTGGAAATATCCAGTAGTAGAATTGCTGGGTAGTATAGTAGTTCTATTTTGATTTTTCTGAAAAATTTCGATACTGTTTTTCATAGTATCTGTACTAATTTACATTCCCCAAAAGAGTGATATAATGTGAATGAATACTTTTCTTTTAAACTAATTGAAGTTTTAAAATCTTTCACTTATTTTGTAATCTGTGTGTGTAAACTTATTTTTCTTGATTTATTAATTGTGTCTCCCCTCTTCCCCCAGAAATATCCTTCTCTCGATACTTCATCTGTCTTTCTGCTCCAATCTGTAATGTTTTGTCTTAATCACTGTTACACAAGTATCTTCAGACTTTCCTACGATGTATGTGTTGCTTTTTTAAAAATTTCTGTTGTCTATAATTCCAATAATAAACACTTACTATTTTCAGAGATTTATGTAATACACACTCAACCTTCTATAAGCTATCTTAACTTTATTTTATTATTCTGGAATAAACTATATGTCTATCTTTTTTTAAAAAAATTACACTTTAAGTTCTGGGATACGTGTGCAGAATGTGCAGGTTTGTTGCATAGGTATACACATGCCATGTGGTTTGCTATACCCATCAACTCGTCATCTACATTAGGTATTTCCCCTAATGCCATCCCTCCCCTAGCCTTCTACCCCTTGACAGGCACTGGTGTGTGATGTTCCCCTCCCTGAGTCCATGTGCTCTCAGTGTTCATCTCCACTTACAAGTGAGAACATGTGGTGTTTGGTTTTCTGTTCCTGTATTAGTTTGCTGAGAGTGATGGTTGCCAGCTTCATCCATGTCCCTGCAAAGGACACAAATCCATCATTTTTTTTATGGCTGCACATATTGCATGGTGTATATGTGCCACATTTTCTTTATCTAGTCTGTCATTGATGGACATTTGGGTTGGTTCCAAGTCTTTGCTGTTGTGAACAGTGCCACAATAAACCTATGTGTGCATGTGTCTTTATAGTAAAATGGTTTACAATCCTTTGGGTATATACTCAGTAATGGGATTGCTGGGTCAAATGGTATTTCTGGTTTTAGATCCTTCAAAGATTGCCATGCTGTCTTCCACAGTGGTTGAACTATTTTACACTCCCACCAACAGTGTAAAAGGATTCCTATTTCTCCACATTCTCTCCAGGATTGTCATTTCCTGACTTTTTAATGATCGCCATTCTAACTGGCATGAGATGGTATCTCAATGTGGTTTTGATTTGCATTTCTGTAATGACAGTGATGATGAGCTTTTTTTCAGATGTTTGTTAGCCACATAAATGTCTTATTTTGAGAAGTGTCTTTTCATATCCTTTACCCACTTTTTGATGGAATTGTTTGTTTTTTGCTTGTATTTGTTTAAGTTACATGTAGATTCTGGATGTTAGCCCTTTGTCAGATGGATAGATTGCAAAAATTTTCTCCCATTCTGTAGGTTGCCTGTTCACTCTGATGATAGTTTATTTTGCTGTGTAGAAGCTCTTTAGTTTAATCATAGCCCATTTGTCAATTTTGGCTTTTGTTGACATTGCTTTTTGTCATGAACTCTTTGCCCATGCCTATGTCCTGAATGCTATTGCCTAGGTTTTCTTCTAGGGTTTGTTATGGTTTTAGGTCTTACATTTAAGTCTTCTTTACATGCATTTTTGGGTTTGTTTAACAAAGAAAGTTTCAGGATCACTATAAAATATACTTTCTTAATTATCTGTACAGACATATTGACTAAGCTTAAAATTTGGAAGTAATATTTACTGTTTCTTAAGTTCTATTTTTGTTTATGTGAAGAAGAAAGGGCACACCTCCCCATTTGTATCTGCATCCATTTGATCTTTGCAATAGCAAATGTAATCCAGATTTAGAAAAGGAAACATAGCAGAAAAAAATTCAGTGAAATGTATATATTGTGACACGGTTAAAATAAAAGTTAAAGGTTACTTCCCCAAAGTCTTTAAAAACTAATTCTGAAGGCCTGAGTCTGACAGATATGTATTCATATAAAATAAACAGAACAAAACTGATAGTTAAGTAGATCTTAAATACTTTTTTATGACTCTTTCTATACAAAAAGTCACTAGGTCTAAAAATTGCCTTAGACCTTGAGAATGATTAATCCTTGCTTTGTTACCCAGGCTGGTCTCGAACTCTTGTGCTCAAGTGATATTCCTGCCTTGGCCTCCTAAAGTGCTAGGACTATAGGCCTGAGCTACCACACCCAGCCCCATCTTCTTTTTATCTTCTGAACATCTTTTATTTACCTCTCCTGTTTTATCTGAAGTTGTAGTTTTATGCCTTTTAAATTCTATTTTGTTGTTTTATGAATGTTAGGGGAGGAAAAGGATAAATACACATGGTTAATCTTCCATGTGCAGTCGGAAGTCCCAGAGCCCATTATTTTATTCACTATAGTATGTTGTTTTGCAGTGTTATTTATTCTGAAGTGCAGTGGAGAAATAATAGAACAAGGGCTGACTAGAACAAAGGTTAGTCTTAACAAGTAAATTTTATTTCCTGACTGTAATTATTTCCACTTTAAACCAACACAGCTTCTTCTGGGTAAACGTGCAATCTTACAGAATTATTCTCTTTATTCTTGTTTCGTAAGACAACTGGATGTAAGGTAACTAAGGGAAATACCTATATGGTTAGTGTCCATTTTGTTGTGTTATAATTTCTGGGCCTAGTTAGCAATTTGTTAATATCAGTTGTACATCCAAAGACTGCTGAAGTCAAAGCAGATGAAGTTGGGATTGTCCTCTGTTCCCTTTCTGCATCACCACCACCAGGATCATGGAGGCCCTACCCCACCAGCATCAGCTGCTATTTCTAGGTGTCAGTCAATGCCACGTCTTGCTACTTGAAGGCCATGGGCAGCACTTTCTACCCACAGTTCCAAATAGAATGTTAGACAAGCTCATTCTTTTCCTTCATACCTGACAGTGGAATCAGACACCTGACATAGCGCCTTTCTATAATACTATTCTTTGACCTGTTGATCAGTAGTGGACAATGTCTATTTCTCCTTTTTAATGTTTTTCTTTTGATAGATGCATCTCATACATCATATATTGTATTCCATGAAACTAAAACAATAATTGATTCTTC
This sequence comes from Callithrix jacchus, assembly GCF_049354715.1. Lineage (NCBI taxonomy): Eukaryota > Metazoa > Chordata > Mammalia > Primates > Cebidae > Callithrix > Callithrix jacchus. Next base: position 33,665,229 of record NC_133504.1, read on the forward strand.
TGAGTTTTAAGTCCTATATTAAAGAGAAGTGAAGTCCTATATTTGAAAGAATAAAGTAAAATAATGTAAAATAATAAAATAAATTATTATGATATTCTCCTCATGAGTTCAACTGTTCTCCTACATTCTCCTAAATGCTACATGAGAATCAGGACAAGGTGTGAGCATATATTACCTTCCCTAACAACTCAATAATTCATGGATGCTTGCTTTCCTATTCCCCTTCGTGATAAAGTGTTGCTAGTCTCCCTGCCCATGAGAATTTGTCATTCTTCCATTGTTTTTGTTGGTTTGCTTCATTTTGTTTAGATGGGGGGTTGAAGGCATGAAGGAGGTGAAGCAAAAACATTCTGCAATTTATATTTCATTTTAATTATATATAAAATGTTGTTGTTTTCTTTTAACTTAGAAACCAATTATTTGGCATTTGACTTGTCCAGTTAATTGTGACAGTTCTCTAAAATATACATCTCTAAAAATCTGAAAGAAGAGCCTGGAGTGAGAAGATCATAGTTCTCACTCCAGACTCTTCATCAGCATTCCCGAATTATTACCCTAAAATGTGTCTATTCATTTTCTATAATTGACCCTATATAATGCCTCCGTTCAATTCAATTTAATCCTATTTTATTTTAAAATTCAGTCTTTTTCCATGTTGCTAATGTGCTACAGCTGAGTCACTTGGAAGGCAAATATAAGGAAGTAAGAAGTTCTGGTCCCTTAACTTCCTCAACTTACCTTATGTAAAAAATTAAATAGAAATAGCTTCTCAGCTTCAAAATTCTTTATAAACCACTATATTGTCCATCCAAAACCATATATATAATGTATGCTTTTATACTGTTGGTATTTGAAATGTGTGAGCACTATGTCACATTTTCATTCACTCCCTCTCTCTTTTTTTTTTTTTTTCATTTTCTGTCTTTGTGCAATTTTGATTAAAGTAAATTACATTCTTTATTAATTTCCCCTTGACTTTCTAGTGGGCAGAATGCCAGTACTACAATTTAAATAAATGAAAAACTTCTCTCAAAGTGGGAAAATCAGAAATACATACTGTGTCTTGTAACAGAATTAGAATCTTTTAAGTGTAGAAGCTGAATTGCTTCTTTCCTAATTACAGTGTTAAAGTATGTGGAATTATTAAGTCACAATTGAGTAGATATGAATATTTTACTTACATTAAATACCACCTGCTGTGTGCTTGAATAGTTATTACTGAAATATTATGCAAAAAAGGTGCCTAAATTATTTATTGAACTCTTAAAGTGTTTAGTGTCTCTGACTGTAACAAGGCACTATCATTTATTCACAGCTGTCAATTTTGGATTAATTCAAGGGTTAATTATCCATTTTATGATTTGTCCATTTCTTCCTCTTCCTTCTCTCTCTGTCTGCCCGTTGACTGTCTTCCTGTGTGATGGCATCTGAGCCGTGGCAAAGAAAATGAAACTAATGTTAGATGAAATGCAACATACCTCTATTAAATGCAAAATGCTTCTACGAAAAAGGTCTACTAGTACTAGAATTTTTAATTTGGATCTGTATTAGCCTGAAGTCAATAGTTTTATTTCATATTCAAGAAGTACATATCAGCTAAAAATGCCCTATGAGAAGAGCCATTATTCTAATTATGACAATAAATAAATAGAATTTGTTTTCAAGAATAGAGATGCATCTTGATATACTGTAGCACTGTAAAGTAAAGCAAGCTGTTTGGAGTCATTTAAAATTATACATTGCAATTAAAACATAAGGCAATGATTACAGTAAGCCTTATCCCTTATTCATGTGTTGGGCTTTTAAAAATTATTTTAGAAAATATTTTTAAAGTTCATACATAAAGGAGAAAATTTAAATATAGTTTCTGTAGCATGGGACAAAGAAAATATAGATGTTCTTTCTATAACACAAAGAACATGAACACAGAATTGCAATAGTAATCACATACACCATTTGGGGGCATCTTAGTATCAGTATGGCAATGGACTGAACCCTGGAGATAAAAAATGATAAACTTGTAGCCCATAAAAATGTCTGTTTCACCAGTTATTTGCCTTACATTTAAAAAAAAAGCAGTAACTAAATTGTTGTTATGCTTTTTTCATATCACAGGCTGTGACTGCTGTGTTAATTGGTATTTCAAACATAGATTAAACTCCTACTCCATCCAGACATTTGAGTTTGGTGTCTCAGCTTCAATCACTGCTAAGAAGAAAGTGATTGTAGTCTCAGCAACTACATTTCTCATGATTTAAGTCTGTCCCAGTACTAGAAAATAGTTTTCATCTCAATATTTATCTATTCTTTAAATTATATACCCAGCAAGGAGTTACTTTGTATCAGCTATGCATAAGATCATATTATGGAAAATTAGCTTATATAAGTTCAAGACAAGTCTCTGGATTTTATTTTTTAAAGTGAGGAAGTATCCCTCTTCAAAAACATTTCTATTAGGGAAAGGCCAATGGCAGTGAGATGATCTTTCCTCTATCCTCACCCCTAAACTGATATTTATTGAGGGTTAAGGCAAGCTCTTTTACTTACCTTCTCTATATTTCATATTGTTCTACTGTGAGATGAATAAAGTCATAATTACTACCTGCCTAACTTAAAGAGTGTTATAAAAGTTCATGAGATGAAAGCCTTAAAACATTTTGATCTCTCCAGATCAAAGGTGCTTCATAAATATGAAGTAGTTTTATTTTCATAAATTGAGTTGAATAAGATGTGCATTATATCTAAGGCAACTGTAACTCATCACTTGCTATTTCTTATAAATACAGAATAATCTAATTAGCACAGTGGTGCCTTCTACTTGAAATTGCTTTGCAGTATATGAAAAGACCAGGGCACCCCAAAGCATACAAATAATTAATCTCCTAGAGTTTTTGAGGGGAAACAGCACTCAGTTCTCTGCTATCACACTGTATTTGCGAAATTAACATTCCTTTGCAGTTAAATACTCTGGTCCTACAGCATTTAAAAAAAGAGAGAAAATAAAAAAGAGCAAACACTCTGCTAATTGAAAGAAAGAAATGCAGGCCAGGTGTGGTGGCTCACACTTAAAATCCCAGCACTTTGGGAGGCAGAGGCGGCTGTATCACGAGGTCAACAGATAGAGACCATCCTGGTCAACAAGGTGAAACCTGGTGTCTACTAAAAATACAAAAATTAGCTGGGCATGGTGGTGCGCACCTGTAGTCCCAGCTACTCGGAAGGCTGAGGCAGGAGAATTGCCTGAACCCAGGAGGCGGTGGTTGAGGTGAGCCAAGATCGTGCCATTGCACTCCAGTCTGGGTAACAACAGTGAAACTCTGTCTCAAAAAAAAAAAAAAAAAAAAAAAAAAACAATGCTTTATTTGTCTGGTTAGAAAGTATATATCTTTATTTATTTATTTATTTATTTATTTTGAGACAGAGTTTCACTCTTGTTACCCAGGCTGGAGTGCAATGGCGCGATCTCGGCTCACAGCAACCTCCGCCTCCTGGGTTCAGGCAATTCTCCTGCCTCAGCCTCCTGAGTAGCTGGGATTACAGGCACGCGCCATGCCCAGCTAATTTTTTGTATTTTTAGTAGAGACGGGGTTTCATCATGTTGACCAGGATGGTCTCGATCTGTTGACCTCGTGATCCACCCGCCTCGGCCTCCCAAAGTGCTAGAATTACAGGCGTGAGCCACCGCGCCCGGCCAGAAATTGGGGCAGGTGCAATGGCTCACACCTGTAATCCCAGCACTTTGGGAGACAAGACAGGCAGATAACTAGGTCAAGAGATTGAGATGAACCTGGCCAACATGACGAAACCTCGTTTCTACTACAAATACAGAAATTAGCCAGGCGTGGTGGCACGCGCCTGTAATCCCAGATACTCGGGAGGCTGGGGTGGGAGAATTGCTTGAACCCAGCTGGCAGAGGTTTCAGTGAGTCAAGATGATGGCACTGCACTCCAGCCTGGTGACAGAGAGAGACTCCCTCTCAAAACAAATGAGCAAAGACACAACAAAGTCTTTCTACAAACACATGATAAAAGCAAGGAACTAACAAACTATTTTTTAAATCAATTTAGTTATAGTTACCCACAATTAACTGATTGGAGAAAAATGTAGACACATTAGGAAGGTCATTGTTATTTACTGTGTGGAAACCACGGCTGTGGTAGTGATTAGTCTTTGTTTGGGTGGCAAAGCACCTCCATCTTTTTAGGCATTTTTGGCATTCCAAATCATGTGAGTCCTGCTGGAAGGCAGCGTATGCTCTCTACTGGAGAAGTTGAAACAACAGAACTTACTTTTCCAGCGTCATTTGTAGTAAAGACACAAGCACATGACCCACACTGTGTCACTGAACTAAATGGACCCCAGGATTAAAAAGGGAATCTGATTATGCACACATGCTGAGACCTAAGGTACTCAGTCTGAAAAGTAGTTTCTTGGGCATCAGCTGCAGCACTGGTGTCCTGTACAGTAGAACTGACCATGCCAGTTGCAATATTTAACATCCTGTTAAATATTAATATCCTGCAGTGGCAAATCATGTCTGCAGATGACAAATAATTTCACAAATTTGGATGTATGGTTCTTGTTTGTGTAGTCCCACACTTAAATCTCTAATTGTTCTAGCAGTTATGTGAATGAACTAAATCCATTTTAAGAAACATTTATCCTACAATCAGAGAAATAATTTTATGTAGCTCACAGTTTAGGTTCCTAGATGATGCAAAGTGAAATTAGTAGCTATTTGGTAATATTAACCACATTAAAATCCAACTAATATAAAATACTAAGAAAAAATTATTTAAATACCCAAAAAGGGGAAAGGTTAACAATTTACAACTTATACTGAAAAATAAGGTTATCTTTATCAACTCTTAATAAATAAAATGGTTGCATTCAAATAAATGACATTTTGGGATATGATATTTTATAGTGAAAAACATGTGGATCTCAAAGACTGTCAAATCTGAATTGATAGCTGTCTTTCTACTTTCTACCGTGTGGCTTTGGGTAAATTATTCAAACTCTCTTACTCTTGGTTTTCTCCCTCGGGTGTATCATCAGAAAGTTACTATTTATGTTAAGGATTGGTTGTTAGGTTAGAGGTGATATATTTCAAATGATTAGCACAGTGTCTTGGGCAGAATACATGGTTCACAAAATTATATGATGTATTACTTGATATAAATGAGTCAATTTCTCAAGCCTTTTGTTTTCTAAGGTTTTAGCTCTGTGTGACACTGAGCCAGTCAGCCCTGTTGTTTTCCTTCCTGATGGTTTTGATTCTCTGATCTTTTGACAGTTACATATTTTTTATGTCACTCTTGGTTATACAAGAAGAAGATAAAGAGAGAAATATGTTAGGTTCTCTAAATTGTATTATAAAATAAAAAAAGTAAAAATATTTTTCTAAAGTGTGATTCTTTATCCTTGTTTGTGTTTTCTATCTTTCCTGACCAACTATGATAGACCTTGTAGGCTGGCTACCCTAACTTAATTTTCCAACATTTTACTTTTTGACTGTTGAAGCTCAAGCAAAAGAGGTAGAAGATAGAGATATGTTCCCAAACTTTTAGCATCCCTCTTCACATTAGCTTCAGATATCTTTTGATACAACAGTAATTTTGGATAGTTTTCTTGATATGTGGTCTGACAAGAGACTCTGACTTGCATCTTCTGCCCCAGATACTTCTACATCTCTTTATGTACACTAAAGAGTCTCATTTTCAAGGACACATGGATAATAGAATTAAAATTTCACATAATTATTCATTGGCTTAATCCTACATTTATATGTCCACTTGTCTCATTCAATTATATTTACTACCATCATGACTACAAAAAAAAAAAGCATTTTTTTTTTATACAGGCTTTCCACTTTACCCTGTTTTAAGTAGTTGCATTATCTACTTATTAGAGCCTTACCCTTACACGACAGTTCGTTTTTATAGCCCTCATTTAGTTTTGGTGGTAAGTGCAAATTTATATTGACTGCTCACAGTAAGTTTTTCATCAGTGTCCAACAGAGGGACTTGTTTCTCTAATCTGTACTATACATTGCTCCCAAACGGTCTGAAGCTTAGATGCTTTGAAAGTCAGTTTGGCCTAATAAAATGCTTGGTTCACATTTTCATTTCTTGAGAACTGAAATATATTTCTTCCAGCATAATGCATTGTTCTTGAAAAATTTGATCTTGTATTATTTATTGCTGTTTGTTTTGTTTTCCCTCATAAATAATTTGAATTTTACTGAATATTTAAATAACGTTTCTCTCTTCCTCTCTCTCTCTCCCTCTCCTTTAAAATCTAATAATTATACTAGATATATCTTGGTATTAATTTTTCTGAGCCAATAATCTCAGAAGATATTTCAAAATCAATTTTCAAATCTTTTTAGAACTTGTTTTTACTGACTTTATTTTGTTTTGCACTTTAGAGTCTCTTATTATAAATGTGTTTTATCATGTTTGCTGAACTTCTAAACTTGGCATGTAGTCTATACATACAGATTTTTATCCTTACCTATTTTGTCCTATTGATTTTAATCATATTGGTATTAACATCCTATTATTATTTTTTTCAATCACTCTTTGTCCTCATTTCTTCTGGATTTCTTTTTTCTTTTTACCTTCTACTTCTCTTACGACACACATATCCCTATTTAACCTATTTTGCTTTTCATTTGGTCTTTGTTTTTGAAATAATGTTTTCTTTTTATTTAAATCACTTCATTTCAGAATTGCTAATTCTGATTTTTAAACAATTTTGTTTAGCATATCCTATCTTATTTAAAAATATACATTGCTTCATGTTTCAGTAATGCTAATCTGTTCTGTGATATCATCGTTCTGAAAGGTTTTTCTTATCTACAGCAGTGTTGTTCTGTACTTCATTGTATTACATTTCCTAGTCAAGTTCTGTTCTGCAAAACCACACATTCAATTTGGCATCGTTGATACAAGTGATCCCTAGTTCTTTGCCAGGGTTCTTCTTTAATCCCATCTATAAATAGGTTCTGTATAGTGGTTTGAATTATTCCAAGTTGTCCTGCATATACGTCCACCTCTCCCATCCCCCAAAAGAAGAAAAAGAAATCCAATCAGTTCAAGCAGAATCCATTTAAGATTTTATAAGGGGTAGGATTGGAGAGAGCATTTACCTTATACATTCTCAGGAAACTGCTTTAAAAAATATATAAGAATTATCTGATATTTTGGGTATTTTAAGTCATAAAATAAGTACAGGGAATAGAAACGATGAGTATTTTTTCCATGGAGTTCTCTATCTCTACATATCTTTTATCTATTAAAGATGGTCTGTCCATTATCTATTTAAAGAAAAAAAAAGTGTTTTCGCTGAAGGCAGTTCCATCTAATATACTGGTTTTTATTGTTATTATTTCGGATCTCATCACTATTTTAAATTAAATTAAAAACATAATATCTATCTGAATCCCATTGCTTTGCTAATATTTCATACATAACACAGAAAATGTAAAATCTCAGGATACTCCTTAATACAAATAAACAAAGTAGATAAGAATGATTAGATATAAATTAGAATTGTATTCCCTACAGTAATATTTTACATCTTTCTGTGAAGAGCACATCTATGACTGACTTGTCAGTTTAATTATAATGTGAAAAGAGATTTTTGTTTAGTTCAATATTCTTTCATCAAAATAAAATATTTGTTTTCTCTCTTTTTTCAGTCTAAATTGTATTACATGATAAAAGCATTTTACTAATATTTGTATATTGAGTTTCTTTATATACAAATACATTCAGATGTGCTTCGATACGTATATTTCATTATTGCCTATAGAACAACATATGTAAGCACAAGTATTTCTCTATCATCACAAGGGAAGGAATGCTTATCTGTTTTTCTCACTAATTATATCAACCTCCAAGAAGAACAACTGGAACATATATAAATAAATAGCTCCAGAAATAGTTATTGAATAGTAGTTTATGACATATCAGCTCCTCTCTGCCAAATTCTTCTTTATAGTGTGATTAATGCATGATTTGGAGGTATGGAAGATTAATGACATACAGAATAACATAGTATAGTATCTATGGAAAACTGAAATGTATGTCACATAACATTCACATAAATGTTTTAAAATATATTTAGCATTGCTGCAAGCTAAAATACCCATTTTCTTGAGGATTCATACTGAGTACTGAAATGGGGAGATGTGATGCTTTTTCTTTCCTTTTTATTATTATACGTTAAGTTTTGGGGTGCATGTGCAGAACATGCAGGTTTGTTACATAGGAATACCTGTGCCATGGTGGTTTGCTGCACCCATCAACCAGTCATCTACATTAGGTATTTATCCTAATGCTAGCCTCACCTAAACCCCCACCCCACCACAGACCCCAATGTGTGATGTTCCTCTCCCTTTGTCCATGTGTTCTCATTGTTCAACTCCCAAGTATAAGTGAGAATATGTGGTGTTTGGTTTTCTGTTCTTGTGTTAGTTTGCTGAGATCGATGGTTTCCAGTTTCATTCATGTCCCTGCAAAGGCCATGAACTCATCATTTTTATGTCTGCATAGTATTCCAGAGTATATATTTGCCATATTTTCTTTATCCAGTCTATCATTGATGGGTATTTGGGCTGGTTCCTAGTCTTTGCTATTGTGAACAGTGTTGCAATAAATATATGTATGCATGTGTTAGTAGAATGATTTCTAGGACATATGCCCAGTAATGGGATTGCTGGGTCAAATGGTATTTGAATGTTGGCCTCTCTTGCTAGGTTGGGAAAGATCTCCTGGATAAAATCCTGAAGAGTGTTTTCCAACTTGATTTTATTCTCCTTGTCACTTTCAGGTACACCAGTCTAGTGTAGGTTTGGTCTTTTCACACAGTCTGATATTTCTTGGAGGCTTTGTCCCTTCAATTTCATTCTTTTAAGTCTAATCTTGTCTTCACGCTTTATTTCATTAGTTGATCTTCAGTCTCTGATATTCTTTCTTCCACTTTATTGATTCACCTGTTAATACTTGTGTATGCTTCACAATGTTCTTGTGCTGTGTTTTTAGCTCCATCTGTTCATTTGTATTCTTCTCAAAACTGGTTATTCTAGTTAGCAATTCCTCTAAGCTTTTTTCAAGGTTCCTAGCTTCCTTGCGTTGGGTTAGAAGATGCTCATTTAGCTTGGAGGAGTTTGTTTTTACCTACCTTCTAAAGACTACTTCTGTCAATTTGTCAAACTCATTCTCTGTACAGTTTTGTTCCCTTGCTGGTGAGGATCCTTTAAAGGAGAGGAGGTGTTGTGGTTTTTGGAATTTTCAGACTTTTTCTGCTGGTTTCTCCTTATCTTTGTGGATTTATCTAGCTTTGGTCTTTGATGTTGGTGACCTTTGGATAAAGCTTTTGAGTGGACGTTCTTTTTGTTGATATTTATGCTATTTCTGTTTGTTAGTTCTCTCTCTAACAGTCAGGCCCCTCTGCTGCAGGTCTACTGGAGTTTTACGGGGGTCCACTCCAGACGCTTTTTGCCTGACTGTCACCAGCAGAAACTGCAGAACAGCAAAGATTGCTGCTTGTTCCTATGGAAACTTTGTCCCAGAGGAGCACCCACCATAGTCCAGCCAGAGCTCTCCTGTATGAGGTGTCTGTTGGCTCCTGTTGGTACTTGTCTGCCAGTCAGGGGACACGAGGGTCATGGATCCACTTGAGGAGCCAGTCTGGCCCTTAGCAGAGCTTGAGTGCTGGGCTGGGAGATCTGCTGCACAGAGCCAGCAGGCAGGGACATTTAAGTCTACTGAAGCTGTGCCATCAGCCACCCCTCACCCCAGGTGCTCTGTCTCAGGGAGGTGGCAGTTTTATCTATAAGCCCCTGACTAGGGCTGATACCTTTTTTTCAGAGATGCCCTGCTCAGAGAGGAAGAATGTAGAGAGTCAGTCTGGGTACAGAGCTTTGCTGAGCTGCAGAAGGCTCTACTTAGTTGGAACTTCCCGGTGGCTTTGTTTACACCGTGAGGGGAAAACCGCTTTCTCAAACCTCAGTAATGGCCCCTCAGCCCCACCAAGCTTGAGCACCCTAGATCAACTTTAGACTACTGTGCTGACAGTGAGAATTTCAAGCCAGTGGATCTTAGCTTGCTGGGCTCCCTGGGGGTGGGATCAGCTGAACGAAACCACTCAACTCCCGGGCTTCAGCTCCCTCTATAGGGGAGTGAACGGTTCGGTTTTGCTGGCATTCCAGGTGCTGCTGGGGTATGAAAAAAAACTGCAGCTAGCCTGGTGTCTGCCCAAATGGCTGCGCAGTTGCTTGAAACCCAGGGACCTGGTGGCATAGGCACCCAAGGGAATCTCCTGGACTGTGGGTTGTGAAGACCATGGGAAAAGCATAATATCGGGGCTGGGGTGCACCATTCCTCATGGCACAGCCCTTCACAGCTTCCCTTGGCTAGGGTAGAGAGAGTGCCCTGACCCCTTACGTGTCCCAAGAGCTGTTTCTATTAGGCCATCTTGCTAGGTCCTTGATGCTTTTTTATATCATTAAGGAATGACCTTTGTAAGCAGTATTGCCATGTTTTTGATGAAGTCCATGACTCTAATTATATATTTCCTTGGACTGAAAAATTGATTATAAAAATAAAAGAAAAAATAAAAATTGATTATAAAAATAAAAGAGCAGTTTACACCAAATAATAACTATTTTTCAATAAATATATTTCAGGTTTATTTTCAAGGCTATGATCTTGCCTATTTTTTGTGGCTCAAAATCCAGCCATCATTCCACGAGAGGGCTGGTGTTTATATTGTGCAAGGACATTCTGGATGCAGTAAGATGCCAAAACATTGAGCCTGAAGAGCACCCCAAATGTTCTTACCCTTCTGTGATAGTTTAAATTATAACCCATACAACTCTGGGTCGACTTTTGCTTTGACCATATCATTGAAAACTTTGCTGCCTTAATTTGCAAAAATCTCTTCATTCTATAGATCTTTCACCCAGAAATCAAATCAGGTCAGCTGCTGGAGGGTTTACAGACAATAACATTCTTACCTAAAACATAACTACTTTTACTTCAGTTCTTGAATAGAATCTCATTTGTCTGTTCATTTAAAAATAATTATCAACTTACCAGTCATATCAAATGGACTCTACTTGTCATTTTGCCAGTGATTTCCACATCTAGCAATTTTATTGGATTCTGCCAATTTTAGCTGTCCAGAAATTTGTAATTTTCTGTTTTCAGTATCAATAAAAGGTCATTTGGGGTATTTTCCACAAATAAATTGTCATATTCATATCTTAAGCACACGAGAATGAGGATTCTTGTCCTAAGAAAGAAGTTACTGGAGGATTTGGCACCCCAGGGGCTTGCCTTACAATAACTTAAGCTCCATGACATTTGTTTTAATAATGCTTTATCCCCTTACCCTGTTACTGTTGGACCTGATGTCAGGTTTAGCTATTGGTGAAATGGTTGGCAATTCTTGAATGTACTGGGAGCTAATGCGCTCTTATGGGTAAGTATAAAAGAGAAAATCTGTTGAACAATTACGTTTTTTCCTTGAGATAGTCTTGCTCTCTCACTTAGGCTGTGGTGCAATGGTGCGATCTCAGCTCACTGTAACCTCTGCCTCCTGGGTTTAAGCAATTCTTCTGCCCCAGCCTCCTGAGTAGTTGGGATTACAGGCACGGGCCACAATAAAAAAATTAAATTTTTTTTTTTTTATTTTTGTAGATACGGAGTTTCACCACATTGATCAGGATGATCTCAAACTCTTGACCTCAATATCCATCCAACTCAGCCTCCCAAAGTGCTGGGATTACAGGAGTGAGCCATGCACCCAGCCAAACAATTACTTTTATGAAGAAGAGGACCTTGCTCTTCCTATAGTCTGCCTATGATTAAGGAAAGTAGAGGCTGGAAAAAAATGTACTTTGAATTATTTTGATAAATTACTAATAGATTATCCTCTGACTCTCTTTCAGCTCAGAATTCCAAGGTCATGAAGTTAGCTGTGGGGGAAATTTGTTTATATATTACAATTTTCATGATCCTCCTATTGTTTATCTTCAATAATATTTCCTAATTTTTAGATAGATTATCTAATATGCATTTTTTGCATTTTCTTTTCCAGTCCTTCACTGTAGATACAAAAGTGAAGTCGCATATGAAAAATAACATCTTTGTATATGATGCAACATACTAAGAAGGCTATTGTTGCTTCTCCTCTACCTCATATTAGAAGAAATGTTGACTCAAATTTTTAAGGTTATCCATTTCTCTCAGGATGCAACAAATCCTGAGCTCAAAGAGAGAGGTTCCATACAGTTCATTTATTTATTGATTGATTTTTATTTCATTTTAGGTTTTGGGGCCATACAGTTCATTTATTCACTTCCATGTCGTTGTACCACTGATGTGCAAAAAAATATGAAAAATACATATTCCTATAAGTGTGATTTGACCAATTGATTTTTACAGTAATTCTCCACAGCAACTAACACAACTCATACTCAGGGGAGCCTGTCATTCTGGGCCTGATGGCAACAATGAAATGTGTTCCAATGTCCACTGTAGTAGATTGTATGCTGTTTATAAACACCTACTTCTTTTGTCCAGAGAAGGTTTTTATTTCCTTTTACCTACTGGAACCAGACTTGATCATATTACTGTCTTTGGCCAATGAAATGTAACAATCAATTCCTGGAAGAAGTTGTGCATTCTCTCTCTCTTTATGCCCTTAAGGACTGCAGTGCTCTAGATAGAGATGATGTTGGCATGGGCCCCCAAGAGAGGATAACTGTGAGGATTCTGTTCCTCTTGTGCTCACAGAACTAAAGATGAGAATGTAGTATAAGTGAGAAATGAGCTTTTATTGTTATTGACCACTGAGATGTTTGCCTGTTTGATTTTTAGAAACATAATTCATAGCTAACTTGTGTCAGAGGAAATGCCTTCTGCCTCATGGTCCCCAATTTACCAACCAAGGTATTTTTGTGTTCTTTAGAACTCTACCATCACTTTGTTGTTTCTGTTGTATTTTATTAGGCTATTTTAAGGACTTAATCTACCATAACTTTGTCTGCATATTAGTATGTAGAAAATTATTACTTTCCATTATGCAATTAGTTTTGTTTGCTTGTTTTCTCCACTCACAACATATAACAAATATTCTGTTTGTCAACATTTGTGACAGCAGATAAGGTATGCTTACTTTCTGCTGATTCTCAGCCACAATTATGAGATTATGTAATGAGAAGACTATGCTAGAAATCATATATCTCTCTAGAGTTTGAGACAAACTAACACCACAACCAGTTTTCCAGCGTATGTATGGTGTGATTCAAAAACAGCAATTGGAATTTCTTTGCTAGGCAGAATATTATCAAATCAGTGTTCTCGGTTCCTTTTATGGAGATCTTTTAACCTGTCATAGATATATTATTTCAATTTAATAATGAAATAATTTTGTATGTTCTCCAAGGATGAGATAGAGACCACAAAATGCTCAGTTCATAATTGATTATATTGGGAAAAAATAACTAAATTGAACCTAATGTTCAATTTTTGAACTTATAAAAATTCAGTAGACATTGCAGTCATTGTTTAAAATTTAAAATATTCAAGACCATTAAAATGTTGTTGTAGTGGGTTTCTATTTCAGTTTTCAAGCAATATATTGAGAAATTTTAGACAATTCCAGTGTCATATGTCTTTTAATATGTACTTTGACTTCGTTTTGCTCAGAAACTATAGTTGAGGACATCTCTGTACTGAAATTGGCGGTTGTGCTACAGCAACTGATTATGAAGGGCATCAAGAAGGCTCTCAGGTATGTGATCTACGACCAGATGACAAACAACCATCTTGGACACTTGTCTTCCTTCTAATTGTTCATGTATGTTGAGGAAGGGGACAAAGTACAATATGAAAAATTTTTAAATAATTTTAAGTCTACCTTTGGGCCACTTATACAACTATAGACTCCAGGAGTGCTGTAGAAATGGGCCTACTAGAGGTAGTGGGAGGATGTCATTCTGAAAGACCAGCAAAAATGGGTTTACTTATCTGCAAGGATCTAGAAAGATGGTCGATAACCCATGGTGTTCCTAGGACACAGTGGAAACCCACAGTAGGCAACTCATGAAAACATCATTTGATTTCTAAAACCAATTATCAGGAGTTTCAAGAAAAATACTGATGTCAGCTGCTGTAATGGTAATTCATATTGTCTCAGACAGTTTTCAGACCTCAGATCTAGAGCTCTTTGATTGAAAAGGAGTTCAGGTTCCTTGATAAAGAGCTCTTCCATGCCACAACAAGTGTTTAAAATAAATATTAACCCAGGGTTCCCTCCAAAGAACCTAAAATATTTAGGTTCAAGACTAATTATTATGACTAGCTAACGTAGAGGAAGAATCTTAGATCTCAGTAAGGAACAGATTAGCTAGATAGGTTGGTTTGAACAAAAAATAGAATTTGGATACATTCCAATCTAAATTACAAGTAGCTCTGAAAAATAGTAGTAAATGGAAATATTTTCATTAGCTAGTCTTGAGCCATATACTTGAGCATTCACTGTGAGTGGAGGAAAAAGTTGTTAATGCAATGGTATGTAAGGACTTTGGGGCAGTGACAAATGGCTTGGAAAGATAATTACAGTTTTAGAAGGTGCAAGGGTAGATGGCATAAGTCAAGAATTTCTGGAGGATGTATTTGTGGATGGATTTCTGGTAGTGGGTTCAAAGGAAACAGGTCTTTGTGTCTCATATTAACCCAGCTATTCAATGTCTGACTTCATTGGTCTCTTTCATCAGCAGAGACAAATGTTGGGCCCATGATAGAGAAGCATTTCCCCTATTATATACCATGTTACTCAAAAGTTACAGGCCTTAGAGAATGCTGGAGTAACCTCTTAAACATATAAATATGGCAACAAAAGTGGGATAACATCCTGCAGAAGGTTGTTGTATACTTCCAGATGACAGGCATACACTGAACTAATAGCCATTACAAGATGTTATGTCCCAAAAATGCAGAATATGAGTTCATGAGATTTCTCAAAGAACTAAAAATACAACTACCTTTTGACCCAGCAGTCCCATTCCTGAGTATATACCCCAAAAACTATAACTCATTCTCCCAAAAAGATACTGCACTCATATATCCATCACAGAACTACTCACAATAACAAACACATGGAATCAACCCAGATGCCCATCAGTCATGGATTGGATAAAGGAAATTAACTATACACCATAGAATACTATGCAGCTGTAGGAAAGAATGAGATCATGTCCTTTGTAGCAATGTAGATGCAGCTGGAGATCATTATTCTAAGTGAGTTAATGCAGAAAAAGAAAACCAAATATTGTATCTTCTCACTTTCATGTAGGAGCTGAAAATTGAGGGTGCATGAACATAAAATAGGAACAATAGACATGGGGACTGCAAAAGGAGAATGAAGCCCAAATCTCAGCGTCCCATAATATATAACGAACCTGCGTGTATACTCCCTGAATCTAAAATTAGAGAAAAAGAAAGCAATTTTAAAAATAAAATAATATGGGTCCATGAACTAAACAGTGAAAGTAAAATTGGTCTCTCTCATTATTATTCTCAAAGAGACTGGAAAAATTTGTGTTTCCAGCAACAGTGTTTAGTTCAATTAGACCAATATCTTGGTTCTGAGAATTAAATTATTCCACCAGTTGACACAGTAGAATTTTCAAAGATGCTAATAGCAAGTAGCTGTTAATTTGGGGTTTCTCAAAAAAGGATACATTGGACTTAATGTGAGAAAGCAGTAAATCTGAGTTGGACAAGTTGTATAATTTGGATATTTGATGCCACTCGGATCTCATGATGAACTGTAGTCCCCAGTGCTGGGGGTGAGGCCTGGTGGAGGTGTTTGGATCATGGTGGCAGATGCCTCATAGCTTGGTGCTATCTTTGGTATACTGAGTTCTTGAGAGATGTGGTCGTTGTAAAGTGTATGCCACCTCTCCCTTCCCGTATCTTGCTCCTGCTTTTGACACGAGATGTCTCTGTTCCTACTTCTGCTATCAGTTAAGCTTCCTAAGGCCTCCCCCGGGCAGATGCTGCTATGCTTCCTGTGCAACCTGCAGAACCCTCAGATAATTAAGCATCTTTTCTTTATGAATTACTCAGCCTTGGCTATTTCTTTATAGCTGTGTAACAAGGGCCTAACACAGCAAGGCACTGGCACAACTTAGGCCTGTTACCCGACCTATATTCCCTGTCTGTTCTGGATTCAACTGAAGCTTCAGAGGGTTCCTGTGAATAGTGCTGGCTTTCCACCTCAAAATTCTGTGACTTCTTGCTTGAGGATTTGTGAGACTGCTAGAGCATGCTTAGAATCATGGGCAGAAATATCAAATTCCTGAAAATTTAATAAAGAATGAACTAGAGTGAACCTTTTATTCTCTTTTACATGACAGTACTGTTTTAAAAACCAAACACATTTTCTCAAATATTATAGATTTAAATTCCAAGAGTATCAGTTATGAATTGTAACATAAATGTATTAGACTTAGTTGTGAGATTTCCTAATGTTCTATTTTTAAAAACATGACACACATTTTAATCACACGAATTATTTTTAAATTTATTGAGTATTAATTCTATTTATTTGATTCACTTCTCCACCTCTATATTTAATTACTAACATTTCTCAGGATAATTAAATTCATTTTCTAAAGTAAATAAGCAGCAAACTATCTCAGGTGAATTTAAGTTTCTATTTTAATACTTCAAAGCCTAATAGAGTTGAGAAACACATAAAGATGATCCATCAGGATATAGAATCTGGGTGCTTCATGCCTCCAGATTAATTATATCAGAGTCACAGTTGGGGACACTAAGCATACTTGACACAGCTAGTTTAGCAGTCTCTTCTGGCATTCTTGACCTCAGTTTGCCCTGTATTGTATAGTATTTCCTGGTATTTCAGCTGTCTTCCTTCATTGTCCCAGACTTTGGCTGTATATTCTGCACCCTGTGGTTTGTGAATAATTGGCTAACACTCTGGTTCTCATTTTCAGAAAAATTTTTGCTTTTCTTTTGGGCAAATTGTGTCATATGGATCAGGTCTATGTCACCTGTAAGTCATAAAAATTCAAGAGGGCTCTCTGCTTTCTCTCACATATATAAATGTGCCAATGCAATTGTCAGAGCCTGTTCATGAAGGCTTTAAATATGATAATGAGTTTGTACAGCTTTCTTTCTCAATAGCTTTATTTGATCCATTGCAAGACTTAATCATAAATCTCTTAAAACCTCTAGTATTTACCCATCTCAATCCATCACACCATCATCGTAATCCAAGCTACCATCATCTCCTCAATAACCTGACTTCCTGCCTCCATTCTCATCACATCCACTCATTAGTAGCCGGATGCCATTTTTGAAATGTAAGTACAATGATATCAATTCCCCTCCTACCACATTCATTCACACTTAAATCATTCCATGGGCTCTGCACAGTGCTTAGTCTTTAGTGCTTTCAGCACCTGGTATGCTCCATAATTTTTCACTTCTGATAGCTCTTCTTCCTACAATCCTTTCCTCCACTCTCCACCTGTAATTAATTTCTATTTATTGTTCAGGTCTCAGTCAATTGTCAAACATACAAGCGAGGTTTCTCTGTAGTACTTGCATATGCTACCACAGAATCTCGGCTTTATTTATTTTATTTTATTTTTGTATGATTGTTTACCTCTCGGTTCTGTGTGGTTAAAGACTAGGTTCAACATTGTATTACCAGCACTTTCCACATTTATTCAACAAATTATTCCATTTTTATTCCACAAAAATTTCTTCAATACATTTTTGTTGAATAAATACATTGCCTACTAACTACCAAGTTCCATCTTGGAAAGGCAGATATAAATATATCCTCTCACATCTAGACTTCATTTAAACTCTGAAAGCAAGATTGAGAAACTTTCTCCTTTTTTTCCTCCACACTTATCAGTAAGTAGTAAGGTAGGTTTTCAGAGTATTGTAACCATGGGTCTCTGGAACTTGAAACAGGGCTCAAGTGGGTCTGGGTTTTAGAGGATGTGAGAGACTGGAATAAGGATATTAAATCTAAAGAATAAAGGAATATGATGTTTCATAAGCAATCATCAATATGGTGGCCCATGGAGTTAAAAAAGGAAAGT
Source organism: Callithrix jacchus (assembly GCF_049354715.1). NCBI lineage: Eukaryota > Metazoa > Chordata > Mammalia > Primates > Cebidae > Callithrix > Callithrix jacchus. Next base: position 33,683,393 of record NC_133504.1, read on the forward strand.
AATAAGATGGTATTTAGTCTAATTTTTTTCTGTCCTTTGTTACCAACAATTAGTGGTTAATTTCTCTCAGAGATTTGTAAAAATCAGAGAAAATGTTGGTCTGCACCGAGGACATGGATATTTCTTATAACATCGATTCTACAGGAACATGCATTTTAGACTTTAAATTGAATAAATTGACTAACCAAAACCTCCAGGTACACAACTCATTCACAACCTGAAGACTGTGTTTATCAAGGACAAGTTACTTGACAACAGTTTTCAGTATTAAATCTCAAAAACATCTGTTTTTGAATGAGCAAAGAAAATATATTATTTTTGAAGAGGAGGTACTATAAAATAGTGCTTTATACACATTACTGAAAATTGTTGGATTTATTGTATATAAATTATTCATCACTTTTCCTGGGCAATGTTATGATTTTAAAATAATGACTAGGTTTTCGCTTCATCTCCATAATATAACTTTGAAAATACTTCCAGTTCTGCTTTTTAAAATTTATTTCAGCATTAATGAGTCAGCAATAACAGCTACTCAGATAACTACTGGACTACCTCAATATATTTTAGTAACAAGCCATCCATTCTTTTACAATTATATTTTATTATCTAGTTGCAAAATATATTATTTAAAACAAGCTACCTACACATACCCTGAATTTGCCCAAATCTCAACTGCCTCCAGTTTCATTAGCAATTTTATCACAAAACCATCGGCATTTACTTGCACCTTATCATGGAGGCCTTTAGAATCATTTATACTTTTGCCCAATTCCTTTATTATTCTTGCTCAAAAAAATTTTGGAGGCCCCAGGAGTTGTCCCATTTATCTTTTATGTTTGTCTGCTTGATGCTATTCTTCCAGTTCCCTGGTAGTGTCACCATCTTTAGCAGGCACTCGAATGTTTTATCTGGTCAAAATGGGCCCCTTTGAAGTATTTGCATCCCTCTCAGCTTCCCCCCATATTGTCAGGCATTATTAAGCTCCTGTAGGAAGTGTAGACTCTTGACAGGTGATGCCATTACTCTCTTGAATACTGTGGGCTTTCTGCAGCTGTTGTTCTTTTTACACTTCCAGAAATGCCTGGAGTTAGTAGTGGTTCCAAAGCTGCTTCATTAACTGTTGGTAAAGTACAGAACAATGTATTGCTCTTTTTGGTGATACTTCTCTCAGACTTAGAGAGACACACATACAGAACTAATTTTGTCCTTTCTTACATAGTTTGAGGCAAACATTGTTTTTTTCTGTATGTATTTTATTTTATAGTAATTCTTCAGCATCCATGGGGGACTGGTTCCAGGACCTCGAGTAAATATCAAAATTCACAGATGTTTTTACATAAAATGGAGGATGCCCTTGTATAAAATGACATAGTATTTGCACACAACCTAGCACATCCTCTAGTAAACCTTAAACCATCTCTAGATTCTCAATATTACTTGTAATGCCTAGTACAATGTAATTGTTATGTAAATAATTGTTATACTATAATGTTTAGAAAATAGTGACCAGAAGAAAAATGTCTATGTATGTTCAGTAGAGATGCAACCATCCTTTTTTCACCAAATATTTTAATCCGAAGTTGATTGCACCCACAGATGTGGAACCCACAAATTTAGAGAACTGAGGTACTTTATTTATCATCTACCTATTTTCCTTTTCTTTCTTTCTTTTTTTTTTTTTTGAACAAAATACATAGTTGATTTATTTAAGTCTTAGGGATAACAGTTGAAAAGTTTGAGTAAGATTTGCTGCTAAAAACAAGACATTAAGGATAATTTAAATATATGCAAGCAGTCATTTCCTTCAGTTTCATTAACATTTAGTAGCTTATTTTAATTATTATACTTTAAGTTCTGGGTTACATGTATAGAACATGCAGATTTGTTACACAGTTTTACACATGCCATGGTGGTTTGCTGCATCCATCACCCCATCATCTACATTAGGTATGTATCATCTACCTTTTTTCTATAGTTCTCAGGCATGAATCCATTAAAAATTATGCTGTGATATAAATCTTAGCATTTCTGGAAAGTAATGTTCCCTATAATTGTGCCTTTAATGCAAAAACCTTTTGGTCTTAGCAGATCATAGCAAAGGTTCAAATTCTACTTTGAATCAATCAGTGGATTCCTCTAACCCCAATTACTATTAGTTTGAGCAAGAACAAGTTTTAGAACATTTTATTACTTCCAAATTCTGATGAGGAGAGTACTGAACTGAAATGTCCTCTTCCAAAATATACCATATTGATTTTTAAAAAGGACATAATATAAAATATCATGCAAAATAAATAGATAAAAATAAAATCAATAGCATATATAACTTATAATGCAATTTATTTTACATAAAGAAGCCTTGAAAATCAAATGAAGACTGCTGTGTCTATTGTCCATTTGCCACCATTAAAAACACTGGCTAACTTGAACACAGAAAAACAACATGTTATATAAAATATGAAATATAATAATTACAACATTGTAACAAATGCAATTTATTCATTGATCGTTCTATTCACAATCAGCATTTTAAATTCATATACATTTCCTTAAAAATATAAAATAAAAAGCACTATACTATAATGTGAAATACATTTTAAAAATCTAATTACTAAAAGATCTTTCTGGACTTGCAAATAGCAATATGATTAAAATAATAACCTCAGGATCCATTTTAATAGCATTGACAAAAATAGCATCAACCAAAGCACTTTCAGAAATGCAATGACTTTGGATGCTGACTACTTGGAATTAGGCCAAACTTCACAAGTTACAGGCACATTTTGGAGATCCAAGATGGCCAAATAGAAATAGCTCTGGAATGCAGTTCCCAGCAAGAACAATGCAGAGGGTGAGTAATCATCACATTTCCAAATGAGGTTTTACTGCCAACAGACCAGGAGATTCCTGGCCTGAAAAGTGCCATGAGTTTCCAGCATAACTGTTTCAGCCCACACTGCAGGTCTCCACACAAAATCTCACACAAATCTGGATGACCATTTCAACAGGTGCCTGGAATGCCTGGGAGACAGAGTCGCCCATTCAACTGAAAAAAAAGGGGGCTGAAACAGGAAGCTAGGTAATCTGGCTCAGCAGGTCCCACCCCTACAAAGACCAGCAATCTGAAATGCTCTGGATTGAGAGTTTCACAGCAAGCATAGCTGGAACCAGGACTGTCTGGTTTGGTTGGGGGAAGGGTGTCTGCCATTACGGAGGCAGTCAGCCACTAATGAGGCATTCTGCCATTACCGACTCATTCAGCCATTACTGAGGCAATCCACCTTTACCAAGATAGACTGCCTTTACCGAGGCAGTCCACCATTACCGACGAGGCAGTTCTAACTGTACTTCTGTAAACAAAACCACAAGGAAGTTCACACAGCAGCTGGGCAGAGTCCATGGCACCACAGTAATGCCTCTGCTGGCAGACCGTGACTAGACTACCTCCTTGCAGGGCATCTCTGAAAAAATGCAGCAGCACACCAGGAACTTATACACAAAGCCCCACCTTCCCAGGACAGAGCACCTGGGAAAAAAGGTAGTTATGAGTTCTGCTGCAGCAGACTTAAATGTACCTGCCCAGAATCTCTGAATGGCACAACAGAGCTCCCAGCTCAGCACTAGGGCTCCTATGAGGAACAGACTATATCCTCAAACAGCTCCCTGACCCACATATATCCAAAGAGACACCTCATAAAGGAGAGCTCAGGCTGACATCTGGTGGGTACCCTTCTGGAACGAATTTAACAGAAGAAGAAACTGGCAGCAACCCTTACTGTTCTGCAGCCACTGCAGGTGATCCCCAGGCAAGCAGGGTCTGGAGTGGACCTCCAGCAGCCCTACAACAGAGGAGCCTAGCTTTTAGAAGGAAAACTATAAAACAGAAAGAAATGTCTTCAACATTATTCATAGCCAATATCATACTGAATGGGCAAAAACGTCAAGCATTCCCTTTGAAAGAAGGAACAAAAAGAATGTTCCCTTAGAGACCACATCCTAAAGTCATTAACTACAAAGACCACAGGTAGATAAATCCACAAAGGTGGGAAGAAACCAGTGCCAAAAGGATGAACCACCAAAAACCAGAATGCCTATACCCTTTGAGGGATCACAGCTCCTCACCAGCAAGAGAACAAAGCTGGATGGAGAAAAAGTCTGATGAATTGACAGAAATAGACTTCAGAGGGTGAGTAATAACAAACTTCTCTGAGCTAAAAGAACATGGTATAATGAAATGCAAAGAAACTAACACCCTTGAAAAAAGGTTAGATGAAATTCTAACAAGAATAAACAGCTTAGAGAAGATTATAAATGACTTGACAGAACTGAAAAACACAACATGAGAATTTGCGAAGCATACACAGATTTCAATAGCTGAATTGACTAAGCAGAAGAAAGGATATCAGAGATTGAAGATCAACTCAATGAAATAAAATGAGAAGGCAAGATTAGAGGGAAAAAAACAGTGAAAAGAAATGAACAAAGCCTCCAAGAAATATGGGATTATGTGAAAATACCTAATCAGTGTTTGATAGGTGTATCTGAATGTGACAGAGAGAATGAATCCAAGCTGGAAAACACTCTTCAGGATATTATCCAGGAGAACTTCCCCAACCTAGCAAGGCAGGCCAACATTGAAGTCCATGAAATACAGATAATACCACAAAGATATTCCTCAAGAAGAGCAACCCAAAGGCACATAATTGTCAGATTCGCCAGGGTTGAAATTAAGGGAAAAATGCTAAACTCAGCCAGAGAGAAAGGTCTGGTTACCCACAATGGTCTCTCAGCAGAAACCCTACAAACCAGAAGAGAGTGGGGCTCTTAAGAATTCTTAAGAAAAGAAATTTCAACCTGGAATTTCATATCCAGGCAAACTAAGCTTCATATGTGAAGGAGAAATAAAATCCTTTAGGGACAAGCAATTGCTGAGAGATTTCATCACCAACAGGCCTGCCTTACAGGAGCTCCTGAAAGAAGCACTAAACAAGGAAAGGAACAACCAGTATGAACCACTCCAAAAATGTACCAAATGGTAAAGACAATTGACACAATGAAGAAAATGAATCAACTAACTGGCAAAACAACCAGCTAGCATCAAAATGGCAGGATCAAATTAGCACATAACAATATTAACCTTATATATAAATGGGCTAAATGACCCAATTGAAAGACACAGACTGGGAAATTGGATAAAAAGTCAATACCTGTTTGTGTGGTATATTCAGGAAACCCATCTCATGTGCAAGGACACACATAGGCTCAAAATAAAGGGATGGAGGAAGATTGACCAAGAAAATGGGAGCAAAAAAATCAGGAGTTGCAATCCAAGTCTTTGATAAAATAGACTTTAAACCAACAAAGATCAAAAGCGACAAACAAGGGCATTACATAGTGGTAAAAGGATCAATGCATCAAGAAGAGCTAACAATCCTAAATATATATGCACCCAACACAGGAGCACCCAGGTGCATAGAGCAAGTTCTTAACAACTTACAAAGAGACTAAGACTCCACACACTATAAGTAGGAGACTTTAACACTCCACTGTCAATATTAGACAGATCAATGAGACAGAAAATTAAAAAGGATATCCAGGACTTGAATGCAGATCTGGACCAAGCAAGCCTAATAGACATTTAAAGAACTCTCCACCCCAAATCCACAAAATATACATTCTTCTCAGCACCACATCACACCTACTCTAAAACTGACCACTTAATTGGAAGTAAATCACTCCTCAGCAAATGCAAAAGAACAGAAATCATAACAAACCATCTCTCATACCACAGGGCAATCAAATTAGAACTCAGGATTAAGAACCTAACTCAGAACTGCACAACATCATGGAAACTGAAGAACTGGCTTTTGAATGTTGACTCGATAAACAATGAAATGAAGGCAGAAATAAAGATGTTCTTCTAAACCAACGAGAATGAATATACAATGTACCATAATCTCTGGAACACATTTAAAGCAGTGTCTAGAGGGAAATGTATAGAAATAAATGCCCACATGAGAAGCAAGGAAAGATCTAAAATCGGCACCCTATCATCAAAATTGAAAGAGCTAGAGGAGCAAAAAAAAAAAAAAAAAAAAAAAAAAACAAACTCAAAGCTAGCAGAAGACAAGAAATAACCAAGATCAGAGCAGAAATGAAGGAGATAGAGACAGAAAAAAACCTTCAAAAAATCAATAAATCCAGGAGCTGGTTTTTTTAAAAGATCAATAAAATAGACAGATCATGAGCCAGATTAATAAAAAGAAAAGAGAGAAGAATCAAATAGATGCAATGAAAAACAATGAAGGGGATATCACCACAGATTCCACAGAAATACAAACTACCATCAGATTACTACAAACAACTATGAACACAAACCAGTAAGCCTGGAAGAAATGCATAAATTCCTGGACACTTGCACACTGCCAAACCTAAACCAGGAAGCATTTGAAACCCTGAGTAGACCAATAACAAGGGCTGAAGTTGAGGCCACAATACCAAAACCTGGAAGAGACTCAACAAAAAAAAAGAAAACTTCAGGCCAATATCCATGATGAACATAGATGCAAATATCTTCAATAAAATACTGGCAAACTGATGGCAACAACACATCAAACAGCTTTTTTATCATGAACAAGTAGGCTTCATCCTGGATTTGCAAGGCTGGTTCAACATACGCAAGTCTATAAACATAATTCACCACATAAACAGAACCAAAGACAAAAACCACATGATTATCTCAATAGATGTATAGAAAGCCTTTGACAAAATTCAACAGATCTTTAGGCAAAAAACTCTCAATAAACTAGGTACCAATGGAACGTATCTGAAAATAATAAAAGCTATTTATCAAAAATCCATAGCCAATATCATACTGAATGGGCAAAAATTTCAAGCATTCCCTTTGAAATCTGGAACTAGACAAGGATGCCTCTCTCACCACTCCTATTTAATATAGTATTGGAAGTTCTAGCCAGAGCAATTAGGCAAGAAAAAGAAATAAAGTGTATTCAATTAGGAAAGGAGGAAGTCAATTTGTCTCTATTTGCAGATGACATAATTGTATATTTAGAAGACCCTATCATCTCAGCACAAAATCTACTGAAACTGATAAGCAACTTCAGCAAAGTAGCAGGATACAAATCAGAGTGCAAAAATCACAAGCATTCTTATACACCAACAACAGACTAAAAGAGAGTCAAATCATGAGCGAACTCCCATTCACATTTGCCACAAAAAGAATAAAATACCTAGGAATACAACTGACAAAGGGTGTAAAGGACCTCTTCAAGGAGAACTACAAACCACTGCTCAAGGAAATAAGAGAGGACACAAACAGATGGAGAAACATTCTATGTTCATGGTTAGGAAGAATCAATATTGTGAAAATGGCCATACTGCCCAAAGTAATTTAGAGATTCAGTGCTATCCCCATCAAGCTACCTATGACCCTCTTCACAGAACTGGAAAAATCACCTTAAACTTCATATGGAACCAAAAGAGAGCCCACATAGCTAAGACAATCCTAAACATAAAGAACAAAGCTGGAGACATCATGCTACCTGACTTCAAACTAATACAAGGCTACAGTAATCAAAATAGCATGGTAGTGGTATCAAAACAGAGATATATACCAATAGAACAGAACAGAGGCCTTGGAGGCAACACCACACTTTTACAACCATGTGACCTTTGACAAACCTGAGAAAAACAAGCAATGGGGAAATGGTTCCTTGTTTAATAAATGATGTTGGGATAACTGGCTAGTCATATGCAGAAAGCAGAAACTGGACCCCTTCCTGACACCTTACACTAAAATTAACTCCAGATGATTAAAGACTTAAACATAAGACCTAACATCATAAAAACTCTAGAAGAAAACCTAGGCAAAACCATTCAGGACATAGGCATAGGCAAGGACTTCATGACTAAAACACCAAAAGCATTGGCAACAAAAGCCAAAATAGACAAATGGATCTAATTAAATTCCAGATCTTCTGTACAGCAAAAGAAACAATCATTAGAGTGAACTGGCAACCAACAGAATGGGAAAAAATCTTTGCAATCTACCCATTCCATCTGACAAAGGGCTAATATCCAGATTCTACAAAGAACTAAAACAATTTACAAGAACAAAGCAAACAAACCCATTCAAAAGTGGGTGACAGATATGAACAGACACTTTTCAAAAGAAGACGTATATGAGGCCAACAAATATATGGAAAAATGCTCATCATCACTGGTCATTAGAGAAATGCAAATCAAAACCACATTGAGATATCATCTCATGCCAGTTAGAATGAGGATCATTAAAAAATCTGGAGACAACAGATGCTGGAGAGGATGTGGAGAAATAGGAACACTTTTACACTGTTGATGGGAGTGTGAATTAGTTCAACTATTGTGAAAGACAGTGTGGAGATTCCTCAAGGACGTAGAAATAGAAATTCCATTTGACCCAGCAATCCCATTACTGGGTATATAACCAAAGAATTATAAATTGTTCTATCATGAAGACACATGCACATATATGTTCACTGCAGCACTGTTTACAGGAGCAAAGACCTGGAACCCACCCAAATGCCCATTGATGATAGAATGGATAAAGAAAATGTGGCACATATATACCATGGAATACTATGCAGCCATAAAAAAACAAGGAGTTTGAGTCCTTTGTAGAGACATAGATAAATCTTGAAACCATCATTCTCAGCAAACTGACACAGGAACAGAAAATCAAACACTGCATGTTCTCACTCATAGGTGAGTGTTGAACAATGAGATCACATGGACACAAGGAGGGGAGCATGACACACTGGGGTCTTTTGTGAGGACTACTGCAGGAATATCGGGGGTAGGGAGTTTGGGGAGGAATAACATGGGGAGAAATGCCAGATATAGTCACGGGGGATGGAGGCACCAAACCACATTGCCATGTATGTACCTATGCAACATTACTTCATGATCTGCACAGAACCGAAAGTACAATAAACAATATTAAAAGAAAAAAAACAGTGAAAATGAAAAAAAAACTGAAAAAAGGGCACATTTTTCTTCAAGTCTCCTCTCACTTCAGACAATAGCTTCATGTTTAGAGATTCTGGGGTACCAACACTTCTGATCTTCTGGTGACAAATTTCAGGGCTCCCACTACCCTTTTGAGTTTAATTATTTGCTACAAAGACTCACAGAGAGCACTGAAAATATTACACTTATAAACACAGTTTCATTTAGCAAAAGGTTGCAAATTAAACAAGTCAAAAGAAGAGTCAGAGTAGGTGAGGTCTAGGAAGGTCCCAAATGTAAAGCTTGTGTATCTTCAAGAACATGTCACCTTTCTGGCATATCAATGTGTTACAATACCCACAGATTATGGTTTCCAGCAAAGCTCACTCAAGTTTCAGTGCCCAGAGCGTTTGCTGGGGTTTCATCATGTAGGCATGACTGATTGTGTTACTGGCCACAAGATTTAACTCAATCTCCAGCCTCCTTCACTCCCAGGAGATCAGACTGATAATTTCATATCTGAAAGCCCCAACTGTCTAATCGTTTGGTTCTTCTTTCTGACATGGTCAGCCTTCATCTTCCTGAGTCTCATTAGCATAAATTACCTAAGGGCCCACCAGGAGTCACTTTATTAGCATAAACTATTAGGGGACATTATGACTAACAAAGATGGTACTAATAATTTTAAAACTCCAAAGATTTAGAGGCTTTATTCCCAAGAACCAGGATGATCATTAACCAACTTGTTTATTATAAGATAGAAATATCTGTCCATGCCATCTATTTTTTTGTTTAGACTTTCCTTTTCACATTTCTCTTTTAGCCAGTAATTTTGAAGTACCACTCACTCTGTAGTGAACTATTTTATTCATATAAAGTTTATTACATTTTTAGTAATAGAGCAAAATTGCCTCTTGAAGACCTTCCTATTACCATTTTCATTTCTTTCCTATCAAACCCACTGTTATTATATTATACATTGGTAGTTCCCCAGCAAATAACATCTTCATCACTTGTGAAATAAACAGAATAATCCCCAAAGTCCATGTCAAAATACATAATAATTACACTTTTAAAAACTAAATACAAAAAATAAAATCTTGTAAGCAGTTAAGGAGAAATGACAAATTACCTGCAGGAAAACACCAATTCAAATGAATTTCTCATCTAAAACCATGGAGGCCAGAAGAAAGTAGTATGATATATTTTTTCAGTACCAAAATAAAAGATTTGTCAACCATGAATTTTATACCTGGTAAAATTATCTTTCAAAAATAAAAAATAAAGAACATTCACACACAAAGGGAAATTAAGATAATTTTGTAATGAATGGACTTACTCTTAAGAACTGACTAAAGGAAGTTCTTCAAACAAAGAAAATGATAAAAGAGTAAATCTTGGAACATCAGGAAGAAAGAACGAACAGTGGAAAGAGCAGAAACACAGATGCATGCAATACATTATTCTTTTACTTACGAGTTTTTACATGACTATTTATATAATGTAATCCTATGAGTTTAGGTATGAGTGTGTAAATATATTGGCCATATGTAGTGGCTCACACCTGTAATCCCAGCAATTTATGAGGTCAAAGCAGGAGGATCACTTGAGCCCAGGAGTTTGAGACAAGCCTGAACAACGCAGTGGAACCTCATCTCCACAAGGAAAACAAAAATTAGCCAGGCATGGTGGCATGCACCTGTGGTTCAACTTACTTGAGAAGCTCAGGCCAGAGCATTGTTTGAGCCCAGGAGGCAGAGGTTGCAGTGAGTTGAGACTACACCACCGTACTCCAACCCAGGTGACAGAACAAGACCCTGTACTAAAAAAAAGTAAATAAAATAAATATATTATTTATAATTCATATTTAATGGCCAAAATGCAATTTAGATCATGTGATCCTAAAGCCAGTGATATTTAAGATTTGATAAAATGTAGGGACCTTAGTGGAGGTGAGGTTTCCATACTTCACTTGAAGTGGTAGAATATTGGTACTAATAGATTGTTAACAGTCAAATATATACATTATAATATACTGAGTGAGATGGAAAATAATTGGAGAGTTTTGTCAGAGAAGGGATGTATTATGGCTAACATTAACACAAATAAAACAATCAGACTAGTGGGTGGAGAATTATTTCCATGAGGATAAGGATGATTAGTTAGGAAGTTACCTCATTAATTCATGTGAAAGGCTTGGCATAGAATAATAACGTTAAAGATAATGAAAATTACTGATTCTGAATGTATCATTTCTTATTAATTTTTTCATTGATATACAATAATAGTACATATTTATAGGGTACGTAGTTATGTTCAATACATACAATATATAGTGATCACATCAGAGTAATTAACATATTCATGACCTCAAATATTTATCAATTCTTATAACAAAAATATTCAGTTTCCCTTTTAGCTACTTGACAATTTATAATAAATTATTGTTAACTATAGTCATCCTACAGTGCTAAATAATGCTAGAAATAATGCCTTCTACTTGTCCATAGTTTTGTATCCTTTAACCAGTTTCTTCCTATTTCTTTCTCCTCACTACCTTTTCTAGTCTCTAGTAACCACCTTTCTACTCTATACTTCTCTATGAGATCAGCATTTTTAGCTTCTGCATGTAAGTGAGAACATACGGTATTTGTCTTTCTTTCCTAACTTATTTCACTTAACATAATCTCCTTCAGGCTTATCCATGTTGCTGTGAATTACAGTATTGCATTTTTTATGGGTGAATAGCATTCTATTGTGTATACATGTTACATTTTCTTTAAATACTGGATGTATCTTGAAGGTAAAACTGTCAGTGTTTGTTAACTTATTGGATGGTGGTGTGACTTTATAAAAAGGTTAAGGATGAACCAAAATATGCAGTTGGCTTCATTCAAATAAAGCAACTGCTTGAAAAAAAATTAGGACAACAGTATTTCATATTGGAAACAACTACTAGATGTCTGTTTTGAATAAAACTCATCCACCTGCCGGGGTGCTCTCATGGTAGCCTCACCACCAGGAATAAAATTAGGAACAAGGCTTCAGTGACACCACCATAGTGTGAAAGTTTAAGAATTTTTAATACATGTAGACCCTGGAGAATACATAGCATGCCTGGAGGCCACACACAAGTTCAATAGAGCCTGTGTTTCGCAGAGAGTGAGAAGAGGCCACTCTCAGTATATGGTGGGAAATAAAGTGTGAGTCACCTTAAATTTGTGGAAAAATGCCTGAATCATCCTATTAAAGGCAGTAGAAAACTAAACTTGCACTCAAAATGAATGCTGAAGCAAAATAAAGTTAAAAGCATTCACTGCAATGTTATTTAAAGCTTTTGTGTAGAAATGTCTGTGTGTGTATATATGCAACATATATATATATATACATATATGTATAAAATGTAAGAGTTAAGGGTAGAAAATATGCATGTGTGTATATATGCAACATATATATAAGAGTTTAGGGTAGAAAACATGTATGTATTTATAACATATATATCTATATATTATATAAGATTTAAAGGTAGAAAATAGGACTAGAGTTATACATAGGGAATTCTAAGTGTACAGATAATATTAAAGTCATTAGGATAAAATCACATTAAGATTTAAGGTACAAAGAGAAGAGGAATGGCAGGTGAATGGCGCTAATCCTGGTGAAATCCAAAATCAGAAGTCATGAATAGAGGGTAAACCAGCAAAATGCACTGAGAAGGAACAACAAATAAGGCAGAAACACTGAAAAACAGATGTCTGGAATCCTAGCTTGAAAAAAAAAAAAAATAACAGCTGTAGAGGTAAGTGGTTAACCCACTGTGACAAATGCTGCTGAAAACTCAAATCAGATCATGACTGAGACTTGGCAATTATATTGGTCATGCATCTTTGTCAGGATCTAAGAGTAATTTCAATGCCCATAAATCTCGTGAGATGACAGTACAGATTAAATGCCAGTTTCTCTCTTGATAAAGACATATGAAACACCACACACCTGAAAGGAGATAAAAAAGGTAAAGATATTTTCTATCCACATCCCCACCTTCGCTTCATGCATACTCTCTGTTTCTAGACTCTCAAATTTTGTGTGTAGTCAACCAGAAAAGCACAAAACATCTCCTTAATTCATAGGTGTTGCTTCTGAAGTGAGTATAATCATGTCAGCTGTGCTATATTAAGAAACTTTTGAAAATCAAACTTCACAAACCAATAGTGCAATAAACAAAAGCAAGGGGTCATCAAGGGCACAGTGCTTTGCATTTGATATTCCACATTCCCTCCACCTAAGTGAAATGTTGAAAGCAAGCTATAAAGAGAAAAAAATCAATATCCATAAAGTTCTGGGATTTTAAAATCCACATAAAATCTATCATTCTCTGACAGAGGTCCAAATATTGAGAAGATGCAAAGATCCCAGAAATGTCAGTAAAATCAGGCAGTGCTTGATAAATGGTGACTGGTTAATGAGAATTGTACAGAGAATTGTGTATATCAAAGTTTAAATCTAAGAAGTGAATTAAAACATCACTCAAGAAGATAGGTAATGAAGCCAAGGAAAGTCCACATTCCCTGTCAGTTGAAACACTGATTCTGGGTAGATTGCTTCCAAGCATGAGGTTTATGGGAAAAAGTGCTGCAGAAATGGGACCAGTATGTCATTCTGAAGGCACGACAGACTCAAAATTGGGGAAAACATAACTCTGGAAGTGTGCTACAGGAGGAATCAAAAAGAAAATGATTTGTTTTTTTTTAAAAAAAAAAAAACAAAAATTTGTAAGGATAGTGAAAGCTCAAGATTATTTGTAAAGATAAAATGATAGCAAGATTACAAACAAGATTTGAATAAACAATACAAGTGAACAGGAAATGTATATTGATAGTGGTAAAAAGAAAATGAAGAAAATAGAAACAGGTTACTATGTTACAGCAAAAATAAATAGAAAGATGGATGTAATCAGAACTGTCCTATAGAGAAAACTTTCAAACTTAATAATAAATAACAAATTATGTAATCACTAAGTTCTCAAAAGAACAACTACTAAATAGACATAATAAAATTAGAGAAGTCTTTCTATGTTATCAAAATCACTACAGACTTTTAAGCAAAATAAATTTGAGTCAGAAAATTTCATGTAACTAAATAGTTTTATAGTTTGTAAATCTGTGTTTACTCAGATGATTAATGACTCTGAAATTTTACCATACATGCCTTAATTGTTTTATCAAAAGCAGGTATATAAATCAATTATATATATGTGTAGACTCACACCCACACACATGCACACACACAAACACACATCCCAGGTGGCTGAGAGCTGGATTGGAATGTACACCTTAAGATTGGTGGGGTCACTGCAAAAAATAAACAATAAATTGATGGTGAGCAATATAGCCCAATTAATTCTCAATATATTTTGTAACTAAATACAAATATCAGAATCATCTTTGAAATAAAGCCTAAAACATAAGGCTTTATTTGAGAGTGTGGTACAACGACCTCTTCTCTAAATCTTAACTTATAGTAGCACAGACATAGTTTTGTTACAATGATAATAATAAAAGATCTCAAGTAAGAAAAACTATTTGAAATTCCAAGTCTCCCACCAACTATATATGTATTATAAGATATCATGTAATCATTGTCATTCAATTCTTTTTTTAACTTTTAAGTTCAGTGGTTCATGTGTATGTTTGTTGCATAGGTAAACTTGTGTCATGGGGTTTTGTACTGATTATTTCATTACCCAGGTATTAGACCTAATACTCATTCCTTGTTTTTCCTGATCCTCTCCCTCCTCCAAACCTCCAGTGTGTGTTGTTCCCCTCTATGTGTCCATGTGTTCTCACCATTTAGCTCCCACTTGTAAGTGAGGACATGAGTTATTTGGTTTTCTGTTACCATGTTATTTTGCTAAGGATAATGGCTTCCAACTTAATCCATGTCCCTGCAAAGACATGATCTCATTCTGTTGTAGTAAATTATCCCAAAATACCATAATCGCTAGCACCAATATCAAAATCAAATATATGAATTTTTTTTTTGGTCTGGGAGGCATCTTTTACTTGTTGAATCTCATCTGTGTCACTTGGTCATGAAACACATTTATTTAGGACACACTTGATGCCATTCTTATATATCTGCACTCATTTAATAATGGTATGCTGTGGTATATGCCCAAATTTATGGCTTGGTGGGTAGGATACCACTCAATTAATGATGGTCAACTCAGGTTGCATAGTGGTTTATTGTCACCAGGCCATGTCTTCAGTCTCTACTAAGGTATTAAGCCTTCTCAAAATGAGAAAAGTTAATTGCAGAGGATAGAATCGCCTTATCTGAAAACCTTAAGAATTTGTGCTGAGCTGTGATTCACTACAGTGTATTTCTGAAGGCTCCATGGCCTTCTTATTTGCTGTGAAAACTTTAGGCAGCATTGAATCTACTGAGTCACATGGTCCAAGTGGCCAAGCAGCTTTCATGGCACTGTGGAACTAAAGCAAAACTCTCCTACTTTTGCCTCCTCAAAACTAGATGCTACTCAGGTAAGTCAACAAAATGGTCACAGAAATTTGCCCAAAGAGGTTGAACCTTGCCCCCAAAATTGAAAAGGGGCTACATGTTCTTGTAGTTCTTTCTTAGATGTAGGATGGACAAGATTTAGCAACTTTTCCTTTATTTTAGGAGTGATATGACAACATGCCCTATACCAAGTCTCAGTAAACTATAGCTTATGGGGCAAACCCACTCCATTTCCTATGCTATAGATAAAGTTTTACTGGAAAACAGCCACATTTATTTGTTTTCATGTTTACTGTGGTTATTTCATGTTTCAATGACACAGTTGAGTAATTGTGATAGAGATGTGTGATACAACTTAACATGTTTGCTACCTGTCTCTTTAAAAATTGTTTGCCAAACCCTGCCCTAGACCACTGGACACCTAGAAATTTCACCCAGTGACAAGCTATTGAATTTTGTGGGATTTGTTTTATACCTCCTGACATTCACATATCTTATCAATTTATCTGTGTAGTTGTTACTTTCCGCTCACCAGATGAAAGGCATATAATTAATTTAATGAAGCAGGTTGATATCTTCTAGAATGGAGAGATGATATATATTCTTATGACTAAATTATGTCAATGGCCTGGACTATTGACACAACTTCAAGACAAAATAGTGAATGTATAGTGATGGCCGTGTGAGCTGACAGAAAATTGCCTCCTGACGTTTACTTACAGCTATAGGAAAAAAAAATGTTTTTCTATTTAGAAGTTGCATATACATGCAAAATAATGTATTGATATGTTCCAGAAATGAAACTCTATCTGGCACCACAGATAGGTGAAGTCATCACCTATTAAGTTACAATAATTAACTATTATTATCCAAGATACATCTCTCTTTCTCATTGTTTAAAAAGGTCTGTTAAGTGTGAACATGGCGGGAATCACTATCACTTGCTTCTTTTAAGTTTTAGCAGTAGCACTAATACTACATATTTTTCCCAGAAATGCAAGTGCTTAGATTTATTATTCTTGTAGATTAAGGAAGATCTTATGATTTTTCTTTTTTTTTTTTTTTGCTATAACATTAACCCTCATGCTATACATTGAGGCACTAATATAAGAATTGTGACAGTTAATGTGCATATCTATTTCTATCAAGCATTTCAGAACTGAGATAATCACAGGAGAGTTCAAGGGATGCATTTGACACAGGATAGATCAAGAGGTGCAAGGTAGAGAAATCTTAACTAAAAATTGATCTCTCAAATGTCATCTGTTCTTCCTCTGACAAGTACACTAAGGTAGTGTTTTGATCTTCCAAAATTTGTGTAAATATATAGAAAATATGCAACAACTCCAAAAAAGTCTAATTATTTTCCATTACTCATTCTCAGTGCTATGGACCAAATTGTGTCACACCAACATTCATATATTGAAGCCTAACCCCAAATGTGATGATGTTTGGAAATGGGGAATAATTATCTCTAAGGGAGATAATTATGTTTAGCTGAAAATCCTACTTTCATAAAAGACACCCGTAGAGCTTAAGGGTGCTCTCTCTCTCTCTTTCTCTCTCTTTCTCTCTCTCTCTCTGCAATGTGAGGACACGGTGAGAGGGCCATTGTCTATAAGCCAGGAATATAGCCCTTGCTAGAACCTTCCAGCCTGTGGGGAAATAAATGTATTTTGTTTGAGTCACCCAGTCTATGGTATTTTGCTGTGGCAGCTTGAGCTGACTAAACAAAATCTGGTACTGAGAAATGGAGTACTGCTGTAACAAATACTTAAAAATGCAGACTGGAGCTTTTCTGAAAGGTAGAACTTGTGAACAGTGAAATTGACTATTGAGCTGAGGATATTTCTAAGCAAAGTGATAAAAGAGTAGCTTGGTTCTGAGCATATATTTTGCATAACTGAATAAACAAAAAAGTGGAAAAGAATGCATTAGTATTATATATAACAAATGGATAAATCTGAAGCAATGCTTTTAAAAAAGGAGCAAATTATAACATAACAGCACAGATACGACATATGTAAACTTTGAAAACACACTAATAATGGCATATTCTCTTGGTAAACCTATGTATATGTAATATAATTATAAACTACATAACAAAAATAATGCACCATCTTCTGAAAAGAACTCATTAATGGAAATAAAAATTAGCAAGAATAAGTTTCTTGTGAATTATTACACAACATTTCATCTATGTCAATACATGTTTGGCGAAGAGGTTTTGACCAAATATGGCAAATGTTTAGTAAACCTGGATGTAAGTACCTGGGGCTTTGTTATTCTACCTTGTATTATGTACGGATCAAATATTTCTTTCAGGTTCGCAGCCAAATCTACCAGAGGTACAAAGATGAGCTGGAACCACTTTTTCTGAAACTATCACAAACAATACAAAAGAAGGAATCCTCCCTAACTCATTTTATGAGACCAATATCATCCTGATGCCAAAACCTAGGTACACAACTGAAAAAGAAAATTTCAGGCCAATATCCATGATGAACATTGATGTGACAATCCTCAGTAAAATACTGGCAAAGCAAATCCAACAGCACATCAAAAAGCTAACCCATCACGACCAAGTTGGTTTCATCCCGAGATGCAAGTCTGGCTCAACTATGCAAATCAATAAACGTAATCCATTACATAAACAGAACGAAAGAAAACCACATGATTATCTCAATAGATGTAGAGAAGGCCTTTGTTAAAATTCAACAGCTCTTTATGCTTAAAACTGTCAAAAACTAGGTATCCATAGAACACATCTCAAAATAATAACAGCTATTTATGACAAAGACAGCTATTTATGGCAAATGTTGGAAGCATTCCCTTTGAAATCTGGCACTAGACAAGAATGCCCTCTCTCAGCACTCCTACACAGTGGAATATTGGAAGTTCTAGCCAGAGCAATCAGGTAAGAAAAAGAAATAAAGGGTATTCAATTAGGAAAAGAGGAAGTCAAATTGTCTCTATTCGCAGATGACATGACTGTAAATTTAGAAGATCCCATTGTCTTGGCCCAAAATCTTCCTAAGCTGATAAGAAACTTCAGTAACGCCTCATGATAAAAAATCAAAGTGCAAAAATCACAAGCATTCCTATACACCAATAAAAGAGAGCCAAATCATGAGCAAACTCCAATTCACAATTTCCACAAATGGAAAAAGATTCCATTTGTTTATTCTGTGCTCATTGTTAGGAAGAATCAATATCATGAAAATGGTCATACTGCCCAAAGTAATTTATAGATGTAATGCTATCTCCATCAAGCTACCATTGACTTTCTTCACAGAATTGGAAACTACCATCGTAAATTTCGTATGGAACCAAAAAAAGAGCCCACATAGCCAAGACGATCCTAACCAAAAAGAAAAATGAAACCAAAGATGGAGGCATCACATTACCTGACTTCAAACTATGCTACAAGTCTACAGTAATCATAACAGCATGGTACTGGTACCAAAACAGAGATACAGACGAATGGAACACAACAGAGGCCTCAGAAATAATGCCACGTGTCTACAATCATCTGATCTTTGACAAAACCGACAAACACAAGCAATGGGGAAAGGATTCTCTATTTAAAATATGGTGTTAGGAAAACTGACTAGCCATATGCAGAAAGCTGAAACTCGATCCCTTCCTTACACCTTATGCAAAAATTAACTCTAGATGGATTAAAGATTTAAATGTAAGACCTAACACCTAAAAATCCTAGAAGAAAACCTAGGCAATATCATTGGGGACGCAGGCATGGGCAAGGACTTCACAATTAAAACACCAAAAGCAATGGCAACAAAAGCCAAAATAGACAAATGGGATTTAATTAAACTAAAGAGTTTCTACACAGTGAAAGAAACTATGATTAGAGTGAACCAGCAACCAGCAGATGGGAAAAAACTTTTTGCAATCTACGCATCTGACAAAGGGCTAAATCCAGAATCTATAAAGAACTTAAACAAATTTACAAGAAAAAAACAATCCCATCAAAAAGTGGATGAAGGATATGAACAGACACTTCTCAAAAGAAGACATGTATGCAGCCGACAAATATGAAAAGAAGCTCATCATCACTGGTCATTAGAGAAAGGCAAATCAAAACCACACTGAGATACTATCTCATGCCAGTAATAATGGCATCATTAAAAAATCAGGAGACAACTGATGCTGGACAGCATATGGAGAAATAAGAATGCTTTTACACTGTTGGTGGTAGTGTAAATTAGTTAAACTATTATGGAAGACAGTGTGGCTATTTCTCAAGGATCTAGAACTAGAAATACAATTTGACCTAGAAATCTCATTACTGGGTATATACCCAAAGGATTATAAATCATTCTGTTATAAAGACACAGGCACACATGTTTATTGTGGCACTGTTCACAATAGCAAAGACCTGGAACCAACCCAAATGCCCATACAAACAGTATAACCTGTTATACAGATTTGTAACCTAGGAGCAATAGGCTATGGCATTTCACCTGGGTGAATAAAGAAATGTGGTGCATATATGCCATGGAATACTATGCAGTCATAAAAAAGGATGAGTTCATGTCCTTTGCAGGGACATGGATGAAGCTGGAAACCATTATTTTCAGCAAACTGGCACAAGAACAGGAAATCAAACATCGCATGTTCTCATCAGTAGATGTTCAACAATGAGAACACATGGACACAGGGAAGGGAACATCACACACTGGGGCCTGTCAGGGGATGGGAGGCTAGAGGAGGGATAGCCGGGGGGTGAGGGGGATAGAGGAGGAATAGCATTAATAGAAATAACTAATGTAGATGATGGTGTGATGGATGCAGCAAACCACCATGGCACGTGTATACCTATGTAACAAACCTGGACATTCTTCACATAACCACAGAACTTAAAGTATAATTAAAAAATATATGAGGACTAGGTGTGGTGGCTCACATCTGTAATTACAGCACTTTGTCTGGCTGAGGCAGGAGGATTGCTTGAGCCTAGGAGTTTGAAACCAGCTTGGACCACACAGTGAGACTTCATGCTGGGCATGATGGCATGTGCCTGTAGTCGCAGCAACTCAGGTGGCTGAGGCTGGAGGATTGCTTCAGCCAGAAAGTTCGAGGCTGCAGTGATCTGTATGATGCTACTGCACTCCAGTCTGGGTGATAGTGGAAGACACTGTTTCAAAAAGGAAAAGAAAATTATATGAGTAACAAACCATAACAAAATTTTTAAAATACTATAGCCCAATTAACATCCCATGACATTTTAACCTTCAATCATAAATTACAGATAGTGAGAAACTTGAGAATGGAATACATGCTTAGACCTTGGGCAAACATAGCAAGGACTGGAAAAACAGATGCAGTCATGGTCTGCATAATGAAGTTTCAGTCAATGGTGATCTACATGTAAGATGTTGGTTCCAGAAGATTATAATGGAATTGAAGAATTCCTATCACCTAGTGACATTTTAGCACAACACATTACTCATGTTTGTGGTGATGCTGGTGTAAACAAACATACTGTATTGCTAGTTCCATAAAAGTGTAGCACATACAATTATGTACAGTACATAATACTTGATAATGAACTAATGTGTTACTGGCTTATCTATTTACTGTAGTATACTTAAAAATTTTTATTTCAGGGTCTACTCCTACTATTGATAAAAAACAGTTAATCATATAACAGCCTTGGGCAGCTCCTTCAAGAGGTGTTCCAGAAGAAGGTATTGTTACAGTACGACATGGCAGCTCCATGAACACTATGACCATAAAATCTTTCCAATATGACAAGATGTGGAGGTGGAAGACAGTGATATTGATAATCCTGACACTCTGTAGGCCTCGGTTAATGTGTATGTTTGTGTTTTCATTTATAACAAAAAGTCGAAAAAGCAATAAATAAATGCAAATTTAAAAAGTAAAAAAAGCTTATAGAATAAGGACATTAAGAAAGAAAATCCTTTTGTAAAGATGTATAGTGCGTTTTTGTTTTAGGCTATGTGTTATTAAAGAGGAGTCAAAAAGTTTTAAAAGAATGTTTATAAAGTGAAAAAGTTATAGTAAGTTAAGGTTAACTTGTTATTGAAGACAAATATTGCTTTATAAATTCAATGTGGTCTACGTCTACAGTGTATATAAATTATACAGCAGTGAGCAGTAATGCCCAAAGTCTTCACATGCATTCACCATTCACTCACTGACATCCTGAGCTACTTCCAGTCCCACAAGCTCTATTCGTGCTAAGTTTTGCATACAGATGTACCTTGTTTAATCTTTTATACCATATTTTTATTGTACCTTTTCTATTTTTAGATGTGTTTAGATATGCAAATACTTACCATTGTGTTTCAATTGCCTGCAGTATTCAGTACAGTATAACCTGCTGTACAGGTTTGTAGCCTAGGAGCAATAGGCTATGGCATTTCACCTGGGTGTATAGTAGGTTACATCATCTAGGTTTGTGTAAATGCACTCTATGATGTTTGAGTAATGATGGAATTGAGGGAATGTATTCTCTTTCCTGGTCCACAAGGGGGCGTAGTTTTAAACGCAAGAACTTCCCAGTGCCATGCCCCCTCCTGTCTCTCTTCATCCTGGAGATTTAATGGTCTCTGTTTCCGGTGTGGGGAAAGGGTAGACAGTCAATCACTCCAGTGGAAGATCTAAGGAACTCCTTTCATTGGCCAGGGTTCTTGGAGAAGGTGGGGCTTCCTCCCAGGTTAAAAGTCCCCTTCTTCCACACTCCTTTGGACTCCCTGTTGGGATCCCCTTCCATGAACACGCTCCTGGAAGCTGCCTTTCTCTCTCCTGGGTTTCCCCTCTGGGGTCCCCTTCCACCCAGTATGGAAGCTTTCTCTCTTCCTCTCCTTTTTCTCTTTCTCTGAATAAATCTCTGCAAACTCTGTTTGGGGTCCGGTATTTACTTTATGAGTGCACTGTGCTGTGGTCTCGTCTCCCATTCTTGAGAGAGTGATAGACAAGAACCTGGAGAAACGTCCTCTCAGGGGAGCTGAGGGCTCCCCTGAACCCCTGAACACCAGCAAAATCACCCAAGGATACGTTTCTCAGAATGCATTTTCATTGTTAAATGGCTGATCCAAATGGTAAAGAACATGTAGTCAACCTATGTGGGCCTACATATTTTCTTGGAGACTTAATTATAGAAGCTGGGGAAAAGAAAACTTTAAGTTAAAAGGAAATGCTTTTTTATTACTAGAAAAGAGATTTGGGGTCTTTTTAAAATTCGCCACCCTAGAATTAATAAAATTAAAACATTATGCATTTTAAAATAAAGCTTCTAAAAATCATGGCAGAAAGTTTTATAGATTTATATAATAAAACTTTTTTTCTAAATAATATCACATCACATCTCATTAGGTGTTTGAATTTAACTTAAGTGCTTTAGATTAACTGTCTCTTTTACTTTTGACGTTTTAAATCAGTGAAATTTAATAAAACAGTAGCCAACTGACACACGCAGTATTTTTTCCTACTCCTTACAAATGTGGTATGAGTATCAATATAAAAGTCAAATGGCATCACACCAAGTTTAAATCATATGCTTTTCTTTTGAAGATAAAGACTTTCAATGTACTTAAATTCAAGGCTGAAAATGTCAATAATTTTGAAAGTAAGATTAATAGATTAAATGATAGTGAGACAAGAAGTCTATCAGACCACAAGTTAGGGTATGATAATTAGATGCCATTTTCCTTAGCAGTTTCACCTTTAATGCTACTATGGAATGAATAAAATAGTGTGGTCTCATATTTAAGATTATAGTTGGAAATTAATTTACAATAAAAGGAAACGATACCAGCAACGTCAGAAGAGATTTTTTAATCTCGAAATTTAAGCATGCTTTACCAAATATTTATTTTGTAATGAGTATGGAGTGATTAATAACAAAAAGATTTTGAAAATTTCTTATTCTTTCTCTCATATAATAGGATGATCTATATGAAAAGAAAAGTTAAAATTTTGAGAAGACAAGGTGAAATACCTGCTAGAGCTCAATCACCTGTTTACGAGATGCTTAGTACATTTTGTGCAGCTGTAAACTAAGCGAGAGTGAATTGAGATGAGTGAGGAGAAGGTGATCAGGAGAATGCAGTGAAACAAAACCAGGAGAACCACACACGGAAGACTGGATATAATTGCTATTCTGCCACTTCATAGCTGTTGTAATTATGGATATTGTCTACCTTCTCTCACCTTATTTAATTAATAAATGCAACAAAATCCTTTTTGTCTCATCTCATAAGGTTTTTTGTACATAATTGCTGTATGGATTCAATAAGAAATTTTTTGAAATTGTTAACAGATTTTGAAAGCTACACAGTGTTTTGCACAAATAAAAATTAACATTTTAACTTATATAATACTAGTGACATGATAGATACACAAAAGTAAATAATATGTTCTGGCACAAAGTTCATGGGGTCAGTAGATTAGCTGTGCAATCTCTTCAGAGGGAGGAATTTGTTTTAGTAATATCAAGGAGATTTCATTAAGCATCAGAGCATCATTAGGGTGACTGTATATATTGCTATTAGGATGCTTATGTTCCGAGAAGTATGTTTCATGATGCTATTATTTTGAACTTTATACAGATAGTGGCAGGTTTGGTTTGGTAACACTACTAAATAGAGCAAGAAACAAATTTCCTTTCAAATTCTTCCTCACCCACATAGCATCTCTATGATCTTAGGGGAACTTAGCTCTTTCCATTCAATGTTCCTAAGTCTCTAAAATAGAGATGTTAACTACATGGCAATGCTAGCAGTCAGTAAATGAACCTCTGTAAGCCTCAATTTTCCCATTTCCAAAAGATGAATAACAACAGCAACTAGTTAAATATGTGGAATGAGTCTTATATTATTGCTTTTTCAAGTCATCATAAAGACCCAAAATAGCTATTTTTATGTTATACAAACTGAGGTATTGCTCAGGCTCTACTCTTTGAGACAATACAGAAAAAAATCAAAGATTAACCAGTGCTGTGCTGTTGTACTAAATTCTGAGTTTGATATGATCAGGGAAAGTTACACAATATAATTTTTTAATGTGATAGATCATTTCAGATGAGCAGTTTCACTTGAAATCAATAGTATTTTATTTTCTATTCATTTTTGCATATTTAACAAATTAAAATGGATTTTTTATTTGTCAGCTTATTATTTAGTGATTATTGAATACATTCAAATCTTTATGATCAAGAGAGAATTACTTGGAGGAACAAATTCAAATTCAGATAATTTTCAGCTTAATATTAATTCTCCTGTATTCCAATCAAAGTACTACTTCACAAAATAGTATAGGATTATTAAAAATAAAGTGTATGATATATATCAAGGTGGTGGTGTGCAACACTCAGTCATTTTGAATATCTTAGCAGTCCAGAATCAAGTGTGACTGAGAGATAAGCCCATGCCTACTCTTCTGGTTGCAGGTTCAGAATTGGAAAGCCATCTGGAGTGCTCTGAGTCATGAACAGTGACTGTTGGTCCATGTACACAGGTGCACCGCACAGAGAGAGGCAGATTGATCCAGTTGGCTAATAATAGAACATCTAGTGAGGAGTGAAATCATGTTTATTTCATTTTCTAATTTTTAAAAAAGATTTAGAACATTTGAGGGTATATAAGGTGCAGAATACTCTGCTACATACTATAGAGAAAGAAGTATTGTGAGGTAAATCAAATATAGACCTGATGTTTGCCCTTGAGAATTTTCCTTTGTAAGATAGATAACATTTGTGCAGACACCAAAAATAATATACTTAAAAGATGAGGACATGTAAGCAGTCAGGCAATCCTGGAAATAATTTCAAAGATGTTTCCTCTGGCCCAAAATGTGCACCAGAATTTAGTGATATGTCAGTATTGATGTTGTAGGTTATTAGTCAAAGTGAATTGACTGAAGCATGGATCAACAAAAAGACAATTTCTGGGGGTGAAAGTGCACATCTAGGCATTATCTATTTCTTCATTTTTTTCAGCGTTGGATAGTTACACACAATTTCTAAAGTTTTATTTCTATATGTCTTTCAGTTTCAGAGTATCCTAAATTTATTTACTGTTTTGTATGCCGGGTGACTTTTTAAATTTATCAGATCAGGGGATTTCCTGCCAATGTGCCATTCAATCACAAAACAAGTACTTGTTATTTCTTTCTCTATGTGATTCTGGGCCAGAAATATAAAGTTTGGTAAAAACACAGTCCTTATCTTCGGGAAATCAATGTAAGTATTGATATACTAAAGAGTATTCAGTAAAGATCTAGAGAAGAAACGGAAGTCTTTACACAGAACAGTCTTTTTTGTCTTGTTTTGATAATTGAGTCGGACTCATTAGGAAGAGAAGGAGAAGATAAACCATCATTCTCAGCAAACTGATACAAGAACAGAAAATTGTTCTCACTCCTAAGTGGGTGAGAACACATGGACACAGAGAAGGAAACATCACACACCAGGGCCTGTTGTGAGGTGGGGGTCTACGTGAGGGATAGCAGGGTGTGGGGAGATTGGGGAGGGATAACATTAGGAGAAATTCCTAATGTAGTTGATGTGGGGATGGATGCAGCAAACCACCATGGCACGTGATACCTATGTAACAAACCTCCTGCTCGTTCTGCACAAGTACCCCAGAACTTAACATATAATAAATAAAAAAAGAGAGAGATAAATTTTAAAAATACATTCAGTCTTAAAAGTGTATGATCTCCGAGGTGCCTGTGAAACTGCAAGTAGGTTACATAGTTGGATGGAGCACAGGACTGTTAAGGAAAGGCAGGAAATAAAGGCTGAAAGAAGTTTAGATCATATATTAGTTTGTTATTGCTGCTATATACTATTATTATAAACTTAATAAAACAATACAAATTTATTATCTTAGAATTCTGTAGTTCAGAAATCCAAGTTTCCATGAGGCTAACTTGACGATTTTGGCTGGGCAACTTTCTTTTGTGGAGGCTCTATGGCAGCCTTGCTCCTGTGAATTGCTGGCAGACAGAAGTTTCTTGCAGTTGTGAGATTGCTGTTCCCTGCTTCCCGGCTGCCTGTCAGTTCTAGAGGCTGCTGACAGTCCCTGGCTCATGATGTTTCTCCAGCTTCAAAGCCAGCAATGATGGGCCAAATCCCTCTCAAATTTAGAATCTCTTCTTTCTTTTCTTTCATTGTTGCTTCTAATGGAGGCCTATTCCTCCTCTTCCACTTTCATAGGCCCATTTGATTTCATTGGATCCACTGAATGTTGGAGGATAATCTCCATATCTGAAGGTCAGCTGATTAGTAAACAATGCTCTTTTGCAATATAAAGTAACAAATTCACAGGTTCTGGTATTTCAGTCTTGGACATCTTTGGAGGCCATTATTCTGCCTACTATGGGTTGCATGTAGCAAATTACATTGAAGAAAATAAAGACAGGGACCTTTTATTTCATTTTATATTATTTAGTGTACATCTGCCTACGCAAGCTTCCCAATTTTCTTTGCGCTGTTTTAGCATATTATATTTTTTCTAAAAATTCCTCCATTTTCTTTATGTTACAAAACTAATTAGCATGTAGACATTTATATTATTTTGTAATTATTGCTTCAAACATTTGTTAGTAAATATTTAGTTCTTTTTATTCAATTTTCTCCTTCCTTATTCTCCATCAACACCACTAGTCTACGCTTCTCATTAATCTCAAAAAACCTGCTGTTGATTCTGTAAGTCTTATTTACATATTGTTTGATTTTTTTATCATTAATGTTTATAATTTTTATTATTTTATTCCTTGTTTTAGCTTTCTCTATTCTTTTTTCAGCTTAAATGCTTGCTAGTTTATTATCTGTATTTTCTCTAATCTGTTTTCTCATGTGTCTAAGCTACAACATTCTACATACTTTTTTAATGCAGATTTTGACATCTCATGTTTTCATTGCCATTTAGCTATATTTTAAATTTCCCTTATAATTTGCTCTTTTAACCAAATAGTAAATTGCATTTTACTTACTTTGCAGAAATGTTATATTCTTTGAAGTATT
This sequence comes from Callithrix jacchus, assembly GCF_049354715.1. Taxonomy (NCBI): domain Eukaryota; kingdom Metazoa; phylum Chordata; class Mammalia; order Primates; family Cebidae; genus Callithrix; species Callithrix jacchus. The sequence goes on from NC_133504.1 coordinate 33,710,940, forward strand.
TTAAAAACTTGTTAAATTATATTTTAAGTACATTGTAAAATAAATAAAGGTCATAGTTGTATGTTGTTGATTCTTTGAGAAAAATAGACATATTTTGTAGATTTTGCGGTAAACATTAAAATTTTCATTGGAACTTAGTGCAAATGTGCATTTTCTGCTTAGATATAGTACCATATATAGCTATTGCTTAAAGTTTTATAGCTGGGCTATTTGATTACTATTATTATTATTTGAGACAGATACTCACTCTGTCACCAGGCTGGAGTGCAATGGAGCGATCTCAGCTCACTGCCACCTCTGCCTCCTGGAGGCTGGGACTACAGGTGTCCACTACCATGTCTGGCTAATTGTTTTTGTATTTTTAGTAGAGACAGGTTTTAACTATGTTGGCCAGGCTGGTCTTGAACTCCTGACCTTGTGATCCACCTGCCTCAGCCTCTCAAACTGCTGCGATTAGAGGCATGAGCCACCGTGCCCGGCCAAGAGTTTAACTATGGGAAAAAATAAAAAGTGGAAAATCTGTTCAACTAATTTTATTAACTTGTTAAATATAATTAAATAAAAACTAATTTATGAATACTAGGAATATGTGGTATATAATTTTGGAAAATACATATCGCTGACAGATACAGCAAATGATGTACATAATGGAAATACTTTGGGAAGATTTCTATTAATGTATTTAATTTAATACATTATCAGTAAAACTTTACTATTTCCTCTAATGTTTAACAGGTTATTGGAGGGGAGGATAAAACTAAAACTAACACCAAAAATTAAAATACTTAGGAAGTGAGATAAAGAGCTAGCATTGTTAGAAAGAAAACTAAATTATAATAAAGTAACAAAAATAGATTTAAGTAAATGAAAAAGTATGCCATGTACAGGATGGATAGCTACATTTTATATCTAACCTGCTTACTTTCTCCAAAATAATGCATATTATTAGTGCAATCAAGGTAGCTTTTCCAGCTGGGTACCCTGAGACATGTGACAATCTTATGCCAGCTTGAATGTAAGAGAGTATTTGGATGCAGATGTTGCAGTCTTCCCAATGTACCTTAATGTAGCAGTTTCTTGTTTTAAACTCTATAAAAATCAACTTTGTTTAAAAGGATTAGGGTAATTTCACTGAGAGATACTGAAAGTACTAAGAAACCACAGTACTTGCACAGCTTAGTACTGGTGCAAGAACAGAAAATTTGACTGAGGTAATAAAATGGAAGGCACAAAAATACACATTGTATGTGAGAGATAATAGAAAATGATTTGTAACAGATGTGGAAAGACTGGGCCACATAGAAAGTAGTGTTGAGAAAAATAGCAACGCTTTCTACAGAGGAGAGTACAACTATGTTACCAATTTATTCCAAATAATATTGTACTTGACATGTGTTAATGCCATGAAGATGCAAGAAATAATAAGATGATAGAAAACAATGGGGACATATTTTTTTTGTCAACAAAGGCTGGAGACACTTCTTAAATGAGATCTCTAAAGCACAAACAACATAATAAAAAGGCAGATTTCACTACACACACAAAAATAAAAAGTGTATCTTTATAAACAGGAACTTTATATAGCTGTGCAAACTTCCTGAGTGATCAGAGCAAAGTGCAAGTTAATATATGAAAGTAATGTGGATACAACCTGCTGATGACAAGGCTGTGAAGAAAAGGAATCCTTGACAATATTTAGGGACGCTAAGCAGTTATGTGTATACTTTACAATTCTCTGATCCTAATCCTGAGTATCATTTCTGTTGGTTTGCCTGCGTCCCCACCCAAATTTCATCTTGAATTGTAGCTCCCATAATTCCCGCATGTAGTGGGACTTGGTGGGAGACAATTAAATCACCAGGGCAGGCACCACCATACTGTTCTCGTGGTAGTGAATAAGTCTCAGGACATCTGGTGATTTTATAAAGGGAAACCCCTTTCACTTGGTTCTCATTCTCTCTTGTTTGCCATCATATAAGATGTGCCTTTCACCTTCCACCATGATTGTGAGGCCTTCCCAGCCACGTGGAACTGTGAGTTCATTAAAGCTCTTTTTCTTTGTAAATTACCCAGTCAGGGACATGTCTTTATCAGCAGTGTGACTAACACAGGTGGGGGTGGGGGAGTTCTCAAAGGACCTGAGAAGACATGAACAGGATTTATATAAAAACTCTGTAGGCCAGGCGCGGTGGCTCAAGCCTGTAATCCCAGCACTTTGGGAGGCCGAGGCGGGTGGATCACGAGGTCAAGAGATCAAGACCATCCTGGTCAACATGGTGAAACCCCGTCTCTACCAAAAATACAAAAAATTAGCTGGGCACGGTGGTGTGTGCCTGTTATCCCAGCTGCTCAGGAGGCTGAGGCAGGAGAATTGCCTGAACCCAGGAGGCGGAGGTTGCGGTGAGCCGAGATCGCGCCATTGCATTCTAGCCTGGGTAACAAGAGCGAAACTCCGTCTCAAAAAAACAAAAAAACAACAACAAAAAAAACCTGTCATGGCAGTGTCTGTCTCTACATTTATAAATAACCGATGGGCAAATGCTATTGAAAGCTAGAAGTAGTAAGAAGCAAGGGACTAAAGTACTTGCAGCGCATAGGCAGATCTAAAATTGTAATGATGAGTGACAATAGCAAATAGAAAGATGGAGTAAGACGTTTTGTACTATAGCAAAAGTTCATGAACTTCTTGTCCCTTGGTTTGATTTCAAACCCCACTAATTAGTTTAATAATCTTGATGTTCATCAAAATCTGTCTGAGTCTCAATTATTTTCATCTGGAAATTAGGGGTAATTATACAGACTGCTGTGATAAGTAAGTGAAATAATGTTTGTAAAATTATTCAGCAGTAAGTAGCACTTTTAGAATAGACAGATACCATCTTACTGCAAATGATATCTACCAGAACCTTTAAGAAATATACTTACTAGTAAAATACTGCAATTTTTCTCATTGAAGGAAGAGACAAGATAACATGCCACTATATGCTATATTTTATATATTAAGCCTTTTTTATTGTCCAGTGAAATAGGACAAATAGAAAATTAGAAAGTAATTAGATTGTACTTTAAAACTAGTTATGATATCAAGGGACTAATAGAAGCTACTCTTCTCATAAATTCCAATGGGAGCATATAGAAGATAGATAGAATTTTAGTCATGTCACAATTCACAGTGAGCCCTATTAGTCCTCAAAGCCATCCTACAATTATTTCCCCACTTGAATAAGTTAGACTCAAGAAAAGTTTTCTCTCCACAAACTGATATATCTAAATTATTCCTAAAACAACATAGAGGCTACTTTGATCATTGTTCATAGAAGTTAGCTATTACAGAATGCTAACACCTCCAAAGTGTCCCAAGTATAGCAGCATTGATGTTGTGAGCTCTGATAGACTTCACACAATGGTAGTTGAGAAGATAAGAATGTACTTAAGGTTATCCACTCTGAATATTGTTTATCAAAGATCATTGGCAAGCACGAGCTCTTTATTAATCTCCTTCCATCCAAGTGAAATTACACTGCTCCTTTCTAACTCCAGAACTAAGTAAACACACACACTTGGGAAAGATGTATAGGACACATATCCCCTTTCTATATACAGTCATACACCACATCATGATGTTTGGTCAAGGATAGGTTGCATGAATGACAGTGGCCCCTTAAGATTATAACAGCATACTCTTACTGTATATTTTTATGCTTAGATAAACAAATGTTTACCATTGTGTTCCAATTTCCTATAGTGTTAAGCCTAGTAATCTACTGTACAGGTTTGTAGCCTAGGAGCAACAATGCTATACCATATAGCCCAGGTGCGTAGTAGTAGGCTCTGCCATCTAGGTTTGTGTAAATACGTGCCCTCAATCTTAAGTGACTGTATATCTATAAATATATATACATACATATATATGCATAAAATGAATATAATCAGGCATCTACTAAAACAATAGAATTCTCAGTAAAGAGTATATCCAGATAATAAAAGCAGGCCTATATGAAATCGTTCTCATCTATGTAGCAATATCTGGCATAGTAATATTTGCGTCATCCTCAAGATGACACAATCTTGAGGATGATAAAACCTGCAATAAGTCTATCATTTAATTTTCCTTGTTTTGGTTTATTGGCTCAATAAGGCCAAAGTTTTGCCATTTTATAAGTGTTTATTAATAAATAACAAAATTGTACTTATTACTGTAAAACTAGTATGCATTCTTATTTTAACAAAGCATCAACAATTTTAAATTATCATGAATAATTCGCAAAATTTTTAACTAAGCATGCTCATAACACCACAAGAACTTAAAATTTTAAATTTTTACTGAAAACCTCATAATTAAGAGGGTATACATTTATTATTATACAGTATTTAGATCAGGGTCTTTAGATAGTGTGCTTACACACATACAGATTTTTAAATGAGAGCTTAGTTTCTTCTTTTTAATCTCATTCTACAGAATTTAATAGAAAACCAAACACACTTCTATTATGTATTGATCTCTGTCTCAACTTCCTAATAAACATTAACCCACTGAATCCTCACCAAAACCTTTTGAGGTAAGGGCTATTATTTTTTCTACTTTACAGAAGAGAAGATTAAGTCTGAGAGAATAATTAACTTGCCTAAGCTAAAGAAGCTGGATGGTAGTGGGGAGAGAATGGACCTCAGAAAGTCTAGCTCCAAGGCTTGCTCACTTAGCAACCAGACAGTACTATCATCTCTCAGAGATTTCCTTTATTCTCTCTGCTTGAATTGTGGTTTTGTCTTGACCAAATGTAACACTTGAATATGAGACTATTAGTATATGTGCCAGAGTGATTGAAACCTGTGTTTAGTTCGATAGCTTCCTGCACACCGTGAGTGTAAGAGCAGAGTCATATGAAAGAAATAAAACAATTGTTCACTTAGGGCACAAATAGATTCCTATCCTTCCGGGCCCTATATAAACCTATGCAAGGATTTTTCTTCATGAATTTAAAGGTATCTGGTTTTGTATATGTGATTTATGAAAATAGGCTGAATGAATTCTGAAAAACAAGTGATTTGAAAGCTTTTTATTTGCTTCTATGGGAATATAACACAGAAGCCAGCAGCAAGCAAAAGTTTTTTTCTGTTGCTTGTATGTTGGAAATGCCCCTGAGGTGCCTTATAATAATACACTATGAATAATTCTGTCTTAACAACCCAAGTTTAATAAGAACAAATAATTCTTTTTTTCATATTGAGAATTGAAGGAAAGTTCTTTGGTCTAACAGTCTAAAAATTGTTTTCTATATTGAACAAGAGTGAATTATATTAAAGCTGACTAATGGATTCATGTACTTTTTTTTCTATGGTGGATCACCTTTTCAAAAACAATTGTTCTCTGGTAACCTTTTAAAGCTACAGCATTTTTATCAAGTAAAATTATGCCTTTGTTAACCGTCATAATCTGGCTGTTTATTTTATACTTGTACTTTCTGCTATAATGTCAAATATTTGAAAACATAGCTGAGATATAAGTAATATTTAATCTTTTTCTATTATAAATTATGTAGATAAAGGTAAAAGTTTTAAAGTACCATTATACTCACATATATCTTCAAAAAAATTGTTAAAATTAAACAAAATGGTTAATTTTTTTCAGTGAATACCAAGATTAAAATATTTGCTGGAATCATAAAAGCTAAATAAAGCCATGCATTTAGTTACCTTCAATCTACTGTATAACATCAACTCAATTATAAATAATCATATTTAGTGTTATTTCTATCAACAAATTTTGATGAGATGGTCACATCAATATTTTTATGAAAATCCACAATGGGAATGAAGCTTAGTATGTAAAATAATGCAGATGCTTATAATTTCCAAACAAACAGACCATGAAATGGAGCTCAATTTCCCACAAGAATTCACCTTTCTTCACTTTTCTTCAGGCCACCACCCAACTGGAGGCTGAGTTTCTCCAGCAACTTTTCTGGTTGCTGACAGCCATGTGTAGAGCTGCCTGTAAACCATCGCGAATTTTATTCATTTTCAGTCAACAGATCTAAAGTAATTTTTAGCACTGTTTACAATAGCAAAGACCTGGAATCAACCCAAATGCCCATTGATAATAGACTGGATTGGAAAAATGTGGCACATATACACCATGGAATATTATGCAGCAATCAGAAATGATGAGTTCGTGTCGTTTGTAGGGATATGGATGAATCTGGAAAACATCATCCTCAGCAAACTGACACAAGAACAGAAAATGAAACACCGCATATTCTCACTCATAGGTGGGTGATGAAAAATGAGAACACATGGACACAGGGAGGGGAGTACTAAACACTGGGGTCTATTGGGGGGAAAAGGCGAGGGCCAGTGGGAGGGGGAGGTGGGGAGGGATAGCCTGGGGAGAAATGCCAAATGTGGGTGAAGGGGAGAAGAAAAGCAAAGCACACTGCCATGTGTGTACCTACGCAACTGTCTTGCATGCTCTGCTCATGTACCCCAAAACCTATACTCCAATAAAAAATTAAAAAAAAAAAAAAAAAAAAGAGAAGTATAGTGGAGAGGTAGGAAAGGTACACTGGGAATACTGTAACTTAAGTGTTCCTTTAGGACCCGTGTAAAGAAAATGCTTATCTCCACCACTTCTGTTTTAAAACCAAATATGTGGCCGGGCGCGATGGCTCAAGCCTGTAATCCCAGCACTTTGGGAGGCCGAGGCGGGTGGATCACGAGGTCAAGAGATTGAGACCGTCCTGGTCAACGAAGTGAAACCCCGTCTCTAATAAAAAAATACAAAAATTAGCTGGGCATGGTGGCGCATGCCTGTACTCCTAGCTACTGAGGAGGCTGAGGCAGAAGAATTGCTTGAACCCAGAAGGCGGAGTTTGCAGTGAGCCGAGATCGCGCCATTGCACTCCAGTCTGGGTAACAAGAGCGAAACTCGGTCTCAAAGAAAAAAAAAAAAACACATAAGTTACTGTGAAAGCACATCTATGTTTTTATAGTATCCTCTCTGTAGTGACACATTGTGAAATCTTATGGAATTATGACAATGAGTGTCTATCTAGACTGAATTACAGTATGCAAGAGAACTGACATTTAACAAATTTGCTGTTTGAAATATCACTTTATTAGGTTTATGATAATCCACTTTTTTTTTTTTTTTTGAATTGCCTCCTGAGTTCAGGCAATTCTCCTGCCTCAGCCTCCTGGGATTACAGGCACGCGCCACCATGCCCAGCTAATTTTTTGTATTTTTAGTAGAGACGGGGTTTCGCCATGTTGACCAGGATGGTCTCGATCTCTTGACCTTGTGATCCACCTGCCTCAGCCTCCCAAAGTGCTGGGATTACAGGCTTGAGAGATAATCCACTTTTATCTTTTAAGACCTATTAATCTCTTTCAGAATCCAAATAGGTAGATTAAATCACAGTAGCTAGGCATAACTATTCTAAAACTTTCAAATCTTGGATGTAATTCTCACACTATGATTGCCCCATGGAAGGGAACTATGCCTACTTACTTGTTTGATATGGAAGATAATTTCTAAGAACATAAGTTTGGCCCTTTATACCATAGGATATGGTAAGGATAATGGAACCAATGAATGAATTCTACATTTTTGTAAATATCTATTCCAACTACCTGCTCAGTTGAAAATGAACCATTGTATGAATATGGGGTCCCACTGTATTGACCGAGAGGCAGATTCATCCTCAAAATCCACTTATTAGCATACCAATATTTATACATTAAACTTGATAGCAAGATCCTTCTCAGAAATATGCGGACTCCAATTACCTCAAAGAACACTCAGTGTTTGTGGTTCACAACTGGCAAAGAGAGGGGCTCTAACTATCTATCGTCATGGCCTTAGTCAGGTATCCAGGCCTATGGTTTAGAAATCTAGAAGTAAGGCCGGGCGCGGTGGCTCAAGCCTGTAATCCCAGCACTTTGGGAGGCCGAGGCAGGTGGATCACGAGGTCAAGATATCGAGACCATCCTGGTCAACATGGTGAAACCCCGTCTCTACTAAAGATACAAAAAATTAGCTGTGCATGGTGGTGTGTGCCTGTAATCCCAGCTACTCGGGAGGCTGAGGCAGGAGAATTGCCTGAACCCAGGAGGCGGAGGTTGCGGTGAGCCAAGATCGCGCCATTGCACTCCAGCCTGGGTAACAAGAGCGAAACTCCATCTCAAAAAAAAAAAAAATCAAGAAGTAAATGTCCTATGCATGGCATCAACACTGTCTTAAACAGTTTTATAATTAGACAATTTTTATTGCCATTTTTCCATTCTACATTGCCTCTGACAGACAACTGTCATATTTCACCTCTGCCACCTAAGAATCTTATCAACTTCATTGAACTTAGGAAAACCTGTTCAGCTGCAAAATCTCCCACCCACATCCTCAGACTACACATAAGGACAACTAAAATTATGTTTTGTCGTGTTGCTGCTTGCCTCTCCTTGAAGTGGTATTCCGTGAAAACATTCAGGGGACATGGTAGGCTATGGTTAAATAAAATATAACAGTATAGGATACAGTTCCTCTAACATTTTTAGCTTTTTAAATTAATTCATTTATGTAATACAATTTAATTTTTGGCATCCAATTTTCAATTTTATCGGAAACTTGACTAGAAGTTCAAGTTCTAGTCACCCAAGCAAATGAATACCAACTAGACCACTTAAAAATTCAAGATTTATTTTACTGACTGCTTTATCCACAAATATGGCCTGATGTATAATAACACTCTCAGAATACACATAAAAATATATTCTTGATATATATTGTCCATATGTACTATAAGATACTTGGAGTTATTTGATAAGTATTTGAGCATTTTGAGAGACATCAAATAAATAGCATGCCTCTTTTCATGAATTCTGAAAACTCTTCTGAATTAAAATAGGGAAAAAGTTAGATGGAACAAGATGTTTTTTTCAAAGTTGTTTAAGCCAGCTAAGATTCTAACTATTAACACCCATCATTAGTCAGAAACCCAGTCGGTTTCCCTATATTACATGCCTTAACTTGAGAAACAAAGGGAACTTTTACTTTGTGAAAGTAATACTACATTCTTCCAAAACGAGAATTTATGAGAAGCTGATCTAAACATGTAATATTTGTTGTTTTTAATTTAGCATAGAGAGTGTACACTTTCGAAACAGAGTTTTCAAATTCAGCAAACTTAGTAATGGACTATTCCAAATTTGGCCATGTTGGCTATATTGACCCTGAACCTGTAGGACAATAAAAGAAAAAAGCTGAGAAAAAAATGAGAGAAGTTAAAGGTGCTCTCTGGTTCTGGCATTTGTGCATTGAGGTTATTTTTTTAATTTATGTTTTCAAATGAAGTTAAAGCAACCAGGCCAGCATCTGGGCTATGTATAAGACCCAGCAAGGATTTATTTAGTTATTTATTTTATGGTTTTTGTTTGTTTTTTCTAGATGGAATCTCTGTTGCCTAGGCTGAAGTGCAATAGTTCAATCTCAGCTCACTGAAATTTCATTGTCCTGGGTTCAAGCAACCCTCCTACCTCAGCCTTTGAGTAGCTAGGTAAACAAGTGCCCACCACCTTGCCTGGCTAATTTTTGGGAGGCCGATGAGGGCAGATCACCTGAAGTCAGTAGTTCAAGACCAGCCTGGCCAACATGGTGAAACCCTGTTGGGGTTTCTCAAAAAGTGCTGGGATTACAGGTGTGAGCCACCATGCCTGGCCCCAGTAAGTATTTATTAGTGGTTATTAGGTACTCACAGAAACAACTGGAAGATAGGGGAGTGACCAAACTACGTAGGAAAACTAGCATGATTACATAACTTACTCTGAGTAAAAAACAAGAAATCACCATTCTTACCTATCAATCCAGGGTAAGTCCAGTCTTTTAAAGACATTCTTCTAAACTATTCCCCAGACAAGAATGTGGCTTAATAGATATAGTTGTATATTTCTTAGAAATTTATGGCCTTGCCGAAATATATTGTAGCAAACAGCATTCATGCATTTAATATTTTGGAGCTCATTTTTATCAAAATTTGTGTAGTTGTAAAATTTTAACAGGAGAATTTCTGAATGCTTAAAGTGACTATGTACACATATACATACCTTCTTTAAAATTAAGATAACATATAATCCCATATTTTTCTTGTTTATTAAAGAGTGTTTTTCTTGGGTAACTTTAAAAAAAATTCAACATGTTCGGGCTATAATTAATAAGTGTTGGTTTTTGGAGAAAGAACCAGCATTTCATTGAATACTTTTGATATATTAAGATAATATGTAGGCTAGGCATGGTGGCTCACTCCTGTAATCCCAGAACTTTGGGAGGCTTAGGAGGGTGGATCACTTGAGGCCAGAAGTTCAAGACCACCCTTGCCAACATGGTGAATCCCAATCTCTACCAAAATTAGAAAAAAAAAAAAAATAGCTGACCATGGTGGCATAAGCCTGTAATCCCAGCCACTAGCAAGGTTGAGACAGGAGAATCACTTGAACCTGGGAAGCAGAGGCTGCAGTGACCAAGATCATGCCACTGCACTGCACTCCAGCCTGGGTGAAAGACACTCTGTCTATATATATATATATATATATATATATTTTTTAATTGAAATTTTTACGAAGAAGATTGTAGATTCACATGCAGTTGTAAGTTCAAAATACAGCAGAATTCTGTGTATGCTTTATTCAGTTTCCACCAATGAAATATGTAAAACCATTGTATATAGATCTCAAAACTGAACTGTGACTATTTTAAGTCAATTTTAAATAGAAGGGTACTTACAACAGAGAATACATAACTTGTTCTAAGTAACACAGTGAGCCAAACTGTGCATTCAAAGCCAGATCTATCTATTCACAAAACCCGTCCTTTTTCTAATGGCACAATTAGAACTCACAAAGATAGCATATGTTAGCCTTGAGACAAGAGCTTGATGCACCGGAGAATGCATCAACTATTATGTGTCAATATCAACATACTCAAAAAGTATTTCACACAGTCCTTATGAAATAAATTAAAGAATTGAGGATCCACTTGTCTTCAGATATCAGTTTCTAAAGTACCTTATTTTAGACATTAGAATGCACAAAAATTACCTGGGAAATTCAGGAAAATGCAAAGTTGCAGTAATTCTTTGTTCACAACTACTAAATAGTCTACCGTGAGAGATGATTATTGTTGCTACCCATTGACACATACAAATCCCTTAAAATCTTTGCCATGTGGGAATGCTTTTCCATCCACATTGTGAGCCCTCTGTCCAGACTGACCAAACTTGGGAGAAAACAAACTCTAAAACCTGAAGCAGAGCTTCCATCTTCATGGCCAGAGGTGAACTGCAAAACCAGTGGGAAAGAATACAAAATCTTTAATACAGTTTGTAGTGAGGCTGCTTCTGAAAAGCATTTATCTACGGTCTTTTATAAAACTCACAAATGTTAATTAAGCTCACACTGGGAGTTAGTGCCAAGGCTTTCACCCTGAGAATTCTCAATTATCAAGGAAAATACAGTAAATAACATGCTCATGGGCCGTTTGACATTGGCAATGAAATTACTGACCATTCCTGAAATTAATTCACAATCTGGTCAGTCATTATTCAAGGTTTCAGGGTTTCTTTATTCCATAGCTTCAGAATAGGTAGATAAATAGTTGTAGACTTGTTTTTCTGTTAATTCAAAGGTATTTTTTTCTGTTGATAATGGGAAGAAAGAAGAAGAAGAAGAGGAAGAGGAAGAAGAGGGGGAAAACAACTCTGGAAATAAAAGTCCAGAAACAACTAATTGAATAGGATGAATGCATACCCAGATAAACTGACATAGAACAATCAACTCTGAAATTCTTCAGTCCTTAAAGATAACTTAAAAATATCCAAGAGGTCCTGCACGAAACTAAAACCAAAACCAAACAGAAAAATAAGCTGCTTACCAAGGAAAAAGATAACACTTGTTGGAATTAGGCATCTGAAAAGTAACAAAAAAAATAATTAAAAAAACATACCAGTTGAGCATTATTCCAGGAACACAAGGAGAGGAAGTTGAAGTCAATAATATTTTAGCTTAGCAATAAGAAGCCGTAGAAAAAAATTTATATGTTCGAAAACACTTTCAGTGATGTAGACATGGATTTCCTTGAGCAATGTACTAAAGGATAAATTTTATCTAAGAAGTAATTAGTTAGGTACTAGAAAAATGTTTGCCAGTAAGAAGTAAGCCTAGTTAACGTTATTCTAAGACAAAAGCCTGGCAGAGCCTAGCTGCCATCCAAGTGCTTTGGAAGGCTGAGGCAGACCACACTTGAGCCTGGGCGACAGAGTGAGACTCTTCTTTGAAATAAATAAATAAGACAAAAACAAAGCCGTGACAAGGATTAGATCAGTCAGATTGGTGACTTTATTTTCTACTTTCCACCTTACTATAGGTGACTGTTGATGAACATTCTTCATTATATTTAAAAAAATCCCATTTCTTCCAGTTTCCAGTAAGAATTTTCATACTTTCTTTAAATGCTTATCTGAGATATTCTCAAAGCTTTTAAAATTTTTCAGTTTCTTCAAAGATCTTGATGATTTCACATATACTTTCTACAACTCTTTTTAGTTTCTAAATCCACTCCAATATTGCAGGTGCCGATATTTTTTATTTAGGTTTGTGTTTTGCAGCCCCAACACCCACTCCCAAGATTAAAATAGGTGTTATCTAAAGCTGTGTAAACAAGTGCCTTAAAACATAGTGACTTAAAGTAGAACATATGATTTTTGCATATTGATAAGTTGAGAGCCAAATCACAAATGAACCCCCATTCACAATTGCTGTAAAAAGAATAAAGGACCTAGGAATAAAGCTAACTGGGGAAGTGAAAGATCTCTAAAAGGAGACTAAAAACCACTGCTGGAAGAAATCAGAGATGACAAAAACAAATGAAAAAACATTCAATGCTCGTGGATAGAAGAATCAATGTCATTTAAATGGCCATACTGCTTAAAGCAATGCATAGATTCGATGTTCTTCCTATTAAACTACCATTGACATTTTTCAAAGAACTAGAGAAAACTACTCTAAAATTTATGTGGAACAAAAAAAAAAGAGACTGAATGTCCAAGTCCATTTTATCTAAAATTTTTCTAACCAAAAAGAACAAAGCTGGAGGCAACATGCTATCATGATGCTACTATACTACATGGCCATAGTAACCAAAAAAGCAGGGTACTGGTACAAAAATAGACAAATAAACCAATGAAACAGAATAGAGAACCCAGAAATAAGACCACACACCTACAATTATCTGCTCTTTCACAAAGCTGACAAAAACGAGCAATGGGAAAAGATGCCCTAATCAATACATGGGCCTGGAGATAGCTGGCTAGCCATATGCAGAAGACTGAAACTGGACCCCTTCCTTACATCATATATAAAAATTAACTCAGGATGAATTAAAGACTTAAATGTAAAACCCAAAACTATAAAAACCTTAGAAGAAAACCTAGGCAATACCATCTGTGATGTAGGCATGGGCAAAGATTCCATGAAAAAAATGCCAAAACAACAAAAGCAAAAATTGGCAAATGGGGTCTAATTAAATGAAAGAGCTTCTGCACATTAAAAGAAACCATCATCAGAGTGAACAGGCAAACTATATAATGGGAGAAAATATTTACAAACTATGCAGAAAGGTCTAATATCCAGCATCTATAAAATAAATTATTAAACAAATTTATAATAAAAAGCAACCCCATTAAAAAGTGGACAAAGGACTCTTCAAAAGTTGACATATATGTTGCCAACAATCTTATGAAAAAAACATCTATATCACTGATCATTAGAGAAATGCAAATCAAAACCACAACGAGACACCATCTCACACAAGTAAATGACTATTATTAAAATGGCTATTTTTAAAAAGTCCAAAAATAACAGATGTTGGTGAGGTTGTGGAGAAAAAGGAATGCGTATAGACTGTTGCTGGGGAGTGTAAATTAGTTCCACCATTGCGGAAGACAATGTGGTGATTCTTCAAAGATCTAAAAACAAAAATACCAGGAGACTCAGCAATCCCATTACTGGGTATATACCCAAAGGAATATAAATCTGGATGAAGAAATGTGGTACACATACACCATAGAATACTATGCAGCCATAAAAAAAGAGTAAGATCATGTCCTTTTCAGGGACATGTATGGAGCTGGAGGCCATTATCCCTGGCAAACTAACAGGAATAGAAAATTAAATACTGCATGTTCTCACTTGTAAGTGGGAGCGAAATGATGAAAAGACATGGAAGCATGGAATGAAAGAACTAACATTGGGGCCTATCAGAGGCTGGAGGGTGGAAAGAGGGAGAGGATCAGGAAAAACAACTAATAGGTACTAGGTTTAATACCTGTGTCATGAAATAATCTGTACAATAAACCACCATGACGCAAGTTTACCTATATAACAAACCTCCACTTGTACCCCTGAACTTACAAGTTAAAAAAAAAAAAGCAGAATAGATGAATTATCTAAGATTTCTGAAGGTCAAAAATTTAGAATAAGCTTAACTGAATAATTTGGGCTCAGAATTTCACATCTGGCTGCAGCTAAGCTGTTGATCAGGGCTGCAGTGATCTGAAGGCTAGACTAGGCCTATCTATAGGAGGATTATCTTCCAAGGACTCAGTGGTACTTAGCAGGAAACCTTAGTTTTTTTCCTGCCATGTAGTACTCTCCATAGATCTGATTGGTTAATCTCATGACAAGACAGCTGCCATCCCACCAAGTGAGTAATCGGAGAGAAATAAAGGTCGACATCACAATTCCTTTCATGACTTAGTTTTGGAAGTGATGCACTATGACTTCAACCGTATTTATTCATTTAAAGAAAAGTCATTGAGCCCAGTCCATAATGAAGGGAAAAAGTTAAGCTTATTTATTGTTAGGTACAACATCAAAGAATTTGTGAACATATTTAAGATAACCACAAGGCAGAAGAAGGAATTTTTAATATATACTGGCTATATTGAATGACATGGCAGAGATTTCAGAGATCTAACTGATTGTGTCAGATAGAAGATTTTTGTAGTAAGAGATTTTAATGGAAATTATTTATATTAAAAAATAATAAACATTGTTTATTTTAATTCAAGTCCTTAGAAAGATTTCAAATCCCTGAGATCATTTCAACTTGTTTGGGTCAGGGAATACTCAGCTGTGGCCAAGAGGAATAAACATTTTCTCTGTTTCCATATTAGATTTTTCTTAAGTTTAAATGCATCATTGAATAAAAGAGTAAAACACACAGGAAATGAATTTAAGAAACAAAATCAGTTGGAATAAATAAAATGTATTTTGATATAATCTATCTTACACTTCTTTAATAAGTTTCCTATGAACAGTGAAATAAACAAGATTATTATGGTTTGAGCAAAAATTGTACAAAGATTATCCATACATAGGGAAAATAAGAATGATGATAGCAATAAAGATAACCTTATGCACTGAGCTGAATTCTTATGCGCTAAGCACTCTGATGAGCAATTTATATGCATTGCCCCATTTAATTATCAACAAAATCACACGAGATTGATGCAACAAGGAAGTAATTATTTTTCTTAGGAGAATTAAGTTTTGCACTATGTTAATATACATGGATATGAATCCAACTTCTCTGAAGTTTGTGGAACTTCAGAGGCTTTTCTTATATTCCATCTCCTTATTGAAGTGTCGACTGATTCATCTGCTGATTACAGTTATGATTATTATTATTATTATTACACATTATCATGCTTTTGCATTCACCAAATCTCCCATGTTTTAAAAACAAACAAACATGTTTTCTACAATTTTGGGCAGTTAAAACTGAAACAATTATGCAAAACTTGTTTACAATAAGAGAACAAATTTTACTTTTTTAGTGTTCAAACTATGTGGTTTCTTCATCTCTCTTAATTCATATCTAGTTTTCCCAATATCAATTAATTTTATTGTTCTTATTATTTTTAGTTCATTGACTAAAGCTTATCTGATTTATCTCAAACAATGCCAGTGCCATGTTGAAAATAATTTTTTTTAAATTATAGAATATATAGCATACACAAAAAGGTTTATAAAGTTTAAGACAGTATTCAAATATAAAGCATCATTAAGGTGTTATTCTGGTCCTACTATGACACAAGTGGGGAAATATGTTTTTAATATTATTTTTCTCATGAGTGCAAAATGTGTATTAATTAGAGACTTCAAAATATTTTAAAAGGGTCTCAACAATAAAATATCTACAAATTAGCATGGTTAACTATCTCCAATAAGTTTCTAGTTATATTCATATCTATACATGTTTTCAAATATATACATATACACATATACATTTATATATAAGTATTTAAAAAAGAAGATCACAAAATGTAAAATTATTTTATTTAAGGTTTTTATCTAAAATATTCCCCTGTGCTATTAAATATTTTTTCAAAACACAATTTAAAAACCTATACAGTATTCTTGAAAACATATATACTGCATTTTATTTTACAATTTCTCTATGGTCTAAATTATAAGTGAGGAAACTTGATCACCTTAAACGTATTGAAAATGTATTTTAAAAGAATTCATAGTGTTGATGTATGAATGCAGTGGAATGTCTTCTTAATATATTCCTCAAGAGAATTCATCAGCCTTCTTTAGATTGGCTATCTAAGTCCCCAGGGTTCTATTTTTCACTTGGAAATGTTTTAATATCTAGCTACCAATTATAATAGCACTATCACCGTACCTGAGGCATTTAATCACATATGATTATCCCTTCTTTGCCCAACTATATCTGAATTATCTTGGAGAGAAAAAAACTGTTATTCTCCACATGGTTGCAGTAAAACTAGTGTAAAAAAAGTAATATAAAAGATCAGGTAGAAAGGCCCTGCGAAGTGCAATAGAAATTGCACCTAGATTTAGGGGATTGGTTTCTACTCCCTGCTGAGCACTCAAATATTTTTGCGCCCTTGGGAAAGTCACTTAAATTTTCTAGACCTTTGACTCCTCAGCTAATAATTTATGTCTAATAGTAATTTTTGACTGTGAATTTTTTAAATTTTGCCTTAGAGGAAATAAATGTCTCAATAGATGCAATCTAATTTCCAGGTGATATGTCTGAAGTCAAGTAAAAATTATACAAATTAATTCCATATACTTGGCTAAGTTTACCACTGAGGCTTTTATAATTAGAGTCTGAGTTACTTGGGATGATTTATTGGCACATGTAGTTAGAGTTCAGACTATTTGTTGTTTTTCTACAATTAACTTTTTACCCCTCCAATTACCTGAACACATTTGTTGTAAAGTCTACAATAAACCTTAATATTACTTTTTATATGAACATTAGATTTCTATTTTTATCACTAAAGCAGACCATTTTATTGGTGAAAAATGTAAATCAGAAATTATACTGGAAAAAATTTATGTTGTTATAATATTCAGTCTCATAAGGATGAGATTTTAAAATTGTTTTGGCAGAAAGCATCTCCTAATATCTGATATTTTCCAGTCTCACAAGATATTCTAAGCATGCAGAGGCTCTTTCTGCCAGGGTGGCTTGGAAAAATAAATGGGAGGAAACTAGCTCAGCTTATTGTGTATGAACAGTGAAGTGAAAGGGAGCCTGGCCTAACAGCTATTAAAATATATTAGAAGGCTATAATACTAAGACTGATAATGGCCCTGGAAAAAAATTGAAACCAAAGAAACAGAAATCAGAATCTAACAACCCAAAACAGTCCAACGTTAATAGAAAAAATAATTATTCAAAGCTTAGATTAGGGGACTCTTTAGGCACTGCATCTAAAGCAAAATTATATGCTTTATTTCGCAATTTAACCAAAATGAATTTGGTATGAATCAACGTTAAAGCAAGGCTATTTATGAAATTTAAAATAAAGCACCATAAATGATAGAATAAAGTTTAATGTATTTTTATTACTATTACTACCATGCAGAATTATTTTATTGGCAAAACATGAAAAATAAAAATCCATATAGAAAAATAGTTAATGTGACAGCAATAGCCACTGTAACCAAGATGAAAGAAGGAAAACAAAGATAAAATGACAAAAACTGAAGAAAGCAACTGTGTCACAGTCAGTATCACAGGTAAAACATTACTTAATACCTTTAACAAGTAAGGAGATCTTATAAGTCAATATAAAAATTTTATGTGGAATAAGAGGGAAATGACATGGAAATTGTATGGATTAAGAAGGAAAAAAGAACAAACAAAAGGCAAATAAACACATGTAATATATTTGACCATAATTTTAAGTTTGTATATTTGACCACATTTGCAAACAAAATAAAGTAAAGAAAAAATAGATTTGCCTGTAAAATTTCTATTATAAGTTACGTAACACATGATCCCAGATTATGGTGCAGAAGCATAGACTTCCTTTGGCCCCATTTATTGTCAAAAGCCTTCAAAGTTCATGTCTTCCATTCTAATAATTCACTTCCAGCAATTTATCTCAAGTTAAAAATGGACAAGTGTGTAAAGGTGTTGTTAAAAGGCTATTTGGAATAGCTTGTATCAGCAAAAAAATGGAAGCAACTTAAATGTCTTTCAGTTGGAGACTTATTAAATTAATCATGGTATATTTCTAAAAGGAAAGCTATATTGGTCAAAATAATGTCAATTAATTTAAGTATTCATTAACAGGTAAAGATGTATAAAGTATGTATTTATAGAACTTTTATTTTTTATTTAATGTATTGCCTGAACTTTATTTGTGTGTGTGTGTGTGTTGTTAGTTAAAACATTAAAAAAAAAAAAACCCTCTACTCAGAAAGTCTGAAAAAAATTCAATATTAGTTCCAGCTCTTAAAAGTCTTTCAGTCTTTTTTTTTTTTTTGATGAAAGAGTTTTTGCTACAATTTTGGTCTCATTACTCATTATTGGCTCTTGAAGTTTTCTATTTGTTCTCTCTTATTTAGTCTAGCTAAAGACTTGTTAATTTTGTTTATCTTTCAAAACACCAACTAAAAAAATAAAAATAAAGTCTTTCAGGAAAGTCAGTGGGGTACATCGCTGAAAAACAGACAGCTGCTGACAGTTCTTTGGTGGAAAAATAAGCTGCAGACTTACACAAGCTGCCCAAATAATTATTAAGCTGAGTTTGTTTTTCAGAAATAGGTTTCAAGAAATGTCAAAGAAGCTATACAAATACCCCGTAACAATACAAAAATGTAACAGTGAAGTTCAAATATATAACAAAAGCCAAATAGAAAAATACTTTGTGAAACACGTATTTTATTCCTAGAAAACTAAAATGGAGAAACCACTCCCTGAAGGGTAACATGCTTAAAATGAAGACTAATAGCAAATGGAACAATACTCAACATTTCCCCAATGACTACGCCATAAAAAGACAGCTTAGGAAAATGATCAACATTTTTTAAATGTAAATGTGTTCTTTAATGTGTTTTTCTTTTTCCCAAACCAATTTGATTCTACTTAGATAAATCTGGTTATCATTCAATGTATATATAAATTAGGGTAATGTTTCTTCTACTCAGTCCTACCCTTTTATTTTTTACACCTTTTTCCTAATTTTCTCCAGAAACACTTTTCTTTGGGTTTGACCACTTAAAAGGTCTGGAAACCAGAATGAGTATCAGCTCTTATTGGAATAGCACTTAAGAAATGCAATCCTAGAAAAGGCAAGGTTTTAGCTGAGGTGGCTTGACAAAGTTAAGCATCCGTTCTCAATGTGACAATGACTCTGATGTTACTAACTAGATCAATGGCTGCTATTGACTAGATCACATAATGCTGCATAGTACTTGAAATTTCTCTGGTGAGGTATTGCAGAGTTATATGCACAAACGTCCTAGCACTTAAGGTTTCAATAAATACAAAGCATCATTTTCATCTATTTTAGTAGAAAAGAAACCAAAAATACTGCCAATCTGCTTTGCTTATTGAACTGGCTTGGAGTGCTGTTCACAATGTAGAAGACACAACAGTTAAAGAGTGGCTACTACTAGCTCTTTGGACTTCAGCGCCTATTGTTCTCCGGGCCTCCGCAATGCTTTAGCAGTATTAGTCAGATTCTTCATTAGCATCACAACTGCCCTGGGACCAACACCCCAAGGAACTGGAATGACATAATCAGCTTTTTGTAATTTCTTCAAAATCCACATCTCCAACCAACTTGGGTTTAGTAATTATGGAATCTTGAACTCTATGTATTCTCATGTCAATGATTGCTGCTCTTCTGGATATCTGCTGTGATCAGATTTGGAATGCCTGTGGCAGATGCTACAATATCTGCAAGAATTATATTTTTCTTCAACTGCTCTGTGGGAATGTATTGATGAGATATTGCAACAGTGGCATCACCTCCAGGATTTTCGTATGCCCCATCTGTGTGTAGTAACATTAAAATGAGCATCCCAACATTTTTTGACTTCCCAGCTGCAATCACATTCTTCTCTAGGGCTGGAATGCCAGTTCACTTCATTATTTCCCACATACCCTATAGGGGAGCAGGTAGCATGGAATACTGGCAAGAACACGTTCACCCAACATTAACTATGTGAAAGCAATCAACATCCTTGTCTGGAAACAGCATTACAGGTCTTTCTCTTAATGTGATCTGGAATAGACCCCTGAACAAGGAGCCATCTACATTATCATGATTCTTCAGTTTACTGATTAAATTCAACAATACTTCCTCTGAAATTGAAGCTGGTTTTACAACTGTGACACTGTCAATTTTTACATCTTCAGTTGCCCTGGTTTTGTTGAGGGCATAGAGTGACTTGCAGGATTATCATCGACCAGAACCAGGCTTAGATGTGGTCCTTTGTTCCCAGAAGGCACCCACGCAACGCCTGCTGCAATTCTGCTTGATCTGCTGAGCCATTTTCCTTTAAGAAATGACAACAGCTTTCTTACTCACTTCTCTTGGTTTTATGTAAACACACATACACAGACACATATTTCTGATGCATAATAAATATATTTACACATAATTATCCTTGATATATAATAGATATATTTACACATACCCATAAAAAGATGATGGATAGATCTCCTTATATATGTATATATGTACCTATAAATAGTGAGAAGGACTTAACTTGCACTTAATAAAAGTTTTCCTTTGAAAGCAATATGCTTAGAGAAAATGGTAGCTGCACATTCAGATAAAAGTGGCATACTAAACTTGAGGCATGGTGTTCCGGGAGAAGCCAGTGTTCTGTCTCTTAGTCTTTGCTTCCAAGCGCATGTTCTGCACCTTAGGTCGATTTGTGAACTCCTGCGAGGTGGAAGGGAAGATGAGTGGAGGCCACCGCTCTGCATCGCATGAGCAGCAGAATGGCAGAGGAGGCAGGCATTAGAGCAGTTGCTGGGAAGCTATTGTCTGTACTTTTAAAGAGCCCCATTATATATCCATCTGTTTTCTCCTAAATAACATTGCTAAAAATGCCACTGTCAGAAATACTCAGTTTACACACACACACACACACACACACACACACACACACACACACACAGAAATATAAACATATCCTGTCATTATTTTTATAATTTAAGATAGCTGACAACATTTGTCTATAGACAAGTTTCTTTTTTTAAATTTTCTTTTAGTTTTGGGGGTACATGGGACGGTTTGTTAAGTAGGTAAACACGTACATATTGTGGTGGTTTGTTGTACATAGTTTTTCATCATGCAGCTGTTACGGCACTAACATGATCAGCAAAGTAGCTAGAGAAGGTCACGTTGAAAGCAAGTAATATTAATAAATGTTATAGATCATAACTTGTTATAAAATAACATAAAATATTTTGTTATAAATTAATGTCATTTACATGATTTAATACAAATATTTGCAATTTTGGCTAAAAATTAATAACTTTGAAATATTGATCAATATATTCTGTATTCCTTACATATTTAATATGTAGGCTTACAGATGTTAACTTTTACATACTTCACTCTGTTAAAATGTGGTCTTTGAACTTAAAGTAACAAGACTTTTCTGATGTTTTTGGAACTAAATATCTCTTAATATTCAAAGTAAGCTACCTTTGTAGTGAATTTCACAGTATACATTAGTTATGTGATTGTGTATCCATTTTTATACCTTCAGACATTTCATTAGATTCTGTATGGTGATGTAAAATTAACGTCTTTAAAAATAGTACTTTTGAAGTGAATTTGAAATTCATTACTGCTCAGAAAAGAAAAATAAAGGTTTGAGTGGGAGCTACTCATCATAACATTGTTTCACAGTCTTCTTCACTAATATTGATATTTAAAAGTATATTCACACATATCATTGGTTTGCATGTGTGTTCCATTATTAAATAGATTCTGATTAGGCTTTGTATATCTAGAAGTTTTGATATATATTTAAAATATGTATTATTTATTAAGAACTTCAATTCTTATAGCAGATTTCTAAGTAAGCTTTATAATAGAACTTGATGACAAGAAAAGTGGTAAGTGTACGAGTACATGATTAGAGACATCCAACACTGGTCTCTTTCAAGATGCAAAAAGTAAAGTGAGGAAGAAGTCCTAGGAAAACTCCATAAAAGAGCCTTTGTTTCATTATTATTACTTGTTTTAAAAGTTATCAAATATTATCTCAATCTGTTCTAATTTAGGGTATTTAAATTTTTCAAGGGACTGTAATTACCATGTCCCTTATCTTTCAATATAGTCCTTGTAGGTAAGATGGCCCAAGCATCAGTGTCACCGTTGTCAAAGCCACTTCGGTGAATGTTTACACAACAGTGTAGTTTATATAGCACGAAGGAGGTTTTCTGCACTTAATGACTGTCTTTATCTTCAGGATAAACACTTGTCCTCACATTTAGCTGGATCCCCTGATAAGTTTCTGATGAACTCAGATATTTTCATTTATCCACATATCTAGATGAAATGTTTCGTTTTTTTTATTTAACAAAATGCTGCCAGGAGCTCCTTTACTGTCATGTGACCTGCATAGTCAATTTTATACAACCCTGCCTTTGGAATCCTCCCACTCTTGGTTCAATGCTTGCTGCTGTTATCCTAAAATTCTTAATTGTTTTGCAAAGGGACTCCAAAGTTTCATTTTTCAGTGGGCTCCCAAAATGACGTAGCCAATCTTCCTAAAAGTTGCCACCTATAATGAATGATGCCAAAAACTGGAATCATGTTTGTGAGTTTTCTGGACTCTGTATGTTTTTAAGTTATTATTTTGAAAATATTATTTCAGTGATTCAAATGAGTTCCCCCCAAATTTTGCGTGTTGAAAACTCAATATCCAGTGCAACAGTGTTGGGGGATGGGGACTAATGAGAGGTAATTGATATATTATGGCCAAGTCCTGTGATTAGATAGATGTTGTTACTGCAAGAGCAGATTAGCTATAGCAAGAGTGGGCTCCTGGTGTCTCTCTCTTGCCTGTGCTCACCTGTCTTTCCATCTTTCTGCCATGGGATAACGCAGGAAGAAGGCCCTCACTAGATGTGACTGCCCAATCTTGGACTTCCCAGTCTTTAGAACCATAAACCACGTAAACCTCTATCCTTTAGAGGTTATCCAGCCTATGGCAGTCTATTTGTAGCAACAGAAAATGGACTAAGACAAGTATAGACTCACAGAGGTTTGCAAAATTAGTATAGAGAGGTAATATATATTATTCACCCAACTTCTCCAGATGATAAAATCACACAATTATAGTGCAATATCACAACAAAAAGTGGACATTGATACAATCTGTAAATGTTATCCACATTTAAAGTTTTTATATACACCCAATTGTGTGTGTGTGTGTGTGTGTGTGTGTAGTTTTATACAATTTTATCACTCAAGATTCATGTGGTCACCACCACAATAAAAATGAAGAAATGTTTTAAGCATCAAAAAAGAGCTTCCTTGTACTTTATAAAGGGATACATTTATAGGAAGATATATTATTATAAAAACATTACTTCATTTCCCAAATCAGAACACATTGTACATCACATCTGACATTAAGTATTCACTATTCTCTAAAGACCATTTAGTGCTTTCCACACATTAACTTTTTTAAAGCATATAAAAACCCTATGAAGTAAATATTATTACTCGAATTTAACAATCAGTATACTGATGAGTGAATTGTCAGAATATGTAAGGTCTTGATTCCTTAACAACTGTGCAATGCTGGCTCTCTTTAAATAATAAAAATATTTTTTAAAGTCACTTTTGCTATATATTTATCTTTAATATTGTTGAGGTATTGTGTTGAATTTAAATTATAAGCATTATTCTTCATTATTATTGAGAAAACATTTTCTTATTTATGACCCTTGATTCCAATCCTACATCATTTAGTAAATTTTGCCCTCAAACCTCCCAATTTTTAAATACCATATACTTTAAATAATTGCTTTGATTTAAAAAATATTAATGTACATAATTAATAATTTTATAAAATCCTGAAGGTTTTTATAATATTTTAAATTTGTGTAATCAGCTTATGAGACATTAATTTCAGGTTTTGCAGTAAAAATTTAATCATCCACTTCCAACAGGCCAAGATTTATGGAAATAACTATAAATCAGGCAATTAAAATGAAGTATCAAATTATTAAATATGTTAATTACAGAAAGCATTTTTCCTTTATTTATATAAGTACATTAATTTATAATGTAACGTGGAAAATTAAAACATATAATTTCAAATGTATTACTTCAGTTTATGAGAAATACCATATCTAAGTGAATTTCTATTCTAAAAAATCATAAAATAAATTATCTCTCAAGGGCTAAACTTAAGTTTCATTATTAGATATTCTTTATATTGCATCTGAGTTTGTACAACTGATGTGCTGTACTATGTATTTGGGTTTAAATATTTCACAAGAACTTTTGAATTAGATGTGTTGTGTGTGCCCAAGAGTGATCTTTTATTTTTATTGTTTCTTTTAGGAAATGATGTATGACAGAATGAGTTGGGTTATAATATTGTTTGCTGTAAAATAGGGCTGTTTTGTTTGAAACTCTGATTATTGCTTATCAATTTTATTCATAATAAATATATATATATTGCTATAAATCTAATCTTCTATGATAAACACTTTCATTTCTAACTAGAAACTGACGAGAAGCAGCTAATAGGTCCCTCTGTCATGGAAAGGAATCATAACAGCAAGTAAATATTAACACTTCAAGGAGATCATCTGAAAAAGTACACTGGAATCAATCAGAAAAGTGACAAGAACAAGGAAAGCAGAGTAAAGTGAATCCTGGTAGCCTGTTGAGCTGAGACCAGCAGGGAGCAGCGACAGGCTTCCTAAAGTGGAGAAGGGGTGAGTCAGGGAGAGACCACTGGAATTTCACACTTCTGCCATGTACATTTACAATCTTAGACACAGAATACCCCCCTTGGACCTCACAGGCCTCCAGACTAACAGGTAGCTGCCTGGAGACTATACAGAGGCACTGCTAGAGCCCTTGTTGAATCCCATAGTAATCTGACTCCTGAGCAGCCTGGTGCCAGCTGCCGTCACCCTGCCAGAGATGGAGTAAGGAAGCCAGGCGCTTTCATGTGCCACAAAAACAGATACTGCAGTCATGGTGTGGAAGAGGAGGCAGACTACACACCACACAATGCTCTGCCTCCACTGCTCCTCACTACAATGTCTACCCCATTCAATATCAGGTCCCCAGCATAGCCACCTTGCCACATGTAAGAAGTAGTGCTGTGGGTCACATCCTCTTCAGCATCTGTTGTCTCCTGATTTTGCAATGATCGCCATTCTAACTGGCATGAGATGGTATCTCAATGTGGTTTTGATTTGCATTTATCTAATGACTGATGATGATGAGCATTTTTTCAAATGTTTGTTGCCCGCATATATGTCTTCCTTAGAACTGTGTATGTTCATATGCTTCACCCATTTTTGAATGGGTTTGTTTGTTTTCTTGTAAAACTGTTTTAGTTCTTTGTAGATTCTGGATATTATCCCTTTGTCAGATGGGTAGATTGCAAAAATTTTTTCCCATTCTGTTGGTTACCAGTTCACTCTAGTTATTGTTTCTTTTGCTGTGCAGAAGCTCTTAAGTTTAATTAGATCCCATCTGTCTATTCTGGCTTTTGTTGCTAATGCTTTTGGTGTTTTAGTCATGAAGTCCTTGCACATGCCTATGTCCTGAATGGTGTTGCCTAGGTTTTCTTCTAGGGTTTTTATGGTGTTAATTCTTATGTTTAAATCTTTAATCCATCTGGAGTTAATTTTTGTATAAGGTGTAAGGAAGGGATCCAGTTTTAGCTTCCTGCATATGGTTAGCCAGTTTTCCCAAGACCATTTATTAAACAGGGAATCCTTTCCCCATTGCTTGTTTTTGTCTGGTTTGTCAAGGATGAGATGCTTGTAGATGTGTTGCATTGCTTCCAAGACCTCTGTTCTGTTCCACTGGTCTACATCTCTGTTTTGATACCATTACCATGCTGTTTTGATTATTGTAGCCTTGTAGGATACTTTGAAGTCACCTAGCGTGATGCCTCCAGCTTTGTTCTTTCAGCTTAGGATTGTCTTGGCTATGCAGGCTCTCTTTTGGTTCCATTTGAAATTTAAAGTGTTTTTTTCCAGTTCTGTGAAGAAGGTCAATGGTAGCTGGATGGGGATAGCATTGAATCTATAAATTACTTTAGGCAGTATGGCCATTTTCACAATATTGACACATCCTAACCATGCGCATGGAATGTGTTTCCAGCTGTTTGTGTCCTTTCTTATTTCCTTGCACAGTGGTTTGTTGTACTCCTTAAGAGATCTTTTACATCCTTTGTTAGTTGTATTCCTAGGTATTTTATTCTCTTTATAGCAATTGTAAATGGGAGTTCGATCATGATTTGGCTCTCTGTTTGTCTGTTGTTGGTGTATAGGAATGCTTGTGTTTCTGCACATTGATTTTGTAT
This sequence comes from Callithrix jacchus, assembly GCF_049354715.1. NCBI lineage: Eukaryota > Metazoa > Chordata > Mammalia > Primates > Cebidae > Callithrix > Callithrix jacchus. Next base: position 33,737,850 of record NC_133504.1, read on the forward strand.
TCTGAGACTTTGCCAAAGATGCTTATCAGCCTAAGGAGGTTTTGGGCTGAGATGATGGAGTCTTCTAAATACACAACTATGTCATCTGCAAATAGAGACAGTTTGACCTCTTCTTTTCCTAATTGAATACCCTTTATTTCTTTTTCTAGTCTAATTGTTCTGGCTAGAACTTCCAATACTATATTGAATAGCAGGAGTGAGAGAGGACATCCATGTCTAGTGCTAGTTTTTAAAGAGAATGCTTCTAGTTTTTGCCCATTCAGTATGATACTGGCTGTAAGTTTGTTGTAAATAGCTTCTATTATTTTGAGATACATTCCATCAATACCTAGTTTATTGAGAGTTTTTACCCTAAGGGCTGGTGTATTTTTTCAGAGGTCTTCTCTGCATCTATTGAGATAATCATGTGTTTTTTTGTCTTTGGTTCTGTTAATGTGGTGGATTACGTTTATAGACTTGTGTTTGTTGAACCAGCCTTGCATCTCTGGGATGAAGCCTACTTGATCATAATGAATGAGCTTTTTGATGTGCTGTTGGATTTGGTTTGCCAATATTTTATTGAAGATTTTTGCATCATTGTTCATCATGGATACTGGCCTGTAGTTTTCTTTTTTAGTTGTGTCTCTGTCACATTTTGGTATGACAGACAGGATGACAGACAGGATGATGCTGGACTCACAGAAAGAGTTAGGGATAATTCCCTCTTTTTGTATTGTTTGGAATCGTTTCAACGTGAATTATACCAGCTCCTCTTTGTATGTCTGGTAGAATTCGGCTGTGAACCTGTCTGGACCTGGACTTTTTTCAGTTGGTAGATTATTAATTGCTGCCTCAACTTCAGCCCTTGTTATTGGTCTATTCAGGGTTTCAACTTCTTCCTGGTTTAGTCTTGGGAGTGTGCAAGTGTCCAGGAATTTATCCATTTCTTCCAGATTTACTGGTTTATGTGCATAGAGCTGTTTGTAGTAATCTCTGATGGTAGTTTCTATTTCTGTGGAGTCTGTGTTGATCTCCACTTAATTGTTTTTTATTGCATCTATTCAATTCTTCTCTCTTTTCTTTTTTATTAGACTAGCTAGCTGTCTGTCTATTTTGTTGATCTTTTTAAAAAACCAGCTCCTTGATTTATTGATTTTTTGCAGGGTTGTTTGTGTCTCTATTTTCTTCGATTCTGCTTTGATCTTAGTTATTTGTTGTCTTCTGCCTGCTTTTGAGTTTCTTTTTTTTAAATCTTGCTCCACTAGCTCTTTCAATTTTGATGATAGGGTTTTGATTTTAGATCTTTCCTTGTTTCTCATATGAACATTTATTGCTATAAATTTCCCTCTGGACACTACTTTAAATGTGTCCCATAGGTTCTGATACATTGTGTCTTTGTTCTTGTTGGTTTTGAAGAACATTTTTATTTCTGCCTTCATTTCATTGCTTATCCATTCGTCATTCACGAGCAAGGTGTTCAGTTTCCATATGATTTTGCAGTATTGAGTGCTTTTCTTCATCCTGAGTTCTAATTTAATCGTGCTGTGGTCTGAGAGACTGTTTTTATGACTTCCATTCTTTTGCATTTGCTGAGGAGTAATTTACTTCCAATTATGTGGTCAATTTCAGAATAAGTGTGACATGGTGCTGAGAAGAATGTGTATTATGTGGATTTGGGGTGAAGTGTTCTGTAAATGTCTATTAGGTTCACTTGGTCCAGATTTGCATTCAAGTCCTGGATATCCATGTTGACTTTCTGTCTCGTTGATCTGTCCAATATTGTCAGTGGAATGTTAAAGTCTCCCACTATTGTTTTGCAGGAGTCTAAGTCTTTTTGTAGGTCATTAAGAACTTGCTTTATGTATCTGGGCGCTCCTACATTGGGTTCATATATATTTAGGATAGTTAGCTTTTCTTGTTGCATTGATCCTTTTACCATTATGTAATGCCCTTCTTTGTCTCTTCTGATCTTTGTTGGTTTAAAGTCCATTTTATCAGACTAGGATTTCTAGCCCTGTTTTTATTTTGCTCTCCATTTGCTTGGTAAATCTTCTTCCATCCCTTTATTTTGAGTCTATGTGAGTCTTTGCACATGAGATGGGTCTCCTGAATACAGCCCACTGACAGGTCTTGACTTTTTATCCTGTTTGCCAGTCTGTGTCTTTTGATTGGGGCATTTAGGCCATTTGCATTCAATGTTAATATTGTTATGTGTGAATTTAATTATGCCATTTTGTTACTGGCTGGTTGTTTTTCCCATCAGTTGACACGGTTTCTTCATTGTGCTGTTGTTCTTTACCATTTGGTTTGTTTTTGCAGTGGCTGGCACTGTTCCTTTCCGTGTTTAGTATTTCCTTCAGCAGCTCTTGTAAGGCAGGTCTTGTAGAAATGAAATCTCTCAAAAACTGCTTGTCTGTAAAGGATTTTATTTTTCCTTCAATTATGAAGCTTAGTTAGGCTGGATATGAAATTCTGGGTTGAAACTTGTTTTCTTTAAGGATGTTGAATATTGGCCCCCACTCCCTTCTAGATTGTAGGGTTTCTGCCAAGAGATCCGCTGTGAGTCTGATGGTCTTTCCTTTGTGAATGACTCGACCTTTCTCTCTGGCTGCCCTTAGGATTTTTTTCCTTCATTTCAACCCTGGAGAATCTGACAAGTATGCGCCTTGGGGTTGCTCTGTTCTCTGTATTTCCCAGATTTGAATATTGGCCTGCCTTGTTAGGTTGGGGAAGTCCTCTTGGAAAATATCCTGAAGAGTGTTTTCCAACTTGAATTCATTTTCCCTGTCACATTCAGGTACATTGATAAAGCGTAGATTAGGTTTTCTTCACATAACCCCATAGTTCTTGGAGGCTTTGTTCATTTTTTTTTTTTTTTTTTTTGCTCTTTTTCCTCTAATCTTGCCTTCTCATTTTATCTCATTGATTTGATCTTCTATCTCTGATATTCTTTCTTCTGCTTCATCAGTTTGGCTGTTGAAACTTGTGTATGCCTCATGAAGTTCTTGTGCTGTGCTTTTCAGCTCCATGAAGTCATTTATGTTCTTCTCTAAGCTGGTTATTCTGGTTAGCATTTCATCTAACCTTTTTTCATGGTTCTTAGTTTCTTTGCATTGGGTTAGAACATGGTCTTTTAACCCACCTTGGAAGCCTACTTCTGTCAATTTATCAAACTGATTCTCTGTCTTGTTTTGTTCCCTTGATGGTGAGGAGTTGTGATCCCTGGGAGGAGAAGAGGTGTTCTGGTCTTTGATGGTTTCATCCCTTTTGCACCGGTGTCTTCCCATCTTTGTGGATTTATCTCCCTTTGGTCTTTGAAGTTGGTGATTTCTGGAGGAATCTCTGAGTCAATGTCCTGTCTGTTGAGGTTGGAACTGTATCTTTGTTGGCCTATAGAGGTGCTGTTTGGTTCTCTTGGATTCAGTCAGGTTGCTGGGTGGGTAGTCCTTCCCTGGAGTCTATTTGCAAGTGAGATTAGCCCCACCTTCCCAATGGCCTTTCTCCCTCCTCGGACTCAATCTTCCTGGTTGGGTAAAACTGGTGTATTTGCTGCCAAGCTCTCTAGCACATGAGATTCGGTTTGAGTGTTGTGGGGGTGGGGCCTGCCAGACCTTATGGCCTGTTTTCCTGCTTTCAGCTCTGCTTCTTTCTGTGGGGCATGTCCATCCCCCGGCATTAGTACAAACTTCCACCAACAACTTGCAGCACCTGGCAGGAGCCATTGCTCAGGTCTGTGCTGACAAATTGCAACAACTGGTGGGAGCCGTTGCCCAGATTTTCATCAACAACCCACTGTGCCCCTCAGTCTGGTGGGACTCTCGTGAACCATGGGTTGAAGGAGGGGTGAGATAAGCACAGGATCCGAATTGGAGCATCGAGGGGGTGAAGTCCCAGGCCCTCTGAGCCAGCTGCACATTCCAGGTGGGGACGTGTCCAGCCCTGTCTCAGTTCATCCTTCCTGGGTGGCTCTCGCCATGTGGTTCCCTCCCTGGGCTATTTTCAGTGCCCTACCAGTCCCACCAAAGTGAACCTGGCACCTCACTTGGAATCATGAAGTCCTCTAGCCCTCTGCATCTCATTCTCCTTTGCTGGGAGCTGCATTACTGTGTTGCCTCCTCTCGGCCATCTTGGCAGGCCCCCCCAACCTTCTTTCTTATATTAACTGAGTGCACTTAGTAAAATGCATTGCTAATTCTTTCTCTCTCTTTAAATTTATTCAATTGTAATAATTGTTAAGACAGACATTTAGATCATTTCTAATATAGTTTGTCTCTTGTTATACTTAAATTTCTTTTGTGCTTTCTGTTTACCTGCTTTACCTTTCTGGAAAATATGCATTATCTTAGATTTGACAACTTAAAATGCATGTAATATTTCTATACTCAAAAGTTAATCACAATGTTTTTCTTCCACGATGAGTGATATATATACCTTAGACTCATTTAAATGAGATCACTCATTGCCATTCAAGTGGGTTTTCCAGTATTGAATTCCAATTTTTTGAGTAATGTAGTTATTAGTATTATCTTACATATTAACTGTGTTCAGTTTCCATCTTCTAGAGCATTCTTTAGAAGTTATTTGAACAAAAATACATTAATAACAGAGCCCCTGTTCTATTTGTCCAAGCATGTCTTCAGCCCATTTCTTGTATCTGAATGATACTTTGGCCAATTCAAATTCCAATTTGCCAAATTTGCTCAGAATTTTGAAAAACTTTACTGAACTCTAGCTTCAATATTTCTCTTTAAACTTTTCTACACTGAATAATTGTGATTATTTATGTGTCTCTCCTCTAATTTTACTTTAAATATTTTATCTCTTTTGGGTGTTTAGCAGCTTCATTTCAATTTATTTAGGTGTGGTTTAGTTTTCTTTATCATATTTGGAATTTATAAAGGTTCCTGGAATCTGGTGATATATGTCAGTTTTCCCCTAAATTTTCTATTTATTTCATTTCATATTACTTTTGTTTAAAGCTCTCTTAAATTTTTCCATTACTTAATTCCTTTATTTTCTATTTTGAAGAAAGCTTTTATATATATTATCTATATCATCTAATGTACAGGAAAAATTTCAAATAATTTTCTTAATTATCTCTTCAGTTACATCTAGATAGGTGCTTAATCACTGCTATCATTTTTTTTGAATTTCAATGATTATAAGTTTCATATGTAAGAATTACATGTCTTGTAATTCAGAACTGTGATCTTAATTACAAAACCATGAAAGAGAGGCAGAGTAAACATTGTGATCTTCTATTTTGCTGCTTTAATATGTGGAAATCCTGTGAGGTCCAGTATAGATGTCTGCTTGCTTCTACCAGGTGACCTCAAAATTAACTGGTTTCTTACTACATTTTTATGTTAATTTTCTATCTTTTTATTTGACTGATTACATAGGTGACATAACTTGTAATCCAAAACCCATTTGGTCATAGGCTCTGTGATATTGAATTCTGAATACGACTTCTTTTTTTCTTTTTTTCTCACTAACATCTCAGGTCAGCATAGACTTACTTGCTTTAATTTCGCTTCCTTTTTTTTTTTTTTTTTTTTTTGCAAGCAGGTTTAATTTCTGTTTCTCCTTTCACTTACCAGTAGCTGCTGAGGATCCTAGCTTTGGTTCAAATGTTTCCAAAGCATTGTCTTCCATGCCTGTAAGGCCATTACATTTTCTGCACAGTCTCCAAGAGGTAGTTAAAATATTGTTAACGATTCGGCTCTATAATTTTAGCTGCTTTTTTACTTTGATCTCTGAGAATTTTACTTCTTTAGATGTTCCACCATCTAAAATAGTGTTTGCCATATGTTTTTAATAGTTTCTGAAGAGTTTGGATGCATTCCTAGCTAATACCTGGATCTCTCCTAATGAATTCACTTGCCTGCCAGCTCACTGTACTAGAAATTTTTATTCGTTTTAACATATCTTGATTTAGAGCCACAAGAAGAATTTTCATTAATTTTTTCTTTGTAACCTGCTTCCTAATCACTATTTTTACAACTTCTTATTAAATCTGTCTGCTTGGAGCCCATCCAACCTTTACAACATAGCACTATTATTATTAATAATAATATATTCAGTGCCTAATGTGAATCTAGGTGAAATTAAGTACCTTGCACATACTGATTCACTTAATCCTAGGAAATAATTTCCATTATTATGTTGATTTCAACAATAAAAAATCTGAGCTAACGTGTAGGTGATAAAGTGAGTAAATGATAAATTTAATATTTGAATCTAGGAGATCTGTCTTCAGAGCCCAACCTCATAGTAACTATTCTATGTGGTTTACTACTTCGCACTCTACATTTTTTTATCTCCAAGGTTAATTTGATATTTAGCTTTTCAGTTCATCACTTTCCTTTAAAGCCTATTTCAGCCATAATTACATCAATTTCAAAATACACAGGACAACTCATCAAAACATAGTGTCCATTGATATTTTTTCAACAGCAGTAATTTTTACATCTAATTCACTCTATTACATACCTCAAAAGTTCTATGCTGGACCTTGGTTGCTTTCTACATTTTCTGCTTTGGAATCATAAACTCTAAACATATTCTGCTATTCTTTTATAGCTTTCAGTGTCTTATTCACAACAAACCTCACATTTAAGATAAGAGAACTTTGCATATGGAGAAGATTCATAACCTCTTCTTGCCTCAGTTTCCTCATCTGTTAATTAATGCTCCTTCTCCAAATGTTTTATAACCTAAAAAGATAGTATGTGTAAAGCTGTAGCATAAATCATAGAGAATACATCTAATTCTGATTAAAGTCCTAAAATGCACTCTTATTAAAGTCCTAACATACACTAACTTGTCTTTCCAGTACTTTAGCTATGTGTCATTTTACTTCTTTCATTGACCAATTCTGCCTGCCATAATTATTTAGTTTATACAATTATTTAAGTTATGTAATTGAAATTATTTACTTTGTATAATTTACTTGTTTGTATTCTGACAACTGCTGGCTCTCACAGAAGTATCACAGTGTGACTGCATAAAAAACAATTTGACCAAATGGTTAATGAACAGAAAATCCTTATTTTTTAAAGTTTTTTTCATACTAGCTTGATAAATTTTATATTTATATGTTCTATGTTTTACTTACTCTAACAATTTATTTGAGGGTTTGGGTTTAAAATATAAGACATTATAATTTCCTTCACTTAAAATAATGATAAATAACATCCAGTTGGTATTTTTTGCGGTATATTTGTTTCCAGGAACAGAGTACTGATTTTAAAGTATTTGCCTGTATTTTTGAAAATACCAATATGGTAAAGCAAGTCTAGATTAATAAAATAAATGATCTTGTATCAGACTCTTTGTATAATATCAAAAAAGGCAATCATGTTTTTTATAACAAATATTTGGAAATTTGACAAGCATAAAACGTTTGCCTGGCAAATGTTTTTTTCTTGTAATCAAGTAAATATTTATAGCAAATATACCTTATAGTTTAAAAATAGTTTTAAAATCTTTATATTGATAGCATAGAAATACTTGTGTAATTTTAGTCTTTAGTTACATATTTTTAAGAAAAAAATCAAACTATACTTTTTTATTGATATTTTGTGGCATACCACAGACCTATTTAAAAACTCTGATGCAAATCATCTGTCCGTTTATATTAATTTTGAAAATAAGGATTAGATTTTATAGTTGTCATTTACATATAGTGGGAATTATGAGAGTGCTTTGGATAACAGGAGGAATAATCAGAGGATTTAAGGCCCTAATATTAATTTATTCATTTATCATGGAATTTTCTTCTCATTTTTTATGAAAAGATATTAGCTGGAGTGCAGTGTCATGATCTCGGCTCACTGGCCTTGATCTCTCAGGCTCAGGTGATTTTCTGACTTCAGCCTTCCAGTAGCTTAAGATTACAGACACATGACATGACACCCAACCCATTTATTATATTTGTTTGTAGAGAGAGAGTTTTGCCACATTGCCCAGGCTGGTGTCCAACTTCTGGACTCGAGCAATCTGCCCACCTCAGCCTCCCCAAGTTCTGAGATTACAGGCATGAACCACTATTCGCCATTTTAATTTGAAAGGGAATATAAGCATAATGGAAGTTTTGTACGGAGAAATTGTTTTCATCAATTATCAGGATACATTTAAATCTACATGTACTCATCCTCCAGTTTCACAGCCTACTGAACATAGCAAATCATAACAGAAATTCAGCACTTCAACTCAAATATCCCTTAGATTCCTCCACGGGGGCGAGTAACATCAGCATTCCATCTATCTGTCCATTTATTTATTTATTTGTGACTATGGGAAAACAAGATTCTTCACTTTCTAGGGGGTTTTATTTTGTGATATGAGATAGACTTAGTTTCATATTTTACTTTTCCCGGAGGAAGAAGCTAGACTGATTAAAATCTTGCCTACAGTATTCTCAAGAATGTCATTTTTTGGTTTGCTCTTCTCACAGTGTTGTGCACATACCTAAAGAAATACTTGGTGATTGATATTATTTTTATAAAGTGTGGCTTTTCCCCCATGATTTAAATGCTATAGTATAGTTCTGTTTTGTTTCTGTTGTAACTTAAAATTGGTCAGCAAGTGATATTTTATTACTGCTGACATGGTAGCAACAATGAATGTAGAATCCAAACTTTTTGTGTTGTTTTAAATTAATTCATTAAACACAAAGTTCAGGGAAGTATATATCCTGTTGCAATACAGTAAACTGTATTCAAATGAGAGTTTTATAAAACTGCTAAGAGTGAGTTCACATATTTCTGTACATTTTATCTATTTCCATCAAAGTTAGAACAGTTTCAAGCTTCCACTGGTTTTCTGATAATGTGATAAAGTGATATTTAGCTTAATCGGTCTGTGGCAAGGCAGAGACCTGTATTTATAATTAGATGCTGTTGTTTTTGACTTGTGTCTTCTGAGACATCTAACTTGTTTGAAGTCGAATACAATTGTATTCACCTAAAGAATTAATTTTGGATTTTCATCATTTGCAAACCTACATGGTGACCTAGGTGTACAGATATTTCTGACAGCATGTAAGCTCACCTTTAATTTCTCTTAGTGTAATGGATGCAGGCAAGGTATTTAGATCAGCCTCAATTCATGTGTAATTTCATTTGTAAATTACTGGACTACAATGTATTGAAGGTGAAGAATTTTATCTGAGCTTAGGCTCCTAACACCAGATTCTTCAGGGCCCTGCAGATAGTTATAAAAAATAACGGTATTTGTTATATAGTACAGGACTGATTGTTCTTCACTGGTTCCTTCTTTCAAATTCCTCTCAAGATTTACTTTATTTTAGAAACTGAGACAGGGTGCTGTAGTAGATTTTATTTACAGTCATGACTTCATTTACCACCTACACATGAATGACTTTTGTATTTATGACTCCACCTCAGATATCTCTTCTGAGTTCCATTCCTATACAGCCAAAAGACTCCATAAACTAATCTCTAGAATATCTCAACGATTCTAGTCAAATTCTATGGCTACACAATAGCCAAAACTGTACCAATGAATCAGGAACACTGAGAGAATGCTTCTCACTTCAGTGAAGGCATCCTTAGCCAACTGTTTTTCAAGCTAGAAACCTTATCATCTTGATGATGGTCTGTTCATAAAATAAGCTGCCTTCATCAAGTCCTCTCTATCACATTCATTAAATACCTCTCAAATTAATCAACTTTGCTCTCCTTACAGCTCCACTCCATTAGTTCAGAGTTTCATCAAGGCAGATCTCCTGTTAATGCTAATAACTTCCTAGTTTACGAGGTTCCTCCACATATCTTTATGACACCTCCTAACAAGTTAGGTTACTAAACATATCTTTATCTGTTTTAACCAATACCATCATTACACTCCTGCATAGAGATCAAATGAAAATGTAAATCTCAGCATGTCAATTTTCTTTTTTTAACTCTCAAAGTTTTCTCATGACTTGGAGAATAAAAACACAAACCTTTATCTTTATTCAAAGTTCTACATCATGTGCCAATTTGGGTGTATTTTCCACATGCTCTCTCTTTTTTTTCTTTAATTTACAAAACCCTCTTAGAATTTTCTCAAAAATGCGGTGACCAGTGCTATTTCAAGTTTTTACAAATATATTATTTACCTCCATGACTGTAATCTATCATTTCTTCCCTTTGGTAATTTTACTTGGCCTTCAGTTCACAGCTCAAGTGTTACACCCTCAAAGAGGTCTTCATTAAGCTTAGGACTGAAGCAGGTGCTTGAGTTACATGGCCACGTAGTTTCTTATGGTTTTCCTTCATAGCTCTCATCACGGTTTACAATTTAAACTTGGCAGTTTTTACATACTCTGTTTGTCATATGTGGATTTAAATTTCCTGTGGCCTGAATTCTATTGTATCCATCATTGAATTTTTGGTTCCAATTAATTGCCTGGAACCAACAAATACGTGTTCACTGGTAAATATTTTGCCCGAAAAAAATTCTTGAACTGTTACTGGCCTGGTACTTGTTCACAGCTACCTATATGCCATAATTTACATAAAATTAATGACTGCAGTCCTGAACTTAGGATTTTGGACTCCCAAATGACCTACAACATGACAATTATTAGATTACTCACCCATGATTGTGTCGGATCAGAATATAATAAAGTGATTTTCTCTTTCTCTCATATTGTTTTTTCCTAACGTTGCTGCTTTATCTCCTTTTGTATCAGCATGGAACGATATGCACTTATATGATTCTGTTAAAGTTATCATTTTATACTTGAACTATTTATTCTATTTAATTTTCAAAAGATAAATATGTTGTTTAGTAAAGAAAAAAGAAAGAAGATGGGGAGTTGAGAAGGAATTTTTTTAATGTGCGCTACAAGTTTTGCATGCTAGTACTTGATTAATATTCCTGTGAGATATTCTCCTCGATAATCAGATCCCAAACCAATTTTCTACATGAACTACACAGCAAAGGTCATAGGAAATGTCCTCAAAGTTCTACTTCTATCTCACAGTAGTAAAAGAAGGGCAGTGCATTGTGATGCAGATTTGCTGCAGTGTTCACCCTGGTTCTCCAGCAGACAGTTTCCAATGAATATCATTATCCTGCTCATAAAAAGAAGCACACCTAGTAATGGTTGAGAAACTACCCATAGTAGGATGAAAAGTCCTCCCAGCTAGGAAAACCAATCACCTGACATTTGAATGTTTGGAAATTACCAACAGGTGCAAGGAAGCAAGGGAATAAGGATATTAGGTTACAGTTTAAGGAATCGGGAAGAGAGAGAGTTTAGTATCACCTCTGCAGGATGTTGAACTGGGCTTGGTATTTAACAAAGGTTATATATTTAAGAGCAATAATAAAATATGGAAGGCCATGGAAATGTGTACACATTTTAGAAACATTATCAAAAAACCTGAAGGGTCTCTCTCTAAAAAGAAAATAGTAAATGAGGCAGTTTCATGTTATTACGGGCTTTCAAAAAAAATCTTGAAGTAAAAAACGTATCTATTTTAAACCATTTCATGTATATTAGATATTTTACTAATTATTCTACTTTCTAAAACATTATTCTGATATGAAGGGGAGTCTCAAAGATAGATTCAAGTTTATTTATAAATGATTCTCAATGAAATATATTTGTATAATCTAGTGTGTACTAAATAATAAACCTCAAGAATTTTTAATGAGTAACTTCTGTCATCTCAAGGAAAATACAATTTAACCTTAAAAATCTAGGATAATAAAATGCTCTGAAGGATCTTGGTAATCTGTTTGACTTTTGAATCAACAATGAACATACAAGAGGCAGACTTACCTTGTTTCCACATGATTTCAAGAGATATAACAAGACGGGCAGTCCATATGTAATAATTTGTTATTGCCAGCATTTATTAGGCTTCTATCATTACACAAGGATACTAATTTTGAAGTAAATATCCTTTACTGATTTTTAAGAAATCAATGATCACTTATTACTTATTTTAAACTATAATTAAATTGCTGTCTAAAATAATAGTGTATTATTCTGACACTTAAAATTAACATTCATTTTGCATGATGATACCAATTATCAACTCTACAAAATGTAAAATAAAACTACTTGAGGGCTCTGAAGAGTGAATCAACACAGATTTTGGAGAAGAATTAAAGCTTAAATAAAGTGAATCGCATAAATTTGTTTCCTGTTTCAGGACACTGGTGGCTGGGTGGCCAAAACTACAATAGAGTCAAGCTGTACTTCTGGCTGGAAGAACCAGAGAAAGAAGCCTGGTCACTAAACCCTGTAAAGCAGAAAGCCAGCGAGAAGGGAACTCCCACAAGTTTGCCCAGATTGTCTGCCTGTGCAGGGTTAACAGAAAGCAGTCTGATTTGAGATCTGAGTTCCTGCCTACCAAAGGTATGGCAGAAATTTTGCTCAAATGTAGATTTCACTACAAAAAACATCAACTTCCTTCAGAAAAACATAAAACAATTCAGAATACCCACATTGCAACATTCACAAAGTTGCGAATATAATCCAAAATAAACCAACATAAGAAAAGTCAGATAAGTAGAATCATTATCAAGGAAAAATAAAAATAAACAGACTTTAAAATGACCTATGTTGATGTTATGAGATGAGAACTTTAAAGGAGATTCCTGCCATCAAGGAAAATGAATTAAATACTGAAAAATATTCTCAAAAAAATAGAAACAATTTAAAATATTTTAATATGGAATATTTTAAATGGAAAAAATGCAATTTCTAAAGTAAAATCTTTAGAGTCAGAGTGCATGGGAGAAAGAGATGTCAGTCAAAAGTTTCAGAAGTTTGAATATAGATTATTTGTGATAATATTGTCCAATCTAAAAGCAAGAGAGAAAAATTAATAAAATATTCGGAGTCCCTGGAACCAGTGAATATTTTGTCTCCTGTAGGTTTTGATAATTTTATTCATTCATCTATAAATGGGCAATTGAAGGGCCAAAAAATAAAAAAGAAAAAGAAGAGAATTGAACAAATTAAATGTTTCTATAAACATTTGCTGAATAGTCCAAGATTTGAACAAAAATAGACTTACAGATTCAAGAAGCTCAATTCAGTCTAAGCGGAAATAATTAGGAACACACACACATACATACACATACACTCCAGCAAAACCGAAAACCAAGAATTCTTGAAATCAGTTGGAGAAAATAACGCATGTCAAACATAAAGAAGCAATGATATGGCGAGTGCGGTGGCTTAGGCCTGTAATCCCACCCCTTTGGGATGCCGAGGTGGGCAGATCACCTGAGGTCAGGAGTTCAAGACCAGGGTGGCAACACGGTAAAACCCCGTCTCTACTAAAAAAAATACATAGTTAGCCAAGTGTCGTGGCAGGCACCTGTAATCCCAGCTAGTGGGGAGGCTGAGGCAGGAGAATTGCTTGAACCCAGGATGCAGGGATCGAGCCACTACACTCCAGCCTGGGATGCAACAGTTGAAACTCCATCTCAAAAAACAAGACCAATGATTCTAATGATCTCTGAGTTTGCTGAAGAAACTGTGTAGGCCAAAAGAGAGGGGGAAAAAAATGTAAGTTTTAAAAATATACAAATAAAGTGAACTAGGCAGATTCGAATAAGCAATGTCTAAGAGAACTTATGGCTACCAGACAGACAGTATGAGAAAAAAGTTAAACTTCTTGACACTGAATTAATTATCCTAGAGGAAAATTATCTTCAGGAATGACTAATGAACATAACTGTGTGTCTGTGTGTGTGTGTGTGTGTGTTTGTAGGGAATATATATATATATATATATATATATATATATATATATATAATCTTATGAAATGAAACTGTAAATAAGACCTGAAGTGCTACAGATGAGATGAACTATCTGTCACTGGTGCCACCACCCAAATTTATGGAACAGAACCAAGTGGCCATGGGGGTCAGGTGTTGAGAGAAGAGCAGTTGCACAGCCTTTGTTCTCAGAAAAGCAGCTCTAGACAAACTTTCTGTTTTATGCTCCTGGGCCAGAACAGTTCTTGTAACCAAAGCTAAGATAAACCAGCAAGAAATCCCCACTCTCCATAGCAAGTTGTTTAGAAGAAACATCTGACAGAGACTTCTGGTTTGGGAATTGGAAACCACCCAATCAGGGCTCAACTATTGTGACTAATTTGAATACTTTATTTGCATAAACAGACCTGATTAAGAACAGTGGCAGAAACTTCCTCTATTTAGGCCAGATTCAGTGCATACTTTCACTTGTCCTGAAGGCTTTGCTTTTTCTTTTCTTTCCTTTTTTTTTTTTTTTTTTTTTTTTTTTTTTGAGACGGAGTTTCGCTCTTGTTACCCAGGCTGGAGTGCAATGGCGCGATCTTGGCTCACCTCAACCTCAGCCTCCTGGGTTCAGGCGATTCTCCTGCCTCAGCCTCCTGAGTAGCTGGGATTACAGGCACGTGCCACCATGCCCAGCTAATTTTTTGTATTTTTAGTAGAGACGGGGTTTCACCATGTTGACCAGGATGGTCTCGATCTCTTGACCTCGTGATCCACCCGCCTCGGCCTCCCAAAGTGCTGGGATTACAGGCTTGAGCCACCGTGCCCTGCTGGCTTTGCTTTTGCACTCTGCAGATTGTTTTGTTTTTTTTTTATAGAAAATATGTCTCTTCCTTTTTTTCTCCAAAAGTCTCAGAATTTCAGACTCTTTTCTTAACAATCCCAATCAGAATAAAAGTACACTTTCTTAAAGTGGCAAGTAAATTCTAAAATTGATATAAAACACATAAACTTACAACTTAAAATAAAGAAAGTGAATGTAGAACAGAAGAACGAAGTTGGAGAAAAAACATTACATGTAATTTTAAGATATAAAGTTATAGTAATCAGGACTCTAGGTGCACAGTTTTCTGAAAGAAAGAATATACTTTAGATTTCACAGTTCATCTGTACAGTCACTCACAATTTCTCAACTCTGTAATTGTAGCAGAAAACATAAACAAATGCATAAACAAATAAGCTTATTTTCTGATACAACTTTATTTACAAAAATTGCCAGCAGACCCAACAGCAGGGCCATAGTTTGCTGCTGTTGATTAAGACTGTGGAATTGACAAAAGGATACACCTATATAAGTTGGTGGAAAATGTCCAGACTCCAGAATAGAGCCACTCATATATGGTTAACCAATTTTCAACACAGATGCGAAAGCAATTTATTGGTAAACATTTGGTAGTAATGTCTCTATGTAGTTATATTATCTTTTCCTAAGTAATGGTGTTGAATATCACTTATCTTTCAAGGACTTTATTGAACTATCTGATCAATTTTTTTTTGGTGAAAATTTAGAGAGACTGACAAGACAAATATTTAATACAGATATGGAGCAACTGGAACCCTATAAGTTGATGGTAGGAATGTAAACTCTTTACTGCTTTAAAAAATGTTTTGGTAATTTCTTAAAATAGTAAATAAATACATACTAAGCTGGCAATTCTACACCTAGCTATTTACCCAAGGGACATAGAAAAAACTATGTACAGACAAAGACTTGTAAATGAATGTACATAAGATATATATTTATAATAGCCAAACCTGTAAAAATACTTCTGTTTCTTGACTGATAAAGGGATAAACCACCTATGTTATATCCATAAGTTGAATAATACTGAGCAATAAAAAAACAGATCTCTGAAACAATCACAATAGGGATGAATGTCAAAACCATTATGCTGACTGAAAGAAGTCAGAGGCATATACATTTCTAGAAAATGTGATGCCACCTAGATTGACAGAAAGATAATCAGTTGCTTATGACTCAGCCTAGAAGGAAGGGTGGTTTGTAATGAGACATAAGGGATTTTGTAGGCGCACAGTACGTGCTCTACATCTTTATGGTGGTGGTTTTATAGTCATAAACAAAAATAAAATTCCTCACATATTTATTTTAAATGGATGTAGTTTTCATAATGATATATTATTTCTATGCAAATATTGTTTAGGAAGATGTCAATAACATAATTTGATGCAACATAGATAAACATGATTGCAGTTATTTCTAATGTATTTGAGAGAACTCTTGAGTAGCAATTCAACAATTCATAGTGAAATAAAATTTGTTGTGCTAAATTTGAGAGTCTGAACTTTATTGATTTCATTGGTAATAAAGAAGCGCCATTTGTGTAACAGTCAGTGTGCAGGAAACAAATCACAGTACAGTCTTCCCATGGTATGCATGGGGGATTGGTTCTAGGACTCCTCGTGAATACCAAAATCTATGGATTTTCAGTCCCTTATATAAAATGATGTAATGTTCGCATACGACTTATGCACATTCTCCTATATATTTTAAATCATTTCTAGATTGCGTATACTACCTAATACAATGAAAATAGTTATTACACTATATTATTTAGGAAATAATGGCAAGAGAAGAAAAGTTTGTCCATGTTTAGTACATACACAACTATCCATATTTTTTCTGAATACTTTTGACACAAAGTTAAATTTATAAATGCAGAACCCAGAAGTAGAAGTGGTTGACTGTAATATGGAAAAGGAACAGTTACTATAAAGAATATTTAACTTGTAACTGGAAGTTGGACTATTATTAACTAGCAACGTAATTAGTTACAAGGACAAAGAAACTCAAACCAATACAGGATTAGCAGTTATACAGAAGGAGCGGTGAGATTTTATAGAACAAGATGTTATAGAACAACTATCTGATGGCAAGAATTTTCTTACCTAGAATCGTAGATAAAGACAATAGAGTACTGTGCCAATTGTTTGATAAAAAAATTACTGTTCAATTTTGTCTTGCATAAGTTTATCTTAATTGATTAACAGCCCTTCTTAGTTCTTGATATAGTTTGAATATTTATCCCTTCCAAATCTCATGTTAAAGGAAAAGAGACTGTTAATACAGTTATTTATGTGTATTATTGCCATAAACAGAACAGATAGATGTTTACTAGCACAACACCTGATTTACAAATTTATGCACAAATGCCATACTTTCTAGTTGTCCTTACTTATAGCTGATTCCATTCTTATAGGCAGCCTTATATTTCTAGTTTTTTATATCAGTTTACTCAGCCCAAAAATATGTATCCTTCTGTTCCATGTTTTTTATGTACTAAAGTAGATGAGTTGTTTGCTGTTCTGGAGGAACAGAATCGTAACTGTCCTCATGAGATCATCCAATGTAATCTAACATCTTTATCTCATAACCTGATTCTATGACATTTTCACCCACAACTCTAGCATTATTCTGTAATAGTCAATTCTCCTAAAAGGGCCCCTTATTTTCATTACTCTGTTTTATTTTAAACCTACCCTCCCATAGTCTATCTTAGGTATGTTTTAGAAATATTCATTTGGTGTGCATCAAGATTAATAATTGTCTGAAACCTTGGTTATAGCAGTGAATCATTAACAATATTATGCCATATATTATAAATGTTGTTTTTTAATTCAATTATTTAAAAGTTCATTCATTCAATAATCTTTTATTTAGAGCCAATGTCCACTCAGGTCTGGTCTTAATAATAGCTATAATGCTTCTTTTTTCGTTTATAAAGTATATCTATGAAATGTCATCTATAATACCAAGGTGAGTTCTTTAAGAATGATTTAAAAAATAATACTAAAGTAATCTGATCAAACAAAAGGGAATCATGGTAAGCATACCTTTCATTAGACAGACAGAACACTTGTTCACGAGCATACCAGAGAATCACCTCATATGACCTAGAGAATGTCAACAGTATCAGTCAAAATAGTAAATAGAGAATTAGTGGTAAATATGGCAATGTCTTTTGAGTTGAAACTCTTTTTGAGAGTTTCTATGACTTTTCCAATTCCACTAGACTATCAACTAAATCGACCACTTGTATATTTAATAAATCTCTGCAAATATACACACTTATTAGATTAAAGATCTAGAAAAAAAATCACTTCTCTTTCCCGATCTTCAATGTTTTCCTCTCGAAGATAAAAAGGTATAGATAGATGTGATGAAAACTGAACAGTTTAGTGTAGTGATTTATCA
Organism: Callithrix jacchus; assembly: GCF_049354715.1. Taxonomy (NCBI): domain Eukaryota; kingdom Metazoa; phylum Chordata; class Mammalia; order Primates; family Cebidae; genus Callithrix; species Callithrix jacchus. The sequence continues at coordinate 33,755,839 of NC_133504.1, forward strand.
CTTACAAATATTAATTTAAATAATTGCTAACAATTACCTGTTTTTAGTAACACACCAAGGTTGCCTTTTGTTTGTTGTTGTTTTAAATTTATTCATTATAAGTTCTGGGGTACATGTGCAGATTGTGCAGGTTTGTTACATAGGTATACATGTGCCATGGTGGTGGTTTGCTGCATCCATTGCCCTGTCATCCACATTAGGTATTTCTCCTAATGCTATTCCTCCCCAATCCCACCACCCTCTGCTATTCCTCCCCCAGACCCCCACCTCCCAGGCCCAGGTGTGTAATGTTCCCTTCCCTGTATCCCTGTGTTCTCATTGTTCAATACCCACTTATGAGTGAAAACATGTGATGTTTGGTTTGCTCTTCTTGTGTCAGTTTGCTGAGGATGATGGTCTCCAGTTTCATCAACATCCCTGCAATGGACATGAATTTATCATTTTTTATGGCTGCATAGTATTCCATGGTGTGTATATGCCATATTTTCTTTATCAAGTCTATCACTGAGGGACATTTGAGTTGGTTCCAAGTCTTTGCTATTGTGAACATATGTGTGCATGTGTCTTTATAACAGAATGATTTATAATTTTTGAGTATATACCCAGTAATGTGACTGCTGGATCAAATGGTATTTCTATTTCTAGATCCTTAAGGAATTGCCACACTGTCTTCCGCAATGATTGAATTAATTTATACTCCCACCAACAGTGTAAAACCATTCCTATTTCTCCACATCCACTCCAGCATCTGTTGTCTCCTGATGTTTTCATGATCACCATTCTAACTGGTGTGAGATGGTATCTCAATGTGGTTTTGATTTGTGTTTCTCTAATGACCAGTGATGATGAGCTTTTTTTCATGTTTGTTGGCTGCATACATGTCTATTTTTGAAAAGTGTCTGTTCATATACTTTGCCCATTTTCAATGGGCCTGTTTGTTTTTTCTTGTAAATCTGTTTTAGTTCTTTGTAGATTCTGGATATTAGCCCTTTGTCAGATGGGTAGATTGCAAAATGTTTTTCCCATTCTTTTGGTTACCAGTTCATTCTATTGGTAGTTTCTTTTGCTGTGCAGAAGCTCTGCAGTTTAATTAGATCCCATTTGTCTATTTTGGCTTTTGTTACCATTGCTTCTGTTGTTTCAGTCACAAAGTCCTTGCCCATGCCTATGTTCTAAATGGTATTGACTAATTGTTATTCTAGAGTTTTTATGGTGTTAGGCCTCATGTTTAAATCTTTAATCTACCTAGAGTTATTTTTTGTATAAGGTGTAACGAAGGGATCCAGTTTCAGCTTACCGTATCAGGCTAGCCAGTTTTCCCAACAACATTTATTAAATAGGGAATCCTTTCCTCATTGCTTGTTTTTGTCTGGTTTGTCAAAGATCAGATGGTTGTAGTTGTGTGGCATTAGTTCTGAGGCCTCTGTTCTGTTCCATTGGTCTGTATCTCTGTTTTGGTACCAGTACCATGCTGTTTTGAGTATACTAGCCTTGTAGTATAGTTTGAAGTCAGGTAGCATGATACCTCCAGCTTTGTATTTTTTTTTTTTTTTTTTTTTTTTTTTTTTGCTTAGGATTTTCTTGGATATGTGGGCTCTCTTTCAATTCCATATGGAGTCTTGCTCTGTCACTCAGGCTGCAGTGCAGTGGTGCAATCTGGGCTCATTGTAACCTTTGTCTCCCCAGGTTCAAGCAGTTCTCCTGGCTCAGCCTCCCAAGTAGCTAAGATTACAGGTATGTGCCACAACTCCCAGCTAATTTTTTTTTTTTTTTTTTGGTAGGAACCATTTTACCATGTTGGCCAGGCTGGTCTGGAACTCTGGAACTCCTGACCTCCTGATCCTTCAACTTCAGCCTCCCAAAGTGCTGGGATTATAGGTGTGAACCACCACACCCAGCCAGCATTTTTTGTTGTTGTTGTTTTCATTTTTGATTATTGCAGGTAAGGGCAGAGATATGGTAATGGTAAATGAGATTAAATAATAAATGAGAGATAAATAAGGGCAAGAGCAAGCATGCAAGATTGGGCAAGATGCAAATAAGAGTAAGTGGGACAACAATTGGTCTTTAAGAATATATTTTTGACAGTTCTGAGGAAACTGGGAGTCAGCTTGAATTACTCTGGTGTTTTGTTTGTTTTGTGTATTTTCTCTGATTTGTAAATAATTATGATTAAAGTCACAGGCTTTGAGGAGTTACAAAAATTCCCTGGATATATAAAATAAAGATCATGTTAAGTTGAGCTAAGAAAACTTTACTTAAGTTTAACCAATGTACATCAAAGCTCTCAAATCATTGTGAGCATCCATTATCTTAAATACATAGAGTTAAATATTATAGACTTCTTTTGAGATATCTTTTTCTGGAAAACATTTTTCTCCCCTTTTCAAATACATTATCAATGTCATAAGTGATATGGAAAAGATTAATAGTTACAAATCCATAGATAAGTCATCATTGTGATTTTAGAGAAAAGTATTTTCACATTTACTTTAGCTTCTGTGATATTAAGTTGAATTATTTTTATTTTCAAATTAATCATACAATATAAACCCTGTGATAAAATGTTTACAAATAGGGAAATATGTTTATATTCCTTGTTAAATAAAGCTAACTACCTTGAGCCTTAGCTCAAGGGTGATTTGTTTTATTTTCTTTACTTACTAGTTGAAAATCAAACTTTGGAAATTTTATTGTCTTTCATACTTTGTAAACTAATATTTACCCCTTAGAAAATAATTTTCTCTCACTTTCTTCCTAACAGATGTAATGGGGCTACTAGGTGGGTCAGACCATGTATAACTGAGGCAAGAAAGAAATATTATTGGGTAAAGCTTGCACATATCATGCTGGGTAGGTGTGTATTCAAGTGTGAGCAGTAATTAAACCTAGAAAAATGACTAATGCATTTACTAAACAGTTATTTATAGACAGGCATCCATGTATCAGGTATTTTTCTGGATGCTGGGAATAAACAGAAAATGAAATACACAAAAATATGTGTCCTTATGGTACCACAAAGGTAGTTTACTTCTATTGGTTTCCAAATCCAAGTTTACAAGGTAACAGAAAATCAAGAGATTGGGAATAGAAAATCTAAAGGAGTTTTAGAAGATTTAAACCAATTTTATGGAACAAGATGGGGCAAAAAATAATTCAGCCTAAATAAACATTACAAGGTAAGAATTACTACAAGACTAAAAATATTTAGAGTGGGATCAAAGGGAAATGAGTCCTGTTTAAAACAAGGAATAAGGAACTGATGGAGAATAGGAAATGCTCCATAACCTGTACTTTGGTCTTATTCTACCAAAGAGGATGACAATTCGGAGTAAAGTATGGCTTCTCATTAAGCTTCCTAGACAATTGAAATGGATGTGTGATCTAAGACAAAACGAACTTAGCATGTTTAAAAGTAGAATAAGGCAAGTTATACCCATAGATTTTTGGTTATTATTATTATTATTATTTTTTTTTTGAGACAGAATTTCTATCTTGTTGCCCAGGCTGGAGTACAATGGCAGGATCTCTGCTCACCACAACCTCTACCTCCCAGGTTCAAGTAACTCACCAGCCTCAGCCTCCCGAATAGCTGGGATTACAGGCATGCACTACCATGCTCAGCTAATTTTTTATTTTTAGTAGAGACCGGGTTTCACCATGTGTTTCAGACTAGTCTTGAACTCCCGATCTTAGGTGATCTGCCCGCGTCAGCCTCCCAAAGTGCTGGGATCACAGGTATGAGCCACTGCCTCCGGCCTATACATAGTTACTTAAGCCAACTTTTAAAAATGCATTATTCTGGACAGTGTCTATTTAAGAGAATAAACTTTTGATTTAATGTTAATAATAATTATAGAAAATAGTAGAATTTGTCAAATTTATTTTCTCTTTTAAGCTATAAGTGACAACGTACTAGGATTTATTTCTGCCTTATGTCAGAGAAGCCTAAAATTGCTAAGAAACTGATTCATCCCTAAATCATCACAGTTAAAGAAGTTCTGCCTTGAAGCTTTCAAGGTAAGGCAAGATTCACTTTGCCCTTCAGATTGTTTCTTTTGTACAAAAATGACATTTTGGTTGGGATTTGTGTTTGACAGCTCTATAATGTAATTTTCCAGGCTGTGTTGAAGTGAAACCAAATGTCACTGGCTTCATTCAGTATCTTTTCTGCCTGGTGGAACATACCATTAATTACTATTCTATTTATTTTTACAACCGATGAAAAAATGGATTATTTTGATTTGTGGAGTTCTTTTACACACAATTTTCCAGAAGATAAAGATCATGTATTAGCCCCTATAGATGCCCTCGATTGCACATTAATTGACTTTGACTGTTAAGGAACTGCCCATGTTAGTTCCATTTTGGCGTTACTTACACTAGCAGGCAATAGGTTGTATATTGGATTAGAGTATGTGTGAGCAGTGGGAGAACTCTGTGCAACGATTTAAAGGGTGGTCATGTAAAAGCCATCCAGAAATGCTGAGAATGAAAAAGACATTTATAATAGAAAACCAACTCATGGTTTGAGAGTAGAAGTGAAGCTGAGTTAACTACATGTGCTGAGTCAAAAACTCTGCCGTCTTGGACACCTTGCTGCTGGGGAAGAGAAGCGGAGACAAGGACAAAAGTGTTAGAACTACTTAGAGGGTCATACAGGTTTGTTTTTTTTTTTTAGACCAAAAACTAGCCTGAAAAATAAATGGTATTAAATAAATGGTTTAAGGAGGTAGAAAAAACAGGCCCAGACAGACATGAAGGTTTGGTTTTTTGTGGTGGTTATTGTTGTTTTTTGCCACTAGCTACATTGAAATCAGAATTTTATTTATTTATTTGATTTTTTATTTTTTATTGCATTTTAGGTTTTGGGGTACATGTGCAAAACATGCAAGATAGTTGCATAGGTACACACATGGCAGAGTGTTTTGCTGCCTTCCTCCCCTTCACCCACATTTGGCATTTCTCCCCAGGCTATCCCTCCCCAGCTCCCCCCGGCGCTGTCCCTCCCCGATTCCCCACAATAGATCCCAGTGTGTAGTACTCCCTTCCTTGTGTCCATGTGTTCTCATTTTTCATCACCCGCCTATGAGTGAGAATATGCGGTATTTCATTTTCTGTTCTTGTGTCAGTTTGCTGAGAATGATGTTCTCCAGATTCATCCATGTCCCTACAACATGTTCTACTATAAGGACACATGCACACGAATGTTCATTGCAGCACTGTTTACAATAGCAAAGACCTGGAACCAACCCAAATGCCCATCAATGATAGACTGGACTGGGAAAATGTGGCACATATACACCATGGAATATTATGCAGCAATCAAAAATGATGAGTTCGTATTCTTTGTAGGGACATGGATGAAATCAGAATTTTAAAGTGAAACTTTGCTTAACTTTTTTATCATATTAATCAAGGTAACGTTTGTGACACTAGAGAACCCGTGGCTACTTGGAAAGAGATAATTACTAGACATTGTTGTCATTTTAAATTTTTTAAGAGGATATTTTGCTGCTTATCAATTTTCTATTCATAAAAGGAAGAAAATCCACCTATTAGCATACAAATTATAATTTTATCTATCTGCTTATTATACTAAATTTTGGAATAACATAAAATGAAAAAAACCTTTCTTAGTGTAAAAAGAACCTAAAATCATTCTGTTCGTAATTTTAAATTTATAAACTTAATTTTTTATTTGCTTTTGTTTTTCACCAATGCTTTTTGGCATGAAGATATCATATGTCAATAGGAAATCAGGATGCCACAATGGTAGATGGGTTGTGAAAGAAAATGGAAATCAGAACAGTGACATAAAAGACCATCATATGATATGACTGATTATTTAACAGAGTGGGAACACAGATATAAGGTGTTAGGTCAAAGGCTATCATGAATCAGGAATCTGAGAAATATTCTGTGGACTCAGACTAAACACATTAATTATAATTTTTCCTCTATTTTGCTGCCATTCTTCAGGAAGCTCAGGCAGATATGAAAAGCCATTCATGGGAAGCCTTTTAAAAATGAAGTAAACTTAAACTTCTCGGTCTTATTAAAGAGAATAAAAAACAAACACTCACTTTCCTTGAGTCAAAGCTGGCCTAGTCCCTCCTTCAGACTATTGAGTTGTGTATAAAACCCTATTCCATGTTGCCCAAACCTGTGAAAGTTATCTGACCTTCCTGTCTTAGCTGTCTCCATGGCACAGCCTTATGCATTTCCGGCAGCTATAGCATTTCTGCTTCCTAGAACTGAGTATCTTTGATTGCCGTTAGCCTACTATAGCTTTTCTGTTTGATTTTTGACTTGGTTCTAGTACATCAAATCTACCAAAGTTGTCTTTTCCGTTACCTGATATGATCCCAGGACTACAGTTTTTCTCAATTGATTAGTTCTCCTTCTTGCATTCTACAACCTAGACTAATCTAACTTGGCTGTATCTTCTATTAATCAACAGTCTACCTCATGTCATTTCCATGAGCATTAAATGAGAATGCAGTTAGGGGTACATCATATCACCTGGTACCGAGATATCTATTATACTTATCTTGGTTCAAGACAATATGTTGATTAACGCTCTTCCTGTAACATAAAGTTTTATCCTAGCACTGTCCATGATAAATCTAATGTGTCACATATGTAACTTTAATTTTTGTTAATATTAAAACATATACATAAGTAGGTGAAATCAGTTTAATGAGGTGTTTTTCTTAACTATACACAGTATATCCAAAATATAATTATTTCAACATTTAATCAATATGAAAAATATCAAACAGCTATTTTACTTATTTTGGCTGAGTCTTAAAATTTATTGTTTTTTAACACTTAACAGAATATCTCAATTCAGAGCAGCATCATTTCAAGTATTTAAAAGCCAGATGTGATTTGAGGCTGCCATATTAGATAGCACAGCTGCAAAGTTGTATGGGTCTGAATTTCCGGCTATGACCAAATGCTCATTTTTTGAATCAGATCACTAAAATTCTGCATCTTTTCAAATGATTCCTATCACCTGGAGGTAAAAGTATAAGCACTGTATCATTGCATTCGAAGTTTCACATCAACTGACTCCTGTTAATATCTTAACTGTGATCATCTGTCATTTTTTAAAATCTATATTTCTCCAGACAAACTGCCTTTCTTCCTTCTTTTCAGATAAGTTAAACGTTCACCATCCCAGGACCTCAATTTGCTATTTCCTCTGTTTAGAATACTCTTCAGATTTTTATTTACATATAAGTTGCTATTCACATTATTCATGTCTTTGCTAAAATGTCCAGTAATTACAGAAGATTTTCACAAAGTACTTCATCTGTAATACCAAACGTCTCTCAGTCCATATCCAATATCCTGCCTTTCCCACCACTCCCATTAACATTACACTGCATCATTTTTCTTCTTCGAACTGTACTCATCACTGATTTAATTTTTTTTAATTTTATTTTTCTATTTCAGTAGGGTTTTGGGGAACTGGTGGTGTTTGATTTCATAAATAGGTTATTTAGTGGTGATTTCTGATATTTTGGTGTGCCCATCACCCAAGAAGTGTACACTGTACCCATTGCAGTTTTTTATCCCTCACCACCCCCACCCTGTCCCCCGATCCTTAAAGTCCGATGTGCCATTCCTAATGCTTTTGCATCCTCGTAGCTTAATTCCCACATGAGTGAGAACATACAATGTTTGGTTTTCCATTCCTGAGTTACTTCACTTAAAATAATAGTCTGCAATTCCATCCAGGTTGCTGTGAATGCCATCTTTTTCATTGTTTTTTAATAGCTGAGTAGTATTCCATAGTGCGTGTATGTGTGTGCGTGTGTGTGTGTGTGTGTGTGTGTGTGTGTGACACATTGCTGCTGGGGAAGAGACGCGGAGGTAAAGGCAAAAGTATTAGAGCTACATTAGCGTGTCATACAGATTTGTTTTTTTTTCTAAACAGGAAACTTGCCTGGAAATTAATAGTTTATAGGGTTTAACGTGCTAGAATAAAGTGACCCAGAAAGACATAGAAGCTTGTTTCTTTGTGGTTGTTATTGTTGTTTTACTATTAGCTACATTGAAATTAGAATTTTAAAGTGAAATTTTGCTTAACTTTATTATCATATTAATGAAAGTAACATTTGTGACCCTAGGGAAACTGTGGCTACATGGAAAGGGGCTATTACTATACATTGTTGTCACTTTAGAAATTTTTAAGAGGATATTTTGCTGCTTATCAATATTTTATTTATAAAATATATAAATACACACATATGCATATATATATATGTACACATACATATATATATAACTTATACATGATACATAAATAAACATTTTCTTTATCCACTCATTGATTGATGGGCATTTGGGCTGATTTCATATTTTTGCAATTCCAAATTGTCCTGCTATAAACACACATGTGCAAGTATCTTTTTTATATAATAACTTCTTTTCCTCTAGGTAGATATCTAGTAGTGGGATTGTTGGATCAAACTGTGGATCTACTTTTAGTTCTCTACACTGCTTTCTATAGTGATTGTACTGGTTTACATTCCCACCAGCAATGTAGCCCCACAGTAGTTCCCTGTTCACTGCATCCCTGCCAACATCTATTACTTTTTGATTTTTTGATTGTGGCCATTCTTGCAGGTATGAAGTGTATCACATTGTTTTGATTCATATTTTCTGACAATTAGTGATGTCGAGCATTTTTCCACATGCTTTTTGGCCACTTGCATATCTTCCTTTGAGAATGCTCTATTCCTATCCTTAGCCTACTTATTAATGGGATTGTTTATTTTATTTGTTGCTGATTTGTTTGATTTCTTTGTAGATTCTGAATATTAGTTCTTTATCAGATGTATAGATTATGAAGATTTTGTCCCACTCTGTGGTTTGTCTGTTAACTCTGCTGATTATTTATTTTGCTGTGCAGAAGCTTTTAAGTTTAATTATTTCCCATATATTTATCAGTACTTTTGTTGTATTTGCTTTTGGGTTCTTGGTCATGATATCCTTATATAAACCAATGTCTAGAAGGGTTTTTCCAAAGTTATAGTCTATGATCTTTGTGCTTTCAGGTCTTAGATTTAAGTCTTTGATCCATTTTGAGTTCACTTTTGTGTAAGGTGGAAGATGAGGATCCAGTTTTATTCTTCTACATGTGGCTTGCCAAGTATCCCAGAATCATTTGTTGAGTAGGGTGTTCTTTCTCCACTTTATGTTCTGGTTTGCTTTGTCAAATATCAGTTGGTGGTAAGTATTTGGCTTTAGTTCTAGGGTATCTATTCTGTTTCATTGGCCTATGTGCCTATTTCTTATAACAGTACCATGCTATTTTGGTGACTATGATCTTATAGCATAGTTTGCAGTTGAGTAATGTGATGCCTCCAGATTTTTTTTTTAGTCTCGCTTTGGCTATGTGGGCTCTTTTTTGGTTCCATATTAATTTTAGGATTGTTTTTTCTAGTTCTGTAAAGAATGATGATAATATTTTGATGGGAATTGCATTAAATTTGTATATTGTTTTTGGCAGTATGGTCATTTTTACAATAGTGATTCTACCTGTCCATGAACATGGGATGTGTCTCCATTTTTTTGTGTCATCTATATCTTTCAGCAGTGTTTAGTAGTTTTCCTTGTAGAGGTCTTTCACATCCTTGGGTAGGTATAATCCTAAGTATTTTGTTTTATTGCAGCTATTTAAAAACGGGTTGAGTTCTTGATTTGATTCTCAGCTTGGTCGCTGTTGGTGTAAAGCAGAGATACTGATTTGTGCACATTAATTTTTTGTCCTTGAAACTGATGAATTTGTTTATCATTTCTAGCAACCTTTTGGTTAAGTCTTTGGGGTTTTCTTGGTATGCAATCATATTATCAGTAAATTAAGTAACAGTTTGACTTCCTCTTTACCAATATATATGATCTTTATTTATTTATCTTGTCTGATTGTTCTTGTTAGGACTTCCAGGACTATTAATATGTTAAACAGAAGTGGTGAAAGTTATTCCTTGTCTTGTTCCACTCTCAGAAGGAATGCTTTCAACTTTTCTCTATTAGTATAATGTTGACTGTGGGTTTGTCGTAAATGGCTTTTATTACCTTAAGGTATGTTCCTTCTATGCTGATTTTGCTTAGATTTTCTAATCATAAAGGGATGCTGGATTTTGCCAAATGGTTTTTCTGTGTCTTTGCGATGATCGTGTGATTTTTGTTTTAAATTCTGTTTATATGGTGTATCACATTTATTGACTTACATATGTTAAGCCATACTGCATCCCTGGTATGAAACCCACTTGATCATGGTTGATCATCTTTTGATATGCTGTTAGATTTGGTTTGCTAGTATTTTGTTGAGGATTTTTGTATCTATGTTCATTGGGGATATTGGTCTGTTGTTTTCATTATTGTCCTGTTCTTCCCTGGTTTTGATATAAAGATGATACTGACTTCATAGAACAATTTAGGAAAAATTTCCTCTTTTTGTATCTTATGGAATGGTATCAATAGAATTGGTACCAATTCTTCTTTGAATGTCAGATAGAATTCAGCAAATCTGTCTGGTTTTGGGCTATTTTTGTTGGCAATTGTTTTATTACCATTCAGTCTCACTGTTTGTTATAGATCTGTTGAGAGATTCTATATTTTCCTGTTTAATCTAGGAGAGTTGAATATTTCCAGAAATTTATCCATCTTCTCTATGTTTTCTAGTTTATGTGCATAAAGATGTTCATAGAAGCCCTGAATAATCTTTAGTATTATTGTGGTATCCATTGTAATATCTTTCTAACTGAGCCTATTTGGATCTTCTCCCTTTTCTTGGTTAAACTCACTAATGATCCATCAACTTTATTTGTGCCTTTAAATAACCAACTTTTTGCTTTATTGATATTTTGTATTTTTTTTTTGTTTCAATTTTATTTAGCTCTGCTCTGCTCTTTGGTATTTCTTTTCGTCTGCTGGGTTTGAATTTGGATTGTACTTGTTTCTCCAGCTCCAGGAAATGTGGATTTACATTTCTATTTGTGCTCTTTCAAACTTTTTGATGTAGGCATTTGTTGCAATGAACTTTCCTCTCAGCACTGCCATTACTGTATCCCAGGGGTTTTGGTAGGTTGTTTAACTATTATTGTTCAGTTCAAAGAATTTTTAAATTTTCATTTGGATTTCATTGTTTATCCAGTGATCATAGAAGCAGGTATTTAATTTCCATATATTTATATGATTTTGAGAGTTCCTTTTGGAGTTGATTTCCAATTTATTTTCACTGTGGCCTGAGAGAGTACTTAATATAATTTCAATTTTCTTAAATTTACTGAGACTTATTTTGTGGCCTATCATATGCTCTGTCTTAGAGAATGTTCCATGTGCTGATAAACAGAATGTTTATTCTGCAGTTGTTGGGTAAAGTGTTCTGTAAATATCTGTTAAGTCCATTTGTTATAGGGTGTAGTTTAAGTTCATCGTTTCTTTGTTGACATGTCTTGATGATCTGTCTTGTGCTTTCAGTAGAGTATTAAAGTCCCCCACTATTACTGTGTTGTCATCTTTCTCATTTCTTAAGTCTAGTAGTAATTGTTCTATAAATTTGGGGCTCCAGTGTTAGGTACATATTTATTCAAAATTGTGATATTTGACTGTAGGACTAGTCCTTTTACCATTATATAATGTCCCTCTTTGTCTTTTTTTTAACTACTCTTGCTTTATAATTTGTTTTGTATGATATGAGAAGAGCTACTCATATTCACTTTTGGTCCTTATTTGCATAGAATATCTTTTTTTGCCCATTTACCTTAAGTTTATGTGAGTCCTTATGTATTAGGCAAGTATCCTGAAAACAGCAGAAAATTCGTTGGAAAATTCTTATCCATTCTGTATCTTTTACGGGGAGCATTTAGGCCCCTTACATTCAATGTTAAAATTAAGATGTTAGGTAGGATTCTATTCATTATGCTATTGTTTGCCTGAATACCTTGTTTTATATTTAATTTTGTTATTGTTATATAGGTCCTGTGAGATTTATGCTCTAAAGAGGTTCTATTTTGGTGTGTTCAGAGGATTTGCTTCAAGATTTAGAGCTCTTTTAACAGTTATTGTAGTGACAAATTCGCTCAGCATTTGTTTGTCTGGAAAAGACTGTATCTTGTTTTCACTTATGAAGCTTAGTTTCACTAAATACAAAATTATTGGCTGATAATTGTCTTGTTTAAGGAAGTTAAAAATAGGAATCTGATCCCTTCTAGCTTATAGGGTTTCCACTGATAAATCTGTTCTTTCTTAATATGCTAGGTTTTCCTTTATAGGTTATCTGATGCTTTTGCCTCACAAGTCTTAAGATTCTTTCCTTCATCTTGACTTTAGGTAACCTGATGACTATGTACCTAGGTAACGATATTTTTGCAATAAATTTTCCAAGTGTTCTTTGAGCTTCTTTTATTTGGTTGATCTCTAGCAAGGCTGGGAAACTCTGTTCAATTATTTCCTTGAACATGTTTTCCAAACTTCTAGATTTCTCTTCTTCAAATTATAGTTAGGTTTGAATATTTAACATAGTCCCAAACTTCTTGTAGCCTTTGTTCATTTTTTTTAAATTATTTTTTCTTTGTTTTTGACACATTGGGTTAATTCAGAAGCCTTGTCTTTGAGTTTTGAAGTTCTTTCTTCTGCTTCTTCAATTCTATTGCTGAGACTTTACAGTGCATTTTGCATTTTCTAAGTATGTCCTTGATTGTCAGAAGCTGTGATTTTTTTGTTTATGCTATTTCACTGAAGAATTTTCCTTTCATATCCTGTATCATGTTTTTGATTCCTTTAAGTTGGACTTCACATATATCTCATGCCTCCTTAATTAGCTTAATAATTGACCTTCCAAATTCCTTTTCTGTCAATTTAGAGCTTTTATCTTGGTTTGGATCCATTGCTGGTGAGCTGGCATGATCTTTTGGGAATGTTAAAGAAACCTGTTTCCTCATATCACCAGAATTGTTTTTCTGATTCCTTCTCATTTTGGTAGACTACGTTAAAAGGAAGATCAGAATTCAAGAGCTGCTGTTCAGATTCTTTTGTTCACCAGTTGCTCCCTTGATGTAGTGCTCTCCATTTTCTCTAGGAATGGAGATTTCTGATAGCCGAACTATAGGATTGTTTTTGCTCTTGGGTGTAGCCACCCAGAAGAGATACTGGACTCCAGGCTGGTACTGGGGGGTATCTGTAAAGAGTCCTGTGATGTAATCCATCTTCAGATCTTGCAGCTATGGATACCAACATCAACATTTTCTCTGGTGGAGGTTGCAGGGGAGTAAAGGGGACTTTATGAGACAACCTTGGTTGTGTGTTTGTTTAGTGCACTAGTTTTGTGTTGGTTGGCCTCCAACCAGGAGGTAGTGTTTTCAAGAACTCATCAGATGTGGTCCTACAGGAAGGATGCAAACTTGCCCTAGGAACACTTGGTTAAGTATTCAGGTTTCTCAGGCAGTGAGCAAGGCCATAGATTTCCCAAGAGATTATGACTTTTGTCTTCAGCTACCAGAGCAGGTAGAGAAAGACTACCAGATGAGGGCAAGGATAGGTGTGTCTGAGCTCAGCCTTTTCTTGGGCAGGGCTTGCTGTGGCTACTATGGGGGATATAGGTGTCATTTTTTCCCAGTCCAATAGAGTTACATTACCAGGGAAATTATGGCTGCCTCTGCTGAGTTATTTAGGTCACCAAGGAGGTGGGGGAAAGCTGGCAATCACAGGCCTTACTCCACTTCCACTCAGCCCACTGTCCTAAAGGCTGAACTCATTCCTACCATGCCCTCCCAACAGCACCGAGTCTACTTCCAAGTAGCCAGTGACCAGCGCCGAGAACTAGCTCCAGAGCACGAGCCTCTCTGTTGAGAAAGCAAGGAGACACACAGTTTTTTGGCATCTCAGGAAGCCTGCAGTGGTAATTCAGTTCCTTCAAATGGTCTGTGGATTCTCTTGGCTTTCCTGGTATGTTTCTGTGGTAGTTCGTGGAGCAAAGTTTCATGACATAAATCTCCATATGCTGCTCTGCCTATTCAAGTGGGAGTTGCAAGCTAGTCCTGCTTCCTATATGCCATCTTAATCCCTGATTCCACATTTTCAGATTAAAGTTTACATTCCACAAATAAAATTCTCTGTTTTATTTATTGGTGAATATCCGGTATCAGACATAGCATCTGTCTCACAGTAGGTGCTCAATAATATTTGCAGAGCTGGTGAATAAATCACACAAATACATACACTCTCATACAATATATACATATACATAGACACACATGTACATCTTTAAGTAAAACCATAATCTTTAATAAGTGACTTATTTACCTAATGCAGATGTGTACACACGTACACAGAGACAAAAAAAATTACACACAAACCTGTGGAGTCTGAGAAACTGTCCTAAAACACAATGCCCAAAGGTTAAATAAAGAATGAAAATATGAAAATGCATAGCTAAATAGAAACTAGCTAAGTATTAACTTTCTTTCATCACACAGTATTATATAGTAGTTTTTAAAAATGAGTAAGATTATCTGTCATTTGTACAAAATGATAAACAATATTTATTTTTCCATAGATTATTACAAATATTAGAATTTATGAATCTAAAATGCTAGAGCATGATCTACTTTTTTAAAGAATACATTTGACTGTATTACATATTAAAAAATTCTGCACTTGAAAAAAAACACCAATAAGGAAATAAAAAGGCAAGACATAAACTGGGAGAAATATTTGCTTGATATATATTTTGAGAAAATAATTATATCTAGGATATTAATAGTAAAAAGATTAATGATACAATTAAAAATTAGCCCAATATTTGAACAGGCATTTCACCACAGAAAATATATGTATATTTAGTAAACACTTGAAAAGGTGTTCAACATTATTATTCATTAGGAAAATGCACACTGTAACAAAAGTCAGTTATTTCTTGATACAACTCAAATGGCCATAATAAAGAGGACAAACAGTAACCAGTGTGATGCAGAGAAGGAAAACCTGGAACTTACCCTGCTCTTAGGAATGCAAAATGGTGCAGCCATTTTGGAATTTTTGACAGTCTTGTAAAAGGTAAAACATATTTATCATACCACCCCATGATCTCACTCCTAGGAATCTGCTCAAGAAAGGTGAAAATGTAGTCTACACAACCACATACATGCAAATATTTACAGCCACATTATTGGTAATAGCCAAAAGCTGGAAATAATCCACTGGTACATCAACTGATGAATGCATAAATAAAATTAAATGTATGTACTGAATTGAATATCGTCTCCTCAAAAATCTATCTTTACTTGGAAACTTAGAGTGTGATTTCATTTGGAAATTGGGTCTTGCATATGTAATTACTTAAAATGAAGTCACACATTATTAAAGTAGGCCCTACTCTACTGACTGGTCTCTTCATAAAAAAGAACAAACATAAGAGACACAGAGACAAACAAGAATTGGCTGGGCATGGTGGCTCAAGCCTGTAATCCCAGCATGTTGGGAGGCCAAGGTGGGTGGATCACTAGGTCAGGAGATTGAGACCATCCTGGTCAACATGGTGAAACTCTGTCTCCACTAAAAATACAAAAAATTAGCTGGGCATGGTGGCGCGTGCCTGTAATCCCAGATACCCAGGAGGCTGAGGCAGGAGAATTGCCTGAACCCAGGAGGCAGAGGTTGCCTGAGCTGAGATCACCCCATTGCATTCCAGCCTGCGTCGTAACAAGAGCGAAACTCCGTATCAAAAAAAAAAAAAAAAAAGGTGTAATTCCAGCACTTTGGGAGGCCGAGGCAGGTGGATCACAAGATCAACAGATAGAGACCATCCTGGTCAACATGGTGAAACCCCCGTCTCTACTAAAAATACAAAAAATTAGCTGGTCATGGTGGCGCGTGCCTGTAATCCCAGCTACTCAGGAGGCTGAGGCAGGAGAATTGCCTGGACCCAGGAGGCGGAGGTTGCGGTGAGCCGAGATTGCACCATTGCACTCCAGCTTGGGTAACAAGAGCGAATCTCCGTCTCAATAAATAAATAAATAAATAAACAAACAAATAAATAAATAAATAAATAAAAGGAAGAATACCACATGATGATGGAGATGGAGATTGGAGTGATGCCTTTGCAAGCCAAGGAACACCCAAGATTACCAGGAACTAGAAGCAGCTAGGAAGGGAAAAGGAAGGATTTTTCCCCTTGGACCATCAAAGGGAGTGTGGCTCTGCTGATGCTTTGATTTCAAACATCTAGCTTCCAGAATTGTGAGAGAAAAAACTTCTGTTGTCTTAAGCCACCAAGTTTTTGGTACATTTTTATGACAGCCCTAGAAAACCAATACAATGGAATACAATGGAACACTATTGAACATAAGAAGGAATACACTATTGATATATAAAAAAACCATAGATGAATTTCAAAGTGTTATGCTAATAGAAGCCAGACTCAGGAGATCATATATTCCATGGTTCTATTTATATGAAACACATACTGATAGAGGCAGAAAATGGATTAGTGTTATCCTGGGGTTTCCAGTGAGAAGAGGGATTGTCTACAAATGGTTCAGAAAAAAGCTCTTTGATGTGAAGGAAATGTTTTCCAACTAGATTGTTCTGATGATTAAACAACTCTGTAATTGACTAATAATTGTCAAATAGTGCATTTAAATGAGGAAATTTTATTGTGTGTCTATTATACATCAATAACATTCTATTTAATAAAAATAAGAAAAAAATGACGTTGTGAAGAAAGGTGATGGAAACAAAGTAAAATACTCCCGGCCCTTAAGAATGCAAACATTAGCAATGGATTCAGAAAAGAATAAAAATAAAGAGAATATGAAAATCTACACTTTTTATCCTGGACACAGCTTCCTGTTTTATTCTTTTTTTTTTAATTGCATTTTAGGTTTTGGGGTACATGTGCAGAACATGCAAGTGTACACACGTGGCAGTGTGATTTGCTGCCTTCCTCTCCTTCACCCATATCTGGCATTTCTCCCCATGCTCTCTCTCCCCAACTCCCCCCTCCACTGTCCAAAATATATTTTGCTTTTTATATGCATCCTATAATAGGTGTAATAGATTGGAGAATTATTTAAAAGCAATTACATGGCTGAATCTGCTTATGTGAGCACATAACTCTAATTCCAATGATTTCTAGCCCAGAGGCTTCAGGTTCCTGTAGTACATTTAAAAGAATAATGTATATTCTCAAAGTACTTTCATATTTCAATAAGCATAATAGAAATAACAAGGTTGTTATAAATATCACATTTTACACTTTACTTTTACATGTTTATATACTTTTGAATGCAATTATATTTACTTCATGCTGAGACACATTTTTTGGTGATCTGAGTTTCTATATGATATATGCTATGATTCACAGGAAATTATTAAATTATGACTTGACACATGCTACTGTTCAAAGATACTCTTTAGTATGTAATACCTTATATTATAATAATGAAGCAGAGCTTATTATGGTAAATATTTGGAATTAGTTTGTTCTCACATTGCTATAAAGAACTACCTGAGACTGAGTAATTTATAAAGAAAGGTTTAATTGACTCACAGTTCTGAAGGCCATATAAAAGCATAGTTGGGAAGCCTCGGGAAACTTAAAATCACAGCAGAAGGGAAAAGAAGAAGCAAGCATATTTTCACATGGTGGCAGGAGAGAGAGAAGGAGTATAGAGAAAAGGGATACACACTGTTAAACAGTATGGAAATAGCAAGGGGGAAGTCTGCCCCCATGATTCAATCACCCTTCTACCAGGCCCCTCCTTCAACATGTAAGTCTTACAATTCAACATGAGATTTGGGTGGGGTTACTAGATTAGTAACTATGGACTCAACTTCTATTCACATATTTTATTTTTCAAGATTTTTCTTGTGGAGAAAGAACATATTTGTTTTCATAAGAAAGAAAGATCTCTCAGTCGTCAAGAGCTATCAGAAGTTACATGTCATTTCCAGTGAGTTTCAATGTAAGTTTTATAATTTTTCATTAATACAAATATTTGAAGTTGGTTGGTTGTTTGGTTTATTTTGTTTCATGTACTTGATACATTCTTAAACAATCTCCTATATTCTTCAGAGTGTCAGTTAACCACAAAAGGAATGATGGTTATCTGTAGAGGTTTTGCTTACATATGATAATACTACATTTAGGAATGTAACTGAATCATTGATGCATACGCATGCGGGTGCCAGCACGTCTGCCGGGGGGCTCTTGGCGAGCAAGAGGGTCCCAACCTGGAAAGGGAGATGCACAGAAGAGAAGAAGAAAGAACAGATGGGGTCTGGAGGGTTGAGAAGTCAGATGCTTCACCAACAGCTTTATTGAACTCAGGGTCTTGTTATATACATTATAAGTAGAAGTATTTACGTCATGGGATCAGTGTTTTGTGGGAACAGAAGTTTTACAATACAATCACAAGTCACCATATTTTGGATAAATATGCTGGGAACAGAGAGATACATAGGTTAAAGCGGGGGGTGCAATTATCAGTCACAAGAGTCCAGATGCAATATCTAAGTTTAGAAGTTTAAAAGAAATTATTTATCTAGGGCAGGAGATTCACAAGAAAATCAGAGGCTACATTATAGTTCATTAAGTCACAAGAAGTATTGTAAATACCTCATCAAGGGTCCAGGTGCAGGAAAGACATAAACAAAGCAATTTTTACTATCAGCTTCCTTTGAAGATTTAAGTCATAACTTTAAGAAGAAGCCAGAAGTGGACACCGTGAGAACCAAAAGTGGACACCATGCCTCCCATCACCTCAGCCCGATAGAGTAATAACTCATGTTATTTTTTGTATATTACATACGCTTTCTTGCAGACCTTCTTCCCCATAGCTCAACTACCTCCAACAGGGGGCCCATGTCCGGGATCAAGCTCAACCATATGGTGTGACCCACTACTTGGGGGTCTCACATGGGAGCATTCTCACATATGCACATAGCATTATTTAATACATCAAGTGTGTTGAACATATACAGAAAGAGAAGAGAATTGATGAGCAATAAATATGGTACTGGCAACATATGTAGACCAACAAAATTATGGAAACTGTTTATTAATACATTTTAATAAACATAACTGACAGCATATATATTGAGCATATATATTTTCAAATGTATGAACAGAAGTAAGGCCCCTGATAATCTGTGTAAATAAAATGATTTATAAGCAAGATTTATATAACACAATTTTTTTGGGTGAAAATTTGCAAGATTAAAATAAAAATTATATGTTTTTTTGTTCAGTGTTTTATCTTAAAAATGGAAAAACATTTTCAGATACTACCAAATTAATATTATATAATTTTGTGTAGGATTTACATAAAAGATGCAAATATAAAGCAGTAAATTAAATATTTAAATATTCTTCTGAAAAAATTGTGAAATGACTTTAATAAAAAGAGAAATCAAGAGAGTATTTTAGCCATTTTTATTATTTTGGATAGAGGCCGTTCATTTATTATCTGCTCATTTGCTGGAAAATCTGGAGTATAATAAAATCTTTGACATGTGAGAAGACTGCTCCCAGGGGTAAATGTAAGCCCACATCAAGTCAGCTAGATAAACAGAAAGAGGTTCCTTCAGGGTATCAGTGTTCAATATGAAGGATGATTTACAAAAAATCTCAATATTCTTTGCCTTTCTGTCTTGTGTATATGATAGGTGGCTTTTCCTCAGAATAGCCACTTGATTCTTGCTTAGTTTTAACAATCGTCTTCTTCCAATGCAATCTATAAATTGGACCCAAATGCAAACTTCACTCTATCAAGGTATGCCCTCCTTCAACTCTACATCTTATGTTTATCAATACACAATATATATGCCTGTATTAGGCCAGTGCAGTAAAAATTCAATTCAGTTTTACAAAGATAGATATTGGCCACATAATATTAATATGCTGGCACTGTATACAATTATTTTTAGAAAACTCAATTGTATGACAGCATTTTAAGCATTTCAATCAAAATTCATAGTATTAAATAAAATAAGCTTCTATTGTTAAAAAAAAAAAGTGGTTCCTTAAAAACATGAACACAGAATTACCATATTCAGCAATTCCACTTCTGGGCATATATAAAAGAACTGAAAGCAGGGACTAAAACATATATTTGCACACCAATGTAGATAGTAGCATTACACAAAATAACCATAAGGTGAAAACAATTCAAATGTCTATTCCCAAATAAAAAGATATGCAAAATATGATATGTACATACAATTGATTATTATTCACCCTCAGGAAGCAACACATTTTTCTAATACATGCTACAACACAGATAAAACTTGAGGACGTTATAATAAGTGAAATAAACAAGACACAAAAAGATGTTATGTGATTTCACTTATATGAGGTACCTATAATAGTCAAATTCATAGAGACCGAGATAACTGTGGTTACCAGTGGCTAGAGGGAGGGAGTATGAAGAGTTATTGTTTAGTGGGTACAAAGTGTTAGTGTGCAATGATGAAAAATTTCTGGACATGTATAGTGGTAATGTTTGCACACCAATGATAATGTAATGAATATCAGTGAATCGTATACTTCAAATGGATAAAGTGTTACATTGAAAGTTATGAATATTTTACAATGATAAAACCTAATTTGTCAACCTGAGTTTTACTTCCCTTTCACTTCCTGCTTCTTGGATCCTCCCTACACTAAAATAAGGGATTTTTAAAGATGGAACTCAAATAGCAAGAAGGTGAGGTTGTTTTATTATAGTGGGAGGTTTCAAAGTTTTTAGATCACCTGTAGTGAAGCCATGGCTTTTCCCTTTCATTTCCTCCACATGTCTCACACTATCTCGTCTAAGTATAACACAGAATAATACAAATGCTACGTTACAGGCTGGTCATGATAGAAACTAGGGTCTTAAAATAGAACCTTTTCTTGCCACACAAATTTCATCAGAAAGACCAAACATTTATCATAATATATACTAGATTACCAAACAATTTTTATAACATAGTGATTTAAAAAATTTGTAACTTACATTCTGTTACATTTAATATTAAGTAGAACTTAGAGAATATATTTTGCCAGATACCATGTTTGTAGAATTTTCACCAATTTTTTTAAATTTACAAATTATCTCTTACAGTGCAATTTAATGCAGTAGTGAGGGCTATTCTGCACATAATGGCAACACAATTAGAGAACATTACATACAACAGTTTCTATAAACATAGGAAGGCCAATCTGTAAAAGCAGTCTATTAATAAAGCAGAAAGTAGCCACTCAGGAGACTGTGGCAGGAGAACCACTTGAACTCGGGAGGCGGGGGTTGCAGTGAGCTGAGATCACGCCACTGCATTCCAGCCTGGATGTTATAGTGAGATTTCATCTCAAAAATAAATCAATTAAACAAATAAATAAAATAAAGTTGAAATTAGAGGTCATGTTTTACTTAGGGTAGAAAAATGTAAGGACACTAATATCTGTAGGGAAAGAAAAGTTAATGAAACAACTTGGCAATGTGATTGCAGTCTATACATTGCTAATTTGATGTGAAGACAGCATATGTGTCACTTTACTTGGGCGGTCAAGGAGCCATAGTTGTTTTTATTCTAGCTGGAGAAGAAGGAGGCAAATGACCAGCTAGCACCAAAGAATTTTAACAAGCACTCTGTGTGTGTGTATGTGTGTGTGTGTGTGTGTGTGTGTGTGTAAGAATGAGAGAGACATTGTATTTCTAAGTTTATGAAGTTTGCTGTATTCTATTAAAATATATCACTTTAAAACACATAATGACTTAGAGAGTACTTCCAGAAAAGAAAGCAATCACTTCATAATGTCTAAGGTCTCTTCTGGCTCAAAAAGTCTATAACTTCATGTGTTTTAATTGAACAAGCTTTACTGTTACATTCTTATTTATATAAATATAAACATATATATAAATTACAAGAAACTGGATTTGAGAACAGCTTTCTTAACATAATATTTTAGGTCACTATTAGTTCTTTTTCAATTAAATTATATATTTTTTATCAAACATGATCAAAAGGATAGCCACTATTTTCAGGAGTTTCTCTATACCAATGAAACAAACAAACAAAATCCCATAATTAAATGGTTTAAATAAAAAATTTCATCAGACACTGTCAAGGAGACAATGAACTGAGAAAGCTTAAGTAATGAAATAATCATAAATTGTAGTCATACAAAATCATTGTTTATATATACTTAGATTATAAAAAGTAACTTGAATTTGCATACAATGAAATCATTCATTAAAGTTGGTTATATTTAATAAGAAATACCTCATTTTACAATGCTGATACAGTACTGTATGAAGGTAATCTTTCCCACTTATTTTACTACTATGTGCCTTTCCATTTATTTCGATTTTTAGAAGCTGCAATTTAGAAAGTGGTTGAGACACAGTAATGCAAGATGTAAGTTAATTAATTCTGAATATTGAAATAGTTCTTTATAAACCTCTTACCATTATTCACTGTGTTATAAATCTAAATCCTCTGCATTTTACTTTCTTGATTTTCCCTATTTTTGCTTTGTCATGCAATGAAATAAACAAGCAAAGTTTTAAAAATAGAGGCAACAATTCATCCCTTATTGCTTTATCGTGATCATGTTCTCCCTCTCCCAGTCCCTAGCAATTACAATACAGCATGTTATTTACATTTTATAACAAAATATAATAGTAATAAGCATCATGTATTTTAGCTTTATTGTTAGGAACTCAAATGTTATTAGCAAAAACAAGCACAGCACGTATTCTACAACTATGTTATGCAGCCCCTTTTCATAGGCTTTCTCTTTACACTTGCCAATTTTATAAATACAGCCATAGGTATTTTGACAGCTAATTAAATGTGAAGATGTGTGATTATATCTCAGTTAACTACTACTATTTGGTGACTAGTAATAGTATATTTTTTCATCTAAAATAAGATGAGATTGGTATAATTTACACTGAAGTACTTTAAATTCTGCCACTTACAAACCTGATTTTATGATGTTTACAAAAACATTCTAGTTGAAATTTCTATTATATACCTATGCACACATAGGACCCAAATACAAACATATATATACATGCATGTATGTATGTACCTAGGTATTTATTACTAATTTGATGGCATGTTTTTATATATCTCATAAAATGCTGGATCTGTGAAAAGCAAATAATGTTAGCTTGGAAATAAATCTGAAGGCCCTGATACTTTATTATTTTAGCCTTTGTCTTTTGTAAAATTATTGTAGAAAAAACATATTGTCAGACTTTTAGAATGTCTAAATCAATGAGAGAAATCTATCATTATTGCTCATTTAGTTCAATAATCTTGGATTAGACACAGAGATCTCGAGTAATAGTGTGGCCTTCTGAGTTACAATGGAAGATGAGATGCACACATGACCCAAGGTGGTAGAATATTAAAATATCCCATAAAATTAGTCCAAATTCAATGGAATATCTTGCTTCTGACAGCTTATAATTTACTGTGTTGTTACATCTTGCATTCCACTGTAAATTTAAACATAAATTATTTAAAGATGTAGCTAACATAAGGTAATCATGCAAAGAAGAGGAGGTGTTTTAAAAAGTGCGGCCTCAATCAGGACAATAAAAAAATGTACAATATAAATTCAGTATATAAAATGGACCACAGATTTGCCTCTAGGTTTTAGAAATCACAGTGAAATGAGAAACTGAGCAGATTGATAATGTCCAATGACTGAAACGTACACCAACTGCTCATTTTAAGGTGATAAATATTTTTTTCAAAGTGATCTATTTAAAAAGACACTTTTAATTAGCAATGCCTTTGACAGCAGGATTATAATCACCATTGTTTCTTTTCTTCTAGCTTTTCTCAATAAAATGTTAAGAAGACTCATATTATGTTCAATAAAAAACATTTCCAAAGGGCAACCATACACGATAAATCTGAAACCCTCTGCTAGCCTGGTTAAGTTCTGATGCAGACTTTTAGTTTATGTCCATGAAGCATTTCTTAATAACCAGGGCTATTTTTCCAAAATTTTATATCCTTGAGCCCAGTTTTGTTAGTTCTCTGACCTAACGTTGGTTAAGTCACTCCCAAAATGCCTTTGGATAACTGTCCATGTAACTTGGTGGGGTCTTCCCACCCTGCCATTCCTCTGGAGAGCAATGATTGGTCTTAACCAGTCAATGTTCGCATTCCCTTAGCTAAGAAGAGAGGTGCAGGAGAAGGCATGTTTCCAAAGCAAAGCCCATGAGACTCTATGGATTCTGAGGCACGGAGAGTATAGGTGTTTTTATTGGGATCTCTTAATGTTTCTTAACACTAAACAATCTTAACACTAAGTAGTAATTTAAAAAGTATTTTACACACTTATTTTATAAGAGTGTATTTTTTTCCAACAGTAGGGTAGACTTTTCTCCTCTTAAAAGTATTCTTTCTATTCTATACAGTTGCATTTTAAGGATTCTTTATAATGCTATTACAAAGGTCTTAAAGTTATTTTTAGAAATTTTAACATTTCTTCTTGTAAATAAGTATTAGGGTAAACAGCATTCTAAGATGATCACAATTATCTTATACTTTGTACAATCCCTTCCCACCTGTGCAGCATGTGAATATGATGAGTCGTTGTCATCATGATTTTGTTACATTATATGGCAAAAGAGAGATTAACTTAGTAAGGAAGGTCTGACTCGTCAGATGAGCCCTTGAAAAGCAGAGTTTTCTCCAGCTGGTCCCAGAAGGGTAAGTCAGACATTTGAAGCCCCAGGATTTGGCACTGTGTTACTGGCTTCAAGATGCAATGGCTTATCAGGTAATGATGAGGAACTGAAAGTGGTTTCTGGCCAAAAGCCAGCAGGAATGCACGGACTTTTATAAGTCAACTCCAAGGAACTGAACTCTGCCAATAACAGGAATGAGCTTGCACATTCTCTGAGCTTTAAATGAGAATGGAGACAGCTGACTTCTTGATTTTAGTTTGAGCAGGGAAGCCAGCCATTCTCTGCTGGCCTAACAAACAGAAGTGTGAACTAATAAGTGGGTGTCATCATTAGCCATAAAGTTTGTGTTAATTTGTTATACAGCAGTAGAAAACTAACACAAGAATGCTCATCTATTTTAGCTTCCAAGAGGATGTTATTTGTTGCTTATTTCCAGGCCCCATTTTTGTGCCCAATTATTTCACTTAATCACCTCATAATGAGCAAAAACAATTGAATTTCTCTTTCTTTAGATTATCAGGTAAAAAAAAATCATCTGCAGATAAGAATGTGTTTGCCACATGTTCTCACTCACATGTGGGAGCTAAAAATATTTGATCCCATGAAGGTGAAGAGTAGAATGATGGTTACCAAAAACTCAGGGGTAAAGGCTGAAGAGAGACTGGTTGGTGTTAAATTAAACATTGCAGTTAGATAATCTAACATAAACAGTTAGAAGGAATAAGTTCTAGTGTTCAGTAGCATTGTAGGGTGACTGTAGTTTAAAACATACTGTATATTTCATTATAGCACGAAGATTCAAAATATTCCCAACACAAAGCAATAACAAATGTTTGTGGTGATAGATATGCTAAATAACAAAGATTTAATCATTACACATTTTACTCATATATCAAAATATCATATGTAACCCATAGATACGTAAAATTGTTATGTAATAGTCAAAATAAAATATTGTTTGCCTTCTTCATTTTTCCTCCTGTTTAACCATTTTGACAGTTATTAAAAAATAATGTTACCTCATAAAAATAATTACAGACATTCATATTATACCAGATACTGTTGTCACCCTATCTATGATAGGCTTTTTTTTTTTTTTTTTTTTCTGGAAGCAACTGAAACTGCTTGAGAGCTTTCTCTGGTTACAGAAATCGATCAGTCATCATTTAGGGAAAAACTTAAGTATTGGAGATTATATTACTTTCCTACTGTTTCTATATCAAAGTATTTCAAATGTAGTGGCTTAAACAATACAGATATATTATCTTACACTTATGCAGGTCAGAAGCCTGACACAGTCTCACTGGGCTAAAATCAATGTGCTGCAGTATTATGTCTGCTTCTGGAGACTATGGGGCTCATCTATTTCGCTGTATTTCCAGTTTCTATATGTTGTCTGCATTCCTCAGCTCATGCCCTCTGTGCCCCATCATCAAATCTAGTAACAGTAGATTATGTTCTTCGTACATCACATAATTCTGACCTGACTGTCGTCTTCTGTCTGCCTCGACTACTTCTAAGAATCCTGGTAATTGATTACGCTGGACACATTTGCATAATCCAAAATAAACTTCCTAATTTAAAATAATGTGATTTGGGAGGCCGAGGCGGGTGGATCATGAGGTCAAGAGATGGAGACCATCCTGGCCATGGTGAAACCCAGTCTCTACTAAAAATGCGAATATTAGCCGGGCATGGAGGCGCACGCCTGTGGTCCCAGCTACTCGGGAGGCTGAGGCGGAAAAATCACTTGAACCCGGGCGGAGGTTGCAGTGAGCCGAGATTGCGCCACTGCACTCCAGCGTGGCGACAGAGTAAGACTCCGTCTCAAAAAAAAGTAATGTGATTAACAGATTTAATTACATCCGTAATTTTAATTCTCTTCTGTGTAACTTAAAATATTCACAAATTTGAGGGTTATGACTTGAACTTTTTTTGGATTGGTTGTGTGTGTGTATGTCGGGGGAGGGTATCATTATTCTACCTAGAAGATGAATATATCTCAGCTTCCTCACCTCTTACATACACAGTTTTAAGGTGTGATTTGCCGTCGTGCGTAGGGAACAAGTGGGACTGAGCCTCAGTTGCACTTATTCATGTACTCAGTGTTTTCTGAAAAGTGTTTAAGATCTTTCTTTATTTTCCTCCCTTATTGGGATTGAAGGATTTGCCTAAGACACTTAGGAAGAGGAGTGGCCTTAGGAGCAAGAATCATACAGAGGAATTATAGAACTAGATTACTTACTGATCAAATGATAATGGTGATGGTAATCCCTAATATACATAAGCATCACCATTTATTAAGGTTTTTGCTTGAGGAGAGGAGTAAAGACAGAAGAGGATGCACTATTTTATGCAGTAGACTGAGAACTTGACAGTTATGGGTACTGGTAATTATAAGCATTGAGAAATTGTGTGACAGTTGTTAATGGCCAGGTTTTTAAACTTCGAAGGAAGAAAGTAAGTCTGCAGTCAGCAAACTATCAATCCAGGAGGCACTGTGAAATCTAAAGGGCCATGGTTGCACTGCTTGAAGTGACACTTATCTCCTGCAGGCAGGTGGAAGACTATTTTGGAAATTTGGCCCAGGATTTGATAGTGAAAGTAGTGGAATTATAAAGGAAGCTAAAGTCAAATCTCTGGCAAGATATTCATGCTAACATCTCAGAGAAAAGAGGGAAACTCAGAGACCTAAAATTGGTATTTTGTGGAAAGTGCTTGAGAATCTTGAACTCACAAATTCTCTGTATGTTCTGAATTAGCAGAAATAGCTCTTTTCCCCTTGCTAGAGGAAGCCTCTCACTGCTTGAAGACTATGCAGTTTTCATCTGAGAAAGATGCCTTGTGCGATTATGTTTATCCTTAAGATTTTCCTCTGCCTCCCTTCACTATTTCTTCCTTAATGAAGAATGAAGCTTCAGCATGATCAGCCCTAAAGTGCTGTCTCCAGTTATGAGAAGAGAAAACCATTTACCAAAGCGCTAAGGAGTGTGGTTACTAGGTACAGACAGAAACTGCAAGATAATGCCTGGGTAAGAAGCATTAAGAAGATGGGGCTACACCGAAGAAGGAAGAATGTAAGACTGGAAGAGGGAAAGTTTATCAATATAGGGCCACTGTCCCATGATGCAAAATTAACTTATTGGCAAGATCTAAAGTATCTGGAAAATGTATCTGGAATAACTATTTGAATTTTGGGAAACATTAAGGATTTACAGTAAATGAGTTGGAGTTGCCAGAACTAAATAGGGGGATAATTAGGGGTTAAAATGCCTTCGAGATGTGGGAATGTGGAATGAATTTGTTATGTAAAACTAGAGAACCTAGTGACTGAGAATGCTGTTCAAGATAACCCAGAAAGCACTCCTTTACAACAAGACAAGAAATGCACTAGCAAGGGGGGCATTGATATATCTGAGAAACTTAATGGGGGCTGTCCTCTGTGGGCAAAGATTGATGGTTTTCTATGCAGCTTTAGAATATGTCTACGTAATGTCTACAAATATAGTAGGATTCTGGGAAAGCAGAAGTTAGGGGTTAGTATATAAGCTCACCAGGTATAAGATGAACTTAATAAAGTAGTCAGCAGCAAGACCAGACTGGCAATCATGAGGGCTTTAACTGCAGGCATTACTGACACAGCTAAGAGACTATGTTGTTTCTTCTAGTGGCATTCAATGAAGTTATTGCTTGACATAAACAACCAGAGAAGATGACAGGTGAATGAATGTGAAGGAAGCGAATGAAGAGTGAGGGCTGATGCTTAAATGTCATAATAAAAACATCACCATTCATCAAATGTTTTCCAGACTTAAACCATTTTTCAGCCTAAAGTCCATTGATTGAACTGGAACCCAGGTACTCTTGAGGACATATTAATACAAAAATGTCACAACAAGTATATATAATCACTATTCTTCTAAACTCCCCCAAAGGGAGCTAAGCTTATTTTTAAGAGTAGCTGTCCATTGGAAAAGGACTATATTCAGAACTTTCATGGATTATTAGATGCAGAATATGAGTTGACAACAATAACAGGGGGACAAAAATATCACAATGCCCTTTCCCTATAAAATCAGGTGATAGGGTCAATACCCATATCTATCCCACTGTAGAGCCTATACTGAAACACCTGGTAATTATTTCTTTAGACACTGATTTTATAATAGGAATATTTGTACTTAACAACAGATTCTTTGCGTGATTCCCCTGACCTGTGAACTAAAACCTATCACAATAAAAAAAGTCCAAGTGGAATGGCAAAAACTGCAATTACTTTCTCACCAACCTAATATATGGCCATAGTAGAGACTCTGCCCTACACAGGTCATTTGTCTATGTATCAGAGTTGGCCATCATGAACTGCATATTGTAAGATCCACCATTTTATAAAATAGACAAATAGCATCCATTTCTTGCCAAATGGCATTGGTGTATTCAGAGTAGAAATCAAGCAGGTTCAAAGACATAAGTAAGCTTCAGAAATGAAAAGCCCAGATCTCATGATGCCTATCCCTGTTGAACAAATGGCTCTATTCTAGTAGTACATGTAGACTTTGTAGCATTTCCTACAACCAGAAAAAGAGAAGCCTGAGGTTGGTTCTCAATATACCAAAGTGAACTGAAAACTGATTGCTGTTTCACTCAGGGTTTTACCTCAAAAGGCTAATTACGAGAGAAAACTTCTCCAAATCCCTCAGCTACACTGCTTGTCATCATCTTTACAGGGAGAGAGGTGTAGTCTGGAAGAAATACGTATGTTAGCTGCTGCAGAGGGGGATGTTGCCTTATTAGATCGTCAGGGAACCAAAAGCAAAGAGGTCTGGGAGGTGTTTTAATGATGGGCCCATAGAAATTAGCATAAATGTCATAAACTTTTGTATCTCTTATCAGAGTCCATGAAGCATTGCCTTTTCAGCTGTGACAGTATCTAAGTCAGCTTTCAGGCTAGGGAGCCACGGCAGATCCATCATCTTCTGTCAGAAGCAGAGTCTACTGCTGAGTCTTTGATATGGTACCATTTCTTAGAAGACCAATCAGCTCTTTGCCAAGTTTATTTTACTATACTTTGTCTATCATGGAGAAAGCAGGAATTCATTTTTACTGGGTTATTCTAGATTTAGTTTTTCTTTCTTATCTGGCTTAAGCACTCTATGAAACTCTTAGAGTGCCTTATTTAATGATATAAAATGTTACATAAAAACACTTTGAATAAAGGTATTAAGATAGAAGAAATGTGACAATTGGCTTATGTCATTTGGATTTCTTGATAGATAAACAGATAATTTCAACTTTCAGATTCAGTGGGTATATGTGCAGGATGGTTACCTGGGTATATTGCATGATGCTGAGGTTTTGAGTATGATTGATCTCATCACCCAGGTACTGAGCATAGTACTTAATAGTTTTTAAATATATCATTGCTGGCGCTCTCCCCTACTAGTGGTCCCAAGTTTTTATTTCCATCTTTATGTTCATGAATACCCAATGTTTAGCTCCCAATTTTAAATTCAGTCACTGTGGAAAGCAGTTTGAAGATTTCTTAAAGAACCTAAAACAGAGCTGTCATTCAATGCAGCAATCCCATTTCTGGGTATACATGTAAAAGAAAATAAATTTTTCTTCCAAAAAGACACATTCATTTGCATATTCACTGCAGCACTCTTTATGATAGCAAAGACATAGAATCATGGTAGGCACCCATCAATGATGGATTGGATAAAGAAAATGTGATACATATACACCATGGACCACTGTGCAGTTATTAAAACAATAATGAAATAATCCATCAACATGATGCAGCTGGAGGCCATTATTCTAAGTGAATTGACAGGAATAGAAAACAAATCTTTCACATCTTTGATTAGATATATTTCTAATATTTTATTTTTTAACTATGGTGAATAGGATTGCACTCTTGATTTTACGCTCAGCTTTAATGTTATTGTTCTATGGAAAGATAAAGAAGTTCAATAAATTAACAAAAAAAGAGAGAAGATCCAAATAAGCACAACTGGAAATGACAAAGCTGACATTACAACCAATTTCACAGACATTCAAAATGTCCTCAGAAATGACTATGAACCTTCTATGTACACAAATGAGAAAACCTAGAAGAATTGAATGAATTTCTGGAAACACACAATTTTCCTAGGTTGAATAAGGAATAAAATGAAACTCTGAACAGAACCAATATCAAGTTCAAAAACTGAAGGATTAATAGAAAACCTACCAACCAAAGAGAGCCCTAGAACAGGCTTAATCACAGCCACATTCTATAAGATGTGCAAAAGCTGCTACCAATTCTACTAAAACTATTCCAAAAATCAAAAGGGACATACTACACCCTATCTCATCCTGAGGAGCTGGTATCACCCTGATATTCTCTCTCTGGAGAGAGATCACCAATGTCTAGTATATTAGTACATGGTGCTATGACTCCAATAACTAAAATATGCTGGTACAGAAAAAAAAGGTAGAATTTTGTGACCCTCTTAAACATTAATCTCAATAACTCACTTAGAAAATTTGTACTAGAGAAGATAGCTGAGTAGGAACAGCTGTTGATTGCAGTTCCCAGAGAGAACAATGCAGAGGGTTAGTGATCACCACATTTCAAACGAGTTATTACTCCTTAAATACCAGGAGATTCCTGGGCTGAAAAGTGCCACTAATTTCTAGTATAACTGTTTCAGCTGTTACAGCGGGTCTCTGGACAAAAACTCATAGAAATGGGGGTGGCCGTTTCAACTGGTGCCTGGAATGCCTGGGAGACAGAATTGTCCACTCAACTGAAAAAAAAGGGGTCTGAAACAAGGAACTGGCTTGGCAGTTTCCACTTCTACAAAGACCAGCAACTGCAATGCTCTGGATTGAGAATTTCACAACAAGCAAAGCTGGAACCAGGAAAGTCCAGCTCTGTGGAGGAAAGGGCATCTGCTATCACTGAGGCAGTCCAACACTACCAAAGCAGTCCACCATTACTGAGGCAGTCCGCCATTACTGAGGCAGTTCGCCATTATCAAGGCAATCTGACATTACTGAGGCAGTCTGCCACAGAGGCAATCTGCCATTATTGAGGCAGACCACCATTACCGAGGCAGTTCTAACTATACCTCTATAAACAAAACTGCAAGGAAATTTATGCAGCAGCTGGGCAGAGCTCACAGCAGCTCGGTAATGCCTCTGCTGGCAGACTATGACTAGACTACCTCCTTACAGGGCAGGGCATCTCTGAAAAAAGGCAACAGCATATCACAAACTTATAAATAAAGCCCCACCTTCCTAGGACAGAGCACATGGAAAAAAAGGTGCTTATGAGTTTCACTGCAGCAGACTTAAATGTACCTGCCCAGCAGCTCTGAGAGGAACAACAGAGCCCACAGATCAGCACTTGAGCTCCTATAAGGGACAGATTGTCTCCTCAAGCAGCTCCCGACCCTCATATAATCAAAAGAGACACCTCATAAAAGAGAGCTCAAGCAGACATCTGGTGGGTATCTTTCAGGAACGAAGATAACAGAAGAAGAAACTTGCAGAAACTCTACTGTTCTGCAGTAGCCACAGGAGATTCCCAGGCAAGCTGGGTCTGGAGTGGACCTCCAGCAGTCCTATAGCAGAGGGGCCTGACTATTAGAAGGAAAACTAAAAAACAGAAAGAAATAACTTCATCATCAAGAAAAAGGATGTCTACTCAGAGACCCCATCTGAAAGTCACCAACTACAAAGGCCACAGGTAAATAAATCTACAAAGATGTGAAGAAACCAGTGAAAAAAGGATGAAAACACCTGAAACCAGAACTCCTCCCCTCCTCCAAGGGATCACGACTCCTCACCAGCAAGGGAACAAAGCTGGATGGAGAATAAATCTGATGAATTACAGAAACAGGCTTCAGAAGGTAGGTAATAAGAAATCTCTCTTAGCTAAAAGAGCATGTTCTAACTTAATGTAAAGGAACTAAAAACCTTGATAAGAGGTTTGATGAAATGCTAGTGAGAATAAACAGATTAGAGAAGAATATAAATGACCTGATGGAGCCAAAAAACACAACATAAGAAATTCCTGAAGCATACACGTTTCAGTAGCTGAATTGACCAAGCAGAAGAAAAGATATCAGAGAATGAAGATCAACTCAATAAAATAAAACAAGAAGGCAAGATCAGAGAAAAAAGAGTAAAAAGAAATGAACAAAGACTCAAAGAAATATAGGATTATGTGAAAAGACCTAATCTACATTTGATAGGTGTACCTGAATGTGACAGAGAGAATGAATCCAAGCTGGAAAACACTCTTCAGGATATTGTACAGAAGAACTTCCTCGACCTAGCAAGGCAGGCCAACATTGAAGTCCAGGAAATACAGAGAACACCACAAAGATATTCCTCAACAAGAGCAACCTCAAGGCACATAATTGTGAGATTCATCAGGGTTGAAATGAAGGGAAAAATGCTAAGGGCAGCAAGAGAGGAAGGTTGGGTTATGAACAAAAGGAAGTCCATCAGACTCACAGTGGATCTCTTGGCAGAAACCCTAAGCCAGAAGAGAGTGGGGGCCAATATTCAACATCTTTAAAGAAAGTAGTTTTCAATCCAGAATTTTATATCCAGCCAAACTAAGCTCCATAAATGAAAGAGAAATAAAATCCTTTATGGACAAGCAATTGCTGAGAGATTGCATCACCACCAGTCCTGCCTTACAAGAGCTCCTGAAAGTAGCACTAAAGATAGAAAGGAACAACCAGGACCAGCCACTGCAAAATGTACCAAGTGCTAAAAAGCATCAACACAATGAAGAAACTATGTCAACTAACTGGCAAAACAACCAGCTAGCATCAAAATGGCAGGATCTAATTCATACATAACAATATTAACCTTAAATGTAAATGGGCTAAATGACCCAATCAAAAGACACAGACTGGCAAATTGAATAAAAAGTCAAAACCCATCAGTGTGCTGTATCCAGGAAACCCATCTCACATGCAAGGACACACATAGGCTCAAAATAAAGGGATGGAGGAATATCAACAAAGCAAATGGAGAGCAAATTAAAGCAGGGGTTGCAATCCAAGACTTTGATAAAATAGACTTTAAACAAACAAAGATCAAAAGAGACAAATAAGGGCATTACATAATGGTAAAAGGATCCATGCACCATGAAGAGCTAACAATCCTAAATATGTAAGCACCCAATACAGGAGCACCCAGATACATAAAGCAAGTTTTTAATGACCTACAAAGAAACTTAGACTCCCACACAATAATAGTAGGAGACTTTAACACTACACCATCAATATTAGACAGATCAATGAGACAGAAAATTAACAAGGATATCCAGGAACTCAGATCTGGAACAAGCAAACCTGATAGACATTTACAGAACTCTCCACCCCCAAAGCCACAGAATATACATTCTTCTCAGCAACACATAACACCTACTCTAAAACTGACCATGTAATTGGAAGTAAATCACTCCTCAGCACATGTAAAAGAACAGGAATCATAGCAAACCATCTCTCAGACCACAGTGCAATCAAATTAGAACTCAGGATTAAGAAACTAACCCAGAACCGTACAACTTCATGGCAACTAAAGAATTGCCTGTTGAATGTTGACTGGATAAACAATGAAATGAAGGCAGATATAAAGATGTTCTTCAAAACCGATGAGAATGAATACACAAGGTACCAGAATCTCTGGGACAAATGTAAAGCATAGTCTAGGGAAATTTATAGGAATAAATGCCCACATGAGAAGCAAGGAAAGATCCAAAACTGATGCCCTATCATCAAAATTGAAAGAGCTAGAGGGGCAAGATCAAAAAAAAAAAAAAAAAACCTCAAAAGCCAGAAAAGACAAGAAACAACAAAGATCAGAGCAGAAATGAAGGAGATAGAGACACAAAAAACCCTTCAACAAACCAGTATATTTAGGAGCTGGTTTTTTGAAAAGATCAACAAAATAGACTGCTAGCCAGATGAATAAATAAAAAAAGAGAGAGAGAAGAATCAAATAGATGCAATAAAAACCAGTAAAGGGATATCACCACCAAATTCCACAGAAATACAAACTACTATCAGATATTACAACAAACAACTCTGTGCACAGAGTAAATCTGGAAGAAATTGATAAATTCCTGGACACTTGCACCCCCAAGCCTAAACCAGGAAGTCATTGAAACACTGAATAGACCAATAACAAGATTTGAAGTCCAGGCAGCAATTAAGAGCCTACCAACCAAAAAAAGCCCAGGGTCCAGATGGGTTCATAGCTGAATTCTATCAGACTTACAAACAGAAGCTGGTTCAACTCCTTCTGAAACTATTTCAAACAGTCCAAAAAGAGAGTGTCCTTCCCAAATCATTTTATGAGACCAACATCATCCTGATACCAAATCCTGGCAGAGACTCAACAAAAAAAGAAAACTTCAGACCAATATCCATGATTAACATAAATGCAAAACTCTTCAACAAAATACTGGCAAACTGATTGCAACAGCACATCAAAAAGTTCATCCATCATGATCAAGTAGGATTCAGCCTGGGGATGCAAGGCTGGTTCAACATACGCAAATCTATAAATGTAATTCACCACATAAACAGAATCAAAGACAAAAACCACATGATTATCTCAATAGATGCAGAGAAGGCCTTTGACAAAATTTAACAACACTTTATACTAAAAACTCTCGATAAACTAGGTATCAATGGACCATATCTCAAAATAATAAAAGCTATTTATGACAAATCCACAGCCAGTATCACACTGAGTGGGCAAAAAGTGGAAGCATTCCTTTTGAAATCTGGCACTAGACAAGGATCTCTCTCTCACCACCCCTATTCAATGGAGTATTGGAAGTTCTACCCAGAGCAATCAGGTGAGAAAAAGAAATAAAGGGTATTCAATTAGGAAGGGAGGAAATCAAATTGTCTCTATTTGCAGATGACATGATTATATATTTAGGACACCCCATCGTCTCAGCCCAAAATCTCCTTAAACTGATAAGCAACGTCAGCAAAGTATCAGGATAAAAAAATCAATGTTTAGAAATCACAAGCATTTCTATACACCAATAACAGACTTAGATAGCCAAATCAAGAACGAACTGCCATTCACAATTGCTGCAAAGAGAATAAAATACCTAGTAATACAATTAACAATGGGTGTAAAGGACCTTTTCATGGAGAACTACCTACCACTGCTCAACAAAGTAAGAAAGGACACAAACAGACGGAAAAACATTCCATGCTCATGATTAGGAAGAATCAATATTGTAAAAATGGCCATACTGTCCAAAATAATTTATAGATTCAATGCTATTCCCATTAAGCTACCTATGACACTCTTCACAGAACTAGGAACAACCACCTTAAACTTCATATGGAACCAAAAGAGACCCCGCATAGCCAAGACCATCCTAAGCAAAAAGAACAAAGCTGGAGGTATCATGCTACCTGACTTCATACTGTACTACAAGGCTACAGCGTGGTACTGGTACCAAAACAGACATATAGACCAATGTAACAGAACAGAGGCCTTGGAGGCAATGCCACACATCTACAACCATCTGATCTTTGACAAATCTGACAAAAATAAGCAATGGGGAAAGGATTCCCTGTTTAATAAATGGTGTTGGGAAAACTGGCTAGCTATGTGCAGAAAGCAGAAACTGGACCCCTTCCTGACAAAATTAACTACAGATGGATTAAAGACCTAATACCATAAAAACCCTAGAAGAAACCCTAGGTAAAAACCATTCAGGACATAGGCATAGCCTTCATGACTAAAACACCAAAAGCATTGGCAACAAAATCCAAAATAGACAAATGGGACCTAATTAAACTCCAGAGCTGCTGCACAGCAAAAGAAACAATCATTTGAGTGAACCAGCAACAAACTGAATGAAAAAAAATATTTGCAATCTACCCATCTGACAAAGGGCTAATTATCCAGAAGCTACAAAGAACTAAAACACACTTACAATGAAACAAACAAATAAACCCACTCAAAAGTGGGTGAAGGATATGAACAGACACTTTTCAAAAGAAGACATATATGAGGTCAACAAACATATGAAAAAATATTTATTATCACTGGTCATTAGAGAAATGCAAATCAAAACCACATTGAGATACCATCTCATGCCAGTTAGAATGGTGATCATTACAAAATCTGGAGACAACAGAAGCTGGAGAGGATGTGGAGAAATAGAAACACTTTTACACTGTTGGTGGGAGTGTAAATTAGTTCAACCATTGTGGAAGACGGTATGATGATTCCTCAAGGACCTAGAAATAGAAATTCCATTTGACCCAGCAATCTTATTACTAGGTATATATCTTTAGGAGTTTAAATTGCTCTATTATAAAGACACATGCACACGTATGTTCATTGTGGCACAGTTTACAATAGCAAAGACCTGGAACCAATCCAAATGCCCATCAATTATAGACTGGATAAGGACAATTTGGTACATATACACCATGGAATACAATGCAGCCATAAAAAAACGATGAGTTCATGTCCTCTGTAGAAACATGGATGAATCTAGAAACCATCATCTCAGCAAACTGAAACAAGAACAGAAAATCAAACACCATGTTCTCACTCATAGGTGAGTGTTGAACAATGAGAACACATGGACACAGGGAGGGAAACATAACACACTTGGGGGTCTCTTGGGGGGAATTAGGGGAGGGACAGCGGGGGTAGGGAGGATGGGGAGGGATAACATCAGGAGAAATGCCAGATATAGGTGATGGGGGGATGGAGGCAGCACACCTCTTTGCCATGTAGGTACCTATGCAACAATCCTGCATATTCTGCACATGTACCTCAGAACCTAAAGTGCAATAAAAAATATATATATATATGTTTCTTTATATGTATATATAAAGAAAATCGGTCCTAGAATCAAGTTTATTGAATTATATGTTCTGGATTTCGGAGGGGGAATTGGGAGCTGGGGTACTGATGCTTCAACTCTGGAACAGCAATGGTTGCAGAAGGGTGGGGCAGAAGGTTGGGGGAGAGTGGTAGAAACCTTCATTCCTGAAAGGAGTGAGAATTTTATCATGGATATTGCTTAGAATTGCTGGTACATTTTGATAATAAAACTGAACCAAATGTAGATAGTTTATTATTGTTTTTTAATTCTATACAATGCTCTTTCTTTTTGCCTGAACCTAGAAGTAAACAAAAGCACTCTACATCCTCCAACTTGGTGCAGCACTGGTTAGCAGTAAAGTTTCCACTAAATCTTAAACAAAGATTGCTACCTGATCATTTTGCAGTTTTTATGCCTCTGGACCAACAGGGATTGAAACCTCTCACTGCAAAGTCAGGAAAAACCAAATGTGAGTTTCATAAGGAGATAGGAGGTGAACTCATCATAGGATCAGGAAGATCAACTCTAAAATTCAGGACATTAACTAAGTACATGTCTCCTGGGTGTTTTGTGTCCAAGATTACTCATTAACAGGCAAATGCAGCAGCCACAAACTGACAGGCAAACAATAGCCACAGGCCAAATTCCTCAGGGATAGAAGTCTGGTTACTTACAAGAGAACAATCTACACTAGAAAAAGTAGTGATGTGAATGGAAATCTAAAATGCGTTGTAGAAAGGGGAGGTGATATTTATAAATTCTGGTTTTTGGAAACAGCTAGATCAATGGTGTCTATAGTTGTAGCTTTTATCTATAATTCTTCTTTTGTAAGTCTTCTTTTTTCTTTTTCAACTTTTATTTTAGATTCAGAGGGTACTGATGCCTGTTTGTTACCTGTGTATATTGCACTAGCTGAGGTTTGGGATATCAATGATCCCAGCATCCAGGCTCTGAGTATAGTGTCCAAGAGTTAGTTTTCAACCCTTGACCCCTCCTTTCCTCACTCCCAGTAGCCTCCAGTGCCTATTATTAGCATCTGTTTTTTTGCAAGTACACAGTATTTAGCTCTCATTTATAAGTGAGAATTTGCACTATTTGACGTTTGGTTCCTGCATTAATTCACTTAGGATAATGGCCTCCAGCTGCATCCATGTAGCTGCAAATAGCATGATTTTGTTCTTTCTTATGGCTGCATAGTGTGCTATGGTATATCTGTACCACATTTTCTTTATCTAATTCACCATTGGGTGACACTTAGGTTGATTCTAAGTCTGCTATTGTGAAGAGTGCTGCAATGAACATGGAAGTGCACACGTATTTTCAATAGAATTGTTCATTTTCTTTTGCATATATACCCAGGAATAAGATTTCTAGGTCAATTGGTACTCCTATTTTAGATTCTGTGAGAAATCTCCAGCTGCTTTAGACTGAGCTAATTTTCATGCTCGCCAAAAACGTCTAAGCATTCTCTTTTCTCTGCAGCCTTGCCAGCATCCATTGTTTTTTAGACTTTTTAACAGCAGTCATTCTGACTGGTGTGAGATGATATCTCATTGTGATTTTGATTTGCCTTTCTCTGATAATTAGTGATGTTAAGCATTTTCTTTTCATGTTTCCTGACTGCTTGTATGTCTTCTTTTGAGAAGTGTCTGTTCATATATCATGCCCATTTAAAAAATTTTGTATAATTTTTTATGTTCCTTATAGATTCTGCATATTAAACCTTTTTTGGATGCATAGTTTGTGAATATTTTCTCCCATTCCATAAGTCATCTGTTTACTCTCTTGATAGTTTCTTTTCCTGCATAGAAGCTTGTTAGTTTAATTAGATCCTACTTGTTAGTTTTTGGTTTATTGCAATTGCTTTTGAGACTATAAGCATAAATTCTTTCTAAGACTGATGTCCAGAAAGGTGTTTCCTAGGTTTTCTTCTTGGATTTTTATGGCTTGAGTTCTTACATTTAAATATTTAATTCACCTTGAGTTATTTGTATATTATGAACAGTGAAGATTTAGTTTTGTTCTTCTGAATATGATTAGCCAGATATCCCAGAACAATTAATTGAATAGAAAGTCCCTTCTTTATTGCTTATGTTGTTGAGTGTTTTGAAGTTTAGATGGCTGTAAATGTACAGCTTTATTTCTGGGTTCTCTATTCTTTTTTATTGGTCTCTATGTCTATTTTTGTACCAATATCATGCTGTTTTGTTTACTGTAGCTTTGTAGTATAGTTTGACATCAGGTAATGTGATATCTTGGGCTTTGCTCTTAGGAGTTCTGATAAATTATTAATGGATACTGACATATCAGTGATAGACTAGAATAAACACATTGTGGGGGCATGAGTGGATCTGAGATATGCAAAAAATGGAATGTAATAGTATAAAAACAAGTCTCTTTCATGCCTTCTTTTTAATGCAGGCATCTGAGACTTTGCACAAAATATTCATCTTGCTACAGAGCATGTTTAGATACAGATGGGCCAGGCCAGAATAAAATTGCCAGTGATTCATTATATTTAGGAGAAGTCCCCAAATAATTAACCACCATCTCCACAATGATGTTCATATTCTAATCCTTGGAAACTGTGAATATGTGAAGAACATGTCAGGGGGAAATTAGGGCATCAAATTAAGTTGCTAATTAGCTGATCTTAAAACAAGGAGATTGTTCTGGATTAACCAAGTAGGCCACGGTAATCACGAAAGCCCTTTAAGGAAGGTGGCAGAAGAGTGAGTGTCAGAGTGATTAGATGTAAATAAGTCATTCCTCGCTGCCTTTGGGAATGGAACAGGGAGAAAACAAAGAAATGGGGCAGTCTCAGAAACTGGAAAATGGAAGGAATCAATTATCCCCCATAGCATCCCTAATTGGGAACACAGCCTTGCCAATGTCTTGTTTGCGGTCCATTAAAACCCATTTTGGACATGCAACCTCCAGAACTGTAAGAGAGTACATTTGTGTTTTCCTGAATAACTAAATTAATGGTAACACATTCTGGCAGCAATAAGAAACTAATACACTGGCCCTTTTTGTA
This sequence comes from Callithrix jacchus, assembly GCF_049354715.1. Taxonomy (NCBI): domain Eukaryota; kingdom Metazoa; phylum Chordata; class Mammalia; order Primates; family Cebidae; genus Callithrix; species Callithrix jacchus. Next base: position 33,796,475 of record NC_133504.1, read on the forward strand.
GAACAACTTCTGAGGCTTACAAATATCTCCACTTGGTTCCGTTGGGTAAACTTGCTGATTTCCTTACCCTCTGTTGGCTCCCTTCTCTATGGAGGTATATTTCCATTCTGTACTATCGATGCTTTCCAGGGTTATCTTCCAAATAAACTACTTGCCCCTAAACTCATGTCTCAGGCATTACTTCTGGAGGAATTCACCTTAAAACCCAAGTTATTGTTTCACTGTCCTTAATGGAACTCTTTCTGTTGTTTCACCCTCAGACTGGTGTTGGCTTTGTGGTGTAAGGTTTCTTTGACTCTTGGAACCAAATATATTCTCACTGAAACAAATTCTCCTTATTTTGTGAAAGATCACAACCTGTGGAATTCGCTGAGTAACAGATGTGTGAGAGAGAGGTCCTGGGAGTTGGCAAAATACAGCTGGTTAAAGTTTGAACTAAATGACATGAGAAATGACTGAGAAATGTCTATCAAGGTGGCAGCCAGAGGAGACATGAAACGTAAAATCAAGATATATTGTATTGTCTACTTATTGTGACTTTCAGTAAAATGCAGTGTGTGTTAAATTTTAGTTGACAAAAAAGAGACTCGGGCTGTGTCAGCAGTTCTCCATAATTTGAAAATCTAAAAATCATTCAAGCAATCCCAAGCCATATGGATAAAAAGTACACTGCAATATGGGTAGGAATTTGAAGTCATCTTTCTGTTACCATCTCATATCTAGTCATGAAGTAAAGTGATAGAAAAATTTTCAGAGAGCAGATCTACAAAATATGAAATGTCTTGAAAAGCAGAACAGTGATCACTGTTGTTTCCCGTTTGACTTTTTCCTTCCCAAATGGGTCTTTTCACTGCAATCATTATGTCCTCTCTTTAATGCAATGAGTGGAGTGTATATTCCAGGGTTAAGAGTTGCGTATTGATTACACCTGCCATTGATTCATCAGTTGCTATATCTAGTTATTCATCAGTGAATCTGTCTATATGTTATGATAATCATTTTCTAGCTGTCAGTCCATTTTTTTTTCCTGGACAATTCATACAATAGACTATTGTAAAATTTTCTTGCCTGAAGTTGTAGGCTAATCTGAATGTTATCCTGTTTTTGTTTATAATTTTAGTTATTTCTGTGGAAGTTTCTGTAATGAATAATGATTATGTCGATAACAGAAAAATATTTGAGGAAGTGGTGGAAAAAGTATGAAGTAAGCAAAATTAACTTTCCCTAACTGTCATTTACTGTACCACATTTAGCAACTGTAGGAACAATACCACATTAACTCTAGAATAAGATGTCAGAGAAAGACAAGAGCTTTTTTATCAATATTACTTTAATACATATTTTAGTTTAGAAAAAAATTGTACTACAGAGAGTAGTTGTTCAGTGTCATTCTTCTATTCCAATAGATTACAGGATTCTTTGCTCTAGGCAACAATTATTGAAATTTGTTTCCTTCATGTCTTGTGAGCATGCTTTATTTTACAAGTCTCTTAGCAATGATGAGAATTTTTCTTTAGAAAATTGAAAACCATAACATAACCTTTTAAATCATATTTTTAAAAGCCTGGTAGATGTATACAGCTTTCTATTACAGATACCACTGTTCAGAATATATTTCTGTGAGTTACACATTACATTTATGTAAGCATAATTATTAGTGTGATGTGTTTTCACATTTTACACATTGAATTGAGTACCATAGGTGGCATAAAAATGAGGTTTTGTGAATAATATCTTTGTTTATCAAGAATCTAGTTTCTGCCATTTGCTATTGCTTTTAATATATGCTAGTAAAGACTGTTTCATTTTACTATTGTTCAATTAATTAGCTCCTTTAGCTAAACACATTTCATGTACAAATGAAACATACCATAAAGCCTACACCCCTATTGTCATTGTTATTTATAACCCTTTCACTTTCCAAACATTTTCTATTCATGGGCTATTACAGTAAAAGCTATTTCTGAAACCAGGAGGCTATAACATTCATAAAACGATAATACATGTAGTGGTACTATTTAGAATTTAGATACCTATTACAGTATTGTCATAGACATTGGCTGTTTTATAATTAAAATGAGGATCTTAATTACTGTCTCACTCTGAGAATGTAAATTTGTACAGTGAGATTACTGTCTCACTCTGAAAATTCTGGGTTCTTTAAAAATGTGTTGAGGTGACTGTGAAGTGACTGAAAGAATCGTTCTCTTAGCTAGTTTTGTACATTAATAGGAGACATGGCAAACAGTTGAGCAAATATCTTAAATTTTCTGTCTTAGTTGTCAGGTAGAAGAGAAATAAGTAAAACCTACCTTATGTTGATATTATATGTATTTTTTTTAAATAGTGTATTTAAAGCTCTGAGTCATAATGCCTGGTATGAAATAGGCAGACAAAATTTGTTCATTACTTTAAAAATATTTTTAATTATTGTGGATAGACAACAATTGTACATATTTATGGAGTACATGTGCTATTTTGATAGATACATACAATATGTAATGATCAAATCAGGGTAATTGTGATATTCAACACTTCAAGATATATTACTATTATGATTCTACTATTACATTATATATATATAATGTATCATTATATATATATGCATGACATATATATATAATCATTATATATATAATGTAATAGTAGAATCATATATGTCATATATATGACATATATATGTCATGCATGTATATATATCATGCTATATATATATGTCATGCGCACACACACACACACACACACACACACACGATGTTGCCCAGGCTGGCATGCAATTGTGCAATCTCAGCTCACTGCAATGTCTGCCCCCTGGGTTCAAGTGATTCTCCTGCCTCAGCTTCCCAAGTAGCTGGGATTATAGGCATGCACCACCACTCCTGGCTAATTTTTGTATTTTCAGTAGAGACGGGGTTTCACTATGTTGATCAGACTGGATGGTTTCAATCTCCTGACCTCAGGTGATCACCCACCTCAGCCTCCCAAAGTGCTGAGATTACAGGAGTTAGCCACTGCACCTGGCCCATATTCTATATTTTATATATATTTATGTATTTATAATTATAATAAGTTTTTCAGATCATACAGAACATATATTTATATATTTTATGTAAATATATATAATTTCTAGCAACACTATTCATATTATATATAACAATATAAATAAGTGTTACAGAAAATGACATTTATAAAAATCTTCTGTTCTCTGACAAGAAATTTCTATTATGTATTATGATGTTATGTAGATTATGTATTTATGTCTAATATTTTTATATTATATGAAATCAGATATATATCTGATCATATTAAATAAGATCTGAGGAAATAAATGGGTTTGGTTTAATAATATTCCCATTTAATAATGGGCCAAACTGCACATGAAATTTAATTTCCCATATAGTTCTGTAGATAGTTATCCTAAGAAGTAATTACCTCACCGCAGATTGCTATGAAAAGAAACAAAAAATCACTGTACTTTTAAAAAGACTTTTCAAACAGGAAGCTAATATTAATTTAAAAGGCAAAGAATGATAAATACAAGGAAAAATGTATTTTTGTATTTCCAAAAAGAAGAAATTAGAAATCTTCAGATGTCCCCTAGTAGTAAAAAAATATGGTGTGTGTTTGTTGTGATGGGGTGTGGTGGGGGTTATCTTTTTTTCAAGATGCTGTTACTTGAAATGTAAGACGGGGTGACAGAGTTTGTTATTAAAAAAAAGTCAGGGAGGACAGCTTTAAATATTAGATAGTAATAATTTTTGTTCTTAATTTTTAAGTTCATGAAAACTTTGTGCAAATTAAGTATTAAACAAAAATCATAAACACAAAATTAGACAAACATGAGACTGCAATGATTTAAGGTGGAGTTGATGTGGTAAGAGGGGAAGCTCCTTTGACATCTCATCCTTTCTGTCCACTCTTTTTCCAACCACACATGTCTATCTGCAAACAGAAAAACTGAGACTAAACCGAAATTAGCTGTTTAGAAAGTAGAATGATTATGAATTACTGTGAACGTTAGAGTAAAAAATAAATAAATGAGTGTAATATTTTATTACTTTTTCGTAAAGTTGTCTTCCCAATATTTTTATTGCAGTCCACAAGAGAGATTCTTTTCGATTATTGTACGTTTTGAATGGCTATTTACATCTTTTCAACTTTTCAAAAGCAAGCACACACACGCACACAAGACCACAAATTTTCAGGCTTAAGCACTCTTGAATTTCTGCCTTGGATTTCTGAGATTATTCTGGCTTGTGTGAATTGAGAATGCTTTTAACTGGGAAGTTTTTCAGATCATTATTTTGCTTTAAATTTTGCTTTAAAGGATAAGGCAATAAATCTTGCCTTCTCATCTCGTATTCCTGAAAAATGAATTATTCTCTTCCTGCGTACGTTGTAAATCTCCAAGCAGAGACAAAATTTCCTTGTTTCATTTGGATGTCTTTGTAGTTCCTTGTTTAGTTTTTAATTACTTGGTGAAATTCCCTCTGAGGATTCTGAAATAGGTTACATTTTGCATTTTTAAAGCCTATGCTTAACTTAGAATGAATGACAAAATTGAACTAGATTGTCTTTAAAATTCATTCTAGTACTAATTCTGATTTTTAATATCATTTTATTGGAATATAAAACAATATGTATTACTGTAAACTATACCGTATTTTTTCATGGTTAAGTAAATGCCTTCTTGTGAAATTACACTGTTCATTAATTTGCTCTTGAGGGGATGCCATCCATTTATCTAAGTTCTAAAAGTAGAAAAATATCACTGCTTAACATCAATGTCATTGGTCACTATTCATGAATACCTTTTCTCAATCTGATACACCTAATAGAGGATTGCCATCCTACACAGGGGCAAGGAAGAGAAATTATTTTGCCTGCCTATGTTTTTCTTCGTTGCTGCAGCCACATTTATATTCTAATGAGTGAAACATTTTGGAAATCCGTATTCCACATTCCCATTTGTACATAGAGGAATTAATTAAAACCCAAGAAGTTAAAACATATTCATTTTTTATGTCTTATAATGTGATATTCCTATTGTGTTCACTGTCCTACAGGAATAAAGTACCAGACTGAACAGGAAAGTAGGCACTCAGGCTGTTCCAATTCAAACCTTAGCTTTGCTGGTTTACCATTCAGTAACGATCTGTGTGTGGACAAATTACTTATTTTCTTTTTGCTTCAGTTTTCTTATCCACAAACAATGATAATGACAAGATTTACTTCCAAGTTTGTGTATTTCTTCCCCCTGTGAGGAGTAAGTTAATTAATATAATGCACTTAGGCAGTTTCCATGTCATAGTAAGCATTCAGTAAATACACAGCTTCAATATCAACCCATTTGCCCTACGGAATTATAAATGTACATTCCACCTGATAGATGTGAAAAAAAATTGCAGCTTATTTTCTAAACATAAGCATGTTTTTCTCATATATCACCCTCACAATCCCCTATTGTAATTGTAATTGTAATTGTAGGAAGAAGAGAAATAAATAGATGAATGTGTTGTTTTTATTTAACTGTAGATATTATTTAATTAATATTTTCTTAGTCTTTTCTAACCTCAGATAGACTTAATTTAAGTAGCTAAATATCTTTAAAATAGCAGTTTTCTTTTTTATTCACAGATTCTTTTCTTCTTCCCTCTTCTCGTGAGGACACAAACACATTATTTTTTTACAGCTGCATAGTATTCCATGGTATATATGTACCATATTTTCCCTGTCCAGTCTATCATTGATGGACATTTGGGTTGTTTTTTTCTCTATTTCTAAAATCATCATTTCCAATGTTTGTGCCCTAGAGGTGCGTTGTGGTGAAGAAACTGACTTCTTCTATTTCTGTAATTCATTTATTTCTTCTTCATGTTTAATTCATATTTATTTTCCCTTTTTGGAAAGTACTTGTCTGTCATCTAGTCCTTTGTTCTTGGGTTGTTAAGACATAGTTTATATTTAATGCCAGAATGGCTAATAAACAGGTAAGGACATATCTAAACATAACTTAACTGGGTCATAGTTGTCTCTGATACTCTAGATGCCTCTGAAATAGTCTTCACTGGGCAATCCTTTTGTACATAGCAGGCATGATATCCTATTTATTCTATATCATATATGTCTTTGCACTCCATTTGCTGCATTCTGTTCATATTGTTATTGCTATGTCACAAACCTGAGTTGGATTTTAACTACAATATTGCACTCACTCTATTGCCACCAATCCACCTTACTTCCAATGTCTCTGCCTACTCACCAATGTGTTTATTAATGTACTTAACACGCTATCATGTACAGCAGGGAATACTGACACTAATGCCAATAAGTGCCAGGCTAGTAACATAAACGAGTGAGAGGATCCATGTAATAGAGAGTGAGGAAGGCACACTTTACCTTACAGAGTAAACATCATACAGCTCCTGCTGGAATCTTATGAGAAAACAGTGTTACTAGACTTTCTGATTTTTCAGGATTAAGATTGGCATTCTAATTTTGTTGAAATAATTGCCAGTGCTTAAATATTTCAAATAAATTCAAGAATTCTTGAACACCTTTGGTAAGTCAATGAAGTGTCTGTAGCTAAAATTTAGCTCAAGGATAAGCAGTTGTCAAAAATCCAATATACAGCAAAAATATTGAATCATTTAACCTGCCATTTCAGGCATTATTCCTTCTACTTTGCTTGAATCTACATTTCCAAAACCTCTTTTATCAATTCCTAATATATATTCTAAACACCATGGTTCAACCAATTATTTCTTGTTCTCATAATTACTTGCAGATATATGATATTTACACATCTTAATCTTTTTGTCCATGATGTATTACTCACCGAAGAATTCCCTCTAATAAGATTGATGTCAGTGATTGTCTCCTGGTAGCTGTGTTAAACAGCTATTTATCTGTTTTCTTAAGATAATTTTCTAGAAAGTTTTATTATATAACAACATTTATTTGAAGAACAATTAAATGATAACTTCATTAGAGGATTAATACACTTCCAGACAGAAACCTGCTGTATTCATCTTTATTTCCCAACTCCCAAATAACATTATATAGAGAAGAAATGCTCATCCTGATAAAAGGAAGCAGATTCTCTATGATGCTTGAGCATGAAATAAAGGCACAGAGGTGCTACCATCCTTAGGAGCCTTATAGTAAGCCCTAAGTTCTTCCACATGCAAATGTTGAGCCCACACTTCCCCTATCCCCTGTATAGGAATTAGGTTGCAATTTTCGGTAATTTTTAATAATATGTATGCATCACAATTGTTCATTCCCACTGCCAGCACCCTAGTTTAGTCCCCAAATGGTATCCCTTATTTCAGTTCATTTTACTTCCAATCTCCTCCACAATAATGTTAGACTAATTAATAATATTTGATGTCTATCTTGACTCTAAAATAATCACTAATGAGACTGGAACTCATTGCTTTTTGACCTTGACCTTGGTCCAAGACTGTAGTGTAAAAATCTTACAGATTATGCTTTGCACAAAAGCATCTGCCTAAAGTGGAGTGGGTAAAAGTGAAGCTTAGTGTGGTCACCTGAGAAGAATGACTTTTTCTAATGAGTCTATTCAAAGAAGGTATCTTTATCTCACAACTTGGGTAAGAGTGCTAATTATGATTTAGCCATGGGGTAGGACACAGTTATTAAATTTGTATAATGGCATAGCTTGTGCCAACCAGGAGGATCTAGTTTGACAGAATTCCTAGCATTTTTTTCACTGACTAGTATCTAACCTCTGCCCTGCCCACCAACTTCTTTTGTTATAATCTGTATAAAATGAATGTTATAGATATTAAGTGAAAAAATTCAATGAGTTTGGACTCATGTATAAACAACACTTCAAGATGTACAACATACCTGTCAACTTAGGAAGTTCCCTTTTACTTCCTTTAGTCAATTTCTAGCTCAACAGATAATCATTGTATAAGTTAAGGTTCTCTAGACGGACAGTGCTAATGGAATACACACACACACACACACATATAAGGGTGTATATATATATATGTGTGTGTGTATTTGTATAACTTATTTGTATAATGGCATATAGGTATATACATATACACATACACACATATACGTATATGTGTATGCATGTGGTGTATGTGCATACATATGTATACACACATGTGTGTGTATACGTGTGTATACATATGTACACACATACACACACGTATACACACACACACACACACACATATATATGTATATATGAGTTTGTAAGTATTAACTCACACAATCGCAAAGTCCTAAAATAGGCTGTCTGCAGGCTGAGGAGAAAGGAAAGCCAGTCAGAGTTCTAAAACTCAAGAACTTGGGAGTCCTATGTTTGAGGGCAGGAAGCATCCTGCACGGGAGAAAGATAGGTTGGGAGGCTAGGCCAGTCTCTCTTTTCAGATTTTTCTGCCTGCTTAAATTCTAGCCTCAATGGCAGCTGATTAGATGGTACCCACCCAGATTAAGGGTGGGTCTGCCTTTCCCAGCCCACCGACTCAAATGTTAATCGCCTTTGGCTGCATGCCCACAGACATGCCGGGGATCAATACTTTGTTTCCTTCAATCCAATCAAGTTGACACTCAGTATTAACCATCTCAAGTTCACCCACTGTAAACTTGAACCCATACACATCTTCTGAGATCTTCAAATAAAGACAATAATAAAAACAATACTTATGCCTAACATAATGCAACTATCCTTCCTACAACTCAAAACGCACCAATTCCCAACACAAATTGTCAGGTGCATCGTTCATGTAAAGAGACCACCAGGCAGGCTTTGTGTGAACAATATGGCTGTTCATTCACCAGGGTGCAGGCAGGCTGAATCCGAAAAGATAGTCAGCAGAGGGCGGTGGGATAAGAGTTAGTTTTACAGGTTTGGGATGGGCAGTGGAAAGTTACGGGAGTTTCAGGGGGTGTCACGGGATGCACGGGCACCAGGGTGGAGGTTATTTATTAGAAACAGGTGTGATTATAAGGGTGTGGGTTATCAGTCACAAGCAGAGGGGAGGGTGCAGTAAATTACATAATTAAAGGGTTGGGCGTCTTGAGAAACTCAATGTCCAGGGGGAAATTTTCACAAGGCTGAGCAGGAACAATGGTTGCAGGTTGCAGGGAGAGAGCAATTAGTTGAGGCAGGAACAAGTTGTTTCACTTCTTTCTGTGGCCACCTGGTTACTTGTGGTTACTTCAGACTTTCTGGCTCCTGGGGACCATCCAGAGGTGTACGTGTGGGTCACCAAGGCTGTAATGGCCAGGCTTGGACTTGGAGGCCTGACACAATACTATTACATAAAGTTAACAATACTTAAATGTTGATGGAAGTCAATTAAGCTTTTGTTACATGAAAAAGGAGAAAAGAAATAAAATGAAGATACTTTCTTAGTACAAGTATCTACATGGACAAACATGTTTTTAACAAAAGAAGGAGGAAATACTCATGACAGTTATAGTCCTCAGTTCTGCAGCTGATCAGGTGATCGTAGCTGCTACTGATGACTACCTTCTTCTCCTACACAGTCTTTATTCCCTTTGTCTTCAGCAAGTACTTCATCATGTCTTGACTTTTTCCTGGTGGAGTGACCCAATCCTTCATTCTTGAAGGGTCTAAGTCATTTGTAGTCCTGCATGATTGGGCTGTTGTAGTTTCCCATTGACCTTAATTATAGGGCATGGGAATACTGAGAGACATCTTAGTGGATCTCCTGTATTTCATGAGTACCTTTTTTTACCCTGTTGTGGAGTAGTAGACTGATTTCGTCTTGATAATCTGGGTGAGTCACCCCAGCCAACATGACCTGCTCAAGCCCAGTCATGTGTATAACACTTTCATTTGATGATGGGATGTTGCTATGCATGACCCACTTGTGGCCAGATGGGTCAGAAAGCACTCAGTTCATGATAGGTAGTTCAGGTGTCACAGTGACTTGGTGACCCAGAGCCAAACCTTCAGTTTCCACTAAAGCCCAGTAAAAGGCCAAGAGCTGTCTCTCGAAAGGGCAGTAGCTATCTGCAGAAGATGGGAGGGCCTTGCTCCAAAATCCTAGAAGCCTCCACTGTGATTTACCTATGGAGACCTACCAAAGGCTCCAAACAGCATCCCTATCTGCCAGGGACGCCTCAAACATCAATGGATCTGCTGGATCATACGGGCCCAAATGGCAGAGCTGCTTACACAGCAGCCTGGACCTGTTGCAGAACCTTCTCCTGTTCTGTACTACACTCAAAACTGGCAGCCTTTTGGATCACTGAATAATAAGCTGGAGTAAAACACCCAAATGAGGAATGTGTTGGCTCCAAAATCTAAATAGATCCGACATGCATTGTGCCTCTTTCTTGGTTGAAGGAGGGGCCCAATGCAGCAACTTTTCCTTTACCTTAGAAGGAATATTTTACAGGCCCAACACCACTGGACCCCTAGAAATTTTACTGAGGTAGAAGATCCCTGAATTTTAGTCAGATTTATTTCCCATCCCCTGGCACACAAATGTTTAATGTGTTTGCTACATCTTGCTCACTGGATTCAATCAGCATAATGTCATCAATGTAATTGCTTCTGGTGGAGCTTTGGACAGGAATGAAAAAGGCATCCACTAGTTCCTGAAATGTCTGATCATTTCCCTTTCCCCAATGCAAAGGCATCCTGGTAAAACACCAGAGGGTTCCTTGGGGAAAGATGGGAGAAAGATTCATTACATACATTGTTGGTAGTGTAATGAGGTTTTTCCTCAAGGGGGCCTGGCCTCCCCTTCATTCAAGGGGTTCTGGGTCTGTAAACTGGCTCAGGTCTGGAAATTGAATAAGGAGCAATGATTCTCTGTTTTATCATTTTAATTAGACTTTCATACATTCAACCTAGAAGTTTTCTGCTTATATAAGTTAAGCAGGAATGCAGTATAGCCTTCCTATCAATTTCACTTCTAGGAACATCGTGATTAATGAGCCAATGCCAGAGTTCTACAGGAGTCAGACTATTCTGATTGCCGCTTTGTCTCTGCTGCCCATTACAGTAGCTACACCCACCTTGCCATTGACAGTTGAGTGCTACCACTTGGCCCCTGCCTCTTGGGATCCAATTATTCCCATTGTATTTAAATTTTAGAGTTGAGTGACTGTGGCTCCTACCATGAAATCTGACATACAAAGAAGAGCAATTACAGGGCTCTTCAAAGATGTAGGTGCTGCCCTCACAAATCTATTTTGCAAGGCATTGGTCACGGGTAATATCTTCTGGACCCACCCAGCTTATGAGTAGGTCAAAAGTGACTAATCCACTCTACCATTCCAATTTCCCTAAGTCTTTGGATCCCTTCCTCTACATTAAATCAAGGGAGATCAGACATTTCCATCTCACTCACAGTGGGCCATCTTTTAATCCACATACCAGCTAACCAAGTAACTAAACTATTAGAACCTTTTTTAACTCCTCGAGCTACAACATTAAATGCAGAGTCCCTACTTAGTGGACCCAAATCAATAAATTCAGCCTGATCTAAGTCTGTGTTCCTTCCACCATCATCCCATACTCTTAATATCCATTCCCTTGTCTGTTCTCCAGATTTCTCTTTATACAAATTAGAAAACTCAAGCAGTTCTTTTCGAGTGTAGCACACCGTCTCATGGGTTATGCTCTCAACCTCACCTCTAGAGGCCTGCCAGGAAGTTAGTCTAGTTATAGGTCTAGGAGCAAACAGAAGTGTTGCGAGTGGTTCCTGAGGAAAATCAACATTATCTTGCCTGGCAACTGCTCCACAGGAGGCCATCACTGTTGCCTCAGGCAGCACAGGGTTTATATCCTCAGACAAAGGTGGAAAGGCTGATGGTAGCATGGGGCTGGGAGTCGATGCTGTCACCATGGGGGTTGAAGAAGCTGCTCCTTCTGGCAAAAAATGGTTTGCCATGGTTTACAAACTCTGTTACCAGCTTCATCAGGGTCCTCCCACACATCCCATTCCGAGTTGCAGGATTCCATTCTTTCACAATCAATGCCCTTACTTTAACAGTAGACACCTGGCTAGGCTGTGCATGCACCCTTCATTCCAAGTCAGCCACTTGCATGATAAGAGCTTGTGTCTGTTTTTCCACAATTTTAGCTCTTTCTCCACAGGAGATAAGACTCTCATTCAGGGCATTCTTAGCAGATTTGAGACCTGACATCGCTTCTGAAGCTGGGAAATAGAATCCTCGAGCTCATAATTTTCTTTCATCACTTTGTCCACTGAACTTAGGAGGAACCAACCAGCTTCATTGTGCTCCTTGGTTCTCCACACATGGTCAAAGTTACTATATATAGAGTCACTATCTCCTTGATTCTCAAGAGCTATGAATCAGGAGTATCAAATGCATTTATTTTGTAAAACTCTCTAAACAGCTGAGAGCAAAAACTATCCATGTTCCCCATCTATTAGAAGTAGACTCTTGAGCATTTTTGGGTCTAATCATATTAAACAGCCGATTCCAGAAACTCCAAAATTCAAAAAAGAATTCCATCCGTAATATTCTGTTTCTCTAGAACCACTCCTGGTACCAAAGTCTGTATTAGTCAGGGTTCTCTAGAGGGACAGAGCTAATGGAAAAAGATATACATATAAATATAAAAGTGAGCTATCAAATATTAACTCACACAATCACAAAGTTCCAAAATAGGCTGTTTGCAGGCTGAGGAGCAACGAGAGCCAGTCCAAGTTCCGAAACTGAAGAACCTGGAGTCGGATATTTGAGGGCAGGAAGCATCCTGCACAGGAGAAAGATGTAGGCTGGAAGGCTACGCCAGTCTGTCTTTTCAGGTTTTTCTGCCTGCTTAGATTCTAGCCCTGCCAGCATCTGATTAGACGGTACCCACCCAAATTAAGGATGGGTCTGCCTTTCCCAGTCCACTGACTCAAATGTTAATCTCTTTTGGCAACACCCTTCCAGACACACCCAGCATCAACACTCAAAAAACATTTGTTTTCAGATTGAGGCTCTTAAAAACAAAGCTGCTGTAAACATATGTATGTGAGTCCTTTGTGAACAAGTGTTTTCATTTATTAATAATGAAATGTATTATACCCACGAGTATGTTTGCTGGAGTATAGAGTGTGTTTGTGTTTTACTATATAAGAATCTGCCCAAAAGTTGTTAAGAGTTATTGAACCATTCAATATCCCCACCTACATTGTATCAGAAGTGAAGTTCTCTACATGGTTCCTAACATTTAACCTCAGTCTTTTCAATATTAGCCACACTAGTGGGAGTGCCCTTAGAATTATGGTTTTAGCAGTCATTTTCCTGATGATTAAGAACATTTTTTTTTAATGCCAAATTGCGGGGTCTTGAGTCTCTCTAACCTGTGGCCCGAAAGGAGGGTGTCAAGACCTTTTATACCCATAAAACCACCTTGGGAATGAGGGTGAGGGGTTTCAGACCTTCTGAGGGCTACTGAATTCTGTAAATCACCTCCTGGGTGGAGATGAAGGTGAAGGGCTCCAGACATTCCAGTGGATTCCTGGGAGAAGATGAGGGTGAGGGGCTCTGGACACCCCCGAGGGCCAGGGGACTTTTGAGATTCTGATTGTTATTAAGTGGTTCACAAAAGTCACTATTAGCATTTGTTTACACATTGTCTGGGTAGGGTGGAAAATTGCAGTCCTTAATTACTTATTACAAGTCACAGGGGCCAAGATGGCATGTGTTTGGACTGCTTGCCTGTCACATTTGGGTTACAGAGAGCAGTTTCAACAGAAAGCTGAGGTATGGTTGCGGTATGCAGTTTATGGGGCTTTTACCATGTCACATTCCCCCCTTGTTTTATTTACAGGAATTAAATCACTGATTCCTCCAACAGGTTAGTATTTGTTTGTTGGTTCTAAGGGCCCATATTGAGACCCTAATATCATTAATTTTATGGAGTCTACCCTAGATTTTATGAACCTGAGCAGTTAGTTTAGGAGGCAGGGGCCAAACATGAGTTCCAGTAGGAGTGGGAAAGATGTTTCCCATGTCCTATCCACACATATATACTCTGAGACCCCAGGTTCGCCCTGTTGTCCACCTACCATCTGGGGTAGTCACAGTTATCTTGAGTGGATTACAAGACCCAGTGTAGCGTGGGGATGAGGGAGAGTCTCGGTTATAAGAGATGAAGAAGTCTATGTTTTTGGTGTACTCTGATAAAGTGGAGAGTTTCACAACCCCAGTGGGGGCAAAAGAATTCATTTAAGACTCCACAGTTCCATCTCTTTTTGTGGGGTGGATCCTGGACATTATACATCAAAATAGTGTTTTGTAAATTCTAACTTCTTTGTCAGGTATGTATATTACAAATAATTTATCCCATAAAGGGCTTGCCTGTTTTTATGTAGTATCTTTTGATGGTGAGGAGTTTTTAATTAGCATGAAGTAAATTTTTAAAATTTGTATTTTACAATGACTGCTTTTCATGTTCACTCTAAAATCTTGCCTATGTCAATGTTGAAAAATATTTTCTTAGGTTTTCTACTACAATTTTTATGGTTTCAGTTTTGTGTTTAGTATGATGATCCGTTTTGAGCAAACTTTGTATATAGCATGAGGCAGAAGTTAAGGTTTTACATATTTTTATTCAATTTTTCCAATAGTTTTTTGTTCCTTTGATTTCCTCTTTGTCATTGTTGTTGAGTGACAGCTTCATCTTTGACAAAAATCCTTGGCTTTGAATGTGTAAGGCTGTTTTAGACATTCTGTTTTGTTCCATTGATCTATGTCTGTTTATGCCAATAATGCACTGTTTTATCTACTGTAGGTTCATGGTAAATTCAAATATGTTATTCCTTATGAATATGTTATTCCTTTATGAATATTCCTTTATGAATATGTTTTATCTCATTATAAATTGAAGTAACTCAGGAATGGAAAATCAAACACTGTTATGCTCTCACTTATAAGTGAGAGCTTAGCTATGAAGATGCAAAGGCATAAGAATAATACAATGGACTTTGAGGACTCGGGGGGACTCTGAAAAGGGGGTGAGGAATAAAAGACTACACGTTGGGTGCAGTATACATTATTACTCAGATGATGGGTGCATGAACATCTCAGAAACTATCACTAAAGAACTTAACTTTTACATGCAACCAAATACCCCCAAATCTATGAAAATTAAAATTAAGGAAAAATTTAGAGTCAGTTTGTTAACTTTTACAAAAATAAAAGAAAACAAAATTAGAGATATGATTGTTATTACAGGGTATCTATGTATTAATTTGAGGAAAGCTGACCTCTTAATGATGCTTCATAGTCCTTGTCATGAATATGGAATATTAGTATATTTAAATTTTTCTTTGAGTTCTCTGACTAGTGTTGAATGATATATAGTTTTCCATTTTTGAGTCTAACATATTTTGATATATTTGTTTATAATTATATTCTGTTTCAATTCTATAGTAAATAGTATTATGACTACATAATGCTCCACAAAAAATACAGTAAATAGTATTTTTAATTAAATTTTATTTGTTGCTTTTTTAATAGCTATGCAATTATTATTGCTGTTGTTTTCTTGTTTTTGCTATGTTCATAAATTGATCTTACATGCTGCTACCCAGATAAATAAACTTATTAAGCTAGGCGCCATGGCTCATGCCTGTAATCATACAACTTTGTGAGGCCAATGCAGGAAGACTGCTTGAGCCCAACAGTTTTGAGGTTACAGAAAGCTGTGATTGCACTATTGCACTCTGACTTGGATGACAGAGCAAGACTTTGTCTCTTAACAAACAACTTATTAGTTGAAATAAATTTTTCTTAACTTTTTCAGGGGGAGTTTTATATAGACTCTTATTTTCTGTGAATAAAAACAGTCAAAAACTTTCTTTAGTGTGCTTATTGTTACAATATTCTTACGGTTGAATTTGAGTTTAATGTGGCATAAAAGTGGGGGTAACAGACATCTTTGTCTTTTTCCCTTATAGGGGAGAAAGCATTCTAAAGGGATTCTATATTTCATAATTAAGTAGGTGTTGGTGTTAGTTTTTGTGTTTTTTTTTCTTTAAATGCTGCTCTTTATCCAAATGAGAATGTACAGTTTCATATTGAATGGGTAGCAAAGATGGCATTTTCTGCAACTATTGAAAAGATCACTTGACTTTTCTCTTATATTTGTTAATGTGACAAGTTACAGTGGTTTTCAAGGTTAAAACAATCTTTCATTCCCAAAGTAGACTCTGCTTGGTCGTGTTGTATGTCTCCTTTAATATATTGTGGAATTTTGTTTTGTTGTGTAATTAAGGATTTTTGCCTCCTGGTTTATATAAAAAAACTTGACCTATAATTTGTTTCTTCTGGTGTCCCGGTCAAGTTCACACTGGTGTTACATTAGCTTCTTCAAATAAGCTTGCAATTGTTCCTGCCTCTATTTTTCAGAGATTTTGTGTAGAATTAGTATTAGTTTATCCATAAGCAGTTAAAATACCACCAATGAAGCCACTTGGGTCTGAAATTTTCTGCAAGATGAGCCTCTCTTTTTCTTTTGTTCTTGTTTTCTTGCTTCTTTTAATTTATAAATTGAATTTATTTTATAAAAGTATATCAATTTGAGTCACTTCTTATGTTCATTTTGATAATTTTTGTTTTCCAGAAAATTTCACATTTCATCTAAGTTGTTAAATGGATTGGCATAAGATTTTCCTTAAGGTTCTCTTCTTATTCTTGTATCATATAGTGTCTCTAGAAATATTTCACCTTTCATTCGTAATATTAGAAAGTGGCTTTATTTTATTTTCTTGAGGAGTCTTTTTCAGGAGTATATGGGATTTCTTCATCTTTTTAAAAAAATCATCTTTTTGCTTTATTTTTTCTTTGTTTTTCCCTTTTAAGTTTCACTGATTTCAATCCTTATCTTCATTTTCTTCCTTCTAATTTCTCTGAGTTTAGTTTGCTCTTTTTTTTTCAGAGTCTTAAAATTGAGGCTTAATTAATTTTAGTCCTTTATATTTTTTTCTAACATAAGAATTTCATTTAAAACTAAAGTCTTTCCTGTAAGCTCTGCCTTACTACATTCTACAAATTTTGGTGTTCTTGTTTAAATATCTGTTTACTTTGAAATAATTTCTATTTTTCTTTGTGATCTTCTTCTTTGACATTTTATTTATGGAGAAGTATGTAGTTAATTTCCAAATACTTGTGGATTTTTTAGATTTCTAATTAACTCTGTTCTGCTCAAGTAATATGCTCTGTAGGATTTCAATCTTGTAAAATTTATGGAGACGTATTTAATGGCCTACCGTATGGTAGGAATGCTCAAAGTGCACTTGAAAAACATGTCTATTCTGTTATTATCATATGTTATATTCCATAAATATCAATTAGATTAAGTTTTAGTAGCTAATGTTGTTCAATGTCTATGTCTCTCCTGAATGTTTTTCTACTTGGTCTATCAATTAATGAGAGAAGGGTGTTAAACATCTGCAGTTGTAGTTGTGGATTTACTTATTTCAATCTTTAAGTTGTATAGATATGTGTCTCCATTTATTTAGATTTGCTGTTATTATTAACATTTATATTGAGGATTATCTCTACCCAATGACTATATTTTAATGTTGTAAAATTTTTCTCTTTTTAATATCAATAATACGTTTTACCTCGAAGTCTATGTTGTCTGACATTAACAGTATCACACCAGCCTTCTCATGTTTATTGTTAAGGAATGTATTCATCTATAATTGGAAAGTGCCTGGTGTGTGGTCAGTGCTACGTAAGTGGGTAAATAAACAAATCCATAATTTTCAATGACAACATTATTCCGTATAAAACAATATACATATTAGCCTCTTTATATGCTGTTCTCCATCAGAAAAGCTATTCCCCTTGCAGGGATTGCCCTCCTACTTCTGTGTTTTTTTTATTACCTGTTTTTCATTATTTTTTTTTCTCCCTGAGAAAAGGACAAAACATAGGCTTGCTTTCCTTTAAGTTCCGATAGCCCCTGCCACCTCTTTCTCACTTACACTTGTCATTTACTCCCTTATAAAGCAAGCTAGGTTTTATGTTTCTTTTTACTCACCATTAGGCCTTATGCACTTTTCATGTTAGTCTACACTCTTATTTTACCTGTGTCCCTCTTTCCTCATAACAACTTAGGTAAATGCATTTGTGCTTTGGATCATTTACATTTAGGGCTTCTCCTAAGAATTGCCATTGGCATGTGGAGAGGGACAGAAAAGTAAGAGGGAACAATATGGCAATGAGTAACTGGAATCAAAGAGGCACATGGAAGGAAAAGAGCTCTGACAGGACCAGCTGCATGTTGCAGAAGTTACTTTAGTCTGCTTCTTAGTTTTACCTAGGCTGACTTGGAATAATTTTGATGGAGTAAGTTGTAAAGAATCAAGTATATGCAGAATCAGGACACAGAAAGTCTGGGGCTTTCTACAACTATTTACCTGCTAATTACCATGGTGAATATTGATACTAATCATAATAGTATCCTATGCAGTATATATCATGTACTAGGCCCTTTCTACGTGGTCCATATGCATACTAACATGCCAATCTTCATAATAATAGCATTGTTTAGTTTTTGTTATTCACTTTGTACAGAGGCAGAAACAGACTGCATTAGCAAGTAACTTGCCCAAGAACTCTGAGCTATTAAAATCAAAGTGAGATTTTGAACCAAAGCAGCTAGGGTGTGGAGTGAATATGCATGAATAGGAGTTGTCTTTCTTCGATTTGTCACAAATATAGCAACAGCATCTCTAATCCTCTAAAACTTCATGAGTGAGGTAGAGAGAGGTTGGTGCAAGAGTTCTGATTTGTCTTGGGTGGCTGAGATGGGCGGCTCATTTGAGGTCAGGAGTTTGAGACCAGCCTGGCCAACATGTGAAACCCTGTCTCTACTAAAAATGCAAAAGAATTATCCAGGCATGGTGGCAGGCACCTGTAATCTCAGCTACTCAGGAGGCTGAGGCAGAAGAATTACTTGACGCTGGAAGCAGAGTTTGCAGTAAGCCAAGATTTGGCCACTGCACTCCAGCCTGGGCGACAGAGCAAGACGCCATCTCAGAAAAGAAAAAAGAGTTTTGATTTGTCCTGTTAACCCGCCAGTGCCTTCACAGTGTCTGTATAGAAGAGATACACCGTTAGCCTTTGATAACTACTGCAGGCACATTTTTAAAGATAAAAGATAAATAACAGATGTAAATTTCATTTATGCATTAAAATTCTACACAGCACAGGGCCGGGCGCGGTGGCTCAAGCCTGTAATCCCAGCACTTTGGGAGGCCGAGGCGGGGGGATCATGAGGTCAACAGATCGAGACCATCTTGGTCAACATGGTGAAACCCCGTCTCTACTAAAATTACAAAAAATTAGCTGGGCACGGTGGTGCATGCCTGTAATCCCAGCTGCTCGGGAGGCTGAGGCAGGAGAATTGCCTGAACCCAGGAGGCGGAGATTGTGGTGAGCCGAGATCGTGCCATTGCACTCCAGCCTGGGTAACAAGAGCGAAACTCCGTCTCAAAAAAAAAAAAAAAAAAAAAAATTCTACACAGCACAGTATCTACTCATTATCCCAGTGACTAGTATACTCCAATGTCTTCATGTGTATTACAGAACACAATAAAATAGATAATAGATATTTCTCCCTTAATAATATTACTACAATTTAAATTCTTCTTTAATGACATGAATAGGGGCACATTTCTGTAAAATCAGATTATAGCTCAATAAAGGACTGCATTATTATTTAAATAAAAATTAATGAATCATCCAATACAGTATACAGTAATTTTATCTGCTTTTATTTGAATTATTTCTTTCTACCTCTAGAACAAAACCAGTATATCCTACATGCTCTCAGAGTAGATTTCCTCTAGAACGATAACAAGATAGAGTTTAACAAATTATTACTTGTAGATATTTTTTCATGATTCTGACATAAGACTCTCCATTACATTTTAAAATGAGCTATTAATAAGAGAAAAATGTTATATGATAAAAGCAAGTTTCATGTTATCTATTATTTAACAAGAGCAGGTCTTACAGTTGTATAATATCAAAATCTACCACAAAACAGATCTCCTAAGATGACAATCTAGTACAACACACCTTAGAGCTACTACACCTCAAAAGATAAAATGAAAAAATATGCTCCAAAATCACAAGTACACTATCCCAGGGCATACTTCATTTTGTTTATGTCTTAAATGGACCATTAAATGCATATCTGCAAAAGAAATCCATAGCATTCAATCTAAGTAAAGACATTTTCTGGGAAGCATTATAAAATTGAATGAAACCTATTGCTGTGAAGTCACCCAGAATGAAATAGCAACTTTAAAAATTTTTATGAAGTTTTCTATTGTAAAGCTTGACAAATGGTACATAGGAATGTTTTACTGGTATCCTTCTTTCCTCTTCTTGTTGCTGTTTATTCCAAGAAATGTTCCTAGTGCCTCTAGAATTGCAGAATAAAATAGTTCACTAAATCATGGACATTTCATTTTTAAATTTTAAGAATAGCTAAATATTTATAAATGCATTGGTATCCATAGAGACATAGGTAGTGTAAATGTGTGTTTCTGCTTTATTTCTAAGTTCTGAAACTGAATGTTATCTTTATTAGAACTCAAAGTTAAACAAAATATATGGGTAGCAGAAAAATAATATGTAAACTTGAAATTATTATTTTGAATGTAATTGCTTGTGATTTGAAAAAAAATAGGATAAATCATTCTCAAGGTCTAAGGCAATTTTTAGAACTGTTGACTTTGTGCATATTTAGAATCATAAAAAAGTATTTAAGATCTACATAACTGTCAGTCATGTTCTGTTTGTTTTATATGAATACATATGTGTCAGACTCAGGTCTCCAGAATTAGTTTTTTAAAGACTTTGGTGAAGTAACCTTTAACTGTTATTTTAACAGTGTCGCAATACATACATTTCACTGAATTTCTTTCTGTGATGTTTCATTTTCTAAATCTGGATAGCATTTGCTATTTCAAAGATCAAATGGATAGGGATACAAATGGGGAGGTGTGCCCTTTTTTCCACACATTAACAAAAACCAAACTTAAAGGAATAGTAAATGTAATTTCCTAATTTCAAGCTTAGTCAATATGTCTATACAGATAACTTAAGAAAGTGGATTTTATATTGATACTGAAAATTTCTTTGTTAAAGAAACCCAAAGATGTGTGTAATAAAGATTTAAATATAATACCTCAAACCATAAAAAACCTAGAAGAAAACCTAGGCAATAGCATTCAGGACATAGGCATGGGCAAAGACTTCATGACCAAAAGCAATGGCAACAAAAGCCAAAATCAACAAATGGCATCTAATTAAACTAAAGAGCTTCTGCACAGCAAAAGACACGATAATCAGAGTGAAGAGGAAACCTACAGAATGGGAGAAAAATTTTGCAATCTATCCATCTGACAAAGGACTAATATACAGAATCTACAAAGAACTTAAACAAATTTACAGGAAAAAAAAAAACAACCCCATCAAAAAAGGTGCAAAGAATATGAACAGAAACTTCTCAAAAGAAGACATTTATGTGACCAACAAACATATGAAAAAAGGCTCATCATCTGGTCATTCGATAAATACAAATCAAAATCACAATGAGATAACATCTCACACTAGTTAGAATGGTGATCATTAAAAGTTCAGGAAACAAGAGATGCTGGTTAGGATGTGGAGAAATAAGAATGCTTTTACATTATTGGTGGGATTATAAATTAGTTCAACCATTGTGGAAGACAGTATGGTTATTCCTTAAGGATCTAAAATCAGAAATACTGTTTGACCCAGCAATCTCATTACTGAGTATAAACTCAAAGGATTATAAATCATTCTACTATAAGGACACATGCACATATATATTTATTGCAGCACTATTCACAATAGCAAAGACTTGAAACCAACCCAAATGCCCATCAATGACAGACTGGATAAAGAAATTGTGGCACATATATACCATGAAATATTATACAGCCATAAAAAAGGATGAGTTCATGTCCTTTGCAAGGACACCGATGAAGCTGGAAACCATCATTCTCAGCAAGCTAACACAAGAATGAAAAACCAAACACTTCATGTTCTCCCTATATTTAGAAGTTGAAAGATGAGAACACAGGGACACAGGGAGGGGAATATCACACACCAGGGTCTGTCGGGGGTGGAGTCTGGGGATGGGATAGCATTAGGAGAAATACCTAATGTAGATGATGGGTTGATGGATGCAGCAAACCACCATGGCACGTGTATACCTATGTAATACATCTGCGTGTTCTGCACATGTATCAAAGAACTTATAGTAATAAAAATACTTTAACATTTAATTCAATGGATTATGTTTCTTTTTCCTATTTCTCAACCATATTGTATATGCTTTGCTTACTTTACTCAACTGGTAAACATATTGGAAGCTATTAGGAAAAACTCATTTTTTAATCCCACTTTGTCTTTATTTTCATTATGTTAAAATAAGTATGGTTTGTATTTCATATCAAAACAGTTCACTCTTTTTTTAAAGCATATACCAAATGCATACTCCCTAAAGCTTCATTAGGAAAATTCACTTAAATACTTTTTTTGTAAGGAAATTGCTAGAAAAAAAAGCCCGTTTAAATTGTACTGTTTTTTTAGTTCTCCACCCTCTGATACTAATGCAATAATTTGATGATTTGTCATCATCCAGTCTCAATATTTAGAGTGGTTATATCAGTGATATTATTTCATAACACTGCTTGTGTTTTATTAAGACATGGTTGTACAAGTAAATTATAAAAAGTAATAGTAGTCAGCACATGATACCAATGCCATCTAAAATCAGCCTGTTTTCTCCTAAAAATCATTCAGGAGTTCTATCAATGAGAAATCAACATTTATTTTTCTAGATTCCAGGTCTGTTTAGCAGATAGTTTGTGTATCTGATTCTTTCTTTATCTGCTATGTCAACATCATCTTTTCTCCCCTTCTGCCCGTTCTGTCCCTTACATGTACAGTAAACGACCCCATTGCTTTTTGTGTTACAGTTAGTGTAGTTGAATCCATACAGGTCTTCAGCAACCTCAATTCTTGCCTTCTCACAAGAAAGAATTTGGCTGAGGGGCATAAGGCAGATTGAGAGATGGAGGCAAGTTTTAGAGCAGGAGTGAGAGTTTATTAAAGAGCTTTAGACCAGGAACCAAAGAAAATGAAATACACTTGGAGGAGGGACAAGTAGTCGACGTGAGAGCTCAAGCATACTATTTGACCTCTGGCTTGGGGTTTTATATATTGGCATGCTTTTGTGGGGGTTTCCTGCCTTCTCTCTGATTCTTGCCTTTGGGTGGGCTGTCCTCAAGCATAGTGGTCTGTCAGCACTTGGGAGGGGCTGCATGTGCAGTGCGTTTACTGAAATTGTGCACACGCTCACTTGAAGCATTCTTCCCTTACCAGTTGAGTGTTTCGGGAGGAAGGTCATATATAGTTAAACCGCCATTTTGCCTCTGAGTATCCATGGTTGAGCCCAATCGCCCAGTTCCTGAGGTCTCATAGGGAAGCTGCTGATCACCAACATGACATGTTTTCTGTCCGTTGGGAGACTGCTTTTCCCTGCAGCCCACCGTGACCAATTATTATTTTAAAGAGGCAGTTTAACAACCACCTGACCGTCCCTTGATGGTTGCCTGACGTTCCTAGTGGGCCAGGGGCCATCTCTTGCCCTGCTCATGTCTGCCTCATTACTTATTGTAACATTAGAATTTTTAAATAGTTTGTCTTTTAGATTAGATTGGGGGGCACCATTTCCATTTGTTCTCTGGTCAAGACCCGACAATAAAAATATTAACCAATCAGAATCATTCGAGGGAATAGTGCTGGGGTCCGCTCTTGTGCCAGTGAGCCCTTCACAGGAGTGGATACTACACCAAGCTCCCAGTGCGGGGAGACCACCCGGAGGGTTTCGTTTTGTCTTGTTTTTGATTTCAGGTGACCTGATCCCAAACATATTCAGGAGATGCATAGCCTGCTGTTCCTCTGGAATGTGAGATAAGTGGAGCAGCAATTAACAAAACACAACATAAATCTCATTTCTGAATCCCAGAAGCTTGGAATGATTTTTGTCAGATAGAAAACTTCAAAATGATTTAAAACAAAACAAGAAATAAAGCAAAAATTCTCAGAAGATCCCTTGTCAGTGAATAAATGTTACAATACCAATTTTACAGATATGGCATTGGTATTTTTAACTGTTTCCTGAAAATGTCATAGAAAATTATGACAATTACTGGTATGTAATGATAATACTCACAATTATATAAATTCTTATCTGAGATGAATAATAAAATAGTGTATGTATGTAAAGTTACATTAAACAACAAACTATTAGTTTTCATCCAATATCTAACTGTCTATATATTACGATATTGGTCTTTGAATATTTTTTCTACTGACAACTTAAAATAATTTTGTAAATCTATAAAGCCTGTCACATACTTTTAAATTGACATCTACAATTTTTCATCATAAGTTTAAGTAGTTGCAATATTTTTTCTAGTATACTTTGTGTCACATATATACATTGAATATATTTTCCTTGAAATTGTGAAGCTGCAAATTTATCTTATTTACCTCATAGATAATGTCGCAGTGTGATTTAATTGGCAGAGTCAGTGTGTATTGTCAAACAAATCAGCCAAATCAGACTTATTTCTGTCATGAAAAAAAAATCTGAACTCATTTCAATAATCTTTCTAATAGGATTCTCCTTAAATAATCATCTCATTTCTGAACTACTTCTAATGTATGCCTTATCTTAAGTATGTAGATTGAATGAAGTAGGTCACATAAGCAGCACAAATGCTTTCTAAAAACTCAAGTATTCTTTTGCACTGAGTTGGCTTTTGGTTTTGTGATCTGGAACTTTTGACCCACAGATTGTATTTGAGCAAGCTTCTGGATGTCTAAAAGGGAAACCTCTTCTTCTAAAAAGTGGGAGACTAAAGAAAATACAAATAGTGAGGTGGACATATTCGCAGCCAGGCAACTTTGAAAGGCAGATTTAAAGTCCAGAATCTGGTAACTGATTCTCTTAAGATATGCTGCATACACTCCGGAAAGTCCGTGTGTACCTCCATGCCTTTGCAAGCCCAAACGCAAGGACCAGTGCATTATAACATACCAACATTTGTTTTACATTTACACTACCATGAGCAATTCTAATTCTATTTATTTTAACTGCTTCCTTTTCAAATCATATTTTGTTTTCCCTCTTTTCTAGAATTATACCCTAAATGTAGCATATTAAAATGACAACTGAGCTTTGCTTATTAAATGGCAAAGTTTTTACTTGTGTAATTTCTTCGAACTATTACACCAATTCTAAGATGCAAAATATGCCACTTTTAAGATAAAGAGTTAGAGAAGTTACGCAACTTAGCAAGTTGCCTAAATTCACGATACCAAGGTTTGAAGCTAGGATCAAAACTCGTATTTGTCTTACATTAGAAAATATGTACAGTTTGTCTTATTCTTGAATTGATTTTGTTTTAAATAAAATTAAAGTACATCAACAATCTAATCTGAATATAATTTAAAAATCTTTATATATTTACATCTACTATTTTATCAAAACAATTTTAATACACATGCATGTGATGTTAAATAAATTTTTATATAAAGGTTTTTAAATCTTCAGGAATTGAAGATAAGTCATATTTTAAAATAAAACTAAATTTGAGTTGCATTTGGATTAGAAATGTTATCTGTTTATTATTAATAGAATAACATGATTATTTTGTGTTTTTTTAAGATAAATATTACATATCCTTATTTCTGTATCTAAACCGAGGCTCCATTCAACCACAGTACTGTACAAAGCAGGATCATGCACCTTTCCAGTTGCTGAATGGATGCAAAAGTATACCTTTGTAAAATATACTCCATGCTGAATTAGTTAAATTGGTCCCTGTATATTGAGTGAAAACAAGATATACTAATGAGAAGAGTTCAGGTGCTTCTGGCACCTCAATGGCAGATAATTGAAGTGGTGATTTCTAAGGGCTGTGAGTCTAAGTGACTATGCAATTCATGTCCTCCTGCCTATGATGTATCAAAAACATGTCAGAAGACAGTGTACAGAAGGCTGCTCTGAATACATCCCAGGCTGTCGTGTCCTAAGAAACCAGTACAGGTCAAACCTGGCCCTATGTCAATTGGTTTACACAGATTACACAATCTGATTTCATCTTGAAATTAAATAAAGATAATTATAAGCAAGATGTAGAAGACAAAAAAATGGGAAATAATGTGCTGGTAAATTTAAAATAATGACCACTCCTACAAAAAAGCCTATTTTCAGTTCTTTACATGGTGTAAATATTCCTATCATAACCAATTTTAAGCCAATGAATAAGAAGTTGTTAAGAAACGTAGAGCCACACTCCATTATGTAGCACTTCACTTTACAGATAACAATGGTCTTAAATGACCTCACCAGCTTCTCAGTGATATAGTGAAATGCTGCAGTAAAAAGGAAGTGATGTGGCTGGGCGCGGTGGCTCAAGTCTGTAATCCCAGCACCTTGGGAGGCCGAGGTGGGTGGATCACGAGGTCAAGAGATGGAGACCATACTGGTCAACATGGTGAAAACCCGCCTCTACTAAAAATACAAAAAATTAGCTGGGCACGGTGGCGTGTGCCTGTAATCCCAGCTACTCAGGAGGCTGAGGCAGGAGAATTGCCTGAACCCAGGAGGCGGAGGTTGCGGTGAGCAGAGATCGTGCCATTGCACTCCAGCCTGGGTAACAAGAGTGAAACTCCGTCAAAAAAAAAAAAAAAAAAAAAAAAAAAGGAAGTGATGTGTTTTGAGTATTTATTTTTTGCATTTAACATGACATGTAGTTATGATTTTAAAGTTATTTTATTAAATTTTTAAAAAATATTTTTAAATTGAGAAATAATAAATGTGCATATTCATGGAGTAGACAATGATGTTCTAATACATATAGTATATAGTAATTAAAATAGGGTAATTACCATATCTGTCATCAATTTTAATAATTGCTATACTTAACAATCAGCTTGCAAAATTTCTGAAAATTTAACTGTCTGTTCTCATGACCTGTACAACTGGCTTCAACACATCACTGCTTGGTTTATATGTTGCAGCATGCATCAGTTTGTCTCCACTTGTCTTCCTGGGAAACAGAAAACTTTTTAAAATTTTTTTGCTAAGAACAGCTCACACATTTCAGTGGACAGCCTAAAATATGGGTGAGCAGATGAGATATGTAGCTTTATTTGTGAGTTGAGACTGACAAACATGAATGATACTGAGAACTTCACATTGAATAGATGCGATGTCTTTACCGTTAAGCCCCTTTAATCACATATCCTTTATATAAGTTGTTGCCAATATAAGAATGATTAACTAGCATACATTGTAAATCAAATAAACGTTCAGCTGAGATAAAATTAAAATCAGTGACAAAATAAACTTTACAAGTTCTGTGTCTTTACAGATACTTAAGAGTATGAATTATATGATTTTCAAAATTAAGATAATAAATGCAGATGCAGCAGAAATTTCAAGCTCCAATTTAAGAACCACCAAGAAACACTGTTATTCAGTCAATGCAAAATACAACCAAATATGAAGTGAGAGAGATAACCCTGAAGAAGATACAAAACAGACACCTGAAAATATGCTATTTAGCATAAATACAAAGGATGTAAATGTTTCAAGGAAACATTTGTGAAGAGAGCTTCTCTGAAGAAAGTTACACCTAGAAGAGTTTCCTTCCATAGAGGAAAATTAGAACTGCTTCTTCTGGGCCTTCCGGATAAAGAGGATTTACTGGAACTATTTTGGAGAATGTAATGTGAATCTTATGAAGTTCTCATCAAAACTCACCAGAGAAACAGAACCAATAGAGAAAGAGGGAGAGACTTCAGAGCAGACCTGTAGGCTGGAGACTCAGGGGAGAATTGATAGTTCAGATCAATTTCCCAGGTAGGTTGGAGGCAGAATGCTTTCTTCAGAGGAACTCTGATCTCAGTCTTTTTCTCTTTATTTTATTATTTTTATTTTACTTTAAGTTCTGGCATACATGTGCAGAACTCGCAGGTTTGTTACATAGGTATACATGTGCCATAGTGATTTTGCTACACCGATCAAACCAACATTATCTAGGTTTTAAGCCCCACATGCTATTTGACCTAATGTTCTCCTCCCCTTGCCTGCTCCCCACAACAGGCCCTGGTGTGTGATGCTCCCCTCCCTGTGTGCAATGTGTTCTTATCGTTCAACCTCCACTTATCAGTGAGAACGTGTGGTGTTTGCTTTTCTGTTCCTGTGTCAGATGGTTGAGGATGATGGCTTCCAGCTTTATCCATGTCCCTACAATGGACATAAACTCATTCTTTTTTATGGCTGCATAATATTTCATGGTGCATATGTGCCACATTTTCTTTATCCAGTTTATCATTGATGGGCATTTGGGTTGGTTCCTAGTCTTTGCTATTGTAAATCGTGATGCAGTGAACATACTTGTGCATGTGTCTTTATAGTAGAATGATTTATAATCCTTTGGGTATATACCCAGTAATGGAATTGCTGAGTCAAATAGTATTTCTGGTTCTGGATCCTTGAGGAATCACCACACTGTCTTCTACAATAGTTAAACTACTTTATACTCTCTTTAGGCCTTCAACTGATTGAATGAGGTGCCCCACATTGTGAAAAGTAATCTGCTTTCTTCAAAGCCCACTATTTAAATGTTAATCTTATTTTAAAAGCAATGTCGGGTCTGATATTTTATGAAACATCTGGGTCACCTAGTTGAGATAACACATAACATTAAATATCACAGACTCCAATCAAGGAAATCTTAAAACCAAAGTCTATTGACTATTCTCTCAGCATGTTCAAAGGAGATTTGCATGTATTGGGCACCCTGCACTTCCAGAGTTTATCCCTGGAAAGAATACAAAGGCATTTGCGTATTTTTAAAAGAGCAACAAGATACAGTTTTTCATGAATGGAAGGTCAGCTGAAATTATTTAAAATTATACCCAAGAGTATCACTTGGAGTGACTATAGGACTTTAACATAATTTCTGGGTAAAGCCAATTATCAGTGGAGCAAGAATTGAAAAGGAGCAGAAAAAAAAAAAAAAAAAACCATTGCTGATGTCATCCAGGAACACAAACCCCTTGAAGGGAAGTGTCAGCCTTACTAGTCTGTCAGATCAAAGAATAAATATTGAGTACAGGAAAGAGCTGTTTAAGAAGTTAGTTCTCTGTTCCTTTCACCTGTTTTATCTCCCTTGCTCTATCCCAGAATGGTCAGAGATCATAAGAAACCAAATGAGGGAGGAGGGTTGGAAGCAAAACAGAGTAGAAACTTGACTGACCCAAGCAGTCTTGTCGATTTTTCTTGCCTGAAGCAAGCTCCAGTTGGGAAAGGAGAAGGTACAGCATTACATAAGGTTGAAAATTCTTGAATAGTAAGTGCGACTGGACTCTAAGTACCGAATCAGTTCCATATCTATGTCTTAAAGCAATTATAGACCACTCTGTATTGAACAAATGCGACCGGAGAAAGTATGAGACTTCACTCAAGGAAAGAGGAAGAACTGACTGCATTGAAAGGTAGGGCAGGAGACCAGAAAATGCTTTCGGTTTGTATACTGTAAATTGTTTCCTCAAAAAAATAGAAATCTAAATAAGGATGCTTTTTGAAGTGTGATGATGATGCCATATTATACAATTTACAGCTTCAAAAAATAACTGATACCAATAAGGAACATGAGATTGGAAATTAAAGCTCTCACAAGAAAAGTTGTAAAAAGCATCCATGAACCTTCCTCATCCATAAATAATGCTGTTTTGTCACATAATGTATAAAATAAGTTTAATATTTAAATCTTTAAATGATTATTCCTACTGACTTAATTATATATTAACACTAAATGTTTACCTATTTCTCAAAATACTCATTTGCCCTTTGGTATATGAAAACATAATTTAGTATTTTAAAAGGAACACTTACGTGTTCTGCACCTTAAAAAAATGGGACGAAATAATTTGTAAGAATGCAAAAAGGAAATTTTTATTGAAAATAACATGGTAAATTGTACTACCTAAAATTTTGCCAATATGCTGTTCTTATCACACTGCACATTTTGCAATGTGAATTGTAATCATTTATAGACAAAATTGCAAACTTTTTGAAAAAAGAAAGCATGAAATAAAAGAAAAGTAATATAGTCTTTTAGTATAAAATATTAGTGAAAACAAGGCAATATGAAGAAAGAGACCCTGTACCTTACATTTCTTACCTTGGAAGAACATTATTGCTTATAATCTTCAATACCTCATATTACAGTTAGTTAACGTTTGTGTAATACTCTATACCCTAACATAATT
This sequence comes from Callithrix jacchus, assembly GCF_049354715.1. Classification (NCBI taxonomy): domain Eukaryota; kingdom Metazoa; phylum Chordata; class Mammalia; order Primates; family Cebidae; genus Callithrix; species Callithrix jacchus. The sequence goes on from NC_133504.1 coordinate 33,826,871, forward strand.
GGACACAAAGGAATGCTTATAAATTTCCAAAGAGGGAACATTGACTGTATAAAGAAAATACATACAAGTTTGAAAGCGTCCCTGAGTCTGAAAATTATAAATCTTCCTGGACTTTGTCCTTAAAAATCATCTTCCAGAATCTCATATGCCCTATCAGGATGTGATTATTCTATCATGCTGGTAAGATAAATGATTTCTATCAGCTTCAGTAAGTCCCTGCCTACCATTCATCTTCCTGATTTCCACCTCCAATGCCAATGTGTGATGTACTCAACAAGCTTAAAATTGGTCAAGGTCACTAAATAAATGGTCTTTGCAGATGAGTGCTGCGATGGACAATCAGACTTTGACAGTTGGCAAATAAAGTACCTCAGACTCCTGGCAAGTGACCACTGTCCAAATAAAATTTTCAGGGTGTTAAACTGCTGGAAGACTATCATCAGCTGAAAATCTAATTTCGATCTTAAGGTCCTTCTTATTACCTTCAGTAGACACTGTTCCTGAGGTATTAGTATGTATCCGCATCACAAGTTACACAACAACATTGAACTGGAGTAGAAAACCCAGCATTGTTTTTATGTTATTTCTACCAAGCACTAGCTGCAATGTGCCTTCTTTTATAACTATATATGTGCCTTTTTCTTAATAGAGTTGGAGGACTTATTGATAGTGTATTTGTTCCACTTATTAACAAATATTGAGAACTCAATAATTGTTGCACCCAGAGAAAAGAGATCTTTTATGTCTCTTGTCATATTGCTCCTGCATACACACAAAAGAGGGTTTACCATGGATTGATTAAAGGACATTCTGCCAGGCAAAACATTTGGGTATTAAAGCTTTTAACAGGGCTAGACTATCAGTGCTCATGAAGTTGGTTCTGTTCACTGTCTTATTTCTGTATGAGCAAAATTGTGAGTACCAGCACTGCTCACGTGGTAGACTGGGGTGAATTCTCAATATATACATATTTTATTCTCACTGTCAGCATCAAGGCATAGACACAGAATTTCTGCTGTGATCTGAGAAGGTCTAAAGTGTGTGCCTCAGCCTACTCAGTGGTAGGCATCAAGGACAAATTGTGCTATTCTTGCTTAATTTTTTTGCCAACTACTGGAGGATGTACGTTTTCATGCCACTAAAGTGGCATGATTTCTATGATATGAATTTATATATTGATGGTGGAGGGTTATAAATGCACAAAGGAAAGCTGACTAAATGGTATACATGGGTTAGCTGTTTCGGTATTTTGGTGTTGAAGTTTGGTACTGGATCCTCAGCTAATGACCTCCTACGTTTTCTGCTTTTCTGTTGCTTATTCCCACTCATCTGGGAACAAAGTTGTGTTGGGAGATGATTGGGCCAACTTAGGTTTAGGCATTCCTGAATTTTCTGGCCCTTTCATAATATGTTCTTAATTTTATACCTTAGTGACACTTTTGCATAACGTGAACAACATTTATTTTTATATTGGGACCTCTTCCTTAGCTGACAAGAGTTCTTTAACTTCCCCAGCTTCTCTATAAAGTATATCTTTTTATGATTTTTATATAAATTAGAAAATAACTTGTCCTGTTATTCTAATTTATAAACCTCAAAGGATGCAACACCTTTTCATCACCATAACAACTAGGAGTCTAATCAGAGAGAAGGTTAACCATCTGAAAAACTTTTCCCTGTACTTAAAGATACCTGTTGCAGAAGGTTTTCTTTCTTTTCTATTTTATTTTTTCTCTTTGTGAACATCTCGTAATTCCAGCTCAATATCTTAGCACTTGTTTTCCTCCGTTGGGTCCAAGATCAATAGCTCAGAAAAATTCTCACAAATACAAATCTTTATAACACTTAAGAAAAGTGAAAAAATTCAAAGATACGAAGAATACAGGTTTTCTTGGAGTAGATCTATTTATTAATTTAGAAAATCAAAATTGATTGACAAATATAATGCAGAAAAACAATGGAAAAAATTTTTATAGGGTCTTTTGTAACTTCAGTCCATAATAGTTTTATGTCACTTGAGTCAAAATTGAGCCATGCCATTTCTATCTAAGCTACATTAACATCTGTTCTATGCCCATGATCATGCTAAACTTGAGGAGTGAAGAGGTAAAATAGATGAATAGCTATAATTCCTGGTGTTGGTGAGAAAGATATAAACATCGACAGGACATTTAAGTATAACAGGAAACTTGCTAAGAGAAAATAGCCAGAGAACAGAGCAATTGACACAGCATGAATTATCACAAAAGGCTTCTTATGAAAGTCATCAAATTGCGTGAGTCTATAATACAGAAAGTAGTTACCCAGCCAAAGAAAGAGAAGGTTGGGAATGAAGATAAGGAAGAAGGCATTCTAAATACCGATTTTAAAAAGCTTGCATACAATGCAATAGTACGCATATGGAGTACAAGTAGCTAGGTATTATTTGAGTCTACTCACAAAATACAGTACAGTTTGAGATGCATTTCACCAAAAGTAGTTCTTTCATGCCTTAGATATGAGCTTAGTAGTTCTTAGTAGTTCTTTTATGCATAATGCTGTATTAAATGAATTTTTTAAAGCCCTAAATATTTTAATATTTTTCATCCCCAAACCTGACAATAGTTTCTTACATAATTTTTTCAATTAGTAAATACAGATCAAAATATTAAGGAGATATGAAAATAATTTGCAGAAGATAAAGCCTCATCAACATGTTTTATACACTATACAAAGTAAGCTTGTTGAATTGTTTTAAAAGACAAAATAAGCTAAGTCTTTGGAAAAAAATGCTACATGTGGTTTTAGTTTAGCCAAAACATCTGTTAGTGTTATATATATATATTCTTCAATCATTACTAATGTAGATATTCACAGTCTATCTTATTTAGCCCCTTTGGGATATACTGGTTTGCTAGTGATAAATGATACAGTACTATACAATAAAAATGTACTTTTTAAAAACTAGATTTATTAAGTGATATGCTCCAAGAAACAGATTCTGAGGCAATAATTGGCTTAAACATGGTTTTGAGGGAGTGGTTTGGGAAAATACCTGTAAGGGAATGAGAAAAGTAGAATTAGACAGAGGGGGGAAGCTGAGCTGCAACATGCTAGCAGTAAATGCCTCAGATGAGCTCAATAATGGAATGGTCCTTAGAGGGGTCCTGGTTGTAGGTGAAAGGGCAGGCTTTGTGCCCTCATAATAACGAGTCTTTGGTTACTAGCTGCCTGAAGACAGCCACTTTGGTCAAAAAAATTGTGGAAAAATATCTCAGCTGTGAGCCATTAGCAGCCAACGTTATCAGCAAAAAATTAAAAAACAAAGAGTTTCTTATTCATGGATGTGTTATTTGGCCAGCTTACCACAACATGGCACATTTCATCTTTTGGACAACTTGAATCCACTTATTTCAAGGAGTGAGTACACACTAGCTGAGAAAATCTCCTCCAGGATTTTCATAATTCTTTCTCTGGAGAAACTTACTAAAGTTAGCTTAGTGTGACAAAGCTATAGTCCGTGCCATTCGAAGTGGCTTCAAGGCCGCAACTGATAAACAGTGTCTCCTCCCTGTCCTAACCAATTTAGAGTCCCATCACCCCTGGCTAGCAGTTTTTATGGTTTAGTACATTTACCTTACAGAGTAAACCTTCATCTTTGAGGCATCTGAATTCCTGGCAATCAGGACTTCTCAAGTGCTGACTGCTGCACTCCTTCATTTATCGTCGAATTTGGACAAGGAGGAGACTATCCAAGAGATTGGCTAGCTGCCAAGTGCCTTCATTCCTGTGGCCTGGGCTACTGCAGCCCTCTTATCTCGTAATGATCCGAGTCAATTACCCCAGAAAATTTGATGACTACTCTTCTTACGCACTGATCTCTTGGTACAAGAATCCTGGAATAAAAATGTGGTAGTCACAGCTTAACATTCAATATGATATTTCTGTATCTCCAGGAATAAGTAAAGTGAATTCCATTTGAAAACCATGGTTTTTAGGCCAGAGAGCATAAGTGTGTAGGAGTAAAAGGCACATGTCACCAAGATAGTAATTTTGATTACTTCTACTTCCAGATCTATGTATTCTATTTATTGGAGATAAAACACTAGGCAATTAAGATTAGATTAGGATGTATACCACATCTTAAAGGATAAGAATCCTATCACTGCAGGATTATATCATCTTCAGACTGGGTCCTTGGATGCACATTTATTCTCTATCAGGCTGGCAAGTTATGATGCAGTGCTGCAGAATGTGATAAAATTGCTGGATTCTATTGTCATACACTCATTCCCTTCCTTTGTTGTGAAGTGAGTATTTTGTTTTAGGTCTAAGTTATGAATTTAGCCTTAACAGTGATTTGTATATCACTTAATCCTCAGATAATATTATTGAAGGACACATAGGCAGGAAAATCAATCTCATTTCTGCCCTATATATATTGATTCCAGTCAAGATGAAATGGTGGCCCTATCGTGGTATAAAAGAATCAATGTCAGTACTTGTTACAAAGAGGATGGTGGAAATTCTCAAGATATGCTGCTGTAGCGATGACACGGTGTTGAATCCTCTTGCTAGTTGATTAGATATTCAACAATAGCAGTAGTTAGAGTAATGTTGCTTTGTGGGAACATGGCCTTTTCATGGGCCCATCTTGTTTTTCATATCTATACCCTGTTCCCTGACTGCGATTATTTCAGGGTGCTATCATTTCCATCGTTATGATATAACCAGTTTTATAGTATTTCCTATCATCTACGTAGAACAGCCATCATTTCTTAATCATGTATTTGTTCCTCTTACTAACATATCATCCCATTGCTTTGTAAATGGGATGTAGTTTAGGCTTGGCTGTGAACCCACTCAAAATCTCATCTTGAATTATAATCCTCCTGTGTCAAGGGCAGGACCCTTGGAGGTGGAGGTAATTGGACCATGGGGACATTTCTCCCCATGCTGTTCTCATGATAATAAATGACTGATGAGATCTGATGATTTTATAAGCATCTGGCACTTACCCTGCTTGTTCTCACTCCATTCTACTGCCCTGTGAGGAAAGTGCCTGCCCCTCCTTTGCCTTCCACTATGAGTAAGTTTCCTGAGGCCTCCCAAGCAATACATAAATTAAACCTCTTTTCTTTATAAATTACCTAGTCTTGGGCAGTTCTTTAAGGCAGCATGAGTATGGACTAATATAGTAAATTGGGACCAGGAGTGGGGTACTGCTATAAGAATACTTGAAAATGTGGAAGTAACTTTGGAATTGGGTAATAAGCAGAGGTTGGAACAGTTTGGAGGACTCAGAAATGTACAGAAAAATGTGGGAAAGTTTGGAACTTCCTAGGGGCTTGTTGAATGGCTTTGACCAAAACGCCCATGGTGATATGGACAATTAAGTCCAGGCTGAGGTGATCTCAGATGAAGATAAGGAACGTTTTGGGAACTGGAGTAAAAGTCATGTTTGCTATGCTTTAGAAAAGAGACTGACAGCATTTTGCCCCTACCCTAGAGATCTATAGAACTTTAAACTTTAAAGAGAAAATGTAGGGTATCTGGTGGGAAAAAATTTTTAAGCAGCAGAGTGTTCAAAATGTGACTTGGATGCTCTTAAAAGCATTCAATTTAATGCATTCACAAAGGTATTGTTTGGAGTTAGAACTTATTTTTAAAAGGGAAGCAGAGCATAAAAGTTCAGAAAATTTGCAGCCTGACAATGTATTAGAAAAAAAACCCTCATTTTCTGAGGAGAAATTCAAGTGGGCTGCAAGAATGTGCATAAATGATGAGGAGCCAAATGTTAATCTCCAAGACAATGGGGAAAATGTATCCAGGGCACGTCAGAGGTCTTCACAGCAGCCCCCACTATCAAAAGCCCTGAAGCCTAGGAAGAAAATATGATTTTGTGGGCCAGGCCCAGGACCTCGCTGCTTTGTGCAGCCTTGATTCTTGGTGACCTGCATTTCAGCCATGGCTAAAAAGGGCAAATGTATAGCTCAGGCCATTGCTTCAGAGGATGCAAGCCCCTAGCTTTGGTGGCTTACATGTTGTATTGGGCCCTGTGGGTGCACAGAAGTTGGGAATTCAGATTTAGAAGTTCAGAGGATGGAAATGCCCGAATATTCAGGCAGAAGTTTGCTGCAGGGACAGAGCCCTCATGGAGAATCTCTGTTAGGGGAGTGCAGAAGGAAAATGTGGGATTGGAGCCCCACACAGAATCCCCACTGGGTACCTGTCTAGTGGAGCTGTGAGAAAAGGGCCACTATCCTCCAGATCCCAGAATGGTAGATCCACCGACAGATTGTACCATGCACCTGGAAAAGCTGCAGACACTCAACACCAGCCTGTGAAAACAGCTGGAAGAGTGGGTCTATATCCTTCAAAGTCACAGTGGTGGAACTGCCCAAGGTAGTGAAACCCACCTCTTGCATCGGTATGACCTGGATGTGAGACATGGAGACAAAAGATCATTTTAGTGCTTTAAGATTTGACTGCCCACTGGACTTTAGACTTGCATAGCACCTGTAGCTCCTTTGTTTTGGCCAATGACTGCCATTTGGAACTGGTGTATTTACCTAATGCCTGTACCTCCTTTGTAGCTAGGAAATAACTAACTGGCTTTGGATTTTATGAGCTCATAGATGTAAGGGATTTCCCTTTTCTTAGGTGAGACTTTGGACTTGGGCTCTTTGGGTTAATGCTGAAATGAGCTAAGACTTTGGGAGACTGTTGAAAAGGCGTGATTGTGTTTTGAAATGTGAGGACATGAGATTTGGGAGGGGCCCAGGTGGAAATGATGTGGTTTGGCTGTGTCCCCACTCTAATCTCACCTTGAATTTTAATCGCCACATGTCAAGGGTGGGATTAGGTGGAGGTAATTGGAAAATACAGTAGTATCCCCCATGCTGTTTTCATGATAATGAGTGAGTCTCATGGCATCTGATGGTTTTATAAGTGTCTAGCACTTCTCCTGCTTGCTCTCACTCCATCTTGCTCCCCTGTGAAGAAAATGCCTGCTTCTCCTTTGCCTTCCACCATGATTTTACATATATTGAGGCCTCTCCAGCAATGCATCAATTAAACCTCTTCCTTTTATAAATTACCCAGTCTTGGGCAATTCATCATAGCAGTGTGAGAATGAACAAATACAGCTGTCTTTCTAGATATATTATGAGACATATTTATTTAGTAGTTTTTCTAGCATTATGTGTTTGAATATTTATATATAAACATATAGTATAAGTACATATTTTCTGTCCCTTTATGTCTTTTGATTTATTCCTCTGCCGTCTGTCCCAGCAGTTCTGCCATTTTTACCTCCCTAGGCATGACCATTACTTCTTCAAGATTTCAAGAGCTATCCTAGCATGTCTGCCGCTTCTGGGCTATTGTCATGATGTTAAATACATATCAATGAAGAATGCTTCCATATGGATATGCTCTCATTTTATGAATTTTAAATCATAACTTCTTCAATCCAATTTCCTCAAAATTCAGTTTAATTTATGTTTCTCTGACTCCTATTCCTGCTTCAGCTAGGTTGCACAAGTCTTTTGTATAGAATCTTTTGTCTCTTAACAGAGTCAGCACGTCCTCTTACAATCCATCTTCTCACATAAGGGGATCCATTTGCCTGTAATGGGAATGGGTGGGCTATTTATGTATATCCAAAATGTTCACAGCAGTCTAAGTATTCAAAAGTTAAAGTGCATATGTCCCCAAGCAAGTTCAGAGCCCCATGCCTTATCAAACAGGAGCTTGTCCTGATGTAACAGACCATTTGGCTTGAGAATTAAAATTTATCTGGTAAAATACTACCCTAATAATTAAATCTTGGACTTAATCCTCAGTAGTTCTTTTTAACCCTCCCAGGCAATATATAAGAATCTCCTTATATATCGCTTAAGCACTTAAGACATCTTCTGCTTTCACTCACATTAAATTCATATTTAATAACCCTAAGCTTTTTATTGTCCTTCTCCAGTACATCACTAAAACCCACTAAAAGCCATTTAATTTCATAGTTATTATAACTACTATTTCCCTTAATCCCCTGAAAGACATGAGATATTGTACTTCTTAGGGCATTTCCTCCATATGACATCCTGTATACCACTAGTGAAAATGTTGACACAAATATAGTCTATTGTGTCAAGAGTACAGCATGCCATCAGCAGCCACCTTCCACTAGTAAAGGGATCTTCCTGGCTGCATGTGCGGTGGATGATACAACTAAAGATCCTATTTTAGAGGGCTACTTAGGACCTGTTTGTTGGAATTCACTTGAGGTAGCTGGCAAAAATTAGGAAAATATTAGGGAAAGTTAGAAGATTATAGAAGGCCAAAAAGTTTTAATGGAATAGGCTAAAAGCAGCCAGCTCATTATGTAAGAATTTTAAGTGATAGGGTAAGATTAAGTAATAAAGCTTTCCTAATTAAGTCTGTTTGCCCCACATTCCTTTGTCTCCCCTCTGTTTACTCATGTAAACTTTGTGCTGGATGGTCTTCTTGGGGGAGGTCAAAAGGGAATTACTCGTTAATGGTGTTTACTCTGGGCCCTGGAACCAAGACCTTTTATCATTCATAAAACTGCTCTTTTAACCATGTTAATTATCCACAAGCATTTTGACTTAGAATCTCTGTTATTAATCTATACTGAATAGATGTGAGGAGGACAAAGAGTCGTGGTCGATTAGCTGCAATTACTCTCTGAAAGCAGCTGACAACCATCCCTAGCCCACTCAGATTCACTGTATTCTAGTGTGTGCAAGTGCATTCATTCATCTGGTCATTGAGTCAGGGTCTGCAGTACAGACCTCCACAGGTGGTGATCAATGTCTCAGGTGGTGACCCCTACAGGATACTTGCCACATTGTTTTGATACCAAATGCTTAAAATGGTTTCCAAGAAAATTATGTTTCCACATTTATGAAACAGTAATTTGTGTGTAAGAGAGTTCTGTAATAGGCCGAGTGTGGTGGCTCAAGCCTGTAATCCCAGCACTTTGGGAGGCCGAGGCAGGTGGATCACAAGGTCAAGAGATTGAGACCATCTTGGTCAACATGGTGAAACCCCGTCTCTACTAAAAATACAAAAAAAGTTATCTGGGCACGGTGGTGTGTGCCTCTAAGCCCAGCTACTCAGGAGGCTGAGGCAGGAGAATTGCCTGAACCCAAGAGGCGGAGGTTGTGGTGAGCTGAGATCGTGCCATTGCACTCCAGCCTGGGTAACAAGAGCGAAACTCCGTCTCAAAAAAAAAAAAAAAAGAGAGAGAGAGAGAGTTCTGTGACCAATAAGACTCACATAAAAATGAGAGGAAAGGACTGGTCAGAGCAAAAAGTATATCTGGAAGACTTTCACAACACAAACCAGCCAATTCCACGGGAGCTCTGGAGCTGGGCTGACTCTTCAGAGATTTTCTGAATCAGGGCAAGTCTTTTAACCTTTGAATCAGTGACGCATTTTGACTTCCCACAGAGAGAAGTATAATCTTTGATAAGGCAGGTCTCTTGCACAAAGATAAATTTCTAGAGAATGGCTAGAATGTGAGTCATCAAAACCAACAGTCTCAAAAGTTGGAAGAAGGAAGACCTAGGTACTGAGAGGGTATAAGGGTGGCATGCTTTCCTACATTAAGGGATTTAGAAAGAATATATTTGAGGAAAAAGAAACTTCTATTTTAGAGGATCATATTGCTTTTCATGCTTCCTTATACTTTGCAAGTCATTTTTGGAGTTAGGATGCAAAACATGATTATAATAAATTGCAATTCATTTGCTTGAAAGGTAAAGAGAAAATGATGTCTGGCCCTGAGATTGTGTGAAAATGAGTAGAAAGCAAATTGATTTGCTTAAGAAAAAAATATGGCATGCTAAGGTAGAAAACCATCACTCTTTTATTAGTTTATATTTTTATATTTTCTACTTTATACTTATGGCATATTTGAATTAAATTTATAATAGTTTTGAAATATACATAAGGAATGCAGTCAAATATTAAAACTTACCTAACCAATGGGATTTTTTTTATATATATAAGAGGTTGGTTATCTATACAACTTGCAAAAATATTTTATCCACGTTTTGGTTCATATAAATGAAACTTATTTAAACTGTACTATTTATAGTTGCTAGCTATTTCCTGAATTGCAAACTCCTTCAGGACAGGATACATGTTAATATAATCTCTATAGCACATTCTTCAAAGACGTGTTCTGAGCCACTCTTTACCTTAAATCTTGGCTGAATGAATAAATAAAATATGCCATTTTTCTAAACATCAAAGATCGACATCTTCTCTCTAACATAAAAATAGAAAAATATAAATAATACAAAACACAGCATGTATTAGCCATTAAAAAATTATCTAGCAGTACATATATTAAAATAAATTTGGAAAATCGGGGAGATACTATACTTTATGTCATCTCAATCAAATTCAATTTTTAAAAATCATGAATATTTCTTAAACAAAATATTTAAGTTGGAAATTATACGTCTAGGAAAATCTCAGTTATCTGAATGAATAGCATTATTTGCAGATCAACCAGGTGGTTTATTTTAAATTTGAAGATTGGACAGCATGCAGTAAGTGTATAATATTTTTAAAGTGTTTTTAGGCACCACTGTTCAGTGAATCTTTTTTATAACAAAAATTATAATAGGCTAAGTGTGATACAATATCTATTTATTTTAACAAGGCTAGAAAATGGCATTAAATTTTACCATGTTCATTACAGCCCTAAGTTCGTCACTTCACATTACTTAATGCTCAGGTTGATGTGTGTGTTCACAGTCATTGCCACACTCCCGTTACCGTCTTCCCTGTCATTTATCATGAGCATAGGATAGAAAACCGAGAAGAAACTTAACGTGATGAAGAATATATAAAAGAAATACAGCAAATAAAATGAAGTGGTCTAAGTAATATTCTTTGCATAATCTTGTACGATGCAAGTTAGAGAAATAATATTATTTTTGTATTTGTTCCCTTTCTGATATTGTTATATAATTCATATGGCAAATACGCTAATGATACATGATTAAACAATAAATATGCAGGAACATATAAATTAATCCAGTAGATTACAAGTTATATTTTCATTTCAGTTTCCTTCTCATAATTTATGAAGAAAGTAAAAAGCACAGAATTGTCATTCAACGTTTTGTTGAGATTACAATATGGGGAATTTGAGCTGCACTACGTCACTGTCAATTGATGAGATCCATTACCCCAAGAGTCAATTCTTTCCGTTTATGAACTTCCTACCTGTGTCAAAACCATTTATTGAAAAACTGGAATGTAGAAATATTTTCTGAATATATAAATATATCAGTAGTCTAGTTAACACTGTAAGCTCTTGGGAGTGGTCTATCATCATCAGGCATGTTGAACCCATCCTCCCTCCCAATGAAGTCCTCTGTCTTTCCATACCTTTAGCTATCAATTCACAGAATCATGCAAACAACTGCTGCAAAACCAGCAAACTGGAATTGATAGAAAAGAGTAAAATAAGGCAATAAATTGTATAGATCATCTCCTTAGAGCTGACAAAAAAATATCAATTATCAGTCCATTCAATTAGGAGAAAAAATCAATTATACATTCGTAAGAAGGGCATATAATGAAAGTAAAAAAGATTGAATTGTCTCAGTTATATTTAGACTCTCAGGCATTGGTTGCTTGCATGGAAATTGTAACGTTGCTGTGTATATTTCAAAACATAAGATTAATCACTAGCTCCTGACTTGAGAGGAGTACATAGTCAATGATACTGCAATTGGGATATAATTAGAATGTACCTGACAATTAGTCTAAAGTCCAGTGTGAATCCAAGGCAAAATTGTTTCCAATTTCTCGCGATTAACAAAAAAGAAATCATTCTAAGTACACTTTTCCCCTCTAAAATGGAAAAAAAAAAAAAAAAACACACTTTGCTGTTAGCCTTCCTCTGACAGGATTTGTGAAAGGGAAAGCATTTTCCATTAAATTAAAATTGAAACATGTTAGATAGGATTGCTTAGTTCTTAACAGCTATTTATACCTCCTACATGCCTTGCTGTTTTGCAGTAATGGCAAAACTGAAAAGTATATTTCCAAGAATCTCTTGCTAGATGTTCTAGATGCAAGTTAAGTTTTATTGAGTATAGGAACTTAAAAGGTTTATAAGATAAAAGAGAAGCCAGTGCCGACTTACTGGTGCTTTGTTTCTTTATTTAACAAGAAAAGCCAAGACTTTGAGGACATAGGGGTCTCTCTGTTTTGGTCAACAGCGTCATGGATGTGTAAGGCAATGGAGCGGACTCATTTGTAGCTTCCTGATCCTGGTTTTCTTATCCTTAGATCAATAGCATCAGAAGCGGCCATGTGATTCTCACTCATCTAGCCTTTCCAATGCTTTATAAAATTGTTGCAGCAACTGCCTTTCTGTTTAAAATACCTAGAGCGGTTTCAATTGTTGGGACAAAGTCTAACTGTTGTTAAGAAATAGAAAGTAGAAATGGGGAATAGAGATTAGTTTGTTCCTTACTTCCAAAGCAATAATAAGACAGAGGTGTCACACATGTAAACACAAAGAAAAAAGTCTTTCTTCAATGTCCTAGTCTCATCATTTTCCAAAGTGACAACCTATGATTGATGAATTTCCTATGTCAACATTAAATCTGAAATGTCTTAATCTTTGAGTGAACATTTCCAAAAGTTCACAAACATCTCTTTAACATCACATCCCGTGAGATCCATTCTCTAAGGATCCGCAAAAGAAAGAAGCGGGTTATTTAAAAATTTCAGAGAAAAAACGTATGACATATGTACCACTGAAAATTTATTTTTAAATTTTTTATTTTTAGTGATTATAAATACATAATAGTTGTACATATTTATGGGATACATGTGACATTTTGATAGAGGTATACAATGTGTAATGATAAAATCAGAGTAACTGAGGTACCCATCACCTCAAGCATTTATCATTTCTTTGTGTTAGGAACATTCCAATTCCACGATTTTTGTTATTTAAAACCATACGATATATTATTTATGTCATATATTTATATATAAATATATAACAACATTAAAACTATAGTTAACATATTGTACTATTAAATACTAGGTGTTATTTAGTCTATCTAATTGTATTCTTTACACACACACACACACACATGCACAATGGAATATTATTCAACCATAAAGAATGAAATTCTTTCATTTGCAGCAACATGGATGGGACTGAGAAACATAATGTTAAGTGAAAGTTTTCATTTTTAATTAAAGAAAACAGAAAACATGACATCACTGATTATATTCCTTACTTTATTAGCTTAAGAACAAACCAGCCCTTTTCAGGGAAATAAACAGAACTGTCAAAGATACGACCCTGATTTGATCATTACACAATGTATATATGAATCAAAACATTACATTATACCTATACAATTGTGTGCCAATTAAAAACAAAATAAAACTTACTTTTAAGAAAACATCATCATAGAAAGTTCTACTCAAATCATTCAGATACAAGCTGATTGATCCTCCACCATTTCAATTTTTTCAGTAGCTTCCAAAAAATATTGTGAAATACCATATAGGGTTTTATTAGATATCAAATAAATGCTCTGGCCAGAAAGTGATATACATTATATTTTACAAAAACTAGGAAAGGGTATTAACTAAAAGGTAAAGAAGCCCAAGTCATATCCTTCCGTAAGGGAGACACAACCGCAGCAAGAAATATTTGGAAAACATGCAACATGTAATGCATTAGGCAGTCTGCGAGGCACAGGATTTTCTGCTACTTGAAGTACTTCTTCTATAATTTACTTTAGTGTGGTTCTATTGATGAATTTTCTGTTTTTGTCTGTCCACAGGATATTTTCATTGGAACTAGAGTTCTGAGATGATCCTTCTTTCACCATTTGGAAAATGTTATCCTTTGTTTTCTTTGGTTGAGAAATCAGATTCAAGCGAATTGTTTCCAAGGAATTTTACTCTTCCAAGTTAATTTACTCAACATATTTCAAAGTGTATAAAGCATATGGATACATCTTTTACTCCAATAGAATTCAACTGGAAGGCAGTGACAAAAAGATAGCTAGAAAATAATCAGTGCGGACCAGGCACAGTGGCTCACACCTGTAATCCCAGAACTTTGAGAGGCAGAAGCAGGTGGATCATGAGGTCAAGAGATCGAGACCATCCTGGCCAACATGGTGAAACCCTGCCTCTACTAAAAAATCTAAAAATTAGCTGGGCGTGGTGGCTCATGCCTGTAGTCTCAGCTACTCAGGAGGCTGAGGCAGGAGAATTCCTTGAACCCGGGAGGCGGAGGTTGCAGTGCACTCCAGCCTGGCACCTGGTGACAGAGAAAGACTCTGTTTCAAAAAAAATAAAAAAAATGAAAATATTCAATGCTTAGAAAGTAAGCAATATACCCTGATGGGTCTATGAACAAATCACAACAGGTATTAAATAATACTTTGAAGTGAATGTTAAGAAAAGTATTTCATTTCAAAACTTGGCTGTGCAGGCAAATAATACTTAATGGAAAGGTAATCTCTTTAAATGCATGTAATAGAAAGCAAGGCTGAAAATCAATGTCCTAAGCTTTCTTCTTTAGAGGTTAGAACAAAAATAGCAAATTAAAGTAAAAGTGTGAAACATGAAATAATAAAGAAAACAGCAGAAATTAAAGAAATATACCACAGTTATTAAACCAAAAAATGGTTTTTGAGACTAATAAAATTGATATATCTATAGAAACAAATCAAGAAATGTATAAAGTAATTATACATAAACTAATATACAAACAATATTAGTATTTAAAATGTTAGCACTACTAGAAACTACATTTATTGCAATGTTAATAAAATAGTTCTAAAACCAACATTATGAAATAAATTTGAGTAATATAAATACAACAAACACATTCTAAGAAAAACAGTTATAAAACTGACACAAAATTTAAGGCTAAACACACACACACACACACACACACACAATACATGATTTCTATCAAAGAAAACTCAAGACTTAAATGGCATCATGGTGACTGCATCTCGGCTCGCAAGATAAAGGAAGGTCACAAGAATACTTTCAAATCCCACCCACTCCCCAGACTTAAAGAGGAAAATTGAAATTCACATAAGGATGTTCTAGGGATAAATTAAAAAGCACAGCGTGCTTGGCCAGGCTCTAATACAAGCTGGGTGTCATATTTAAATATATGTTATTTGGGAGGTATAAATGTATTTCATCCCTAGGTTCACATGGAGTGAATGCCGTTAATAAATATAAATACCTTATCCAAGTTAAAATCAATATTACTAGATAAAAATAACAGCATAATTGCAGAACATTTACAACTTGGCAGGAAATATACTAATACAAGTATGAGGTAGTTATTATTATCATTATTACTATTTAAGGTAAACTTTTCCGCATTTAATTATTTCATTGACTCTGAGATTAGTGCTAGTAATATCCACATTTGATGAGAAAACTGTGTCACTGGAGGGATAGTTAGCACACTGAAGTTTGTAGTTCTTAAGTGCCAGAGACGTTAATCCCAGATTTGTCAGCCTCCACAATCAGTGGTCTTACTCGCCACCTCAGCTTGCTAACTTATGTTATTGCTTTCCTCAGCTTTCGTGGTAAGTAGGTACTAACCTCAGTGATTTTTGTCTGGACTCTTGGTAGCCTTCTTTCTTAAGATGTACACATAGCCAAGTGTGGTGGCTCACTCCTGTAATACTAGCACTTTGAGAGGCTCAGGTGGGTGGATCACCTCAGGTCAAGAGTTTGAGACCAGTCTGCCCAACATGGCAAAATTCTGTCTCTATGAAAAACACAAAATTTAGCTGTGCATGGTGGTGCAAGCTTGTAACCCCAGCTACTTGGGAGGCTGAGGCAGGAGAATGGCTTGAACCCAGTAGGCAGAAGTTGGAGTGAGGTGACATTGCACCACTGCACTCCAGCCTGGGTGAAAGAGGGAGACTCTGTCTATATCTATATCTATCTATCTATCTATCTATCTATCTATCTATCTATCTATCTATCTATGTTATATATATGTGATATATGTATGTTATATAACATATATATATACTTTTTTCTTTTATGTATATTTATATATACATATTTTCCCTTTATAAATATATTTTTTTCTTTTCCATCTACTGTGTTATGTAGTAATCCTTGAATATGATAAAATATAACACGTTTCTCTTGAATACTGGTGATCTATTGCCCGCAGATGACCATGTACATCACTGTGGTTTAGGTGCAGCCACAAAGGAATCTGATATTTTTGAGGGCAAGCAAAAATCCAGGCATGATATTGTTGTTTACAAATACTCTTCATTTCAGCTAATGCAGGTATGAGGGAGGGTATCACCATTGTTTTATAAATAAAGACATTGAGTTTGACAAAATTAGAGAATTGCCGAGGGCCACAGCCAGTTATCAACAGAATTAGTATCCAACCCTTCAAAACCTGGTTTAATCCAAGTATTTTTTTCTGCTATTTGGTTTAATCCAAGTATTTTTTCTACTATTCTATGTCATATATAGAAGGAATATGTATATGAGAGTCCAAACTATTTGCAAATTTTTAAAAAAACAACTTTCCTTGGTTTATCTAGTATTATTAATGTCTTTGAGAGAAACAGAACTTACCCTGAGTCATGCAGAAAGCCATTAGTGACTCACAAACCCCGGCTCCTTCACGAGATCATCGGAGTCCAACAGTCCAAATTGCTTTTCATTACAAGTTTTGTCACAGCATTGTGTTTATTGCACCAGTGGAATCACCTTGTGGCATACCTTCCCTGATATTATTTTTCTATTTGTAGTTACTTGAATGAAAAGAACAGCCACACAGGAGAGTGCCAATTATTTTTTATTGGTCTTTTACTAATATATCCTACTTTTAGACTAGAGGGAAAACAACTGGATCTGTAAACATCAAACTCACATTATAGTTCTTCATTTTCTTCCAATTAGTGTTTATTTACTTAAAATTCTGGTGATTCATATCCCTATTATGCACTGTTATCAGCATTCCTTTCCTCATTCTAATTTATTATCTAACCATCACCCACTGATACTATTGATACACTACTCCAGGTGTTGGAAATATTTCTCCTCTTTGCTTTATTGGGCATCGAATGAAGTAACAAACCTAAAGATATTTTCAAATTCTCAGCTTGCTTCTTCATGTGTGAGAGGGATTTGCACGAGTCTGAACTACGGGGAAAGCTAATTTGTATTCCTTTTGTGCTGAGCAATTCTCTGCAGAGTCCTGAACAATCAATTGTATATCACAGCAGTGAGACTAGCAATACTCATCCCATACCTGACATTCACTTGATTATCTCAAGAATGTCCTTGTATCACTTTCTATTGTTGTTGATAAAACATTAGACAAATTGTGTCCCTGTTCTATTTGTTTCATCCTTTTTCTTATTATTTTGATTAAAAATAGGAGATAACTTAAATTTCTCATATAATTTACTCCTGCCTTGATTTTCCTCTTCAATATCAATAGCAAACAATATATTTCCTTTTGTTTGTGAGCTAATTTTATAGCTATAATTAGACTCTGTCTAAACTTGTGGTAACTGTTTAATGTGATGTGGAAAAAAGTCTATTATAAATTTATGTATAATTTACACATTTACATGTAAATAATTTCACCTAGGCATTTACACTATTAATACTTTGCATAATTCTTTCATGGGATCATTTATTCTTCCTTTAATTAGGAAAGAAAAGATTGTTAAATTGATAACAAAGTGCAATTATCTTTCTGTGGCCTCTCTTAACATCTGTTTATAGTTATATGTTAATGTATCCTATTTAGATTGAAAAGCTTTTTACTTCTCTTGACAATTTCAATAAAATGTTCAATATTGTTCATGCAAACATATATCAATTCATGTTTACACTGAGAAAAATATTCAAGATTTTACTATTCAAAAACCATTAATTTTAATGAGATAGATATAGCTAATGTTGTAAATATTCAAATGAAGATGTTTTCCTACTTAAGTATTAAATTACAGAATATTATACTATTTCACATAATTATCATATAAACTTCTCAATATACGTTAAAATGAATGTTTTAAAAATTATACCATGACTATTAATTTCAAAATGCTACATTTCTGTTTATGTGGAAAGTTCAAATAATGAAAACACATGAGAATTGGGAAAAGATATTCATTCATTCATTTAATAGAACTTATTGGACAGTGTCATAAGAATAAAATATTTTCCTGAGAAGACAATTTAAAAGTGAAATGTGTAAACAATTTAATATTTTTCAATTGTTTTCGTAAATGATTACATATATTTTCAAAGAAACATCTATATGAGCAAGTAATACCACACAAGAGAGTCATGGAAATTTGGCTAGGGTTAACAGTTAAACTATGACAAAGAGAATGTGAACAATGACATTTCAAGCAGTGGGCCAACATCAAAGTCACGTAAAGCACACGGCTGGGTTAGGAGTAGGGAAAAAATCTATATTAACTTTCTTGGGTCGCCACAACAATGTACAACAAACTGAGTGGTTTAAAACCACAGAAATTCATTTTATTTTACAGTTCTGGAAGCTAGAAGTCTGATTTCAAAAAATATTCTAGGAAAGAATTCTTCCTTGCCCCTCCTAGCTTCTGAAGGTTGCTGGCAATCCTTGGCTTTCCCTGGCTTCCAGAGGTATCACTTTAATCGTTAAGTTACATATGTAATTGCACATATGATTAAAGGCCATGTGTTAGCATTATTTATTTAATTACATATGTAACTAGATATACATGTATATAGTTATATACATTAAATATGGGCTTCAATTACTGTATTATGACATATTAATATATCATGTAACTATATACAAGTATATAGTTACCATATATAGCTCCCACTATCCACCATCCACTTACTTGGTAGCTCAATTTCAGCAGACATGTATAATTTCAGTATACATGTTTCAGTATTGTTACTGAATTTCAGTATACCTGTTTCAGTTTCAGTAAACGTGTTCCAGAATTGTTAACCAATATCCCAAATATATATATATAATTGTTACACGATATATTGATTAAAGCCCACATATTAAATAATAAAGCCCATGTATTAAATATTAAATATGGGCTTTAATTAACAATCTTATAACTATATATAGAGTTAAATAAATAATTACAGTATATTTGATTTCCTCAGTCTTCTGCTAACATATTTTTATTGTTCCAGGGTCCCATCCAAAATATTAAATAGTATTTGATAGTTATTTTTCCTTGAGCTGCTTGTAACTGTAATACTTTCTCAGACTTTCATTATTTTTTATTACGTTGGCCATCTTGAAGAATGCTGGTAAGGTATTTTGTAGAATAACATCAATTAGGATTTTTCTGATGTATTTCTTATGATTAGACTGCAGTTACACATTTTGGACAGGAAGACCTCAGAGGCAAATTGCCATTTTCATTGCATCACATCAAATGTCCATCCTATCAAAATGATGTTCACTGTTGTCATTGACTTTGATCACCCTTTGTGTAGTGTTGGAAAAGTTTCAACACTGCAAATTTACTAACTTTTTTTTCCCCCTGTAAAAACTTTGGGAGAAAGTCCTATACACAAGCTACATTTAAGGAGATACAGTTATGCTGTCCCTCCTTTAGAGCAAAATATCTAGGTGAAATTTATATGTAATTCATAAGGGACATTTATCTTTTCTCCTCTACTTATTTATCTAACCATTATTTGTATCAATATGGACTCAATTGTGGGTATTTTTGAGAATACCCATGCCTTCTAGCAGTAAAACATGGTGCAGGTTCATCAAGTATTTCCTTCCTTAGTCCCAAAATCAACCATTTTGTAAGGAGCCTTTTCTCCTATTACTTAATAATAGTATTAGAGTCTCTGCCGAGTATTGGTATCAGGATGATGTTGGTCTCATAAAATGATTTGGGAAGGATTCCCTCTTTTTGGATTATTTGGAATAGTTTCAGAAGGAATGGTACCAGCTCCTCTTTGGTGTCGGGTAGAATTCGGCTGTGAACCCATCTGGATCTGGACTTCTTTTGTGTGGTAGGTGCTTAATTGCTGCCTCAACTTCAGATCTTGTTATTGGTCTTTTCAGGGCTTCGACTTCTTCCTGGTTTAGGCTTGGGAGGAGGCAAGTGTCCAGGAATTTATCCATTTCTTCCAGGTTTACTAGTTTATGTGCATAGAGTTGTTTATAATAATCTCTGATGATGGTTTGAATTTCTGTGTAATCTGTGGTAACATCCCCTTTATTGTTTTTTATTGCATCTATTTGGTTATTCTCTCTTTTCTTTTTTATTAATATGACTAGTGGTCTGTCTATTTTGTTGATCTTTTCGAAAAACCAGCTCCTGGATTTATTGATTTTTTTTGAAGGGTTTTTTGTGTCTCTGTCTCCTTCAGTTCTGCTCTGATCTTAGTTATTTCTTGTCTTCTGCTAGGTTTTTAGTTTTTTTGATCTTGCTCCTCTAGCTCTTTCAATTTTGAGGATAGGGTGTCAATTTTGAATCTCTCCTTGCTTCTCATGTGAGCACTTACTGCTATAGATTTTCCTCTAGAGACTGCTTTAAATATGTCCCAGAGATTCTGGTATGTTTTGTCTTCGTTCTTGCTGGTTTTGAAGAACATCTTTATTTCTGCCTTCATCTCATTGTTTATCTAGTCAACATTCAAGAGCCAGTTGTTCAGTTTCCATGAAGCTGTGTGGTTTTTGAGTTCGTGTCTGAATTCTGAGTTCCAACTTGATGGCACTGTGGTCTGAGAGACTGTTTGTTATGATTTCCATTCTTTTGCATTTGCTGAGGAGTGATTTACTTCCAATTATGTGGTCAATTTTAGAGTAGGTGTGATGTGGTGCTGAGAAGAATGTATATTCTGTGGAATTGGGGAGGAGACTTCTGTAAATGTCTATTAGGTTTGCTTGTTCCAGGTCTGAGTTCAAGCCCTGGATATTCTTGTTAATTTTCTGTCTGGTTGATCTGTCTAATATTGACAATGAGGTGTTAAAGTCTCCCGCTATTATTGTGTGGGAGTCTAAGTCTCTGTGTTAGTCATTAAGAACATGTCTTATGTATCTGGGTGCTCCTGTATTGGGTGCATATATATTTAGGATCATTATCTCTTTGTTGCATCGATCCTTTTACCATTATGTAATGTCCTTCTTTGTCTCTTTTGATCTTTGTTGCTTTAAAGTCTATTTTATCTTCAGGCCAATATCCATGATGAACATAGATACAAAAATCTTCAATAAAATACTGGCAAGTCGATTGCAACAGCACATCAAAAGGATTATCCACCATGATCAAGTAGGATTCATCCTGGAGATGCAAGGCTGGTCAACATATGCAAGTCTGTAAACATAATTCACCACATAAACAGAACCAAAAACAAAAACCACATGATTATCTCAATTGATGCAGAAAAGGCCTTTGACAAAATTCAACAGCGCTTTATGCTAAAAACCCTCAATAAACTCGGTATAGATGGAACGTATCTCAAAATAATGAAAGCTATTTATGACAAACCAACAGCCAATATCATACTGAAAGGGCAAAAACTGGAAGCATTTCCTTTGAAATCTGGCACTAGACAAGGATGCCCTCTCTCACCACTCCTGTATAATATAGTACTGGAAGTTCTAGCCAGAGCAATAAGGCAAGAAAAAGAAATAAAGGGTATTCAAATAGGAAAGGAGGAAGCTAAATTGTCTCTATTTGCAGACGACATGACTGTATATCTAGAAGACCCCATCGCCTCAGCCCAAAAACTCCTGAAACTGATAAGCAACTTCAGCAAAGTCTCAGGATACAAAATCAATGTGCAAAAATCACAGGCATTCCTATACACCAGTAACAGACTTAAAGAGAGCCAAATCAAGAATGAACTGCCATTCACAGTTGTTACAAAGATAATAAAATACCTAGGAATACAACTTACAAGGAACATAAAGGACCTCTTCAAGGAGAACTACAAATCACTGCTCAATGAAATAAGAGAGGTCACAAGTACATGGAGAAACATTCCATATTCATGGTTAGGAAGAATCAATATCATAAAAATGGCCATACTGCCCAAAATAATTTACAGATTCAATGCTATCCCCATCAAGCTACTAATGATCTTCTTCACAGAACTGGAAAAAAACACCTTAAACTTCATATGGAACCAAAAGGGAGCCCACATAGCCAAGTCAATTCTAAGCAAAAAGAACATAGCAGGAGGATCACACTACTGGACTTCAAACTATACTACAAGGCTACAGTAATAAAAACAGCATGGTACTAGTACCAAAACAGAGATATAGACCAATGGAACAGAACAGAGGCATCAGAGGCAACACAACATATCTACAACCATACAATCTTTGATAAACCTGACAAAAGCAAGCAATGGGGAAAGGATTCCCTGTTTAACAAGTGATGTTTGGAAAACTGGCTAGCTATGTGCAGAAAGCAGAAACTGGACCCCTTCCTGATCCCTTACACTAAAATTAACTCCAGATGGATTAAAGACTTAAACATAAGACCTGATATCATAAAAACCCTAGAAGAAATTCTAGGCAAAACCATTCAGGACATAGGCATAGGCAAGGACTTCATGAGAAAAACACAAAGGCATTGGCAACAAAAGCCAAAATAGACAAATGGGATCTAGTCAAACTCCACAGCTTCTGCATGGCAAAAGAAACTGTCACTAGAGTGAATCAGCAACCAACAGAATGGGCAAAAATTTTTGCAGTTTACCCATCTGAAAAAGGTCTGGTATCCAGAATTTACAAAGAAGTAAAACAGATTTACAAGAAAAAAAAAAAAAAAAAAAAAAAACAGGCCCATTTAAACGTGGGCAAAGGACATGAACAGACACTTGACAAATGAAGACATATATGAGGTCAACAAACATATGAAAAAATGCTCATCATCACTGGTCATTAGAGAAATGCAAATCAAAACTACATTGAGATACCATCTCATGCCAGTTAGAATGGCAATTAAAAAATCTGGAGACAACAGATGCTGGAGAGGATGTGGAGAAATAGGAACATTTTACACTGTCATTGGGAGTGTAAATTAGTCCACCCATTGTGGAAGACAGTGCGGTGATTCCTCAAGGACCTAGAAATAGAAATTCCATTTGACCCAGCAATCCCATTACTGGGTATATATCCAAAGGACTATAAATCTTTCTAGTATAAGGACACATGAACACAAATGTTCATTGCCGCACTGTTTACGATAGCAAAGACCTGGAACCAACCCAAATGCCCATGGATGATAGACTGTATTGGGAAAATGTGGCACATATACACCATGGAATATTATGCAGCCATCAAAAGTGATGAGTTCATGTCCTTTGTAGGGGCATGGATGAATCTGGAGAACATCATTCTCAGCAAACTGACACAAGAACAGAAAATGAAATACTGCATGTTCTCACTCATAGGCGGGTGTTGAACAATGAGAACACATGGACACAGGGAGGGGAGCACTACATACTGGGGTCTGTTGGGGGGAATAGGGGAAAGACAGTGGGGGTGGGGAGTTGGGGACAGATAGAAGGGGGAGAAATGCCAGATATAGGCAAAGGGGAGGAAGGCAGAAAATCACACTGCCACGTGTGTACTTATGCAACTATCTTGCATGTTCTTCACATGTACCCGAAAACATAAAATGCAATAAAAAAAAGAATAGTATTAGAAACCAATTCTTGTAGCTAAGTAAGCTCATCACTATGAAGTGTCATTGCTTTCGGACCCTCTCAGATTGACATAGCAACAAAATATATGTGTCTACTCATCTGTGTATACACACCTACCAATGAATATTATTTATGTAAATATTGAAATCTATATTAAGCTAAGTATGAATTTATATCCATAATCAAATATATTAATTTTGCCACCTACCCTTGTTTTTCTGTAATCTCCCAATCTAACGGTGAGAGACCTAGCTCCCACTCTCCATGATCCACTTACTCGGTAGTTCAATTTCAGTATATGTGTATAATGGTTTCAGAATTATTAACCAATATCCAATTGAAAAGCCATTATATTAACTAGAGTACAGACTTCAATCATATTTGAAGGTACTTAGGTTAACACCTTTTCTCCTTGGCCTCTCAGTGAAGTCATTTAATATATTTGTGTAGACTTTAATATTTTAATAAAAATTATCTTAGAACAATTATTAAATTCATATACAAAGGTTTTACATTTTTACAGAAAAAAGAAACCCTGGCCACACTTAATAATCATCAATAAGTTAAAATGACTGCCATAATAAAATGATCATGTTTTCAAAGGCAAAAGATACTTTTTAACTGTTTCTATAAGATGTTTATTCAGTATTATTTTGAAGTTATCTTTGGCAGGGTAAGAAATAATGTTGTAAGTACTTTACTAAGTAGGATTTATCCACATTAATTTTCAAAAATTTTAGGAAAGCAACAGGGATTTAGTATTTATGTTAAAATATTTTACAGTTGTATTTCTAAAGGTTTTTACAACTGAAAATGAAATGTCAGCTATCTTTAGAAAAACAAACCAATTTGTGATGTCTCCAGGCAAATTTTATATATACCATTTGTTCAGATTACCAGTCAACATTTTGTAAAAACTAAACCACCTCAGAATCTTCTGAGATTACACTAGCAATTTTAATTAAAGAATAGTTCTATGTGTACAAAGATCTCTCCTCCTAAACTGTTAGCATAGTCTTAACGTTGAGAGGAGCAACAATTAAATATTGTACCATTTTATATCTTTAACCTATCTTTCAAGAGTACTTTGAAACCAAGTATAATAATAATCTATGCACCTGAACACACCATGAAATTTGTTGCCTTTGGTAGCATAACATTCTTCCTCATCAGTGGCCATCTTTGTTGACATTTTACACTTTTGAAATCCTACTTATTCCCTGAAATACAACATCTAAGGTATGATACTTGGGAATCAAACCAAAATGTAGGAAGAACATAAAATCATTTCTTTTTATCTGAGAAGATATGTGTTCCAGACCTAGAGTTTTTATAAAATTCCTTGTGATCTTGAGCCCTCTCCTTAATCTCATTTCTATTTCTTATTTAAAAGTTTATTTGCTTAGATATACTTCAATGATTCCTCTCATTTTAACATATGATTTTCTATAAAAATCATGTATGACATTCTCTATCCCTCTAGCCACATCTATAAATTTATATAACATATAGCATGGCTTCCCAGAAGCAATGTAGAAAGCAAATGAAAAAAATAATAATGATCTGTTTCATTTTAAAATTATTTTTTCTGAAATTTTATCAAAACTTACAAAGAGACTAATAGTAATTCTGAATATGGATCTAATCATTAAATCAAAATCTTATCCATAGCTGAGGCAACCCCAATAACCAAAATATATCTTACTGGGATGACTCTTCTTTCACCACTGTACATACTACTCCATTAAGGTGTTTGGAAATAACAGGCAAAACTTTCAGAACAATTCCGTGAGAAGCATCACAATTAATCATTGAAGATTGTGCTTTCGACACATAGGATTTGCTTTCGAGTCAGCTTTTTAGAAACTGTAGTTTGAAAATACAAAATATTTTCACTCTTCAACACTTAATTACATAGAAAATATTTATAACCCCTTGCTTAGCATCAAGCCTCTTAATTATCTGGTCCATGTCTATATCTTGAGGCTCACAGCCCACTCTTCCTTATAGACATCCATGCTACAGCCCTTGCCAACCACTCTTGCTGCCCGAATGGGATATTCCATCTAATGCGTCTAATATGCCTTCATGAATGCTATTCTTTCTGAATGTAATTTCCACTTCATTCTATTTTCTGTTTTCTATTTATTTCTGAAATTTAACAGACTTAAGCATTTTGTAAATCTCCCAACTGCTTTGGAGTTTAACATAGTTGTTCATTTCCTGATTCCAAAGTCAAATTTCATGCATAGTTGTATGCACTGCATTTTGTATTGTTGAGTTTCTAGGTTTCTCCCTTTGGGATTGTACTTTCTTTAAGACCAAGGAAAATGTCTCATTTTATTTGATAATAGCAACATCTAACTAAATGGGGTAATCATTCAGTAAATGCCTTCTTACTGAATAAGTGAAAAGTAGCTGATAATTTTCTTAAAATATATTTTTAAAAAATTCATAATAGGCCTACTGGGTTTATGAATATACCCATTTGCAATATACCTTATCTTTAAAAGTTAAAACAGAGCCCTACATGAAAAGTAAAGTAAATTAACTTCTGATTGAGCTGAATTTGATTGATCTTGGTTAAGACCATTATGAGTAGACTGACTTTAAACATATTGCTTACATTTATTGGGACTTAGTTTTTGTTTAATTTTAAATAACTGAATGAAAATAGCTATATATTCCATATCATTAAGAGGTTTGAGTAAAATGAAAAATGACAACCACAGTTCCTACTATATGCAAGACTTATTGTGAATACTCCTTATATTCTTCATATGGTTAATTCAAAGTTTAATTATATTCTAAAAGATTTAAGTAATGTATGAGATCTGTACATAAGTCCTAAAATCATGAAAAATTACCAGCCAAACAAACCCTTAGATATCAATTTGGTTTTTTATCTTAAAATTTGAAAAATCAAGATTTTTGCAAGTTACAGAAATATCATTTAAAAAAAATTTTAACCTTTAATTAGTATAAAACTGTTTAAGTAAGTGACCAGAGAAAACCATCAGGCATGTTGGGCATATTTGACTATAAAGAACATAGCAAAGATCATCAGAACTTGTATCCAGGGTAAATTACTGCCATTCAAATTTCTGCTAGGTTCTAATTCAGATTTATCAAAATTATACGCAAGATATAAGTCCAAATGGGACCTAATTGCATTAAAAAGTGAAAAACTAACAAAAGATTATTTTCATCACAGTGAATATCAATATAGTGTGACAGATATCTGCAGGAGTGATAAAATTGTATGATATTATTATGCCATAAAATAACCGATTAAAAGTGGTTGATTATTTTGTTAACAGAAATATTAGACTAAAATATCAGATTTCAAAACTAAATTTATTTTTCTTCCATTGTAGGCTTTTACAATTACAGTCTTAGTAGTACATGGTTGAACAGTTTGTGTCACAATAATCCATGCAGTTAAATATTAAGAGAAAAATAAGTGACAAATATTCTGAAATTGAACTTTGTGTTGTTGACTTAAAAAAATTCTAAACTAATACTTTGGACATGTAAAAGTAATTTGGTGACATTAGCAAAATTCTAGATATTCTGAAAACCCAATGTCTCTTACAGAGACCATAACATCTATAGCTTACAGATGCCATCTAACTAAAACTATAAAGTTACAGTAAATCAAGTTGGAAGTGTTGATACAGGAAAATTAGTCACTCCCTCACAGACTTCCAACAGTCTCATGGCTTTAAATGCCATCTGTACTAGGAGAATTAATAAATGTACATCTTCAGCCCAAACTTTCTTTTGAATTTTATATTCACATATTAACTGCTTAGTTAATATCGTCATTCAGATGCTTTGTCACATTAAAGCAGAACTCACTTTTAAACCTTCTTATCCTACATTCTTCTCAAGTAAGTAGCAATATTGTCCTAGCAGTCTGGACCCACTCTTTGGACTCATCTTTGACTCTTCTCTCTGTATGTTCATACGCAATCCATTAGGAAAGGCTGACAGCTCTGCCTTTAGATATATCTGCTATCCAACCACTTCCCAACCCAGTGGCACTATCACTATAGTCGAATCCAAATTATCTTTCCTCTGAATTATTGCATTCATTTTCTAATTGGTTTGCCTTCTTCTGCCTGTGTTACTCCAGTCCACTCTCAACACATCTGGATTATCCTGTTAAATGTAAATTATAATATAACTTTTCTGTTCAATACTGCCTAATCCCACCAGTAACACGTTTTTAGTCAGTATTAGGTTTATCTAGCTTGTTGCAGAAAGAGAAAGTTCACATCAGAGGAAACAGGGAATCTCAATAAGACAGGACTTAAAGGGAGGACCTTATTATAAGATTCTAAAGAATTGGGAAAGCAAAAGTCTGTTTTGGAGAGATATTGTTAGTAAGCAGGGCCAGTTAGAAATTGGGCAGCCTGGGTATAATAGTTCAGAAGGCAAGAACGATGTGACGCCTTAAAGGAGCAGCAGTCACAAATAAGGAAAGCTATTAGTTATGTTGTAGCTGTGATGGAGCCTTGGCTGTGTCTTTTTAGAAACTTTGTTGACGTTGTGATAAGTAAACACAGATTGATTACCCCGGGGACTCTTTTTCATCTTTTCAGAGCTCATGGATGTACCATCTACTGACTTCAGGAAAAGAAAGAAAGAAAAACAGAAAGAAAACAGTATTATCACAGTGAATTACAAGACCTCATTAAATTTTATCACACCTCTCCGACCTTATTTATTCCTACTATTTTACTCACTCTTTTTTGTACGCACTTCTCTCTCTGAGTTTTGTTTCACTTCTTGCTTTTCAACAACGAGGTACATTTCATCCAGGGACTTTACACTTGACCCTCTTCTGCCTAGAATGATTCTCTTTAAGATACATGAATAGGTTCACTTATTCTCCATCTTCAGATCCTCTCAAAGGTCACATTCTTAGGACTGCTTTCATTCTTATGTTGTTTTAACATTGCAAATCTCAACCTGAATATATTCTCTGTCTCACATTTTTGCCATGTTTTTTTCTTTAGAATACTACACAATCTGGATTGCTACATATCTTATGTATTTCCTCTGTTTATTGTCTGCTCACTTTGTGCTACATGCTAAGTTTTGTGAAGGCAAGGATTTTTGTCTGTCTTGCTTGTTGATAAACCTAATGCTTAGAACAGTGCTAAGCACAAAGTAGCTGTTTAGTAAAGATGTGTTGAAAGAAAACAATGACTAGGAATTTTTTTTTCTTTGAGATTTAACCACAATTGTAAATTTCAGTAGGCTAAGTTCATTAATTTCCTACATTACTACCCATGTCTGTGATCATTTGAACGATGGTGGGCCTTTATCAGGATTATATTAATTCTGAAATTAGAAAGTCAAAAAGTCCAAAGTAAATACAAATTTTGATAAGTTGTTTTAAATTATGCTATAATTGAGTTTTTTATAGTTTTATAGAATTATTTTGGAGACATTTCTGAAAATTTAGAATGAAAAATAGTGCAGCATCTGTGGAGGTATGATAAGGCAAATTTATCCCATAAAAATCCTGACTAAAAAAGACATTAGAAATAAATCTAGATGGCTATGCTTTAAGTTTGGAAATGTTAACATAAGAAATTATCAATTTAATAATAATATTTACTGTGACAATAAATCCAGCATTTTAAATCTCCATATATTTATATCATAAAATATAACAGCTGTCTTGTCTTTTTCAGCATTTCTAGAGTGGAGCTTTTAAAGTTTTTACATTTCTTCAGGAATAAGGGTGACTTTGCATTGACAGTGGATGCCTAGAAATATGCTTCAGATTACACTACTAAGATGAGTCAGGCGTCCCTCAGTAGTTTCAGGATGGGGAAACTGAGGAAAGTAAAAAGACGAAGCATATGATTAGTGGGTTGGAGGTTTGAGAAAGATGATATGAGCTTGACATTTGGGGAGGAAATGAGGGTTTAGTCAATTATTTCATCAATCAAGCCTACACCAGAAATAGCCAAGAGAAACATAGCAAACTGAAGCTCACTTAACTTGGCTGGGTGGTGAACGCATTGATGTGCCAGCAGAGCATTGCATCCTGATTCCATGAGGAGAGTCTTGCTCTGTCATCCAGGCTGGAGTACAATGGCAGTATCTCGGCTGACGGCAGTCTCCGACTCCCAGGTTCAAGCGATTCTCCTGCCTCAGCCTCCTGAGTAGCTGGGATTACAGCTGGCTACCATCATGCCCAGCTAATATTTTTTTAATTTTAGTAGAGATGGGGTTTCACCATATTGGCCAGGCTGGTCTCAAACTCCTGACCTTATGATCCACTCACCTCAGTTTCCCAATGTGCTGAGATTACAAGCATGCGCCACTGTGCCTGGCCATTAAATTTCTAAATACTTAAACATTTTAAAAATGTTATCACAAGACTTAAATGACTGCTCATTAACTTTTGCACACTGATTTAATTCCTTCGGACTTACTGTGTTTGTGTTTTTAAAACTAAATATGTGCTTTTTTACAACTGAATAACCTCATTTTTAAAATCTTTGACAAATTTGAACATGCTAGAATTTGTAGCCTAAGAATGTATACAGGTAATTCACTAATAAGCCTCATTCACATTATATCAGACAAAGGAAGGGGGCAAAAAAGAGACTGATAAAAGATGCCCTGGCTTCCAAGCTTGCATTACAACAACCCTGGGAGCATGAGGAGCTGAAATAAAGCCATTAATATGTCAAATAAAATACCACCTCAGAAAGATCAATGTGAGCAAAATACTCATTAGCAGGAACAAAATCCTAGTGTAAACAGCTTTAAATAAAACAGAAAAGGGCATCAAAAAACAAAGAAAAGTTTAATCACTGCCTTATATGGATCACTATGATTCAAATTTCTTCCTGATCAAAATGAGTAAAGTTGTCTTTTAATTTTTTCCTCTCTTTGAAAAATGTATTCACATAAGCAGTTAAGATATGCTTCATTTTCCAAATCCTCTTCATTTCCCAAGGTCAGCAGTTCTTTGATTATAACTTTTTTTTTTTCTGACAACTTTATCGAGATACCATTTACATATTAGAAAACACACTCTTTTAAAGTGTACAGTTTACAGAGCTGTGCAACTATCATCACTATCCAATTTTAGACATTTTCTTTACTCTAGAAAGAAAGTGTGTACATAAAAGCAGTCTCTCTCCATTTTTTTTTTCCTCTCTCAACCGCTGGCAACCACTAATCTATTTTGTCTTGTGAATTTGCCTATTCTAGATTTACCATATAATTGCAGAATATGTGTTTTACATGGCTGTTTTCTTTAACTTATAACATTTTCAAGGTTCCTCCTTGAAATTAATCATGGAATGAGTTGGAATGTATCAGTTCTTTATTTCTTTTTATTGTTAAGTATTATTCTATCATATGAATATATCATATTTTTTTCACCATTCGTAAGTTACAAACATTTGGCTTATTCTACTTTTCAGTAACTCTAAATAAATATGCTGATTTGAACATTTGTGTACAAATTTTTTGCCTGGGCATATGTTTTCAATTCCGTTGGTTACATTCTTAGAGGTAGACTTGCTGGGTAATATGATAACACTATATTTAGATTTTCGAGTAACTGACACTGTATTTTCCAAAGCAGTTGCGCACTTAACATTCCCATCAGCCATACATGAGGGTTAAAACGTTTCCACACCAGCAACAGCACTTGTTGCCTAGCGTTTTTCTTTAAATTCATGGGTGTGAAGTGGTACCTCATTGAAGTTTGGATTTACATTTCACTGATGACCAAATATATTGAGCATCTTTTCATGTTCTTGAAGATTGTTTGTGTATCTACTTTGGAGGAAAGTCTATTTAAACCTTTTACCCATGTTTGAATTGGTTTGTCTTTTTATTGCTGTGTTGTCATTGTTCTTTAAATATTCCAAGGCTGGGTGTGGTGGCTCATGCCTCCAGGAAAATATTGTCACCACCAGGACAATGTTAAAGAGAAATGATGAAAGCAGACATCGTTGTATGATTCCTTACTTTCATAGTAACACATTCAATCTTTCATATTAAGTGACATGTTATCATTGCATAGATTTATCAAGTTGAAGAAACTCCCTTACATTCCTAGTTTATTGAGTGTTTCCATCATAACACGAGTGTTGAATTTTGCTAAACGATTGTTTCTGACGCTTATTGAGATGACCATGTTGTGTTTGCCATTTCTTCTATTTATATGATGTATTACCTTGAGTTTGTATACATTAAAACCTGTTACATTACTGAGATAAATCCTTCTTGCACATGTTATATAATCATTTTTAGAATTCTTTTATATTATGCAATCCAGTCCACTACTATTTGGTTGTGGATGTGTCTGTCTATATTTATATTGGCTACTTGTTTTTAGTTATTGTTTGTATTTCTTGAGATGTCTTTGTCCAGTGTAAGGATTCAGGTGAAATTGGCATCATGGAATAAGTTGTAAAGTATTCCTTTCTATTGTGTTTCTGTTTTTGTGAAGCAGTTTGTTAAGGATTTATGGTTAGTCTTTAAACATTTGGTAGAAGTTACCAGTGAAGCCATCTGTGTCTGAAATTTTATTTTTTTAATTAATTAATTATTATTATTTTTTTTTTTTGAGATGGAGTCTTGCTCTGTCACCCAGGCTGGAGTGCAGTGGCACGATCTTGGCTCGCTGCAACGTCTACCTTCCAGGTTCAAGCGATTCTCCTGCCTGAGCCTCTGAAGTAGCTGGGACTACAGGCACACGCCACCACGCCTAGCTAATTTTTTGTATTTTTAGTAGAGATTGGGTTTCACCATGTTAGCCAGGATGGTCTCCATCTCCTGACCTAGTGATTCACCAGTGTCAGCCTTCCAAAGTGCTGGGATTATAGGCATGAGCCACCACGCCCAGCTGAGGAGTTTTTCTTTTTCTAATTAATGCACTCTCTTTACTTGTAGTTGCATTCAGATTATTTACCTCTGGAGTCAGTTTGAGAGTGTGTCTTTCTAGGAATTTGTTTAGTTTGTCAAAGTTATTTAGTATGCTGGTATACAATGGTTTATAGCCTACTGTTATTTATAATCCTTCTAATTTTAATAAAGTCAACAGTGATGTCCTCTCTCTGATTCTTGGTTTTAGTTGTCTCTTTTCTTGGTTAGTTGAGCTAAAAGTTGGCTATTTTTTTTCTGTTCAAAAAGCAAAGTTTGACTTTTGTCAATTATTTTTCTTTTCTCCACTTCATTTTTTAACGTGCTGTCTTCATTCTGCTTGCTTTGAGTTCAGTTCACTGCTCCTTTTCTAGTTTCTAAGGTTGGTTGTTACAGCTGTAAATTCCTTTTAACCCCTTTCTAAACTGCAGCCTATGTGTATATAATACCATGTTGTAGTTTTCCCTCATATAAAGCTATTTTTTGATATCCTTTGTGTTTATTAGAAATCTATTGATTAAATAGGAGTGTCATATCATTTTCATATATTTCGAGTTTCTGAACTTTACTTCTATCATTGATTTTAATCCTGTTATAGTCAGAAAATAAACTTTGTATGATTTAAACACTTTCCATTTAACATGGCTTTTAAATATCTAACAATCTAAAATAATAACAATATGGTCTATCTCTGAGACTGTTTCATGTGTATTTGGGAACAATTCGTATTTTGTTGCT
The DNA here is from genome assembly GCF_049354715.1 of Callithrix jacchus. Classification (NCBI taxonomy): domain Eukaryota; kingdom Metazoa; phylum Chordata; class Mammalia; order Primates; family Cebidae; genus Callithrix; species Callithrix jacchus. The sequence goes on from NC_133504.1 coordinate 33,860,243, forward strand.
TCTAGGTTAATTGTGCCATAGATTTATGTTAAATCTAGTTGCTTAGTAATATTGCTCATATTTTCTATTTCCTTGTTACATTTCTGTCTAGTTTTTCTATCCATTATTGAAAGTGAGGTGCTATCTTTGAATGGGTCCCCATCAAAACTCATTTTGAAACTTGATTTCCAATATGATGGTGTGGGTTAAGTGGGAGGTGTTAGGCTCATAAGGGCAGATCTCACATAAATAGCTTGTTGCTGTTCTTCCAACAGTAAGTGAGTTCTTGCTCCAGTGAGACTGAATTAGTTCTTAGAGGAAAGGATTCGTTCCTATGAGAGTGAGTTGTTACAAAGCAAGGATGCTCCTCAGGTTTGCCCTTCACATGTGTCTGTTTCCTTTTTGACTTTCTCCACCATGTTATGATGGAGCATGAAAGCCCTTGCTGAAGCTAGGGCCATGATGTTGAACTTCCCAGCCCGTAGAACTCTAAGCTAAATATTCAAAGTATTTAGAATACTCCTTAGGTTTCTAAACCTCTTTTCTTCGTAAATTACCAGGCCACAGGTATTCTATTATAACAACAAAAAATGGACTAAGACATGAGGTATCTAAGTATCTATTATTACCAAATCATGTATTTCTCTCTTCAATAAAGATTAAAGCTGAAATGACATGATACTTCATAATGAATCAGAAAAATAAGCAATCATAGATATTTAAATATTACTATCTTTCATTTGTAGGATCAGGGAGTTCTTTTCAGAAAATTTCTGCATGCATTTAAAAAAGTAATTCTCTAAATAACATTTGATATAGTTCATCACTTTAACCCTATGTTCATCAGTTTTACAATACACTGACTGTATAAATCTATAGCTGTTATGGCATAAACTTCATTTATAAAAATTACATGTCTATTTTCAGTATGGCTATTGTAAAAACATACTATCTAAGAAAAGAAACACAAACCTCAAAACATGTAACCATTTTTATTCAATTAAAAAATACATTTGTATTTTTTAATCCAAGATGGCTGATCGCTAACAGCTCAGGATTGTAGCTCCCAGTGAAAGTGCAGAGAACGAGAGGACGTCACACTTTCAGACAAATTTTTGTCACTCACGAACCAGAAGATTCCCAGTGGAGGAGCCCCATGGGTCGCCAGCATGACTCTTGTAGCCGGAGGAGTGGTTTCTTGGCACCTTGGCATGGCAGCTCTTGGTGCAGAGTAAATGGGACTGGTTCCCCTTCTGACCAACGTTTGGAGCTCCAGGGAGGCAGGGTCGGCTATTACAGACTCAAGAAGGAAGCCAGACCAGAGATTCCAGGGCAGAAGAGCACCAACAGTCTTAACACTGCTGTTTTCACCAGTGCAGTGAGTTGCTCAGATTCCGGCACTGAGAATCAGTAAGTTGGACTTCCACTCAGAAACCTAATTAGAAAGGCATTAATTGTAAAGACGACAGATGGATAAATTTATAATGAAGGGAAGAAACCAGCCTAAAAAGGCTGAGAATACCCAAAATCAGGACACCTCTCCCTCTACAGGGGATTACAGTTCCTCATCAGCAACGGAACAAGGCTTGATGGAAAAGGACTGTGTTCCATTAACAGAAGTAGGCTTCAGAAGGTGGATAATAAGAAACTTCTGGGAGTTAAAAGAACTTGTTCTAACCCAATGTAAAGAAACTAAGAACTTTGAAAAAAGGCTTGATGAAATGCTAACAAGAATAGACAATATAGAGAGGAATACAAATGAATTAACGGAGTTGAAAAACACAACACAAGAACTTAGCAAAATATGCACAAGTTTTAATAGCCGAATTGATCAAGCAGAAGAAAGGATATCAGAGGTCGAAGACTAACTTAATGAAATATAACAAGAAGACAAGAATAGAGAAAAAAGGATAAAAAGGAATGAGCAAAGTCTCCAAGAAATATGGACTATGTGAAAAGACCTAATTTACGTTCGATAGGTGTACCTGAATACGACGAAGAGAATGAATCCAAGCTGGAAAATACTCTTCAGGATATTATTCAGGAAAACTTTCCCAACCTAGCAAAGCAGGACAATATTCAACCCCAGGTAATACAGAGAACACCACAAAGATATTCCTCAAGAAGAGCAACCCCAAGGCACATAATCGTTAGATTCACCAGGGTTGAAATGAAGGAGAAAATACTAAGGGCAGCCAGAGAGAAAGGTCAGGTTATCCACAAAGGGAAGCTTATTAGACTTACAGCATATCTCTCAGCAGAAACCCAACAAGTCAGAAGAGAGTGGGGGCCAATATTCAACATCCTCAAAGAACAGAACTTTCAGCCCAGAATTTCATATCCAGCCAAACTAAGCTTCACAACTGAAGGAAAAATAAAATATTTTATGAGCAAGCAAGTACTCAGAGATTTTATTACCACCAGGCCTGCTTTACAAGAGCTTCTGAAAGAAGCATTACACATAGAAAGGAACAACCATTATTAGCCTTTCTAAAAATAAACCAAAAAGTAAAGAGCATCAACATAAAGAAGAATTTACATCAACCAATGGACAAAACAGCCAGGTAACATAAAATGGCAGTAATCCTAAATTTAAATTAACTATATCCCTCAATCAAATGATACAGCCAAAACCCAACAGTATGCTACATCCAGACCCATTTCACATGCAAGGATACACAAAGACTCAAAACAGAGGGATGGAGAAACATTTACCAACCAAATGGAGAGCAAAAATAAATAAATAAATAAATAAAAGCAAGAGTTGCAATTCTCACATTTGATAAAATAAATTTTAAAGCAACAAAGATATAGTAAAAGAATCAGTGCAATAGTAAGAGCTAACAATCCTAACACCCAGATACATAAGACCTATAAAGAGACTTAGACTCCCTAAACTCCCACACAATAATAGTGGGAGACTTTAACATCAATATTAGATAGATCCACAAGACAGAAAATCAATAAGGATATCGAGAACTTGAACTCAGATCCAGAACAAGTAAACTTAGTAAACATTTATAGAGCTCTCCACTTTAAATACACAAAATATACATTCTTGTCAGTACCACATCTGACAAGATCTTAAAAAAAAAAGAAATACATATTGAAAATAAAATGTATAATAGATGAGAAATGGCAAGGCAGAGGTGGGAGCAACTCAGTTTGCTTCTGTGAGTCAGAGAAGCACTTACATTAAGTTCTAAAAGAAGAAAAATGTATCTCCAAGCAGAGAGAACATTCTGGGGAGGAGTAGATGAGGACAAAAGTGAAGATATTCACAAAAGACTACATAATCTTTACTGTGGAGATGTTATTATGGTTATATTGTTGCTTAGAGGCCAAAGCCTCTATCTTCCTTGTGAAATATGTTCTGAATGTTGAAATTGTCAGTTGACTGTACTCTAAATGAAGATTACAGAATTAAAGTGTGTTTTGTACTGATAATCAATGTATGATTCGATTTTAAAAGGAACAATTTTTAGTACCAGAAGGATATGATGAGAGGCTAGTTTACTCACACTTGGATTCTAGCTGAAACTCAGATAATAATTTGCATACACAAAGGTACTGGTCTTTACTTATCAGATTATATATTTATTTAATATTTAAATTAATTGGTCCACCAATTAGATTTAAATAACATTATTGAAAATTATATACATCAAACAATAAACCATATCCATTATCAATATTAGATTATCAGTATATTAATATAAAAAGTCTTTCTACATAATAGATTATTTGTTCCTAGTTTCAAATTGAATGATATTTTTGTTATGAATAAATGACCTTTTAAATGTGAATATCCTTATGCCTCCCATAGTTTCTGCCAATTGCTCCTGTATTGATAAGGTAGCAGTAGGGTGCTGGGACCTAACAGCCTTGTTTTTTGAGATATATCTGTTCTCTGCATTGTTGAGCCTCTTTTTAATAGCTTACCTTTTGTATTTCACTAATTGCCAACATATTGTGGACAGTTTATCCATTGTTGTGATGGAAAGAAAAGCATAGCTAGGTTCAAATATTCCCTTTAATAATCATTGTAAAAAAATACATTTGTAATATTTGCTAGACCTTAATAATCACTTAACAGTCATATTTCTTTCCGAAAACAGCAAATTTTTTTTGATTCTCACAGAAGTAATTGTAAACTTTCAACTCAATTTTGAAATCCTTACATTTATAGCATTGTCATTCATTCTCATACGGTAACAGAATATGGTAACAGAAAATATGGTAACAGAATTGAGGGTGAGAAGTGGAAATACTAGAGTAAATAAGTAGTAAGAATATTGAAAATCTTGTTCCTTGGCCTGTTTCATCCAGACAACTTAGTGGAAATATTTTCAATGAAAAATTTCAGAAAAAAGATGAATAGCTTCACTATTCTACAAAGAAAAAGAGTCAAATGAAAAAAATCTTGCAAAACATTGAGGTCATCAGCTTTTTAAAAAATTTAATGGCTTTAACAAGGCATAAAAATGTGAGAATACACTTAGATTTAAAATAACTTAAAAAATGTGTTTACACATTATTTTTTAGAATAAAATTTGCTTAGTTCACAATCAAAAGATCAAATCTATTTTGTGATATCTGTTGCATCTATAAAAATAGCTGTATCACTGTTTGATTGGAGGTTTTGATAGACAGGATTTTGAGGTAAAAAACTGTCATTATGATACTTGAGAAGCTTGTTCTGAAAGCTCTTTAGCAGAATTCTCCTAATAGGAATGGCATTATTTTTTTAAGGAATTACATTAAATGTTTAATGTATCTCAAGTGGCTTACTTATTATCCAGAAAAAAATGCCTTATACAGAATAATAATATTCGGTGATATTTTACTTACCTTTGACACATTAATCCCACTTCTAGCAATATGTTTTAAAGATATACCTCTAAAATTACAAAAGCACAGATGGACATGATTATTCTTTGGTTTACTGTTTCGAATTGCAAAATATGGGAAACATTCTAAATGCTCATTCATAGAAAAATGGTTGTATAAACTATGCAACTTTCACACAATGGAGTATTATGCAACTGTAGAACAGGAAGAGGAAAATTTCTGTGAACTGATATCCAGTGATTTCTAGGATACGCTGTTAAGTGAGAAACAGGAGATTGCACACAAACAAAATCTGTAATCTACTACTCTCCATATAAGAAAAAAAAAGAATGTGAAGAAAATATGTCCATAAACAAGTGGTTTCCATAGCTTGGATATTGTGATAATTCTGCAATAAACATGGGACTACATCTGTCTCTCCAAAATCTTGCTTACTATTTTTTTAATATAAAACCAAGTGTAAAAATTGTTGGATCATATGGTAATTTTATTTTTACTTTTTAAAAATTGTGCTGTTTTTCACAGCAAATGTGCCATTTTACATTCTCAGCAACAGTGTATAAAGGTTCCAATTTCTCCACATCCTTGCTAACACATGTTATCTTTTTCATACTATGCAAACTGACAGATGTGAGGCAATATCTCACTTGCAGATTTATTTTGCTTTTCTTTCATAATTAGTGATGCTGAGCATTTTTTTCATGTATCTATTGGCCATTAGTATGCCTTTTACAGAAACGTCTATTCAAGTCCTTTGCCCATTAATTAGTTATTTGGGTTTTTATGCTATTGACTTATAGGACTTCCTTATATATTTTGGATATTAACTGTTTACCAAATATGTCGTTTGTAAATATTTTCTACCATTCCGTAGGTTGCCTTTTCACCTGTTAGTTATTTCTGTTGCTCTTCAGAAGCTATTTAGTTTGATGTATTCTCACTTTTCTAATTCTGGATTTATTACCAGTGCTTTTGGTGTCATGTCCAAGGAATGATTTCACAATAGATAGTATATAGGAGCAACCTAAATGTCTGACGGATGAATGAATAAAGTAAATGTAATATATAAAATCCTGCCATATGTGATAACATGGATGATCCTGGAAGATATTGGGCTAAGTGAAAAAAGGCAGTGTAGAAACAAAGAGCAGAATGGTGATTCGCAGGAGCTGGGGGAGAAAGAAATGGGGATTTGTTGTCCAGTGAATATTATAAAGTTTTAGTTCTACAAGATGAATAAGTTCTGGAGAACTACTATATAATATTGTGTCCATAGTTAACTATACTGTACTGTGCACTTAAAAATTTAATGAAGATGGATCTCACACTGTCTTCTCAATACTACAAAAGATATGCATTTATTTATTGTACAAAATAATCAAAGGGCAGTATAAACTAGAAACTAAGGAGAATTTTTTTTTACCTATATGGGCTTGGTCATCAGAAAGGGATAGTAAAAAGGGACAATAGGAACCTAGTAGCAGGGATGAGTGGGGAGTAATACTTTTCTCAATATATCTTTTTCTGTATTTCCTTCTCGGAGAATCATAGTAATGTTTTATGTACACATCCCATACTTCAAAAACTAAACAATTTAAACCAACCAGAATATAAGGAAGAATTCAAAATGAAATATAATCCCTAACAAATAAACCTAACTTTATATTAAATAAATAAAATGTTCACAATGAAGGGATTGGGAAAGGGGAAAACTAACCTGAGGAACTTTGGAAAATGGGCCTTGAGTGAATGCTTTAAAACTAAAACAAAAAATAATAATAAATACTGCAATCTATAGGTAAATATGTTCATAGTTCTGAAATAATAATCTGTAATACTAGAATTGAACAAATACATGAATATATAATTGTAGATAATAAGAATTGGATTTTATAATATCAGGAATTTGCACATTTAAAAAAGAGTATGGGGGCTACAATTCACCCTGTGGCATTAAACTGGTATCCAAAGTGTCAAGATGTGTGCATGGTTTCAGTAGCTAGATTGATAGGCAGACAGGCTAGATAACCATATATATACACATATAGACACACACACAAGTATAGAAATATGGACGTGTATATACATGTAGGTTAGCATATATATATATGGACGTGTATATACATGTAGGTTAGCATATATATATATATATATATATATAATTGCTATTCTAAACACTGAGAGGAATTGGAAGGGATAATTTCTCATTAACAAAAGTCATGTGTAAGGGCCATTACTTGTTTATAAACACTATTCTTCCAAAAAGAAATGTGAACATCTTGCAGATGTAATTGATTACAAGCTTGGGGGGAAAAATACAAGATGAACATGAAATACGTTGCAGTGCCACAAAAAAAGAAAGTACAAGAAAAGAAGAAAGGAAGGCAAATAAAGGAAGGAGGGATAGTGGAAGGAAGTCACTGAAAAACCACAGGAGTTCACCTCAAACTCTTAATGGCCAAAGGTGGAAGAGTTTGAGTCTCTAAAATAATGAAATACTAATGGTTTTGTATTATAATCCATAGAATAAAAATCCGTGAGTCCATATGCATATACATAATTAATTAAATAAATGCACAGGAGAAGGACAGCTCTCAAATGCAGTAGAATTCTAGCTACCAAATGTAGAAGAAATTTGAAAAATAGAAAATCACTGTTAGGCAAATACCTTAGTATATAATATTGTAGACAAGGTCAAATTATGGATACGAATGTCACAGGATTTTTGGGGTGTCACTTCACCTGCCAGAAACTTGTGTGGCTGGCAGTGCCTTCTGCCTGAGTACTGCTTGTACTCACTGGGCTTGTTCTACCCACTCTGCCCAGCAGGCTACACTTGGCTCATGCTATCTGCCTCATTCAGACATGCCAAGGGTGAGCCAGGTGCAGAAAACGAGGGGTGTGTGAGATAGTGAATGTGGGGTCTGGCCACTGCACACAGCCAGGCAGTTGGTTGCTGCAGCAGGGTATGCTGCTATAGGCATTGGCACAGGTGCCAGCTCCATACGAGGCTGCTGCTGGACCAGATATATGCATGCCACTTCTGCTGCAGGCATCTGCATCTCGACGAGGAGAATGCGGTAACACCCAGAAATCTTGGAGACACCAGGAACCACAGAACTCCAAAGAGGGTGTCACAGGCCTGGCTTGGGCAGCCCCTAATTCTGGGCTCCCTGAAGGGCTGCCTCTATCCTCTCCTTCCTGTAACCCACAACCTGGTGAGTTGGGGTGGGAGTGCTTGTCTTAGCCCTCTTTGTGTTACAGCTTTTAGTCCCACCATATGGCAGGTCCCGAGTTATTGTCCTGTGTCTAGGAAGAATGAGGTACTTGGACAACTGGAGGGTAAGCAAGGCAAGCAGGAGCTCCACTGAGCTGCAGAATAGTTCTTAGGAGACCCTAAATGGGTAGCTTCTTTCCTCAGGGAGTTGATCCCAACAAGTGTCGGGCGCCAGCTTTTAGTAGAGAGGAGACTTGCAGTGCATAGCTCTTTTCCACAGGTAGGCCATTCCTACATCTGTGTGAGTCCAGCTGAGTCCGGGTTTTTTATGGGCTCAGAAGGGAGGTAGTACATGTGGACTGGTATACAGGTGGCCATGGGAGGAGTAAAAGCACCAGAAGTTCTCACTCTGGGCTCTGGACTCTACCCAGAACTGGTAGCCCAGTCCCCAGCCTTCAGGCTGTTCCTCCGTTCCTGGCTTGAAGGAGGGGTTTCAATGGGGACCTGCACCTTTCCAACCAGGAGCCTGTCTGCCTCCCACCATCAACATGTCATCCACAGTGTCCAGGCTGTTCACCTGCAGGCCCAGCAGACCTGTCCTCGGATTTCCCCCAGCCTCCCTCCCTGAGCTCCTTAGTGTCCAAAGTTTTGGAGGAGTCTGAGGAACCAGGGTGAACTGCTGGTGTGTCAGTGCTTTCTCGAGTACATACACCCAGTCAGATCATGACAGCACTCAGGCTTGACTTCAACATGTCTCTGAAATCGGACCAGGCACTGGGGGTGGAGAGGAGCAGGAGCAGGAGCAGGAGCAGGCACTTCTGAGCCTGCGGAGTGGGGGTCTTCCCCGGCTCCCAAGAGCACAGGTTTCCCTGGGTCCGGAGCCATGGCTGGATGGCTGCAGCTGTGCCTGGGGGTACAGGGCTCCCAACTCCACCAACTCGGTAGTGGGAGGGGCTCCCACCTATTGCTGGCTCCCACTGGCTCCATGCAGTGCACACACTCAGCCATGCCTCCCCGACTTCAGCTGGCGTCCCCACAGCAGCTGCTCCACATGGGCTGCTGCTGCCATCACTAACATTAGCAAGCAAAACTTTAAAGAAAAGCAGCAATTTTGTAATTGTAAAGTAAGTATCTCCCTCAAGATATTTGTGGAATCAGTGGAGAAAGCTGGTAACTTTAGTGTAAAGAAACCTAACAAAACCACCGCAACAGATTGATCAAGGTCAACATCACTAGTAACATGTACTGGTATCTTAAACCTCCAGATATGGTGCACAGAGGTGGTACAACATACTTTTCATGGCATTCCTGTAAAAAATGCAGAACATTCAATGAATCATAAAAAGTGTTAGGGTCAAATAAACCCAAATCAAGGAATGTCCATTATAGAACAAAACTTTGAAGTATAAAAGACAAGAAAAGACCGGGAAAATGTTGTAGACTGCAGGAGGTTGTCTACAAGGAATGTGGGATCCTGAGAGAGTCCTATAAACAGAAAAAAGCGGAAAAAAGGTTGAAATTTAAACAATGCCTATGTTGGGAAATTGGCATTATTTTAATTCTTGGGTTCTGATCTTTGTACTACAGTTACTTTAGATGTGAATGCTAGGGGTAGATCGGTAAAGGATATATGAAAATTCAGCATTATTACCCCAGTCTTCTGTAAGTCTAAAGTTAATTCAAATGTAAACCTAAAACATAAAGTCATTAAGCTAAATGACACAGCCCAGCCATTGTAAAATAATGGAAATCTGTGGCGGCTGGAAAGGAGGCAAACCAAATCTAGGGAGGAAACTGCCGTTTGCCATGGCTACTTGATGCTGTCTCCAGGTGGCCTAAAGACATGTCTTTACTGAGGTTTTACTCAAAAGGCATAAAATAGCCAGGTAAACCTCCAAAACAGGGGACATATCAGACACTATATAATTAATAAAGATCTACACCTGAAATGGGAATACTAGATAATTTTCCGCAGTGCATAGGAAGATGGTGATATTTGTCTGTCTCTTCTTTTATGGTGGGTGCATGGAAAAACAAAATAAAAAAAAGGAAAAGTAAAAACAAACAACATAGAAACAAGGGAAGAAAAGATTTCTTACGTCATGTCCACTCATACTAACAGAGAAATGACAAGGCAGAAATTTAAAGCTGTCTCAGGTTGACACTATCCGAGGTACAACCAAATATTTAAGAAATAATATGGGTACAACCAAATATTTAAGAAAAATATGTCTGGAAGAATTATTACAGATAAATGTATAGAGATCACACCAAACAAAACAAAATGAAGCAAAACTTGCAGATGAACTTGAAAATGAACATTCTTTAATGAAAGTCAGCAGACACACACATAGAATATATCTTAAAATGTATGCAGATATTTAATATGTTTAAAGACTGGAAAGATAGTATGAAAAGTATTATGAAGGGGGAAACAGATATCAAAAATGGCAAGAGAATTTTAAAAAATAACCAAATAGACCTATATTAAATTGTAGTAGAAACGAAAATATTTACTTGAGACTGGAAACCTGAGACTAGATAAACAGGCAGAGAAAATTAGTGAGCTGGTAGAAATTACACAGGAAAAAGGTGATGTAATTTATGCATGTTAAAAAATGAATAAGTGAAAGCCACCAAACATTTTTCACAATATATGAAAAATAATTCTTTAGAATCTCCAGTGTAGCTGTGGTATGCAGTTATATTAGAGGGCAAAAATCACAAATGGAGTCCTATTTCTTGTGGTCCTTCTCAATAATGCAAATGGGAGGTAATAAAGGCATGCATTAGGGTAGTGACCATGGAGATGGGATGAACAAAAAGAATGCAAAGCTGTTTTGAAAAAGACACATTAGTACATGATGGTTTTTTGATAAGGGTTTCAGCATTTCCTTCAGATTAATCATCTGTATTAATGAAAGCAGAAAAAATTAGTGGACATTTTCTGAAACTAAAAATAATCTAAATCATATTAGAGTATATTTTAACAACCAGACTTTTAAGAACATAATTTGCCTAATTTCATATGATTGTCTTGTTAAAATGCAGATACTTTGCCATTTAATTTGGTCTCTGCAGCATTTCCAGGGTGCATAAATAATTTGTTTATTTTTGGAGAAATCAAAAAATCAGACATTCTAACAAGGGAAGTTTAAATAATTCAACCATTAAGGTACAAATACTCAAATAAACAGCACTAACACGTTCAAGCCGAACAATGTACTCTGGGTGGTGTCGTTTGAAATACTGTTTGGAAACAAGCTTTATTTCTCCATTTGGGAGATAAGGCAAAGCCCTTTTTCTAATCAAAAGTAAAAACAAAAATGAATTTTCCAAAATCTATCAAGTATGTACTCAGTATAGCTTAAACATTGGTTAATTTCTTTATTGTGGGTTGAAATACAGTAGTTGGGAGGCACCTTTGACAAAGTTTGGTTTATGGATGGTGGTGCTGTGATATATGTTGGTTTTCATCCAAGGTTCCTAGTTCATAATTCCCATATCCCTTTACAGTATTTTGATATAATGTTGGGTATGTTTGGCCTCAGGAGCAGGCTCCAGGAAACAGAATCTCTCTCCTGCCATCCTTTCACCTGCCCCAAAGCAGGATTTCAGTCTTTCCCCACCTTTATGATTGTGAGTCTTAAAACCCCACCCAGAGAGAGCCCCACATTATACTCCAGAGAGTGGAGGTAAGGAACCGTCATGTCAGAGGGCTTCCATAAAATCCCAAGGGAGGTCGGACACAGTGTCTCATGCCTGTAATCCCAGCACTTTGGTAGGCCAAGGCAGGCAGATCACCTGAGGTCAGGAGTTTGAGAGTAGCCTGGCCAACATGGAAAAACCCCAACGTTATCAAAATTACAAAAATTAGCTGGGCTTGGTGGTGCATGTCTGTATCCCGGCTATTCAGTAGCCTGAGGCAGGAGAATTCCATCAACCCAGCAGGCAGAAATTGCAGTGAAAAAACAACAAAACAAAACAAACTGTGTTTGAAGAGCTTCCAGATAGCTACTGGAGGTGGGAGTGTCCAGGAAGGGTGAGCAAACTCCCTACTCTTTCCTTCATATTTTGTCCTACACATCTCTTCATCTGTGTCTTTCACAGTATCCTTTATAATAACCCAGTAAATATTAAGTGTTTCCCTGGGCTATGGGAGACATTCCAGCAAACTAATCAAATCCAAAGAGGGGGTTGTGGAAAACTCAACTTAAGCCAATTGGTCAGACGTTACAGAAGCCTTGATTTGAGACTGGTGTCATGGGTGGAGTGGGGAGTCAGTCTTTGGGACTGAGCCCCCAACCTGTGAGATGTGATACTATCTCCAGATAGATAATGCCAATTGGCATGCACTGCTTGGTGTGGGGAGAAACTGCTACAGATTTGGTCATAGAAGTCTTGTGTGTAGGTGACTGTTGTGGTGTTAGTGTGAAAATAGAGGAAAAGTTTGATTAAATGTTTATCTTCCTACCACGGACCTTATGTAACTTTTTTAGGATTGCACAAATAGAAAGTGGTAAAACAAGAATTTAAAAAAATCTTAAAATTGCATAAAATTGTACTCTTGTCACTGGATGATATTGCCCCTCTGGCAATTTAATCAAATCATAGCTACATTTATACTTAGAGAAGAAATCTACATTTCATATTTGTTCTCGTTGTGTTCTGATAGGCTTAAAATGTCAAGCCCAGTTTCATTTAACTTAATTTAACTTCAAATTTAGAACATAAAATTATATAAGCTTTAGAATAACAAAGCCTCTTTTAACACTCTTCAAAGGGGAGAAAACGTAAATGGTTATGCTTTATCAGTGAATTAATATATAGTATCCAAAGTATGGCCATTCAAAATCAGTTCCCAGGCCTTGCCCGGTGACTCCTGCCTGTAATCCCGCACTTTTGGAGGTCAAGGAAATAGGGTCGCCTGAGGTCAGGAGCTCAAGACCAGCCTGGCCAACACAGTGAGACCTCATCTCTTCAAAATATACAAAAAAACTAGTCAAACATGGGGGTGATACATGTCTGTAGTCTCAGCTACTCTGGAGACTGAGGCAGGAAAATCATTTGAACCTGGGAAGAAGTGAGCCCAAATGGTGCCACTGCACTCCAGCTGGGTTGACAGAGCAATACTTTGTCTTAAAAAAAAAAAAAATCAGTTCCCAAACTAGCTTTTTTGTTTTATCCAGGGCCGGTAACACTCATGTATTTCACAGTGCATTCATTTGGAACACTTGAGCACATCATACACTCTAAGGTTGGAAAATACTTTCACCTATTTCAGTCCTTTTTATATTTCAACTATTTTTTCTTTATCTCTTAGGTCAATTTTCTAAATTTATTCTTTTTCTTATATTTTGAGGGTATTTTTTAAGAACACATTAAAAAACATATTCCAAATTATAAATTGATGCCACAATACAAACAAGGAACTGATGAACGGTAAAAACTATAAGTAACCAGAAGCATAAATATGTTCATTCTTACTAGTAAATAAAGGAATAAATATTATAACACAAAAACACCAGTTTTTACTTACACAAGTGGAAGAAAATTTTAAGTCGTTATGTTGATAAGAATGCAGGGAAACCAGCAATGATACTCTTAAATAATACTGGTCAGAGTGTACACTGACATCTCTGTTTTGGAAAGCAAATAAGTAATAAATGTCAAAAGCTTTAAAATATTTTGTAGTCATTGATAATTATTTCTGGAAAAATAAATAATGGGAAACAGATCACGATATATTGAAATATTAGAAAAAGGTTTATGAAATCTTAAAAAAATCCATAGAAACATTATTATTTATTGTGTTTTATACAGTTAAGTATTTAGAAGACAAGAACTGGCCTAGGTGCTAGGGATAAAATACGAATTAGATAAAATTCCCATGCTCAGAAGACTAAGAAAATTAAGTAACAAAATACTGCAAATAGAACAAAGAAATCACAAAAATAAGATGTAACTTTAAAAAATACTCACCCCACAGTGGGTTTTGCACATGTATCCCTTGCGTGTCTTCCTAACCTTCGGCTCTGATCAGCCCACTGATCTCAAGATTTTATGTGTTCGGTATAGGTCTTTCAAACACAGTCACTCAAGAAGTGACCAACCTTTAATCTTTTCCTGGGAATATAAATAAAATAGTTTTGAAACATGTAAGAAACACTTAAACATAAAAAAGCCATTTTAATGCATTTCTTTGACAATTTACATGCACACTCATTTTGAGGATTCTTATATAAGCTACTAAAACCTGTGTTTTCTTTCACATTATTAAATAATACTAAAAAAAAAGCATTTTTATTTCAAGCATTCTTGAAACTCATTTCATTTTTAATTTTACGAAGGCAAAGTATCATAGATTTTATATTGTACATATATCATAGAGGTCCTATGGGTTCAAAAACACTTGTTTTAGAGGCTGGTCTACTGTTTATAGATTTCTTATAAAAGCCTCATTTGTTTTTCAAATAAATGCAATTTTTAAAAAATACATTAATATCTAAGATATGTTCATTATAAGCAATCCCCATTTTTCACAGTAGTAATGGGTTGTAAAATGATGAGCAAATTCAAGCCATACAAGTAATCTTAATAAACAATATTATATATTATATTTGTCTCATATAAAATATAACTTTAATAATCTTATATATTTTTCATCAAAATCTTAAAAATTCATATTTTCACTGATGATAAATAAAAATCAATTATTTAGTATTCTGTAAAATATTAAAAACATTGAGAATTAAAGCATTATTTTTTGTAAAATACTTATAAAGTATAGCATCAACAGCGTTTGCTTTCTTTTCATTGTAAAATGCACCATGAAGCAAATATATTTAATATGCCTAACTTTGTATCAGCTTCCAACACTTTATCTTTTGTGCTTTCAAAGTTGTGAAATATCTTCTGAAGTTCCCTTAATGTGAAGCTTTTGCCAGTGTCACTTCCTCTGGGACATACTCATCATTTTCATCACCATCACTTTTCTCATGATGTCAACATGATTACCTTGACTAAGTTCCCCTCGTTGCATATCTAGATTTTCTTGAAAAGTAGCACTGTCGAGGTGGGTGAATCATTTGAGATTAGGAGTTCAACATCAGCCTGACCAATATGGTAAAATCCCATCTCTACTAAAAATACAAAAATTAATCCGACCTGGTGGCACTCACCTGTAATCCCAGCTATTTGGGAGGTTGAGACAGGAGAATCCTTTGAACCTGGGAGGTGGAGGTTGCAGTGAGCAGGGATTGCACCACTGCACTCCAACCTGCATGATGGAGTGAGATTCCGTCTGAAAAAATAAATGAATGAATAAATAAATAAATAAATAAATAAATAAATAAATAAATAAGCTTGGGCTCCACACCCAGGTCTTTTCTTTTACGATTCCTTTTATGTTTGATTCAAATTTCACTACCACTATTATCACTCTTACAATTTTTTAAACTTTTATTTAAACTTCAAAGGTACATGTGCAGGTTTGTTACACAAGTACATTTGTACCATGGGAATTTGTTGCACAGATTATTTCATCACCCAGGTATTATGCCTACCATTCATTAGCCATTTTTCCTGATTTATTTTCTCCTCTCACCCCTTGTCCTCCCATAGGCCCCATTGTGTGTTGTTTTCTTCTATATACCTATGTGTTTCCATCCATTTAATTCCCACTTGTAAGTGAAACTAAGCAGTATTTGGGTTTCTGTTCCTACATCAGTTTGCTAAAGATAATGACCTCCAGCTCCTTTTACAGGTCATGATCTCATTCTTTTTATGGCTGCATAGTATTCCATAGTGTATAGGTACCACATTTTCTTTACCCAGTCTATTCATTGATGGGCATTTTATGTATTTGCTATTTTGAATACTGCTGCAATGAACATTTGTGTGTATTTGTTTTATACTAGAATAATTTATATAACTTTGGTGTATACTTAGTATGGGATTGCTGGATTGAATGCTATTTCTGTCTTTAAGTCTTTAAGGAATCATCACCATGCTGTCTTACATAATGGCTGAACTAATTTACACTACCAACAACAGTGTATTAGAACTTAAAGTATAATTAAAACAAGAAAGAAATAGTTGTTTATATATACTATGGAATACTATACAGCCATAAAAAGGGTAGAATAATGTCATTCACAGCAACCTGGATGGAATCAGAGATCATTATTCTAAGTGAAATTACTCAGGAATGAAAAACCAAACATCACATGTTCACACTTATAAGTGTGAGCTAAGCTATGAGAATGCAAAGACATAAGAATTATACAATGGACTTTGGAGACTTGGGGAAAAGGGTGTGAGGGGGTGAGGGATAAAAGAGTACAAACTGGGTACAGTGTATAATGCTCAGTTGATGGGTGCACCAAATTTTACAAATCACAATTGAAGGACCTACTCATGTGACCAAACACCACCTGTTCCCCCAAAATCTATGGAAATTAAAAAAAAGGGGGAAGAAAATGTTTGTTCATATCCTTTTCCTACTTTTTAATGGGGTTGTTTTCTTATAAATTTGTTTAAGTTCCTTATAGATGCTGGATATTAGAACTTTGTTTGATGCAGAGCTTTTTAATTAGATTCCATTCATAAATTCTTTGCTTTTGTTACTATTGCAATTCACATGGAACCAAAAATGAGCTAGTAGCAAAAGCAATCCCATGCAAAAAGAACAAAGATGGAGACATCACACTACCCACACTAACTTTAAACTATGCTAAAAGGCTATAGTAACCAAAACAGCATGATACTGTTACAAAAACAGATACATAGACCAATGGAACAGAATAGAGAACCTAGAAGACCATACACCTACAACTATCTGATCTTTGATATGACAAAAACATGCAATGGAGAAAGGATTCCTGTTTCAATTAATGGTGCTGGGATACCTGGATAGACATATGCAGAATCTGGACCTCTTCCTTACACCATATACAAAAGTTAACTCAAGATGAATTAAAGACTCAAATGTAAAACCCAAAACTATAAAAACCCTAGAAGACAACCTAAGCAATACCATTTAAGACAGGCAAGGACAAAGACTTCATGACAAAGATGCCAGTATTATCACTTTTTTTTTGTTTTGCTACACTTTCATCTTTATTGGCAATTCTGTTTTTTATTATCCATTTTAGGAAAATCTTACATGGGCTTTTCATTAAGTCGGTAGGAGACAACCCAACTACATGCCTTGCTGTCTGAGTGAAAACTGACTAACACATGCACAGAGAACAGTCTCGTTAGACTTTGAAAAAAGTGGCTCAGTTGGTCACAGATTATTATGTACATCTATTATTTACTTAGAGATTGTGGACTTGAGGAGCTAGCAGAAAATTTTGCACTTTATTCTCTTACAGTTGATAGACCATGAAAACTGAAAATTGAACCATGTTGTTAGGAACTAGTATTATTTAAACAAACCATGGGAACTAAAACTCACGAAGATCAGAATCATTTAAAGTAAGTACTGCCTGTAATTTCTACAACAGAAAAGTATATGAGATACAATTAAAATGATATTTTTGATGAACATTTTCTACAGGGATTCATAAAAAATATATTTATAAGTCATGGTGAGATAGTTTTAAACATGTGATCCTGGGTGCCTGTAGAGCTTAGAATAGTGATTTCAAAGTTTCAGTATAATTAATATTATGTCTTTTGATTACTTGACTTTTGATGTAAAAAGATTACTGTAATTTCTACCAGTGAAATATTACTAAAAACAACATGGTTTTGACTCTTAAAAATTAAAATTCTTGTTTTTAAATGAGTTAACATGACAAAAATGTGTAATCTGTTGCTATTGCATGGAATGTTCTGCACATGTCTGTTAGGTCCATTTGGTCTAAAGTACAGTTCAAGCCTATTGTAGCAGTTTGAAATCCTTGTTGATTTTCTTTCTGGATCAGCTGTCTCTTTCTGAAACTGAGGTATTAAAATTCCCTAAATTTATTGTTATAGACTATATCTTACTTCAGATTTCTTAATGTTTGCATCATATATATTTGTGTTCTGATGTTGCATTCATATATATTTACAATTGTTAAATCCTTCAGGTGAATTGACCACTTTATCATTATAATAACCTTAAGTATTCTCTGTTTGTTTGTTTTATGAGACAGAGTCTTGCTTTGTCACCCAGGCTGGAGTGCAATGGCTCAATCTTCGCTCACTGCAACTTCTGACTCCCGGGTTTCAAGCTATCTCATGTCCCAGTCTCCCAAGTAGCTGGGATTACAAGCACCTGCCACCACACCTGGAAAATTTGTGTATGTTTAGTAGAGACTGGGTTTCACTATATTGGTTAGGTTGGCCTTGAACTCCTGATCTCAGGTGATCCACCTGCCTCGGCCTCCCAAAGTGCTGGGATTACAGGCTTGAACCACTGTGCCTGGCTGACCTTAAGTTTTTAGCCTAAACTCCATTTTGTCTGAAATAAATACGGTTACTCCTATTTCCTTTTGTTTTTTATTTGCATGGAATATTATTTTCCATCCATTTACCTGCATTCTGTGTGTGTCTTTTATGGTAAAGTGAATTTCTTATAGAAAGCAAATAGTTGGGTCTTAAAAAAAAATAATTCTTTCAGCCACTCTATGCCTTTTTATTGGAGAACTTATTTATAGTCAAATAAATTATTGATAGATAAGTACTACTAGTGCCGTTTTATTAACTGTTTTGTAGATCCATTGTTTCTCTCTTGCCTTCATTCTTTGTAGTATAATGACTTTCTGCAGTGGTAAGATTTATCTGTTTTTATCTTTTTTGTGTTTTCTTATGAATTTTTTTTGTTTATTAGCCTGAGAATTATATAAAACATCTTAGACATATAACACACTAGTATAAATTGAGAACAAATTAATTTTGATCACATACACAAAATTTACATTTTTACTCATTCTCCTCCCACATTTTAAGACTTGATGTCACAATTTACATTTTATTATTTATGTATTTTAAAATTTCCCATCTAACAGCAACAAAACACACATTCTTCTCAAGTTAACACAGAATATTCTGTAAGATAGATCATATGTTAGGCCAGAAAATAAGACTTAGAAAAGTTTAAGAAGATTGAAGTAATATCAAGTATCTTTTTTGACTATAATAACATGAAACTAGCAATCAATAACAAGAAATATTATGGAATGTTAACAAATATGTAGAAATGAAATAACATGCACCTGAACGACTATCGGGTTAAAGAAGAAATTAAAAGGAAAATTAAAAAAAATATTTATCTTGAGCAAATTTATATGGAAACACAGCATACACAAATTTATGTGAATCAAAAAAGCAGTTTTAAGATAGAAATTCATAACTGCCAATGATAAAAATTAAGAAATACCTCAAAAAACAACCAAATACTATAGCTCAAGAAAGTAAAAAGGGAAGAAGAGACTAAGCCCAAAGTTAGCACAAGGAAAAAAATAAAGATCAGAGCAGAAATAAGTAAAATAATAATTAGAAAACAGTAAAAAAGATCAACAAAACTTAAGAATCTAAATAATGAATTGTTAAACCCTTAATGGACTAATTAAGAAGAAAATGAGAGTAGACTCCAAAAATGCAATCAGAAATAAAGGAGGAAATATTTTAGCTAACACAGAAATAAAAAAAAACAGAGAGAGAGAACACTGTGAACAATTATATGACAACAAATTAAACAATCTAAAAGAAATGGACAAAATTATTAAAAGCTTATAATTCACCAAGACTGAATCATGAAGATACTGGAAATCTGAACAGATCAATAATAAAGACATTCAATTAGTAATTTAGATTTCTTATCAAAGAAAAGCCTAGAGCCACATGGCTTCCAGACAGAATTCTATCAAATATGTTAAGAAGAACTAATATTCATTATTCTCAAACTCTTCCAAAAAGCAAAGATGAGAAAGTAATTTTAAACCGATTTTATGGGTCCAGCACTAGCCTGATGCCAAAGCCAGATAAAAGTAGCACAAGAAAATAAAACTACAGTTTAATATTACTGATAAATATATATGTGAAAATACTCACAAAAAACGGTCAAACCATACTTAACAGTACATTCAAAGGATCATTCAACATAATTGAGATTTATCTCTGTAATATATGTCTGACAGTCACAGATGAGTAAATGTGATTCACCATATTAAAATAAGGAAGGTCAAAACCATATGATCAACTCAGTACGCATAAGAAAAGTATTTAACAAAATCCAACACCCTTTTATGATAAAAACTCTCAACAAATTATGTATAAAAAGAATGTTCTTAACCACAATAAATAGATATTTGACAAGCCCATAGCTAAATTTTTACTCAACAGTGAAAAGTTGAAAGGCTTTTCCTCTAAGATCACAAATAAGACAAGGATGCCCACTCTTACCATATCAGTTCAACATACTACTAGAAGTCGTAGACAGAGCAATTAGGGAAAATAAAGAAATTAAAGGCATCCAATTAGGAAAGAAAGAAGTGACAACATGATCTGATATGTACAAAACCCTGAAAATGCCATCAAAAACTGAATTAATGGATTCAGTAAGGTTTAAGAACACAAAATCAACTTTTGAAAATAAGTATCACAACTACATTAACAACAAACTATCTGAAAAAAGCAAAAGGAAAGCAATTCCATTTAAAATGAGATTAAAAAAAAATACATGGGAGAAAAAGAGGTAAAAATCTATAACCTTGAAACTATAAAACCTTGTTGATAGACATTAAATAAGACACGAGTCAATAACAAGATATCCTATTTTTATGGATTGAACAGATTAAGTTTGTTAAAATATTCATATTACCCCAGATGATCTATAGATTTAATGCAATCCTGAACCAATTTCCTATGTCACTTTTTTAAAGAAATAGTAAAAAATATCCTAGAATGTTTATGGAACACAGAAGGCTCTGAATAGCCAAGACAATTATAACCAAAATAACAAAGCTGGAGGAGTCACACTATCAGATTTCAAAATCTATTATAAAGCTATAGTAATCTAAACATCATGGTACCAACATAAAAACACATGCATCAAGCAATAGAATAAAATAATAAGAACACAGAAATAAACTCACACACTGTGGTCAAGTGATGTTTGACAAAATTGCAAAGAGCATGCAATGAGAAAAGGAATGTCTACTCAAAAAAATAGTGTTAGAAAAACTGGATATCCACATACAGAACAACGATAATAAACTCTATCTCACCCCTTTTACAACAATCAACTAAAATTGGATTAAGTATTTAATCATAAAATGTAAACCTATAAAATTACGGAAAGAAAACACAGGAAGAAATTTCTATGACATTGATCTGGACAGGGATCTCTTGACTATGACCCCAGAAAGAACAGGCATCCTTAGCAAAAATAGACAAATGGAATTGCAACCAGCTAAAAGCTTTTTTCACAGAAAATAAAACCATTAATAGTGTGAAGAAACCCCCGCAGACTGAGAGAAAGTATTTGTAAATCATACATTGGATAAGGGGTCAAAACTCAAAACATCCAGAGAACTCAAACTACTCAGTAATAGAAAAATAAATAACCCCATTAAAAATAGGCAAAGAACCTGAATAGACATTTCAAAATGAAAACATGCAAATGGCCAATCTATGACAAAAGGTTCAACATCTCTAACCACTGGAGAAATGCAAATTAAAACCATAGCGATATATAATCTAATACTTGTTAGCATAGCTACTAACAAAAAAGATGAATGGTAACTAGTATAAAACAATATATTATAATATTGTTCCATAAATATAGTGTTTTATTTTAAATATAGTAGAAACAAGCATGTGAAAACCATGTGTTATGGATTGGGACTTGGGTTAAAAGCATACTATGGATCACAGATAATTTGTAGAGAAAATAAGCAAGCAGAAGGTTAAAAAACACAAAGATTTTATACTTTTTTTGTTATAACACAAAAAGATGTGCAATTGTCAATAATTGTCATTGTATACTCAGTGGACTTGTGGAAATTAATCCTTTTGGTCTACCTTCTTAGAGATGAGGAAATTTGTCAGCAAGTTATACATGCTACTCGGGCTAGGCAATCAGGATTTAGAAGCTCCCTGCTTATAGTATTTTCCTGGGAATCACATCTTCCCAGCACCATTTTTCATGTCTAAGAGAAATTAAAGGCTTCAGGACCTGTGAGAGTGAACCAGGGGCCCTATGGGATGCGTTGACTACCCATTCTGGTAGAAGATGGGTGGGGCAGAGTAGTTCCAGCTATTTTTGTAAAAGAGGCACAAAGGAGACTGCAAGGCAAGAATAACGGAGAAGTGCCTTCCTTTCTTTTATGTTTTCTGTCCCTGTTAGCATCTCTCCAGCACCATCATTTTACCCAGCATCTGGCTTTATTTACAATGCCAAGAACTAGGTTTCCAATAGCTTTCAGAAGTAACATGGTTGGTGCTCCCTTTTCAGATGTATAAACCTCTTCTCCAAGGGGTTATGTCTTTGAAATCCTGACTTACCTCAAGAGGATTTAATCACTTAACTTAAATCTAATAGATACTATAATATATTGAATAGCATATATTGAAAGCATAGAAATATATTGAAAGCATAGAAACTAATGTGTGAGTGCATCTGTTTAGGTTATAAGGCGTATAATAGTAAGCTAGACCTTAAACTTCCAAAGGAAAAGGTAAAATTTAAAAAAAAAGCAGAAAGAAATTCAATGTAGAAATGTAGAAATGAATAGCAAAACAACAGATTTTTTTTTTAAAAGTAAAATGCTTTTGATAAATTATAAGTGGAAGGGAAGCAGTGGACAAAACTTACTGAATTACTTAACAATTTATAGTAAATATATGTTACAATTTGATAAAAAACAAAGAAGAAACTATCAATTCAGAAAACCACTTCTTATAATAAAGTCCATTACTCCAAGTAACAGGAAACCTAATATTAAATATTATAACCCTGAATCCATTTCCATTACATTCACAAAAAGATACTAATAACGGCTCTTACTAATATTTTCAGCACTATTTTGGAGGACTTAGCTAGAACTTTAAGAAAAAAATTTTCTAATGTGTACACCATGAAGCAGTAGGTAAAATCTGGTTGCATATTATAACAGTGGACTTTTCTAGTCAGTCAGCCAAACACCAGTCATAATACAATTGCAAATGCTTGTGTATACATCATGACCAAAGCTGTGAGTATTGTCTTTACTTTATCGGAGTGATGTTTTTCGAACCATGCATACTGAGTGTAATATACCTTAAAAAAAAGAATATGCTAGGATTTGACATTGACACAGAAGTTATCTCATACACAAAAAGGCTTGGAAACAGTAGTGGTGATGTGCATTTAATATAGTAAAACAAGTATTTGTTATTTGAGACATGTTTACAATTCACATTTTCTTGTAAAGGAAAAACACAATGGCTTCTGGGATCTGAGAAAAGACACAGAAATACTCAAAGCTATGTGACATTTTGTCATTTATGTGTGAACAAAAGATTTTCTATTACAAACCATGTAAAGGCACTATGGTTGGAGAAATTGCCAACTCCTTGGAACAGATGAAAATAAATTTGAAGCAATGAAAGGCCGATTTGACCAATTTATATTTTATGCGTCACTCTTATCAAGGAAACAAATATCATGTTGTTAGAAACATCCTGATCATTTTGAACAGAGACTACTTAACTTCCAGCAATACATGATCCAAATGAGGAAAAAACAAAATTATAATGTAGTCAAAAAGGAAATGCAGATAAAACTCTGGTGCACTTCAACACACGTAAAAAGTATGCATTCAATCCTAAAGATCCCAAAGAGGTCAAGATCATCAGCACAGGTTGCAAAAACTGTTGCTTCATTGTGATTATATTGTCACATTTAATTTTAAACTGCAGAAGAAGGACATATCCAAAGATTTTACCATGAGGAGAAAAAAGTTTTTATAAAGACTGTCAAATAACAGTAGGGTAGATACATGTAATTAGAAGTAAGCATAGAGAACATAATTTGAACTATATCTATTTAATAATTGCATTTGACTAAGAAGACTTCTGGCCAATATTTCAGGATGTCAAAACATTATCCTTGGCCAAACTGTTAAAATGGAAAGGAAACAACACTAAAGCCATATTGTAAAGCCCAGAATCATCCTCTTTTCAAAGCTGGGAAGAGCATTACAAAAAATATAAATAAAAAAGAAGAAGAAAGGTAGGTATATTTTATGAACACTAATACAGAATCTTTCACCATGTTATAACAAATCAAATTAAACAATACACAAAAGCATTATACAACATGGTAAAATGGGGTTGATCCAGGAATTGAGTGATATCTTGTAACAAAATCTCACTTTCACTTACTACTTAAATAATTTCAACAAAGTAGGAATAGAAAAATGCATTCTTAATTTTCCAAAGTACATTTACAAATGTCTTACAACTAACAACATGAATAATGGTACAAGTTGAATGCTTTCCTCATAAGCTAAAAAAAAAAAAATGCAGTGATGTCTATCCTCACATCTTTATTTAATGATTAACCAGAAAAGTAGAATGTGTCTGAGTATAAAGAAATTACAGATGACATGGCTGTTTACATAGAAAATCCTAAATTTGTAAACAAATTTGCTACAACTAGTAAGTGAGTTTATCAGTTCAAAGGATACTAAGTTAATATGCAAAAATCAATTACATATCTATGTATTAACAACAAACATTTGAAAAACAAAATAGAATAAAGATTATATGCATAGTAGCAAAGCTAAAACGTATCCCCACTTAGCTAAAATCTAATATAATGTAAGCATAATTTTATACTGAAAACTACAAAATATTATTTCAAGAAATTAAATACATCAGTAAACGGAGAGAACCAGATTTAGATGTCACCTCAAACTTGCTACACCAGCTTTGTGAATTGAAATTCTCATTCGTTGTTCATAGGAGTGGGATTGTAAAGTCACACACACACACACACACACACACACACACACACACACACACACTCCTCTGCTGTAAGAGCCAGCAAGTCTACTCCCAGGTGTTTGTTATAGGTTGAATTGCGTCATTCCAAAAAAATGTATGTGAAGGTCCTATCCCAGTACTTCGGAATTCGATTTTATTTGGAAGTGTGGTTCTTGCAGATGTAATTAGTTAAGCCAAGACAAGGTCCTACTCCAGGAGAGTGTACCCTTGAGGCAATATAACCGGTGTCCTTGCAAGCCAACTGCTTGCGACAATAAAGACACACGAGGGAAACTTGATAACAGAGGCAGAGTTTGGAGTTAGGCAGCCACACACCAAGGACTGCCAACAATTGCCAGCTAACTGTCAGTAACTAGGGAGAAGCAAGCAGGGATTCCTCTATAGGGTTCAGAGAGATTATGGCCCAGCTGATAGAACCTCAATTTCAGGCTTCTAGTCTCTAGAAGTATCAGACAATATTTTTATTGTTTTGAACCACCTACTTTTTTTTTGAGACGAAATTTTGCTCTTGTATCCAGGCTGGAGTGCAATGGCGAGATCTCGGCTCACCGCAACCTTCGCCTCCTGGTGAACCACCTACTTTGTGGTACTTTGCTGCAATACCCTAGAAAACTAATACAAATGTAAGTCAAGAAAAAATAAAAATACATGTCAACAAACAGTCTCGAATAGGAATATTTATATCAGCTTTATTCACGATAACTTTCAGAGGGGAAGCAATATACAGAGGTAATGAACAGAAGAATGGAAAACAAACTAAGATAATAATCCTGCAATGAGTACTGACCCATTACTAACAAATAATGAATTATAAAAACACTAATCAACATGGGCTAATCTCACAAAGATGGTGATAAAAAGAAGGCAGGCAAAAAGGATTAAATATTTTATGGTCTCATTGACTTGCGTGTCAATACCAGGCCTAAGGGAACTTTCTGACATGGTAAAAAGGGTAGAGCATTAGCACAAATACCTAATGCACGAAGGGCTTAAAACCTAGAAAACTGGTTGATGGGTGCGCCAAACCACCATGGTACAGGTATACCTATGTTACAAACCTTCACGTTCTGCACATGTATCCCAGAGCTTAAAGTAATTAGAAAAAATGGTTTCTGTCTTGAGTGGTTCTGCTTCATCTCCCAACCTCCCACTTCCCAATATTTTCCGGCATCTCACTTTTTGTCTTCTTCACTATACTCACTTCCTCTACTCCCGTCATACCAGCCTCTTTTTGAAACTTGCTAAACGGACCCTCTGCACTCACCGTTCTTTCTGCGTGGAACCCCTGCTCTCAGGAAATCATGTGGCTTTCTCATGCACACCTTCCATGCGTCTACTGAATGTTTAATATTCAAGACATCGCCCCTCATTACTCTACCTAAAATAATACTTCTTATAATTTTGTTTTTCTCTGCCTGTCTCACAATAAGTTCTCAATTTTTATTTGAACAACTAAACAAATGAATAAGCTCAGTTGAGTGATTAACTTCTAGTGAAATAGAGAAAATATGTTTAGCTTTTAGTTTCCTTCACTTACTGTAAGATAATCAGCATTTATAACCTTATAGATTACGATGTTTATTCAGAAACCACAAGGAATCATGTGAAAATGGAACAAATTATTTAGTTGTGTTTTTTCTTTAAATCAAAAACAGCACCTTCTTGAATGTAGATACATAACTTAGTCCATCAAAATTAGGAGAGCACACCTTATATGAAAATTAAATTGAATTAAAATTCATTAAACAGAGGCCTAAAAATGTATTTGATTCCCCATACCTGAAGGAAATATATATATGTGTGTGTGTGTGTGTGTATATATATATATATATGTGTGTGTGCGGTGTGTATGACAATAAAAATAAGCAGGGGCAGACATACCAATTATCTATAATTAATCTGATAATTTTGACTAAGACATTCACTAATTGATAATTTTGTAAATAAAAGCATTAATGGATTTTAAAACACTAAAGTGCTACCAAGCTAAAACTTCTCATTTAATATATGATTTTATACCTTTAAAAATCATTGCTTTGAACTTGCATCTGTCAAACAATTTTAATAACATTGTTTTCAAGAGGATAGCAACATTAATACTACTTACCTCATATTCTTAGAGTGTTGCAACATTGCTAAAAGAGAAAATAAAGAACACATGATTTGACAAATATATATGTATATGCATATCTACGTATATAAACTACTACATAAAATGTGCAGAAGAAGAAATAACTTATTCATTAAAACATATAAGTTGTACTTTTACACTGTTAGTGGAAGTGTAAATTAGTTCAACCACTGTGGAAGACAGTGTGACAATTCCTCAAAGACCTAAAAATAGAAATTCCATTTGACCCAGCAATCCCATTACTGGGTATATATCCAAAGGATTATAAATTGTTCTATTATAAAGACACATGCACACGTATGTTCATTGTGGCACTGTTTACAATAGCAAACACCTGGAACCAACCCAAATGCCCACTGATGATAGACTGGACAAGGAAAATGTGGCACATATACACCATGGAATACTATGCAGCCATCAAAAACAATGAGTCTGTGTACTTTGTAGGGACATGGATGAATCTGGAAACCATCATTCTCAGCAAACTGACACAGGAACAGAATCTCAAGCAGCACATGTTCTCACTCATAGGCGGGTGTTGAACAATGAGAACACATGGACACAGGGAGGGGAGCATGACCCACTGGGGTCTGTTGAGGAGGGCCAAGGGAGGGACAGTGGGGGGTAGGGAGGTTGGGGAGGGATAACATGGGGAGAAATGCCAGATACAGGTGACGGGGGGATGGAGGCAGCAAACCACTTTGCCATATATGTACCTATGCAACAATCCTGCATGTTCTGCACATGTACCCCAGAACCTAAAGTGCAATAAAATATATATATGTATATATGCATGGGTTGTTTGAGAAAGTATAACCAGTACATTCAACCTAATTAGAAATAAAGAAAAAAAATCACCATTAGGCACAGAGTAAGAGTGATTAAATTTAAAATACACATCTCAGGATAATATTTTTTTGGTGGGAATTCTGATTTTAATGTCAATAATAACTGGAAGAATATAGTCTACATGCTTCTCATTTCCAGATTATGTAGAGGAAATGTGTGTGTGTGTGTTTGTGTGTGTGAAAATAAGCAGGAGGTTCTTAGCCTAAGGCTGCTGAAACCTTGCTTAAGAATATATATATATATATATATACATACATACATATGTATATATATGTATATATACATACATATGTATATATATATATGTATATGTATATAATGAATATACATGGGCTTCATCAGTCACAAACAGCCAAGATTCATCTAATCATAGGCAGCCAGTTGATCAGATCATACCCAAATAAAACAAATGCTTAGCTGTAGCCAAGCTAATGAATTGTCTACTTTGCTCCTGTGTTCAGCCAATAAAGGTTAACTTCACACTTTGCTAAGTGAAACACTCTGAAACTTTTCTGATTCTGAGTGCTGTCTGATTCATGAATAATCCTTTGATCAAATTAACTTTGCTAAATTTAATTTGCCTCAAGTTTTCAGATATGTGCGTGTATTTGTACACATGCACGCATACGTGTATATGTATACACAAACACACATAGACTCAGATTTGAAGAAGTATAGTTTTCTATTAACTTTATGGGTCAAAAAATCATTTAAAGTTTGCATTTATTTGAGTTTATTTATTTTTTAATTTTTTAATTTTTTATTTGATTATAGGTTTTGGGGTACATGAGCAGAGCATGTGAGACAGTTGCGTAGGTACACACATGGCAGTGTGCTTTGCTTTTCTTCTCCCCTTCACCCACATTTGGCATTTCTCCCCAGGCTATCCCTCCCCACCTCCCCCTCCCACTGGCCCTCCCCTTTTCCGCCCAATAGACCCCAGTGTTTAGTACTCCCCTTTCTGTGTCCATGTGTTCTCATTTTTCATCACCCACCTATGAGTGAGAATATGCGGTGTTTCATTTTCTGTTCTTGTGTCAGTTTGCTGAGGATGATGTTTTCCAGATTCATCCATGTCCCTACAAATGACACGAACTCATCATTTCTGATTGCTGCATAATATTCCATGGTGTATATGTGCCCCATTTTTCCAATCCAGTCTATTATCAATGGGCATTTGGGTTGATTCCAGGTCTTTGCTATTGTAAACAGTGCTGCAATGAACATTCGTGTACATGTGTCCTTATAGTAGAACGATTTATAGTCTTTTGAATATATACCCAGTAATGGGATTGCTGGGTCAAATGGAATTTCTATTTCTAAGGCCTTGAGGAATCGCCACACTGTCTTCCACAATGGTTGAACTAATTTACACTCCCACCAACAGTGTAAAAGTGTTCCTTTTTCTCCACATCCTCTCCAGCATCTGTTGTCTCCAGATTTTTTGATGATTGCCATTCTAACTGGCGTGAGATGGTATCTCAATGTGGTTTTGATTTGCATCTCTCTGATGACCAGTGACGATGAGCATTTTTTCATATGATTGTTGGCCTCATATATGTCTTCTTTCGTAAAGTATCTGTTCATATCCTTTGTCCACTTTTGAATGGGCTTGTTTGTTTTTTTCCTGTAAATCTGCTTGAGTTCTTTGTAAATTCTGGATATCAGCCCTTTGTCAGATGGGTAGACTGCGAAAATTTTTTCCCATTCTGTTGGTTGCCAATCCACTCTAGTGACTGTTTCTTTTGCCGTGCAGAAGCTGTGGAGTTTCATTAGGTCCCATTTGTCTGTTTTGGCTTTTGTTGCCAATGCTTTTGGTGTTTTGTTCATGAAGTCCTTGCCTACTCCTATGTCCTGGATAGTTTTGCCTAGATTTCCTTCTAGGGTTTTTATGGTGCCAGGTCTTATGTTTAAGTCTTTAATCCATCTGGAGTTAATTTTAGTGTAAGGTGTCAGGAAGGGGTCCAGTTTCTGCTTTCTGCACATGGCTAGCCAGTTTTCCCAACACCATTTGTTAAACATGGAATCCTTGCCCCATTTCTTGTTTTTGTCAGATTTATCAAAGATTGTATAGTTGTATGTATGTTGTGTTGCCTCCAGTGCCTCTGTTTTGTTCCATTGGTCTATATCTCTGTTTTGGTACCAGTACCATGATGTTTTGATTACTGTAGCCTTGTAGTATAGTTTGAAATCCGGTAGTGTGATGCCCCGCGCTGTGTTCTTTTTGCTTAGAATTGACTTGGCTATGCGGGCTCTCTTTTGGTTCCATATGAAGTTCATGGTGGTTTTTTCCAGTTCTGTGAAGAAAGTCAATGGTAGCTTGATGGGGATAGCATTGATTCTGTAAATTACTTTGGGCAGTATAGCCATTTTCACGATATTAATTCTTCCTAACCATGAACATGGAATGTTTCTCCATCTGTTTGTGTCCTCTCTGATTTCGTTGAGCAGTGGTTTGTAGTTCTCCTTGAAGAGGTCCCTTACATTCCTTGTGAGTTGTATTCCAAGGTATTTTATTCTTTTTGTAGCAATTGCGAATGGCAGTTCGCTCTTGATTTGGCTTTCTTTAAGTCTGTTATTGGTGTAGACGAATGCTTGTGATTTTTGCACATTGATTTTATATCCTGAGACTTTGCTGAAGTTGCTTATCAGTTTCAGGAGTTTTTGGGCTGAGGCAATGGGGTCTTCTAGGTATACTATCATGTCGTCTGCAAATAGAGAATATTTGGCTTCCACCTTTCCTATTTGAATACCCTTTATTTCTTTTTCTTGCCTGATTGCTCTGGCTAGAACTTCCAGTACTATATTGAATAGGAGTGGTGAGAGAGTGCATCCTTGTCTAGTGCCAGATTTCAAAGGGAATGCTTCCAGTTTTTGCCCATTCAGTATGATATTGGCTGTTGGTTTGTCATAAATAGCTTTTATTACTTTGAGATACGTTCCATCGATACCGAGTTTATTGAGGGTTTTTAGCATAAAGGGCTGTTGAATTTTGTCAAATGCCTTCTCTGCGTCAATGGAGATAATCATGTGGTTTTTGTTTTTGGTTCTGTTTATGTGGTGAATTACGTTGATAGACTTGCGTATGTTGAACCAGCCTTGCATCCCCGGGATGAATCCTACTTGATCATGATGAATAAGTTTTTTGATTTGCTGTTGCAATCAGCTTGCCAATATTTTATTGAAGATTTTTGCATCTATGTTCATCATGGATATTGGCCTGAAGTTTTCTTTTCTCGTTGGGTCTCTGCCGGGTTTTGGTATCAGGATGATGTTGGTCTCATAAAATGATTTGGGAAGTATTCCCTCTTTTTGGATTGTTTGAAATAGTTTTAGAAGGAATGGTACCAGCTCCTCCTTGTGTGTCTGGTAGAATTCGGCTGTGAACCCGTCTGGACCTGGGCTTTTTTTGTGAGGTAGGCTCTTAATTGCTGCCTCGACTTCAGACCTTGTTATTGGTCTATTCATAGTTTCAGCTTCCTCCTGGTTTAGGCTTGGGAGGACACAGGAGTCCAGGAATTTATCCATTTCTTTCAGGTTTACTAGTTTATGCGCACATAGTTGTTTGTAATATTCTCTGATGATGGTTTGAATTTTGTGGAATCTGTGGTGATTTCCCCTTTATCATTTTTTATTGCATCTATTTGGTTGTTCTCTCTCTTTTTTTTAATCAATCTGGCTAGTGGTCTGTCTATTTTGTGGATCTTTTCAAAAAACCAGCTCTTGGATTTATTGATTTTTTGAAGTGTTTTTCGTGTCTCAATCTCCTTCAGCTCAGCTCTAATCTTAGTAATTTCTTGTCTTCTGCTGGGTTTTGAGTTTTTTTGATCTTGCTCCTCTAGCTCTTTCAATTTTGACGATAGGGTGTCAATTTTGGATCTCTCCATTCTCCTCATATGGGCACTTATTGCTATATACTTTCCTCTAGAGACTGCTTTAAATGTGTCCCAGAGGTTCTGGCACGTTGTGTCTTCGTTCTCATTGGTTTCGAAGAACTTCTTTATTTCTGCCTTCATTTCGTTGTTTACCCAGTCAACATTCAAGAGCCAGTTGTTCAGTTTCCATGAAGCTGTGCGGTTCTGGGTCGGTTTCTGAATTCTGAGTTCTAACTTGATTGCACTATGGTCTGAGAGGCTGTTTGTTATGATTTCAGTTGTTTTGAATTTGTTGAGCAGTGCTTTACTTCCAATTATGTAGTCAATTTTAGAGTAGGTGTGATGTGGTGCTGAGAAAAATGTGTATTCTGTGGATTTGGGGTGGAGAGTTCTGTAAATGTCCACCAGGTTTGCTTGCTCCAGGTCTGAGTTCAAGCCCTGGATATCCTTGTTGATTTTCTGTCTGGTTGATCTGTCTAGTATTTACAGTGGAGTGTTAAAGTCTCCCACTATTATTGTGTGGGAGTCTAAGTCCTTTTGTAAGTCATTAAGAACTTGCCTTATGTATCTGGGTGCTCCTGTGTTGGGTCCATATATGTTTAGGATCGTTAGCTCTTCTTGTTGTATCGATCCTTTTACCATTATGTAATGGCCTTCTTTGTCTCTTTTGATCTTTGTTGCTTTAAAGTCTATTTTATCAGAGATGAGAATTGCAACTCCTGCTTTTTTTTGCTTTCCATTAGCTTGGTAAATCTGCCTCCATCCCTTTATTTTGAGCCTTTGTGTATCCTTGCATGTGAGATGGGTTTCCTGGATACAGCACACTGATGGGTTTTGGATTTTTATCCAATTTGCCAGTCTGTGTCTTTTGATTGGTGCATTTAGTCCATTTACATTTAGGGTTAATATTGTTATGTGTGAATTTGATACTGCCATTTTGATGCTAAGTGGCTGTTTTGTCTGTTAGTTGTTGTAGATTCTTCATTATGTTGAAGCTCTTTAGCATTCAGTGTGATTTTGGAATGGCTGGTACTGATTGATCCTTTCTATGTGTAGTGCCTCTTTTAGGAGCTCTTGTAAAGCAGGCCTGGTGGTGACAAAATCTCTGAGTACTTTCTTGTTCACAAAGGATTTTATTCTTCCTTCACTTCTGAAGCTCAGTTTGGCTGGATATGAAATTCTGGGTTGAAAGTTCTTTTCTTTAAGAATGTTGAATATTGGCCCCCACTCTCTTCTGGCTTGTAGTGTTTCTGCCGAGAGATCTGCTGTGAGTCTGATGGGCTTCCCTTTGTGGGTGACCCGACCTTTCTCTCTGGCTGCCCTTAGTATTCTCTCCTTTATTTCAACCCTGTTGAATCTGACGATTATGTGCCTTGGGGTTGCTCTTCTTGCGGAATATCTTTGTGGTGTTCTCTGTATTTCCTGCAATTGAGTGTTGGCTTGTCTTGCTAGGTGGGGGAAATTTTCCTGGATGATGTCCTGAAGAGTATTTTCCAGCTTGGATTCATTCTCTTCGTCCCCTTCTGGTACACCTATCAAACGTAGGTTAGGTCTTTTCACATAGTCCCACATTTCTTGGAGACTTTGTTCATTCCTTTTTGCGCTTTTTTCTCTGATCTTGGTTTCTCATTTTATTTCATTGAGTTGGTCTTCGACTTCAGATATTCTTTCTTCTGCTTGGTCAATTCGGCTATTGAAACTTGCGTTTGCTTCGCGAAGTTCTCGTATTGTGTTTTTCAGCTCCTTTAATTCATTCATATTCCTCTCTAAGGTATCCATTCTTGTTTTCATTTCCTCGAATCTTTTTTCAAATCTTTTTTCAAGGTTCTTAGTTTCTTTGCATTGATTTAATACATGATCTTTTAGCTCACAAAACTTTCTCATTATCCATCTTCTGAAGTCTAATTCCGTCATTTCGTCACAGTCATTCTCCGTCCAGCTTTGCTCCCTTGCTGGTGAGGAGTTTTGGTCCTTTCTAGGAGGCGAGGTGTTCTGGTTTTGGGTGTTTTCCTCCTTTTTGCGCTGGTTTCTTCCCATCTTTGTGGATTTGTCCGCTGGTCGTCTGCGTAGTTGCTGACTTTTCATTTCGGTCTCTGAGTGGACACCCAGAATGTTGATGATGAAATATTTCTGTTGCTTGGTTTTCCTTCTACCAGTCTAGCCCCTTCGCTGTACGACTGCTGAGGTCCGCTCCAGACCCTGCTTGTCTGGGGTGCACCTCTAGTAGCGGTGGCACAGCGAGGGATGCTACCAGTTTCTTTTTCTGCTCTCTTTGTCCCAGGATGATGCCTGCCTAATGTCAGTCTTTTGGATATAGAGGGGTCAGGGAGCTGCTTGAGGAGACAGTTTGTACTTTATAGGGGTTTAATTAATGAGCTGTGCACTCTGTTGTTCATTCAGGGCTGTTAGGCTGCTATGTTTGATTCTGCTGCAACAGAGCTCATTAAAAAACCCTTTTTTTTTTTCTCAAATGCTCTGTGTTGAGGGGTTTGGGCTTTATTTTTGGATGTCCGATCAGGTGTCCTGCCCAGCTAGAAGGCAGACTAGCCACTGTTTGGCTGCCAAGGCTCCGCCCTGCTGTGTGATTCGCGCTGTTCCTGCCGGCTCTGCTGTGGTCTCCGCCACGCCCTGCGGCGGAGTCTCTTCATTGTAGCGTGTTGCCTCAGCAACAGCAGGCTGCGTCAGCAGTGGGCGTGTATCTCAGTAGGGACGGGTCAGCAATGGGCGTGTATCTCAGTTGGGGCGGGTTGCCTCGGCAACGGCTGGCTGCGTCAGCAGTGGGCGTGTATCTCAGTTGGGGCGGGTTGCCTTGGTAGTGGTGGATGCCCCTCCCCCACAGAGCGTCTTGGACCGTCTGCTCGGGATAGTTTGAAATTGCGGTTTTGTTCGTCCCACTGGGTATCCCAATCCCTGCAATCCCCTGGGCTGGCCTATTGTCCAAGTCTCGTTCAGTCTCAAGTCCAGCCCTCTCAAGTCTCAGGTTGCCGGTTCAACAGGGCACCCGGACAAGCGCGCCCTGTGGGGATTGCTGGGTAGGGCCAGCCGCTGCCGCCCCGGCTGCCGTCTTCGCCAGGCAGACCTACTGCCTGGCGTCCCGTGTCTTTTTTATACTTGGGAGTTTCCCCGTTCTGTGGGCAACAAAGATCAGTCTGGAAATGCAGCTCTGACTCACCGTTTGCGGATTCAACGAGAAGAGCTCCAATCCTGGGTTGTTCTCACAGCACCATCTTGAGTCCTCCCCCCCTTATTTGAGTTTAAATGAATTTAGGTTAAATTTACTACCACATACAAATGAGATTTTTTTCTTTACCCATGGACATGACACTCCTTATCTGTCATAACATTCTCTTTGCCATCTGGTTAAGTATAAGGAGCAAAGTGCCTGGACTATGGTTCAAACCTCAGCTCCATACTGGCTGACCTTGGACAAATGAAAGATTATCTGACCTTAGTTTCTTCACCTGTGTAACTGAAATATACCAATGACCACCAAAAAAGCATTAAATAAATGTTAGTTCTTTTTAGGTTTAATTGTACACCTTCATTATTTTATCAAAATATTGCTTTGTTATTATTCTTTGTTCTTTTCTTTGACTGATAGAAAGATTATATCTTCTTTACTTAGCACAATGCATAGAAACTGAAATGACTTTGTTTAATGTTTGTCTAATAAATGATTTATCAATTTTTCTGGGTATATTTGTTCTTAACACACAGAAAAATATCATAATCTGGGCTCTGAATATTAGATACTAAGGACAGTCATCACAGCTTTCAGAAAATTTTGAATTAACATAAAGCTAATGTTTGAATGGAAGGTATGACCTTCCTACTCAGTACTATTCTCAAGCGTCAGGCTTGAAAGTATGATTCCATGCACACACCAATGTATACCTACCCTGACACATTTCTGCTCTAAGTAAACATTAACTCAAAATAAGAATATGTTAACATCAGCAAAGTGCAGAAAAGGTCATTACCTTCACAAGTCAAACTGTTAATTATTACCTCGCTAGATAAATCAAAAAGATTTCTATACATTTCAAGAAACACCAAGAGATCTCCAAAATTAATTAAATCTCATACAGTAGACATAAAAATGAGCTGAAATATCAATAATTCTTCACATTTGAGTGAAAAATCTACCTATACTAATCAAATCAGTAACAGAATGGTCATACGGAAAGCAAAAAGAACACTAGTTTTTCTTCAATGTTGTCTGCCCATTTGAAAATCTTATTTTCCATTCAGGCAATCAACATGTGTCTTATACAATCCTTAACAACTTAAGTTATGATTCAAGGATCTATGTATGTTTTGTGTGATGAATCCTGTCTAATGTATAAAAATTGAGAATAAAAAAAATAAAAGTCAGGAGGCTGAGGCAGGAGAATTGCCTGAACCCAGGAGGCGGAGGTTGCAGTGAGCTGAGATCACGCCATTGCACTCCAGCCTGGGTAACAAGAGTGAAACTCCGTCTCAAAAAAAAAAAAAAATAAATAAATAAATAATAAAAAAAAATAAAAGTTAAATGTGTCTTTTTAATTATTTTATAAGTGAAATCACTAAATGCCCACAATCTTTGACGTTCTAAGCAGTCAAGCCAGATGTTACTTTAAAGCTCCAAGTCATTTCAGCTACTTTTTCTGGTTACTTCAATAATTACACTGAGAATTATCAATTATTAAACTATCTTGTATGACTTTGCTCCTTGGCTGTTTAAGCAGAAGTTTGGATGGCTATACCTCAAGGATATTGTAGGAATACGTCCTCAACAAAGCATCTTTAAGGAACCTACTAAACCTGAAATTCTACAGTTTATTGAAAAAAATCATAAGAATGAAACTTCACATTTATGTTTGGGTCAGAAACTACATTATTATGGACATATTTATTGTAATGATTATAAATTCTGGTTCAAAAAGTGTAAGTGTCAAAAATTCTTAGTCTGAAAAGATGTAAGTAGAGAATTCTCATAGATGATTCTAACTAATACATTTCCAAGGAAGTAGATATTTTTATTACACTAATAGAGTTTTTTGTACCACATTAGACTATTACTTAGTGAAGGTGGGGTTTCAAGTATACAGTTTGACCCAAAGAATTTCAGACATTTTAAAAATAAGATTATAAGAATCTAATGAATATTAAAAGCATCACTAATCCAAAACTTGTGGTACTGCAGATAGAAGTGGGTTAAAGTTGCTTAGTCACTAAGAGAAAATCCAAACAAATTAATAGTATTCAAAAATGACTGCATACAGTATTCAAATGGTTCAATTATACATTGTTAAGAATATTTTAGAATTTTAAAGTATCAAAATATTTGACAAAAATTTATAACTACACTTTTCTTTGCGAAGCAAAGTACATTGAGAGTGAATTATAAAAATTAGCATTATTTAAACAATATATATAATATATCTTATAATTCTGAATATTTATTTGAGGTAGAATATTCATCATATTATTGATAATAATAACTTCTACTAAATCAAAAATACTGAATCATTAAAGTTGAACCACAAATAAAAGAATTTAAATAATTAAGCAAACAACAAAATGTGTAAAAGTCTCTGTTGCAAATATATAAAAGTAATATCATTGGAGATTAATGCACTAGTAACATGTACATCATAAGGCAAAAATTAAAAGACTGAAAATAAGATGCTAGAAGTAAAGTTTATTCTGGTAGATTAAATATCTAAAGGAAGAAAAAAACTTGAAATTTAATTTGATAAATTGAAATACAAGAAACAAATTCTTTTTAATTTGATTTTAATCTATGGAGATTGATATCTTAATATGGGCCAGATGAATAATACATTGACTTAAAGTAGATCAAATTTATCTCATTAAAGACCATTTTATATACATGTATTCATAAAATAATTAATTGCTTATAGTTTATGTAGAAGAATATCCTTCTGACATATGCCTGAGACATTCTTGAAGGCAGGGTTCACTTTCTACTTCCTAATTAAGATATAATTTAACATTTCTGAATTGTTCAATGAAGGGGACATCAAATGCCATTTTAAATTATTCAGTAATCCCTCAAAAAACTAAATTTTTTAATTGTTACAGAAAATGTGATATAACAATTTAAAAGAAAAATTAGTATTAACTTATGCATATAACACTTAAAATAATGATTTTGTGTGTGTGTGTTCCAAAATTGTAACAAAAGAATCAGAATGGTTTATAATGATATTATGTGTGCATTAATCCAAATGTTACTGTTTTTTATCAATCCAAATTTATATTTATCATTGGTAGAGGGGAAAAGTAAATAATAGAAATTTTGTAGAGACTTTGCCAAACAACTGTAAGAAACATTTGGATTAATTAGAGTTTAACAATGTCAACAGATGTAAAACCACCAACGTGATGTTTATTGCCAGTGTTATATGTTAAGTGTGGATATTCTGCATATATTTTAATGATATTGATTAAATAAGATGGTCAGAAACATTGAGTGCCCAATGAGTTCCATGTATTTATATTATCTAATTTTATCCTTGAAAAATCTGAAAGCTATCTATCCACAATTAAATGACAGAAAAATTGAGGTGAGTAGTCAGGATATATAGTAATTCAGTTTGTCTGAAAAGGATAAATGAAAATTTTGGAAGGAATCAAAGAAGGGTTGCAGGAATGGGTAGAAGCCAGGACAATCCTGGTTTACACCTGTTGCTTGAGAGTGATTATTTATCATGCCTCTTTCAGTCTCACCTGTCTCCCAGTTTGGATGACAAATTATATGGTCACTGGAGCAATGGAAAACCATGACAGGCTGTTTAGTGGATAATGACATGATGTGGGCAATGCTTTAGAAAGATTAATCTAGAAGAAACGTGTAGAAAGGAATGAAGATAAGAAAGACCTGCAGCAGAGAAACCAATTAAGTGTCTACTTCAATCATCCCAGGAAATATACTGAAAATCTGCACTAGGCAAGGGACAGTAGAAAGGAAAGAAGCCTATATTTGACAAGCTGATCAGAGCAATGTTACAGATATGTAATAAAAAGATGTTGGATGTTAAATACTTTATTAGAAAGACTGAAGAATTCGCGCTGATTGCAAGGTTTGAATCCTGAGTGACTGAGATTATCAAAATACCACTAACCTGTGGAAAGCCTTGTGATTGTCTTCTTGGCCTGTAGGTACTTAAAAAAAAAAAAAGCTGCTTCAATTATTATGGATTCTGTGACTTAACACATTTTGGGAAATTATTGCACTTCCAACACTAAGATGCCAATATATATTTGTCTGCAGAATTTCTAGCTATGTAAGTCACTTATATGTATAGTTGATTTTAAAAACTGTTATCATAAAAACCCATATTTTCCAAAATTTTCACAAGTGATTATGCTTTCCTGTTTGTACATATTATCCTGTATAACAACAGCTCATCCTAGCACAAACAATGTTATACAATTTTTAAAAGATTAACTATAAAGTTGTCTATCATATTGTCCCATAGAATCAACATTCCGTATAATGAAAATTATATGTAATGAATGTCACTTTTCAGCACTTTTTGCCAACCTTCTATGCTTACTATGCTTTTAGATAAAAATATTCTGTGGAAATCTTTCTTAGAGAAATAGAATTTAACTAGACCCAAAGATTTTTTTAAAAGTATCTTTTAATTCAAATTACTCTAAATAAACCTCCATGATAGAAATGTAGTAACCTGTTAATAAATAAAACATACTTTAGGCCAGGCGCGGTGGCTCAAGCCTGTAATCCCAGCACTTTGGGAGGCCGAGGCGGGTGGATCACGAGGTCGAGAGATCGAGACCATCCTGGTCAACGTGGTGAAACCCCGTCTCTACTAAAAATACAAAAAATTAGCTGGGCATGGTGGCGCATGCCTGTAATCCCAGCTACTCGGGAGGCTGAGGCAGGAGAATTGCCTGAACCCAGGAGGCGGAGGTTGCGGTGAGCCGAGATCGCGCCATTGCACTCCAGCCTGGGTAACAAGAGCAAAACTTCGTCTAAATAAATAAATAAATAAATAAATAAATAAATAAATAAATAAATAAATAAATAAAACATACTTTAAAAGCTACTGAGAGTGCAGTGGGTATTTTTTTCTGCCCCTCCAGATGCATATCTAGCCAACTCTACGCTGTGCCTGCCACGGCAGAAACATGAGAGGATGATATCACTGGCTTTTCAGTTGAATTCATCAAGTAGGTGACTCAGAAGGGACATCTGTAAATGGGAACTGGCAAAGCTAATTTAAGATACTTTTCCCCCATTTGACTTGAGAGGTTTCCTGGACTGGCTGCATCCTTCTGAGTGAAGTGTCACTTCCCTATAGTCTTTCTTTTCTGTAGGGACCAGTAACTTTTCCTCATTCCTCTGACCATTCAGATCTCTATGTTAACAGGTGCTGGGAACCCGGGTGCCAGTGTCTCATGTGCTTTTCCTACATTGTTTGTCTTAGTTTGCTAGGGCTGTCATAACAAAAGAATACACACTGGGTATCTTAAACAATGAAAATGTATTGTGTTAGAGTTCTGGAGGCTAGATGTCTGAAATCAAGGTGTTGGCAAGTTAGGTTTCTTCTGAGGCTGTGAGGGAGAATCAGGACCATGCTTCTGATGATTTGCCACCAATCCCTAGAATTTATTACCTTGCAGACACAGTATCCTACGTTTCAGTTCATGTTAACATGTTGTTCTTCTTCTTCCAACATTTTTGAATACAGTAAGTTATCCATTTTTAAATCCAGGACGTTAAAATTTAATTATTTATTTCTTATGTGCAATCTAGAACACAGATCATGATATTTTACAGAAGTCCAGATATAGATATAAAAGAATTTCCCTTGATTTATGTTCCAAATTGCTTAGGCTAATTTTATGAATTTCCAAAACAAAATTCATACAATTTTGGCATAGAAAAAAAGAGCATAGTTTTAACCACACTACTAAAAATTATTTTGTCTTAAAGGTGTTGGTATTAAATAAATTCCATTTCTCAGTTATTTTTGCATAACCATACAATCATGAACAAATGTGAAGCATCCATGTAATATCAGGGTTACAATGCTTATCACGTTTCTCATTGTTAAGACATTCATTGCAAAATACATTAAACAGATAATCATTTAGCAAACATAAAACATATGCTGACAATTATATAATTTAGTACTAATAATGCAGTAGTCTAACAGATATGAGAAGGAAGGCACTGTCAAGACTTTTGATGGAATATGGTACTTTTCAAAGGGTAAGAAATTGTTTCAGTTGTGTTAAAAACAGGAGAACTTTATCAGAGGTGACTAAACTGATGGAAATGTGTGTGGAGTAGGATTTGAAGTAAAAGTCATCCAAATGCCAAAAAAAAAAAAAAATTAAACGTTAGGCCCCTCAATGCATAGATACTCTTTTCCATTTTTTGGTAATAAGATTAAATATAGAATAATATATGTTATATAATATTGTTCTTCCAAGACATTCAGTATCTTAAAAATAAATACTAAATTACATTATAGGTATATACTTAGGAGTATAAAAATATGAAAGAGGGGTTAGTTTCAGACTCTGGCCAAAAATGTTGATGCTACGCATTGGTGTTTGGCATTATGAAAAAGGAGGGTGTATGCAGCCTAAATATTTGCAATAATATAAGAATGTCCTAGTTCTTAGACAATGTCTATCATTATTTTGCCATTTCCTCTGCTTGCTTCTTTCAATGCCATGTTCAGGGAAACAGGAGAATGAGCATGTGTGAATGCACAGGAGGATATCTCCAGGTCACAAGGTTGTGTGAGCAACAGAGGGGTGCCAAAATGAAGGTCAGAAGTCCATCAAAGTAGTGGTTCAATCAGGAGAGACAGAGAAATCTACAATCTTGCAGAAAAAGGGAAATATAACTTTATAACTTTATGGAGCAAAAGAAAGAAGAAATGAAGATAGTCAAGTTGGAGAATAAGAGAAATTGTATGTTAGAGAAAAAGTTAATAGAAGAAACGAATATGAAATTGACAAAACAGAGTCTGGCATGAGGAAGATGATGGTAAATTTTGGATGCATGACTTTTTATTGTCCAGTGATTTAAATTAGGATTTGCCTCGATCTTAAAGTTGCTTCTATTGTTCCTAAGTTCTCATACACAGATCCATCAAAGTCTTACATCTATTAGCCTATATTTAGGAATCTGTCTTCAACAGAGGAGAGAACATACCAATGTTATCAGCTTTTTCTCCTTATGAAGTTGAAAATTACTTGTGATCTCCCGATCTACGTGCTGGCAATTCATGGCATATATGTGCCATCTGGAAAACTTTCTGCTTCAATACAAGTACCTATAAACCTGAACTTTTTTCTTGGAGGAAAAAGATTGTAGCTACCAGTAAAGAATGTAGAAAAATCAAAGTTGTCAGATTGAGGCAGGAAGAGGTGAAGCCTAGTTTTGCCCCTTCCGACACTTTAAAATATCAGTTTGCATCTCTAAGTTGGGCATAAACTTTAGCATAAACCTCTTTAAAATTATAGGTTAAAGAAAACTACACAAAAATGACCATTTTAATGTGTGATATTGTAGTTTTAATTATATGTAAATTGTTGTGCAAAAATTTTAAAAATCTTTAAAAGTTTTTCATCTTGAAAATCTGAAACTGTATGCATTGGATAGCAATGCTCCACTTTTCACTTCCTCCAGCCATTGGCAATCATCATTCTACCTTCTGTTTTTCTGAGATTAAGTCGTTTAGGTACCTCACATAAATGGAGTCATACAGTTTATGTCTGTGAGTGACTTATTTCACTTACTATAATGAAATTCACTTAGTATAATGTCTTCACATCCATGCTGTAATATTTGACAGCATTTTTTTGTATTTTAAAGGTGGAATAATATTCCATTGTATGTACACACTACGTTTTAAAAATTGATTCATCCATTGATCATTATTGGGTTTACTTCCACCTCTTGCCATTGTGACTACTGCTGTAATAAACATGATTATGCAATTATTTCTATGAGATCTTGCTTTCAATTCTTTTTAGTATATACTTTAAAATAGAATTGCTGGATCACACAGTCATTCTATTTTTAATTTTTTGAGGAATCTTGATAGAGTTTTCCATAGCAGCTGCACCATTTTACATTTCCGCCAGCAGTGCTCAAGGATTCCAGTTCCTCCACATGCTAGCCATCACTTGCTTTTCTCTGTCTGCTATATTTCCAGTGACTCTTACAACATCCGACCCAAAGAAGATGCTCAATACATATTTCTCTAATGATCAAAGTGATAAATACGTGTGATAATCTAATTTATGTGTATGTATCAGGCAGATGCACTCATTTAATATTTAATTTAGAAGCAAATCCATTGGAAATATATT
Organism: Callithrix jacchus; assembly: GCF_049354715.1. Classification (NCBI taxonomy): domain Eukaryota; kingdom Metazoa; phylum Chordata; class Mammalia; order Primates; family Cebidae; genus Callithrix; species Callithrix jacchus. The sequence continues at coordinate 33,903,495 of NC_133504.1, forward strand.
CTTTTTATATTTAGAAAAAATGGTCTTGAAACACAGTTAAAGTTGATTTACTACCCAGTAATCCATCTTTGTCAAAGAATTTTATGAAAGTGTTAAGTTGGAGCAAATGCAATGAACATTTATAGGAAAAAATATGAACTTCTATAATAGATGAGGTGGAGTATGTTGAGAATCTTCAGCTCTGGTTTAATTAGGATTGATTAAATGTTAAAACGGTAATGAAACAAGGGAACTGGAACCATTAATTGAGCATGAAGATATGTAATAAGGCAGGTTATCTGAGAACTGAACCTGAAGAATCAGCTTTATGAAGTCACCTATGATTATTCTGGGACATCTATTGTGTAGCTAAGTGAAACTTGTTACTTAATCAGAGTCAGAATAAAACAGTGTACCAGGAGCAGGGCTTGATTTGAAGTAAAAATACATAAATAACCAAACAAAACATTGCATTATGTGTGCAGTGAATTGTTGCATACGCCTGAGGCATTTGATTATTTTAATGTTTTTCATAAATTTTCTTTACTAGTCTTGATATTTTGTACTCAAATAGAAAACATAGCCAATAGAACATATTAATCTTCAAGATGCATTTTAAAATGTGCTATTTCTCTTTGTTTATAACTTTTAATTTCTTTCTCATACTTCACTGGCTAACAAAACACTTTTATTTATTCAGTATAAAATGTCCTCATAGAACTATTTTCAGTAATTTAAGCAGCATTCTGTAAAATAAGTGACGCTGTAAAACTCTTTGGGCTAAGGTTTTATGAAACAACTTCGTAACATGGTATTGTTACTCATAATTGCTATACACCATTGAGGATAATTTAACTATGATCGTTTTTAATGTATCCTGCCTATATTAATTTGTTCTAAATTCCTTCTCTATAATAATTACATTACTTTAATCTCCATTTTTAGGGGAAATAAGTATATTTGTACATAATATTTAAATCCTATAGAACAAAATATTTATTTTATTTGCCACTGGTTTCCTCAGGGAAAATATTAGGTAGAAATCCTAGGCAAAAGCTACAATTACTTTTGCACCAACCTATCCTTAAGTTACCCTTGTTTACATTTCTCTCCTACTTTTAGCAAGAATAAGTATAGACCAAGAGTCTAGAAAGTGCTTTACAGAGTAAAGTAAGCTGAGACACTGTTAGAAAGTTGAAACGTATAAATCAGAGTGTGCATGCTTACTCTCAGATAACAAATTTTCTAGCCACGTTATACCTAGAACCTGACATACATTTTTGTAAATGTTTATACAATATTAAATTAACTATTTTCAGATAAAATTAGGTATAATTAAAATTAGAGTAATGTTCAGACATTGCTTGATAGAATAGACATTTAAATGATCAGTGAAGATATAGCAGGCTTAAATTAAATTTAACAGATGATAATATGAGGAATCTCACTAACAAGTTTCTAGAATATTTTAGGGAATGTTATATTAGTGAAACAAATATTCATATTTTCATTCTTTCAGCAGTTATTTATGGCGTTTCTCCTACTTGCCAGTTCCTGAGTAGGAGATGAGGATATAGTACTCAACAAAAAATAAGTCCAAACCCTTATTCTAGGACAGACAACAAACGTAAATGAGTAGAGAGAGAGCAAAGACATAAATTAGTAAATACACATGCTTTTAGATTATGTATTTACTGTGAGCCAGAAATTTACAGTACATTATGGATATCAAGCTCATAAATTTTAACTGTTTTCTTGGAGGTGATCACTATCTAGTGATTAGACAGAGGAATTGAAAAAACATCTTTTAAGTTAGAATTAACATCATGATTTAATTCTACAGTGGTTAAAAGAAAGTGTCACAATCAGTTTGCAGATAAAGTTCCACGGAAGAAATAGCATTCTATAAGCTCTTTAAAAATGGTAGAATTTAAAAGGCTACATACTCTTTAAAAAATAGGTAGAATCTTAAAAGGCTAAAAGGCATAGGAAATTAATGTATTGCCAAGTTAATTAAGGTATTTATTCAGTGAATATATATTGATCACTTATATTATGGACAGTTTTCTAGGCATTCAGAATATAGGTGTGAAGAACTTGGGCCCTACATGCAATAAGGTAACATTTGGGTGGGAGAAGGCATGATATTGACAAATGAATAAATAATACTAAGTTCATGCAAAAGTAATTGCATCTTTTGCCTTTGAAAGTAATGGCAAAAACCACCGTTACATTTGCATCAACCACATATAATTTCAGACATTCATGTATGATTATCTGAAGCAGCAGCAGCAACATAATGATTAAGAATTTGTGCTATGGTGTATTGGCAGGCAGGAAAAGCCACTTCAGAGAACTGAATGATACTGTGTCATCCATAGGGAAGTCTGAGGAAACAATTTTGGAAGAAGAAACATCAAGAATATGTTCAAAGAACAAGAAATACAGTGATTGGAACCCAGTGAAGAGACGGAAAGGAATGAAATCTGGTATTAAAGATGTGAATACCTGATAGTAAAAGATACGGGGAAAACGGTAAATAATAAGGACTTTTGAAATACCAAATGACAAATGAGATGTCAAATTTCAGCAAAGAAATGACATAATTTGACATTTAAAAAATATAGCTGATGTGTAGAAAATAGTTTAATGGAAGAAATAAAGTAAAGAGATCAATTAAATTACTAATATAATAGATGAGTCCACAGAATGGTAGGTTGGACTAAGGTGTGTAACAGTGAGAAATAAACTTACAAGGTTTAGCAAAATTTGTGCTGTCCAATTTCAATTGCGTGAGAAGTTAGTTAGGAGTTTGGGCAACACCAAGAGCTTTTCAGGAGCTTCTATTTGACTTAGTAGACAATAGTAACTCCTTAAATGTTATTTTGTTCTTGGTGATGGTGGAGTTTTTTGTCTATTTTTTTTTTTTTTTTTTTTTTTTGAGACTGAGTTTCACTCTTGTTACCCAGGCTGGAGTGCAATGGTGTGATCTCGGCTCACCGCAACCTCCGACTCCTGGGTTCAGGCAATTCTCCTGCCTCAGCCTCCTGAGTAGCTGGGATTACAGGCACGCGCCACCATGCCCAGCTAAGTTTTTGTATTTTTAGTAGAGACGGGGTTTCACCATGTTGACCAGGATGGTCTCGATCTGTTGACCTTGTGATCCACCCGCCTCGGCCTCCCAAAGTGCTGGGATTACAGGCTTGAGCCACCGCACCCAGCCTGTTTGTTTGTTTTAATTCATGGGTAACGTGCATTTTTTGTTACCTGGGTATATTGCATAATAGTGGGGATTGGGCTTCTAGTGTACACATTTCCCAAATATTGAACACTGTATCAATAGTTATTCTTTCAACCCTCATCCTCCTCCAAGTCTCCACCTTTGGAGTCTCTAGTGTCTATTATTTTCATCTGTATGTCAGTGTGCCCCCATTATTTAGCTCCCACATATCAGTGAGAAGACATGGGTTTTTGATTTTCTGCTTCTAAGTTATTTCATTCAGAATCTGTGCGGCTGCAAAGGACATAATGTCATTTTTTTTATGGCTACATAGTATTTCCTGGAGTATACAGACCATGTTTTCGTTATCCAATCAACCGTTGAAAGACACTTGGTTTGGTTTTATAACTTTGCTCTTGTGAATACTGCTTTGATAAACACATGAATGCAGGTGTCTTTTTTATATAATAATTTCCTTTAAGTAAACAACCAGTAGTTAGATTGCTGGGTTGAAAGGCAGCAATCTTTTTAGTTCCTTGAGATACCTCCATACTGTTCTCTCGTAGACATTGAACAAATCTACACTTCACTAAAAGTGAACAAGCATTCCCTTTGCTTCACATCTATGATTATATCTGTCACTTTTTGTCTTTTTGGCTTTAATTTGCATTTCTCTGAAAATTAATAATGCTGAGCACTTTTTCATGTTTTTGTTGACCACTTGCAATTATTCTGAGAAGTGTCTGTTTATGTCCTTTGTCCAGTTTTTTTGTTTTGTTTTGTTTTGTTTTGTTTGAAACAAAGTCAGCCTCTGTTGCACAAGCTGGAGTGCAGTGGTGTGATCTCAGCTCACTGTGACCTCCACTTCCCGAGTTCAAGTGATTCTCCTGACTCAGACTCCCGAGTAGTTGGGACTACAGGCATGTGTCACCATGCCCAGCTAAGTTTTGTATTTTTAGTAGAGAAGGGGTTTCAGTATGTTGGCCAGACTGGTTTCGAACTTCTGCTCTGTTCAGTTTTTGATGAGGTTGTTTGAATTTTATGTTGAGTTGTTTAATTTACTTGTAGATTGTAAATATTAATCCTTTTATGGATGTATCATTTGAAATTTTTTTCTCTTATTCTGTATGTTGTCTGTTTACTCTGTTAATTAATTCTTTGCTGTGAGGAAACTTTTAATTAAATCCCATTTGTCTATTTCTGGCTTTGTTGCACTTGTTTTTGTGATATTCCTCATAAATTCTTTGCATAGGCTGATATCCAGAAGAGTTTATCCTATGTTTTCTTCTAGGATATTTATAGTTTTCAGTCTCACATTTACATCTTTAATCCATCTTGAGTTGTCCTTTGAATATGGTGATAGTGGTCCAGTGTCATTCTTCTGCATGTAGCTAGCCAGTTTTACCACCACCATTTATTGAATAGGGTGATTTCTTCTTGTTTCACCTGTTTTCCATTCTCACTCATCCTACTCCTCCTTGTTATCATCAGAAACTATTTTTCTCCTCCTTTTTCTGTCTTCCCTTCCCAAGACTTCTTCCAATTGCCGTTTAGTTATAATTTCACCACTTAACAAATCCTCCTGCTACATAAAATAGTCAATACAATAACTCTTGATGTTTTTAAAAAAATTCATGAAAGACATTGTTAACCTTCTTAAAATAAAGTTCCATGGAGTTGTGTGATTTTTTTGAAACTTCAGTGAGCAATTGCTGTTGTTTTTCTTGAATTGTTCTTTGTTTATATATAATGGTGATAATCACTATCTTTCACATCTTTACCTTTAGAATTGCTACTATATTTTTACCTAAGCTCCATATCTATTATTTCATCTTGTCCTTCTAACCCATCCTCAATGTACACATTGTCACTCCTTTATTAAAAGTTTGTTGGAAATCTCAAGTTCTTGAACTTGCATAATCCAGTATATTTAATACAACTGTCATTAACAATTGACTCTATGCTGTGAGACCCGTGTGGGTTAATGTTCAAGATCTGATAATGAAATTTCTCATGATATCTACCTTCATGGAGATTATAGTTTAGGAAACAGGCTATATGCTTAAATATGTAATTGTATAATGTAAGAAATATAATTTTGGAAAAATTGAAGGTATAATTGACCATCATGTTGAAATACATAATTAAGCCTCCAGAATTGTCAGGTATTTTAAAATGTGACATCTAAGCCAAAAGGCAAAAAGAAAAAAAAAAATACAGCAAGATCTTGAACTTCAGTTCTGATAGAAGGAGGTGTCATTCAATAAGAAAAGGAATGTAAAAGGAAAAGATTTCAGTGAGACACATGGACTCAATTTGGGACATGTTGGATTGGAGATGCCTGAGAATAATTTCATTAGAGTTGTTCAACGAGGCATTTGAATCTGTAGCAACAAAGAGGGTCAACAAAATATAGACAGTTGTGAAACAAGAAGAAGAGAATTCTAAGGCAATATGTAGAATAAAATAAGAGTTGTGATCCAGTCTCTGAGAAACAGTGTATCGGAAGGCAGAGGCAAATGTGGAAAGAAAGAGAGAGAGAGAAAGAAAGAAAGAAAGAAAGAAAGAAAGAAAGAAAGAAAGAAAGAAAGAAAGAAAGAAAGAGAAGGAAAAAAAAAGAAAGAGAGAAAGAGAGAGGAAGAAAAGAGAAAAAGTAGAGAACGTAAAGAAAAAATAAAGAAACAAAACTAAAAATGATCAGGCAATTTAATCAAATTGCCTGGAGGTGTAATGTCAGAGATGTGAAATGAACAATGCGTTCCAAGGCCAGAGTGGACAACGGTGTTAAGTGATTCTGAGAACTCCTGAAAGAAAAGGTGTTCTTGAAATTTATTGAAACAGATCTATTTGACTCCGACTAGAGTAGATACTAAAGAATGTTTGGAGCAGACACTTTAAAGGGAGAATACATGGAGAAGTAAACGCAAGAGGAGAAAATGAAGATAATGATCGGAGAAAATTTTTAAAAAGAAACTCCTGCTGTTTCTTTGACTCTCTTCATGAACATCATGGAGCTTATGTTTTGGATACTGGAAGACTTTATAAACCATAAAACCAACTATTCCACACACCATTTCTTTTGAATATTTTCCTGTGCCTGCAATGATGTTTTCCCTTTTGTAAAGTAATCCCTTGTTTCTGTAAATAAAATTGGTTGTCTTCTTACTCTTTTTACTATACCTCAACAAAACAACTTTAAAATACAAAGGGTTATAGAGACATACTATGATGGTAAGTGGAAGGAAGTTTAGAATTCGAGAGGCTGTGATTAATTATGGTGTCTTTCACTTTCTCGATCCTCAACACTGGGTAAGTTAATTAACTTCTCTGCATTCCTTCAACTGTAAACCAATGATAGTAATAATAAAGTCAAAAAATCTTAGTGAGTTATAAAATAAATAACAGATTTAAAGGATCTAGCAGTGTTTGATGCCAAATATTTTCTCATTTAAAGCTATTTTTCTTCTTTATAACTTTTCTTTGCACTTGGATGAAATTCCTTATATATCTGCTAAATAGTTTGTCCTAACAATTTAGGACTAGTATAAGTCTTGGAAAAGCAGTTGGATTTGACAAAATTGGATCAATGCCCTACCTTACAGAAGCAATGGAAAACAGTGTAGAGATTTCTTAAGGAACTAAAAGTAGAACTACCATTTGTTCCAGCTATCCCACTATTGGGTATCTACCCAGAGGAAAATAAGTCATCATATGAAAAAGATACTTAAATATGTATGCTTATAGCAGCACAATCTGCAATTGCAAAAATGTGGAACCAACATAAATGCCTAGCAATCAACGAGTGGATAAAAAAACTGTGGCATATATATTTATGTATACACACACACACACACACACACACACACACACACATATATATATACATACATGATAGAATGCTACTCAGCCATACAAATGAATTAATGAATTAATGACCTTAGCAGCAACCTGGATGAGACTGGAGACTATTATTCTAAGTAAAGGAACTCAGGAATGGAAAACCAAATATCGTATGTTCTCACTCATAAGTGGGAGCTAAGCTATGAGGATGCAAAGGCATAAGAATGACACAATGGACTTGGGGGACTCAAGGGGAAAGAGTGGGAAGGGGTGAGGAATAAAAGACTACAAATAAGATGTAATGTGTACTGCTCAAGTGATGAGTGCACCAAAATTTCACAGATCACCACTAAAGAACTTGCCCATGTAACCAAACACCACCTGTTCCCCAATAATCTATGGAAATAAAAATTTTTAAAGAAAAAGCAATGGAGGCTAATTGCTGAAATTCAGTCATCTGGTTAATCACCATATTCGAAAGAGAAGGTAATTTCTTTTTTTCTCAGTAGATAGAATAGCATAATATGCATTTAACTAGTAGTTGCTCAATCTAGTGGATGGAGGATGGAGCCTGAAAGTAGAGAACACACTCAAGCAATACTCTAAAATCTGTAGTCAGGTATTTGATATCTAGGACAGTATCTATAAATCATATTAGTCAGTGCTTCAGAATAAATTTTAAAGGCAAAACTTTTGCCCCTTGTAGAAACAACCTTAAGGCTTATCAGACTGGGATGATTTTAGGCATATCACAATAATCGAGTTCTTATTATAGTGTATTATAATGGATTGGTTGGGTCTTATTATGGTGTTATATATTATTTACTAATCTCTAATTCCCAGCATATATCTGTAACAGTAGGCACCTGATTTCTATTTGTTGAATAGATAATTAAAGATATCCTTGAAAAGAACTAAGTAGATTCTTATTCTGGGCAAGTATGGGTAAGTGGAAATGAAATTCAGATAACTGAAGGATAGCAAGCCATCACTCAATGTGCAGAGTGAAATTCAGATAATTAGTTCTAGAGTAATGCATCTGGGCCAGAATAACAGAAAAGCTAAGTTGGTACAGAACAATACAGAGGGATCTTGTGGCAATGACTAAATTTTCAGCTCCAAAGTGACTTGTATCACTTCCACTCCTAATTATTTGTGCAGAAGTGGACACATGGCTCCACTCAATCGTTAGAGACCACAGAATGTGATCCAAACATGCACAGGAGAAAAGAGGGTAGTTAAAAGATGAGATTTGCTTTATCTAATTCCAGGTAAATATGAAACATAGAGAATAAATAAGCCTTTTTCTTAGGAAATCAGTGTGATCTATCACATAAGAAGCTAGGTAACTCAGAAAATGTGAAACTAAGGCATTGGCGAGAGATTAGTGCATACGCAACTATTTCAAAATCAGTTTAGTTGCTGAAATGTATCAATTTCCTTAATCAATTTATGCCTTGGCAACAGACCAACCAACCTTAAATCTCAGTGGCCTAAAACAATCAATGTTTATTTCTTGCTCATGCTTTGTGTCTATAATGCGTCAGCAAATGTATCTTGGTTCATGGTTGTCCTTCAGAAGCCCACTGTCTAAGCAGTCACTATTTCAATTGTTAACAATTACTTTGACAGAGAGAAAGAGTCACAGGATCTTGCATCAACAGCTAAATTCTCAACCCAAAAGTAACTTGCATCACTCAGGATTCTTTGTACAGAAGTGGGCACAGGACTTACTCAACCACTGGAGACCACAGAGCATGATTCTAATATGTGCACAGCAGTAGAGTGGCCATGATGCGGTAAGCAGCCATGGTGCACACAAAACAAGTATATTGTGAAATGTACTAATCTAATCTACTATGTAGAATTGTTTCAAATTTCTTTTTCAGCAGTTTGCCTACTTAAGTTCAAATAATTTGTGCATAATATCAACAAACAACAGCACTGAACATTTGAAAAGTGAGACTTTAGGAAAAGTAACATAAATGTTTCTGTTGGGTCCCTTACCACATTTACTCCCAGAGAGTTCTAGTGCCATGCTTGGGTTCAAAAACTGGAGCAGTTACTTTGGATCATATGGTTTAGAAGGATGTTCTGTACAGGAAAGGCCAAAAAGTATACAGGAAAATCAGTAGTAATTTCTCACTTTGCCAAACTCTTGTCTACTTCGCCTGAAAGATGTACCACTTTGTACCTGAGATTTTACTAATTTTGACCGGCAAAATTACTCTATATACTTTTCATTTATAACTTACCTATCTTATAATAGAATTTTAGTTATAGAGTTATTAATTTATGTATTATTACATGCCTACAATATTCATACATTTTTCACATACAGATGCAAGAACTTGAATTTCAGATTTTTCTCCATCCTTTCTCATAGCTGTGCTTTTTTTCCCTAGCAAGTACCTGTGATACTTTGGGAAGAATAACTTCTCTGTCTGGACAAATATGCAGATTATTTTCATGAGTAACATTATATTTTCTTACACATTATGATATTTCTGAATTCAAGACTTAAAGTTATATTCTCTATGTCCTTTTAGATTCTGCTGTCAAAGATTATAATGTAAAATATGTTACTGTGTGTACTTTTGAAACCTGAAAGAACAATTATTTTGTCTGTCCTGTAAAAATTCAGAAGTGTACGTAAAATACTGAAGGCAACTAATATGCACAGTGACATATTAGATTCTAAAAAACAATTAACATTCATTTTTAAGTGTGGAAATAGACAATATTGAAACGTTTGTAAGACTAACTCCCATCCCTATTTGTTTTGTGCATTCGCTTAATACTTTAAATTCAACAATAGCTATTACAGATTTCCAACCTATTCATCAGCAGCACATATTTTAATCACTGTGGGTAAATATATAACTCAAGTTGTACAAACTGTAATTCTCATATGCAATACTAACATTGGCCAATAGATGCCCTAAGAGCTCTCCTAAACACAAGAACTCTAAGAATGAAGGTTGTCTATTTGAATATCAGCAAGTCTCATGCTTTTTTTTCGTTCAATTATGAAGTAGCACCATAGATTAGATTCCAAAGACTTTTAATATTACCAAACTTTAAACTGCCTCCTGACATATGAATTTCAATTCTATTAAAGTAATAGAAAAAAGAAAGGAAAACTGAGTGAATTGATTTGAAAATCTATTCATACAGAGAATAATTATGATTCACATAACTATTTCTAATTTTATAAATTCAGCCAATAATATTGTTTATTACTGTGGTACATAAATATAATTCTAGGGTTAATTTAATCACAGAAGCAGATAAGATTGAGTTGTAAAGTATTTCTTGAATTAGCTGATACTTTTAGGGTTTGCTGCTTTTACTATAATTTCAATCATTTTTCTATAGTGTAGCTATTAGTAGAGTATACTTAGAGTCCTATTAATGGATGATAATTTAAGTATGATTACTACTTCTAGATTTTTTAACATTGAAGTTAATTCTTATACTTAAATATATTTGTTATATAAATTTAGCAAAATAAAACTATGTTCTTATCTCACCAAGTTTGGTTTATAAAATATTATACATGGATTTTTTTTCTAAGCCAAGGAACAAATGATTCACTTACAGGCTTATGTCCATATCTAACATCTTCCTAACAAGGTTATCTTAAATTGTGAAGATACATAGCTCTATAATAACAATTTTTAATTCTTATTTAATTATACTCATTATTATTGATATTCTTATTGAGATGTTGTCTTGCTTTGTTACCTGGGCTGGAGTACAGTGATGCGATTGCGGTTCACTGTAACCTCCACCTCCCAGGTTTAAGAAATTTTTCTTCCTCAGCCTCATGAGTAGCTGGGATTACAGATGCCTGCCCCCACACCTGGCTAGTTTTTGTAATTATTGTAAAGATGGGTTTTCACCATGTTAGCCAGGCTGGCCTCGAACCCCTGACCTCCTGATCTGCCAGCCTTGGCCTACCAAAGTGCTGGGATTACAGGTGTGAGCCACCACCCCTGGCCCTTATTAATTTTTTCAATCAATTTATCATTTCTATCTATATTTTATAGAGCAATATTTATTGAATTTATTCATATGAGCTTAAGAACTCTGGGCATGGACATGTTAATACTTGATATCTCTTACTGAAAGTTAATTTCCATTGTTTACAGACTAGTGTGGAAAAAGCAAACATTTTTACCAAGCCAAAACAGAAGGCAAAATACAGCTTAGGAGGAAACTCCTAGTAGTATTACTTGGAAACCAGAAAGAGTGTGTCTATGAAGTTGACAACTAAATAAAATACAAAAATGCATGAAAATGAGAATAGTTAACACAAATCCGAGTCTGCTCAATCTGTATGTTAATATTGATTCCCCATGATACGGCCATAAAAGGAGCAGATTTTTCTCCTTAAATTAAGAAGATGAAACTTACAAGATTACATTAAGAATCTATATTTTTCATGGAGAATAAAACAAGGCTACTTGTCTTTGCACCTTCAGCATTCAATGTACACCCTTTGGTTCTGCAGTCATCCTTTAAGTTACTATAATTCTGAATTTATTTTCACCCCAAATTATCGATTACAATGAGCAAATCTATTATTTAAAGCCAAACATAGGTTTCTGTATTAAACGTGGTAGGTTTCACCTTTCCTTTCGAGCAACACTTATTAAACCATCTTTCTCCAATTAATATTACTTCAATAAATATTGATATCAAACAATTTCTGAAACCTGTAACTTTTATTCATAGGATACATTTTTCCTGGTTATGGTAGAATTTGAGAAGCCTATTTAAACAGTAAAAATTAATGTTTCTATGTGCATTAATTTGATAATTAATGGCGTAGAATAGCAAAGAGTTATAGTCAACTTTTAGCCTGGTATTTCTGAAAAAGTCCTCTACTTCTTTATCAAATTACAACATTTTGATGGTGTAATTATAGTTACAAATGATATGTTAATGTAAATACCAGCGAGAAAAGACCTTTCACAATAGTCTTGATTAAATTTAACTATCTTGTCCAATGCCACCAAAATGCCTATGCTATGATATTAACAGAGAATGAAAAATAAACAACACAATCTCAATTTTAACATATATTGAGATTTCAAATAATCCAAATTAAACTAATTGAGATTTAAAATTAAACTGATATAATCTCATGAAAAGTATGTAGTTCTTTGTAAATGCTGCTTAGATCAAGTATCTGCGTGTGCATAATGATGTAGTGTTAATTTGCAGCTTTATTTATTAGCAGTGAGCTTTAAATGTATATATTTTAAAGTTTATTTCCATAATTTTAAGAGAACATATTTGAAAATCCTCTTTAGTATATCGTACCTACCTACACACACACACACACACACACACAAATGTGTTTAAGGTCACAGTTTAGAATTAGCTAAGAAATTTAATATAAATGTATTGTATCAACATTTCATTCAATAATGACATATTATATTTAAATGTCTTTTAGCACAGTAGACATATAACTAATAGATATTTTAAATAGAACGTTAAAATGAATTAAAACATAGGTGAAGAGCACAAAAGTCCCCAAGGGAGCAAAAGATAGAAAGTAGGAAGGTAAGAAATTAATAGAAGTAAAGAAGCATGAAAGAAAAAGGAAACAAAATGACATATTTCAAATTTCAAATATACAAGTCATGTTGTATACTATATATGTATATAAAATTTCTAATCACTGTAAAAAGGTTAAAAAGAAGAAGCACAAATTAGTTTTGGCCACAGATTGGTTTGTAAGATCTAACGGATAAATGTAGCATCTACTCTTTAGAAAACCTTATGTGCATATGCATTATCAAGAGATAGCAATCATGTAAAAGCTCATATTTCAGGGATGTTGAGATTGCTCTCTTAATCATGTTAGTGCTTACGTTGAATCATTCTGCTCTCTTTTATTTAAAAAAGGGTTATGTATAGCTATCAGTTTTTTTCTGGACCTGCTTTATTTTGATCCCTAAAAACTAAGCATGAAAATTAGTTTTCATGCAAAAAGTGTATCTTTGCTTTCCAAAATAAGCATGTTCTCAATTACTAGCAAATCTTCTCATATTTGATTCAAAAAGAAATATTAACAAAACATACACTGTTTTCTTTAGAGTATTTATAATTCTAATGTACTGCAAATGCATTAAAATAATTATAATTTGAAAAGGAGCTTGTAAAATTTGATGATACTACAGAAGCCCCAAAATATGCACATTCACAAGACAACATTACAATGTGCTTCATAATTTTCGTGTATTACATTCTAATATGTTCATGTAAATTACCTAAATTAAAATCCTTCAGTAGATGTTGGTCATCCAGCTTTAAAGAAATTCTCCTTAAGCATACTTGCTTAATTTTTAGTCATCTTTTCAGTGCCAATTTGCAACTAAAAAATCCATCTAACCATTTTTGCATGCCTTAAATTTTATTGTTGCTTTAAAATTACTTTAAATATCCTGTACAGTAATTATATCTGTGACTATATGAGAGATTATTGCAATATGCTTATAAAATAAATGTATGTTTTAACGGGCCTATTTTGCCTTCTTTTAGTTTTAACCTGGGTGGATAAAATTTATTTTTTGACCTCTCTTTGCCTCATAGTTGATCTTAGCCACCCTTCCCCTCTCCCCACCTCCCAACCTAATTATATGAAGATATTCTTTTGACAGGCTTAGTAACCAGATGCCAGTTTATCCCATTAGGGGAAAAATTCTTAAGCTTTTAAATTCTAATATCAATTTTTGAATTCTAATATAGAAATTTCTGAAGTTTTGAAGTCTAATATAAAATTACAGAATGACAAGCATGTAATGAGTTTTAGAGACAATGGAATAACCTACATATTTTACAAATGATGAGTGTGATGAAAAGGTTTAAATAACTTGCCCTCAGTCACATTGCCATTTAGGACAGAACAAAACCATGAATGCCCTAGGAGAATATTCTCAATGCTTTTCTGCGTGTTTTCATCTTTGTTCAAGCTTGCCAAGATGGCTCTTTTCCTTTTGTTTTCATTTCTTTCTTTCTTCTGTTTCTCTCTTTTTAAAGACAGTAAAAACATGAGAAAATGATCTGCCTTCCTTTTCATCTTTGAAAGGAAGGTTTGTTTTCCAGTTTTATTCCCTCAGGCTTTTCAATAATATTATGACTGCTTTAATTGAATTCATAGCCCAAAACGTTATGATCACTAGAGTAAACTGAAAAATAGTGTCCATTATACAAACAACATAGGTCTTGGTGGAATTTTAGAAGCATACATAATGTACTTTACACATTGTTAAAGTGAATTATTAAGATTTCTCTGACATTTTGGCACATTGGCATGAAGCAGCCAGTGTGCTATGTGATTGTCTCAAAAGCAGCATATCATGGGTGCCACAGCCAGCCTAAGTTCAAGTTAAGCAGTTGGCTCCATTGAAACAATAATCGTGCAACACCCATCTGATCCCACGGATCATCTTCCTGCCCTATCATGGTGTCTGCCACCTTTATTAAAATGACTTTGGGAATTTAAGCACTCTTAATACATGCATGTATATCTGTGCAAAAGTCATGGCTTTTGACACTTACATATAAATGTAAAATCAGTAATTGTCTAAGAAAACAAAAATATTGCAGATAACCCAAAATGCAGCAATCACAGTCAATGTGTGTTGGAGAAATAGTACGGGGGGTTATATGTTCAGAATAGAAACTGGCAATTTCTGGAATAAAGCCACAGGGAAAGGTTTCTGTGGGTGTGAATTGGAATTAAAAAAATGTTCCTTCCCTCAAGCAAAAACACCATATTTTTTCCTCTATTTTTCTTTTTAAGTCGCTAGAAAGAAGGAGTTTAGGGGTATGGGTCCACAAAGTAAATATACCTCCTCAAATAACTTCTTAATATGGTGGAAAATAAAATTTATTATTTCTCCTGATGCAGGAATAAACAAGTGTATTCATTTGATTAGAGTCCCTGAAAATGCTTGTGAGTGGATCCAGTGCTAGATTATGTCAGATTCCTGGAGTATGATGACACATATCAGTATATATGCATTCTGATGGATAACAATGTGTGAATGCTATGAAATTTTTTGAATAAACAACCTTTTTTATTAAACATGCTTTATCCAACTTAAGAAAATTTAAGCTTAGTTTTAAATACCCGCTTCTCTGTACAAGTAAGTCATGATAGCTGTAGGTGGGACATGTGCATGGAATGCGAATCATCACCCTTCTGGATGACTGATAGCTTCAGTTCACTGAAAGTATTTGTTTACAAGTTCAAGCAGTCGGTGGAATTTGGCATGACAGGCCCCTTTTTTCTTGCTTCCAAGGTCTTTAGAGCCTCACTGGAAGAAGAAATATCACATATACTGAAAGAATTGCTAAAGGCTATATAATGCTTCCAGCATATCCCATCTTTCATAGAACAATTGATATATTAAACATAACCTTCAGAATTTTGGCAGTGGAAGTTGAAGCTGAGAACTTTCACTTTTTATTATAAAATTAATTTTCTTTTTACTCTGTAATCTCCAAGTCTATACAGTTTGAGGATATATTTAAATCATGATAATGAATAGGGAAGGTTCTGTCGGTTTTATAGGAACGCATATGAAGTCTGATATATACTATGGAGCGCTTTCAGGTTTTCTCCCAGTGCTCAAGCATTTTTTTTTTTTCCAGGCAAGTTTCTGCAGCAGCGACTCCCTCCAGCGGCTCCGTGAATCCAGGGAAGAGAGCAGGAACACCAAATAAATTTGCGTTCAAATAACCAAATGGCAGGGAGAGGCAGCAAAGTTTGGCTAGGAAGATCAAAAGGATAGGGGATGTTTTCAAGAATGGTTGAACAGATTCCTTCCATTTCTCCGTCTCCTCCCCACCGCCTCCCACTCGGTCCTCTCCACGCTCCACTGCCCTTCTCTCCGCCCCGTCTTCCCTCCAGAGCTGTGCCTGCAGCGATCTCTAGAGTGCGCAGAAACGGCAGTCCCAGCGAAGGCAAAGGCTCCAGCACCGCCAAAGCGTTTAGTTTCTACTGGACTGGTTGAGAATACATCTTGAAGTCCAAAGATGCCCACGCTGACCTTAAGCCTGAATTTTGTCGACTCAATTGCCGCAGCTGACCCCAACAGAAGCCCAGTCAAGGGGGCGGCCCCTCACCTCTCTGAGAGTTGATATGCAAAACAGTTACGTCAGATGGTGGGGGCGGGGCACCTCCGGGTTGAGTGGCAGCAGCTCCTGCCTAGGGAGGAGGAGCGAGAATCAGCCTGGTTCAGTGACTGAGACAACTGGAGGTGAGAGGCGCTGGTACTGTCCACTGCGCTGTCGGTGCTGAACCTGAGACGCGAGCGGACCAGTTGCTCCAGCACCTGGGGGCAACGCCCTCTTGCACCCTCTGTTCCCTGTGGGACCGGCTTCACGAACAGGACCCACATCAACTTGACAAAGGAGTGTGGTATCGGACGTGGGAGAGAGTCCTCTGTTTGCCACCTGGGCGCTCATTCAGGCGTGACTTCGGAGATTTCTATAGTTTTAGACCAAACTATTTTGTTTTGTTTTGTTTTGTTTTTTCCCGGCTAAGAGGATCTTTTTAGTTTTGTTTTTTTTTTTTTTTTTTTTTTAATTGTGATTTATATTTCCACAGCGTTTAGGAATCTTTCTGGGAGACTTTTGTGACTGTTAAAATAAGGTAAGAAAAAAAATATGTTATAAATGATTAAAAGCGGGGGAGAAATACAGACTGCTATATAAAAATTTTAAAACAAGTTATGCTTATTTTTATCATTTGAAACTGGACTTTTGGCAATGATTGCAAAAATATTTTAATAATTGCTATTATTATTATTGCAAGATCAACTGTTAGTGATTATGCACTAAATTCTAGAGGGGAAGTTTGAGAGCTTTGTTTTTTGTGAAGTTAATGTCATCATGTTCTATCTTGCTTTATAAATATAAATATTTTAGAGCAATACTTCCAGCAGGGTTCAAGGGATAGGAAGTATTCAAGAAAACCCACAAATATATAAGAAAATGATATTAAATAAATCAACCAACAAGTTGTTTAGAACACATATAATCTAGTAATTATTTGAATGGACTAATCTCTGGTTAATCATCAGTATTATTTCCTATGTCTAAAGCATAGACTTCAAAGTGCAGAGCTCTCTAAACATTTTTTGGAAGGGAAGGGGTAGAGATAGGAACACTTATATCATGCTGGGTCCATTTACATGTATTGTTATGCAGTAGATCCAAATAAAACTTGTGAAACTCAGTCTCTGAGAATTCCACACCCCAAGGTCATGTGTATTTCAAGTTGGGGCTTTTTGTTCTGCTATTGACTAGTAAATGTCATTCCCTTGCCCCCCTTCAGGTTAGAGGTGGATATAAATTGGAAGCCCTGATTTAATAATACAGTATTAGTTTGTATTATAGTCGCTTGTGCTGTTGGTAATTGAATGGAACTGGGAAGCATGGGCTGAGAAAATGTCTCACTATTTCAGCAATGTTTAACCTCTTGCATGCTTAACAGAGAGCTTTTCTGTACTTAGAAGATTTTCTTTTGAAGCTATGTTCCTTTTGTCAATTGGCTGTGTGTTCTGGGTGTGTACAGAGAAAGAATTCAGTGTGGAAAATGACTGAACAGTACTTCTCATAGTGAGTAATTATTAAATGATAGAAGTTTATCCTGTGCTCTTTGTATTACTTATTACTATTCATGACTTTATTTGACAGGTGTGATAGTTTGCCTGATAAATGGAATTGTGGTCTTTCATTTATGTCATTTAGTGACATTAGATTAAGTATAAATGATGGCTGGAAAAGCATGGGGGTATGGGGGGGTATTTCCTTTGCATTCCAGAGAGAGAGAGTTTAGGTTGCAAGTACACGTCCAACATTAATAAGAATGAGTTAAAAATAAAGCTGTTTTATACTTACTAAATATTATTCAACAGATTAGAGCTATGCTTTTCAGCAGGAGTACACAAAGTTTAAATATTTGTATATTTCAAAATATTATAAAATATCTACTCTAGTTGCATTAAAGCTACTAGGATGAAGTTCAGTTTTAGAAATTCATGATTCAAAATAAGCCGTCTAGGTAGATATTTTTCATTGTATTTACTATACAGCCTTACAAGAGAGTGATTGCCACAAGAAATGCATATTGTTGCAAATACTAGAGGTAAAATATAAATCTTTTTAAGTTGTTCACATCTTTTACCCTATACAGATATTCTTTGTAGAATTCATGTCAGTCATGTGATCTTAAATTAAATATTCACATGAATTTGGAAAGCCTGGATTGGGTAGAAAGGCAAAACAGAATATATAAAACTCTGAGCTAGGAAATTGATACAACATAGTCTCCTTTAAGTGCGCAAAGAATCATTCTTTACTATTACAAATTTTGAAATTTTCTTGTTAAAACTAATTATATTGGTATAAATATTTAGACTGTGAAATTTCTAACAGAATTATGGCTTATTTTATTTTTCATTTTATTTATCTTGAAACATTAATATATATCTTAATTTTATAACTTATTTGAAGAGCAGTATAATATGTAAAGATTATATTTACTCAAAATGTATCTGAGTATGTCATTGACTTCCATTTGCACAAAGTTTTCCAAGATATACGTCTTTACTCAAGTATAAACATTTACCTGGAAGTACCAATATCTGGAATTCATTCAGATGAAATTTAGAGTTTCATCTAACAGTAACATAGCTGAACACTAAAGTCAAACTAAGCTACTGGAATACTAACCAAAGGTTGAGTTGATGAGACTGTAAATGTAAAATATTAGAATCTTTTTTTTTCTGATCTTTCTATACATTTAGCTTTTGTATCTTAGTCCTGAAATAAGTTAAACTGGATTCCCATCGTAAGTCCAAATTTAGCATATAGGGACCCTATTTAAATGCAAAACAAGATTCCCACTGAAACTAATAAAATTGCCAACTTTCAAGACACTTATGAAAGGTACTCAAATGTGGTGGCCCCTTATTAAGTCTTTGATCCACAAAGGAATGACCATATTTTGGAGTTATAATGAATTCATGTAAAACATAAAGGACTATTCAGTAACACAACAGTGGATGGCTTGTTAAGACATTAACTCATTTCATTACGGACACACTGCAAATATATGCAGCACTGGTGGCACAAAAATGATGAACTTCTTAAAGTCTATAGAAAATTATTAAAATAATTTAATTACATATTACATGACATACTGGATTTGTCTTTCTTGTTACTCAACCTCATAAGGTTCATCAATCAAACAAAAAGAAATTGAGTCAAAAATGAAATTTGTAAATAGATTGTTTCTCCTTACAAATAAGATGGATTCCTATTTATGTTTTGTGAGATTTATGATAAGGGTGGATAAATTTGGAACTTCCATTATCACGGCTATATATGCTTTATTTTTCTTTTTTCCTTTCTTTCTTTTTTTTTTTTTTTTCAATTTACTAACATGGGCAATAGAGAAATACTAGTCTTAATTTACTCTAAAAATTTTGAAAAAAAATTTAAAATACCTTTTAAAATGATATTTAAAAAGTTATTTGCCTACTAATTTATTGATAATTTTCTTTGAATAATGACCATTTAAAAAGTAATATTAAAATCTCATTTGTCAATGAGACCTAAAGGTCTTGAATGACATCTATTAGTCCTTCATACTTGCCCGAAATTGCCATATTATCTCTCATATGCATAGAAATATGCATAATTCTAACAGTCAAGTGACCAATTATCCTTTACCAAACAGACGTAATCACCTTCTGCTTCAACACCTCCAATGTCTTTTGGGTATAGTCTGCTTAAAGTTAGTTGTAGAATAGCTTGTGGAAATATTCTAATTTTCCAATTAAATCTGTAACCATACAGCAAAGCAATTGGTCCCTTTGTGTTTTAAATCACCTTAGTATTGAGGAATTAATATTATTATAATGGATGGGATCATGTTTTGATAAACTCAGAGTTCCAATGGGTTTTCTGAAAGGCGATGAATTAAATAATAGTATACGTATTTGAGACAATTAGAGAGTGTGTGTGTATGAATATATGTATGTGCATATATATCAACACATATATGTATATACACATCTATATGTAAATTCTACTCTACAGTGAACATGCAAGAGCCATGACCTAGAACATGCAAGTTAAAGACATGCTACTTAATACAAAATAGTTTAGATAATAAGCTGTAATACAATATATAACTTTTAGGGGCAAATTTGTCTTCTAAAGACTGTTATTTTTTTATTTTGGCTAGAATGCTTGTGCACATACCGGTTTCTTTGGCATGAAAATGACATTTAGAACCTCTCATGCTGATTGGCAAGGCAAGGAACAACTGAAAATGAAAATTTTCTAGAACTAAAAAACAAAATGGATGTGTACATAATGAAGAGTTTATAGCATCACATTAATTATGAGAAAATATAAGTTCTGATGAAGGATTTGAAAATTACTGTCTATAAAAGTAAGACATCAGGTTTACTTCCTACAAATCTTCCCTTTGTGGAACAGAGCCTGGATATCCCTCCACATAACATATTTTCATTCCTTGTTTATTAATGTTTTCATGCATAGATGTGGTGAAATAGGAGAACAATTTCATTCTGAACTTTCTTGGTTTAAAATCATGTCATTAATATTAATTTAATGTGGCTTTGGTATCAAATTATGTAATTCTCTAAAGCAAAGTGGTTGCTTAGTGAGTTCATTTGCAGGTTAATACATAAAATACTATTTCAAATCATAACTAGTTCATCTCGCAACTAACAAATCTAAAGCAAATGATTTAAAAATACTTCATTAAGTTGTATTTAAACATATATTGCAATAGAGAAACTTACTTTACCGATGTATTTTCTCTGTTAATATAGCACTAAGGTAGCAATTAAGATATACACACAGTAGCAATTAGAACATACACACCTGAACTGTATTCCCCAAAGATGATGATGAAATGGAAGTAATTTACCTTTGTTAGTTGGACCATCCCCCACAAAACACATTAGATACTGTTTTACTGTCTCTTGAGTTATTAGTTTTTAAAAATCTTCTAAAACCCTAAAAGTAAAAGTCTTTACATGACAACACAAAAGCCTAACGGCCCTTTGTAGTTACATGTCCCTTTTCTCAAAGCCCCACCAATGGCTGTGACTCTACTGTCAGTCAGACTCTGAGCTGCCTCACTTAGGTTTAGGGAGTCTGGGCCTTCATATTTCTAAAGAAAAAGAGCCAGTCAGTTGCTACTAGTAAAAAATATTTGTTGCTTCATAATGGAGTACCTATTGATATTTTGCCATTTGGTCTTTGATCCTGGATTTGCTTTTTTATCTGGGAAGAGGAATAAGATAGACATAGAAAGCATTCAAAGCATAGGTATTCATATGTATTTATTGATATCAGGCCATTTCACCCATATTAAGTCATGTAACATTTACATGGCTTTGAAAATATTGATACTATTTATTTCTTAATTATTCATATTAATATGAGAAAGCAGAAACTCACATCAGATCTCCACACCACTGTATTTTGTGGTCACACAACCAGGAATAGGTTACTTAGGGAATCAAACCAAGTTTGCAAGCTACACTGTACATGTCTAGTACCTCTACTTAAATCAAAAGTTCAATTTAATTTATGTCATTTTCAAAACTAAGCTTTTTAACTGTGATAATCTCTTTACTATATGTAAATATCTCTTGTTATTTCCCCAAGACTATTCCTTAATTAAGTCATTGAAATTATTTTATAGCGTATATTCTTTAGTATATACACTTTAGAATGCATAATACCAAAGACCTTAAGGAGTTTTTTCTCTCTATTTAATGTTATAAAGATGCTACATTACTTGATGTCATAGAATATTCAAAATATTAGCACCACCCAATGTTTCCCCTGGAGCCTCAAACCCATAAGAAACAATAGAATAGTTAATGTTTCCTAGGAGTTCACGTTGTTTTTCTTGTTTCCCTTAAAAGTCCAGTAGGAGATCAAATTCAAACACTTGGTGAAATTTAGACCATTTTGAACAATCAGCATTTGTAGTATCAACTGCTATTCACATGTAATCCTTAAGGTTAGTTAGCTACTAAAATTTAGCTATGAGATTAAATCAAGATTAAATAAAATAATCAAAACAAATATCTGGATTTGAGGCACAATACCAAGGAAGTAATCAAAGGTGGGCTCTTGAAGACTTTGGAAACATTAAATACTTTATTCTATTGTTTCTATTTAATTATATTTGAGGTAAAGGGAAATATTGGCCACTAGCTCTTGCTCTTTGTTTTCATATAGCATTCAGGGTGACAGAAAGAGAAGAGGTAACTGCTGTTTGCAGTAATTATAACACAGCTTCCAGATGAGCCAGAAAGTTGCATCAGACTCCCTGCTGAATCCTCATTATACAAGTTTTTGTCGTCTTTGCTAAATGGATCCCAAAGGAGATAAAACAGTTTTATTTTGTTAAGAAAGTTTAACTTTAAAATGGAAAGCATGTAGGGCCTTTTATTTAATATTTTACCTATTGGTTAGCAATAATTAATGTTTCACTTTTGACATGGAGTCTGGCATAAAAGTTTTTAATCTTGAAATTTTTATGAAATTGTGTATACTGTTTTGTTGAATTCATTGTTCCTCATTCTCTATGGAGCCCTGGGAAGTCCATTCACTCTAACCGCTACAATAATCATCTCTTCACAGATATTCTCCAAATCTGTAGCTCTGACCCAGATTTGAAGTCCATTAATGTATTTACAAAGGTCTGCTGGACATTTTAGCTCTGATTTCGTGGTGACAGCACAAACCCCATGAACTCATGAGCTCATCCCTAACATGATCCCCTATTCTATTTTTTTCTGCCATTCAGTTAATGGCAAATTCTCTTTCAATTTTCTCTGGTCTAAAAATCTACAGATATTTAAATATTACATCATTCTTCCTATATAATATGCAGCAGATACACAAGTTTTAACATCCCTCGCTTTATCATGTAGTTTTACCTGATTCCCAATTCTTTATTTTTTCTCTTATCATTTTGACCTGGACCCAGACTGTCCAAATTGAGACAGAATTATTTGGACCTCCTTTACACTAGTGTCTCTTATTCCTGTTTCTTCCTGCTCTAATAATAATTAATGAGATAAAATTTATGGTGATTCATAATATGCCATGCATAGTCTTACGCATTTATAAAAACAGTTTCATTTTATATGCAATGTTGATATAGGAAAATCATCTTTTTAAAAAAAAAGTTAATTTATTTTTCAACTTTCATTTTAGATTCAGTGGATATATGTGCATGTTTGTTACATAGGTCCTCAGGTTTGGGGTATGAGTGATCCCGATACCCAGGTACTGAGCATAGTACCCAATAATTACTTTTTCAGTCCTCGCCCCCCTCTTACCTCTCCACTCTTATAGTCTCCAGTGTTTGGTATTGTCATCCTTATGTCCATGTGTCTACAATGTTCAACTTCCACTGATAAGTGAGAAGAACATGGAGTACTTGGTTTTCTGATCCTGTGTTAATTTGCTTTGGATAATGGTCTTCAGTCGCATCCACATTGCTGCACAGGACATTATCTTGTCCTTTTTTATGGCTGCGGAGTATTACATGGTATAAGTGTACCACATTTTCTTTATCCAATCTACTATTGATGAACACCTAGGTTAAATTTATATCTTTGCTATAGTGAATGGTGCAGCAATGAGTGTTCCAGTACACGTATATTTTTTGTAGAACGATTCATTTTCTTGTGGCTATATACCCAGTAATTGCATTATTGGGTCAAGTTCTAGTTCAGTTTTAAGTTCTTGGAGAAATCTCCAACCTGTTTTACACAGTGGCTGAAGTAATCTATATGTTGACCAATAGCATATAAGACTTCACTTCTCTCTGCAGCCTCACCAGTATCTGTTGTTTTTGACTTAATAATAACCATTCTGACTGGTGCAAGATAGTGTCTTATTGTGGCTTGATTTGCATGTCTCTGTTGATTGGTGAACATTTGTTCATGCTTGTATGTATTCTGAAACCACATCTTAAAGTGTTGCCCACAGAGCTGAGACTCAGATCAAGTTTTGTCTGAAGTCAACTGCGTGATCAGATCCTAGTCTTTCTGCCCTGCTCTTACAGATTTCATATTTTTTCTGGATTTCTCTTGATTAAAATATGTTTTAAAATGCCACTGTGTTCAGAAATCACTATATGTCTAATTTTTACATTAAGTTGACACTCTGCTGCTTTAAAATTTCTTCTTACACACCCTGTGTAAGTAGTCAACTTGCTTTTCTATTTTCTGATATGTGAAATGCATATATGCAAAACAAAGATAAGTTAAAATATAAGGCATAGAGTAGTTTCTTACCTCTGTATAAACACAATGTCCTGTCTGGACTCTTGGACTTTCGAGAATCCCAGTTTGCGTCCCACTCCTCTGCATCCTGTCAAATGTTCTTATAGTGTGAGAGCATATTGTGCTCCCATGTGATTCTCCGAGTTGCTGTACTTTTTGTTGCAGTAAATGTCATGTCAGTGTCACCCTGGATCTCACCAAACTGTTCACTTTTTTAAAACATATGTATGTTTCTGTTGACGTGCAAATTATCACAGACATAGCCACATAAACATTTTTATCTCACGGTTTACATGAACTATGAGTCTGGGTACAGGTTAGCTGGTTCCTCTGCTCGGGACCTCACCATCAAGGTTTCCGCCTGAGTTTTTATTTGAGGCTCAGGATCATTGGCTGGATTTGTTTCTTTGCAGCTCAGAACTCATGGAGACTTGTCTCTTCAAGGCCAGCAGAAGAATTAATCTCACTGCGTCTATTTCTGACCTCTAACCCAGCTTTTAAAGGCTCACTTGTCCAGTCAGGCCCAGCTAGACTAATCTCCCTTTGATATACATGAAGTCAACTGATTTGAGACTTTACATCTTTAAATCCCTTCTTTTTGCCATATAATGTGACCACAAGAGCAATAGCACATTACCTTTGCCAGGTTCTATTGGCCAAAAGCAAAATATAGGTCCTGCCTATTTATACAAAGGCAGGTGATTATACAAGAGTATGTCATTGGGATTCATGGGGCATTCTGCCTAACGTACCTGGTTAAAGTTTTACTTAAACCTTAGTCTTTATTGTTTGAATGCCACTGAACTCTTCTTTCTAACCCTAAATTTATGACCTAAACTGTGTAGTAGACAGTTTGGAGTTGCTTCTAGATTTTTTAATGTGTCGTAGGCTGTTCTTCCTAATTAATCCTTTTATAGGAAGAAGCCTAGAAACTTCTGTGTTTAAAAATGCATAGTTTAAAAAGTTTAAAATGACTTTATATATATGTAAATTAATTGATTAATTGATTCTCATTGGATTTTATTCTCATTTTGTACTTGCTTTTATTACATAATATTTCATAGATGTAGAACTATAGTAGATTCATGCTCATGGATTTGGGTAATGGCGTTGTTATATGAGTTCGGTAATCTGCTGTGTCTTCCCATTCTTAACTTTGGTCTCTGCCTAACTGAGAACCACACAAAGATATTTTATTATGATCTTATTTGCATGAAACATGGACTATTTTCATGCAAGTCAGAGACTTGTATTTAATATTATATTTATGCTCCTTAACAGATAATATAATAATTACATAGAAAGTGAACATGACATTTTACACTTGCTATTTAGGAAAAGTGCAAAAGATGTATTTTAGATTTACTTTTACAAAAACTTCAACATTTGAAAAAAATGTCATGTTCAAAAGATCTTCAAAAGAAGATCTATGTGCTATGAATAATTTTTTCTTGTTTATGTAGCCTAAGATTAGTAAATTATTGGGCAATTACTTTTTAGGAAAAAAGCAAAAGAAAATAATAGTAATAAAAATACATCTATACCTTTAGAAAATAAGTGCAAAAATTAAATGCACACAATATCTCAATCCCTTGGCAGAATATCAAAAGTTAGTGCACTTACAAAGAAAATAAGACTTGAAAGTAATACGTGAATTGTGCCAAAGATTTTCCTGAATTATTTCCTTGGTGAGAATTCTCATAGAGCTATAATTAATTGGGGTAAAAATAATTAAAACCTGAAAAGAAAGATTCTAGAAAACGCTTTGCATGTAAAGTCGACTTATTTGCAATTCATGACAACAACAATTTCAAATTAATACCCTCTGCAACTGTTTATTTTCTTTCAGTCAGTGCCCTATTTCTCTGCATGTCCTGAGGCCTGAGATAGTCAAAGCGCTTTCATTCAGTTTGTTTCCCTGTCTGTGCACAAATAGTACAACTTAATTAATAATGTTGTAGTAGGACTGTGTGCCCAGCTGTGAAACCTGCTCCAGATGCTAGCACTCTACTGGACTTCTAGTTAATTATACATGTTTTGCCGAACATCTCACTTAAGTTAAAAACTGTCCAAAAATCAGCAGAGGGAGCTCAAGAAGGCATTAAGGATATTCTGATTCTGGCCTTCTGGTGCTACTATGTTTTGCCTCAAAAATAGTCTTCAGGTAGAGAAAATAAGGGTATTTTTAAGCACAAAATAGCCTTTTGAATTTGCAAAATTCAGAATTGTTTAAATGGAGAAGCCACACTGTTGCTCTTAAAATCGCTGTGTCCTATTTATTATTAACCTTAAATGGATTTGATTTGTAAAGGGACACTATGGAAACCCCGCTGTGTGATACTCAGGCTTTTACTGCCCCAGTTTTTAGATCTTAACACTGGGTTCTTGATCCAGAAAATAGAATGTGACAGGATGCCGAGTACACAAGAGGCTTCTGTGAATCACCAACAGGCTTACATTCAATCTGTGGTGGTCATTAGAGTACGGCAGGTCATTTCCTAAAATTTTGCTGTTTAGTTCAACTACAACGGACTTAACCACTATTTTTTGCTCTACTTTAGAACCTTTCAAACTTTTAAAACTGGCACAAAGTTAAAACGTATCAGTCTCCAGAAACTGTTCAACAGACAGGATGTTTACAGTTAGCAACTTCACACCAAGAACCATGTCCCACATTTATATACCTCACATATTTGAAAATAAAAACTATCTCAAGTTATTTTTGATTGGGATGTTGTTATATGATTTTTAAACATCCTGCTTAAAATATCCTGCCAATTTAAAAACTTTTTTCAATTAAAATTTTTTATTTTTTTGTTTTTATCAGAGACAAAGAGTATAGTATATGTCCTAATGATTCAGTTGAAAACCTCCATTGGAGCATTCTGGAAAAAGAAACAAATATGTATTTCTAATGATTTAACATAACTTCATTTTTATAGTATCATTCATTCCTGATTTCATACTAAATTAATGGATTTCTCCATAATGGCATTTTTGTAATTAGTTGATTTTTTTCTGTATGAAATTTAAATTTAATAGCAGCATATGTGAATTATCGAGATTACGTGAAGCCAAATTTTAGTAAAATTTGCTTATTTGGCATGCAGTTTTTATATAAATGTTTTGTGATCTGCAAGCTTTTGAAATGTATATTTGAAATTAAATTATGCTTTTATTATTATAACATTTCCTCAGAAGTTGAATTACTTGGTAAAAATCACATGATCACTTTTAAGTGATAAGAATAACTATTGTATTATTTTTTTATGAGGATTAAATCTAGTAATGGTTGAGATATTATTTAACCATAGTGCTGGGTGCTATAATTTTGTTAAGAGTAAAAATGCACTTTGGATTTTTATTTACTTTTGCTTATTGGTGAGTGTGATGTTTTAATTTTTTTTTCTTGTAGTAATTCTTCTGTTGTAACGTTTCTTTATATCTTTTTTTATTATTATTATTTTGTTTATTTATTTATTTATTTTTTTTGAGATGGAGTTTCGCTCTTGTTACCCAGGCTGGAGTGCAATGGCGCGATCTCGGCTCACCGCAACCTCCGCCTCCTGGGTTCAGGCAATTCTCCTGCCTCAGCCTCCTGAGTAGCTGGGATTACAGGCACGCGCCACCATGCCCAGCTAATTTTTTGTATTTTTAATAGAGACGGGGTTTCACCATGCTGACCAGGATGGTCTCGATCTCTTGACCTCGCGATCCACTCGCCTGGGCCTCCTAAAGTGTTGGGACTACAGGCTTGAGCCACCGCGCCTGCTTGATTGTACGGAATCAATGAAAATAGATGCCGTAGAATAATAATAATTGTGTGTTGAACTATTACTGTACCTCAGACACATTGCTAGACACTATTAAGTTATTTTGATAAAAGTTTAGAAGAGCTTTTAAGGTAGAACCAAGATGAAATCAAGATTTCTGAGAGGTTACAGATCATACTGTCTCAGACAGGAAGCGTGCATGTTTCTCTCTGGCTCAAAAGGCCCCAAGGATCTCTGTTCTATATTAAGAACTCTGTGACTTTACTGTTATATTTTCCATGTAAATTGATTATACTTCAGTGTGTAAAGTCTTCCTTAAAAGTCATCAGGCCCAGTATGTTTTTCTAGGAAGCACTTGGCCTTCTCAAGTATGTAAATATTTCTTCAAAATATCTTATCTCTTGAATATCTATGATTCCAAACAAAATATATTATTCTGATGTAATCTTGATTATCTAATATTCTTTAAGAAATTCTAAACTGTTAGCAAAAAACAAAATTACCACTAATTAAAAGCTTCCCTTATTTAGAGGAAAAAATAAAACTAATTTTATTAATGTGGTTATATATCTGTTTTTCATTCAAGTCTTACCACTAAAAGGCAGAATAGTGAAAATTCTATTTCAGGCATACTCCACATGTTTTATCTTAGTAGCAGATGTCAAACTGAACATAGTATTGAAACTGAGTTACAAATTGAGTAAAATCATAAGGTAGCATTCCTACTGGGAACAAAAATATTTTTTCAGAAGTCTGTTATACATATATATTTGTATCTCTCTCTCTCTCTCTCTCTCTCTCTCTCTCTCTCTATATATATATATATATATATATATATATATACATGTAGATACAAATACATAGACAAATTGATTGAATCTACATTGGCATTTTTATTTTTTATTTTTTGAGAGACAGAGTCTTGCTCTGTTACTCAGGCTGGAGAGTAGTGGCATGATTATAGCTCACTGTCTCTACCAACTGGGCTCTAGCAATCCATGAGGGGCTGATCCACATCAGCTCTTCAAGTAGATGGAACTACAGACATGCAGCGACACACAAATCTAATTTTTTTTTTAATTTTTAGATTTATTTGTGGATGGGGGTCTCTCTATGTTGCTCATGCTGGTCTTGATCTCTAGGCTTGTGATCCACCACACCTGGCTAAATTTTTTAAAAATATTTTTATATTTTGAAGAGTTGGTGGGGAAGGTCTCTCTATGTTGCCCAGGCTGGTCTTGAACTCCCGACTCAGCCTGGATTACAGGCTTGAGTCATCAAAGTGCTCGGATTACAGACATAAGCCACTGCAGCCAGATATGACTTGTAATGGGAAGAATCTTCTGTATGAGTTTCATTTCAATTACTCAACACTCCCAGATTTGTTGATAATTCTAAACAGATAACATTCAGCTACTTTGTTTTGGGGAGTGTTTTCAAAATAACTTTTGAATATTAAAACTGTATTGGCTACAGAGCTATGATCATATGGTAAATGACACACATACAAAACATTTTGGTTTTGACTTTGCAGTAATTTTCCTCAAGAAAGTTTGGCTAGAGTAATCTAACATAGTTTTGTTTGATTGCTTGCTTGCTTGTTTTATGTATATTCCTTTCAGGCTGCCTACTAAATCTGGTGTTTCTGAAGAATTTACCCATTGAAATCACTATAACATTTAAAATTCTTTTACAATTATAGATTTTACATTCATTAAAAAATGGTTTGTGTGATCACTTCTTATTGAAATGCAGATTAATAATGCCTGACTCCCAAAATAGAAAGTATAGTGATGAATCACATGCACTTTGGAACATTTCATAGCATATTTGGAAGACATTACAAAGTAACTTTACCTGTGTAAGATTAACACAATAATCTTTTTTGGGGAATGAGCTACAAAAATGATAATTTATTATAGACAGTGGACACTCTAATCATGTTTATTTTGAAAATTTGTTTTTTGTAATATATGAATATATATATACATAATCTTTACAATTTTTAATTAAATCAATGGGTGTTTTTTAGACCCATTAATGTGCAGATAAGTGCATTTTTAATAAAGCATTATGTTGGTATATTAAAATTTGAGGAGCCACTAGAATCACAAATATATCAGATATAATGATTGAAAATATATTAAAGGTCCAAATTCAGGACATAAGAGGAATTTAGGGTGCCACAATAATTATCACACTAAAAAAATACAAATAGTGAATTTTTTTTCCTCAGTTTATTTTGGATTCTGTTTAACAATTTTTCAATGGCAGACTAGTTGAGGTGTTCAGAGGGAAGATTTGGTCAACCAGCTTGGAATAGTCTAATTTATTCACCAACTCACCTAACATGGGAAGGTTCAAATAACTTCCGTGTTATTGTATTTATTTATTAGTTGTAGATATCAAATTTCACTAAATATTAACTAGTGATCTGCCAGATTCAATGTAACTCAGATTGTGGTGTAAGTAAAGATGGATTGGTTGGTTAGATACAAATGTCTTATTTACATAAGTAGTCTACATATTTCAAACATTAATTTTTATTTATTTATTTATTTATTTATTTATTTATTTATTTATTTATTTATTTATTTTTGAGACAGAGTCTGGCTGTGTTGCCCAGGCTGGAGTGCACTGGTGAGGTTTCAGCTCACGGCAACCTCCGCCTCGTGGGTCCAAGCAATTCTCCTGCCTTAGCCTCCCAAGTAGCTGGGATTACAGGCGCCTACCACCATGCCCAATCAATTTTTTGTATTTTTAGTTTCACCATGTTGGTCAGGCTGGTCTCGAACTCCTCACATCGTGATAGGCCCCTCTAGGCCTCCCAAAGCTCTGGGATTACATGAGCCAGCATGCCTGGCCCAAACATTAATTTTATGGATATAAATGAATAAAAAGTAGAAATACTAAGGAACCAATACAAACAAAAAATGTTTCTGAAAAGCCTCTTCAAAGAAAACACAGTTAATTAATCTCAAGAAAAACTGTTACTTATATAGTATACAAAAATGTGACTTTTATGAGGATTTATTACTCTACTTTGTATTTTCTCCCTCCCCCTCCCCTTTTTTTGAGACAGAGTCTCATTCTGTTGCCAGGTGCCAGGCTGGAGTGCACTGGCGCAAGCTCGTCTCACTGCAACCTCCGCCTCCCGGGTTCAAGCAATGCTCCTGCCTCAGCCTCCCAAGTAGCTAGGACTATAGGTGCATGCCACCACACCCAGCTAATTTTTGTATATATATTTTTTTTTAGTAGAGATGGGGTTTCACCATGTTGACCAGGATGGTCTCGATCTCTTGATCCCGCTATCTGCCTGCCTCTGCCTCCCAAAGTGCTGTTTGTTTTCTTATAGCAATAGAGCCATTGTATAATTCTGTACTACAAATTAATCTTACAGCTTTTGTTATTGGCCACACTTTAAAAAATCAAGCATGAAAGAATAATTGTAGATTTAAGATCCACCTTTCGCCTGTTGTGAAGATGGCTTCTTGTGATGTGCTTCTTGATGTTGAACTTGATGGACATTTTTTGAAAAGCAGTATTTTTATGTTAAGTTAGAGAATGCGAACTAAAGAGAAATAAGAGCTAAATTTAGAAACAAATTCTCGGATAAGAATAATTATAAAATTTTGAAGAAATAAAAGTAAGAAAACAAGTGAAACCATAGTTAAGAAGAGCCTACAGAAACATGATAACTAAATGCCATGTTATGTCCTGAATGGGATCTTAGGAAAGAAAAAAGCGTTAAGGCCAGGTGTGGTGGCTCATGCCTGTAATCTCAGTGGTTTGGGAGGCCGAGGTGGGCAGATCACTTGAAGTCAGGAATTCAAGACCAGCCTGCCTACATAGTGAAATCTGGTCTCTACTAAAAATACACAAATTAGCCAGGGCATGGTGGTGTGCACCTGTTGCCACAACTACTCGGGAGGTTGAGGCAGGAGAATGGCTTGAACCTGTGAGAAGGAGGTTGTGGTGAGTCAAGATCCCGTACTCCAAAACTAGGCAACAGAGCAAGACTCCCTCTTACAAAAAAGGAAAAAGAAAAGGAAAGAAAGAAAAAAAGATTTAAAAAAAAAAAGACATTAGGTGAAACAGAAACTCAGAATAAGGTGTGCCTCAGTTAGTAATAAGGTATTGGCACTGATTTATTAGTTGTGACAAATGTATCATACTCACATGAGACGTTAACAATAGGGTGTATGATACTAATACATAGTATATGTACCATCTTTGCAACTTTTCTGTATATTTAAAACTATTATAAAATTTAAAAATTTTATAGTTTTTAAATTATAAAATATAATGAGAGAGACATAAAAGTATGTTATAAAATGGCTATTTTAGCTATAGATGTAGTGATCAGTTAGTACAGTATTAAGGAATTTACTCTAGAAATTTTTTATTGATCCGTCTATTGGAATTATTGGAATAGATTCACTCCAAAATGACATGGATGTTTCAGTTAAAAGGGAAATATTCTTCAGCTGGATAGACAAATATATGCATAGATTTATAGATAAATATATAAATACATATATATCAACATTATATTTATATAGATATCTCCATTCAAGTGTTAGAAAGAAAACAACATTGGGTGCTTAATAGGTTTAGCTTTAGGTTACACAAAAATCACTATTATTTTCTTTATATAAGAAAATTCCAAACAAAAGAAAATTAAAAATATAACGATTAATGAACCAGATTATCAACATACGTGTACATCATATTTCACCTAATTCTCTTTGTTTTTCTATACTGGCATCTTACTGTAATATGTATTTACATTTTTATGGATTCTTACATTTGTCTAATCAATTTTTAAAAGAACCATGATGTTCTTGATGTTTACAACCTCATCACCAAGAAGCACTGCTTTTGTATGTGGTGTCATCAGGCAAAGCTGACAAGGTTGTTTAAAATATTAAGTCGAATTTGATTCCATACTAATCATACACTCTGTATTTGAGTGATTGCATGCACCATAGCATATTCTGACAAGGTTGATTGTAGTGAATGGAATGAAGCTCAAATAGTAACTTAGAAATAAATTTTCGTTTGGAAGAGCCTTGTAGGAGAAGAGTTCAAATTAAATCCTCTTAGTGAATTAAAATGCAAATATAAGAAGGCAATCCAATTGAGTTACATCGATAATAGAACATATAACACAAATGGAAATTCCTCCCAAATAATTAAGTTATAGCTGTATAAATCACTGAAGTGTGCATTTGAATTTTGTTCCTTGTGTGCATGCTTGAAAGTTCACTAACTTTGGATCACATTAGAATATGTTTTGTTTATCTCCTGCAGACCAGTCTCTTGGCAGGTTCTTTTCTCCAGTGAGGCCAATGAAGTCTCTTCCCTGTTCACTGTGCTTGCTGTGCTACAACTACAGCCTTAAGCTCTGCCAGCAGGGTTTGTTTTAGACCTAATTATAGAAGCTCTTTAATTGGGCCATCGCCCTGGGAAGTTCAATGTCTTGCACTTCTTCAGTAAATAATTTTGACTCTAAAATATGCATTATCATGAGAACAATAATGTTTGTACTTTATTTATATAATCTTTGCAGGGGTCGGGGAGACTTTAGGGATAGTTTTGCTTGGAAACTGAAAAGATTTTTTCTTTCCTGGTGTGTGTGTGTGTGTGTGTGTGTGTGTGTGTATTTAAAGTCACCTTAGCTTTTAGGATTTAGGATTCTAAGCCTTCGGGTCTTAAACAGTTAGTAATGATTTAAAGATCCAGATCCTCTAAAACATGCAGCTGATAACAGTAATGGAGGCCGATTAATATTGCAGTAAAAAGAGATAAACAGATAATAATATGCTTTGGACATTTAAACTAATAATGATGCCAATTTTATGTGCAATTAGCATGGAGCATTAGCAATGGTGTTCACCACTAAACATTTGAAGAATTGCTTTTGGTCTTGGAAAACAATCATTTACTCTCAGCTTTAAATTATATAAGCAACACAGATAAGTGATAGCATACATCCATAAATAAACATTAAAATAAAATAAAAATGAATTAAATCAAATGGAATATATTTGAATTTAAAACACATATTCTAATGCCCAAATATAAATCAAGGTAAAGTCAATAATCTTTATAAATTAGATTTTTATTATTGTAATTTAATAGCTGTGCAAGAAACAAAATGACCAAAGTAAATAAAAATTACAGATGGCTAATGATGTAAAATGTATAGGTATTGTTGAGTTAATATGCCTAATGTTATCTATAATCAGACATCAGCATTTTTGAGCAGGAGGTATCTCTCTTAAGGTGCTGCTACACAGCTACAGACATAACATTTAGAGCTTTAAATAATGATGACAATCAGAAATATCCCAAGAATGAAGTAGTTGATTTTATCATTAAATAATAATGATAGTAATAATTGTCATTGAGAGCCTAGTGTGTGTCAAAGCGATGCATTAGGTATCAAGCATACATAATCTTGTTTAATTCTTAAAACAGCTTTATATGAAGGAAAGATTACACAGATGAAAACTGAGTAGAAAGACTGAATAATTTGGTTAAATCACATAGCTAATGATTGACAGCATCAAAATAAATTTCATGCAGGTAGGCATGTTTATGATTGAGAATGCTTGTTCTTTTATCTTTTACCTTTCAAAAAACACTGGAGTATATCAATAACCATATTACATCTTCTCTTAGCTACTCAAGGGCATTGCTCCAAGGGTTTTCCATTCTCTTTTCCACCTTATCAATTTGTTTCATTGTTCTGGATCATTTTTATCAGCATGAAAGTATGGTGCTATTTTCCCTGTCTTGAAACTCAAAACAACTATCAAAACTCTCTTGATTTCCATGTAGAATTGTTTTTCTCTTCTTTATTTTATGCCAAAATTTATTGAAGAGCTATCTCTATCTGCTGTCTCAAATTTCTCTCTATATATATCTCGCAAATCTACTAGACCATTTCCTGAATTCTAATAATAATCTACAGATTATTAAATACCTTGGTCTCAATAATGCTTGAACTATTAGATAATTTGCCATAGTTAAGATTACCTCCTCATCCTTCAAACATTTCCTTGACTTGCCACAATTTCCTTTCCTCCTGATCCTCAGGCTGTATCAATCTCATTTTCTTTGTAAGATCTTTGCCCCAATGCCAAAGCCAGGTTTCTTAACAAGGTTTCCTAAATTTGGCATCACTGAGATTCTGGGTGGGTAATTCTTTATTGTGGAGGTTGCCATATACATTGTAGAATGTTAGGCAGAATTTCTGACCTCTACCCATTAGATGCAATAGCACCTTCATTTTTGACTGGAACAACCAAATATTCAGGACAAAATCACCTTTGGTAGAGAACCACTGTTTGTAGTGGTGGAGTACTCTCAAGTTCTTCTTTCTATCTGTGCACACTTCCTCAGTACTCCCAGTCATGGCTTTCAGTACCTGTTATTTGGGGCTTGACCTCTCTCTGTACCTCCACACTGGTAAATGGAACTACTTTCTCTACATATACATTTGAGGATCTATGAAGCCCCTCAAACTTAAGTATCACAAACTGAACTAGTTATCTTCTGCTCTTCCCGCCGCCACCACCAACCACGTGCGTGTCTGCAGAATTCTCTGTTTTTCTAAATACTTGTTTTAGTTCATTTGCATTGCTATAAAGGAATACCTGAGCCTGGATAATATAAAGAAATTAGATTTACTTGGCTCATGGTTCTGCAGGCTGTAAAAGAAGCACAGTGCTAGCGTCTTTTTCTGGGAATTACCTAAGGAAGCTTACAATCATTACAATCATGGCAGAAGATAAAGACAGAGAAAATGTGTCACATAGCAAAAAAGAGATCAAAAGAAAGGAGGGAGGGAGGTGCCACTCTCCTAAGCAACCAACTCTTGAGTGAACTAATAGAGCTAGAATTCACTCATTACTCTCATTGAGAATTTTTTTTTTTTTTTTTGAGATGGAGTCTCGCTCTGTCACCCAGGCTGGAGTGCAGTGGCTCCATCTTGGTTCACTGCAACCTCCAAGTCCCAATTTCAAACGATTCTCCTGCCTCAACCTCCTGAGTAGCTGGGACTACAGGTGTGTGCCACTACTCCCGGCTAATTTTTTGTATTTTTAGTAGAGACAGGGTTTCTTCGTGTTAGCCAGGATAGTCTTGATCTCCTGACCTTTTGATCCGCCCATCTCGGCTTCCCAAAGTCCTGGAATTATAGCCGTCACTGCTGTTTAAATCATGTCTATGTTATCTCATAATAGAGTCAGGATTTCAACATGTTGGCCAGACTGGTCTCGAACTCCTGATTTCAAATGATTCACCAGCCTCAGCCTCCCAAAGTGCTGGGATTACAGCCATCACTGCTATTTAAATCATGTCTACATGATCTCATAATTGAGTCAGGATTTCACCGTGTTGGACAGGCTGGTCTCGAACTCCTGACTTCAAATGATTCACCAGCCTCAGCCTCCCAAAGTGCTGGGATTACAGACACAAGCAATGGCACCCAGCCTGAATGACCGTTCTTAAGAGGTCTACCTCCATGACCCAGATACCTCCTAGCAGACCCCACCTCCGATATTAGGAATCAGATTTTAACCTCAGATTTGAAGGAGACAAATATCGAAACTATATACTTATGTTAACATCTTGGGGTCATATTAACCATTTTTCTTTCTCCTAATCCTCATTTCAGATTCTTCAGCAGTTCTTTAACATCAGAATACATGTAGAAACTGGACGTTGTTTTATCACCTCCACTGGTGTTACCTTTAAACAAGTCAATGCTGTTTCTACGTTGATTATATGACTTTTAAGATTAATCTCCTTGCTTTTTATCTCTATCCTTAATGTATTATCAACAAATCCGTCTGAACGATCGATCTTATGAAAGCTAAGTCAGGCAGTTTCACTCATGTCAGACCCTCCAATGTCTTTCTATTTTATTTAGAGTAAAAGCCAATGCTATTAAAATGAACCTCAATGACTTTCTCAAACTGCTCCTCAGCCCTGTTAACTGTCTGACCTCACTGGATTCTTTCTTTATGATGACTCTTGTAGCTTTTTTTTTTTTTTTTTTTTTTTTTTCTTGAGACGGAGTTTCACTCTTGTTACCCAGGATGGAGTGCATGGAGTGCAATGGCACAATCTCGGCTCACCGCAACCTCTGCCCCCTGGGTTCAAGCGATTCTTCTGCCTCAGCTTCCCAAGTAGCTGGGACTACAGGCACGCACCACCATGCCCAGCTAATTTTTGTATTTTTAGTAGAGATGGGGTTTCACCATGTTGACTAGGATGGTCTCGATCTCTAGACCTCGTGATCCACCCGACTTGGCCTCCCAAAGTGCTGGGATTATAGGCGTGAGCCACCGCACCCGGATTCTTGTAGCTTTCATACATTAGTTTTTACTGTTGTAAAGGAGTAGAATTGCAAAGCAGGTAAATGTTCAACCTTACTAGACAGAGTAAGTAGCTCTTTTAAGTGATTGTGTCTATTTACATTCCCAACAGCAGTATGTATTTTTTTGGTTGCTTCCTATTCTCACTAGTATGTTATACTCTCATGCCTTAAAAAAAAAAGCCAACTGCTTAGAGTGTAACAATATATTCCAAATATTTATTTATTGGCATTTACCTAAAAATAGTGAATGTGAACATATTTTTAGGTATCTATGAGTTTTTTAACATTTTATTTTATGCAAAATTTCTACTCGTCTGTTGTCCATTTCTTCATGGAGCCTCTTGATCTCATGCTGTTGATAAAAATTCTTTGGTGATGACAAAGATAAACAAAGATCTTCCAGTTGTACCATGTCTTTTTACTCTCTTTGTGGCATCCTTTGATTTAGTGGCATTCTTATTTTTGTCACAATATGATTTGCAAGCTATCTTTTATGATGTGTGACTTTTGTTCCTTGAGAATTTCTTCCTTACACACATTTGTAAGGAAATTCTCCTGCGTTCTTTTAAAAGTTTCATCATTTGGCTTTTCATAGAAGACGAGATTTTATACCTTGTGTCAGACAGAAATTAATTTTTTTCATACAGCTATTCAATATTCCTTACACAATTTGTCAATCACATAATTCATCTTTTGACATTTATGTGCAAAGTCTGCTTAGGAAAAAGATAAAATTTTATGTATGCTGCCTCTAACTTTTGCCTAATGTGGTGTGTGTGTGTGTGTGTGTGTGTGTATGTGTGTCTGTGTGTGTGTATGTACACTCTCATGATATATTTTGAAATATGGTTTGAAAAATCCTCTCCCTATTCTTTCTTCAGGAATTTCTCAGATGTTCTTGGCCCCTTTTTTCAATTTCTCTTCCAATTGTCCTTGCAATTAAAATCTACTTATCAAATTCTACAAAGAACTCCATTAAGGTGTATGTGGCCATGCAGATAGAGATAATAGACACAGGGAACTCCAAAATGGTCTCCAGAAGTTGGAAGGGAGGGGAGTGTAAAAATTACCACCTGGGTACAATATTCACTCTTTTTCTGATAGGTACACTAGAAACCCAGACCTCACCATTATGCAATATATCCATGTAATGAACCTGTATATGTACCCTGGAATCTAAAATTTTTAGAAAAGTAAGTGAAAAAGACGTGGTGAGAAAAGAAACCTATTATGAAGTTAATTGGAATTGCACGAATTCTATACAACTCAGTTTGAAAAATATTGATACATTTATTATAGAGAGTTATTTCCAAACGTCTCCATTTAAGTAATATTTAATGTTTTCAATAAAATATTAAAATTCTTCCATAAAGGGCTTCTACATATTTTTTATTGGTACTCTGTTCATTGAAAATACGTGAAATACATTTTCTGATGGAATGTGGTAGTCTAAAGGTTTTCTATTACGTGTTGCATGTCAGATTTCTCTTTCTTCTTTTTTTCAGCAAACCTTACTTATTCTAATAATACAAACATATTTGGGATTTTCTATGTAAACAAGCACTTCATTAAAAATAAGCAAGGTTTTGTCTCAATCTTCTAATTATTACAGACTTTATTTTATTATGTTTTTAACTGCAATGATTAGGAATCCAGTACAATCCTAAACAGAATGGGTAATAGCACACATTTTTTGTTGCTGCTGGCCTTATTAACATTTATCTTAGTATGATAAATTTTAATATGATAGTCTTGATATTTTTCTTTTTACATTAAGAAAAATAGAGGTCTTTTTAAAGATTAAGCATTTTCCTTCTATTCTTAGTTTGTTATGAGTGTTTATCATACACTGACTTTTTTATTAAGTGAATAGTATCTGTATGCACTGAGATATGCTCTAGTCTCAGTATCCCTGTCCTTTAATCTGTAAATGCAGTAAATTACAATAGCTACCAATCAAATTAATGAATTCAGCTAATTGCCTAATTGAAGTTCTGTAACTCTGAAGAGTTCTCTCGATCATACTGTAATTTCTCAAAAACTTCTTCAAATTCAGAATAGACCTGGATTGTTGAATGTCACATATTATTTAGTACATTGAAGAGCAAGAAGGCTTATATAGATATAAATATAAGTAATATTCTATGTATATATATATTTTACTTTCTTAGTTATGCTTTCATAATGTTGCTTTTCGGCTATCTACGACCTCAGTGAAATTTTTAAAGCTTGCTGCAGGTCTTATCTTTTGCTTCTGTGTCTCACACGCCACCTTCCCACCAGCTCTCTGAGTGCGCCTTGGAACATCGGAGTTCCCCTTCTTGCCAGGAGACTGTGGTCACTGACATGTACTTCACACTTCCATTACTCCTAAGTGAACATTTTATCCTCCCTAAAAGCTTAGCTTATTTGACATTACTTTGTTAATGAATGCGTTAGTTTATGATATGCTAGCTATTACGTTGTCTTTTGATAGTAATAGAATAATATCATATAGTTATAATTAGCAACACCTCTGGAAAAGAAAAGCGATTTTTTTCTGTAAGTTGTGATCATGTTGGTAGACAGGTTAAACCTCTTTCAAGTAATATTTGTTCAAACTTTTTTTCATAAATTTGTAAATAATGCAGATGTCTACTGCCAAAGAAAGAAACTTATTCAAACCATCAGCTAATAAACATTTTTTGTGACAAACTGAACTACACATTGAGGCAAAAATAATAAAGAACACAGTCTCCTATGAAGAAATCCTAATGGAGTTTTCAGATACGATCCCAAATGTTAAGACAGATTTTGGTACATATGCGTGCATGTGGTACTTGGCCACTAGCCACTTTGTCCACGTGTAGCTGAAATTCCTTGTTCCTAAAGCAAATATTATATTCGGACTATAGTCTCTGTAAATAAACCCCCGGGCCCTGGCATATTGGATCACTAAATGATCTTTAGACTTTTAAGAAGTGAACTTTGCTAAGATGTGACCTAGGAAGTGGCTGATAGAGATCTGACATTAATAAACTAATATTAAATATGCAAGTTGAGATATTCTGGTATAGATATAAAGCATTTATTTTATGGAAAATATTATCACTTTTTGTTTATTTCTCGCTCAGAGAGTAATGATGATGACTACTGATTTATAGCCAAGGTAGGAAAATAGCTGAGAAAAAGTTGAAGTATATTTTAATCATGTATTCTCTCTTATTTGGTATGTTTCATTTTTTTCAGTTTTGTTTTACTTAGTACCTACTGTGGGTAACGGGGTTGCCTGCAACTATTTATAGCAGTCTATTTCAAAGTTTAATCACAGGTCTACTTATCCCTTAATGTCTTCTTCTTTTAAAAAAATAGAAAACTTGATTAAATATGTTTAAGAAACTCAGCATACTTAACAGCTTCCTTTTGGTGTTTCTGAAACATTGTCATACTAAAGTCTCTGAGAAATGTTCTAGGATTTTCTTTCAATCTCAGTATTTCCAATCCTTATTTAACCATGTGAGTCTGTTTTATTTCTATGTACATCCAACTAATACATCACTACTTTTCTGCAGAATACAGTTAAAAGTAAGAAATGTATCATTTTGCAATAATACTTTGAATTACTGCCTTTTGGTATATAAATGGCTATATCTACAGGCTAGATTTTCTTGCACGGATTTACAGCCTTTTTCTCATGTTTTGGGCTCATTGATCCACTGCTGTAGGGTTCTGTCTAGTTTTTTCATTACTACTCCAACCAAGTTCCCATCTTTATTTCAATTAATTTTGCAGGAACCCTTATATCTACAACTCCCCCAATTCTAAAGATGTAAAATCAAAATTTGACACATTCTCAGTAAGTAATTTGGTTTTCTGGTGCATTTTCCTCCAAACTAATTATCACGGCCCTGTGAATCCTTCAGACTGATCTTCAGTTCCTCTTCTTTTCCTCTGATAACTGAGTTGTCATCATCCCTTACGGTCTT
Source organism: Callithrix jacchus (assembly GCF_049354715.1). Classification (NCBI taxonomy): domain Eukaryota; kingdom Metazoa; phylum Chordata; class Mammalia; order Primates; family Cebidae; genus Callithrix; species Callithrix jacchus. Next base: position 33,945,047 of record NC_133504.1, read on the forward strand.
GCTCACTTCAGTGTGACTGTTTCTAAAGATCTCACAGCTGGATGTTAAATATGCATGTTGAAATGTTTTGGCACATATTAAAAATGTTATGTAGAAAATATTTATCAATTTTTATTTATTTCTTGCTGGGGGAATTTTGGGGTGTGGGAGAGAGTGTTTTTTTTTTTTGACTTAAGACATGTTTCTGAGATGGATATATCACAGTAGGAAACTACAGTACTCAGTCACACTTCTGAATTCAGGGAGAGAAGATCAGTAAAGGATTTTGATTTAGGAAAGATAATCTGTATGGCAACTGGAGTCACAACAGTGCGTGAAAAGCCAGAGAGAACGTGAAAGATGAAGGTCAAAAACAGAAACTCACTAGCATAAAATGTGTATACAGAACAAAAGAAAAAGAAAGTTTTGAACATTCTTCTGATAAGTAGTAAAAATCCAAAAATGTTATTGCTGTGAAATAAATTTACACATTTCTTTGAGATCAAAGGCTTGATCATTTATTCAACAAAATATCTGGAAAGCCATTTTATCTGCCAGGTACTACACTGGTGCTAAACTACAAATATAAACAATAGGGTTACAATCTCTGACCTCATGGATCTTAAAATACATGATATCCAAATATTTGGGAAAAGTCAAGGCAGATGAGAGAATATTAAGATGGGGCATTGGTTAACCTTTATACCACTGAGGCTGTAAAGACCCAGGGAAATCACTTTTTATGGAGCAGAGGTGGAATAAGCCATATTGAAATTGATTGAGCTGTAAGTCATTTAGTTTAGGTTATATGTATGAAGAAAAGATGAAAATATAACAAACTATGAGCTTTCATTGCCTCTAGGCTGTGAGATTACAAGTTATTTTCATTATAGTTTTTCTTATCTGTTTTATAGATGCCTACAATGAAGGCATACTCTTTCTCTAAAAAGAAAATATATAATTTATTATGTTAACAAAAGAAAAACACTATTTTATTGAAATAAATTATTTTTTAATATAAATAAATTGAGGCAAAACATCATAGGTTAATAGTCTGATAAACATGATGAATTTAACCAGAGTATTCAAACAAATGATAATAATGAGAAAATTGGAGTAAACCCATTTTGAGGACCTCATTGTTGTGATAGGCTCCATAATGAGCTAATAAAGTGGATAATTGCAGAAACTCCACTTGTACTATGCTGAAAATTCACATCTACCAAACTAAGAGCTGGTAGAAGTTTTTTAAAAGTAGTAATCAAAGCATTGATTTATGTAGTTTCCAAGTTAGTACATGAGAATGCTTTCAAAATATGCAATAGCTTCAGTTCCCACCAGTTTAGCAGCTGACATGATTATGTGCATGAATCCTCTAGTAAATTGAGGAAACAGTAATAACAATCCTAGTTAACAACAGAAGAAAAGGACTGTCTGGCTGACTAAGTTTCCCACGTTAACACTGATTATAAACATCAGTGGTGGTAAACACAGCCATTCCATGAGATTGAGTTGTGAGCATTTATGGGAAAATGAGATCAGCAGTCATGATTCCATTCTATTAAAACAACTCCTCTGAGAACTATGTAAGATAATACCTTTGTTGTTCTCTATTCCCTCTAGCAAGTGAATGGGACTATGAAATTACATTCTCCATAAGCTAAATGAGAAAGGGTTAAATGATTAATTTTTCTTCCAATGGTATTGTACTGTTAAAAATAGATATATACCTTGGAAACCAATGAGTTATTAAGTTGTTTTGTTTTGTTTTGTTTCCTGGTGCCTTTCATAAGCAAATGAAAATATTTTTGAAATATTCTCAGGTGGTCTCCCATGTCATTTTACAGAAAATAGTGTATAATTGCTAGCCTCAAGCTCATCAACCAACTAAACATTTATATGCACCTTCTAATGTATAAGACCTCAGGGGCAGTGAAATCACATATTTTGAAATTGATTACTTTGAGTTACTCAGTACACCTCTAGGTCCCTCTGACAGAGATTATTCTCCTCCAGTTAGTTCACTTCCACTAAGCTTCCACAGCCTGAGATATCCCCGTGCTTAAAATAACCAGGATGATTCTTATTCCTCAACATTTTACAGTGCTGTAGCCCAGAGATGGAGGTGAAAGAAAATAAACTGGATATAGTAAAAAGGAAGATTCATGGGAAGTATGAACTAGAAATCAGAGATTTAAGAAACCATGGAGATCATCCACTCCAGATTTTGAAGTTGACAAACACCAAAACAATTTCAGTGATTTACCCAATGAGGCACAAAGTTGAGGCCAGATCACAAGTCCTTCAGCTCTAAAATTAATTACTCTTCCAATGGGAGCACCATGACTCTAGTTGTTGAGAGAGTCAAGGTCATCAGAGAATCTTAGAGAACAACTGGTGGGCATTGGCTCTCCAGGTAAGAGAGAATCTTGACTGAGAAGAAAGGAAGTTGAATTTCATAAAATGTTTGCTAAGATCTCTATCCTTTATCATTATAAAGCTGTTTTCTTCATGTTCTTTAAAAACAGAAACAGAAGAAATGAAGCATCATTTTATAGATTCAAAAATAACCATTTAGGGCCGGGCACGGTGGCTCAAGCCTGTAATCCCAGCACTTTGGGAGGCCGATGCGGGTGGATCACGAGGTCAAGAGATCGAGACCATCCTGGTCACCATGGTGAAACCCCGTCTCTACTAAAAATACAAAAAATTAGCTGGGCATGGTGGCACATGCCTGTAATCCCAGCTACTCGGGAGGCTGAGGCAGGAGAATTGCCTGAACCCAGGAGGCGGAGGTTGAAGTGAGCCGAGATCTCGCCATTGCACTCCAGCCTGGGCAACAAGAGCGAAACTCCGTCTCAAAAACAAACAAACAAACAAATAACACATTGAGGAAGTTTTGTCATTTTATGATAGAAATTTATTTATTCACTTATTAAATACATATCAAGAGTCTACTATGTGACTGGCACCAGTTGAACCACTCACCTCATGTACAATAAGGGCTATATTTTATATAGTTTGTATATTTAAGGTGTCTGAATGTTACCAATATTTATATTAAAATGAAATCTTGCATAGAATGTCAAAGCTAAACAAAAACAAAATAAAATAAAAAAAAACAAGATTTAGGTGAGAAGAGAAAGCATTGGAAGTTAAAGAAAAGCATATTAATTGACAATGACTGCTTCTTCCACTTGATGTGCTGTAGAAACATGAGTAGGAACCAAAAGAGCTGAGTGGTAGGGTGACCTTGTAACATATGGTCTGCGTGACCTTGGGGAACCCACTCACTTACTGCAGCCTCACTTGTGCAATCATATACTGCAGACTAGACTTTTTGTTCCTTTCTCACTTTCAATGCTATTTAGACTCTGAATTCTGTTAAAAGTTTAAATGCATATCAAAGTACTGATTGAGTTCAACACTACAGCCTTCTGACAACATTAGAATTGCGTTACTACCACTTTTTCTGCTAAACTTTGAAGTGATTTTGATGTATTTCTAAATATTAACAAAGGTCAGACTTCTAGAAATTAGATATAATCACCTAATACCATGTGAAAGTTTACAGTTTCCAGGTTGACAATCTTGAGAGCCAAACAACCTCCTTCTCTAGAAGATAAAACGGAGTTCCTTCTGGAGAGTAGATGGCAAAAATTCAAAGAGAAATTCAAATTACTTGAAATTTTCTTGAGTGCAGCTTCTTCTTCGTGCTCTGAAGATTATTTTGAGAAGCAGAGATAGTTTGCACATCTATGCAATAGGCATAGATGCCTTATTGCCAAACTGTGAGGAGCAATGCGATATGTAGTATTTTTAATGCCACTAACAATTGCATCGCAGGTTAGAAATAATGGATTTTTAAAATTCTCAATTGTGCAATATTTTGCCTCTGATGGAGCGCTGTGGTGCCTACAATTATTTTCTGACCCCAACCCTATAAATGAGGGTACTTATATAGATAACAATTCTGCCTGTCCCTCTTTACGTAGACAAGAAAACCTAAACTTAAACACTGAAATCACATGGTTTGCTTCTTAGATAATGTTCTAAGAATGCTGCATAGCCACCCACAGATAATCACCTAGACTTTGGTATAGAAGTTTTAATTCAAATGCTTTAAGGTTAATCTATTATTCACCTGACTATAGCAGATATTATACAACAGTGTTTCACAAGTATGAGGCTTGCTCCAACTGTATTGAAATCACCTGTGATCCCTGTTCAAATTGTAGATTCTTGGATCTCGTCTAAGACCCCTAGAAACAGAATATGCTTGATCTGGCCTAGGAACTTTGTCAAACACTCCTTGCTCATAATTTTCTTTCCCACCAAAATCTGGTAACTGTAAACATGGTATAAGGTCTGCTGGTCTAAGAAAAAGAGAAGGCAAGCTCAGAAAGCCGGTGAGGTGGAAACTAGCATAGAGCAGTGTCGTTGCAGACACCAGTGGGCTCTTACTTTGTAACTGAAACTTCTGACTCATTCTCATGCTGCTTATGTCTTTCTAGCCCAGGGAATCTTCTCTCAGTGAGAAGCCTCTGCTACAGTAGGTACTATCCAATTCCGTGGAGTAATTTTATATCATTGTGCCATTTGATTACTATAATTTCTGTAAATAGAGTTGAATTGTTTAGCCACATCCTCCAGAGATCCAAAGTATATCTTTTGGAACGTGATTGCAATTTGAAATGAAGCCACCAGATGGCAATTTTAGAAATGATCAATGAACTTTTTCCTAAGTGGACAATGGATCCACATATTTTAAATTTTATTTTTTTATGTTAAGCAAATTTGATATTTTTGTACCCACAATCCATAGTTTGTCACCATGTGAGTATAAATAAATACATTCATTCATTTAATATAAAATATGTATAGAACTCTATTAGTGGCTCATAAATAACAAGATATCCTCCAGTGAGAAATCATGTCCTGTGGTCACTCAAACTACTCAGATATTTGAGATTCTAATTCTATTCAATTTAAGGGTGACTGTTTAATTATGTATTTTTGCTTTAAATACATTTTTAAATCTTCTAAAGGGATTATATTACAGCAAACAGAGCAGACAATTATATATAAACCCATTGGACCACCACATTTGCAATGAGCATAATTTGTGTTCTGGTTCAAATGATATTTTTACATAGGCTTTCAGTATTTGGGCCAGAAAATGTGACTCTCTAAAATAATATGTGATTAAAAGTATTTTTCTTTTCATTTAATATTATTCACATATCTAATATGTTCAATGCATTGTTATTGGCCATATTTAATATCTATATTATTAAAAATATTGATAAAGCTAACATTTGAAAACTATATAGCCAGTGCCTATTCCACTGTGCTCTAAATCTTCTGTCAATGTGTTCATCTTGGGCCAATCACTGCACAGTCTTAAGCCTCTGCTTTTTTTTGTTGTTGTTATAAGTTTAAGTTGAATTATTCATAAAAGCTATGTAATTTAGATCCCCAAATAAGGTAATCACTCAGAAAATGTTTGCTATTGTCATTATTATTTTGTTTTTACTCTGTGGGGCTTGACACATGTTGAAAAAATATTTCTAGTTTTCTTTGCCCTAATGCAAGTTATATAAACAAAAAAACTAGGAATAAAACAATTGCTTGTACTTGAAGTTTTTCTTATTTCATATAGACTAGCAGTCATTTGAAAAAATATTGTTGTAAGGATAATAAACTTTTGTTCACATAGGACATGGATATTTAGCTCATACACCTTCTCACTTTCACAGGAAACACACATTCTTGTTTAATTGAGCTTGTTTTAAAAGACTATATGCAATTTTCAAACCTATAAACCTATTTATTATGCAGGTGATAGGTAAATGTATAGTTATAATGAAACATTTAATACTAATGTTACTAAACCTATGGGTTTAGGAATATTCTTCCCTCCTAAGAATGAACTCACATAGACAGTGAAAACAAAACACAAAAAGAAAGATTTTCCACTATCAGACACATGATTTTTTTCCTAAATTCTTCATCAAGTGCTCAGGGTTAGCAGACTACAATCATTTTACAAGACCTTCACTTCGTTGCTTAAAATGGCAGGGTGATTTCAGAAAATGAAAAATGCTCAATATCTGTGTGGACTTTATCCCTCTAGGCTCTTTAGAATTCTATTGCTTTATATTTGTAATCTCACTGTGTTGTCTTCCTAAAATATATTTATAGTGCTAGCATGTTGTTTCTTTAAAAAGGGCACATCTAAAGTCTTGTGATAAGTAAATCTAAAAGAAACGATGGCTCTGTTTGATTAAATCTTTCCTCTCCTTCCTTTATATTATACATAATTCTGACTACTATCTCTAAAGCTATACAATTTGGAAAATTGTTCTGATTGCTTATTCAAATTTATCATCTGCATAAATTAGATAAATATAACAAAATTTTTAAATTTACGTTGAATTACTGTGTAAGACAAATTTGAGAGGATTATTTTTTCATTTTGTTTTGTTTTCAATATGGAGCTGTGAGATGCCTTCTCTTATTAATACTGCCATAATATATTTTGTGACAGTTTAGGAAAGTTTCACCATTACATAGCAAGGCTTAAGTCCCTTCTCTGGGGCTGATTGTAAACAACGTTCTTTTAATATTTTTTATTATTATGTATCTGTTGATTACTGTGCTTTAATTAAAAACTTGCTATGCACCCTTAAGTATATTTATAAAAGTTTTCTCTCACTTTATCTTTTTGTAAAGAATATGACAATTTTCAGAGACTTGTTTGAAGATATTAAATTTCAGATGAGTTTTCTGGGAGATGTGGATTTAAAGCTTAAAATACAAATGATATGCAGTAGGTTATCACTATAATATTTGAAGGATTACACTTTAGGTAAGGTGGGGATTTGAACAAAACAAATGAGTTAATTAACCATCAAATCGATAGTCTCTAACAGTAAGGTATGATAGCTAAATTTAACTTACGGATAACATACTGCCGATATGTGACCAATATTTTTTATATCAAGTCTTTTACGATGCGAGTCATTTTAAGAAAAACATGTAATTTGCAAACATTATTGAAGATATATGTATACTAAATAATGAAATAGATAGAAAGGTCAGGAAAAAGAAAATGCCAACAGCCTTTTTCTATTTTCTTAATCGTCTTTCTGCATCTTCTATGATATTGGAATAATCATGTGGAGTTATTCTATTAAAATCTGTCTCAGTCCATTTAGAATGGTATAACAAAATGTCATAAGCTGGAAGGTTATAAATGTCAAGAATTTATTTCTGCACATTGATCTTGGGAAGCCCAAGATCAATGCAGATCTGTTGTCTGGTGAGGGCCTACCTTGTGGTTCGTAGAAGGTGTCTTCTTTCATGTACTCATATGGTGGACGGGGTCTTAACCCTTTTCCATAAGGGCGCTGTTCCAGTTTTCAGAGCTCCACCCCTCATAACCTAATCACCTCCCCCTAAACCCACCTACTAATATTATCACCTTGCTTGTTAGAATTTCAAAGTATGAATTTGTGAGAGACAGAAACATTCAGACCATAGCAGAAACTTAGAGTGGAAACTCGAAAAGACTCTGAGTTTTAGAAAACTTTATATCTAGATATATTCCTCTATGAATATCTAGAAATATTCCAGACATATTACTAGAATTAATTAGTTATACACAGAGTTTAGTTCATCATGCTGATTCTTCTTATTTATCTGTGAGAAGTGTTTTTGTATTATATATATTTTAAGGTGTCTTGCAAATACATATAAAATTCTAGTTTTACATGTTTCATGAATTAGATTTATGTTGAATCAAGTTAAGTTTAGCATATTAATTATTTGTGCTATAGTTTTTGAAAATCCGTACAACTAGTGGGATTTCATTTAAAAAGAAATTCATTTAATAACAATTCCTTTAGTGAATAATTTGAATTATTTATAGGATATGTATCTCATAAATTGATGATTTGCCAATGGTATCATCAATTTTATTCACCCAAGGGTTTCAGTTAGTGTATATCTAATATAACCACATGTCAACCCTTGTTTAGAAAAGATCCCTTTCAGACTGGCATCTTTCTCTATTTTCTCTTCCAGATTTTTATAGTAAAGTCTCAGTTCCATCTTTAAACTGTATATATATTAACATTTTCAGTTCAAATTTGCGTTTAACAAAACTCATGAATGCACATAAAATTACCTACGTCACTTTTATCATAAGAAAAGTTCATGAAAATGCTATCATGTAAGTAACTTCAAAGAAACAAAGGTTGCAAGATATATATTGTCATAAAATAACTTAATAATGGTATTTCCGTAAAACTTTAAAAAATTTGTAATGACTTTTAAGTTTATTTTCTGTGTCTACTCAATAAATAGTTAACGCTTGATTCATCCTTGCAAGTCCAAAAGCTTCAGGTGAATTATGAGCATGCCTCAGGTACACCAGCAATTTTAAAACAGAACAAAACATAATCATTGTTTTACTTAGACTTTGAAGCTATAACAAAGCATAAAAGGTAAAATAGTAATAAATAAAATACAAAGAGGAAAATGAAAAAGGCATAGCTTTGTGGGGATGTACGAGGTGTAACCGGTGAAAGTTAAGAGTTTCCAAGGAAGCAGGAAAGGCAGCCTGGAGATTTTGCTTTTTTGGGAAAATGGAAAAGAAAACATTCCATTGCAAGTTCTTGGAAGCTGCCACAATCAAACCAGTTCCTCAATCCAGGCAAAGGGATAATATTGATTGAGATGGGCTGGTAAATGATGTGGCTTAGATAAAGCTGTGTGTTGAGAGAGGTGGAGGCTTAAAAAACATGGCGATCAGGCCAGCTGGCCACTAGGTTCGTGACTCAATCTGCAATGCTCTCAGCATAGTCAGATGGTAGAAGAACACAGTTGCCAGTATCAGCACGGGGGGTAGACTTAAAATCACAGACAAACACGTACCCTCTGCCAGGCACACATGTACACACACAACCAACAAAGAAATACACAAATGCATATGATTATATTCCAGAAGAAATAAAATTTTGTAAATACCTGAATTTAAAAAAAAAATGCATAATGTCCAAAAATCACAAGAAATTACAAAATCAAATCAGAAAAAGTTAAATATAAAATAAGTTGATACTTTTAAAAGGCAAATGATGCAAAATCTTGGCAAAAATCATCTATAGACATTTAAGTAAAAATTAAATGGGGAGGCTACACATTAGATTATAAAAGGAAAAAGTGAATTGTAAATACTACTGGGAATTTCATCAAAATAATATGCTAGATTCTTAAGAGAAAAAGTAAGTTTAATGAAAATGGTGTTAAAAACTACCAAAGAAAAGACACATTGCCTAAAAAAGTATGATAATTAGATTAACAGGAAACATCTCTTCAAGTTGTAAATGCCATAAAACATTTGAAAGTGTTGTGAGAAAGTTCTAGAATTATTTACATATCTAAAATTATAATAAAGTTATTTCAGTTAGTAATTTTAATATTGAGGCTAGTCAAAGACAATTTAAGATACAAAGAACAAGAGATGTTGCCTCTTATTGGCCCATATTGAAATACTATAGATAGGTTTACTTCAGCATAAAAGTAATCTATTAGAAAGTTATGGCATCCAAGGAAAAATGGCAAGCACAGAAGTTAAGTAACTATTGACTTTAATTGTAATAAAAACTAATTTTTTATCTTTTAAAGGTAGAATTATTATTCTCATTAATTTTATATGTGTTTGCAAAACGTGTTTAAAGCTTAAGATTTCGTCTTGTTCAAAGGAAAGACTGAATATTTTAGACTCTATAGGCCTCTACAAAGAGAAAAAAGCCGATACATTGAAAATGTGTAGCAACACAATTTAAATTAAGAAAGAAAACAGAAGCATTAAAGATATACAATGGTAAACACACACAGGCATATTTCTACACGTATTTTGTAGAAATATGTGCAAATATATTAGCATCTTAATAAATGTAAAGATACTAAGTTTATCTCTTAAAGATGCATTTTTGTCATAGTAAGGAGCCAACTTCATGCACTACTTAAATAATGGACACCTAAAGTAAAGTCCACAAGGATTAAACACAAATGCAAATCAAATAGGAATTAAAATGTCTGAGGAAGAACTATATGTGTTCATTCTAAAGTGAATACGGAGGAGAAAAGGGCCAGAGATTTTCTTATTGAATATCAAGAATCATTAGCAAACTCTGGTAGTTAAAAGCTGTGGTACCTGCATAGAAATAGATAATTTAATGGAAACAAATAGAGAGCTTAAAAGCATAACCACAGACACGGGTAAATCCTACATCTAACCAAAATATAAATTAGATAACGTTTTCAAAAACCACAGTTTACTTTTGACAAGAATAAAATAAAATCTTGTCATCATAATATACCTCAAAATTAATATCAGATCAATTAAAAATTCAAATCAAAAACTTCAGACAAAAAGGCATAAGAATATTTTTGTAAACTGCAAAGGTAGCTTTTCTCAAACATGACAGCTTTATCACAAACCATTACATAATCCAATGAATTGATAAATTATAATTAAAAGTTATATAAATTATAAAGTAAAAATTTAAAATACAATTAAAATTTCATTTTTATAAGATAAAATGTTCAGAAATCAATGTTGATAGAAGGCTGTGCTCCAGGTTGGTGTCCCTACACGCTTTACAAGCAATTCTACTACTTAAGGGTTGGCCTTAGTTATTTTTGTGTTTGCTGTAGGACAATCAGTGGACAGAATCAAACTTACAGCTTCCTTTCTAAAGAAAAGTAGTGAAATAAAAGAAGCTTTGCTGTATGTTTTGATATATTCTCCAGCCAGTGCTCAGTATTATTTTGGCTAGTCTCTGGGTGTTCAAGGCCTTATTTTGCAAGTCTTTCATTAAAGAGACATTTCTCTCAGCCTCCACCCAGAGAAAGTAATTAATGCTTTCTGCTTCTAGTCCTTTAAGAACAGAGGAAGGGAGATACACTTCACTACCAATCTGAGCCCAAGAGTTTTATTGGGAATTTTATATTAACTACCCAGAGAAGAAGAGAGGATGGAGAATGTTGCTAAAAATAACTGGTGGTAAGGGTTACTGTGGATTTTACAGAATTACAGGGGTTCTGAAGCAGGCCGTAAGTGGGTGGTAGGATGATGCCACTGAATATTTGATACCTACCATCAGCCTAGAAATGGCATCTTGATGAGTAGCATATAAATTCTAATTCTATATTTCTTAAATTCAATGTAATAAATTTAATTAGAGACATCATTTCGAAAGTTCACTTGTGCAAGATTCTCAGATATACTAGTACCAATGTCTTGCCTTTATTACCTGTTAAAAGCATTTGCTTCAAAAGACATATATTTTTAAGTGCTGTTGTAGATATATTTTCAGAACTCATTTGAGTAGTCTACCTAGATTAGTATATTTTATGTTGACAGATTATCAAGAATTTTATGACAGCTCATGGTGTAACTGCCTAGAACACATTATATATCCAATACACACTTTTAATTGTTATATTATAAAACACTATCTTACTGCTTTATTTTCACCTTCATTTTTTTTTCTTTCAAAATCTGATACACTTTAGTTAAAAAAAACACTCTTTTGCCTATTGCCTCTTTTTCATACTTGAGACACTGGTCTAAAATAAAATGTAAATTTTATGTCTCTTGCTAAAAACAAACTCGACTTCTGCTGTGTTATTTGCTCATGACTTGGGTTCTGACCACTGGCTATGATAGGCCATGTGACCAGATGAAATAGTTCCAATTGCTTTAGAGTTTTCTTGCAGGGTTTCAGTGCTTATTGTCTGCTTTGGTTTAAACCGCTAGAAATGTGCTCAAGTCTTCAGTTGACTGAGCTAAAGTTCATCTAAAAGGATAGTTTACTCTCTGCTTTCCATATTTTCTAAGAAAACATGGAGATTTTGATTCCAAGAAACTATGTGTGTCATTACCCTTCCTCCTTCTTTCCTCTGCACACCAGGGTGGCCATATCTCTCCTTCTGGGATCTCTCTGGAAAAATGTCTTGAGTCTCAATGACTTCTGCTAACTGTGGACTATTCTCAGACTCTCCACAGTATTCTAAGAATGAACGAGAATTCCTCTGAAACTTAGTTGACCCCAATGAATGGACAAGTTTTCCCTATGGCATTTCAGTTTTAAATACAGAGGAAATTAACTTGTTCCCTGTGCAGCACTTCATTGTTAAACTGTGACAGTTTTTTTTTTATTGTACAATAAATGTAGTTCCAGATTTAAAGAACACGGGCTGCTGGAGACCTTGGTACGGAGCAGGTTGAATTTAAAATCTGTCTGACATTGGCAAAATTGCAATGATTTTTTTTTTAATAGCAAATAAAATCTGTAACATAGTACCTTTGGGATTTTAAGCAACGTCAGTCCTAAGAGCTGTATTCTTCCTTCATTTACATTTTAAGTGCTCATCAAGGTAGAAGGCAATGAATTCAGAAGACAGAGCCTATAATAATTTCCCTTTTCTTGAACCAGGGAATGATCTTCAAGGTCATATAATGTGTTATTATTTTCAAACTTTTAAAACATCATTTTTCCATATTTAAGTAGGCAAACTTAGGTTTAGTTTACATACAAAGTAGGGTAACAGGTCTTTCATGCTGGACACTTATGAAATATACAATAAAGTACATATATAGTGATTAGGAGAAAAAGTAAAGCTAGGATCCATGTGATTGGGTAATTTCATTTGGCATGATAACATCTAGTTGGTATCTACTTTGAGAAGTAATAAGATATTTTTTCTTAACTTTCAGCTTGTGTTATTATGACATACAGATGTTGTTCCTTCAATGTTTATTGAAGATAGTATTGAAAATAAAATTTAAAAAAATAAACAGTATCAGGCTGATTAAATTGTTTTCAGAAATTTAACGTAGCAAACCTGTAGCTTTATGAGAGCAGGTGAGTAAAGGAAGTGGAAAAAGAAACTACAAAAGCATAACGAGGAAATGAAATGAAATCAAGAGAATATTTGGTGTGTTTGAAGCTACAGGGAGGAAAGATCAAGAACAGTGGTGACCTCCCGGCAAAGAGTTTAAGTGGATTCGTTGGTGGTAGAAGCAGAGTGCACTGGGTTGAGAATGTTAACGCAAGTGTTAAGAAAATCAGTTTATGAGCCCAGCCACAAGTAGAATCATGTCTTTTGACTTTTAACCTGTTGTTTTTTCTGCTATAGTATGTCACTGCCGAGTATTAAAATTACTTTTTCTGAATTGGTACAGTTTTGAGGAATAAAGTTAGCCCTTGAACGACATGGGGGTTACGGTGCCAACCCCTTGCGTGGTCTAAAATTCAAGTACAACTTTTGACCCCCTGCAAAACTTGACTATTAATAACCTACTACTAACTGGAAGGCTTATAACATAAACAGTCATAAAAGTAACATAAACAGTCAAATAGCACGTACTTTGTATGTGATATTATTAGATGCTGTATTCTTACAATACAGTTAAATGGAGAAAATAAAATGTTATTTAGAAAATCGTAAGGAAGATAAATACATTTACTATTCATTAAATGGAAGTGGATAATTAAAAAGGTCTTCATCATCATCATCTTCACGTTGAATAGGCTGAGGAGGAAGATGAAGAAGAGAGGTTGGTTTTGGTTCCTCAAGGATGGCAGAGGCAGAAGAAAAATCATGTATAAATGGAACCATGCAGTTCACACCAACATTGTTCAAAGGTCAATACTGAAATGACTGTTTTTTCATACTGTCATATATAAGCAAAGCTGATACACAGTAGAAAAGAGCTAAGTGCAGCATACTGAAATATATCACATTATTTTGGCCATATTAGGACATAGTTTTAACCAGTAATTTTACACCATGATACAGACTTCAGCTTTGAGCAAGGGGGGAGACTGATGGTCCATTCTGTGTACAAGCCTACATACATAATCCAGAGTTCTGAAGGTAGACAATATTATTATTTTTTTAATTTTAAAAATGGACATGTAGAGTTAATTTCAATTGAGGCAATATGTAACATACCTTTTCACTACTGAATCATGAATAAATTACAATAAATTCCAGGAACCCGTTTTGAGGCATAAAAAAATCACTCACTATATGTTGTATTGTTTTTTTGGACCTAAATTTGAGACACTAGTATATACCATTCACAGTCCCAGCCTATGGTAATATTATATAATTTCCTTGATTAAGTTTTATTCAAGGTTTATTCTGTTTCAAGGTTGTCAAAATGCTTTAAAATATATATGCTATACTATATATCTCTCTTGATAGTTAATAATTATACATATCTATATGTTTATATATTTGTATATCAATAGCTATGTATGTATTTATATACAAATTCAAATTTATATATATTTATCTATAACTATAACTGTAACCATCTCTATATTAGAACCATAACTATATATTACCACACTGTCAGTGAACATCATTGTGAGAAACCAATGTATGAACCAAAAGCTCCAAAACTTCTACTTAAATAAATGATTCTATAAAGATGGTTACTGTGACCTTATTTCAGTTGACTTTAGAAATTCTGCTGAATAGTAAAAACAACTTTACTATGTCTCACAGAGATGTCAAAACATGTCTTAGACACTAAGCATTTGTACATATGTGTTCTTTCTTTCCATAGTGAATGGGTTATAGTCAGGTATGCTGTAGTATTTTTAAAAATACTATGCTAAGGACAGCTGTATTTTAGACCCAATTTTAATCACAGGAATAAGGACAGATGTATTTTAGATCCACTTTTAATTACAGGAATAAGGACAGCTGTATTTTAGACCCACATTTAATCACACGCATACTGTTAACCTCACTGATTCTCATTGACTTCAAATATTAAAAGAAGGGATTTGACTATGTTTCTAGCATTGTTTTCACTTCTGTTCTCTTGTGTTCCATGTTGTATTATGTTGTTCTTAAACACTTTGCTTTAAAACGTGTTTTTGTGGACCAGAGGAGTTAATATAACTGCATAGTTTTTCAAGGCATGGATGGTTTTAGACAACAAATATTTACCACATAACATGATTCTAATAATGTGGGGCTTTCATAAGTACCATTTGTTTAAAGCAGATAATATACATTTTTTGAAACAAAATAATGGAACAAAGAGTGAATACTTTCTCCTAATGCAAACTCAAATTCTTACACATTTTACATCTCAGTATCTCTAAAATGGCAATGCAATTATTTTATCTACATTTAGCCTCAAATCAAGCTGGTGATTGAAAGTATAATTGATTACAATTTGGAAAGTTTGTTCATCCAAATGAATGACTGAGATGTCACTGAAGGAAAACTTCCTCCTTTTTAGAGAGGGTAAAATTAAATTAATGGTCATAATTCTTTTTATTTATCACTTAAAATTCTATTCTTATCTCACATACTAAGAATAAATGTGTCCTGACCATGTTGTAATCTTTCAATATAGAGCATTGCATTGAAAAATGTTGGCTATTTTCACCATATGGACCAATAAGACAAATAATTGAAAACTAAAGACTTGGACACTTCATCTCTATAAGCTTTCATCTTTCTTTATGTTAGTCATATATAAGCAATGACACTTATTGAAAATATTTTTGGAGAATTAAATACCATCTGGGGTACTATTGTACTATGTCTAGTGGAATGCATAGGATCTGTTTTTCCTTTATGGCTCTTCTTTATGGATATATAGCATGAAAAGTAGTAATTCCTTATTTTGGTTGTAAATGGTGCTAGTTAGAAAAAGCAGCACTTTGGGAGGCCAAGGCGGGTGGATCACGAGGTCAAGAGATCGAGACCATCCTGGTCAACATGGTGAAACCCTGTCTCTACTAAAAACGCAAAAAATTAGCTGGGCATGGTGGTGCGTGCCTGTAATCCCAGCTACTCAGGAGGCTGAGGCAGGAGAATTGCCTGAACCCAGGAGGCGGAGGTTGTGGTGAGCCGAGATCGCCCCATTTCACTCCAGCCTGGGTAACAAGAGCAAAACTCTGTTTCAAAAAAAAGAAAAGAAAAGAAAAGAAAAAGCATTTGCATCCAATGCGATAATAGGGAGCATCCATTGCTCTGATTAGGATAAGGTGCTTCTGAATGGAGAAAATCCACTTCTCTGAAAGAGGGAGTCCATTGCTCTTATAAAACTGGACTCTTTGGAGATTGCTTTTTTCCTAAGCAAAATATTAATGTGGAACTCAACCAAAGAGTTCATAACAGTAGGTGTGAAATTAAAGTGTCTAAATAAATGAAAGTAACTGCTACAACAGACTTAGCCTGATGGATATAAGAGAAGCCACTCTGGTCCTTCCAATTCCAGTTAAGCTAAGGAAGAAAAACTTTTTCTGTCCTTGACAAGGGAAGTTTTTCCAAAAGAAATTTCCATGGAAAGCCTAGTTTTGATCCAAGTGTAAAAGAAATAGCTTTGTGTACTAACTGCGACTTCATTTTTAAACTCACTTCACAGTCAATGCAAACAAATATTTTCAATTATATAAAGAATAATTAAAAACCACTTAATGTATACCTACTATTTCAAATTAGTTAATTTTTATTATGAATTTATTTATTATTTTGTTTACCCCAGAATATTTATTACACAGATGGTTAACATAGTTCTGTCTTTATTAGTTAAATTTGTGGTTGGATACAGAGAATAAATAAGCCAATAGCTGTGTAGCAAAATCAAATGATGAAAAGAGCTGTGACTTCCAGTCATTCCATTTGAATATTTTTTTCATCTATCATTTTCCAAATTTACTATTTCACTATTCTTATTTTCCAGAAATATATAATGTATTTTAACTAAACCTGCCTGGTGGCATAGTCTTTGGACCTCTTCTCTTCTCTAACTACATCCTCTTCCTATCTCAGACCTAGATTGGGTGGTTTATAAATGCTAAGAACCCAAACGGGTATCTCTAGCCCATATCTCTCTGCTAAACTCCAGGTTCCTATATTTCAAGGCTTAGTTTATATCTCCATTTGGACTACCAAATGGAATCTCTAAAAAGAAACTTCCATTTGCTCTCTCAAATCTGTTCTTCTCCCCTTCTCTTTTCCAACTTGATAAGTCTACTGAGAGGGAATAATCTGGTACAGGCGCTACAGTTTATTGGATCGTAATTCCCTTCTTACAGATGGGCCACCCCCCGCCCCCCCCAGGGTAATCGGTTTTGCTTACGTTACACAGTAAGACCCAAGGCAGTCTAGGAATCAGTTTTCCTGTCTCGTAGAATTCTAGGATACCAGAAAAGAAAAAAAGGCATTAGTGAACATTATATCTCTTTTCTGCTGCATAATAGAGCAAGAAGTCTGAGGCATTTAAGAAACTTGCTAGATTGTGGGTACTAGTTTAAGTGCACTTTCTTCTCCATCTTTGTAAGAATGATAGCCTTTCTAAAAAGCAATAGCCAAAGTGCAAGGTGAAGTCACATAAAGGAGATACATAAAAATTGCAGCAGAGAGCGGAAAGCCTGTGTAATGCAAAGAAAGGTCTCACGAAGAATCGGGTCGGAGTTACCTCTGGAAAGACCCATAGGAGTTTTCTAGGACAGGGTGAGGAGTTTTCCATCATGGAGTTGTGGCAGGATAAGTAAGATTAGGAGGCCATACTGATGTCTCCCTTGTGTGAAGCCCCACGGGCTCTTTTCCCTTGCCCCTTCCTGCATCAGCTCCTAACTCTTTTATAAGGTAAGCGGTCCTACAGGATACCAGCAGACCGCCAGATGGCTACAAGTTCCTGATATCTAGTACAGCCCGGGAGAGAGAACAAAAGTCCCTTATTCCTGATGTGGCCTCCGCAGTCTCCAGCCAATTAGCAACAAAAGCCCAAGAAGCTATTAGCTATACATTTTTGCCTGGGGGTAGGAGATGGGTGGCAGGGGGGCGGTCTTGCATGCACAGGTTAAGCTCAAGATTTAACTTATAGTAACCCTTTCCTCATTTTAGTAGTAAAAAGCTCACACGTAGGTGGAGATTTTATATGCTTAATAATATATGCAGTGTGTTAGAGCATGCAGGTACTGAGCTCATGAGCCAATTAGGGGTCGGCCTTTGCACATGTTACCTCACCAATATTTTATGAATATTCATGTACAGTTCCCATGAACGGAATTCCTCTTAAGGCACTAGCTGCAGCCTTGCCCTTTCAGCAGTCAGCCAGCTCTGCATCTCACAGCGTAATGCTGCTTTGCAATAAACTTCTTTGTATACTCTCACTTCGAACTAGCTCTCAAAGTCTTTTGTGCCATGAAGTGAAGAACCTGAAATGGCCGGCTCACAACAGAGTGAGAGGCCGGTGAGAGGATACTTGACTTCTCTGCAACATTTGATAATGTTGGAGATTTTGCTTCATCTTAACACTCTTTTCGTCCATAGGCATGCCTGCATCGTTCAAGGACAGTTTTCTTCTCCATCTCAAATGCTGCATTTTATTCTTAAGGCAATGCTTCAGTGGTCCTAGTTTTCTCAAGTGATTAGAAGTGACATTGTGGAGAATATGTAAACAAATCAAAATCCCTCAAATTTAAATCTACTGAATAAAGTAATTACTCTAAATCCTGCCCCATAGGCAGCATGGCATGTTTTGCCATGAAGTGAAAATAAAAATGGCTTGATTCAGAGAAAAATATTATCTGTTGAAGAAGAGAGGTCTCTGGCCACCCCCTCACCATTGTAAAGTCTCACTGTGTTAGATCTGAAGTTAGGCAGATACTTTTTAGATACACATATATTTTTTCTTTAATAATGAGATTGTTTTCTGATGCGTTTCTATGAACATGGAAGTTATAAGAAAAAGTCATAGGATCATTATTGCACCATCTGTTCCAGCTGGTTTGTTTTAGTCACGTGCTTTTCAGTGTTCTCAGTGAGCTGTCAACAAACTGCCAATTAATTATGAAAACCTACCAGGCTGTCAGAGGTTACTATACTGAGAAAGCAAGATTATAACACAGTTCATCATGGGATCGATTACTGCTGATTTACAAACAATTTCCAGAACACTCTCTGTAGATGAGTAAACTTTTAAAGATAAAATAATGGTATCTTTGGATTCTGTATCTAAAGAGGAATAAGAAGATGATCATTATTCTCTGAGCATACATCGAGAAAAGCCATTTATTTTTTAACTGAGTTTACTGTTTGATAGGTAATTGGTTTCAATCGTTTTCCTTAGTGATATTTCAATGAAAAAATTACAAGGTAGTTATTTACAAAAGATAAGCACAGAAACTGGGTCTTTCTCTGGTCTTTTGGCTGTTACCTCTGCACTGCTGAGCTCAAATGCCTATCTGTAATAGAAATCAGAGTTTTCCTAAGAAAAAAAAAGTCATCTGATTTTTACTATTAGTTCTGTTTAGTGTTGTTTGTGATACCAGTAAATCATTCCAGTCATATGATAAATCTTGCTAAGGTAAATAATATATGTATATTGATTTTTGTGTAAGTTTGTATTATGGAGAGATTTTGGACTTGGAAATCTTAGGACTATCAATGGAAACAATTAATTATGTTTAATCATATAAGAGATGTAGAGACATATAGATGAAAATAGCACAAATAGGTTGCATATACTGCCTTGAAGATTTGCATGCTGACTTATTTTTTATTGACTTTTAGTGAAATGTAAGTCAGATATTTCTAGCTTACTACCTTTGAGCAGATAAAATATTTCAAGTTAATGTTGATCTAAGTCTGAATGCATGGGATCTTACAGGAGGTTTATAAAATTTTTAATAATCTATTAAAATTAATTGCTAATTTGCTCTATATTTTATAATGCTTGAAATATTTGTAGCCGTATAGATTATGTGTGTGTGTGTGTGCATGTCCACACACAAAGAGAAACAGGAGAGGCAAAAAGAGAGAGAGAAAATCAGAAGGAGGGCAGAGAAAGAGAAACTTTTGTGAGCATATTAAAGGAATTTCTGACCTCACTTGTACCCACAGTCAGGGTGGAAGGAAGTTGCTTTCATGCCTTTTTCTTGCCTCTCCTCATGCACAACCAAAGCAGCAGATGTATTCAGAACGTTGTGGAAAATATATCTTAACCTGAGCTTGTCCGTTTTGTTTTATTCTTGGGCTCTATCTTGGATTTAATATCTTCCATCCAGATGTCTTATAAACAAATATTTACCTCTCAGAAAAGGATTAGGCTATACATCAAAATGACAAAGAAAGGGGAATGGGTTGCAAATCAAAATATTTAGTTTGCTCAGGTTAGTTTTCAGAAGCTTTGTAGCATCGGAGGAAATACGATTACATTCAATATTATCAGAATGTAAGGAAATATGATTTTTATTTTATCCTTGAATGCAGAATGACATTTATGCATTCATATATTGTTTAGTAGGTGCCAGGCTATTTGCTAGGCCCAGGTGATATAATGCTAAATTAAAAAAAAGCAAACAAATATTGGGAAGCTGAGGCAGGTGGATAGGAGTTCAAGATCAGCCTGGCCAAGGTGTTGAAATCCCGCCTATACTAAAAATACAAAATTTAGTTGGGCATGGTGGCAGGCACCTGTAATCCCAGTTACTCAGAGGCTGAAGCAGAGAATTGCTTAACCCTGGAAGAGGTGGAAGTTGCAGTGAGCCCAGATCACACCACTGTACTCTAGCCTGGGCGACAGAGCAAGACTCCATCTCAAAAACAATGCAAAACCGAACAAACAAATTAGTGCATTAACAAAGTTCGGAGGAGAAAAAAGACATATAACCTAATGGAAAAGAGCAACATATTTCAAATAATCACGGTTATGATTTATAATGAGATCCCTGAAATGAAGGAAACCTGATCTATGGGAATGAGTAACTAAATCAAGCAACTCAGGGAAGGGATTCTTGGGAGAGATATTTTGATGTCTGAAAGTTTTTAGGTGACCAATGGGATGGGGAGAAGGGCCATATTTGAAATGAAGAAAATACCTTACACAAGCCTTATAGCAGAGACTGGCAAAATAAGTTGAAAAAACTGAATGAAGTTTGGAGGCGGTATCTAGAGGGAGAGAGAAACAACACAGAACCCAGACATTGGGAACTCATCAGCTAAGTCAGGAATTTTTTTTTATCTTAAAAGTACATGAAAATATATGAAAGTTATTAATGAGTGCAATAACATGATCACTCAGGCTCTTACGTGGAGAATGGATTTAAGATGCATGTACAGAAATGTGGAAGACTAGCAAGGATGTGGTTGGGGCAGTTTTGGCGAGAATTGTCTTGACAGCTTGCAATAGAGTGGGGACGGTCAATTTGAAGAGGAATCGAAGTTTGGGAATATATTTAGAAGGTAGATATAAAAGAATTTGGTGATGGTTTAATGTAAAGGATAAAGGAAATATATCAAGGGTGTTTCCTTGGTTTCTGGTTTGAGTACACAGATGTAAAAATCTGGAAAGGTGTGGTGTTATATGAGGGTATGCATACTATGAAGAGTTGCTTTTGAAACATAAAGGTGGAGCTGTTAAGTAATCAAACTATCCCAATCTAGAGGTAGAATGTGAAGCGATATATATATATAAAATAAAGACCGGAGTTGATGTTGAGGTAACTTGGGCTGAATGAATGAACCAGGAAGATAAGCGGCTAGCAATGTGATTTGATAAACCACAATATTTAATGACAAAATAAGGAAGTAGGCTGAACCTCCTAAAGGACTGAGGAGTTTTTACAAATTCTACAGAAAGAGAAGAGACAAGTGTTATGAACACCAAAGAAAGTGACAATTTTTTCAAAAAAGGGAAAAGAAGAAATGGCCAGCATATGTCCTATACGTCTTGAAAGAACTGGATTAGGTGTGCCCACTGTGAGGTGTGTGTGTGGTGTGTGTGTGTGTGTGTGTGTGTGTGTGTGTGTGTGTATGTGTGTGATTGTGGTGATTAGCCTTGAGAAAGTTAAAAGTCACTTTAATGGGATGATTTTCACTCAGAAGCATGACCGAGTGAACTAGGGAAAGAAAATGGATGGAATGATATATATATATAACTATTCCAGCAATTCAGAAAGTAGAGGAGACAAATTATCTTAAAATATAGGCCATTTCAGCCTGTCTAAAGATGGAAGAAAATAATTGAGAAAGAGAGTTAAAATTCAGTTAAGAGCCAGACTCAGTGGCTTACGCCTGTCATCCCAGTGCTTTGGGAGGCCAAGGCAGGAAAAGCACTTGACACCAGGAGTTCAGGACTAGCCTGGACAAGACAGTGAGATCCTGTCTCTGCAAAGTACAAATAAAAAACGAACTGGGCCTGACGGCACATACTTGCCATTCAAGCTACTGGGGAGGCTGAGGCAGGAGGGTCATTTATGGTGCCACTACCCTCCAGCCTGTGTAACAAAGTGAGACCCTGTCTCTAAAACAAACCCCAAATACTGCATACAACAATGTTAATTAGTTAAGTTTCTCAAGAAGTCAGAAATAACAGATTGGCTTCAATAGGAGAAGGAAATGCTCCTCTGTGTCACAGTAGGGAAGGAGATATGTTGGTGAAAGTGATGAAGCAGAATATACTTGAACTGAAAGCTTAGATTTGTATGTTTGGAAAAAAGTTCGTATTTATAAAATAATGAGTTTATGGCATTTTACAACTTATTTATATCCGAAAACAGAGAGAGGCTGAAGTAGACATAACATTTAGTTTAACGTAACTGTAAAGCAATTTTCTAGGAAATGCCGTTTTAAATACTAAAAAGTACATTAATAACTAAATATAATCCACCTGCATAACTTCTGTGGTACTCAGTTAATTTATTAAGCACTACCTATCCTAGGCTATCTTATTAATTACTCATCAGTATTTACCAGTGACTTATAATAACTATAAGTCTATTAAGATTTATTTACAAATTATACTCAATGAGAAGTTCAAGATTTATATATCCATAATTGTGTTCTGTACAGATAATTAGAAAACTAACTATAATGCAATATTTTCTCTATTTCCCCCTTTTCCTTCAACCTGTTTTTTATCAACTGTTTTCTTACTACATTTTTATCAGTCCCTATGTTTCTTCTCTTTTCATATTCTGTATAGCTGAATGAAAAAAAAATGTTTGTTATAATCAAAGGAATAATCAGTATTTGGAGACACTTACTTCTCATTTCACTTGGCAACTAACAGCAAGTTTTGAGTAAATATTTTATGATACATATTTTTCAATATACAACTCATTTTCTCTGATTACTTGCAATTTTAATTTTGACAGGTGAAAACCAACAAGGATGTTTAAGTGCTGGTCAGTGGTCTTGGTTCTTGGATTCATTTTGCTGGAGTCAGAAGGAAGGCCAACCAAAGAAGGAGGATATGGCTTTAAATCCTATCAGCCTCTAATGAGATTGCGACATAAGGTACAGTCAGTTTTCTGAATCTGCTCATAGTGTCTGCCAATTATAAACTGAGCTATTAGTTTTCTGGTTTATTATTCACTTAGGAGCACCTATTTCAGAATATGCCTTCAGTAGTTTACATATTATTTTTAAAAGGCATATTTTAATACATGAAACAGCAGTAAATTTGGAAATTTACAATTTTGAAAACTGACTACTTCTTCACAAAAAATATAGGTGGCTCATTAAAAATATAATTATTAGAATTTACATAGAGTGATATTTATAAATTTATAAAGCAGTAAATATAAAACCCAATCTACCAGATAATTTCTATTACTCCCATATTAATTGTGATTTAGGAGATTTGAAACTAAAAAAAGTGTTATGTTTCATGATTAGCCATAAAGATAAACAGGAAAATATATCTACATCATCTGCAAATACATAGGTTGGCAAATAATTTGCTTCCATAGAAATTATTACAAATTTTAATTCCATCAAAAATCATAATATGGGGTTATCTAATGTTAGGCAAATACTCCACTTCTTACGTTAAATGTTTTCAAGTATAAAATAATCTGATATTTAGACATATAATAAATTATAAATATTAAATGCTTACAGTCAATTAAACTAGTATTTCATTTTAATAGCAGTCCATGATGCTGAAAACAATATTCTCAACCTTTTATTAAATCACAGAATATTTTATAACTCACTTTTGAGATTTAAGAAATTAGGAAAAACACCAAAAATAATATACTAATTGTGGGAGAAAATCTTATATATTTGTAAAATTTCTTATTCAACTTGTCTATAAGAAAGACATTTGAAATAAATAAATATTTTTTTCCATTGGAATTAAGATGTGCATTTTCACTGCATATATTTTTGCTGAAATTCTTTGTAAGTATTATATATTTTGGTACAATAGCCAACATTTACTGGGCCTTTTGTGTAGCAGACCATTAAACTAATCTCCTCAATGTATTATCTGATTTAATTTTTAAAACAACCTTATGAAGAAGGTTGTTTCTATGAAATGAAACTATTTTCATTTTATAGACAATAAATTAAGTCATAGAAAGGTGAATATGCCCATCCAAAGCTTAGAAATAATAACTACTGTATTAATGTTCTCAGAACACTTTATTAATACAGCAATTTGGTATACAGTGTTGTGTACCCATTGAATATTTATTCTGTGCTGTTTGCTCTAAGTTATGTGTCTTGAAATGAGGAATTATGCTTTTCTTTCATATACTTTTATTTCTGGTGCCATGAACATAAGAGGCACTGTTTAATTAAGTTGATGGCAGAAAAATGACAGGTGGAATGCATGGCGATGCTTTTCTGAATGCTCCATTGCTAAATGTAATACCACAAGTCTTAATGTGTTAGCATATACCTTTATAAACAAACTATTTTTAATTAAGTTTGGATGCCAAAGAAAAATTTATGTGTTGAGATTTAAGAAAACTTTAAAGAAGAGAAATAACACGCTGGGTTAAACTTGAGAAGCACTAATACCTACCAAAAATCATCTAAGTCACCTTCTAATATTTTCTACATCTGCGTGTCTTTACCGCTAAATAGTTAGAAATAATATGTGACTGTTGGCATTCAAAAGCACAGAGACAGAGAATGCCTGGTCATACCCAACTTTCAAACAACTTTGGGCAGAGTTGAGATTAAGTTATGGAAGGCATTTGGTGAATATGTGTGCCTGTGTGTGTGACAAAGTGGATATTTGACTGGAATGACAAGGGATTCTGGGTTGTACAAGTCCCTGTAAAAACCCTATCTTATGCTTTGTACTTATTGTCAACCCTCATACTCAGAACTCTGAAATTACCTTCTTTTCTCTGACACCTTGAAGATTGTATCAGAACTTTTATTTTTGTTTGTGTCAATCAAAATTAGGATCCCAGAAATTTCTGGCCTTCCTTTTCCCACTGATTCCTATTATGAACCGACTGGGTCCGTATATCACATTATTGGTGAGCCCTTACTAAACCATGATTGAAAACAGAAAGCCATAAACCTTCCCTGTCAATTTCTTTGGTTTATTTTCATCCATAAAACTCGGCATCATTTGTCAAGACATATAGTTTACTTATTTTTTAGTTTGTTGGATGTTTTCTTTCATTAGGATGTTAATTACTTTCATCTTGCCCTAGAACAAGGATAGTATAGAGCACATGGTACACATTCAATAAATATGTAGCGAATGAATGACTTTATCAGATGGCTATAATAAGACTGAAATCAAGACAACATATATATCATATATGCATATACATTTGTATTTATATCATTAGTTATTAATTAAAATAAGTAAAATTTATTTTCCTGTTTATTATAATAAAATCAATAGCACAGTACTTCAAATTTTAAAAATAAATTGTTTTAATAGCACTATATAAATTAATTTTCTCTTATTAATTATTTCTAACCTATATGGACTATTTAAATTGCAAAAGTGTAAATACTTGTATTTTTGTCAAGAAAAGAATGCAAAATTCATTTGTATTAGGTTTCACTAATGTTAAATATTATTTATTGACTAGAAAAGTATAAAATAAATAATACGCAAAATAGATCTTCGGGTCTGAGAAGCCGTATTTTACATTTTTCCTAAAAGAGTTTCAGTACTTTGAATCTGAACAAATGCATGTATAGAACTCATTTTTACCAAATATTTTTGTGCCGGCCATAGAATGAATCCAATTTTGGAATCAAGAATAAAAATATGAGACCTATTTGTCAGATTACATTGAAATATTGTAGATACAAATGTAAATGTATGCAGGTATATCATTTACAACTCTATGTAAACATAAATGTAATTGAATATTTGTCTGTATATTGAGATAAAAATGAATGACACAACAATCTATTAAGCTAATTATGGAAATCTTATAATCCACAGGTAAGGAAGGAAGCCAATCACATGTTTTGTCCCATACTCAATAAGCATGTGTGAAACATCATGTGTAGAAATTTATTCACACTCTAGAATTGTAAAATACGATTACCAAGTCCAAATCCCAAAAGTGGATTTTATTTATCAT
This sequence comes from Callithrix jacchus, assembly GCF_049354715.1. Lineage (NCBI taxonomy): Eukaryota > Metazoa > Chordata > Mammalia > Primates > Cebidae > Callithrix > Callithrix jacchus. The sequence goes on from NC_133504.1 coordinate 33,971,437, forward strand.
TGTAATTTATTCATTATTTAAAAATAGTGAATAAGAGAAAATTAATTTATATACTGCTATTAAAACAATTAAAAAATTTTAAACATTGCATACTTACATCATGCTAGGTGGTTTCATATATACTAATTATCATAATTTATATAATAATCCTGGGATATAGGGAATGTTATTCTTGTTTATTCAGAAAGGTAAAGTAACTTTCCCAATAAAAAGAGAGAACCACAGAATTATCGAGGTCATTAAAATCAGGTAAAAGTAAAGGTAGGTCAGACATAGAGGAAAAAAAGAGGCCAGAATGATAAATGAAAAAGATGATATTAAAGCAAAATGACATTGACCTCAAGGAGAAATACCTTAAGTTCTTTCAGTTTATTTCTCTTGTACCTCCATAAGCACAACCATAGAATCCCCATATCCATTTCCAAAATGAATGTCTTCTCCTGATGGTTGTTGCAGTCCTCAATTAGGCCAACCTCACAATGAAGACTCACTAAGAAGCAATACTTAACCATCTTAATTCCAAGTCTGTGATCCAAAATCTGTGTGTGAGCACACTGTCGTAACTATTGACAGCCTTGTGCATGTCTGAGAAAGTTTCTTGGACACTCCCAAATTTTGAGCTGTCTTTAGAATTAGTGTACTCAGAGCAGCCAGGATGAACTTGAGTTAACATGTCATCAGGCATTCACTATATAGTAGGTACTCTGGTAGCTATATTCCATGCATTAGGTTACTTAATTATATGAATATTCCCATGGCATAAGTGATTTTATTGCTATTTTGTAAATGGGGAAACTGGAGTTCACAGATGTTTACTAACTACTTAATGTCACTGCTGGAAACCCAGACAGCAGTATTTGGAAATGCACAGTCTAAATAACTTAATAGAGGTGATAGAATGAGTACTTTTGTAGTAATTTGGCCTGTATCCCATGTATTTCCTGTTCTCCCCACATTCTGATCATGTGATAGTAACTCAGGCTTACATGTCTTGGCCCTTTTGTGCTTGGATAGGACCCATGTGATCAGTTCTGGCCAATGAGTTGGGAGCAGAAGTGCCATGCAATGCCTCTGGGCTGAATTGAATCATAATTCATATTGGATCACAGTAAAACCTTTCAGAACTCTCTTTTTTCTTAAGCATTGCAAACAGCACCTGTTCAAGGTGGGGGCTACTTAAGTGTTCCAAACTGCCTAAATAACTATGATGAGTGAAATGTCCTGGCAATTAGAGATTGTCATGGAATAAGAACTGTAGGGTTTTAAATCCCTTCATTTTGTAAATCATTGAGATTTGGAAGTTGTTGGTTATGTCATTAAAACCTTAGCTTTATCTGCAATCAAGGCAGAACTAGTATTTAAACCCACATCACCTAATTACAAATACTGTGCTTCTTTTTCTTCTTCTTCTTCTTTTTTTTTTTTTTTTTTCAGACAGAGTCTCTCTCTGTCGTCCAGGCTGGAGTGCAGTGGCTCAATCTCAGCTCACTGCAACCTCTGCCTCATGGGTTCAAGCAATTCTCCTTCCCCAGCCTCCCAAGTAGCTGGGATTACAGGCAGGCACCACCATGCCTGGCTAATTTTGTATTTTTAGTAGAGACTGGGTTTCACCATGTTGGACAGGCTGCTCTGGAACTCCTGACCTCAGGTGATCTGCCCACCTCAGCCTCCCAAAATACTGGGATTACAGGTATGAGTCACCGTGTCTGGCTCTGTGCTTCTTTTTCATTATCATTTTGGCTCCCTGTTTTATTTATCCTGTCGCCCTTTTAAAATTCTCATGTCTCCACTATTCCTTTTTTCTCACTACTTGCTTGATCATAATTTTCCATCCCAATTTAATCACCAGGTATATTTATAATGATATAATATGTATGTATTAATATTTCAGCATATTAACATGTACCTAATTGGTTGCTGGTAAATCCTCTTGAGGTCAGCAGCATAGCTTACAACGGTTTTTCTTACCTACGGTGCTGATCACACTGCTACATTGTTTGCTAATGATGATAATCAAAGTCAGGCTTGAGGGAGTATCTTATGAGGACAGACAAGAGTATTCTTTGAGTATACCAAGTGGGACCACTTAAAGTCCTTAAAATGCTTTTATCTCTATCTAACCAGAGACTACTATATCCAAATTTGTAGTGCAGAGCTACCCTTGCAAATCTAAATTGACATATGGTTCCCTTACTTACTGAATCAAAATTATTTACTTACTAAATCTGTGAAGGTAGTTACTGAGCAAATAGGGCAAAGAGTGTACATTTAGTAATTCCTGAGAGGGTTGCTATTTACCATGGTACAGTATATTTCAAAGAATTCCTTTGTGGGATGTGATTTTTTTTTTTAACTTTTGGTATTAAAGGAGTAAGAGATGTGGATTGCTGAAGAGTGGCAGTAGAGAACTCTAGGGAAACAGACAAACATTAAAGAAAACATCAAAACTTTGACTGCTTAGAGGCTGTGAACCTTCAGGCAGACCCAGGAGCATTATTTCCTGACTGAGAAAAAAATTGCTATCCCTTCTGAAATATGTGATTTTTGGCAGCATTATTCAAGAAAGGTCCTTTGAAATGTTAATGTATTTTGCAGAGGTCAGGAAGCAATTTGGACCACCATCTGAGAGCAAATATGTTCACGGTGAGAGGAGTTAAAAGAATATTAGTTAAAGAATTAATTAACTAAATAGGATTATACCAATTAATATATTGCTATGTTTATTCTGTGTATACCAAAAAGGCTGAATATTGTTGATAAATCTCAGAATTTTTTTTCTAATAAAATAAACTATATTTGAAAAATGTATTTTTCCTGACAAATTATATCTCATTATTAACTAACACCATCCTATCCCTACTTTTGTGATTGTACAATAACTATTGAAGGATAATTTAAAAAATCAAAGCCCTAGGTTAACAAGATCAAAGTATAAATAATAGTTCCACATTTTTTACAAGTGGGAAAAATTAATCTAAGAAACATCATTTGAGTTTTAACAAAAATGCTTTCATAGTCCTTTAAGAGGCCTAGGCAAAAATCAAATCACAAAGCGGTTTGTAAAAGTTTCAGTTATGCAAGATGAATAAGTTCTGATATCGAATGTACAGCATGGAGGCTATAGTTAACATTATTGTATATTTGAAATTTGTTAATATATTAGATCTTAAATGTTCTCACCACAGAAGCCTACAAAAAGAAAGTAAATAGTAAATATGTGAGGTAATGGATATGTTAATTGATGGTGATGATCATTTCACAATGCATGTGAAACATCAAGTTGTACATTTTAAATATATACAATTTTCTGTCAATTTTACCTCAATAAATCTGGACGGGAGAAAATATTAAAACCAACTTTTTTTTTTTTAAATTAAAAATTCTCTCTACCTGGATTTCCAATAGGCTAGATGCTTTTTTATTGTTAAAATTCTCATGCTAATTGCCTGGAAGGAACTCTGTATTATAATGATGATTCTGTTGACAAGGTGTAGGCTATTTTTTTTTCTCCTGAGGGACTCTGTCCTTTTGTCTTCCAAGCTTTAGTCAGGCAGGGAAAAACTTAAGCAAGTTTGCTTCAGTGAGTGACTGAATAATATCAAGAATTGTGAAAGGTCTGAGATTTTATCCTCTTTGCAAACTCTTAAGATAGCCTGTCACACAGTTTCATGAATAGTGACAGAAAACAAAAGACTCCTGGGTCAAAGATAAAGGACAGTTCATTCTTCACAGTAGTAGCAGTAGCCAGAGTGTCCTTTGTACTTATTTTGTAAGCCCAGTTTCCACAGGGCAATGCGGGTTACACTAGTGCACACTATAGAGTATGTTACACAGGAAGACCTGTGAGTTGAAGTACACCATGTATGAGCATGTCTGTTCTTTTGCTCTAAAGAAAGACATTTTCTTTATCTTAGGGAACAATATGTGGTCATTTCCTTTGTTCCGAAAGGCGATACAATTCCTAACTTACCAGATGTGAGTTTAGTAGCCTTTTGCTTCAGAGAGAGACATTGTCTCTATGTTCCAAGACTTTGTTACACAAGTATCCTTGAACAGAGAGATAGCCCAGAACAGATGGAAGTTAGTGTCTCTGATCACAAAATGTGCAGAAACATTAATGGAGAACTGGCTACCAGTATACATTAACAGTACCACTTATTACATACTCTAGGTCATTATTGCCACTAAATACATTTGTTTAAGGCCAAAGCTAAATGCTGTGTGGACAGAGTTAATCTGAAAACCAGGTACTTCTTTGTAGCTTCATTCTACCTTTTACCTAGTTTTGTCCTTTTAAGAGTTTTAAGAAAATACAAAGTTTTGTTGACCTTTGAATGTGTTATTTGCATGTTTATTTCTTCAAAACAACTTTATTTGCTATTCTAGAGAAAACTGGCATTCAGTGGACTGAATTGCTTTGCAAGTAAATAAAGGGATAGATCTGACTTCTAAAATTCTCAAGATGAAGACCTACTAGAGAAAATGGACTTTGATCTTTGGCAATGAATTCCCAAAGCAATACTATTCTCATAGATCTATAGGTGGTATGTAAAAACAGTTACTCTTTCATACCTCTATGACCCTACATTAAAATATTTAGCGTAAAGCTTTAAAAGTAACTATAACTTGGCAAAATAGAGCTGCTTTCCTTTGCAAGTTTGAAGTTTTGAAATGCTAAAAATGTGTTGCATCAGCATCCTATTTAAATCTATTGAATACAAATAAGACAAAGTAGGCAAATAAAGTCAAATGTGTATAGTATATTAAAGCCAAGCTTGTCAGGAGTCCCGAACACTCCAGTTATGTGCCAGCCTTTAGCACATATGATGTTTTCCACCACCCAAATATGAATTTTCAAGCGACCTAAAACACAATACAGTACTTTCTCTTACCCCAATCCCTCTCTATATTTACATATATATATGTATATATATATATATATATATATATATATATAACTTGACAAAATGGAGCTATATAGAGAGCTCTATTTTATATATGTGTTATATATATATATATATATATATATATATGTAATTTTTCAATAGTTGAAAAACGACATGGATTTATTCTTGTTTCCAGGAAGAGTCACTGACTTTTTACAGATAAAAAGGCATCAGAATATTAGGACATAGGTGAGTTAAGCAGGTTACTCTTTATTTATTTTTTTCTGTTGGACTTCCAAAGTTTTTTTACCATTAGATCTCTTTGCCTTGTCTCACAGTTTTTGTGGAAACAGTAATGCTTAGCTAAAGAAAAATAATCAACACACCCAAATCTACATTAATTAAGCACTTTGTGCTTCCACCTATTCAAAAAATAATATATAGGTGTGGTCGTTTTCAAGAGACCTCTATGTGGATACTCTAAACATGTATATGTAGGAAGAAGCATTATGAGTTAAAAATAAGTGAATGAGGTAAAGATACATTTTCTAATCATTGTATTTATCCATTGGCAAGCTGGCATTTGCTGTCACTACTTCAATGTGTGAATTAATGATAAGTTATTTTCTTCATGTTTTATTATTAAAAATTCCATTGTGACTTCAATTAGCAAAGCTCTGGGTTACAAATGAAAAGAAATACTCTGGTTTATGAGCTTGACATTCAGCATGTTTAAGAGAATAAAAACCATTATATAAGCCACAACTGAAAGGGTTTTATTTGTAACCAGTATTACTTATTGTGTTGTTTTTTTGCCTTAGTTACTTTGCATATGAACTGAGTGTTATAGGATGGTAGAAATATTTCTTCTGTTTAAAACAATATATAATATAGATGGGCCAGGCATGGTGGCTCATGTCTGTAATCCAAGCTCTATGGGAGGCTGAGGTGGGTGGATCATTTGAGGTCAGGAGTTTGAGACCAGCCTGGCCGACATGGTGAAACCCCATCTCTACTAGAAATACAAAAATTAGCTGGGCATGGTGGTGCACACCTGTAGTCCCAGCTACTTGGGAGGCTGAGGCAAGAGAATCACTTGAACTCAGGAGGCAGAGGTTGTAGTGAGCTGATATTGTGCCACTGTACTCCAGCTTGGCAACAGAGCGAGACTCCATCTCAATAATAATAATAATAATAATAATAATAATAATAATAATACAGATGGGAAAACTGAGAGCTTGAGAGGCAGAGATTTTTAAGTTGATAGTGATATAGCCAAGTACTTTTCAGCCAAGAATATAGCCTAGATTTTCTCTCTTCCAGAACAGTTGTTTTTCTTTAAGGCTCTCTCCCCAAATTAAGACTTTAAGTTCAGTTTTTAACAATAAAAAAATACATTCACTCATGACTTCAGCAAATATTTGTTAAGTACCTACTACACATGAAGTACTGAATAAAACAGTTCAAATCAAGTTCTTAAATACACAGCTTCACTTGCACTGACTGTTATTGAAGCAAACATCTCCAATGAATTTACTGAAAACACACTTCAAAACCTTATTTAGATGTGCAACAGAGGAGTAGTTCTTCAAGGAGAGCCAATGCAAAGTTTGCTTTATAGGAGGTAGTCTACAAGAAAATAAATGTGGTTGATTAAGTGTGTTTGCCAGACTAGGTACAAGAGAAGCATGCTTAGTCTAAGATGTTGAACTAGCCACCTGGCTATCTGAAGGTGATTTTGTGTTTATCACCTGTGTAGGTTAAAACCATGGCCCCTTTCAAAAGTGGGTCTGGCGTTCATTATACAATCAGTAAGTAGAAACACTCAGCAATAAATATCTATTTCCAACAGGCTGTCAAAATTGTGCTTGCGAATGTTATCAGAAATGCCAGCAGTGTGGTTTGTTTTCTCTGGAGTTAAGGGCTTCTTTTCTCTTTCACACTACTTTTTAAAAAACAAACAAACAAATATTATTTTTAGAAAATTTTAGGTCCACAGCTAAATTGAGCATATTACAAAGAGTCCCTCTATACTCCATCCTCCACCCATGCACAGCCTTCCCATTATCAACATGCTGTAACAGAGTGATACATTTATAGTCACCAAACCTACATTGAATACACGTTATCATCACCCAAAGTCCATCATTTGCAATGGGTTCACTCTTTATGTTGTATATTCTAGGGGTTTTGACAAAAGTATAATGATATGTATCCACCACTATGTTATTATACAGTATAGTTCCACTGCCTTAAATATCTGTGCTTTGCCTCTTCATCTTTCATTTCCACCAAACGTTATAGAGTTGGAATCATATAGTACACACCCTTCTGAAATTGTCTTCTCATTTAGTAATATGCGTTCAAGTTTCCTCTATCTATTTTCATTGCGCATTAGCTCATTTACTTTTAGTGCTGAATAATACTCCATTTTCTGAATGTACCACAGTTTGTTTTTACATTCACTACTGAAGGACATCTTGGTTGCTTCCAGGTTTTGGCAATTATGAATAAAGCTGCTATAAATATCCCCATGCAGATTTTTCTGTCGACATATGTTTTCAGCTCTTTTGGATAAATACCAAGGAGCATGATTACTGCATCATATGGTCAGCATATGTTTAATTTTGTAAAAAACTGCCAAATTGCATTCTAAAGTGGCTGTACAATTTTTCATTCCCATTAGCAATGAATGAGAGTTCCTGTTGCTCCACTATCCTCACCAGCATTTGGTGTTGTCGGTATTTTGGATTGGGCTATCCAAATAGTGGATGCTGTAGCTTTAATTTTCAATTCCCTAATGAACTATGATGTTTAATATCTATGAAAACAGGAAACGATTTTGTTAATTGTCTGTCTTTGATGATAGTGTCTGTTCAGCTCTTTTGTCCATTTTGTCATTGGGTTATCAGTTTTAATTTTGTTGTGTTTTTCAAGTTCATTGTGTAATTTGGATAACAGTCTTTTATCAGATATATCTTTTGTAAATGTTTTTTCTCGGACTGTGGTTTGCCTTCTCATTCTTTTGATAGTGTTTATTTTTATTGGAGAAATTTTTAATTTTTATGAAGTCTAGATATTTCTTTCATGGACTGTGCCTTTATTGTATTTAAAAGGTCATTACCATACCAAAGGTTATCTAGATTTGCTCCTACATTATCGTTTTTGTGGATCATAAATTTATTATGTATACATTCTTTATCTATATATATTTTATTGTGTTTTAGGTTTTGGGGTACATGTGAAGAACATGCAAGATTTTTGCATAGGTACATACATGGCAATGTGGTTTGCTGCCTTCCTCCCCATCACCTATATCTAGCATTTCTCCCCATGTTATCCCTCCCCAACTCCCCACCCCCTGTTGTCCCTTCCCTAGTCCCCCCCCACAGACCTCAGTATGTGATGCTCCCCTCCCTGTGTCTATGCGTTCTCATTGTTCAATACCCACCTATGATTGGGAACATGCAGTGGTTGATTTTCTTTTCTTGTGTCAGTTTGCTGAGAATGATGGTTTCCAGGTTCATCCATGACCCTACAAAGGACATGAACTCATTGCTTTTTATGGCTGCATAGTATTCCATGGTGTATATGTGCCACATTTTCCCTGTCCAGTCTATCATCTATTGGCATTTGGGTTGGTTCCAAGTCTTTGCTATTGTAATTAGTGCTGTAATGAATATTCATGTGCATGTGTCCTTATAATAGAACAATTTATAATCCTTTGGCTATATACCTAGTAATGGGATTGCTGGGTCAAATGGAATTTCTATTTCTAGGTCCTTGAGGAATTGCCACACTGTCTTCCATAATGGTTGAACTAATTTACACTCCCACTAATAGTGTAAAAGTGTTACTTTTTCTCCACATCCTCTCCAGCGTCTGTTCTCTCCAGATTTTTTAATGATCGTCATTCTAACTGGCGTGAGATGGTATCTCAATGTAGTTTTGATTTGCATTTCTCTAATGACCAGTGATGATGAGCATTTTTTCATATGTTTGTTGGCCTCATATATGTTTTCTTTTGTAAAGTGTTTGTTCATATCCTTCTCCCACTTTTGAATGGGCTTGTTTTTTTCTTATAAATCTGTTTTAGTTCTTTGTAGATTCTGGATATTAGCCCTTTGTCAGATGGGTAGATTGCAAAACTTTTTCCCATTCTGTTGGTTGCCGATTCATTCTAATGACTGCTTCTTTTTGCCATGACAGGCATAATTTAGTTATATAAAAGTTTTTATATTCTATTTTAACAATAAAAATTCTAAATGATTTATTTAAATTAATGCTGAGAATTACAAATTTGATTCTGCTTTAAACAGTATTTTTATACTATAATTGGGCATTTTAAACACTTTAATATTTCTTCAATTCAATTATTTTCCTCTTTTCTTAAATATTTTGGATTTATGTAGACACTTAGTGTGATATAGTTAACAATAACTTATTGTGTTTCAAAATAGCCCAAAGAAAATATGTAGAATCCTACCACACAAATAAATGATAAATGTTTGAGGTGATGACTATCCTATTTATCTTGATGTGATTATTAAGTGTTGTATGCACGTATCAAACTATCACATGTGCCAGAAATTTATGCAGTCATGTCTTAATTAAAAACTTGAAAGTGAAGAAGAAAATCCTCTATTTAATTACCCTTAAGTTGTATAGTTTTGTTTTGCATTTAGTTCTATGATCTATTTAGACTTAATTTTTCTGAAGGATTTAAAGTCTGTGGGTGGATTATTTTTGTTGTTGTTTTTGCATGTAAATGTGCAGTTGCTCTAGAAACATTTGTTGAAAATACTGTCTTTGCTCGATTGTATTGCTTTTGCAACTTTTTCCAAGATAACGTGGTTTTGTTTATTTATGGACTCTCATTATATTCTAATGATATGTTTGTCTGTTTTTTCACCAATACCAGTCTTATTTATTGTAACTTTATATTATACTAAGTTTTGAATTTAGTATTTCTAGTACTCTGACTTTGTCCTTCTCTTTCAACATCGACTTGACTATTTTGAGGGTTTAACATGTCTAAAATTAGAATTGGTTTAGTCATATCCACCAAATAACTTTCTTGAGCTTTGACTGGAATTTCATTGAATTATTTTGTGTTAACTCATTGTATCTGAATCATTGTTTGTACAGTGGACAGCCCAGGTGTTACATGCATATTCTCTGAGTCTTGAACAACACTGAATATTTTTGCAAAATACATCAATACATAGATGCATGAAGATATAGAATGTTATCATCCCCTCAAACATTTCTCTCAGGTCTTTTCTCTGTCAATCTCTGCTTCCATTTCTTCTTGGGCAACCAATGTTTTGATTTTTTTTTACCATGATATAAGTTTGTCTGTTTTAAGATTTTCTTGTAAATGGAATCATAACATATAGCAGATTTATGTGCCATGTTTTTGACTCAGAACAATATTAAGATTAATCTATGCTATTTTGATTATCAGTAGTACATTCCTTTCTATATACCTAGTTAGAGGAATACTACCCAGTGTAGATAACTACAGTTTCTGGTTTTTGGTTATTTTCTCTTCGGTTCCTTTTAGTATGATGGAAACCTGAATGGGATTCTGATAAATAAAGTTGCTCTGAACATCCTCATGTGACATTTTTGTGGTTATTTCAGATTTCCTTGGATCAATACTAAGAGTAAATTGCTGTTTCAAAGTGTAGGCATTTTTTAAAATAAGAAACTACGGAACTTTTTTTATAGATGTACAATTTTCCATTCCCAACAGCATTGTATGAAATTTCCAGGTGGTCTACATTTTTGGCAATATTTGCTGTTTTGGTCTTTTTAATTTCAGACATTCTGGAGAGTGTGTAGTATTATCCATTGTAGTTTTGATTTAGTTTTCTTGTTAATTAGTGATGTTGAGCTTTTTCTTTTGCATTCTGACTTTTCATAAATTTTCTTTTGTGAAGTGTCTACTTGAATCCTTTGCCTATGTTGTAAATTGTTTTTTTTTTTCTCATTTTTAAGTACTTGTTGAAATACTTTATATTTCATTAACACTACAAAGGATATATAATTATTTTATAGAAATAGTTATTTTATACCATTGTAAAATTCTAAGGTAGTTAAAGCTACTGTTTTCCACTTTAAAGTAATTTTATAAAAAACGATGTTGATTATGACAATAAAAGGGTCATAGCTGGGCAGAAATTTTAAACATTTAATAATAAAGTAATTGAAAGTTATAGCTTGCCACAGATACATATTATTATATATTTTATTGAATTGCACTTAAATATTACATATACACATGTATACATACCTATACACAAATATATATACAAACACACATCATATTTATTTCATCAATGTTTCATTGCTAAAAAAATAGTAGTTTCTCTCCTCTATTGCAGTAATTTATCAGCCACTAAGGATAGTCAGTTACACCCAATTTAAGATTTAAAACAGTATTTTCATAATATATTATATGTATAACTCATTTCTCTGAGAAGATGAACTAAACTCAAACTAGAAATTACAAAGATAATATTGGAAAGAGTAAATTAAATCTTTAGGAAAAGCAGTAGTAAAAAAAGATATAACTGTTGTGATGAGAAAACATCTCTTGCTTTATCATCTTATAGTTTAGATTTTAACAACTCTTAAAAATAAACTACTACCTCAAAGAATAAAACAACAAAGGGTATGCAGTCTTACTGAGTTCTACATTTCTGTCAGTGTAGATGTGTGGCAAGTGTTAGCAGAGATTCAGTCATGTTTCACTCATTGTATCAATTTCATTTCATCAATTGAATATTGTTAACTTTAAAAAATTGTTATGTTAATCCTCTAACTTTATTTTTGATTTATAGTTATATAGGAAATAAATATGAATACATTTTAGAACCTATAGTAAGCTTGTTAATACTTAAGCAATATTATTTTGGAAAAAAATTAAAGCTACATTATTTGTCCACAACAACTATTTTTTTCCTTTGAATGGAGAACACACATTAGACAAGTTGTAGAAATACTAAGGGAAAGGGTATGTAGGCATCTATGAGTCACTGCACCAGATTTCCAGTTTTCATTTTGTTTTATGTTTAGCTTTAAGGTTACTTGGGTATGACCAAGAAATAATAAATGAAAATGCAAGACAGACAGAAGGTTGAGAAGCAAGCCCTCTTGATTGCCTACTCCCACTTCACTTAAAGCATTTCTGATTGTATATCTATTATAATATATAAATAATATATTATTTATATTTATAAATTGTAACTCATCATGTTTTTCTGGAGGAAAATGTTTTGATTCCTTAAGAAATGTTAAGTTATTGAACGATTGGTCTTAAGATTCTGCTGCAACAACCTAGTGATTTGTGAATTTTGATTTAAAATGGTTTTTAGCTAGTTCCATAAATCAAGTTGGTCTTTGAAGGATGGAGACTTGCCATGACAAAATATATTTTTAAAAATAGAGGATGATTCAGAAAATTTTTTCAGGATAGCAAATTAAATATTTGGAGGCATTATTGCATTAATTTATAAAACTACTACAAAAGCATCAAGGAAATTTAAAGTTGAAATGTAGCTTATCTACATTTCAAGATATTACAAGAGTAATATCTTCATTTTATTAGTGAAAAATTTAGGTCATTATATGCGTGTGTCTGGATTGCTACAATCAAGTAGTGGTAGAGTTGGAAATAAAACTCTGGTCTTCTAACAAAATATAGTCAGAGACTTCACACATTAGAGACATTTTTTTTTCTAATGTATTTGTTTAAAATGCTCAATCGTAGTACTTACACATGTAACCTATGTGTACATTTTAAGTACGAACATTTCCACCACAAGCATATTTCTATCAATTCTACCAAAATCAGTTCCTATATAAATTTTTTTTCAGACCTTGATGTTCTAAATACCTATATGTTCTCCGAAAGTAAGTACAATAGCATTTAATTCTCCCCATGAAATTTCAGCCATTGTTTAAGTCCACCGTTATAATAAAAAACATCCTCTTTAAAAGCATAACTAAAATTGGTTTATGTGCTGCAGTTAAAAACCCGTTGCTCTGCCCAGTGTCCCCCTCTTTGAAAACCTCTTTCTCAAGATTTTATGAATTTTTCTTTTGATTGATACAATAAAGTCCCTTATTCACTTCCCAGGAGTCGCCATTCATTGCTCCAGAGAACATTATTTCTGTGAAATGTTCTACTGAAAAAGGATTCTAATGGCTAAGTCATTTGGAGAAAACTGCATATTATGCTTCTGTGGAAATCCACAATGCACAAGAGCATATTAAAGTCTGAGAAACATTATAAACTTTGCTTAACCTAGAATTTCCCAACTAAATGGACTATGGAAATTTTTGAACACCTTCTTATGTTCTGGGAAACACAATTTGGGAAACTCTGCTCTGGTAGCTTTAGAATTAACTGTTGCTATACGTATCAGCAGACTTGGCCTCTCTTGAAACCCACAATGTTAAAGATCTTATCAAATATAATTTTATAGTTATGAATAACAAAGTATAGTAAACTAATTTTTGCTTTTTTAATTAATCTAGATGTCAAAGTATTTTTTTTCTGGTAAGAGACTGTTGATGCTGTTTTTTAAATTTTTTTTTTAAATTGTAATATAGAATTTAAATTATGTGCTGGCCATGTATAGGAAATGCCATTTCTGAAAATACTGCTATCAGAACCCAGGCTGTATGGGTAAAGAAAAATGTTGAAATAGATCAATTTTTAAGTTTTAATTGAACTAATTTATTTATTTCCTGTTTCTTCCTCAGAGGCAAAATTGATATAATATAGGTATAGTAAAATGCTTAATTGTATACTTAACTCCATATTTAGATTTGTATATACTTACAGTGCCACCACTCCAATTATGACACAAAATGTCTCCTGTAATTCAGAAGTTTACTCTTGCCACTTCTGATTAATTACTATATACTGTTGAAACACCATCTTCTGAAGGCACATAACCTTATATTTTTCACTACGAATTAGTTTTATCTTTGAAATTCATATAAACAGAATAAACAGAATTCTACAGCAGGCATTTTTTCATGTCTGTTTTTTTATTTTTATTATATTTTTTGCTTAACACTGTCTGACTGTTGCAGAAAACTATCATTTTTGTTACTCTGCAATGTCCCATTATACAAAATTTCTTATAAAATTTATTATCCAATCTACTACGGGTGGAAATTAGGGTTGTTTCTGGTTTGGCGCTGTTATGACATTCTCGTGTATGCCTTTTGTTGGGTATTATATACTCATTTCTCTTGGAGTATAATTTTAGGTCATAAAGCTGACATGTTTAGCTTAAGCAGATAATTCTTAAGAGTTTAACAAACTGTTTCTGCCAGTATATTTGTTTTTATAAAATATATCAAAATGGTTCTTAATAATTTTAATTTTACCTTTTTTTTAATCTACCTAAAAAAGATGAGATGTGAGCAGATGATATATTATTGCTGCTGGCAGCCAGATATTGAGCAGGACGCAAAATGATTTCATGACTGAATGTTCGTAATCCAAGTGAAAAAAATGCTAATATTGAGTCTCTAAAATTTCTCATAAATTTGTTTTTTGAATATTTTATAAAATGTGAATTAGTATGCAATACCTAATTTAGAACAAAAGTTATTCTGCAACTATGAATTTGCCTGAAATGATAAACAAATCACAGAAATTTGTGCTTTAAACTTTTCTTAAAGACATTTCCCTCTTTTGATATGTGAGGAAACTTAGTGATTATCAATTTAAACTTTTAATAGCTTTTCTATAAAAAAATACACCAAATATTCTAACATCTAATTATTTTATATAAAAATAGTCTCTTGGATGTGGCATTTTATATTTATATTTTTTTAAAAGAAGGAATTTGAACCATCTTTTATCTCTCCTAATCCCCGTCAGCATTGTCTTCAATATTGCTTTCTTGTAACATTTTCTGGTAATTAATAAAATAATATTTTACTGTGGAAACATTCATTCCTTCTGGTAGAGAGTATGCCACTGGAAAACATAATAACTTTATCTCAGAGAAGTGTTGGGATTTCCCAACAAACATTTCACCTGCTATCTAGTATTTCTCAAGTTAGTTAAAATTTTCCAGAAGTAAAAAATTAGCTGAAAATCTGAAATTAGTGTAGCATTTAAGAAATAAAGCAAACACTCAAAAACAAGCACTGCCGTATTGCAGTAGTTTTTCTTTGTATCAGTCGGAACACCAAAGTCTTATGCTATCACCATGCTTCTCATTTGCCATTCTAGTTTATCTCAGTGTTTACTGACACTTGATATTCACTTGTCCTGAACTTTTCTTGTAGTTTCATTATTATTAATTACAGACACTTGCTGAATCTAGGAGTTTGTTTAAGTTACCTATGTTTATAAGGTGTAAGCCTCTATACCACTGAAAGACACAAGCCCAGCTATCTTTTGAATTATGTGCTGGTTGTTAGAATTTTTGAGTTTCTAGATAAAGCTAATGTAGCTTACTTCTTCTACTTATCAAACTTTAGGAAAATGATCTCAAAATGAGTTACTTTCAATGTTGTATTATTGCTATTCTGAGGACTGTAAGTCAGGTGAAATAATTTCCAGCAGCAAAATGATCATCTGTTGGGAAATTTATCTCTTAGCAGTAATAAATAAGAACAAATACTACTGACTGCCAACAGAAAACTTATGTTTAGTATCTTCATGGTTAAATATTATGTAAATCTGCAGAAAAATATTTTCTATCCAACTTGTTTATTTTTAATGATTTAAGAATATTTCAAGGAAGGAATTCCAGGTGTAAAATGACTCTAAGGGCTTCTAACACAGTGGTTATCAATCTTGACTAGACATTAGCATCACCTGAAAACATATAAACATGCAGATGCCTGGTACATTCCATTCAAAAACTATATAAGCACTTCTGGAAACTGGAGTCTAGCATGGGTATTTATAAAAGTTCCTAGATTATTTTAGAGAACAGTCCTGGTAAAGAATCATTGTATTAATGTACCCTAGGATTGAATATCAAAAAGTTGTAAAAATATTGATTAGTGTTTAAGTGTTTTAAAGTTGGAAATGTTACAAATTCTATATATGATATGTAATTATATATTTTATAGAAATTATATATACTGTTCTATAAGGTAATATATATAAATATACATATATTGTCTTAAATATATAAAACATACATATATTCTATAGATTACCTTATAGAGGAATATATATAATTTATCTCTATATATAAATATAACTAATAAAAGTAGTTTAATATAAAAGGAAACCTACTTTGATGAGGACTCTGTGTTGGTCATGATTTTTTTTATATGGATTCAAGTGTTGGAAGACCAGAGAACAATAGTCCAACAACGTTGAGTAGAGAGAGAGTCAATTTGCGGTGCATGAGACAGGGGTCACTACAATATGTACATTACATTAGCAGAGGACAAACAAACTTAATACTCATCAGGTCACAAATGAGGCCTTGGAAAATGACTCCAACTTCCAGAAGAGTGTTTGCATCATATGTTTCATTTGCATAACTGTTTGCTACGTTAACTGGGGAATGAGGGTGGGAAACTTTCAATGAAAACTTGCTGTGATAAATCCCCTAAAACCCAAGACACTTGTTCATACTAGGTTGGGTCTACTCCTAACAAGGAGAATATGTACTAGTTTAAGTCACAACTGATAGTAGTTGAAGATTATGAAGTGAGATGCCTATCTGAGGTTTAGATTTTTAAAATCTCCCAATACTAATATACATTTATTTAAGTATTTAATAGCACAGAGATTTCAACAGCGTATAGTGATTAGTCAGGAAAACAGATAATTCATCAAGCCAAAAACTTGAGATGATTGCAGAGTGCAATTGAGTGTATAGGATGATTCTCAATCTGGTTGTAGAGGGCAGAGTGGCTGAAGTGATAATTTAGCTGAAACCTGAGAGAAATAATTTTGAAGTTACTAAGAAGAAGGAGTAAATGTATTCTAAGTGGAAGGCAAGGCTTATATTCACAAACCTGATAATCACTTCAATATTGTCAGTGATTAAAACTAACATATAGAAGAAGGCAGAGGCAGTAAGTAACTCAGTTTAAAAACATAAGGAGCAGAAAGGTGATGAGGCACTGTAAACAAGAGTACAACTTTTACATCTTACTCTAAGATTGACGAGGAATCTATGGAAAGGTTTTAAGAAAAAGGAATGTAAAGATGTTGGTAAATTGTTTTACTACTGGTGAGATGGTATCTCATTGTGTGTGTATGTATGTATGTATGTGTGTATGTATGTGTATGTGTGTGTGTATGTATGTATGTATGTATGTATGTATGTATGTATGTGTATGTGTGTGGGATTTTCTGGCTCTGACACTCTGGTTGGAGTGCAGTGGTGCAATCTCGGCTCACTGCAAACTCTGCCTTCCAGGTACAAGTGATCCATGCCTCAGTCTCCCAAGTATTTGGGATTACAGGCATGCACCACAACACCCAGCTAATGTTTGTATTGTTAGTAGAGACAGGATTTCATGCTGTTGGCCAGGCTAGTCCCAAACTCCTGGCCTGAAGTGATCCACCTGCCTCGACCTCTCAAAGTGATGTAATCACAGGCATGAGTCTCCACGCAGCCTTCCTCGTGGTTTTGATTGGCATTTCTCTAATGCTTAGTGATATTGAGCTTTCATTTCATATACTTGTTGGATGCATCTACGTCTTTTTTGGAGAAACGTCTACTAATGCCCTTTTCCCACTTTTTAATGGGGTTATTTGTTTTTCTCTTGTAAATTTGTTTGTTTCTTATAGATGCTGAATATCAGAACTTTGTCAGATGCATAGTTTGCAGAAGTTTTTTCCAGTTTTATAGGTTGTCTGTTTACTCTGTTGACATTCTCTTTCATTGTGCAGAAAAACAACCCCATTTTAATTAGATATCATTTGTTAATTTTTGCTTTTGTTGTGATTGCTTTTAATATCCGTTGTAAAATTTTTGCCTGTTCCTATGTGCGGGATGGTATTGCCTAGGTTATCTTCTAGGGTTTTATAGTTTTTGGTTTTACACTAAAGTATTTAATCCATCTTGAGTTGACTTTTGAATATGGTGTAAGGAAGGGGTCCAGCTTTAATCATCTGCATGTGACTAGCCAGTTATCTCAGCACCATTTACGGGATAGCGAGTCTCTTCCCCATTGCTTGTTTTTTTCAGCTTTGTTGAAGATCAGATGGAAAAAAGTATATAATGAAAAAATAAAATGTGTATCCACAAAAATTTTTTAAAAACACATTGGTAATTTTATACACCTTAAAGTTTAATAACATATTTTGCTAATTTTTAGTGAAATGTAATTTTCTAAAGAAGCAATTTTTTATCAAGCATTACTTAATAATACTTTGGAAAGAAAACTATTTTGCAAAATAATCTGGAGTTCCATTTGTATTGTTCTATAGGCAGAAGTTTAACTTGTTTTTTAAGTATAGCAATGATACTGCAACCCCAATTTCTTAAGGCAGTGGTTCAGGAAATATGGCCCCAGAGCCAACCCCATCAGCATCCCTTGGTGCCTTAGCTGGTTTTGTTTTGCTGTAACAGAATAGCAGAGACTAAGTAACTTGAAACAAAATTTCTCACAGTTCTGAATACTAGGAAGTACACTATTAAGATGCCAGCAACTGGCAAGGGCCTTCTTGCTGCATCATCCCATGGAAGACAAAAGAGGGTGAGAGAGAAAGGAAGAGATTTGCAACTGTTTCCTTAAAAAGAAACCTACTCCTGTGACAACAACATTGATCTACCGATGAGGGCAGAGCTCTTATGGCCTAATCATCTCTCCTTAGATTCCACCTCCCAACACTGGTGCATTGGGGATCAAGCGTCCTATACAGGCTTTTGCAGGAATAAGTTCAGACCATAGCACCTGGGAAGTTGCTGGAAATGCAAATTATGAGACCTCACTTACATCTATTAAAATCAGTCTTCCTAGTAATTCTGGGAATTGAGTGAATTTGAGAATCACTTAAACATTTGAGAACCACTGCCTTATGAGAGAAAGCATAAGACACAATGTTTCAGTTTTCCTTACTTAAAGATTTTAACATAACAAGTAGTTTATTTATTTTTTTCCTACAAAATTAAGTTCGTTTCTTGTAAGTATTTAAGTGTCTAAATCATAATTCTTTCCTCTCTCTTAAGTAGCTAACTTAGAGTTATGTATTTTGAGTATGTTAAAAATCATCTTGTCTGAGATGATTGTTTCTGTTTTGACTGACAACTCTCAGATAGGTGTGGAAAAGAGTAGCTTATAGTAAATTACTTTGAGTAACTTATTGAGGTTAAAGTAAAATTGTGGCTGTTATGTGTCATTTTTCTTATCATAAGTCAATGGCTCTTTTTTGAGCAATATTTAAATCTATATCTACACAAAATGACATTTGAAAGAAAATTTATAATTTTCTAAGTAACGTCAAAAATCTTGAAAAGTGAATACTTGAGTTACAATTCTATGCATTTCCTTATAAAAAGATGAATGGGGCACACAAGGTAACCTAATATTCTATTAGGCACCAAAGAAAATCGAGATTCTAAAAATTATATATTATTAATTCACAATTTGCCACATTTGATATATCTTGTGATTAGAATATTATTGCTAAACTTTAACTTGCTTATAATGTCATAAATATTATTTAAATATCATTAAATTTGGATAATTTACAAAAAATGGGGGAAGAAGAAAAATAATCTAGAAGTTAACCTAAAGTGCTACTTACACCTTGGAGATTTTTTTAAAAGCTAAGTATTATTTTTTTTTGAGTATTTCCCTAATTTATAAACAATAAACTGATCATTACAGCACTAAAGCGTATCACAACCATAATCCGAAAACCACTCCAACAACTACGACAAAGCAATTTTTTTGTACTCTAAATGGCTTATGTAACGTCAATTGAATATATCTCATTGATTAATATATTTGAATAGCGATTCTGTCAAGAACGCAATTGATTAATATATAATGTGAGCTCATGGATTCTGGGTTTGAACTGTGCAATGATATTTTGTCACCTCCAAAGCAGCACTGTGATGGGAAGGTCCCTAGTAATTCTGAAAGGCTGGGTTAGAGTATGTCAACAACTATCTACAAAGGAGAATGATAATGGAATATTTAACTTGTGCTTATTATACAAATGCCCTGAAATTCCAGTGGCTCTCATGATTTCTACAATAAGTGAAGGGCAGAGAGTTAGATCAATCGACTTTGTAATCAAAGTGTTAGAGAACCGTTACTGGTACTTTTCTTTCCTTTTCCATTAAATATACTATATTTTTAAAAATCATTTTTAAGGATAACGATTTTTAAAGTATTTATAAAGAGAAGAAAATTCTGTACATTTTCTCCTCTTTCCTCTCTATTCTATCACTATAAGAATTGGGAATATTTACATAACACTTCATAACCAAAATTAAGGTTTCTGTGCTTTATAGTTTAGTACAGAAAATTATAAACCCATAAATAGCTAAACGTTTCTTTGCTCATCCTAACTTCCATTAATTGAAGTAGTCTTATGTAAGTCCTGCTCAAAGAAATTGCAGTGTTTGGTTTAGATGGAATTTGAATTACTTTTTTTTTTCATTCTCTTTTTCAAAAATAATTAAAGTTTGGTTTATTTCATTTTGGTAAAGATAAGGTAGTTGTGTTGGTGAAAACACTGAAAATCTAGAGGAGAGTTCCGGCATCTCTCTCAATAGCTGCATTTTACAAGAATGCTTTCATTTCTTTATAGATTTTCTCAAATTTGATTCATCAGTGAATTAAGATTCATGGCTATAAATAAAAGAAAATGTTTATCATCAGACCAAGGTTATCTCTTTTAAATATTCAAATAGTCATATTGATATTCACAAGACCATATGTAATTATAAAATTTTATTTACATGCCTTGGAGTCACATACTAATCAAACTATCAGATATGCTTGATTTCATTTTCCTTAAATATTGAACATTACAGAAGCATTAACTTCTTTCTAAATCTAAAATTTTGTTATTATTTTCCTAAATAGAAGTTCGATAGAAGTTTGTTAAATATATAGAAATAAAGATTTAAGCTCTTTTAAAAATATACAAATCTGTAGCTCTCAGATCAATAAATGGTATGAAAGACATAGAGAAACCAGAAAAGGAAAAGCAAATCCCACAGACCAAGTACATTTGAAATAAATCATAAATTCGGCATTAAAAAAGGTAATAAAAAAGGAAAAACATTTTAGATGGCATCAGTTTTCCAATGCATCCCACAGAGATGTAAGCCTTGATGATTAAAAAGTAATGATAGCACAGTGCATAGTCATTATGACAGAACTGAAAGTTTATAACCATCCTGTATATTGTTACTGTTGCCGTGGAATACTAAGTCAACACATAATTGAGAAAATAAATTTATTATGAAAATTGAAGTTCAAGAAATAATAGTAAAAATAAAGGATTTGAAGAAGAGAATGAAATAAAGAAAAAAATAGGAAGAAGGAGGAAGGAAGGGGGAGGAGCGTGAGAGAGAACACAAATGCAATGGCAATATGTGGGATGGAAATTACATAAATAAAGACATTCAGAGAGTATATTTTTTCTAATCTAGGTTAGAGAAGTTCTGGATTTAGCCTGGTGCCTAGAAAAATTAGATATTTAAAGAATGCTCTCTGATAATGACTGATTAAAAAACACATTCAATGTATTAAATATTAAGGGAGAGAGGGAAGAGAATATTAAATATTACATCTAGCTCCCACATTGACAATGCCCTGTGGCTACCAACAAATTCAACTTCAGAGATTACCTGCTTCATGTGCTGTACATTTTTTAAAACATTGACTATATTTACATTTGTTTTACCTTGCTCAGGAGTCCCTACTTAATGTAACTATGACCGTTTGTGATGTAAAGTGAATTATGAAATTTGTTTAGAATTCACATAAATAAAATCGCATAGCATAATAGTTGGATAACTCAAAGGTATCAAATCCAAAGCTTTACATTTTAGTATCCAAGAGACTGAATCCATGCAGGCCTATTGAACCACCACACAAATGACAGAACATAGCAGGGCTACCACGACGAGGAAAGAATTCTGGGTGTCCCAGCCCATACTTCACCAAGTATCATTATCTTTCTTTTCCACATCCATCTCAGTAACATTTCTTCTTAATGAAACTGGTGATTTAACACATGGCTAGTGATTAGATATTTCTGTACCAGCTATGTACTGGATGCTGGAGATGCATATATATATATATATATATATACACACACACATATATACACATATATATATCCATACATATATATATAAACACACACACACATACACACACACATATACATACACACACTTATATTTGAAATACTGGATAGTTGTAGACAACTGAGAAATCTTATATATCTTATTTTGAAAAATTGTTACAATTAAAATTTATTTCACTCAAATTTTCTTATACTAAAACTAAAAAAACTCTCCTAAGTACTTTTTAGTGATTTAAATAACTTATATTTATTGGGCACTTGAATTATCTTTGTGATTTTTTACCATGGGAATTTTATATTTTATAACCATATAACAGTGCTTGATAATATATTGAATACATGAACAGTTTAGTCCCAATTACTAGAAAATTTCTACCAGTCTATTCAATAGCCTCAGAAGATTTTAGTAAATAGAATATTCAGGATGAAAAATGCAAAATATTTGTTGGGACAGAATAAATTCTTTTATGTCTTTAAAAATATTTTGTCTTATTTATATGGGAATGTTTCCTAATTTTTTGTAACAGCTGTTATTTAGTATAGATTTTTTCCCCTCCCTATACTGGCAATGTGCTAAGGACAAAATGCCATTCTAGAATATTTATCCTGGAAGTTATATGATTTAATAATTTACATTTACATTTAAAAGTTTAAACATACATTCTAAGAAGTTTGTGATATATTTTGTATTTTTATTTGGGTCATGAATCTTTCTTTTTTCCATATGATTGACTGGTTTTCAAATGTTATTTATAAATGTGTTGGGTTTTTTATTCAACGTTTTAAAATGCTATTTAATCGTAAAATAAATTGCAATATAAACCTGATTCCAGGAGGTGATACTCTGAATACTTAACAATAAGTATAGTATAGACATTGACCAATCAGGATTATTTTTTGCTAATATCAGCTAAAAATCGGCTGTACAAAATTCTGGGTGTATAATTCATAATTTACATCACTGATGCATCTGTTCATTCTAGCATAAGGGCTACAAGTTTATTTATCACAGCTTTATAATATATTTTAATATTTGAATGGGCATATATCATCCCTCTTAATTATTTTCTCTATATTCATTCTATTTGATACTTTTTTTTAACCACAAGAATACATTGATTTAATGTCTAAGTTATAAAATGATTTACTGTTTCATTACATTCAAGTTATTAATTAACTTGTTCTATCAAATATTTATCTCATATAATGAATTTAGTTTTTCCCTTAAAGAAGTAAATGTCATTTCAATAAATATTTCCTTTATATTTTTCAGTAATGTTTCATAGTTCTCCTAATATTGATGCTGCCTATTTTGTTAGGTTTATTTCTAAGAGTTTTACATGTTCTGCTATTATAAATTGATGTTTGGATAGTATTTGAAATTATTCCTTGCAAGTATATTAAAAGGCCCTGGATTTTGTAACCAGCCAGCTACATGCATTTTCCTATTAAATATACATATATATATATATATATATATATTTTTTTTTTTTCCAGTTAAAAATCTTGTTTTCCGGGGAAATCTCTTCCAAAAGAAGTGATTTTTTAAAATTATTTCATTTTATTTTATTAAGTCTAGGTAATTTTGCAAAAACTTTTGAATGAAAACATATATTTAACCCTAAACTCTGTGTTCTTGAGGAGAGAGTCACTATTTTACACCCTAAAGTTGAACTATCTAATGTTTTCATGCTTTGAATAAAGCCATGTACATATCATTCATCTCTGTGAGAATTGAGCATAGCATGTGGTAATGATTCTTCATTAGTTTTTATGAATTTAACCTTGTGAAGACTTTCCTTACATTTTCTTAGCCATTAATCTAAAACAATCACAAAGTGTTGGTACTTCTATGTTCTCAGCATGTTTCAAATAAAAGTATGGTAAATCGATATTGTAAAAGATCATGTTCAGCCATTTTGTTCAAAGTATAACAAGGGATAAAATAGTATATTGTCACTGGCATGAACATTCTTTTTTTTTTTTTTTGAAACAGAGTTTCACTCTGTTGCCAGGCGCCAGGCTGGAGTGCAGTGGCACAATCTCGGCTCATTGCAATCTCCACCTCCCGGGTTCAAGCAATTCTCCTGCCTTAGCCTCCCGAGTAGCTGGGATTACAGGCGCACGCCACCACACCCAGCTAATTTTTATGTTTTTAGTAGAGACAGGGTTTCACCATGTTGGCCAGGATGGCCTCGATTCTTGACCTCATGATCCGCCCGCCTCGGCCTCCCAAAGTGCTGGGATTACAGGCTTGAGCCACCACGCACGGTGGAATATTCTTATTGTAAACTATTTTCCAAACAAATGTCTCTCAAAACACTTGCCATTGAGTAAGTGCTAAATACTGGAAGCTGCTTTTACTGATACCATTCATTTAGCAAGCTCATAAAATCTCAGTATGAAGTGACATCAAAATTGCCATCTAAATTTGTATTTGATATTGATTTACTTTATAGTATGTATGGAAGTATTTTATCCGTGATTAGTTTCTGAATGTGTTCGGATGCCACTTGAGATTGAACGTGTGAAAGTATTTATATTATAGCCTTGTCTCCAAAAAAAGGTGGGGGGGGGGGAGGAGAAAAAAGTTTTATGTCCTGCCTTAGTGTCTATGGGTTAAATTTAAAATGATCCTGACATCAGAAGATGTATATGTTTATATTTAAAATTCTGTGACCTTAGAGTTTCTAAAAGTTGATGTGCTGATATTTAGAGATTATAAATTCAATAATTTAAAAAACTAAGTAAGTAACATAACTAAATGAATTGGTCCTAGTGGATGCTGTGACAAACTAGAAAACAGAGAAATTGATATACACTTAAATATCTTCATCATCAAAGAGTTTGAAAAAAAATAATCTGTTTATCCTCAAATTGAACAAAATAAGTAAAATAAAATCAGGAAGAAGGAACTAATAAAGTGAAAGCAGACAATAAAAATTAGTTGAACAGGTAAATAAATCTCAAAACTCTTTTGTTAAATTGCTGATAAAATATAAAATCTTCCTTTAAGCCTAACCAATAATATATATGTGAACAATAATTTGAAGTACCAGGAAAGAGGAAAATAGTCATAAGCAATTTTTACAGCAATTCAATTGCAGCAATTTGAAAATTTAGACTGAGTGTGTAATTTCCTTGAAAAATGCAAACTCTCAAAATCAACTCAGATGAAAGTGGAAATGTTATTCTACAACTACTATAGAAGGAGTTGGAAAAGAGATTAGAGATCAACACTGATGAAGGCACAAGAATCAGGTGGCTCCACAGCTGAGTGTTATTCATCTACATTCTAAAAATCAGATAATACCAAAATGATATTAAAATAATTTTTTTATTTTTTTATTTTTATTATACATTAAGTTCTGGGGTATATGTGCAGAACATGCAAGTTTGTTACATAGGTACACATGTGCCACGGTGGTTTGCTGCACCCATCAATGTGTCATCTACATTAGTTATTTCTCCTAATGCTATTCTTCCCCACCCTGTGTCCACATGTTTTTGTTTTTCAGTTCTCACTTATGAGTGAGAATATGTAGTGTTTGGTTTTCTGTTCATGTGATAGTGTAGCCTGGTTTTTCTTGGGAGCTGGTGAGGTACAGCTACCCCAAAAGAATGCTGTGGGTTCTTGGCCTCCAGTCTCTTAAAGAATAAGCAATAGCACCACTGTAGGTACACCATATGCTCATAAAAGTAAATATCAGACCCAAGATGTGTTGCAGAAGGTGCTTCTATTTAGGTAGAGAAAAGAGAAGGAAAGGAGAAGAAGTGAAAGACATCCACAAAGACTGTGGAAGAGGATTCCAGAGGGGAAATCCCGGAGGGGGCTCCCACCATGTGGGAGGGGATTCCAGAGCGCTGGAAATCCAGCGTGTGTGAACAAGCAGAGGAATTTATCCTGGGAGAAATTTCCAGCTTCCCAAGTTCCTCTGGCCATGAAAGGAGTTCCTTTAAACATCTGCTGGGGTGATTGACTCTTACTTAGTTTCTTCTGTTGCACAAAATTAAAACATAAACCATTAAAATTGGTGGATGGAGAGAGATAGGAGGGGGCATGGCCCTGGGAAATTCTTTCTCTTAAAACTATGCCCCTTCATGGGCTCAGAAAGAGAACACATTCCCTCAATATTTCGCTGAGAATGTTGGTTTCCAGCTCATCCATGTCCCTGCAATGGACATGAACTCATCCTTTTTTATGGCTACATAGTATCCCATGGTATATATGTGCCAAATTTTCTTTATCCAGTCTATCATTGATGAGTATTTGGGTTGGTTCCAAGTCTTTGTTATTGTGAACAGTGCCACAATAAACATATATGTGCATTTGTCTTTAGAGTGGAATGACTTATAATCCTTTGAATATACATCCAATAATGGGATTGCTGAGTCAAATAATATTTCTAGTTCTAGATCATTTAGGAATGGCCACACTGTCTCCCACAATGGTTGAACTAATTTACACTCCCACCAACAGTGTAAAAGCATTCCTATTTCTCCATATTCTCTCCAGTATCTGTTGTTTCCTGACTTTTGAAAGAGCAGCATTCTAACTGGCATGAGATGGTATCTCACTATAGTTTTCCTTTGCATTTCTCTGATGATCAGCGTTGATGAGCTTGTTTTTTCATGTGTTTCGTGGAGGCATAAATGTTTTCTTTTGAGAAGTGTCTGTTCATATTCTTGTCCACTTTTTGGAGAAGTTGTTTTTTTCTTGTAAATTTGTTTAAGTTCTTTGTAAATTCTGGATATTAGCCCTTTGTTAGACGGACAGATGGCAAAAAATTTTCTCCTATTCTGTAGATTGTCTGTTCACTTTGATGGTAGTTTCTTTTGCAGTGCAGAAACTCTTTAGTTTAATTAGATCCCATTTGTCAATTCTAGCTTTTGTTGCAATTGTTTTTGGTGTTTTAGTCACAAAATCTTTGCCCATGCCTATGTCCTGAATTGTATTGCCTAGGCTTTTCTCTAGAGCTTTTATAGTTTTAAGGCTTATATTTAAGTATTTTTGTATAAGGTGTAATTTCAGTTAATTTTTGTATAAGGTGTAAGGAAGGGATCCAGTTTCAGTTTTCTGCATATGGCTAGCCAGTTTTTTTCCAATACCATTTATTAAATAGGGAATCCTTTCTCCACTGCCTGTTTTTGTCAAGTTTGTCAAAGATCAGATGGTTGTAGAGGTGTGATGCTATGTTTGAGGCTTCTGTTCTATTCATTTGGTCTCTATATCTGTTTTGGTACCAGTATCATGCTGTTTTAGTTACTGTGGCCTTGTAATATAGTTTATAGTCAGGTAGCATAAAGCCTTCAGCTTTGGCTATGTGGGCTCTTGCTTTTTTGTTCTATATGAAATTTGAATTAACTTTTTCTAATTCTGTGAAAAAAATCCATGGTAGATTGATGGGGATAGCATTGAATCTATAAATTACTTTGGGCAGTATGGTCATTTTCATAATATTGATTCTTCCTATCCACAAGCATGGAAAATTTTTCCATTTGTTTTTGTCCTCTCTTGTTTTCTTGAGCACTTGTTTGTAGTTCTCCTTGAACAGATTCTTCACATCCCTTGTAAGTTGTATTCCTAGATATTTTATTCTCTTTTCAGCAATTGTGAATGGGAGTTCACTCATGATTGGCTCTCTGTTGGTCTATTATTGGTGTATAGAAATGCCTGTGATTTTTGCACATTGATTTTGTATCCTGAGATTTTTCTGAAGTAGATTATCAGCTTAAGGAGATTTTGGGCTGAGATGATGGGGGTCTTCTAAATACACAATCATGTCACCTGCAAATAGAGACAATTTGACCTCCTCTTTTGCTAATTGAATATGCTTTATTTCTTTTTTTGCCTGATTTCCCTTTCCAGAACTTCCAATAATATGTTGAATAGGAGTAGTGAGAGAGGGCATCCTTGTCTTGTGCTGGTTTTCAAAGGGAATGATTCTAGCTTTTGCCCATTCAGTATGATATTGGCTATGGGTTTGTCATAATAGCTTTTAATATTTTGAGATACATTAACTTAATATTTAGTTTATTGGGAGTTTTCAGCATGAAGGGGTGTTGAGTTTTATGGAAGGCATTTTCTGCATCTATTGAGATAATCATGTGTTTTGATTCTGTTTGTGTGATGAAATACATTTATTGATTTGGGTATGTTGAACCAGCCTGTATCCCAGGGATGAAGCTGATTTCATTATGGTGGATAAACTTTTTGATGTGCTGATGGACTTGTTTAGCATTATTTTATTGAGGATTTTCACCTCACTGTTCCTCAGGGATGTTGGTCTGAATTTTTGTTGTTGTTGTTGTGTCTCTGCCAGATTTCAGTATAAGGATGTTGCTGGCCTCATAAAATGAGTTAGGGAGGTGTCCCTCTTTTTCTATTGTTTAGAATAGTTTCAGAAGCAATGGTGCCAGATCCTTTTTGTACATCTGGTAGAATTCACCTGTGAATCCATCTGGCCCTGGACTTTTTTTGGTTTGTAGGCTATTAATTATTGCCTCAAATTTAGAACTTGCTATTGGTCTATTCAGAGATTCAACTTCTTCCTGGTTTAGATTTGGGAGGGTTTATGTGTGAGGAATTTATTTATTTATTCTAGATTTTCTAGTTTATTTGCACTGAAGTATTTATAGTACTCTCTGATGGTACGTTGTATTTCTGTGGGATCAGTGGTGATATCTCCTTTATCATTTTTTCTTTATCTATTTGAGTCTTCTCTCTTTTCTTCTTAATTAGTCTGGCTAGCAGTCTATTTCTCAATCTTTTTAAAAACCAGCTCCTGGATTTATTAATTTTTTAAAGGGCTTTTTGTGTCTCTAACTCCTTCAGTTTTGCTCTGGCCTTAGATTTATTTTCTCTACTAGCTTTTGAATTTGTTTGCTGTTGCTTTTGTGATATTAGGGCTTGAATTTAGATTTTTCCTTCTTTCTCCTGTGGGCATTTATTGCTATAAATTTCTCTCTAAACACCATTTTAGCTGTATCTCAGAGATTTTGGCATATTGTCTCTTTGTTCTTAATGAAATAAACTATGAAGACAAGATTAGAGAAAAAAGAACGAAAAGGAATTAACAAAGCCTACAAGAAATAGGGGACTATGTGAAAAGACCAAACCTACATTTGATTGCTGCACCTGAAAGTGATGGGAAGAATGGAATCAACTTGGAAAACACTCTTCAGGATATTATCCAGGAGAACTTTCCCAATCTATCAAGACAAGCCAGCATTCGTTTTCAGGAAATATAGAGAACACCACAAATATACTCCTTGAGAAGAGCAACCCCAAGACACACAATTGTAAGATTTGCCAAGGTTGAAATGAAGGAAAAATATGTTAAGTGCAATCAGAGAGAAAGGTCAGGTTACCCACAAAGGGAAGCCCATCAGAATAATAGCAGATCTCTGCAGAAACCCTACAAGCAGAAGAGAGTGGGGGCTAGTAATCAACATTCTTAAGGAAAGGAATTTCCAATCCAGAATTTCATATCCAGCCAAACTAAGCTTCATAAATGAAGGAAAAATAAAATTCTCTACAGACAAGCAAATGCTGAGGGATTTTTATCACCACCAGGCCTGCCTTACAAGTGCTCCTGAAGGAAGCACTAAACGTTGAAAGGAATATCCTGTACCTGCCACTGTAAAAACATACCAATTTGTAAAGACCATTGACACGGTGAAGAAACCGCATCAACTAACAGACAAAATAACCAGCTAGCATCATAATGACAGGATCATATTCACACATATCAATATTAACCTTAAATGCAAATGGTCTAAATGCCCCAATCAAAAGACACAGACCGTGAAATTAGACAAATAGTCAAGACCTATTGGTGTGCTATATTCAGGAGACTCATCTCATGTGAAAAGACACACATAGGCTCAAAATAAAGGGATGGAGTAAAATTTACCAAGCAAATGGAAAGCAAATACGCAGGGGCTGCAATCTGGTCTTTGACAAAACATACTTTAAACCAACAAAGATCAAAGGAGACAAAGAGGGGCATTAAATAGTAGTAAAAGGATCGATGCAATGAGAAGAACTAACTATCCTAAATATATATGGACTCAGTAGAGGAGCACCCGGATTCATAAACCATGTTCTTAGAGACCTACAAAGAGACTTAGACTCCCTCACGATAATAGTGGGAGACTTTAACACCCCACTGTCAGTATTAGACAGATCAACAAGTCAGAAAATTAACAGGGTTATTCAGGACTTAAACTCAGCTCTGGACCAAGCAGACCTAATAGACATCTACAGAACTCTCCAGACCAAATCAACAGAATATACATTCTTCTCAGCACCGCAACACAGTCATTCTAAAATTGACCACATAATTGGAAATAAAATACTCCTCAACAAATGGAAAAGAACAGAAATCATAGCAAACAGTCTCTCAGACAAGAGTGCAATCAAATTAAACTGCACAAGTACATGAAAACGGAACAACCTGCTCCTAAATGACTACTGGGTAAATAATTAATGAAGGCAGAAATAAATAAGCTCCTTGAAACTAATAATTTTATTTTGAAAAGAGAAGGCAACATTTTCATAATGGTATGAAATACCTTAATTTTTACATGTCAGAATCAATGCATGTTTAAAACACTGTGCTGTAGATAATTTTGAAGAACCCATTGGCCACTTGTTTAAGATATTTTATTTGGATTAAGAACTGATTTTGGTTATTGAATTCTGTTTAGAAATCATTGAAGTAAATATTCATATAAATTTTGCCTGCTTAAAAAGGGGTGTGTGCGTGTGTGGGGGGGCGGGGGGGAGAGAGAAAGAGAAAGAGAAAGAGAAAGAAAGAAAGAAAGAAAGAAAGAAAGAAAGAAAGAAAGAAAGAAAGAAAGAAAGAAAGAAAGAAAGAAAGAAAGAAAGAAAGAAAGAAAGAAAGAAAGAAAAAGAAAGAGAAAGAGAGAAGTAATTTTCTAATTTTCTTATTGGTTCTATTTTCCTATTACACACATTCTTTATTTTATAATATCTATGAACAAGGTGTCATACTATAGATGAATTCTTGTTTGCCCAATTATTATATTAACTCTGTGATATTGTTAAATAATAACTACAACACTTTTGCAATGTCCTCCTTAGAACTAAAGGAATAGTCTAACCATTTTTCTATAACTTTATTCCAATGGCGAAAACGTGAGCTCTTTCTTATCTATGTCTGTTTTGCCTTTAGAGGGTGAAGATTGACTGTGTTTATTATTTTATATATATTGTTTAATTTATCAGGGTTTTACTCACTAACAGAGAGAATCACTTTGCAAATTGGCCTTTGACTGACCAAAAGCCAGGCCAGAGAAAAATGAAAATTAAATCATTCTGACCAAAGTATTGCCTTTGATCTGCTTCATTAGCAAAGGATCCTCCCCTAGTAGCCCTTGAACTCCTAGTTTTACTGTGATCCATTATATTGTGTCAGTTCTAATCAACTCTAATGAGGACTGCATGTTAAGAGCATTTTGGTGCTACAGAACCTGGAAAACTCTGATTTTGTATAAGCCCCAGTATTTCTAGTTTTTGAGAGATTGGTATTATATGAAGAGTGATTAAATATTCATCATTAAATAATTAGAATACTTCTGAAAGTAGAGTTTATTTAGAAAGCATGGATAAAAATACTCCATCAAATGAACTTTTCAGCTCAGTCAACTGAATAGTCTGCTTGAAACCTGGAAATTTCTATTATTATTTTAGGAAAAAATAAATCCCTAGAGAGTAGTTTGCATAGAATAATACTTTTTAAAGTAACACAGCTTATTAATGCTTAGTTCACAGTAATAATTTTAACCTTCAGCAATTTAAATACTCTAGGATCATTTTAGTCCATTTATTTAGAATTTGTCTGTCACAAAATTGTGTTTCAAAATTGTGTTTTAGAAGCACTTACATTTAATCTATAGCACAGAGTTTGTTTCTCAAACTCACATCAAAAACTTCAATAAGGAAAAGAACACATGAATAAATTTGAGGGTATGGGGGCTTTTGTGCAGATTCAGTTTCAAAATATTGATACTTAAACTGAAAAGCCACATTGTAGAGACAAGAGAATGAAATCTGAAATATATCATATAAGAAAATAGTAAAACTTTAAAAGTGGATTGCTTTATAACTAATTTTAAGGAAAATACCAATCTATGGTACATTCATAAATGGCACAGTTTATAAAACTTCACCAGAATTTCTCTTATTAACCTCTCACTTAGAAATTTCCAGAGCAGTTTTTTTCTTCTTAATTGCATTTTAGGTTTTGGGGTTCAGAGCAGTTTTTATGTCAGTACCTACTGAACAATGGACATCAGATTCTCTCTTTCTCTGTGTGTGTTTTAATTTGTCATTACACAGTTTTGAGCACAGAAGGGACATACTTTCCTAAAACCCTCTAGCAATCAGCTTATGCCCTGCGGCATGAGGCTTAATTATTCATATCAGCGTTAGGATGCACATTAAATACATTAAGCCAGAATAAATCCTTACACAATTTGTCAAAGAAAAGTAAATGTTATAAAAATGTAAGTGAAATTATTTATGACTTTTTTCACTTTGGAAATTACAGTGCTTTGAAGTTGCTCTGCTCCTACCCTGAATATTTTATCAAATTAAAGGGTATTTTTTTTTACCATAACCAAATATTTACATAAGTGAGTTTAAGAGCAATATTCACAAATCCATCCTTATATATTTGTTATTGAGTTTTAAAAACTTTTAACACATAAAATATAGAGAAAAATCTATAATAGAAATCCACGTCATAACCATTTTATAAACATTAACATTTTTTCATGTCTTTCTTTTTGTAAAACATGAAAAAGAAACAGATACAGCTAAAACCTTCTCTCCTTTTCTCCTCCCTTCTCTACTCTGTCTCCAGAAGTCATGTTTCCATAATGATACACCCAGAAGTAGACATGTAGACATGCTGAGCTGTGTTACTCATGGGATGCATCTTGAGAGGATATTCATTGCATTAGTTTTGTTATATAAAGTCAGTTTGATATGCTCTAACCTGAAAGCTAAATTAGAAAGCTAACCACCACCTACACATCTTATGTAAACCCACAGGAGAAAACTAGATTAATATTTTTCAAATGGTTGATATTTGCAACAGGTATAGAATAGAGGAAAGTGGAAATCCAGGGTGTTTCCATACTTTGTAACTTTCAAATGGATCATAAAGCATAAAACACCCTTCCTCCACTAATAATTGCATGTTAGACAATACCTCAACCACTGGAGTTTTCTTATTGTTGTTACTGATGTTTTTTGCCATCGATCATGCCCAAATTTCTTTTCTGAAATTTGTCCTGAGTGTTTAGTGAGTTCGCTTGTATTTAGTCTTTGTTACCTTCCATCGATATTTACCAAAGCATGTAAAAATATCGTGAGTTAGTCCAGGGAATTTCTTGAGTTTTCAGACAGATGATTTGTGCTTGTGACTCAGTTCCCTTATACTCATAATCAGTTTCCTTATTTACTTCTTGCTTCAATTGCATAAAGGTGTAAAACGATCAGGTGGCTATTTAAACATCCAGGTCAATGGAAAGTTTCTTTGATTCCTATGTGGAAGCATTCCTTCTTTGCATACTAAAGTAACAAACCTTGAAGCTGAAGGAAAGATGAGCAAAATTTGAGAATAGTTTATTAAGTGTAGTAGTGAGAATTATTTCCACTGCTTCTACCCCTTCTCTCTGTTCCCTGGTATTCTGGGAGATGGGGGAACAGCATCATGTATTGGTTACCAATTTATAATGTCTATCTCATCGTGTATCATGAACTTACCAGCAATGTTTTTCTTCTAGATGGCAACATAAAGGAATACTAAATAAATTAAGCCATTACACATATTTGTAAAGTCAGCTGCTTCTAAATATTGGGATTTATGTAAGACCAGTGAATTTTATTGTCATATAAATCACTTATCTTGCCTAAAAATGAGTTATTTGTTCCAGAAGCAATATTTTATGGTATATATAGGAGTACATGAGGCACTTGGTAAATCCCAAAAAGGAGACAGCTTCAGAAATGTTGCTGACAGGAAAGGTAAATCCATACCCAGATTACTGTCTATTCTAGTGTGGAAAATGTCTGCCAACTGCATGATGGAATGTGACCCATGTAATCAACCTGCCCTAGGAATTGGCTGGTCCATCTATGTACAGGTGCTAAATCAAGCATTTAGAGTTGATTTCTGCTGCTAATATGACCAGCATAGAGATCAACTCACCAATGTCTTTTTAAAGATTTTACAGTCTAGTCTTTTAAGCTGTTATTGAAATGCTTGAGTATGTAGTTAATGCTGACGCTGTTCTAACTTGACTGTCAACTTGAGTACTTTATTTAATATTTTGCAATATATTAAGAAAACTTAGAACTCTCAATATTAATTAATTTAGGGCACTGTTGTGTTTTATTTTGATTAATAAATCAAGCAAAGTAATCCACTGTTATATTCTGAAACTAGCCTAATAAATCCAGAATACCATACCTGTATTGATAACTATGGTCTAATCTAAAGTTATTTTTCTTCCTCTCTAGTTATTTTTTAAATTTTCACACATATGTTCTTCTGGGTTAAGTGATATAAATTACTAAAATTTTACAAGTATTTTGGTGTGTTAGCTACCTCCTCCTTAGTCAGAATTTGTATTTCCCCACAAGCCGTGCCGGATCTGACACTGAGGGGTAACAATGGGGCAGAACAGGGTGGGCGGCATGGCTCATTCCTGTAATTAATGCCAGCACTTTGGGAGGCCAAGGTGGGCAGATCACAAAGTCAGGAGATCAAGACCATCCTGGCTAACCTGGTGCCTGTAGTCCCAGCTATTCAGGAGGCTGAGGAAGGAGAATTGCTTGAAGCCGGGAGAGGAAAGTTGCAGTGAGCCCAGATCATACCACTGCACTCCAGCCTGGGCAAGAGAGTGAGACTTTGTCTCAAAAAAATAAAAAATAAATGGGACAGAACAAATATCAGCATGTGATTGTAAGGTAGCTACATTAAGTGAGCTTATTACAGTGTCTTTAAGAGCGACAGAAATAGTTTGATTAGACACATTACTATGGTTTGAATGTGGTCCCCAAAGTTTATGTGTTGGAAACTGGATACACAATGCAGTTTTCTGGGGAGGTGTTTGGGTAATGGGCGCAGCACCCTCATCGATGGATTAGTGCCAACATCGTGGGAGTAGGAGTGTGCTCATTATAACAGGACCAGTTTGGCTCCCTCTTTCTTTATCCCTTGTCACTCTCTTGCCCTCACGTGTTTTTCTGCTGTGAAAGAACACAGGAATAAGGTCCTTGAAAGATGTCAGCCCCTTGACATTGAACTTCTTAGCCTTCAGAACTCAAAGCCAACGAATATATTTTATTATAAATTACCTAGTTACAGGTATTCAGGTTTTCAACAACACAAAAGGGATTAAGGCACATAAAAATACAGCTGATTCTACTGGCAATGGAAGTTCTGTATGCTCTATCTCAAAGTATCCAGTTAGATCCATTCTAATGTTCAGAGACTGATTTTCCCTAAGTGGTACACTAGCTCATACTTAAGAGAGATACCAAAGTTATAAATTTAATTTATGTTCGATTTCAGCAACCTATATGGTTCGATTGTACAAGTGGTTTTTTGATACATCAGCCCTGTGTCTGCAGAACATAATACATAATTTTAGGGCAGTTATAGAACCTATTTAGGCCTGACATTTGAGCATATGAAGGCCTTAGCTTATAATTTTCTGTATTACAGTCCTGCTTGAAGCAGCCATTACTCCACCCTCATATTTGTATTCTTTCTCATCACAGTGTTGGATCCCAGCAGTCACTTTATTCATGGAATTTTTGCCTTCACAGGCACGTTATCCCAAATAACCTCAGATGATAATCTATATAATCATTTGTCATTGAATAATTGTGGGTTTGTCTCACAGCTGAATTACCCAGAGCTTAGAGATCCCAAATCAAACTTTGAAATGAGCTGCCTGCCACCCGTTAATGCTTTACCTACATAAATGTGATGCACATTATCTTTATTATACTAAAAATCAAACAAACCTGCACTCTCCTTTAGATAGTGCACTGTACAAACATTCTTGACAACACTGTTTAGGAAAAAGAAGGCAGTGAATGTTTTGCTCTCAAAATGCGCAAATGTGCAGAAACATCAGAAACACTTGGAGAACTGTGTTCCAACAACAGACTCTAAAAATAGTTGTAGCTATGTGACATTCTGAACTGGTAGTCCAGTTGTGGCCTCAAATCTTTACTCCCTCAGCTGCCTCAATGATTTTGTAAGCATTGGATACTGTATTCAAGTATTGGTGCTTGAGATACCAAGAATAGTTTTCATTTTCTTCCAAATATAGTATATGTCTTCAGTTGGTTTCCCAGAAACAGAAGCTGAGAAAGAGATTTGGGTTCAGGTGCGTTATTGGGGAATACTCTGAGGAAATCACTTTATATAATGAGAGAGGCGGGAGTGTGCAGAGGAAGGAATTAAGTTACAATGCAGTTTCAACAGGGACTCCAGCCAAACCTACCGGGAGTTCTGAAGCTGGGATGATCTTTCCAGAATGGCTCAACTGACACAATTTTGACAGACTTTGTAACTTAGTTTTTAACTGATCACCACTTGTGACTGTCCCTAAGGAAGATGTGCAGCATCTATATGGGTGACTCTTCACTGTCTTGGTGTGATAATGGGACATTATCTCAAAGGAGAAAATTAAGTTTTCTGCTCTAGTATTAGTAATAAAGTCATTTGCCTATGTATGATCCAGGATACTGGTGTCCTCTATCAATATCTATGAAACTGTGCAGACTAATTTGCTAGTGTGTAAGTAGTGTAAATCCTCAGATCCCCCAGTTAACATCAGGAAGCTATTGGTGCTCCATCACAGCTGACTCTCATACTCATGAACGTGATGACAAAACACTGGAACATCCCTGCCTCAGATCCTCATGGAGCTGGCACCTGGACACTGGAATGCTAGTTCAAGCCTCCTTGACCATCTCTAACACTCATTGTTACTGCATTGTTTTCTGGCACCTGGACATTGGAATGTTAGTTCAAGCCTCCTTGACCATGTCTAACACTCATTGTTACTGCATTGTTTTCTGGCCGCAGCAGTATCAGGAAGATGGCCTCTGCCTCAGTGACTCCAAATCTCATGCAAGTTCATCTAATTGGAGAAACTCAATTAACATCCAAATCCTTGAGGAAAAGGAAGTTTGGGAAATATGAGTTTTACCCTCTGTCTATCCAA
The DNA here is from genome assembly GCF_049354715.1 of Callithrix jacchus. NCBI lineage: Eukaryota > Metazoa > Chordata > Mammalia > Primates > Cebidae > Callithrix > Callithrix jacchus. The sequence continues at coordinate 34,008,895 of NC_133504.1, forward strand.
CCAACAGAATGGACAAGAGGTTGAGAAATTAGGAGGTTGAGAGATGTCATTGATGGCACACATCCTAGGGAGAGCTTTGGCTTTGATTCTACATGGGGCTTCAGCAGTATATTCAGCTGGCCAAATTGTGCATTAATAACTTCTCCTGGATCTTCCTATGGCACAGACATTGCATATTTAAAACTATCCTTGTGGACTTGGGGTTGTGGATATAAGTTATGTCTGTTTTTTACTTTCTTTCTTTTTTTTTTTTTTGAGACGGAGTTTCGCTCTTGTTACCCAGGCTGGAGTGCAATGGTGCAATCTCGGCTCGCTGCAACCTCTGCCTCTTGGGTTCAGGCAATTCTCCTGTCTCAGCCTCCTGAGTAGCTGGGATTACAGGCACGCACCACCGTGCCCAGCTAATTTTTTGTATTTTTAGTAGAGATGGGGTTTCACCATGTTGACCAGGATGGTCTCGATCTCTTGACCTCGTGATCCACCCGCCCTGGCCTCCCAAAGTGCTGGGATTACAGGCGTGAGCCACTGCGTCCGGCCCTGTTTTTTTACTTTCATTACAGTATTCAATAAATGACATGAGATATTTAACACTTTACGATAAAATGGGCCTTGTGTTAGACAATTTGGCCTAGTTGTAGAATAATGAAAGTGTTCTTAGCACATCTAAGGTAGACTAGACTAAGCTATGGTGTTTAGTAGGCTAAATACCGATTACGATATTTTCAACATATGTTATATTTATCAGTATATAACTTCATTGTAAGGTAAAAAGCATCTATACATGAGGAAAGGGGTATATTATTTAACTTGATTCAACCATCCCATAATGTATACATATGTAAAAAATCAAGTTCTATACCCTAAGTATATATAATTTTTATTTGTAAATTAAAGTAATAGAAAAAGAAAGATCTGAGACTTGCTTACAAAGGTTCATATGATGGTGAAATATAGACTAGACACAAAAATTCCACAGTGTGTGCATAGTAGGAGAAACAAGTCTCTTATATTATACTTGGTACATAGTACCTCTGGTATCCCATTTTGAAACATAGTCTTTAGTGAAAAAATCCTTTGATCGGCTAGGAGCGGTGGCTCACGCCAGTATTCCCAGCACTTTGGGAGGCCAAGGTGGGTGAATCAACTGAGGTCAGGAGTCAAGACCACCCTGACCAACATGGAGAAACCCCATCTCTACTGAAAATACAAAGCTAGTCAGGTGTGGTGGTACATGACTGTAACCCCAGCTAAACAGGGGGCTGAGGCAGGAGAATTGCTTGAACTGGGAGGTAGAGGTTGTGGTGAGCCAAGATCATGCCATTACACTCCAGTCTGGGCAACAAGAATGAAACTCAATCTCAAAAAAAAAAAAAAAAAGTTACAAGATTAAAACTAATAAATTTAGAAAGAAACAAATGACTCAAATTAAAAAAATAGAAACCTTGCAACCATTACCAAGAATATCGTAATTTAAACAATAAGTATTCAAAGAAAAATACATAACCATGATCATAAAAAATAATAAATGTAGCTAACATTAAAAAAAAGAATTTCTTTCAGAAAAAGGGAAATGATAAATCTATAAGTTACTAAGTGGTGAGGAAATACTTTTTTCTTGGCAATTATTTGGTCACTGGAAGCATAATTTAAAATAACCTAAAATTGGAAGTTGCTATGTATAACTCAGCTGACTTTGTGAGGGGCTAATTGTGCTGAACTAATTTAATTTTTTTTATAGTAGAATAAGAGTTTTTATGAACAGTGGAACAACTGAGAGATGTGAAAATACAAGGAAAAAAATAGCTTTTGACATGTATTACTTCCTCATTGCCAAGCTGAAAAATATAAAATGCTCTGTATTTAATTTACTTTAAAAATTTATTGGCCTGAGGATGTTAATGACAGCATGCTGTGGGAATCACTTGCGAACAATACAAACATTTGCTTATCAGCGCTACCTTATTTCTGAAAAGAGTACTGCAAGATTGTTCAATGTTATATGCAATTATACCAGAAGAAATAGAATTTCTGATTTAGAACTATTAATTTCCCTACAATTTTACCCATTAAATATTATGCTGACAAAAATTAACTCACTGAAGTGAACTATAATCACTGTAAATGGATATTTTTTATACTTGCTGTTATAGTTAAACATTATCTATGTTCTTTTTAGTCAGAAGCATATTTTTAAAATATAGCTGCTTAAAGCCTACAATTTTCTGCTTCCTGAGACATTTCTTGATGTAACATTTTTCTATTTTTTGCAAAGATTACAGGTATATTAAAAATATGTGATATTTTATAATATCTGTTTCTTATTCATATGTTTTTGACTTTATATGAAAAACTTAACTGTGGTGTTTGCAATTTATCAATCATATAATTTATTTCAAGACACGTATCAGTAAGAAACAGATATTTTCTAAACTGATCAATTTCAAAATGTTATTTTTTAAATCAAAATAATATTGTTATATTGAGTTCATACCCATACAGATATACAAACACACACACACATACACAGGATAGTACAATTTATTAAAAACATATAGTTCTACATGGTGAAACCCCGTCTGTACTAAAAATACAAAAAATTAGCTGGCCATGGTGGCGGGTGCCCGTAATCCCAGCTACTCGGCTGAGGCAGGAGCATTGCCTGAACCCAGGAGGCGGAGGTTGCGGTGAGCCGAGATCGCGCCATTGCACTCCAGCCTGGGTAACAAGAGCAAAACTCCGTCTCAAAACAAAAACAAAACAACAACAACAAAAACATATAATTCTACAGTGAAACAGATATAATAAGATAATGGGATATATATATATATATGAAAAGAGTTCCTTTAAACCTCCCCTGGAGTGATTAACTTTTGATTCTTTCCCAAGCCAGAGAAAATTAAAACAGAAACAGTTAAATCTCCCATGTGGAGAAGCGTGGGAAAGGGGCATGGTGCTGGGAAGTTCTTGCCCTTAAAACTACGCCCCCTTGTGGACCTGGGAAGAGAATATATTCCCTCAGTTATGCAAACACTAAATCCTCAATAGAACAAAACAGGCTGATCTTCCCTCCTGCCCAGCTGCCTTCCAACTGAGAAATTGACTATTGCCTTTGCACTTGAACTGAAGCACTGACTCAAGCCTTCAGAGAAAACCTACACCATCAGCAATCTGGGGTGTCCAGTTTGGTGACTCATTTCATTTGGAATGGTTGGCCTGTAATGTGCATGAGACAATTTTTATAATAAATATTTTTACATATCTACATATGTATATAGACATACACACACACACACACACACACACATGTGTAAGACTTGAGATGAACTAGCAAAAATAGATAAAAATATTATGTCAAACTAAAAAGCTTTTGCACAGAAATAATGAATTGACTAAAGAGATTACCTATAAAATGGGAGAAAACACTTGCAAAGCATTTCTCTAATAACAAATTAATACTCCAGATCTCCAAGGAACTAAAGGCAACAGCAAACAGAAACAACAAACAAACAAAAAAGTCCTATTAAAAAGTGGGCAAAGGATAGGCATTTCTTCAACAGAAACCATACGAATTCCCAATGTCACTTACTGGGAAATAAGAAAAATGCAAACAAAAGCCACATGAGATACTATCTCATGCAAGTTAGAATGACTATTATAAAAAACAAACAAATAAATAAATATGAAATAAGAAATGATGGCAAAGATGTGCAGAAAAGAAACTCACACAGTGTCAGTGGAAATGTAAGCTAGTACAGACATTATGAAAACTATTATGGAGGCTTCTCTAAAAATTAAAATAGGAATATGATATGATTCATCAATCTCCTACTAGATATTGACTCAAAGAAAAGAAAATTAGTGTGTCAAAGAGATATCTGCATTCCCATGTTTATTACAGGACCATTGACAAAGGCTAAGACATAGAGTCAACCAAAGTGTCTGTCAACAGATGAATGGATAACAAAAAGGTGACATGTATATACGTATTAGAACACTATTTAGCAACAAACAAGAATGAAATCTTGTCAATAGTGGCAACATGGATGAGTCCAGAGGACACTCTAGTAAGTGAAATGAGTCAGACCCAGAAAGATAAATACCACTTGCTCTAACTCACATAGAGGAGCTTAAAAACTTGAGCTCATAGAAGTAGAGAGCAGAATTGTGTTTATTAGAGGCTGGAAACGGTCAGGGGAAGGGGTGAATAAGGAGAGGTTAGTTAACAAACAAAAAATTACAGACAGATAGGAGAAATAAGTTTTAGTGATTTTAAGAGCTGTGGATTGACTATAGTTAACAATAATTTATTGTATATTTTAAAAACTTAAAAGAGGATTTTAATGTTAATAACACAAAGAAATGATTTATGTTTAAAGGGTGAAATATGCTAATTACTCTGATTTGGTCATTACATGTTGCATACATAAATCAAGCGATCACTCTATACCCAAAAATATGTACAATTATTATGTGCCAATTTTAAAATAATTAAAATGAAATTTAAAAATAGAATATCAGTAGATGATGCTTTAATGAGTAGGGTTCAGTTTAGATGTGTTATAGGAAATAAAAGACTAATGATTCTAGGTCTTTGAGGAATTGCCACACTGTCTTCCACAATGGTTGAAATAATTTACATTGCCACCAACAGTATAAAAGCACTTCTATTTTTTTCAAATCCTCACCAGCATCAGTTTTTTCTTAACCTTATAATAATCACCATTCTGACTGGCATGAGATAATATCTCATTGTGGTTTTGATTTCCGTTTCTCTAAAGATCAGTGATGTTGAAGTTTTTTTCATATGTTTGCTGGCCACATAAATGTCTTCTTCTGAGAAGTGTATGTTCATGACTTTTGCCCACTTTTTAATTATGTTGTTTGTTTTCTTGTAAATTTGATTAAGTTCCTTATGGATTCTGGATATTACATCTCTGTAAGATGGATAGATTGCAAATTTTTTCTCCTATTTTTTAGGTTGCCTGTTTGCTCTGCTGAGGGTATCTTTTGCTGTGCAGAAGCTCTTTAGTTTAATTGGATCCCATTTGCCAATTTTTGCTTTTGTTGTAATTGCTTCTGGTGGTTTCATCAAGAAATCTTTGCCTGTGCCTATGTCCTGAATGGTATTGCCAAAGTTTTCATCTAGGGTTTTCATAGTTTTGAGTTATACATTTAAGTCTTTAATCCACCTTGAGTTAATTTTTGTATATGACATAAGGAAGGAGTTTAGTTTCAATTTTCTGCATATGGCTAGCCAGTTCTTCCAAGCACCATATGTCTGTTTTTGTACCATTACCATGATGTTTTGGTTACCGTAGCCTTGTAGTATAGTTTGAAGTCAGATGCCATAATGTCCCAAGCTTTGTTCTTTTTGCTTAGGATTGTCTTGTCTATATGGGCTCTTTTTCTGGTTCCATATGAAATTTAAAATTGTTTTTTCTAATTCCATGAAGAATGTCAATGGTAGTTTAATGGGAATAGCACTAAATCTATAAATTACTTCTGGCAGTATGGTCATTTTCATGATATTGATTCTTTCTATCCATGAGCATGGAATGTTTTTCCATTTGTGTGTGTTCTCTTTCATTTTCTTGATTCATAGTTCTCTTTGAAGAAGTCCTTCACTTCTCTTGTTAACTGTATTCCTAGGTTTTTTATTCTTTTTTAGGAATTGGGAATGGGAGTTCATTCATAATTTGGTTCCCTTCTTGTCTGTTGTTGGTTTATAGGAATGCCTACAATTTCTGCACATTGATTTTTTTATACTGAGTCTTTGCTAAAGTCACTTATCAGCTTAAGTTTTTTTGGGCTAAGACAATAGGGTTTTCTAGATATAGGATCATGTCATCTGCAAATAGGGGCAATTTGACTTTGTTTCTTCTTATCTAAATACTCTTTATTTCTTTCTTTTGCCTGATTGCCCTGGCTAGAGATTTCATTATTATGTTAAATAGGAGTGGTAATAGAGGGCATCTTTGTCTTGTGCTGGTTTTTAAGGGGAATGCTTCCAGGTTTTGCCCATTCAATACGATATTGACTGTGGGTTTGTCATAAATGGCTCTTATTAGTTTGGGGTATTTTCCTTAATACTGAGTTGATTGAGAGTTGACCCAACAATCCCATTACTGGGTATAAACCCCCCAAAATATAAAACACTCTATTATAAAGATACATGCATACATATGTTCATTGCAGCATTATTTACAATAGCAAAAACATGGAATCAACCCAAGTACCCATCTTTTAAAATTCAACAATAAGTAAACAAAGAATAGGCCAGGTGTGGTGGCTCATGCCTGTAATCCAGCACTTTGGGAGGCCAAGAAAGGTAGATCACTTGAATCTAGGATGTTGAGACCAGCCTGGGCAACATCGTGCAACCCACTCTAAAAAAGAATACAAAAATTGTTGGCTGTGGGGGCATGTGCTTGTAGTCACCTGTAGTCCCAGCTATTTGAGCAGGTGAGGTGAAAGGAGGCTTGAGTCTGTGGGCAGAAAGGTCAGGGCTGCAGTGAGCCATGATCACAACAGTGCACTTTAGCCTGGGTGACAGAACAAGACCTTGTCTCAAACAAACACAAACAAACAAAAAGAAATTATTTCAACTATTGTGGAGACAGTGTGCCACTTACAAGGATCTAGAACCAGAAATACCATTTGACCCAGCAATCCCATTACTGGGTGTTTACCCAAAGGATCACAAATCATTCTACTATAAAGACACCTGCACACGAATGTTGGTTGCCGCACCATACAATAGCAAATACTTGGAACCAACCCAAATGCCTATCAATGATAGATTGGATAAAGACAATGTGGCATATATACACTATGGAATACCATTCTGCCATAAAAAAGAATGTGTTCATGTCCTTTTCAGGGACATGGATGAAACTGAAGGCCGTCATTGTCAGCAAACTAACACAGGAACAGAAAACCAAACACTGCATGTTCTCACTCATAAGTGGGAGTTGAACAGTGAGAACACATAGACACAGGGAGGGAAACAACACACAGGGGCCTGTTGGGGGTGGGAGGGGCAAGGGGAAAAAGTGCATTAGGACAAATACCTAATGCACGTGGGGTTAAAACCTAGATAACCAGTTGATAGATGCAGCAAACCACCATGGCATATGTATACCTATGTAACAAACCTTCATGTTTCGCCTATGTATCCCAGAACTTAAAGTAAGATTTTAAAAATTTTTAAAAAGGTAAAAAAATAAAGATGATGAAGAAGAAGGAGGGAGAAGGAGGAGGAGGAAGAGGAGAAGAAGAGAAAGAACTCAATCCAAAATGGGCAAAATTCTTAACAGATACTAACCAGAGAAGGTAAATAGATGGCAAATAAGCATGCAAAAATATGTTCAATAAAGTCAGAAGGAATAAAAGGAGTGGAAAGGAATCAAACAACAGAAAACACAAATGCAGAAAGATAACAAGATAATAGATTCCAAATAAATATATTCATAAGCACATTAATATAAATGTTCTAAATCTTAAAAGGCAGATACTGTATAATTTTATAAGAAGCCAAGATAATATGCTTTCTATAAAAATGCACTTTATGTATGTGTATATATATATATATATATATATTCAAATATAATAAAAGTTTAATCATGGAAGATATATAAGGTTAAAAGGTAGATTAGCAATGTCACTATCAGACAAAGTTAGTTTCAAGGTAAAGCATAGTACCAAGGATAAAGACAGTCATTTCTTAATGATAACAGAATCGTTTTGTGTTATTTTTATACTTTGGCTGTTGTGAATAATGCTACAATAAACACAGAGGTGAAGATAACTCTTTGAGATATTAATTTCATATATTTTGGCTATGTACCCAGAAGTGGTGTTGCTAGATTGTATGGTAGTTCTATTTTCAGTTTATTGAGTAATATTTACACCATTTTCTACAATGGCTATACCAACTTACATTTACATAAAAAATGTATACCTTTTCTTCACACCCTTTCTCCATACTCTTGCAAATGTGTGTTGCCTCCTGTCTTTTTGATAGTAGTCATGCAAGCATGTACTAGGTGATCTCTCATTAGCTTTGATTTGTATTTATCTGATGATTAGTGATATAAATAATATGGCTGTTTGTATGTTTTTGTTGGAAAACATGTCTACTCATGTCATTTGCCCATATTTATTTAGGCTTCAGGGGTCTCTTTGATCTTGAATTTTGTGAGTTACTTACGTATTTGGTTGTTAATTCTTTAATAGATATACGGTTTGCAAATATTTTCACCCATTATGTAGGTTGAATTTTAATTTTGTTAATTGTTTCCTTTGCTGTGCAGAAGATTTTTAGTTTGATATAATTACACTTGTTTATTTTTGCTTTTGCTGCCTGTGCATTTGGTATGACACTCAAAACAATCATTGCCAAGATTGATGTCAAAGAGATTTTTTTCTAAGTTTTTTTTTTTTTTAGGAGTTATATAGTTTCAGATCTTACATATAAGTCTTTATTTCATGTTAAGTTAATTTTTGTATATAGCGTAAGACATGGGCCTAATTTCATTCTTTTGCATGTGGATATTCAATTTCTACATAATCACTTACAATTTCCTTTCCCAATTGTGTATTCGTGGCACTCTTCCCAAAGATTAGCTGACTATATATGCATGGGCTTATTTCTTGGTTCTCTATTCTGTTTATTTAATCTACAGGTCTGATTTTATGCCATACTATTTTGGTTACTGAGGGACTGTTTTAAAGAATAACTTCTCTTCCTGGGCCCACAAAGGGCGCGGTTTCAAAGGCAGGAGTTTTCCGTCTCCGCTCCTCCATCCAGGAGGGTAAAGTTCTTTGTTTGGGTTTTCCGTGGGTCGGTAGAGAAATCCAGTGGACTCCTTTGTCCAAAAATCCAGCAGAAAGCTCTGGGAGGAGGGGGATCTGTTGTGGACCAATGAGCCAATCTGGTATCAGAGTCAAAGATCAATCACTCCAGAGGAAGTTTGAGAGAACTCCTTTAACTGGACAAGAACATAAATGGTGAGGGAATAACTCAAGGGTTAAAATCTTGCTGCTCCCTCCCTATATGGATTCCTTCTCTGGATCCTTTCCAATGGCAGCATGGGATCTCTCTCTCTCTCTCTCCCTCCCCCCCACCCCAATAAATCGCTTCTCTACAAGACTCTTTGGATCCACGGTATTTATCCCAATGGCAGACGCAGCATGCTTCTGTGGACTCTTTGCCCATTCTTCCCGTCGGAGAGGCCAAGGACCTCTTCGGATCTGGGAGCGTCTTAGGGAAACCCCCTCTCCCCCCCCCAACATTACTTAATAACAGTGTAGAATTGTGGTTTCTAGGAAGTGGGTGGTGAAATAAATTGGACATGTTGGCCAAGAAATATGTGATTTCAGTTATATGATGAACGAGTTCTTGATATCTAAGGTAGAGCATGGATGGTGTACCCATGGGTACAACAGGTATATATGTGAAATTGGCTCACACAGTTATTAAGGCTGAAATTCGCTAAGATCTGTTGTTGGCAATCTGGAAACTAGAATTGCTGATATGTAGTTCTAGTCTGAAAGTTGGCAGGTTCAAGATCCAAGATAAGTCAATGGTTTAGTACCAGTTTGAAGGCAGGAAAAGACCAATATCCTCATTCAAATAGGCAAAAAAACTAGTTTTTAGCTTTTCTCTTTCATACATGTCTTCAATTAATTGGATGAGGTCCATCTATTTCTCTATAAAGAGAACAGTCTGCTTTATTCAGTCAACCAGTTCTCACATACACACAGAATATGTTTGACTAAATGTTTGGGTACTCCACAGCCCAGTCAAGTTGATACATAAAATGAATCATTGCATATATCATTTTTGATAAAAAAATGTCACATCTCTTCTAGCAAGTAGCCACAGATGCAATTAGAGAATATCATGCAGATTCTCAAAGGCAATTTTTGGTAAAATTCTTATCAGTAAATATTAACACTATTCTACTAAGGTTACAAATGGTTTTAAGGATGAGCAGAAATACATACAAGCATAGTAGAGAATGTTGAAGAAACTCAATTGGGGAGACCAAGAGAAGTTAGATGAATATATCAAAAGAGAAATTGTTAAATAATTAACAGAGAGAAGATACAGAAGGCAACTCCTGGCCAAGAGAAGAAACAGGAGTAAAGTATATTTGTTTGTTAGTCTGTTTTTAAAAAATCATCTATAATGGATAAAGATGGATTTAGACAGTTTACACATCTCTGATAGATTACTACAGGAGAGAATAAAACACTCTAAAGGAGAGCCTACTGGTAAGAATTTGCTTTATAAGTAGTGAGAATAGCTCAGAAAAGTATTGTGAGATGGGAACCTTTGTTAATTAGAGAGAAATGACTTCAAGAAGCATTATTGTTGCAATTCAAATCTCTCAAAATAAAGAGTTTGTTGTATGTGTTAGAGAAGCACAAAAACTGAATTGTAAGGTAGCTTTGATCAAACAATAATAAATCAACAACATTTTATTAAAAACAAATCAATGATTTAACTTTCCAGGTCAAATTCAAGATAGCATATTTTCAGATATAATAATGTATGCTGTTTTTCTTTTAGAATTGATCATATGAATTTGGGAATTTTCACTATTCAATATAAGATTTGAAAATATAGATTTTACCATGATCTTTTATTTCAGTGCAAAGAATTTTAGTTGACACAGCACATTGATCAATTCAGGCTATCAATAAAACTTAGGAAGTCATTTAAATAGGCCTTTTGAAATTATAATCTAATCACTGTTTTATATGTGTAAGGCTGGTTGCCTCGCCGGGAGCTTGGACATGCCCATCCCTCTCCATGCCTGAAAATTACATCACCAGAATCTGCACTCAACACTTAAACTCTGCACTTGGCACCTAGCCAGATGTAAGAAAACCCTGCCAAAATTTAAAAGAAGCCCTGCCAAACCTGCGCAATAGCACAGCCCGCTCACTGGAAATCCCGCCTACCTACCAATAGCAGCTTGCCCCGTCCACAGTCCTGTTGTTCCACAGCCAATCAGAACGCCTTCCCTTCCTATAAAACCCCCAAGCCCGAGAGGAGTCCGGAGCGACTTCCCTGGCCCCTTTCCCAGGCACTACAGAACCTCGTTCATGAGTTAAATAAATTGGCATTTAATTTTCTTGTGCTGGCCTCAGTTTCCTCATTTTAAACTCGGCAATAAACCTGATGAGGAAACTAACCCTTACAATATGTATGGATAAATATGCGAATTTCTCTTGTATAAGAGAAATTTATAAAAACTGCATTGGAAAAGGGTTTTGTTATTTAAAACTATGTATATTTTTGAATAACAAACAGATAGAAAACGAGTACTGTAAAAATAGTTTAGAATTTTACGGATGTGAAAAAAGAGAGAATAAGGAAAATCTAATGAAAAAAGACAATAACAACAAATGATAATAAACATGAAATAATTAAAAGGCTAAACCCAGCAGGGTTAGGGACCTATGAATGGATTAAATAATGTTAAAATGTCACAATAGACTGAAGAAGTGAACAAGATATTGAGATAAGATATTTAGAAAATAACTTGCAGGACAAAGAAAAAAAAGCACAATTTAAAATAGTAGCATATAATACAAATAATAAATGAAAGAATTATTTGAACCAAAGGCAAAAACCATGAATGCTATTAATAAATTACTGGATATATTTTAGAAAACAGAATATTTTATTTATATAGAAATTCGATTTCAGGCCCCTTTATAATGTCTTTCAGAAGAGAATCATATGACTTTTATTATTGTGAGTTTTATTAAATAAAATATAATGAAAAAATTTGAAAGTATTCTTAGAGTGAGCAAAAAAGTATGTGTGTAAAATACATATTTTTAACAATCTTTAAGCAAATTTTATTTTATCTTACACTTTAATTTCAACTGGAAATATGAGAAAGATATTTAAAATAGTATTAAATAATTAATTACAATAAATCAATCCTAAATTGGTTTCTCATTTAGAAGATGTTCTATATGGATATAAAATGAGGATGGGAAATGTCAGGCCTGAGAATGTAAATTGTTCCAAGAAACAATGTAAGAGGGAAGACAAGTAAAGGGTTTATTTGCTACCTTTTCTAAGGCAGGAAGGCAGATACTGTATTGGATAGGAAAGGCTAGGATATTTTAATTCATTTTCAGGAAATTCCAGTAGAAATTGACCTAAGCAAAAAGCAACGTAAGTATTCTGAATCTCCCAACAAGTACACAATATTAGGAATTTATCTTTCTGTATATACAGATGGCCTGGCTGGTATATATTCATATTCAAAACAGACTACTCAGCTACTATTTAGAAATCCATCCCATGGAAAACAGTAAATTCATAATAAGATACACTTGGGGCTGGGTGAGGTGGCTCACACCTGTAATCCCAGCACTTTGAGAGGCCAAGACAGGTGGAACACAAGGTCAAGAGATGGAGACAAGCCTGGCCAACATGGTGAAACCCAGTCTCTACTAAAAATTCAAAAAATAGCTGGGTGTGGTGGTGCATGCTTGTAGTCCCAGCTCCTTGGGAGACTGAGGCAAAAGAATTGTTTGAACTCAGGAGGTGGAAGTTGCAGTGAGCTGACATCACACCACTGCACTCTGTGCTGGCCACAGAGTGAGACTGTCTCAAAAAAAAGATACAAACTTGGCTTTTATTTTATTAATCTGTAATAAAACATCACCAACTTTGTATTAATATTGCTAATCAGAAATATTTGTCATATATAAATTATTGTCATATAATATTTGTTATATATAAATTTTGACATGATGGATACAATTCAGATAGTTTGGAAAACATTTCTTGAATAAGTAGTCATTAAATAATGAAACTAAAGAATAAGCTTATAAAATTATGAGTCATTTAATAGTTTAAAACATATTTATTAAGAGAGATGCTCTTAGTACATGCATTATTTACATTTTTAAATAAAAGAAAGTTAAAAAACAGAAAATTTAAAAATTAAACTTTCAAAAAGCTATCATAATACAGGAGTTACAGAAAATTGATTACATATTTAACCATAATTTTATTATGCTAGTAATACTATATCATGTATATGCATTTGTGTTTAAGCATGCATTGTCTTCGGGTAGGGCTGCCTTTATGGTTATGTGACTCATGCATTTGCCTCTGACCCCGTGTTTAGAAGGGCAATGTGCTTTGTTTTAAAACCCTCCTGTCATCATCTTAAAATTCTTAATTTTTGAACAAAATGTGTTACATTTTCATGCTGTACTAAGCCCTGCATGTTATATAGCTGGCCCTGTTTCCACAAATATTCCTTTCAGTTATTTCTGAGAGTCATCAGGGTGGGAGTGGAGTCTGCTGCTTTTGCCTTTTCATGAAAGCAGAAATGGAGATACTAAAAGTGTTGTCACTTGATACTCCTAACACCATTTCCAACACTCTGGGTGCCTGAGGCATCTTATCCACTGACCTGGAAAGGAGAGAATGAATCATTGTACATGTCACCACTATTCCAAAGGATATCAGCATCTCAGAGTCACTCATCATAGCAGCTCCTTTAGATTCAACATTCCCTTTGTCTTCATTGTTCCCCATGTCTCCGCTGGCAAGGTTTGGTAGGGAAGTGGCCGTCTTCATATCTCCTCCATTGTCTTAGTGACTCATTGTCACTAAACCTATTTAAATTAATGTCACATTCCAAGGTACTGGTTTAGCAATCTGACTCACCTCTTTTGAGGGCACAAAATTCAATGAATAACACAGCCAACATAAATAAAGAAGGAAGAAAGTAAAAACATATAGTTAAACATACATTTCAGTACCTTATTATGATGAGAACTTGCCCTTATTTTAAAATAAATCATGGGTAAAAATAAGTAGAGATTAGCAAATACAGACACAAATGTTTTGTCTTTCTGGTATCTGATTCATAATTTTGATTTTGAGAAGTTGAATTCGGTTATATTGAGAGAAGAATATCTCTTTCAGAAATTTCCCTGTATGAAGATAGTTGTCAATAGAAGAACACGTGGTTTTTTTCACGATGTCAAAGTGTAGTGTAATATGTTGAAAAATATTTTTAAATAAATCTTTTTCAAAATTTATGTAAAAGGTTATAAACAGGATAGATGATATATCACTTGATAGGGTACCTCATAAATTACTAAAGAAGCAATAAAAGTAAAATAATAAAAATCAAGTAACAATCCAAACAAATTGAACAATGTAGTAAGAAGAAAGCTAGATCCACAAACAACCAAAGTAATCAACAGCCGAATATGACGTGCAGAATATATTACATAAGAACAATATTAGACTATGAAAACCAAAGCAAATGAGTTTTTTAAAAAGTTTTAATTTTTAATATTGAAGCTTAGACTCATACAATATTAAACTAACTTTATTCTCATCATATAAAGAGAATTCCCTAAAATTATATTAGAGAAATATAATTACCATTTCACAACTCAAAGGAAATACTGTGATTTATAGAAGCTTTACTATGCTACGTTGGTTTTAGTTTCCCCAGCTGAGTCACTAATTGAGTATAAACTTGAGACTGCTATTATTTCTAAACTTTTACAATAATATATCTCAACTATAATTTTAAGAAAGTTATTGTATCAGATTATGGAAGATAACAGTGTAGAGATAAGAAAAACAGCAGAACTAAAAATGTGGAACTAATTTAATCCCAAATAAATACAAACCAATTGATTATATACTTCAATTGTGATGTGTGTTTTTGATTTCTTATTTTAAATGTAATTTTGAGATAAACTGTAAGAAAGGGCTCCCAAGATGTATTTATTTTTAAGATATTTTAGACAGAAAATATTGAATCAATTCACTTCTCATCAAGTAGGATCCATGCTGAAAGTTTAACAAGGTCCCTGGTGATTCTTATGCACACTAACAGTTGACAAATTCTCAAAGATTTGTTCTGGACCTCTGAGCTTTATCCAAAAGTCAGACATGTGTGTGTCAGTTTCTGATCTCATAACTTTGATCTTTGCAGTGCATCTTTTCCCACAGAGTCCAGTTATATTTTGAGCACGATCCTGCCCTATCTCCCTCATACTTACAAACATAGCTGTTTCTCATTTGTATGAGTTATAGATTATGCTATTTATAGACTATTAATAATATTTCTATTTCACTGTGCCTTTGGACTTTTCTTGACCTTTGTGATTGTGCACTGGCTTAGCAGACTACTATGATATTACTGTGTTTTGAAAGAAATGGAATGTGGCTTTCATATCATACTTGAAAATACTGATGATATTACACAGTCTTGATAAACAAAAAATGGATATTATATGTATTTCAATTTTCTTCTCAATTCCCAATAGGATGGTGTAATTTAGAGCCTCAGATCTAACTGAATTATTCTATTGCAATCTAATTTTTATTTGCCTCAGAAATAAGTTTAAAATTTGAGTGATTTAACATAACCACAATTTTAAAATGTAAGAATCTATGCTTTCTACCATGATGTTCTATGGCTCATATTTTAGTTTCAAGAACTGAAAATTTTTGACTATCAATAGGTATGATAAATTAGTACATGATTGTTGTGTTTTTCTTTTTTTCACTTGTGTTGTATAAAAAATATTAGCCTCTTAACACTTGTTGGGATAGAATAATTTTAGATTATCTCAACTTATTTGATACATATTTAGATTTTCAGAAGCTTATATTATTGTTTAAAAGTTATACCTGTGGCCCTTTAACTATTAATCATTTTAAATGTTGTATTTCTTTTCTAAAATTTGAAATTAATTGAATTACCCTAGTCCAAGAACAAAAAGTTTGTGAAATTGCATTTCTAATGCAATTATGCTAATGTTTTAGATGTGATAATGAATTATATAATTGAAAGTCTTTCGTTCATTGATTATTTTCCTAATTGTGTAAATAATTTAAATACATTTCATCTTCGATTTAAAGTGAGTACTATATCCTCCTTGTATTAATTTTGAAATGTAACTCCATTTTAATTGCATGTCAACATAAAAATTTCTAATTGAATAGATCAGTTGCTGCAGGCGAGGTGTCTCAAGCCTATAATCCTAGCACTTTGGAAGGCTGAGGTAGGCTTGTCACTTGAAGCCAGAAATTCCAAACCAGCCAGGCCAAGATAGTGAAACCCTGTCTCTACCAAACATATGCAATTAGCTGGACATGGTGATGCCTGCCTGTAATCCCAGCTACTCGGGAGGGTGAGACAGGAGAATTGCTTGAACTTGGGATGTGGACGTTGCAGTGAGCTGAGACCTCGTCACTGTACTCTAGCCTGAGCAACAGAGCGAGACTTCATTTAATAATAACAACAATAAAAAGGAATGGATCAGTTGAAAGAAGAAGACTGATCAGAATTATTCTCCCTTTAGAAACCGACAGCACAGGCTAGTCTATTTCTTGTCATTTGATATCCTCACTTTCCCATATGGCCAAAACATAGGTTTCCATTTGAAACCTTCTATTCCCATTTCCCTTGGCCCTAATTCTTGGAAACTGTTTGCTTCCTCATCACTGATGTAAAGAATAGATCATATGGATTCCTCTTCTAATTTCATACCGTCTTCATGTATTTAATTGCCCACATTCACCCTCATAACCATGTACATATATCTTATGAGCCCTTAACTAACTGTAACTGGAATCAATTAAGTATGCACACACATGTGCCATTGATTAGATACTAAAATTTACTTTTAACACATTATGCTATCTTTCAGAATGTTTGTGTGTCATACTATCTTGCCATTACCCAATACCCTAGAATTATGGCCTTTTTTGTTCTTTTTTGAGATGGGATTCTCACTCTTGTCACCTAAGATGGAGCACAATGATATGATCTTGACTCACTGCATGCAACCTCCTTCTCCCAGGTTCAAGTGAATCTCCTGCCTCAGCCTCCCAAGTAGCTGGGAGACTACCGGTGTGCACCACCACATCCGGCTACTTTTTGTATTTTTAGTACAGATGAGGTTTCACCATGTTGGCCAGGCTGGTCTCGAACTCCTGACCTGAAGCGACTCACCCACCTCAGCCTCCCAAAGTTCTGGGATTACAGACATGAGCCACTGCACCCAGCTGAATTATGTCTTTCAAAGATAAACATGCATTAAATATAAAGGAAAATTAAAACTGACTTTAAAAAAGCAATGATAGGAATGGTTAATAAATTCACAGGTGCATTTTTATTGTCTCTAAGCAAAGTAGCGAAAGCAATTGTAAATATACTTATCTTTGTATACTGTACTACATTATGCACACAATGCAAAAGCTGTCTAAAAACAGAAAATATTAAATTCTTAAATCTGTTGAAATACCTTTAACAGTATGAGTAATTGCTAAGTTATCCTTAGACACTATTTTGTTTTACTTTTAGCTCAGGGGATTTTCATTTCAACATTGTAATGGCAGGGAAGATGGACAGTTTATCAGAAAAGAGCGTTCCATGAGTAGAGCTCTTGAGAAGAACCTAGATTAAAAAGGAATGAGCAGAGGGAAAAGCTTTTACAATCCTACTCGAAAGCTATGATTTAGTGAAATGAGGTTCCTGGAATTTAAAGATTAGACAAAAATAGAAGCTGCTTGTCAGCTCCTTTCAGCCATGGTGCTAATCTGGCAGATGGGCCACACACTCCAGCTGGGATGTGCTGTCCCCTCAGGACCTGTTTGCAACCTGCTGCACGCACGCCTTTCTATGTGAAACAGCAGTTTAAATCACACTCCTGTGAAGACACACAAAATCAAATGTCTGCATGTAGCAACACATACTCTTCTGTGATAATGAAATTCACAACAGATGTCTGAAGTTAAATAACAGTATTTTTATTAGTTTAAGATTGGAATTTGGCATTTACATATATGTCCTTTTCCCTCATTTTACTGTAAAAGATTTCAGATATGCAATAATATGCATAAATAATTTAATAAAGCCTGGTGAATCCAGTAGAAAAGGAGGAAATAAGATATGGACAATGTGGCTTAAGTCTCTCTGTACCTCTCCCCAGTTATATTCCTTACTTGACCACTGTTTAAAAAAAGAACTTTTTTGTTGTGCTCCCCACCCTGTGTCCATGTGTTCTCATTGTTCAACACCCACCTATGAGTGAGAACATGCAGTATTTCATTTTCTGTTCTTGTGTCAGTTTGCTAGGAATGATGGTCTCCAGGTTCATCTATGTCCCTACAAAGGGCACGAACTCATCATTTTGATGGCTGCATAATATTCCATGGTGTATATGTGCCACATTTGCATGTTCTTCACATGTACCCCAAAACCTAAAATGCAATAAAATAAACTTTTTTGAAGTTTTTGATAAGCATTCCCATTATATTCTTTATATATTTGATATATATGCAAATATTGATAAAGAATACTGATTTTGCATATTATATAATTGGAACTTATTGATTGTATATTGATTCCATTAGCTTTAATTTATTTACTCTATAATATCCCACTTACAAATATATCACATTCATCACATAAAGGACAGTTTGTTTCAATTTTTTGTTACTACAATGCTGCTGGAAACATTTTTATGCATTTTTTTCAAGTGTAAGGAAATTATCTTAGGCGACACCCTCAAAAGTGGATTTGCTATCTCAAAGAATATCTGCATGCTAAAATATAGCTATTGTTTACGAATTACTCTAGAAATGGGTTACTGATTTTCTCCAACAAAAGTATTACTCACCATCTGGTGAAAAGCCTCAGCATTGACTCTAGTTTCTTTCTTGGTCTTGTTCATGTATGTAACCCATTTTTGTTACCATTGGATTCTTTGTTTCTAAATTGACTTTTACTGCTTTATATATTCTGAGAACTAAAGCTTTACTAGTGGCATTCATTGCAAATATTTTTTCCCAATGTATGCTTGTCTTTTCACATCATAAATAGATATTTTTATGGACATATTTTTAAATTTGGTAACTATCAATATTTCTTCATGGTTTTATTTTTAGCATTTGTTTACTAAGTTATTTCTGACTCTTTGGTCATATAGAAGCACATATTATCTTTCAAAAACATTTAAGGGTTTTGTTTTTTATATTTGGATCTTTGAACTAAATGTAATTATTATTCGGTCTTGTGTGGTGCAGAACTCTATTTTATTTTTATCTATGTGAATATACAGAAGTGTTCAAATGCCATATTATATAATCTATTCTTTCCCCACTGACTTGCAGTGGCATATTTGTAACTTGCACATGTCATATTGTATTTCTTGTCTCTATTTTGTTTTAGCAATCCAACTGCCTTTCTGCCTATCCATATTAGTAAAAATAATAGGAAGTGTTAATAGATAGTAGAGTAAATCTCTCTACCTTCTTTTCTTCAAAATTGTTTTATCAGTTCTTAGTCATCACACTTCCAAATATTTCAATGAAACAATTAACATTCTGATTGAAGTAGATTTAAGAAGAATTAAGATGCTTAATATATTGATTTTCTTACAATTTGTCTATCTTCTATCTACCTCTCTCTCTCTATGTGTATATATATATATATATATATAATATATATATATATATATATATATAATATATATATATATGGATCAATAGATATATTTTAAAATGTCTTTCAATGCCATTTGTTATAATTTCCGTAAAGAATATTTTCACAATGGCATTACAGATAATTTACTAAATTGATTCCTGTATATAGTATTACTATTATAATGGCATTATATTTAGAGTTGTATTAAATATATACTTTGTATATAAGCATGTAATTGATTTGTGTATATTGATCAAATTGCTCTTTAAATTATAGTACTAATTATGATAATTGTTAAGGAAACACAGTTTTAAATTTCACAACCTAGCAAAACTCTATAAAGCAGAAAAAAAATAAGTGGTTTTATTATTGAATAAGCATTAAACAACAATTTCATGCACATCATAAGCAATCTACTAAGACATTGAAAAGTCAGAAATAAAATTTGCCCTTTTCCTTCCCTCCTGCCCCTCCCCTCCCCTCCCCTCCCCTCCCCTCCCCTCCCCTCCTCTCCTGTCCCCTCTGCTCCTCTTCCGTCCTCTCCTCTTCCCTTTCCTTCCCTCTTTCTTGAGTCTCGCTCTGTCGCCCAAGCTCTAATGCAGTGGCGTGATCTCAGCCCACTGCAACCTCCTCCTCCCAGGTTCAAGCAATTCTCCTGCCTCAGCCTCCAGAGTAGCTGGCACTACAGGCGAGTGCCACCATGTCCTGCTAATTTTTGTATATTTAGTAGATGTGGGTTTTCACCATATTGGCCAGTCTGGTCTCAAACTTCTACCTCGTGATCCACCCTCCTTGGCCTCCGGAGCTGCAGGGATTACAGGTGTGAACCACTGTGCGGGGGCAAAATTTACCGTTTTCTATAACCAAGCAGATATAGCCCATCTCACACATGATGTCCAGAAAAAAACAATAACTAGTTCTCAAGTAATTGGATTTGACAGCATCATTTGTCACAGAGTTAATCCGCAATTCAGTTGGTGACTACCTATGTAACTAATAGGCGTTATTTAAAGGAACGATTAACTTATGTCTTTATGACAAAAGGTAATTTTGCAACTTGTAGTGAAGTTACCTCTCCCAGAGACAATGGGATACAGGTACACTTGCCCCGACCATTACATTTCAGACAAATATTACCCAAGTCCTTGAAAAAGATACAACTTTGTTTTCAAGATGGCAAATGGCTTATTTAGCCTTTTTTAAAAGTTGTACACACTTCAAAGAGACACAAAAGGAACTTATGACTATAGGTTTATTTAAAGTAAATGCACTAAGAAAAAGACAGTGATGAGACATCTGTTCCCTTATTTTCAACAGAATTGGGCCTCTTGTTGGGCCTGGCGCGGTGGCTCAAGCCTGTAATCCCAGCCTTTGGGAGGCCGAGGCGGGTGGATCACGCGGTCAAGAGATCGAGACCATCCCGGTCAACATGGTGAAACCCCGTCTCTACTAAAAATACAAAAAATTAGCTGGGCATGGTGGCGCGTGCCTGTAATCCCGACTACTCAGGAGGCTGAGGCAGGAGAATTGCCAGAACCCAGGAGGTTGCAGTGAGCCGAGATCACGCCATTGCACTCCAGCCTGGGTAACAAGAGCGAAACTCTGTCTCAAAAAAAAAAAAAAAAGAATTAGACCTCTTGTTCTCATTTTTATTTTACTTGCTCTTACATTTAAAAAGTTTAATTCTGCTTTCTATATTGACAAGTATATACTTTCTCAAACAATTGTAGTGTCATTCATTTTTTTCTCTGTCCTTATATCATTTATTTTTTATCATTGTAATGTTTGAAATTGCCAGCAAGTTGTAATGGATTGAATATCATGAATCCATGAATTGAATATCATGAATCAAATATCATGATATTCAATATATCATGAATTGAATCATGAATTGAATATCAGTGAATATCAGGGTTTTAAGTAGAATGCATCTAATATTTCATCACAAAGTGTTTTCTGCAGGATTCTATTCACTAGTTGACAGATGTTCTCAATAGAGTGCTACTAGTTTGCTAATTTATTTATATTTTTAGTGAGCGGATACTTATGCATACTTGGGCATATATTAATATGATCAATTTCTTTTTTACATGGTTAATAGTAATACTAAATTTTTTAATATAAATGCATCTTGAATACTTAGAGTTAACATAAGATCGATGTAGATGTGTATACATTTGTGCTCAAATTTGCATATTGGTGCATTCATTTTGCTTAGTATTTTATCAATTTTGCATCTATTTTACAAGTAAATTGATCCATAATATTTCACATTGGGATTTATTACATTAATACTAAATACTAGATTCATCAAATGAGATGAGGAAAATTTGGCCTTCCTGTTCTTTTCTCTGGAAAAATTTGCATAAAACAGGAACTACTTTTTCAATGATCTACTCAATTACCTTGGGTTTTAGGTTTTTATTGAATTTTTGGGTAGAATTTTAAAAGAATGTTGACTTAAAAAAATAAAGATCAATTATGTAGATAATCTATATCTTCTGAAACTGAATTTGATGTTATATGTATTTTTCTACACTATATCTTTTAAAATAAATTTTAAAATTTATTTGCATATTATTGTTCATATTATTCTTGTATTAATTTTAAATCTTATCTGTATCTGTGTTAAGATAATCTAATCATTTATAAAATCAATTATCTGTGTCTTCTATTTTTATTTCTTAGTCAACTATACTGGAAACTCATCTATCTTACTATGTTTTTTCAAATAGCTATCTCTTGAATATGTTTATTTCCATTATTTCTTTGCCTTCTATTTTACTGATTTCTGATTTAATCATTGTTTTCTACCAACTTTTATTTTTTGAGGGGAAAGAAAAGTCTGCTTTCTTTCTCTAACTTCTTTAGTTAAATTCTTAGATTAGTAATTATAAATTTTTCTTCTTAACTAAAATATATAATCAATATATACATTTAATGGCTATTTTATCTTTACCTCATAGGTTTTGATGTGCAATACAGTAGTCTTTGCTTATTCTCAGTAGGATGTGTTTCAGGACCCTCAGTAGACACCAGAAGCCACAGATCGTACTGAATCCTGCATATACTATCTTTCTCCCTACACATACATAGTATACTGAAGTTTAATTTATAAGTTAGGTACAATGAGAGATAAACTACAATGACTACTAATAAAATTATATAGTATGATAAAAGTTATTTGAATGTGACCTCTCTCACTGTTTTTCTCTTTTCTAACAACTAAATATTTTTGGACCATGTTTGAATTCAGGGAAATTAAACCCAAAAGTAAAACTGCAGATAAGAAGGGGGTATTATATTATTAATATTATGTAGTTCTGCTTTCCTCCAATTTTTATCAGAAAAAAATTTCCACTTACTCATAGGTTAGTTAGGAGTGTAGAAGACATCCAATTTTGTTTAAAGTTACCATTGATTTCTAAATTAATTGTATTAAGTTTACAGATTGCATTCTCTATGACACTTATACCTTGACATCAATTGAAATTTGGTTTTGGCCTACAATACTAATTTTATAAATATTCCTTGCATACCTGAAAACAATACTGATTTAATCATTATATAAAATCTTTAGTGGTCTGGGTCACGCCTGTAATCCCAGCACTTTGGAAGGCCAAGGCAAGTGGTTCATGAGGTCAGGAGGGGAATGAGACTGTCCTAGCCAATATGGTGAAACCCGTCTCTACTGAAAATACAAAAAAAATAATTAGCTGGACATAGTGGCATACACCTGTAGTCCCCGCTACTTGGGAGGCTGAGGCAGGAGCAGTGCTTGACCCTAGGAAGTGGAGTTTGCAGCGAGCCGAGATCGCGCCACTGCACTACCACCTGGGCAACGCTGTGAAACTCCAGCTCAAAGAAAACCCAACCAACCAAAAAAAAAAACAACACCACGTTGGCATGTATCTACCACAATGTATCTCCAATCATTGACATTTCTATTTTATATATGAATTTTAATTTAAATACCAATGTGTAGCTTGTTGGATAATTTCGTAAGATTTGTTCGTAAGTATTCATTTTAATTCCAAAGTTTTAAATTGTGCATATCAATTGCAGAAAGTAATGTGTTAAAATTTCTCAAAAAATGTGAATTCATAATTCAGCTCATTTAAATTTCTGAGTCTAATCAATTTTTTATTTAAACAACTGGAAACTATGTTATTGATTACATACATTTTTAAACTTTTGGGTGAATTAAACCTCTAATGATTCTGTTGAGAGTTTTTTCAAGTTCAGTTGAAAATACTAAACTTGTTAAGGGTTTTTTCATCTTAGTTGCTGTGTATTGGGATTTCCCTGGCAAAAATTCTACTTTTACTTCTAGTTTTGTTTCTTGGGGTTGTTGTTATGTAATTTGTCTGGTTATTTAATTAAATTATTTATTTAATTTTTAAGCAGTTTAAGGTTAACTTTTAAAGATTTATTATGAAAATCTTTTGTTAAAGTAGCAAACTTAGTTTATTAACTCTTTACAGAAGAGAAATAGACAAGACTGTAGGTTTAGAATTACTTGTTCATTTAATTTTTGTGTTTTCTAAATGTCTTTTTCCTACATTAACGTTTCTACCCATTCCACCTACTTTTATTTAAATGTTTAAAAAATATTTTTCTAAGTTTCTAAAATTTGAAATTATACACTATATTCATATTTTTGAGGCCGTAAAGATCATATATTTACAAGTGTATCCCAAATTGCATTACATTCTTTGTCCTTTCCTAAATCATAACAAGGACATTAGCCTATTTAAAAACCTACAAATGTTACTCTTTTTATATCATTATTGTCTAGTATTTAAATTAAATTTTATGAGTTTGGATAATGCTAAAATTCTCACATTTGTTTTATTTATTTTTATTTAATTTTTTGTTTGCTTTTCAAATTATCTGTGTGTATTCTATTTGCTTTGCTCATTATTTCTTCTTGAGCTCAGACTTTCCTTCTAAGACTGTTTTTCTTTACCTGAAGTTCTTGGAATTTCCTCCATTTAAATTTTGTCAGCTGTAAACTTAGTTTTTCTTTCGCAGAAAATGTCTTCATTTTGCTCTGATGTTTGTCATTTAAAAATAATAGTTTAGGTGATACAAAGTTTAAAGTATTTACAGTTAATTTCTTTTTTTTTTAAATTTTTTATTGGATTATAGGTTTTGGGGTACATGAGCAGAGCATGCAAGACAGTTGCGTAGGTACACACATGGCAGTGTGCTTTGCTTTTCTTCTCCCCTTCACCCACGTTTGGCATTTCTCCCCAGGCTATCCCTCCCCACCTCCCCCTCCCACTGGCCCTCCCCTTTTCCCCCCAATAGACCCCAGTGTTTAGTACTCCCCTTTCTGTGTCCATGTGTTCTCATTTTTCATCACCCACCTATGAGTGAGAATATGCGATGTTTCATTTTCTGTTCTTGTGTCAGTTTGCTGAGGATGATGTTTTCCAGATTCATCCATGTCCCTACAAATGACACAAACTCATCATTTCTGATTGCTGCATAATATTCCATGGTGTATATGTGCCACATTTTTCCAATCCAGTCTATTATAAATGGGCATTTGGGTTGATTCCAGGTCTTTTCTATTGTAAACAGTGCTGCAATGAACATTCGTGTGCATGTGTCCTTATAGTAGAACGATTTATAGTCTTTTGGATATATACCCAGTAATGGGATTGCTGGGTCAAATGGAATTTCTATTTCTAAGGCCTTGAGGAATCGCCACACTGTCTTCCACAATGGTTGAACTAATTTACACTCCCACCAACAGTGTAAAAGTGTTCCTTTTTCTCCACATCCTCTCCAGCATCTGTTGTCTCCAGATTTTTTAATGATCGCCATTCTAACTGGCGTGAGATGGTATCTCAATGTGGTTTTGATTTGCATCTCTCTGATGACCAGTGATGATGAGCATTTTTTCATATGATTGTTGGTCTCATATATGTCTTCTTTCGTAAAGTATCTGTTCATATCCTTTGCCCACTTTTGAATGGGCTTGTTTGTTTTTTTCCTGTAAATCTGTTTGAGTTCTTTGTAAATTCTGGATATCAGCCCTTTGTCAGATGGGTAGACTGCAAAAATTTTTTCCCATTCTGTTGGTTGCCGATCCACTCTAGTGACTGTTTCTTTTGCCGTGCAGAAGCTGTGGGGTTTCATTAGGTCCCATTTGTCTATTTTGGCTTTTGTTGCCAATGCTTTTGGTGTTTTGTTCATGAAGTCCTTGCCTACTCCTATGTCCTGGATGGTTTTGCCTAGATTTCCTTCTAGGGTTTTTATGGTGCCAGGTCTTATGTTTAAATCTTTAATCCATCTGGAGTTAATTTTAGTGTAAGGTGTCAGGAAGGGGTCCAGTTTCTGCTTTCTGCACATGGCTAGCCAGTTTTCCCAACACCATTTGTTAAACATGGAATCCTTTCCCCATTGCTTGTTTTTGTCGGGTTTATCAAAGATTGTATAGTTGTATGTATGTTGTGTTGCCAGTTAATTTCTGATTGTATCGTGAATCTTTTTTTAAACAATACACTGGCTGGCATTGTTATCACTTAAAAGTTTAATGAAATATATATATATATATGTATAAATTGTCATATATATATATAATCTTCACCCTTTCTCTAGTTACTTTAAAAATATTCTATTTATATTTGTGTTTAGAAGTTTATCTTTAATATGTTTACTAGTAGATATATTTTTAAGTTTTGGAATTTATTGTGCCTTCTATATTAACATTTGTATTTTGTCAGTGAAAAAATTTCAGGTTATTATAGTTTTAATATTTTTTTACTTTACATACATGTGTATATACACATATGTATTTGTATGTGTAGACAGATGATAGAAAGATAGATAGATAGATAGATAGATAGATAGATAGATAGATAGATAGATAGACATCATCTCATTTAACGATTTTCAGTCTTGTTTCTGTGTGATTTAAAATAACTTTCAACATTTTTTTTTTTAATCCGAGACAGAGTCTTGGTCTGTGTAGTGGCAGGATCTGGGCTCACTGCAACCTCTGCTTCCCAGGTTCATGTGATTCTCCTGCCTCAGCCTTCCAAGTAGCTGGGATTACAGGCACCCAGCATCACGCCTGGCTAATTTTTGTATTTTTAATAGAGACAGGGTTTTACCATGTTGGCCAGGCCTGATCACAAGTGACCACCCACCTCTGCCTACCAAAGTGTTAGGATTACAGGCATGAGCCACCATGCTCGGCTGTTCAACTTTTGTATATTTCATATTTTTCCATGCCTTATTCAGATTTGTATTTCAGTTTGCTAATATATCTCAGCTCAGTGTTTTATAACTCATTAACTGATTAGCTATTTTTCAAACTCTCTTACTTATTCATATAAGAGTCTCATGCCTTACACATGAGATTACACGTGTATTAGTAATTCTCTATATCTTCTTAAACATATTTAATGTTATCAATTCATATTCTATTTCAGGAATCCAAGTATTTGAAATTTGGGGGAGCATAGTTTGTTGTTGAGTCCACAGCCATTCATTCTAGTAACTTGTTATGCACACGTATTTTGTACATTTGGACTCTGAAAATGTGTTTTGTTTATCTCTCTTTGAGAATCTTGTGAGGCATGAGTCCAGGACACAGATTCTCAAAGATGAAGTACTTCTCTGCTGCAAAGGACCTTAAGGCATTACTAAAAAGAAGGAGCATTTTAACACATATCTTGAGTTTTATAACTATATCAGTAGTATAAATTTGTACTGCAACCCTTAAAAGGACATGCTAGTAGTTACAGATACTCTGAAAAATACTCAGAAAATAAGAAAGTGTTTTTTCTATACCTAAAGCACAAATTGAAAATATACATTCTCATGTTGTTTGCATTTGCCAAAAAGTTCTTTTTAACCAATTTTATAATCATCTATCTACATCTCCTGTTTGAATTCCAGACACACACAGGAGCCTGTAATAATTAGCCTTTCAAAATTAATATTTTACTTTATTTGTAACTATTTATCAACCAGATGAGTGGACACTCATCTATTTATTGCTCGTTTCATCATTCCCTATGTAACTCTTTTTTCCATTGCCAACTATATTAGTTTGTTTCATGACTTACTTTCATTAGTATTATTATAAAACATATTTTATTGTGCTGTGTGTGTGCTTTTGAACAGCAATTAGGGTAAATAAATTGAAGAGATTTATTATATAACACAATGACTATAGTTAGAAACAATATGCTGTTTACTTGAAAACTAAGAAAGATTTTAAGTATACTCACCACAAAAAAGTGTGTGCTTGCATGCTGTTAATTCACATAATATTTTTGTCACATCTCTGCTTAATTTTTCACTCAGCACTGTGTTCTTAAGATCTTTCTGTGTACTTTGATTTTTGCTTCTAATTGTTGAATTCTTTATTGTTACAAATCAATGACTACATGAATCGCCACAGAGAACTCTGATGGTCATCCTTGCACTGGATCCCTTATGAAACTCAAATAATTTCTAAGCTTTTATAATAACGAGTTGAAGGGGATTACTTGTACTCAATTGCTTTAGTCTCACACAATCTATTTCTTGAAAAAGTTATAATATAGAAACTGTTTATTTTTTGAATTTCTGACCGTATGTATAATATAGAAACCATTTTTTTTCTTAGGTCATCTAAAAAAGCATTTGGTTGTGGCCATCAGTGATAGCCATTTAAGGCATTTTTTGTTACTATTTGTTTTTGGGTTTTTTTTTTTTTTTCAAATTTTACTCACCTATATGTTTTATTTTTCTTCTTGTCCTTTTTTAGTATTTTGTATTTTTTCAGAAATGTATGATTTTACACTTGGAATAAATAGGTTAGACTTATTAGAATGTAATAACTACCCTTTACATCAAATCTCCATTGTTTGTATTACCAGTTATTTTCATTCTACATTTTGTTTATTATAAAATTCCACTTTTTTAATGATTCAGACTTGCAACAGTTTTGGCTACGATATTTTATTAATATTAATGACAGAAATTATGATTCAAATTTTGTTTATATTTTTATTTCTTTTGTTCACTATTTCCTTGATGTCTATCCTTCTTGTTTTTCCTTTGCTAATGTTGTTACTATCTTGCAAACTCTTAATATGAGATGTATAGTTTCTATTCTATAACCTTTCTTGTTTCAGGATAATTAAAGCTATAAATTTTCCACAAATATTGTTGTTTTTTTTCAGTGCTCCATGAATTTTATCATGCGGTGCTTTCCTTTGGTTCAATCTAAATATTTCATAATCATATTATGATTTCCTTTGAGGGTTATTGAACAATATTACTTGGTTTCTGTTTATAGTGTGCTCCTCTCAGCAGCCTATTGATATTTGTTCTACCATTACTGAATGATATCTGGTAAAATTATATGTATAATTCCTCCAAAGATTTTTATGAAGCTTTCTTTATGGCCTAGTATACTCATATTTTTGTTAGTGTGTGTTTAACGGAATGCTATTTTTGTGGTTATTCTTTATATGTTTAGTAGGGTTTTCTGTATGACTTTTTTTATTTCAAATAGTTTGAGCTGCTTCCTTTTCATTTGTTTCTGTCTCAAGTGATTCTTCTCTTGAACTTTTTGCTTTGTGAGATACATTGAAGATCACAACATCATTTGTTGATCTACTTGTATATCTATCTACTTATCTCTCCGTTAATCCATTTAATTTATATAATTAACATATATTAATTCAGTATTAAATCTCTTATTAGATGAATATATGTTGATGATGGTTATATCTTCCTGTTTGGATACCTGTTACAGATATATATCCACCCTAATTCTCTTACTATTTATTTATTTAGTGAGGGAGTGTGGCATCGTCACTTGTGCTGGAGTGCAGTGGCACAATCTTGGCTCACTGCAACCTCTGCCTCCCCAGTTCAAGTGATTCTCCTGTCTCAGCCTCCCAAGTAGCTAGAATTACAGGTATCCACCACCATGCCTGGCTAAATTTTTGTATTTTTAATAGACATGGGGTTTCACTATGTTGTCTAGGCTGATCTTGATCTCCTGACCTCATGATCTGCACGTGTTGGCCTCCCAAAGTGCTGGAATTACAGGCGGGATTCACAGTGCCTGGCCACAATAATTTTTAATCAACGTTTTATCTGAGACTTTAGTATTGCTATACCAAATTTGCTTTGTTTTTTATTTGAACAAAACACACACACACACACACACACACACACACACCTGTGTACATACATTTTTGTCCTTTTAAGTGTTTCTTGAAGACAACACATTACTAGATCATATTTTTGATCCACAGAAGAGATTTAAATGGTAAATTTAAGTCATTTACAATTATTATTGTTATTTTTACATTAGGCTTTATTTCTCTCCTCTACCATGTATATTTTTGCTGTACTCTTATTTTTCCTATTTCCTGCTTTCATTTTATAGACCTAATTTCTTCTATTTAATCTACAAATACAGTTTTTATCATTATTATGAATAAAGATGACAGAAAACTATTTGTATATTCTTTTTTAAATTTATTTACTTTATTAACATTTATATCTTTCCATCAAAGGACAGAGTTTTAGATTAAATTCAAACTCCTTTGTTTTCCAGCCCCCAACTCCAAGTATGTCTTTCCAGTTACATTCTTATGGATTTAGTTTCCCTCTTTCTTTTTTTCTGTTTTTATGCTTTCTGTTTAAGTAAAATATGCCTGAAGTCATACAATTCTTTTCTTGTCAAATTCTCCTGGAATTTTTTTTTAATAAAGTCTTTTTTCCAAGAGTGATTTTCAAGGTGAAAGGCAAAAATGGTTGTGCAATAATTAAATACTAAGTTATTAAGTGTATTCAAATATTAATAAATTATTCAAATATAAATAGTTCAAAACTATCCTGATTTATTGACAATCCATAATATTGAAGCTATTTTTATTTGTCTATGCCTAAGCATATTTATATTATGAAATAACATATAAATTTGTAGCATTTAATTATTAATTTTTAAATATTCAATTGTCATTATACTCATTTTACTATTGAGAATCTGTGGTCAATATAATTCTTTTTCCTTTTATTTTTTATTTTTTCCAGAATTAAATATACACATATATTGGTAATTAGCCTTTTTAAGTTTTGTTCTATGCAAGTATTTGTGAATTTTTTCTTCTACACTAATTGCCATTTAAAAATCCTTTTCGGCCAGGCGCGGTGGCTCAAACCTGTAATCCTAGCACTTTGGGAAGACGAGGCGGGTGGATCATGAGGTCAAGAGATCGAGACCATCCTAGTCAACATGGTGAAACCCTGTCTCTACTAAAAATACAAAAAAAATTAGCTGGACATGGTGGCGTGTGCCTGTAATCCCAGCTGCTCAGGAGACTGAGGCAGGAGAATTCCCTTAACCCAGGAGGTGGAGGTTGTGGTGAACTGAGATCGCGCCATTGAACTCCAGCCTGGGTAACAAGAGCGAAACTCCGTCGCAAAAAAAAAAAAAAAAAAAAAAAAAACAAAAAAAAAAAACAAAAAAAAAAAACTTTTCGATTTAGATTGTTTATTTACTTGTGAAAAAATTTATTTTTACAACATATTTAATTCTTTCCTACTTTTTGTTTAAATGTTTCTATTTTTCTGGAGTTCTTATGAACAGTTAATGGATCTGGTACTTAGAAACCTATATCACTTTTCTGATATATGTTCTTTCTTTGCAGAATTATTTGCCTTAATTCAATCTTATTCTTTACTAATAATTCAGCTTCATTTTTCCTGCTAATTAAATCCTTTCTCATATTTATGTCACCTATTATTTTCTCATGCCTGATATTTTCACTTAGGTTTTCTTTAGTCTTTCTTGTTCTTATTTTATTTTGCCAAACTCTTTTCTGAAATATACTCATCATGCTTATTTTAAAATTATAGTCGTTTTAAATGCTTTATATTGTTTATGTTGCCTTTGATTTCTCTTTTCTAGATTGTACTCCTGATTGGGCTAGTTATTTTTATCTGCAAGGTCTCGTTTCACAGGAAGATCAGTTATTCTTCCTTTTTATAGGCATGAAAGATAGCCAATGTTCCTTGTTAGTCGCAACTAAACTCAAGAGAAAGGAGGAGAAGAGACTATAGAGTTGAGACCCAAAGAGAAAACCAAAGAACCACCTCTGATCTCCCACATGATGGAATTCTCCTACTGAGAAGTTTTCCTTTGAACTCTTTCAAACAAACAACATTGTGAAGATGTAATGCTTTTAGTTTGATCCATACACTTCTGGTATTTTGAAATAGGGTAGATGGAAGAATATGTGAGCAAGTATATGTAATCAACCCATTCACTCCAGCTGGGGATTCAGGTTACACTAAAATTATCTTGCTAATAGTGGGCTTTTATTTGCAAACATATATGATACATTGCTAATGTATAGCGCATCCACTAATAAAACATTTAGAGTTGGGAAGATGTTGAGCCAAAAGCAAGTTTTCAAAGCTTTCCCTCACGCTGGTGTTCAACCACTTCCCATTGGCTATGAATCCACTTGTCAAGATCATTTTCTTTCCTATATGTTTATCACTGAATTTATGATAATCTCTTTACTTGCATGAAAACCCATCTATATTCCCTATATTGAATTATTAACCTCATTAATATATATATACGAATGTATACATATATGTATTTTTCAAAGAATTAGCATATGATCCAAATGTACCACTTCAAGAGTTTTAGCGTTAGGCCAACATCTCAGTTCCAAAACTTTAATTTGCACTGTCCTAAGACCCTTTGTCTGACCTCACCTTATAGGTTATGCTGAGTGAAAAATGTCCACAGTTTCAACATCAGCTGACAGCTTTTATTTTCAGCTACCTCTTTTAATTTGGAACCCCATAACTCCAAAAGGATATCTTCTTCAGAATATCTAGTTTATAATATTACCATAAGTCGACAGCTCTAACATTTTTCATCATTTATTATTATTTCTTATTAACGTCTTTGCATTCATTTTCTTGATGACTTTATACTACTTGAAATCAACAAAAGCTCTGAAATAATAATGTACTTACAAATTCAGTCAGATGTGTCTAATTCGTGCATGTGTATGTGTGTGTATTGTAATGAGGAGGAGTGATGGCAGGGGCTCTGCTCCCTCCCTGTGCTCGCCAAAGATGCAACCGGGTGTGTACAGGTTCTTGGGCTCACTTGCCCCAGGAATGGGGAAAAGGCCCTGGCGGCGCGGTTGGCTTACCATTCAAGTAAATATCAGACCCAAAGAGTTCAGCAGAAAGCAATTTATTAGGCAGAGAGAGAAAGAGAGAGAGCACGCTTCCACCATGCCATTGGAGGGGAATCCGAAGGGGACATCCCTACAGGGAAAGAGGGGAAAACAGCTCCTACCTAGCCCCGGCATGGGAAAGTTAGACAAAGAACTTTATATTCCCCGTTGCGGGGGAGGTGGATGGAGGTATGGCACTGGGAAATTCCTGCCTTTGAAACACAGGCAGTCTCTCAGTATTAAATGTACGTGTGCAGTAAGTCAGCATTTTCCTAAAGAGGAAGAAAATAATACTGACAATAGTGAAGATCTCAGATGACTGATTTATTGGTATAATTATATCTTTGTTTATAACATGTTCTTGAGTGTTCTCAATGTAAATTATTCTAAAACTTTTCCTTTTTCTTAATCTTGCATATGTTTTAGTCCTTAGAGCAGATTGTACGTTTTTCCAGGGAATAGGTTTTTTGTTGTTGTTTGGGTTTTTGATACTGAGTCTTGCTCTGTGGTCCAGGTTGGAGACTGTAGTGCAGTGGTGCCTTATCTGCTACGTCAACCTCTGTCTCCTGGGTTCAAGCGATTCTCCTGCCTCAGCCTCCGGAGTAGCTGAGACTACAAGCACATGCCACCACGCCCAGCTAATTTTTGTGTTTTTAGTAGATACAGGCCTTCACCATGTTGGCCAGATTGTTCTCAAACTTCTGACCTCAATAATCCGCCAGCCTCAACCTACTAAAGTGCTGGGATTACAGGCACGAGCCACCTGCCCAGCCAGGAATAGGTTTTAATATGAGCAATTGTAAATCAAATGCTCCAGGCTCACTCAACTTTTGGTTAAAATTAGTCTCATTTATATGATAAGCATTACTATGTACCTGCCAAAACAGGAATGAAAATCCTGTCAAATAATCTTTTATTTATTTTAAGGACATAACCATATGGTGATCTCATAGTTTTTGTTGTTGTTTGTTGTTGTTTTTTGTTTGTTTTTGAGACAGAGTTTTGCTCCTTCCTGTTGCCCAGGCTGGAGTGTAGTGATGCAATCTTGGCTCATTACAACATCCGCCTCCTGGGTTCAAGAGATTCTCCTGCCTCAGCGTCCTTAATAGCTGAGATTACAGGTGCTCACCAGCATACCCGGCTAATTTTTGTATTTTTAGTAGAGACTGGGTTTCACCACATTGGCCAGGTTGGTTTCGAACTCCTGACCTTAAGTGAACCACCAACATAGACTTCCCAAAATGCTGGGATTACAGGTGTCAGCCACTGTGTCCGGCAGAACTCATAATTTTTTTAATGGAAATTTGACTCATGTGTTTGGCTCTATTCACACGAAGTCACACTTGCTTAGAAGTGCTGCTGTGCATAGTGCAATCATTATCCCCTGGAGAACTCCATGAACCCTCCAGTTGTGAGGGTGTAAGCAGGGAAAGCTAGACCATGATTTTTGGGCATCTCAAAGAAGATTTAGGTAAAGAACTTAAAAATTGCATGCTACATAGTAAGAATGATATGTGTTTTAATCTTATCATTGTTATTTTTATTATTTCTCAACTAATAAAACTAGTCCCAACATGATTTCATAGAGCTACAACCAATTCTGTGTCTCTCAGGGTGAGCACTGGTTGAGTATCTGTACTGAGTCTCCATGCTATTGACCTACATTGTGCTTATCTCCTTACGGAGAAGCTTAGTTGCCAATGCCCAGAGTGTTTTGTGTTAGTCTGGGCTTGCCTGAGGGTATCTGGACATACATCTTTATATTTTCTATATCACAGAATATAGTTATTTTTGTGCAAAGCATATTTTCAATAATAAATGTTATTTATTTGTAGTCTATCTAAAATTTAGATCAGGATACCCTAGTCTCTCTTATTTGGTTTGTGAATTCCCTAGTTTGGGAATTAGATTTCTATTCCCAAATAGATTTCTATTACAACTCTTACTTATGGACTGTTTACAGACTTAATAAATTAAAAACCCAAATCTATTAAGAGATAAACATATTATAGAAGGAATTCTAATGTACATGTACATGTCTACATTTTAAATAATTTAAATTCACTAATTCTCATAACCAAATCATTAATTTATAATTTATATTTCCATTAATTACAAGTCTTTTAATTAGTTATTTTTGTTTTAAAAAATCATCATTATTTATCACACTAAAAGTACACTGTGAAAACTGTTATAATAATTGGCATGTTTATTTAATTTCTTGGCTCTTTACCAAATAGCTTCAGCTATAATATTTAACTAGGCATACTTTTTCTTCTTGAACAAGGAGAAAACTTTCTTGAATGTATTTTTATATAATGCTATGTCTAAAAAAGTTTGCAGCTGGCTATGCTTAACTGTTCACAGTTCCTCCCAAAAGATTAAAGAGTTTACAACTCTGTGCCTTTGCACAGCTTAATGCTCTTCTCCCCCAGTAAATTATTTTGCCATCTTTTAATTCTTAGCTTAAGTTACAGTTTCACTTGGAGACTCTCCCTTTGCCCCGTAACTCAGCAAATGCAACTGCTTACATCATTTTTTCCACATCACCCTGTAAGTTCTTTATCATTGTGTTGTAATATCTATTTGTCTTTCCAGATGGAATATGAACTTCAGAGACCAGACATCTATGTTATTTATAGTTAATCCCCATTTTCTAGTGCAGTGCTAGACATGTACATTCCAAATAAAAAAAGCCCATGTTCAAATAGTGAGTGGTTATTTAGTGTGCCAATAGCCTACTAAAATGGTAATATGATAATAGGAAATTTGATGCCTTCCAATGATACTTCAAATTTCGTTAGACAAAAATGAGATGTAGAGGTAGAATATCTAAAAGCTAGTTAGATAAAATGTGTCTCATATATATATGAAAAATGCTATGTCCCTCATTATCATCTTGAAAGAATCACACAATATTGTAAAATTAAATAGGTACACGCTTTAAATGTTTCTGAGTTAATTCTTTCACTGGGGAGCATTGTCTGAGAATACTAACAGAAGTTAATAAATTATTTATTTTATTTCCATTTCAGTTAATAACTGGAGAAGTGGCCTATAAGCACAAGCCCACCTGTTTTTATTGTACCTTATCTGATTTCCTTTTGCAAATACAGGATTTTTTTTTCAATGGAAGGTTTGTGGTCGCCTGGTGTTAAGCAAATCTATCTGTGTCGTTTTATAAAACACCATGTGCTTATTTTATATTACTGTGTCACATTTTGGTAATTCCCACAATATTTTGAACTTTTTTATTATTATATCTGTTCTAGTGATCTGTGATCAGTGATCTTTTAAAAAAAATTTAAATTTTTAATTATTACAGATACATAATGTTTGTTTATATTTATGGGATACATGTGATATTTTGATAGAAGCATGAAATCGTAATGATCAAATCAGGAAGAGTGCTTGATGTTACCTCTGTAAATGCTTTGGAGCACCGTGAACTGCACTTTGATAATATGCTGAAATTAACTTGTTAATGTGTGCGTTCTGACTGCTCCACCAGACTGGCCATTACCATAACTGTCTCCCACTCCTCAGGCCTCTCTATTCCCTGAGATGCAATAATACTGAAATTAGGCCAATTAATAACCCTACAATGGCCTCTAAATGTTGAAGTGAAAGAAAGAATTGCATGTCTCTCACTTTAAATCAAAGGCTAGAAATCATTAAGCGTAGTGAGAAAAATATAGCAAAAGCCAATATAGGCTGAAAGCTCAGCCTCTTGCACCAAATATTTAGCCAGGTTGTAAGTATGAAGGAAATGTTCTTGAAGGAAATTAAAAGTGCTACTTTAGTGAATAAATGAATAATGTTTCACTAAATAGCTTTATTTCTGATGTAGAGAAAGTTTCAGTGGTCTGGTTAACAAATGAAAACAAGCACAATCTTCCTCCAAGCCAAAGCCTAATTCAGAGCAAGATTCTCACTCTTTTCAATTCTGTGAAGATTGAGAGAGGCGAGAAAGCTGCAGAAGAAGTTAAGCTAGCAGAGGGTGGTTCAGATGGCTTAAGGAAAGAAGTTATCTCTATAACACAACAGTGCAAGGCGAAGCACCAAGTGCTGAGGCAGAAATTGCAGAAAGTTATTAAGAAAACCTAAGATATTTAGTGATGCTTGCTACACTAAACAAGAGATTTTCAATGTACGTGAAACAGCCTCCTATGGAAAAAATATGCCATTTGCCACTTTCTTAGTGAGAAAGACATAATGCCTGACTTCAAACCTTCAAAGGACAGGTTTACTTTCTTGTTAGGGGCTAATGCTGCTGGCGAAGCAGCATTTAAGTTGAAGCAAATGCTCATTTACCATTCTGAAAACCCTGAGGTCCTTAAGAATTATGGTAAATCACTCTGCCTATGCTCTATAAATGAAAGAAGAAAACCTGCATGATAGCACACCTGTTTGCAGCACGGTTTACTGTATACTTTCAACTAATTGTTGAGAACGACTGCTCAGAAAACAAATTCCTTTTAAAATACCACTCCTTTTTCACAACGTACCTGGTCACCCATGAGCTCTGATGTAGATTTACAAGGAGCCTAATGTGCTTTCAAGTCTGCTAACGAAACATTCACTCTGTAGTATATGAAGCAGGGAGTAATTTTGACATTCAATTCTTATTATTTAATAAATATATTTTGTAAAACTTTAGCTGTCATAGACAGTGACTCCTCTGATGAATCTGGATCTGGGCAAATTAAAGTAAAACCTTCTGGAAAGGATTCACCATTCCAGATCTCATTAAGAACATTCATGATTCATGGAAGGAGGTCAATATATCAATTTTTAACCATTTTGGTGGAGGTGATTCCGGCCTTAAAGATTATTTCTCGTCATTCCACCCTTCAGTGAAGGAGGTAAGAGACAAGATCACTAGAATTAGAAGTGAAGCTTTAACATGTGACTAAATTGCCACAATCTTATGGCCAAATTCAAATAGACAAAAAGTTGCTTCTTTTTGACACTGAATGTTTTGATTGTTAGTATATATGTCATATTTATTGGACTCGAACATACAAGATCTTGGTGAAAAACAAGCAAACAACAACAAACTCTCTTATGTTTATAACTACTTCCAAACCATTAGTAATATTTCTCATAATGGAAAATATATTTCCCCATTATTTTCAATTTAGACACATAAGAATTGGCTTCACCTAACTTCTAAATGTAATATGTAACATCAGAATATGTATGCAATAAAATAAGAATACAATTTTTAAAAATTCCGGTGAGTAAATTCTGCTCTAGTTTGATTTTTTTGTCAAATGCATGTCATTGATATCTTGGTTATGCTCTTTATAATTTGGGGTAATACTGAGAATATCTCAACCCAATAGCAAGTTATCTCTAGATTTTCTTACTGAAAATTACATAAACAAAGCAAATACAATATTAATACACAAAAAGAAGCAACTATAATTTTAGTATTGGAATGAATAACCTTACATCAAAATGTTAAAGCAAAAGAGAAGTTGGCTTACAGTTGACTGAGATTCTGAAGCTTTTTCAGATAGGATTTAAATATATATTCATTAGGTTATTAATCAATCTTATGACATTTCTTACTAACATAAGAATGTTACTTTTATTTCTTCATGAATCCTTGAAACATACTTGTCCAACCTTCTTTCGTAACGTAATCATTCCAACTCTGCACTACTGAACACACTACTTGCTGTTTAGCAGTCTTACCATGCACTCTTTTGGATCTAGAACTTTGTCCATGCTATGTCCTCTAGATAGAATGTGCTTTTTCACTTTGCTGTGGAGATAACCTATTTTTTTTTTTTACAATCTCATCTTTCTCTGTAAATTCTTCAGTACCCCACCTTCTCACAGCTCACCTTCAGCTGCCCAAGTTAAGAAAGAATGCATTCCTCTCTTTACTGTACTATCTAGATTTGATACTAATTCCACTATTGAGTATCACATTTTATGGCATATATTTTGTGTGTGTCTCTGGCTATCCCTCCACCTGAGCATGGAATTCTGGAGTTCAAAGCTTCTGTTGAAAAAGAGTCCACTCTTGCAGGGGCTAAGACATTGAGGATATGCCAGCTGAGACTGCAGAATACATTTCGTCACGGGAGATACATTCTAGTGTGAGGAACAGACAATGGACAAACATATATTATTCTTAGAAGTAGTGACTTCTGTAAAAAATGAATAAAAAGTTAGATAATAAGGATGGAGGTGCTGTTTAGATAGAATGCTCAGGGAAGGCCTTGTTGAAGAGGTAAGACTGGATCAGGGACATGGTTCAACTTCTAAGAAAAAGTATTTTAAATAAAAGATAATAAAATTTGATTGAACAAAGTAGAACCGGAAATTTGGCTTTATAGTTTACTGATAATATATCTATGACTTCCAGTTTGAGTACACTAAATATAGTGGATTATGACTGACAATATCTCTATTTTTCAGGCATTTTTTATGCCCACCACCTCCCCATTTTTATAATTTAATTGCCACCAACAAAAGAGATATTTTTTATAAAGTGTGTGTGTGCGTGTGTGTGTGTGGCTTTGAGAATGAAAGCTCACATATTCATGAGTATTCATGTGTCAGAATTGCACAGAATAAATTTGTTGTGAAATTATTGGACACTGGATCTACTAAGATAGTCTCCTATTCTCAACTTCCTTGAATTTCCAATCCATATCACTTAGTACATCTAATAAATATCTTTTAAAACACCTCAATATTTTATATTTCCACCATACAGCACATGATAACAAATATATGATTATTGTGAATATTCTGATGCAAATTGTTGCTTTCAAAATCATTTTTAATTGGTAACATTTGTCTGGGAAGTAACAATTACATCACATAGTAGGGAAGATTTCTGAGAAGAAAATTAAACTAGGCAGACTGCTAAAATTAGTAAGATTTACCTCTATGCATATTTACCACTAAATTTATATTTTTATATACTTTATTTTTATCCATTGACTATTTTCAGTGTTAGGATCTGTTGACTATTTTTCATGAGTTTGAAATTACGTACTTACATCTGAGCATTAAAGTATATATACACAAGAACGCCTTGGTGAATGATATTATCAGTTTACTTTTGGAAGAACTATGGATAATGTGGAGTGATAGATTCCTTTAACTAGAACACATCCCTTTTGACTACGGCAGAATTTATTTCTCTCTTTTGCTAATTTATACATTTTAAATTTATTGATTTATTTTGGGCTTTATTCAATATGCCAGTAAAAGTCTTCTATACATCTGAGTTTTCTCAAATCCCATGAGAAAAATTACTTATTTTCAGCGTATAGTCAGGCTGAACACAGCTTAAATGTACTTTATTGCACTTATTAGTCAGAAGAAAATCATAAATAAGTAGTTGGTTTTTCCTCTTGAACTTTATAGTTTGTCAGCTTATGCCACCTACTCAACTGACGGAAATGCTATGTTTGCACAACAGGAAATTTTTTACAAAGAAAATAATTTTCCAATATTGCTGCAGTGAGATAGAAGAAATTTTCACAGGGATTTTCCTTATGACTTTGACTTGTTTTTAGAAATAGTCATGTTAATTCCGTTAATTATCTAGAGTAACATAGTCTTACTATATGCATTTTATTAGTTACCAAATGCACACAAATCACATGAGGATAAAGAAAACCAATAGCAAACTAGATTTTTTTTTCCTCATTACTCCCATATTAAAAGAGAAAAGGACCTTGCCTTATATCTACTTGATATCTTCGACCCCCTTTGCCATAGAAGCAAATTATTTTTATGTATAGTGAAAAGGACTATGTATACTCTCTCAGAGTCAAATAGCATCTGTTTAACTCCTAGGGGGCCAACTCAATTCTGTCTGCACGTGCTTCACTCTTCTGTCCCTCCATGTGAAAGGAAGTCTGTAGTATTCTCGGTAATGACCAGAGAGCAAAGGACTAGTGTCATTAATCTACTGTGTACCCCAATTTGATTTAATTTTACTTTGGTTTCGTTAAGTTGCATTTACTATATTTCTGTTTTAAAATATTTAAGAGACCATATTGTTGATTCATGTGTTTATTTTAAATCCATACTTCTTCTCAGATTGCCTTTGCCAATCTTTTTTTTTTTTTTTTTTTTTTTTGAGGCGGACTTTCGCTCTTGTTGCCCAGGCCGGAGTGCAATGGCGAGATCTCGGCTCACCGCAACCTCCACCTCCTGGATTCAAGCCATTCTCCTGCCTCAGCCTCCCAAGTAGCTGGGAATACAGGCATGTGCCACCATGCCCAGCTAATTCTGTATTTGTAATAAAGACGGGGTTTCACTATGTTGGTCAGGCTGGTCTCAAATTCCTGATCTCATCATCCACCCGCCTTGGCCTCCCAAAGGGCTGGGATTACAGGCGTGAGCCACCAAGCCCAGCTGCCAATCTTTATCATACTGTGTGCTAGAGCTTTTAGTCATCTTACATTACTGGGCTGGATTTCATGAAATATGCTGATGTAATTAACATGCAGCAGTTTGGGATTCTTCCAAGAAATAGCATAGTACAATGTAAAACATGAATAGTTTTCAATTGTTTAGCTTTAACAAATGACTCAATATATTACTTATTTTAAGTTCACTTTATTAGAAAATTTTCTGAAAGAATGTTAAAATTAAGTTATACCTAGAAATATAAACATTCTGCTGTTATGAACAAGACCTAAGTCTTTCTAAGGTAAGAATGTTTTCAAATGAACCATGAATCACACATGTTTCTGATCACTCATGAATTCTCACATAATTAGCTA
Source organism: Callithrix jacchus (assembly GCF_049354715.1). NCBI lineage: Eukaryota > Metazoa > Chordata > Mammalia > Primates > Cebidae > Callithrix > Callithrix jacchus. The sequence continues at coordinate 34,050,400 of NC_133504.1, forward strand.
ATCACTATTTTCTTTATAGTGCTATCTAATTTAAAGTAAATATTTGAAACATGAAGTTATAGTTTGTAAAACAAAACTGTGGAAAATCTATATTGCCATTGTGAATAATGTAACATGAAAGCAATAAAAGCAAATTGGAACAGTTATTATTTACAAATCCTAAATAAGTCTCCAGTGAAGGGAGTTTATACAATTTTGACAGACATGCAGTTTACCCTTAAGTTTCCTTCTCACTTCGTAAATCTATTGTCATTCTTCCCAGTCTACTAAATTAATTATTAATTTATCTTCTCCAAATTCTTACTTTTTAAATACTTATTTTTATAGAATATTTAGGCAGGTTTAAATAGGTAATTTATAATTATATAAAGCTGCATAGAGAACTTGATTTTAGAAAACAAATAAAATGAAATATAATATCAATAAAAAGCCCATTCAGTTATAGGTAAACTAAGCCCAAGATTGTTACAAATTGATGACAAAACTCAACTAGGATTGGCTCAACCATGCCAAGCTGTATGTGTGATTCTTGTCACCTGCCTTGCAAAAAACAATTCCCTTAAAATCTTCTCTGTCTTCTCAAATTTCTGACAAAACACTCAGCTTCTACTCACCTTTTCTTTTGTTACATAAAGAAAATAAATCATCAGAGATTGAACATGTTTAATTTGTCATATCAAACTTAGATACCTCCTGCATCTATTACTAGGCCTTCCTGTTCCCACTCATTATATTACAGAGACTGATCTTCTATCTAAATTTTGCCCCCATTTATATTCTATCACACCCACCCTTTCAGTAACCTTATAAAATCAGTCATGCTATCTCTTCCTTTTATCCTAATCCTATCCATTTCTACTATGTATCTTTCATCATTTATATATTCTCAAATCTCAGTGATATAAATAATATAATATTATAAAACTAAACAAAATAAAACAAAAAGCCAAAAAACAACCAACACAAAACCACTGTGGACTTTAGTTTTCAGATATACACCATAACAGGCTTTTCATTCCAAGTCATGTTTCCATCATGTAATTTTTACCACTTCATACATGTTTCAATCACCCTCCTCTCTTCCTTAAATAACTTGAATTGGACTTTTGATTCCATATGAGCATCAAAAAACATTTTATCTGAAGTCAGTTATTCTATCTATGTTAATATAATGAATAGACATTTTCTTAGACCTAATCGTACTTGACTTCCAAGAATAATTCTATACTATTGAAAATTTTCTTCCAAATAATATGTTCCTTGGGATTCCATAATTCTTTCTCCTATAATTTTTTATGCTTCCATCCTCCTTCGTTGGCTAATTCGACTTTAAATTTTTCTTACACATTTTACAATACTCAGTTCTAGATTAGTGAGCTTTACTCTATGTTCTAATTTATAAAGTGATAATTTACACATATGCTGGTGGCTTAAAACTTTATGCACCTTGTTGAAATACGTCCTATTAGTTTTATTTACCTACTTTGAATCCTTGCACATATAGTCAAAGTAATTTCAAAGGCAACATTTTAAAAAGTCCTAATAATGAAAATTTGAGGTTGATTATTTCTTGAGACAGAGTAACACAACGTGACAGTAAGGATATGCACAACTAGAAGAATGGAGTTACCTGTAACTAAGATGAAAAAGATGGTCAAGGAAGTAAGGGAAGACCAGAAATTCAGTTTGAAACATTACAGGTAGGCTATGCTATTAGAAATCCAATAGGGATGTTGAAAGACAGTTGAATATGTGAGTCTGAAGTTCAATGATGAGGTTTGGTTTAGATACATAAATCCTTAGCAAAAGAATGAAACTTAAGCTAAGAGATTGGAGGAGATCGCAAAAAGAATAAGCTGTATGAAAGAAAGATAAGACCTCAACGCCTAGGGAACTGGTGCTTAGGAAATGGGGAAGCAGTAAAGGAGACTCAATAGGGGTAGCCGGGGAACTGGAAGAAAATCTGAGTGTGTGGCAGTGCTGCAAGACAGGTGAAGAAGGAATAAATGTTTTTTCTTGGGCCCTGTTCTTCATCTTACAGATATTTCCATCCTTCTAGTAGCTCAGACATTTGGAGTCATCCTTGTTGGCTCTGTTTCTCACAGCGAAACTTTAATCTATCAGCAAGCCTTTCTCTAAGTAGGTATTTCAAATACGCTGCTACCACGTTGTTCTATGGTTTTGTCACTGATCACCTGAATCACTCCAATACCTTCTTTCCTGGCCTCCCTGACTTTGTCCTTGCCCTTTACCTATTCTTAATAGATAGCCAGTGATTCTATTTAAATGTAATCCAGATAACTACACCTGGATATTTACTCCCTGAGAAGATATGTATGTTTTTCTCAGCTATCTCAGAGTAAAAACCAAAGTCCTACCAAATGCCCCAAGTGCCAGTCTGTCTGGCCCCTATTACTGCTGGGATTGTGTTTCCTACTAAATTCCCTTCCCTCAATCCAGTCCACACGCACTGGTCTCTTTAACATTTTTGTCAATGCTAAGAACTCTTGTATGTAACTCAGGACATTTGAAAATGTTTTCTCTGCTAGGACATGTTTTTTACACATATATGCTTGGATCATATTTATCTCACAGAATTTTATTCAAAAATCAATTTACCACTGTGGCTATACATATAATTGCAGTCACTCCACTCCAACACTGTCACCTTCTGTAGCATATCTTTTCAGAATAAAGTTTATGCAGTATACTCCATGAGGACACAAATTTTTTCTATTTTGTTCATCCCCTATAGTCTCATCACTGGGAATTGTGTCTGGCACATAGAATATGATCCATACATATTTGGTGAAAGAATGAGTGACTAAATGACTGACTGAATGAATAAATGTTAATAGAGGAGAGGGAAGGAAAGAGAGATTCTCACTAACAAATGCTCTTCTGGAAAACTTAAGCCTGCTAGTTATATAATTATGAAAAACTTGTATTTTTAATGCAAGTAACTTACATTTAAATTTTAGTTTAAGTGACCAACAGCTACTCTAAATTAAACAATTAGTAAAGAGCAGAAAGAATTTAAACACAGAGGTTGGGTGAGTTAGGATGAGATAACTAGAACACCAAGTTTTAAAGTCTAACAGAATTATATCACTAGATTAGCTAATTCAATAAATATACCTTTGTCATCATCCATTTTATTCTCAAGATCTAAATCTGGGATTAATGTTTGCAGCAAAATCAGTTCTTTCTATTTTCTTACTCTTTTACCAAAATTTATTGGCATTCATGCAATTCTGCAGTTCAGTTTATATGTCATTGTCATTTTCTCTTAGAAACATATTTCAAAGTTATTTTCAGTGTGAGACCCTGAAACTTTAGACAGAGTAAACTGTGCTTGCATATTAATTGAGAAGTTAGTGTACAATATCCACTTTAAAACTTGAAAGCAAGCAAATTCTTTTGGGGTTGCCTGGTAACTAATAAGGAGAATGTCAAATTGAGAGACAAGTCTGACTGGAGCAGCCTTTTGAATAAATAACAGAATTGCTGTCAACTTTAGGCTTAAAGAAGTGAGACGGGGTCCAATTATAAGTTAAACCAAAGAAAAGACCATTGAAACGTCTTTTGTATCCTCTTAGTAAAATTTGTCACTATGTTTATGCCTAAACTTATTCCTTCACCAATTTATGATTAATGTAGGGCCGTTTTAAGGAAATTTTCAAGGCATTATTTAATATCTGTTAGAATGAAATGGAATGGCCTAAGGCATTTGAGAGGCATGATTATTTATTATTCATTAGTAATTTATTTATAAATCCACATTCATCTAATTTAGTGATTTCTTAGAGAAATCTGTGCCCACCAAGAGTTATTACTACTCCAATAAAATATTTTACATAAGTGGAGTGTAAAATATTTTATTGGTGTAGTAATAACTCTTCTAATCATAGCACTTTGGGAAGCTGAGGCAGGAAGATTGCTTGAGTCCAGGAGTTCAAGACGATGTTGGGCTAGGTAAGGAAGCCTCGTCCCCATGAAAAAAATAATAATAAAAAAAATAATAAAATTAGCCTGGCATAATGATACATGCCTGTAGTCCTAGCTACTTGGGAGGCTGAAGTGGGAGATCACTTGAGCCTGGGAGGTCGAGGCTACATTGAACCATGTTTATGCCATTGTACTCCAGCCTGGGCAACAGAGCAAAATGCTCTCTCAAAAACAGTATATGCATTTCTTCAAAGGTGAGAATCATGTTCCTTGGAATATGTACATAAAACACTTTAGTAATCCTTATATAGTGAAACTATATCAAACTGTTGATCACGTATTTAATTACATATTTTGACCTATTTTCTGTTTTATTTCCAGCAGGAAAAAAATCAAGAAAGTTCAAGAATCAAAGGTAAGAAATTATTGCTTTAAGATAACAGTTATATACATTCATAAAAAAAAAAGAAAAAGGAGATGTGATGCCATTTTGAATGAAAAGTTAAAAATGAGAAATTAGGGATCATTTAAAATATTCAGTTTGATTTTAAAGCCATTTTGAGCCCTTTGAGGATTCTCCAGGGCCAACGAATAGTCTGTGTGGATGTTCTTCATCTTTATATAGTGCTCATGAAAACTCCAACAGTTTTTTTTCCCTATATTATGGTGGCTGAATTCCTCCACGAACCTTTGTCCCCACAGGTTGGTGTTCTGTCACTTCTATGTATTGGCAAATGGATTTCATCAAAATGTGTTTCATGAAGACCCAACTATGTAGTCATTGCCATCTAGTTAATTTTTCACGAAAAGTCTAGAATATATTTATACATTAAAAGTTGGCAATAGCTCTTAGTATGGCATAGGCAACATTATTCTAATGTTGGAAGACTCTTTTCTCTATAGTCACATTCTTAAATTTTGAAGTTTACTCATTGAGATATTAAATTACATAGATTGTCATCTTTCAAAAAAAGGCTTCCATTAACTTGTGCTTCTGCTGATCATAATGATGGCACACCACAGACTTTTCTTAGTTCAATTCCTCTGGCCTCTCCATTCAGGCTCTGGCTCTTCTTCATCTACATTTTGGGCTTCCCAAAGACATTCCAGCCTCAAGCCTGTCTATGGAGTAAATCACAATAGTCCAGTTTCTTTCCCTCCTTTTTGAATAGAAAGATATGTACTGTTTTTACCTTTTTCAATGTTCTGCAAAAATTAAAAAATCAATATGAAGTAGTTATTAAGCTTACATAGTCTTCTGAAATAGTGAAAGGGTAGTAACACTTTGGAGGGTCTCTACAATCTTGTTTATTTATAACAAGTCCAAATAAAATCCTCTCCACATATTTTCCCACAACCGACTGATTTTACAATATTTTTCTCCATGTTGGTTCATCTGTGTGTCTATATTGCTGAAGAGTAAAAAACACATGCAATTGCATTTTTTAAATTTGACTATATTTATTTTGTTCAAATGAATTATGTAAGACTGTTCTTCCAGTGATTCCAAGACTATTTTTGTGCATTTTCAGCAAAATGAAGTATTGTTTGTTATTTTTTATGTGAAATTATTATACTTATTTATCCTCAGAGCACTCATATTAACTCCAAGTTTTATACTTTTGTGTTCAAAGGAGAATTTTTACTTCAAGATTTGCTGTATGATGTGCATTTAAGTGATATATGCATTTTAAGCTTACTGAGTGTGCATCTTCCTTCTCATGAAGAGTTCCAGTGTTTTAGGTGTATCTTAAATCATATTTGCATTCTGTTATAGTAGAAATAAATGTAGTGTAGCTTTCTTCTTGATGCTTTATTGCCTTGGGGTATAAAAATCATATCATCTGAAGTAGTAGAAATTATGTTTTTCCAAGTACTATCTAGGCACATGTTTTCTTTTATAATGCAATAAAAATTTCAAGATGATGCTTGTCACTCCATTCACTATTATTAGCTAGCACATGGTTCAGACCTTTCACACACATTGTAGCGTTTAGACTTCTAAGTATATCAGATATACATATTTACATCGAGACTCATTGCTTATTTCTCCTTAGAAGAACACTACATTTTCCTTGACTATTTGTGTGAATCATCTTGAAATGTTATTTTACAAGAAATTAGGAATGACTTCTTAAAAATGTTTTTAAATGTTAATATGAAAAGATAAAAACCCATTCTAAACCAGGAAAGCTATAGCTTACCTACTGGTAGATGACAAAAATTCTGAAAATCAAATATTTTATATTCATTGATTACTAATTTTTGAAATGTGAGCTATGCCCTCATTTTAGCTCAATTATCAGCTGGTAATTAGTAGCTCGATCATCAGCTAGTAATTCTCTGAAGTTCCTAATTGTCAACCTCATTTATCCAAACACATTATGTCTCCAGGAAGTCATCGTCTTGTTTTCTTCATTCTGTGCCTATTTCTGCTAATGACGGCAACACCAATGTAATGATATCAGAGCCCTGAACTTTTATGAACACATAAAACATTTGTTAAAGATAATCTTGCATAAAATTGCATTGAAGACTATAACAGAAAAATGAGGTAGTCCTACAGGTTTGAAAGAAAAGGTCAACTAGTAGGCAGCCATATCTGGTAAAGTATTCTTCAGTCATACAACAGATAAAACATGTTAAAATATTGTACATTAAGTACTTAAAATGCATTGAGAATGTTATAACTATTATTAGACAATATTTTCCTTTGAAAGACATATCTAAAATAAGAAGCATAATAAATTAGTTCACCCCTAATATTTCTTAGAGAAGTATTTAAATTTATGATTTCTTTATTCAATTATATTTGAGAGCATCTCTCTAGAGTTCTCAGAGAAAATGGTAACAGATTTTGAAATCTAAGTAATTATTGGTTCTGCAAAAAACTTACATATTCTGTCAATTTAATAAAATTGTTAACTTTCTAAATCATTTAAAAGGTTTATGACAACCATAATGATAATATCCTTTATGGAAAGTGCCTGTATGATTACACTCTTGAATGCTCCTCAGTATCAGGCTGACCCTTGCTCTGTAAATAAAAGGATGTCAGACTGTCCATTCACTGAAAAAGTTCAGTTGCTTTTATCACACAATTTTCTCCTCCTATCTTTTCAAATGGACACTCTTGCCTTTATGAATTCAGAGGTGATAAAAATAAAGTACAGCTGTTTTTCATTTCCATTTATATTTTGATTACTTTAAGATTCTGCAATTAAGAGACACTGAGCTCCAAAGTCACCTAATGACTACTTCCATATATTTTAATACTTACATTTTGGTAAATATCTATTAGATTTCAGACATTGTATTGAGTTTTCTACATGTATCATCTCATTTTAATCTTCAAATACATATTATTAAATAAGGCTTAAATACATGCCAGCATTTTGAGAAATCATATTCATAATACACAATTCAGGCTGGGTATGGTGGCTCATGCCTGTAATCTCAGTACTTTAGGAGGCCAAGGCAGGCAGATCACTTGAAGTCAGGAGTTTAAGAGCAGCCTGGCCAACATGGTGAAACCCAATCTCTATTTAAAAAAAAATTAGCCAGGCATGGCAGTGCATGCCTGTAATCAGGAAACTGAGGAAGGAGAATCGCTTGAAGCCAAGAGGAGGTTGCAGTGAGCAGAGATTGTCACTGCACTCCAGCCTGGGCAACAGAGAGAGACTCTGTCTCTTAAAAAAAAGAAAAAATAAGGAAGAATTTAGATCAATATTGCCATTTTTGTTCTTTCCTAAAATGGGTCATATTTTATTTAACAAATTACCAATTGTACATTAGGTAAATTTAGCATGCTGTTATTAATGGTGCCTTTTGTTACAAATTTTATTGATAAGAATTTTATCTGTTATTTTCCTTTAATCGTGTGGTTACAAATACTGACACTATTGCAAATTTATATACATACTGTTCAGTGCTTCATAATTTTAAGAAAAAAATCAATGATGATAATCAAGTCACAGTAGTGTTCTAAGGAGGTATCTAGGACTTGTGCCAGGTTGCTTACTAAATACTTATCTTTGAGATGTGACTTAATGTCCCTTGATATAATTCTTCTTTTATGGTAAACCCATGATATCAAAAGTCCTTTACATATATGACATTCCAAGCCTTATAATTTTACAAGGACATTAAACAGTGCTATTATTATACACATTTATCTTTCAAAACTCTGTAATTCTCTATAAGATTAATGCGACAAGTATTATATCATATATATTGGCGTACATGAAAAGGGAAAGCCACAAAATTGTTCCTCCTATAAAGCATATGTTTCTATGTATATGAAACCACAGGAAAACATTATGTTAAGATAATATCTAATAAAATTAGAAATATGTATTTGAGTCAATAAATGAACTATGATGCCTGAAGTCTGCACATACTCATAGTCTTATATGTACATATGTAGTACTTTCAGTTAAAAAAATTTTTTAACAGACAGCTTATTTCTAGTATTCTTTTAAACTTTATTTATTTATTTATACTTTAAGTTCTGGACTACATGTGCAGAACGTGCTGGTTTGTTACATAGGTATACACGTGCCATGGTGGTTTGCTACATCCATCAACCCGTCATCTATATTAGGTATTTCTTCTAATGCTATCCCTCTCCTAGGCCCCACAATCCAACAGGTCCTGGCTTGTGTTCTTCCCCTCCTGGTGTTCTTATTGTTCAACTGTCACTGATGAGTGAGAACATGTGGTGTTTGGTTTTCTTTTCCTGTGTTAATTTGCTGAGAATGATGGTTTCCAGCTTTATTCATGTCACTTAAAAGGATGTGAACTCATCCTTTTTATGGCTTCATAGTATTCCATGGTATATACGTGCCACATTTTCTTTATACAGTCTATCATCGATGGGCATTTGGGTTGGTTCCAAGTCTTTGCTATTGTGAACAGTACTGCAGTAAACATATGTGTGCAAGTGTCTTTATAGTAGAATGATTTATAATCCTTTGCATATATACCCACTATTTGGATTACTGGGTCAAATGGTATGTCTAGTTCTAGATCCTTAAGGATTTACCACATTGACTTCCACAATGGTTGAACTAATTTACACTCCCACCAACAGTGTAAAGCATTCCTATTTGTCCACATCCTCTCCAGCATCTGTTGTTTCTTGACATTTTAATGATAGCCTTTGCATATATACCCACTGGCATAAGATGGTACCTAATTGTAGTCTTGATTTGCATTTCCCTAATGACCAGTGACAATGAGCTTTTTTTTCATATGTTTGTTGGCTGCATGTCTTCTTTTGAAAGGTGTCTGTTCATATCCTTTGCCCACTTTTTGATGGGGTTGTTTTTTTCTTGTAAATTTGTTTAAGATTCTTGTAGATTCTGAATATTAGACCTTTGTCAGATGGATAGATGGCAAAAATGTTCTCCCATTCTGTAGGTTGTCTGTTCACTCTGATGATAGTTTCTTTTGCTGTGCAGAAGCTCTTTAGTTTAATTAGATCCCATTTGTCAATTTTGACTTTTGTTGCCATTGCTTTTGGTGTTTGAGTTATGAATTCTTTGCCCATGCCTATATCCCAAATGATATTGCCTAGGTTTTCTTCTAGAGTTTTTATGGTGTTAAATCTTATGTTTAAGTATTTAATCCATCTTGAGTTAATTTTTGTTTAAGGTGTAAGGAAAGGGTCCAGTTTAAGTTTTCTGCATATGGCTAGCCAGTTCAACCAACATCATTTATTAAATAGGGAATCCTTGCCCCACCACTTGTTTTTTTTCAGATTTGTCAAAGATCAGATGGTTGTAGATTTGTGGCATTACTTCTGAGACCTCTTTTCCATTCTATTGGTCTATGTAACTGTTTTGGTACCAGTACCATTCCATTTTTGTTACTGTAGCCTTGGAGTATAGTTTGAAGTCAGGTAGCATGAGGCTTACTGCTGTGTTCTTTTTACTCAGGATTGTCTTGTCTATATGGGCTTTTTTTTGGTTCTACATGAAACTTAAAGTAGTTTTTTCCAATTCTGTAAAAGAGTCATTGGTAGCTTGATGGGGATAACATTGAATCTATAAATTACTTTGGGCAATATGATCATTTTCATATTGATTCTTCCTATCCATGAGCATGGAATATTTCTCCATGTGTTTGTACCCTCTCTTATTCCTTTGAGCAGTGGTTTGTAGTTCTCCTTGGAGAGGTTCTTCACATCCCTTGAAAGGTGTATTCCTAGGTATTTTATTCTCTTTGCAGTAATTGTGAATGGGAGTTCACTCATGATTTTCTCTCTGTTTGTCTGTTATTGGTGTGTAGGAATGCTTGTGATTTTTGCACTTGATTTTGTATCCTGAGACTGTTGAAGTTGGTTATCAGCTTAAGGAGATTTTGGGCTGAGATGATGGGGTCTTCTAAGTATAAAATCATGTCATCTGCAAATAGAGACAGTTTGACCTCCTCTTTTCCTAATTGAATATCCTTTATTTCTTTTTCTTTCCTGATTGCCCCAGCCAGAACTTTCAATAATATGTTGAATTGGAGTGGTGAGAAAGGGCATCCTTGTCTTGTGCTGGTTTTCAAAGGGAATGTTTCTAGCTTTTGCCCATTTAGTATGATATTGGCTGTGGGTTTGTCATAAATAGCTCTTATGATTTGAGATACATTTCCTCAATATCTAGTTTATTGAGAGCTTTTAGCATAAAGGGGTGTTGAATTTTCTTGAAGGCCTTTTTTTGCATCTGTTGTGATAATCATGTGGCTTTTGTCATTGGCTTTGTTTATGTGATGGATTATATTTATTGATTTGCATATGTCAAAACACCCTTGGCATCCCAGGGATAAAGCCAACTTGATCATGCTAGATAAGCTTTCTGATGTGCTGCTGGATTCAGTTTGCCACATTTCATTTAGGATTTTCACATTGATGTTTATCAGGGATATTGGCCTGAAATTTTCTTTTTTGTTTTGTCTCTGCCAGGCTGTGATATCAGAATGAAGCTGGCCTCATAAAATAAGTGAGGGTGAAGTCCCTCTTTTTCTATTGCTTGGAATAATTTCAGAAGGAATTGTACCCGATCTTCTTGTACCTCTGGTAGAATGCTGCTGTGAAATTGTCTGGTCCTAAGCTTTTTTTTTGATAGGTAGGCCATTAATTACTGCCTCAATTTTAGAACTCATCATTTGTCTATTCAGAGATTCAACTTCATCTTGGTTTAGTCTTGGGAAGGTGTATGTGTCCAGGAACTTATCTATTTCTTTGAGACTTTCTAATTTACTTGTGTGGAGGTATTTGTAGTATTCCTTGATGGTAGTTTTTATTTCTTTGACATCAGTGGTGATATCCCTTATATAATTTTTTATTTTGTCTACTTGATTCTTCTCTCTTCTTCTTTATTAGTCTGGTTAGCAATCTATCTATTTTGTTAATCTTTGAAACATCCAGTTTCTAGATTCAATGATTTTTCAAAGGGTTTTTTGTGTCTCTATCTCCTTCAGTTCTGCTCTGTGCTTAGTTATGTCTTATCTTCTGCTGGCTTTATGAATTTGTTTGCTCTTGGTTCTCTAGTTTATTTAACTGTGATGTTAGAGTGTTAATATTAGATCTTCCCACTTTATTCTGTGGGCACATTGTGCTATACATTTTCCTCTAAACACTGTTTTAGCCGTGTCCCAGAGAATCTGGTACATGTGTCTTTGTTTTCATTGGTTTCAAAGATCTTATTTATTTCTGTCTTAATTTTTTTATTTACCCTGTGGTCATTTAGGAGCAGGTTGTTTAGTTTCCATGTTGTCATGTGGCTTTGAGTAAGTTTCTTAATACTGAGTTCTAATTTGATTGCACTGTGGTCTGAGAGACTGTTTGTTATTATTTCTGTTTGTTTGCATTTGTGAAGAGTGTTTTACTTCCAACTATGTAGTCAGTTTTAGAATAAGTGCAATATAGTGCCAGATAAAAATGTACATTCTGTTGATTTGGGGTGGAGTGTTTGTAGATGTCTATTATGTCTGCTTGGTCCACAGCTGAGTTGAAGTCCTGAACATCCTTGTTAATTTTCTGTCTCTTTTATCTGTCCAAGTTTGACAGTGGGGTGTTAAATTTTCCCACTATTATTGCATAGGAGTGTAAGTCTCTTTGTAGGTGTCTAAGAACTTGCTATATGAATCCAGGTGCTCCTGTATTGCATGTATATATATTTAAGATAGTTAGCTCTTCTTGTTGCATTGATCCCTTTACCATTAGATAATGCCCATTCTTGTCTTTTCTGACCTTTGTTTTTATAAAGTCTGTTTTATCAGAGTCTAGGATTGCAACCCCTGCTTCTTTTGCTTTCCATTTGCTTGGTAAGTCTTCCTCCATGCCTTTATTTTGAGCCTATGTGTCTTTGCAAGTCAAATGAGTGTCCTGAATACAGCACACTGATGGGTCTTGACTCTTTATTCAATTTGCCAGTCTGTCTCTTTAAATTGGAGCATTTAGCCCATGTACATTTATGGTTAATATCGTTATTTGTGAATTTGATTCTGTCATTTTGATGCTAGCTGATTATTTTGTCTGTTAGTTAATGCAGTTTCTTCATAGTGTCAATGGTTGTTACAATTTGGTATGATTTTTCAGTGGCTGGTACTGGTTGTTCCTTTCCAGATTTAGTGCTTCCTTCAGGAGCTTTTGTAAGGCAGGCCTGTTGGTGACAAAAATCTCTCAGCATTTTCTTGTCTGTAAAAGCTTTTATTTCCCCTTCAGTTATGGAGCTTAGTTTGGCTGCATATGAAATTCTGGATTGAAAACACTTTTCTTTATGATTGTTGAATATTGGTCTCCACTCTTTTCTGGCTTGTGGGATTTCTGCAAAGAGATCCATGATTAGTCTGATGGGCTTCCCCTTGTGGGTAACCCAACCTTTCTCTCTGGTTGCCCTTAACATGTTTTCCTTCATTTCAACCTTGGTGAATCTGATGACTATGTGTCTTGGAGTTGTTCTTCCTGAGGAATATCTTTGTGGTGTTCTCTGTATTTCCTGAATTTGAATGTTGGCCTTTCTTGCTAAGTTGGGGGGTTCTCCTGGATGATATTCTGAAGAGTGTTTTCCAACCTGATTCCATTGTTCCCATTAATTTCAGGTACATCAATCAAACCTAGGTTTGGCCTTTTCATAGAGTCCCATATTTCTCAGAGGCTTTGTTCACTTGCTTTCATTTTCTTTCCTAATCTTGTTTTCATTCTTTTTTCTAAGTTGATCTTTAATTTCTGATTTCCTTTCTTCTTGATTGATTCAGGTATTGATACTTGCGAATGCATGACAAAGTTCTTGTGCTGTGTTTTTCAGCTCCGTTAGGTCATTTATGTTCTTCTCTAAACTGGTTATTCTAGTTAGCAATTAATCTAACCTTTTTTCAAGGTCCTTAGCTTCCTTGCATTGGGTTAGAATCTGCTCCTCATGCTCCTTTAGCTCAGAGGACTATGTTATTACCCACTTCTGAAGTCTACTTCTGTCAATTCATCAAATTCATTCTCTTTCAAGTTTTGTTCCTTTGCTACTGAGGAGCTGTGATCCTTTAGAGGAGAAGAGGTGCTCTGGTTTTTGTAATTTTCAGTCTTTTTTGCACTGGGTTTGTCTCATCTTTGTGGATTTATCTACCTTAGTCTTTGATGTGGTGACCTTTTAATGAGGTTTCCATGTGGATATTCTTTCTGCTGATGTTGACGCTATTCCTTTCTGTTTGTTAGTTTTTATTCTAACAGTCAGACCCCTATGCTGGAGTTTGCCATAGGTCCATTCCAGACCCTTTGCCTGGGTATCACCAGCAGAAACCACAGAAGAGCAAAGACTGCTGCCTGTTCCTTCCTATGGAAGTGTCATCCCAGAAGGGGCTCCCACCAGATACCAGCTGGGGCTCTCCTGTATGAGGTGTCTGTGGACCCCTGCTGGGAGGTGTCTCCCAGTTCAGGAGACATGGAGGTCAGGAATCCATTTGAGGAGACAGTCTGTCCCTTAGCAAAGGTTGAGTGCTGTGCTTGGAGACCCTCTGCTCTCTTCAGAGCCAGCATGCAGGAATATTTAAGTCTGATGAAGCTGCACCCACAGCTGCCCTTCCCTCAGGTGCTCTGTCCCAGGGAAATGGGAGTTTTATTTATAATCCCCTGACTGTGGCTGCTGCCTTTCTTTCAGAGATGCTCTGCCCAGAGAGGAGGAATCTAGAGAAGCTGTCTGGCTATAGTGGCATTATGGTGCTGTGGCAGGCTCCACCCAGTCCAAACTTCCCGGGTTTTGTTTATACTGTAAGGAAAAAAATGCATACTCGAGCCTCAGTAATGTCAGACACTCCTCCCTCGACCAAGCTCTAGCATCCCAGGTCAACTTTAGACTACTCTGCTAGCAACAGGAATTTTAAGCCAGTGGATCTTAGCTTTCTGGGCTACATGGGGGTAGAATCTTCTGAGCTAGACCACTTGGCTCCCTGACTTCAGCCCCCTTTCCAGGGTAGTGAATGTTTCTGTCTCCATGGCATTCCAGGTGCCACTTGGGTATGAAAAGTCAGCTCCTGCAGCTAACTCACTGTCTGACCAAACAGCTGGCCAGTTTTGTGCTTGAAACCGAGAGCACTGGTGGTGTAGGTACCTGAGAGAATCTCTTGGTCTGCAGGTTGCAAAGACCTTGGAAAAAGCATAGTATCTGTGCTGGATTTCACTGCCCCTAATATCACAATTCCTCATGTCTTCCCTTAGCTAGGGGAGGGGGCTCCCCAACACCTTGCACTTCTCAGTTGAGGCAACACCCACCCTGCTTCTGCTCACCCTCTGTGGTTTGCACTCATTGTCTAATCAGTCCCAAATGAAATAAGCCAGGTACCTCAGTTGGAAATGCAGAAATCACTGGCCTTCTGTGTTGATCCTCCTGGGAGCTATGGACCAGAGCTATTCCTATTTGGCCGTATTGCCAGCCACACCTCAGTTTATTTTTATGCAACCATGTGTTCAGATACTCCTTTATTTTCTTGATTGTATACTGGTACCTCAAATCACTGAAAATCACCTAATGTATCTAGGGAAATATATTTATATCAATCAAGTCAGAGGGGCATTGCTGTGAGGATCAAAATACTGAATTCCAAATCTGGAATACCTGAATATTCAGAGCTCTTTCCGGTAGAATAATCTCAAAGTTTCTGAGCTTGGCTCTCTACTTCAAGTTCAGGTGGCCAGTCAGTGATGATGATTAGATAGAAATGGGCCTTTAGATTTTTAGTACTGAAAGTCATTTGCTACATTATATTGACTGAATAAAATGTCATGTAAAACTGAAAGATGGTAACTCATGTATTTTAGCCCTATATAAGACTCTGTATAATTATTGCATGTCTTTATATTTATAAAATACAATATAGCCAGTAGCATAAATAATACCTGAAATGGAGTTTATCACAATCTCATGAAATGCAGTCATTGTATTTTTAGTGAACTGCAATACGTGCATTATTAATTAATTTACTTTGTAATGTATTTATTTATTATTTATTTTTTGAAACAGAGTCTCACCTGTTGCCCAGGCTGGAGAGCAGTGGTGAGATCTCAGCTCACTGCAACTTTTGCCTCCAGGGTTCAAGTGATTCTCCTGTCTCAGTCTCCCAAGTAACTGGGATTACATATGTGTGCCACCATGCCCAGCTAATTTATGTATGTCTAGTAGAGACAGGGTTTTGTCATGTTGGCCAGGCTGGTCTCGAACTCCCGACTGCAGGTGATCCACCCTACTTAGCTTCCCACAGTACTGAGATTACAGGCATGAACCACAAAGCCCAGCCAATATATGCATTATTATGAATGTTGTTTGTTAGTTTGTAGTCCAGAAAGTTATTGTTGCAGTTAATTATTGCTTATAAGATTTATGAAAACTTTTTTCATCTATTATACTCAATATTATAATCCTCAGGTACCTAGAAGAAAAGAAAACTTACACCTTGAAAATATCAATCAAGGGATTGATGATTTAATTTCTTGGTTGTTTTTAGCAAGCAGTAATGCTGAATAAACCTCAGACAAGTTTATTATGGCAGCTTAATTATTGTAATAGTAATTCTTAAAAAATAATTCAGTCTTGTGAAAGAATGCGAGAGGACAACAAATGGTTTATACTATAATTTTTATGTCATAGCAATTGCACTATATGACAACAATTCTATTTTCTCAGATTTCTTGTATTAAAAATTAATTTTCAAAATTAAATGCGGGGAGAATGCGTTCTTATGAGTAAGCATTGGTTACCTTACAGCAAAATAACAGGGTCACATATACATAACTTGATAGTGGATGATTAACTGGCAACTCTAATTACCAATAAGATAATTTAAAATATTTCAAAATACTTAACTTTATACTTGACTTGACAATATGAATGCAAATTATTGACTAATTAATTAATTAAAATGTAATTCTCAATTATGAGCACATTGATTTTCTGATTTCGTTAGCTGACATCTGTTCCATTTATGAAGTGTACTATTTAAAAAATATGTCATGTCTTTATGTGAATGAGATTTATGTTTTTGTGATAACATAAGTTTTTGAAATAAAATAATAACACATTGAATACAAATTTTGAAAGCCATTACCTACTTGAGATAATAATTGCTACTTTGACAAACATTCAAAAGCATAATTTCAGTTCTAATAAACAATTCTATAAAACAATAAATAATTAGCAATTGTTCAAAATTAACAATTCTACAAAACAATAACCAAGTCTATAAAAGAAAATTAAATCAAATTTAAATCTATTCGCTATAAATAATTGAAATGATGCCGTCAAACTCCTCCCTAAATTATTTTCAAGTAGTATAGATCTGAATGTAAGTAGTAACTTTTTTTTGGGGTATAAATGTAGTATTCATTCGCCATTAAAAAAAAAACTCATCAAAAGAAATCATTACCATTTAAAATGATATTGATGCACATCCTTCTGCCACAGGAAGCAGGGAGACAAACATCCTTTAATAATAATTTATTAATCCCGTTATCAGCAACCAGGGAAGTTTTCAAAGAGTAACTGGTTATATTTCTTACTTATTCTAAGAAGGGCTCAATTCCTAATGTGCCAAGCACATAATCTTTCTTTCCTAATTTTGCATATATCCTCTAGTTTTCAAAAGGTTACCACCAATAAATTATCTTATCCAGTGGATCATTCTTCTGCATTTCAGGGTGATTTATTTTGCAGCTCATTTGCCCACCAGAAGGCAGTGCTATTTAAAAGATATCCACACATTCGCGATCTTGGGGAAAACAACACAGAATAAACTGATTTATTTATTTTTTATTAATAATAAATAATGAATTAAATCTGCATGGGATATAAAATGAATGGCATTCACACACTTAAGTAGGCTTTTATTTGAGTAATCCAATATTGTCTTAACCTACGCACTAACATCTCAATATAGTTCTTTCTTTCAAACACCACAACAAGATTTCTTTATTCTAGACTTAACAAAGAGCTAAATGCTTTCTAGTGGAAGTTTTGTAAAAAAAAAAAAAAAAAAAAAAAAAAAAAAAACAATACGTTTAAAGTGACACCTGTAATCCCAGCACTTTAGTAAGACAAGGCGGGTGGATCACTTGAGGTCAGGAGTTCCAGAAAGTCTTGCCAACATTGTGAAACTTCGTTTCTACTAAAAATACAAAACTTAGCTGGGTGTGGTGATAGCTGCCTGTAATCCCAGCTACTCAGGAGGCTGAGGCAGTAGAATCGCTTGAACCTGGGAGAAGAAGGTTGAAGTGGGCCGAAATCACACCATTGCACTCCAGCCTGGGTGACAAAAGCAAAACTCCATCTCAAAAACAAAATACATAAGTTGTCTCCTAAAATAGTTGAATGTCATGTTTCAAGAAGTATCAAGTAATATTAACCAAAATGTGTTTGATGAATTCATTTATTTAGCTTGAAGGAATAACTTCACTTACCTAGAATGGTTAGCCTTTATGAAAGAGTAGCTCTTGAAATGCTTATATGACTACTGCATTTTTTTTTTATGAAAGTCATTGTTTCATTTTCCAATAAAAATTACACAATCTATGGCCTTTCCTTTTTTGCTTTGTCCAGACACTACAAACACGAAATTTGACTTTATTAAAGAGATTATATTTGCTTAGATTTTTAGAACATGTATTTCGTCCTTCTTATCTTAGAACTTAGCATTTAGTTAAGTGCCTTTTATGTATTTTATGTTATTTGAATTTTTTTAGAATTATGAATATAAAAATTTCATATAAAGGTTTGCAGTTCTGTAAGTGGTATCATACTCTGTGACTTCTATGATACTAAGTAGATAGATGATTTTTCCTTGTTTAATTATGATATACTAGTTAATTTAGAGTTTTACCTATTATGCCAAAAACCAAATAATATCCCCTTTAAATAATTGTAAGAAATATTTCATAGTTGCAGCTCATTATATGGGTAATAACTTTTTTCAATTACTTAGATAATAAGTAATAATGTCATTCTACTAAAATTTATGTCATTGTTTCTTTAACTATTGGTGCATGGTATTATTCATAGGACACTTAAAATGAGTGGAAATTCTGGTCAAATGTGCTCTGTGCTATTGCAAAATTTCTACGTAATTCTTATCCCAGAACTTAGACTCAGAATGCTAGATTCAGTTATTTATCCTCCCCCTAGATTTTTAAATCTCTTTTTCTAACCAGTAATGTAAATATAATATGTCACAAAGTGCTGTTAAAAGGATTAAAAGTTAACTATATGAGCCTTTTGAGTAAAATGCAAAAAAAAATCATGTTTTAAATACATTCATGTAGAAATATATTTATTAGATAGCCTCAATTTCATATAATGTTAAAATTAGAGATCAAGCAATGTTGACCTCTATGTTGAAACATTGTTTTATGAAATTTTAAGTAACAATTCACATATTTTCCAAACTTGAAGATACCTGACCTACTGACATTAAGCGTTCTCTAGTTGTACTGTCATGTTTATTTCTAGACTAACACTATTCTTACCTTGTTCCTACCATGATGCATGGAGCATCATAATGAAAATAAATACAGTAGACAGTACTTTGACCATAAATAGATACGTAAAAGATATTTTCCTTATTTTAAGGGAATAATGGATTATTCTCTCAGAGTATGAATTTGATGTTACAATAATGGCATATATTTAAATTTAGGGAACAGGTGCAGTGACTCACACTTGCAATCCCAGTGTTTTTGGAGGCTGGAGGATTGCTTGAGGCCAGGAGTTCAACATCAGCCTAAAAAACATAGTGAGATCCTCTCTACAACAAATAAAAAATAGCCTACCATGGTGACATACATGTAGTTTAGTCCCACTAGAGACTGAGGTTGGAGAATCACTTGACCCCAGAAATTCAAGGCTGTGAGACTCGGTCTCAAAACAAAACAAAACAAAACAAACAAACAAACAAACAAAAAACTGGCCGGGCACGGTGGCTCAAGCCTGTAATCCCAGCATTTTGGGAGGCCGAGGCGGGTGGATCACGAGGTCAAGAGATCGAGACCATCCTGGTCAACATGGTGAAACCCCGTCTCTACTAAAAATACAAAAAATTAGCTGGGCATGGTGGCGCGTGCCTGTAATCCCAGCTACTCAGGAGGTTGAGGCAGGAGAATTGCCTGAACCCAGGGGGCAGAGGTTGTGGTGAGCCGAGATCGCGCCATTGCACTCCAGCCTGGGTAACAAGAGCAAAACTCCGTCTAAAAAAAAACTACAAATTTATGAGGATACATGTGTAGTTTTGTTACAGGCACAGATTGTACAGTGGGTGGCCAAATTGGGGCTTTTAGGGTATCCACCACTCAAATAATGTAAGTTGTGTTCATTAACTAACTTCTTATCATTCCCCGCTGCTCCCATCTTCTAACCCTTTTGAGTCTTCATTGCCTGTCAATCATTCCATTCTCCACATTCATGTGTACACATTATTTAGCACCTACTTAGGAGTGAGAATACGTGATATTTAACTTTCTTTGCTTGTCTTGTTTCACTTAAGATATGACCTCTAGTTCCATCCATCTCTTAATCTTGCCCCTAAAACTCTTTCCAGTGGTTTAGAATCACGGGGATTAAGTCATAATTTTCATGATGTAATTTGCATGAATTCATAAAAGGAAAGGACTCTATGTCACCTATTGACCCTATTTGGGCTTCATAAACATTTTATTTTCTCAGGGATATGAAGAAGCAATGCCTTTAATAGGATAACTTAGAACACAAGGGAGCCTAAGTTAGGGTTTACATGAGAAGGTACCATTACTTTTTTTTGTTTCTTTATATGGCAGTCTCTCTAATTTACCATACAAATTGCTATCCTTTCATGGATAGGGTAGAACATTATTATCTACTATAATTTTTATTAAATTGTGTTTTAGATTTATTTAAAACTCTTGGTATGGAGAGTATATGTAAATTATAAGCAGTGTTAATATAAAATATTAATATATGAAATGCAATATTATAGGTTATATATC
Source organism: Callithrix jacchus (assembly GCF_049354715.1). Taxonomy (NCBI): domain Eukaryota; kingdom Metazoa; phylum Chordata; class Mammalia; order Primates; family Cebidae; genus Callithrix; species Callithrix jacchus. The sequence goes on from NC_133504.1 coordinate 34,070,831, forward strand.
ATGTTTAATATGTAAATAATATCTCATTAATACAATTAAAGTATGAAGTTATCGGAGATATTTTTTTAATTACTTGTTTACATATAAAAGGTAATGTAGACAAATAGTCTACATTATACCTATTAAGTAATGTTTTTTTTATCGCCACAAAACAAGAGTCTTGCTCTGTCCCACAGGCTGGAGGGCAGTGGCATGATCTCAGCTCACTGCAACCTTCACCTCCCAGGTTCCAAAGTTTCTCCTGCCCCAGCCTCCTGAGTAGCTAGGATTACAGGCATCCACTACGACAGCCAGCTAATTTTTGTGTTTTTCAGTAGAGACAGTTTCATCATGTTGGCCAGGCTGATCTGAAACTCATGACCTCATGATCTGCCTGTCTCAGCCTTCCAAAGTGCTGGGATTACAGGCATGACCCAGCGCTCCCTGCAGTAACTTCTTTTTGTTTTTAATGCATTTTATGTTTTGGGGTACATGCGAAGAACATGCAAGATAGTTGCATAGGTACACACGTGGCAGTGTGATTTACTGCCTTCATCCCCTTCTCCTATATCTGGCATTTCTCCCCATGTTGTCTCTCCCCAACTTCCCACCCCCTGCTGTCCCTCCCCTATTCCCCTCAACAGATCCCAGTGTGTAGTGCTCCCCTCCCTCTGTCTGTCCATGTGTTCTCATTGTTCAACACCTGCCTATGAGTGAGAATATAAGGTATTTCATTTTCTGTTCTTGTGTCAGTTTGCTGAGAATGATGTTCTCCAGGTTCATCCATGTCCCTACAAAGGACACAAACTCATCATTTTTGATGGCTGCATAATATTCCATGGGTATATGTGTCACATTTTCCCTGTCCAGTCTATCATCGATGGGCATTTGGGTTGATTCTAGGTCTTTGCTATTGTAAACAGTGCTGCAATAAACATTCGTGTGCATGTGTCCTTATAGCAGAACGATTTATAATCCTTTGGATATATACCCAGTAATGGGATTGCTGGGTCAAATGGAATGTCTATTTCTATTTCTGGTTCCTTAAGGAATTGCCACACTGTCTTCCATGATGGTTGAACTAATTTACACTCCCGCCAGCAGTGTAAAAGTGCTCCTATTTCTCCACATCCTATCCAGCATCTGTTGTCTCCAGATTTTTTAATGATTGCCATTCTAATTGGCGTGAGCTGTCTTGTACACATTATTTAGCTACCACTTTAAGTGAGAATGTGCTGCATTTGACTTTCTGTTTCTAAGTTGTTTTCCTGACGGTAATGGTCTCCAATTCCATCCTTGTTGCTATAGAACACATACTTTCATTCTTTCATACTAAGGCTGGGTAGTTTTCCATTCGTTATGATTTATTTATGTGTGTATTTATGTTTTTGTTGTGTGTGTTACAAAGGTTTCAAAGGAAAACCAATATTTATAAATTTCTTACCATGTTCCACAAACCTATTGTTCATTTCTTCAGTTTATTAAATATTGGAAAATGTCTCAGGGAAGGAGGTATAATTTTACACATAAGGCAAATGAGCCTTGAAGATTAAGTACTTGCCCAAGATCATACTCTTAATAAACACTTGAAGCTAAATGTAACTAATTGCACTGCTTTTACTTGAGATTGTCATTCTTGAAATTATTTCTGTGTGTCCTATTTCAATGCAATACAGTTAAGTCTTTCTATTTTGGGATAGACCTATATATAAAGATATGTTTATTTGCAGTTGCTTAGTAGTAACCAATACAGACTATATTGTATCCATTGCCAGATGGAAAGTTCAGTCTTCTCAAAATTTGAATAAATAGGTTAATAATTTAGATGTCAGGATTCAATTGAAAAGGGTATTCATTACAGCAGATAAAAATGTAAACAGCAGGCCGGGCGCGGTGGCTCAAGCCTGTAATCCCAGCAATTTGGGAGGCCGAGGTGGGTGGATCACGAGGTCAAGAGATCGAGACCATCCTGGTCAATATGGTGAAACCCCATCTCTACTAAAAATACAAAAAAATTAGCTGGGCATGGTGGCGCGTGCTTGTAATCCCAGCTACTCAGGAGGTTGAGGCAGGAGAATTGCCTGAACCCGGGAGGCGGAAGTTGAGTGAGCCGAGATCGCACCATTGCACTCCAGCCTGGGTAACAAGAGCTAAAACTCCGTATCCAAAAAAAAAAAAAAAAAAAAAAAAAAAAAAAATTTAAACAGCTTGAACAATATGAAATGGGAGACAGACTTAAACTTTTTCTATAATGCAAGCAATAAAATTGCTCTTTGATTTAAACAAATAAAATAATTTTACTCACTTTTACAGCAATTTAAAACATTTTTTAAATAAAATGGAAGCATGAAAGGACCTTTCATAAGGTGACTGATAATGCAACAATTATTTGGTTCAGTCAGCACAAAGCTCAAGATATTTGCTGAAAAATAAATATTTAAAATACTTTTATCCTTGCTTTTGTTGTTTTCTGTTCTTTTCTTTTAATTAAAGCAGAAGTAACATTTTTCTGTCTTTTTTCTTTTAGTTAAATAAGAAATAACTTAATATTCATCTGCCTAGTAAAATAGAGTTAAATAATTCTGCCAGGTGATAAATAGTTAAATGGCCTATATTAAAACTTGGTTTTGACATTTGCTAGCCATGTGACTATAGGCAAGATATCTAATTAGTCTAAGACTCCCTTTTCTCTTCTCTAATTGAGAATGAAACAATAGTCCCTGTCTATTGAGACTGTGGTGAGGGTTAACTATGATTTTCTACAGAGGAGCACTTTTAGTTTCACAGTTAATATTTAATAATTGCTAACTTAAATATTATTACAATTTACTGAGTTCCTTGATATGTGAACTAAGACTTAGGGAATCATTAAATAACTATTACAGAATCATTAAATAACTATGAGTTCCCATGGATGGGAGCAGACAGATAGATGTAGCAAGGAGATGAATACTTTCCAACATGGGTATCATTGGTAGTGTTAAATCTAATCATCTATTTAAAAAAAAATATTGAATTGAACTTTCACTAAACAGACTTACTTTGAATTCATTTTATTCAACAACTTAAGTATTTAAATTTTGTCCATAGCATAAGTGTATCCATGGAGCCTGTGTCCCATGACCCTAGTTAATCAAGGAATGAAAGTCCTGTGGCATTTATTCAAATGGATAACCATAAATTTTATGGAGATATTTTTGGAAGTTTTTTTGTGAAGATCAAATAAGATAATGAATGTGATAATATATGAGACATTATTTAGCACATTACCTGGAATCTTGTAAGTACTCAATATATGCTCATTCAGTTTAAATCAAATTGCCGTTTGTGAATATCTAACTTTATACATTAAAATAAATAACATTAAATTCACAATAATGTTTCCAAGGTTTTGTAGAAATAAAATATTTTAAAATAAATGCATATATATACTTCTATATTTAAATATATAAAATTCACTTTCCATCTTTTGAAAAGCAAATCATAACACACACACACACACACACACACACACACACAACCTGTTTCTTTAATGACACAACCAAGAAATCCGCTTTTCATATCTTTATAAACACTCCAAGTAGTATCTGCTTCATAAAGGATATTCAGAACATATTTGTAAGTGTTGAGTGAAGTAGTAAGATGTGTTTAGGCACAAAATGTCATTATAAAATCATATAAAAGTATTTAATACAACCCACCATGAATTTTATAAACTATTTCTAAGTGGAAATGTTATACTTTTTAAAATCCAGATTTATTACATTCCACCATGTTTTATGTTTAAATAATAGCAAATATATTCTCTTTCAGTGATCTCTTATAATGTATAACCTAGAAAAAGAATGTAGCATAGACTACTGTTAACTTTTTAAAGCTTTTTACATTTATTGTCACCTATAACATTTCAAGAATTGAAGTTGCAAATCTGGAAGTACACATTTTCATAATGAATTGTAAAATCAGTTGATATCTAGATCATATGATTAGCTAGAGTTTTAATGGGTAGCATACATATATTGTGATTAGTGCAAATTGGTTTTATTTCTTAAACAGCTTTAGGAATTACAAATGTGTTACCTAAGTTTCATTTCCCTCAGTTGAGGAAAAAATGTGTGTCATATCACACAAACTGCCAAATTTCAGAAACAGGGAGAAAAAAACCTTTCTGTATGGGTGACTGACAAAGTCAGATGTATAGGTCCAAATATCATGGATGAAAATATCAAAGGGCTACAGATACAACAAGAGGACTTTAACTATTTTATTAGGATGATGTATTTAGTTATCAGTGAACTAGTTACTGCAGTCCTACTATAAATAACATATGGACAATTTAGACTTGTAACATTGTTTCCAAAGTTTATAATTAAAATATATTTCGCATGTAATTGATGGGGATAGTTAGTGAAGAAGACAGATCTGTCTAAACTGAAATGCAAAATAGGAAAATACATACTCCTTTAATATAGAACTATTAACTGTGAAGTCCCAGAAGATAAGGAACTGACTTTGGTCTTATTTAGGGCACAGTGTTTCCTCATGTTTTCTGGAACTTGAGAAAAAGTACTGAGTTAGCAGATGGCACTGATTTTTTTTTTAATTAAAGAAATGTAGAGCTATTGGACACAAAACACAAATATTATGTAGGCAGACAAAAAAGTTATGATAAATAGGCTTTACTGCCAAAAATGGTGAAGGGAGAAAGAATCTAAACTAATATTACCAGTAGGCATTTGATAATTATTAAATGGTTACTCATACACAATATGTTGCAAAATAAAAAATATGGATTCACAAATTCTAAGTATTATCACCAATTAACTATAATATTAGATATCAATAGAGTTTTTCGCAATTTAGTGGAAAACAATATTCTAACAATGTACAACTTATGCTGTTGGGGTGAAGCTATGCTAACTTGCATAATCTTGGTTAAGACGTTTTTTAACCAGGCCCAACTCTAAAAGTGGTGAGGCCTGAATCAAGAGAACAAATAAGGCACTCCACCAGCCCACACGCCTTGTTTGCCCTCTTTCTCTTCTCTTACCCCTAACCACATGCCTTTTCTATTATTTACCCCCTTGGAAAATTAAAAACAAGGAAAATCTGAGACGGGACCCGTGTAGGACCAGGAAGCAGGCACAAGGCTATTGTTAGGGAATTCTGGGGTCTGATTACATTGAGCAAGACCCAGAGAGGGGCAACTCACAGAACTGGACTCAGCCCCGTGAACTGCTTGCCTTGTGAGGAGGGGAATAGACAAAACGGGGCTGGAGGAGTTCTGCCAAAGCAGGAAGCTCAAGGCAGGAACCGCACGGCACAATCCGCGGCAGCACTGCATTAGGAGGTATAATTAGTTGGACAATATGATCTAAGAAAGGTAAAAGGAGTAGGGAAATTTGTATTCAGGTAAGTTTAAATAAGGGATTCTGATTGGAAAAACCATGACTTACATGAGATAAAACTACACTCTGAAAATTTTGAGAGTGTAATAAACTTGTTATCAAACTTTTATGTGTCAGGAAAAAGCGCCATCCATTTCGTTGTCTCATTTTCAAACGTATTTTAAAGTTCTGCTGACCCCATTCTCCACTGATTTTCATATGCTTAGTGGTCTGCTGGAAGCATGAAAATAAACAAACAACATGAAAACCCAGAAAATGGCATGCCTTTCAGTTGAATATTTTGCATTGTTGTTCGAAGATTAAGCTGCTTTAATTTACTCTTCAGTGGAAACCCTGTACTGAATTATAGTACTTTCTATTGTAAATTTAACACATCCTCCTCCTCATATAATCATCTCATAGGTACCAGATAACATTTATAATAATTTTAATGTGATATAATAGAACTCAGAAATATCAGGAATCACGTTATCAAAGAACAACGCATTTACATTTATTGTAGGGCTTTTATTAGTCAAATAATTTATCTGAAAAAACAAAAACAAATTTAGGTAGAGATGTTGGAAAGAATTTGTTTTTTTTTCTGGTGATTCTGAGAACATGCTGGCAGATAATCTACATGATGATAGCATCAGCCCATCTGTTATACGGTCTGCATACCTCAGGTCCTATGATCATAAGTGCTGCATAAGTAACCACAGGGATACTTGCAAAGACTGACTCTAAAGGACAATGATAGAGAGTAAGTGCAAAGGGAATGTCTATCTTCTTCATCCATATGTTTAAAAACTTTACTTTTAAACTATGTAACTAAATTATTAAGCCTATTTTAATCTTCAGTGTGATCAACCTCCTTGGAATTTATCAGCACAGTTGTAGGACTTCCTAAGTTTACAAATCCTTTTTCAAACAAGACTACAGATATACTGATGTTTCATGTAGATATCTATCTCCGAAAGCTGCTGAAATGGGTCAGAAAAAAAAAACACTTTATCTCTAAGACTACTGCCTCCAAATTTGAAAATCTAATTCTTTTTGACTTCCCAAATTATGTCCAGTCATGTTGTGAATGGTAATTCATCCAAAGGTCTATATTGATACATTATAACATTAAAAAGATGGTCAAAAATGCCAAGAACATAGAGATACTCCAAATATAATTATAAAACTCATTCTTACTTGAAGCCTGGGGAAGCCATTAGAGAAATTGAATAAGACTAAATCCTCATGTAAGTTAAAATCTAAAGACACAAAAGTCCAAAGGAATTATAACTCAAAAATATCCATGATCAACCTCCTTTAAGTCTAAAGAAATCAAGTTTTCTCCATTTCTTCTCCTGCTCTCCATTCTCATCCTGCCCTAGGGAATACTGGAGCCCGGTTGCAGTGTTGCTTCCTTCAGCAGCTGCAGCCCAGCCAGCTGTTTTCCATAGGGTTGACGTGATTCTCTGACAACCTTAGAATTTGAATTACATCAGTACTACATTTTGTGTGTCTCTTTTTCAGAGTCCAAAGATAATCACAGTTTATTCTTATCAAGCAAGTTTTGAAAAGCAGCTTATTTCCAAAACCTAGACAAAGTTATTCCACTCAAAAGTATATATTTAGAACCCGGAATTTAGTTTTGGCCAAAACGGTAACAGAAACTCAGTTCTATCTGAGCAAATAAGGCTAGAGAATAAGAATATACTTTATTGCAGCCACTTTGGGATGCCAGTAGGTGGATGCCAGTTGCCCAAATTCATGAGCTTTGAGAGTAAGTCAATCGGAATACTTCCAACAAGAGATTAATTATGGCAGGGTATTCACTGTATCTGTGAGTAAAGTAATACCTAATAAACATTCCCTCTTTTCTCAGAGAGGGACTAGTGAAACATGAACACCTTTTTTTGAAATTGAGGAATGTAGAGTAAAAACAGCCTTGCCAAGTCTTAATTTATATAGTTTTTTATTTCTCCTCATCCAGCATATGAAACTCTTTTTAATCTCCTGTCTCAACTGAACTTTCCTTAAAAACAGAGCCTTTGGAAAAGCTTTATGTACTATTTTATGGCTAGTACAAACAGAGATTGAAGAGTATAGAAAAAAGTAGAAAGGAGGAGAATGTTGAAGAGCCACAGAGGCAGTGCTCTGCCAACCTGGTCCTCACAGCTTATGACTAGTTATTTACTTGCTCTCGCAGGACATTTTTAACAAAACTATTATGAAGCTAATTCTCCAGCAAATAGTCCAACCATCGTAAGGAAGGGAGAAGAATTTATCTAAATTTATCCACCACTCCCCATATCCCATTACAGGCACTAAGTTTCCCACACTGCAAAGTCGAGTCTGGGCTCATGCTAAGTTATATCTGTGCTTTAGTGGACAGAGTGTGGAGTGGCATGACACGTTACTGGGACATACCCATGAATATCAGAGAACAAATGCATAAACCAGAAACTATTTTGAAAACGGAAACTTTTTTATTTGGCTCCACAACTGAAGGAACAGATAAGCTGTGATTTGAGTCATTCAGTCCGGATTCAAAGCAAGTAAGCATATCTGGAATGACAAGTGAAACTGAATCCATCACACTTCCCTTTTTTCTTGAGTTCTGTGTTTCTGCTACACCAATGTTGCAAAGCCTATGACTCTAGTGACCCTGCCTCCCTTCCTTCATGTGGACTAACATTTATCGCCCCTTCTCAGAATACTGCCTTATTATAGGCTTTTGTTTATATCTGTAAGTTCTCTCCCTGTGGGAAAGTTTTACTCCATTTCTGATTGTAAAATCACTCTAGAAGATTTTTAAATTTATTGAACCATTCATGCTTCTGAAAGTTTTCACTAGGAACAAAGTGAGGGTAATCAATCTGCCATAGTTCTTCAAGCCATTATCACCCCTCAAATTTTGAATTTTTTTTGAGCTTGAGTGCCATTTCCAGTTGCTATTTTTCATGCAAGAATGGAAAACAACTTTTATTTTCCTACTCTTCTTCTTTTCATTTTAAAGCCATTAGTAATCTGTTCATAAAGTTAGTCTCTTCTCTTCTATGTCAAATGATAGCTATTTTCTGGATTTAAATGCTTTGCTTCCTTTAACCATATTATATTTTTATCTAGACTTTTAAAAACAGATTTTAGAGTCAATATATTCTGAGCCTGTCAAATATATCCATTGTTCAAACAAATCATGTTCCTTTTCACTTTCTTGATGTGGATAATCTCGCCCTGGAGATAACCACAGCATGGGCCCAGTCTACCCTCATCCCATCTGCCTTTCTGTCATGTCCCTTTTTGTTATGCCTTCATTGATGGTCTTAGTTCCACAAATTTATCTAACCCATTCCCTCAAGGCACAGGTAATTCTTGAATGAACAACTAACTATATTGTCATCATCTAAATTAATTTATTATTTTTCAAATCTCTGGTATCTGGATTAACTCCATGAATGCAAGCTAAGTTCTTTCACCATTTCCTTTTTAGCCCTGAATGCAAAGTGAAATTTGAAACATCAAATTTTAGCCTGACTATAATAATTTCAAACCAGAACCTCAGTAGTGTTATGTAGTATGCTTGGAGTCCAGCTGCCTTACAGTATAAAAGTCATTCCTTGTAGACAAGGCTGGAAAGCACTTTGCAAATAGCAAATAACTGTAGTGTTCTTTAAAATGTAAGTGGTAGGTACATAGGAGGATGCTCTTTTCCATACGAATGAATTCTTGATTCAGATAAACCTGAGGATTACAGCCTCTGCAGCCCACTGGTGGTAGCTTCTGAGCCTCCCACTTGCCTCCACAGATGCAGGGTGGAGCAAATCGAGCTGCCACAGACTGCCCTGGAGAGCCAGCTCACCCCAGACCTCCATGCCTGGCCCTTTCCTTGCCTGTAAAGGCTCTGTGAGTGGTGTGGCCTTGGCTGCCTTCATACGGTGCATTTTGGTTTCCGAGATCCATGAAGCTCTTGAGTTTGCTTAAATCCAGGATGCTCAGAACCTTTGTTAAGGTCAGCACACTTTTGCTAAGGGCTTGAGGTTTGCAGGCACTTTTTTTAAGGCCTATGGATAAGTTTTTCAAATGCCACCGTTACCAACTGAAGTAAAATAGACAATAGTTTAAAAAGTTACCACGTGTTTGATTTAGGCTGTTGACAGCCTTACATTTATTTACATAATTTAATCTAAACCTCTAAAAAAACAGACAAAAAGTGAGCAAACTAATGCTTTTACTAATGTCTGAAGTTAAGCCATGTGCCATAATCCCAACCCATAAAGCCTACATCATCAAGGCAGAGAAGAAGAATCTTAGAACAACAAAAAAGGACCTATGGAACAAGCATAGCTTCTATTTTCCCTTCCCAAATTCTACTCTCAGATAACTCCTCCTTTTTCCCTTAGAAAGAATGTGTTGTACCTTCCTGGGTGCATCTATAAACTATTCTGGAATTCCTGGATTTTATTTTGCTACGTAACAGTCCTTCAAAACTTTCTGTAAAGAAATAAAGAAACCGGGAGCATTATATGTCACACTAATGTTGTTTCTCCATGTAGAAGGAAACAGCAGGAGAGGAAGAAGGTTCCTCTATCTAATCTCCACTTCCTGATTTTCAGCACTGTCATTCCCAAAGGCCTGGGTGAACAGACTGAATATTGAAGTGATCTCGAGAACAGTGTCAACTACAATAGACATTTGTGAAGCTATACTGAAAAATCGTATTTTTTTTCTTTTTTTTTTTAAGACAGAATCTTGCTCTGCCACCCAGGCTAAAGTATGCAGTGCAATATCTCGGCTCATTACAATCTTCACCTCTCAGTTTCAAACAATTCTTCTGCCTCGGTTTCCCAAGTAGTTGGGATTACAAGTGTGTGCCACTGTGCCTGGCTTATTTTGTATTTTCAATGGAGACAGGGTTTCAATGTGTTGGCCAGGCTGGTCTTGAACTCCTGACCTCACGTTATCTGCCCACCTTTGCCTCTCAAAGTGCTTGGACTACAGGAGTGAGCCACCGCACCCAGCTGAGAAGCTGTATCTAACAGAGTAAATTTCATAATGCTATAAGTTTCAAAAATTCTAATTAAATATAATATATAGAGAAAATGGTGAAAAACATAATTTTGTAAAAAAAAGCCTCCTTCAATATTATAGCATTAAGCCTTCAGATATTTCATGTTTGATTTTCTCTCAATATGCATTTCCTATGTCTAAATTACTTCCTTATATAATTTAACTAAAAACTAAAAAAAATAAATTAAAGCTTTCTATAAGAATTTCAAATATTGGCAAAGGGGAATATTTTTATCCCCAAAATTATTTGGCATGGTAGGATTAAAGCTCATATGTTTAGGATTATTTACTGTTACTTAAAATTTTTCCATAGATTTTCTTTTCTTTTTTTCTCTTTTCAAGATGGTGTCTTGCTCTGTTGCCAGGCTAAAGTGCAATGGTGTGATCTTGGCTCACTGCAACCTTTGCCTACCAGGTTCAAGTGATTCTCCTGCCTCAGCCTCCCAAGTAGCTGGGACTACAGGTGCACACCACCATGCCCAGCTAATATTTTGTATTTTTAGTAGAGACAGGGTTTCACCATGTTGGCCAGGATGGTCTTGATCTCTTGACCTCATGATCCATCCTCCTTGGCCTTCAAAAGTGCTGGGATTACAGGTGTGCCCAGCCAGATTTTTCTTAATTGGAGAAATAATTGGAACGTTTTGAACTACGTTTGAATTTAAATTCAAGTTAAATTATTTAACTTAAATAATAGCTGTAATTTTCTGTTCAGTAATAACCCATGTTTACTTGAATAATCTATATTCGCTTCAGATATCTAAGGTTATATCAATGCAAAAGAATAAAATTCTAATAACCTGAACAGCTAGAATAGTGAGTATTAAAATTTAACATTTTTTACTGCTGAAAAATTATCAGGATTTCTGTGGTAACATGTTCCTCAGAATAAACTATATTTTTTCATTGTCCTCACCTGAAAGGTTACACTTGACTTAATGTCTCATCTCCATGTGTCGCCCTGTAGGGAACACACACAAAGGGCTTGTGAAAGTGGCATTTCATTTTCAGATATAAACCAGGCAGTGTATTCCTGGCTTTTACCCTTGGAACATAGTGCATCACATAGAGATTTAGAGCTGTACACACTTACAGAACATCAAGGCAAGTGCAAAGTACTCACCTAGGTATAATAAGAATATAAAATTATAAAATACATCACCTGTCCCTCTAGAAGCTCGTGAATTGCTAGATAAGTCAAAAACAAACACATAGAGAAATGTAATGACAGAACAAACAAGACTCTAGAGAAGAATAATAAATAGCAGGTTTTAGGAAGACTTTCAAATGAATGAGATTTGACGTGGCACTAGAAAAAAATAAAACAACTGAAACCAAGTGTAAGAGTTAAGGGAGTAAAATGATAGCAGGGGGTGGTGGCTCACACTTGTAATCCCAGCACTTTGTAAGGACACAATCCCAGGTGGGCAGATCACCTGAAGTGAGGGGCTTAAGACCTGCCTGGCCAACATGGGTGAAAACCCGTCTCTACTAAAAATACAAAAAAAAAAAAAAAAAAAAAGTTTAGCATGGTGGCAGTCGCCTGTAATTCCAGCTACCTGGGAGACCGAGGCAGAAAAATTGCTTGATCCTGGGATGCAGAGTTTTCAGTGAGTCAAGATTACGCTGCTGCACTGTATGATGGGTGACAAGAGCAAAACTCCATTTCAAAAAAAAAAAAAAAAAAAGAGTAAAATGACAAGCACTGGTTCCTTGAGAGGGCTGGACAGAGATGAGTCAGGAAACACAGGAAACGTATGTCTTCAAATTTTAAGAAAAATATGATTTTTGTTACTGTTAGCCCATATGTTAAACCATATGCTCTAGGTTTTGCTTTTGAAAATCTGATCTTGGGAGTGGGGGCCAAATTGAATTCCAAAAATTCATGTTATATCTTCTGGCATATATGAGCCTGGGAATGGAAATCGTAATAGGTTTGATGATAAAAGGAGCAATGACTCAGCAGAAAAATGCTACTGGATATGTGAGTTTTCCCTAACTCCAAACCCCCAACCTTCCAGGAATCATTGCACGCTAGTTTCACTGCCCTGAACGCTTCTAATAATCAGAGACAAATAAAAATAAAAATCAGATATGTTCCACCTTCGTGGGGCATCTATAAACTGTTCTGCTGTTCCTGAATTTTATTTTATTATATAGCATTCTTGAAAAACTACTTAGCCTCAACACAGAATTGCCATATAACCCAGGAATTCAACTCCCAGATAGATACACGAGAGAAATAAAAACATACGTCCACACAAAAAGTTGTACACAAATGTTCATAACAGCATTTTCAATTAAAAAAATGGAAACAATCAGAATGTTTCGACTGGTGCATAGTTAAGCATATATGGTGTGTGAATGCAATAGGATAATATTCAGGAAGAGAAAATGAGACTGACACAGGCTGCAACACAGATGAGCCTTTTAAACACACGAAGTGAAAGAAGCCAGACGCATGAAGCCACCTTCTCTTTGGTTTCGTTTATATAAAATGACCAGAATAGGCAAATCTGTAAATATAGAAAATATAACAGGGGTTACTAGGCCTGGGAATGGTGATATGAGAGACAGTGGTGGAAGAGAGACTGCTAATAGGGGTAGGGTGGCGTTGGGGTATGAAAATGTTCTCAAATCAGACTGTGGGGATGGTTGAGCAACTCTGTGAATGTCATTTTACACTTTAAAAGAGTGAACTACATGGTATGTGAATTATTTCTTACATGTTCCTCCATCATTTGTTTCTTTTTAGCATGATAACTAAATCATTACATAAGACAGTACGTCCTATTAATATTTAACTTCTCTGTGATGTTTAAGAATTAAATGTACCTATAAATTACTTTTCAATAATTTACATCAGTGAGTGTGTTTTTTATTTGTATTTTCTCCGCATTATTTTTATTTTATCACCTCAGAGTGCTTTGAGAAATTTCAAATTTTGTAGGTATACCAATGCACTAGAAAATGGAAAGAAAAGAGTTTGTGATATACTGCCTGATACAACCTTGTTGTTTTGAAAGAGTGTTGTCTCTTGAACTCCTAAGTTCAGTATGTTGAACTCTGTAAAAAGCAAATTAACCTGAAAGTAAAAACAAAGCATCAAGAAATGATTTAGAATCTCCACTTATGTTCATAGTGTGTACAAGGGGATAAGAAAATTGTGGAAAGATTAATAGGTTCTATTTTGTTAACAAAACAAACAAAAAAATAAACCAAGAGATTTTAGTTCACATTGCATGTCAAAATCGAACACCAACAATTGCGTGCTATATTTTATCTTTATAATTTGCTGCTACTCCACGTAATTTGTAGAAAATAGATCAGAAGTTTATCGAGTTGAAAGACTATTTACATAATGTACATATGAAGAAACACAAAGTACTAAATGATGTTGAAGTCTTTATGCATGCATAGAATGACATAGGAATGAAAAATAATCCTTATTTTCTTTGTATAGCAGTTTTATTATTTTCTTTTTATGCCACCTATTAGCTTTGAGTCTATGAGTTAATGCCTTTAAGTGTTATTAATTATATATTAAGATGTATTTTTTCTCTTATATTGTCCACTGGTAATTTAAAGGGCAATCAGAGCTCATGTAACCTTGAAATATGAATCCAAGGAGTGCCTTTTGGGGTGGCATATTTTATAATTGTAGTCTTTTCCATTATGCAGGTTCCTACTGAAACAATTAGTGTATTCATTTTGGGCTTTTGCCTTTTCATGGAACTGCCACTTTTTATTAACAATTAAGGTCATGTTCTGGTTCTAAGACCACTCCTTGCCCCTGCCCCACATCCTAGCTTGCTATTAATAGTGCCAGCTCTGGTTAACATTTATATCAAAGTTGAGAAGAGATATTACAGTGAAGTGCAAATTAAAGCCTGCTAAAATGCTGCTGCTAAAAATTATATTGGGGCATTAGTACATTTTCCATTTATTTCAATAGGTCACATTAACAAGACTGCATGCCACTTTATCCTAAAACGTGGACCAGGCTGTCAGTTCTGATTAGTGTTGAAAAAATGGCATTTCGACAAAGGTTTTGCTAAAAGAGAACACAACTATTACTATCTGGTAGCTTAAATGTGTGTAATTATTGGATACATTTTGTAGGATGTTAGGAATTTTTATCAATCAAAGGTCAATTTTAAAATTTCTTTTTTTATTTTCAACTTAATATGTCTACACAATTAGGTATCTTTATGTAAGCTAAATAGTAAGAAGAGAAACAGTCTTACATTTTAATAGCTTCTTGAGTAACTAAGCCTGTTTAATTTAGAATACCATAAAGCAAATTGCTATCCTAGAGGAGTACTATGTAAATCAAGCCTAAGTTTAGGAAATTCATCCTTTATATTAAATATTTAAAAAGAATGACCTAAAGTCATTTATGCTAAAGGAGATTAGAGCCCAGGAGTTTTGTATGTAGTTCATAGTGCTCTTTATAAAGGTGTCTATCTCCTATAACACAGATAAAAAACACTGTTTAATAACTAATTATTTATTCCTGAATAATATGAGCTCAGTGATTGTGTCATTGTTTATACAGAAAAAGAATAATCAGATTTTGTCAGCTGCTTCAGGAGTGGAGCATGAATTATAGACCATCTCCAGATTAAAAATTAAAATAAGATGATTTCCCTATTGCATCCTCCTTAATGAAATTAATGTCCTCTATTAAATAGCAGTCTTTCTTATCAGCATTAGATGGGCCTAAGTAATCTGAAGTATTAAAAGAGGCTTTTGGAAATCAGTATGGTAGTAGATCTTAACATTAGCTCCTAACATCTTCTACTATGCCTAAGTCTATGGTTCTTTGGCTTACATTTAACTATTACTATAACTTTGTGGAACATCTGTATTTTCTTTACTTTATACAGTATAAGTTTTGTAAAGATGAAGATGAAGACGCGTTGGAAAGAGAAGTTCTCTCATTCATGGTCATCACATTAACCTGGGCAAACAGTTTAAATTTCAGAACATCTAGCAAAACATACAGTGACTTTCCATTTATACACAATTTTCATTATACCTTTTCAAATAAATACTTTATTATAGTATTTATTTGAAATAAACAAATCATAAGTACATGCTTTGGTAAATGCCATATCAGTAAATAAAAATTTCCACAAGTTCCTCTTATACTCACTAATATTACCCATTCCCCAGTCACTGGAAACTACAAAAGTTAACCACTATCATTCCATTTTCTTTCCTTTTTTTTTTTTTTTTTTGAGATTTTGAGAGGAAATCTCACTCTGTTGCAAGGCTGGAGTGCAGAGGCAGGATCTCAGCTCACTGCAATCTCTGCCTCCTGGTTTTAAGCGATTCTCCTGCCTCAACCTCCCTGGTAGCTGAGACTACAGGCGTGTGCTACCACTGCCCGCCTAATTTTTGTGTTTTTGGTAGAGACGGGGTTTCGCCATGCTGGCCAGGATGGTCTCCATCTCTTGGCCTCATGATCCACCCCCGTTGGCCTCCCAAAGTGATGGGATTATAGGCATTGAGGCACCACCAGTTTTCACTGTATATATGCATGCGAATAATGTAATATAGATTTTTTTCATGCTTAGCTCATCTTTCATAACTTTTATGTACATGTTACTTTAAGCTGTAGTTTGTTCATTGTGTTTTGCTATTGTGTGCCACTGTGGCACAATTCATTTACCCATTGTATTGTGCGGTATTTGCCTATCACACAGCAGAGTCACATCAAATTTTGCTTGTCTTTTGACACTGTACTGTTTCTACTATGTTTTTTTTTTAAAAAAAAATAACCGGATATGATGAAATATTCTGTTCTGGATGCTGCAAAGTTAATATAATGAAAGACACAATACAAAATTGATTAAATGACATAATATGCCTAATATTTTCCCTAAAATCCAAATATGTAAAAAGCTGCTGTTTCTACATATTTTTATCATAATTTTCTGTTACATTTTTATTTAAAAATTACATTTAATTGATTTTAAAATATTTTGCTGTTATGCTTATACATCATATAATTACTTAATTGCCCCTTTATGTTAATAACTCAACTTAGAATGTTAATTACAACTCAACGTCTATCCAAAAAATGCTTTCTTAGCGTAAATAACTTTAGGTCATTCTTTCTGTATGTTTAATAGGAAGGATTAATTGCCTAAACTTGGATTAACATACCACTCCTCTAGGACAGTAGTTTGCTTTATGGTATTTTAAATTAAATAGCTATCTTTAAAAATTTTTCTTTATAATAACTAACATTTTATCAATGTCTGATGAATTCCTGGTAATTGTGGACCTGGCAATAAGTTACAGATGAATGGAGCCACTTTCTTAAATCTCTTAGTTCCCAACCATCTAATAAGATTTTGAATATCTGCAAGTCGCAGTATTCAAGGACTAACATGGAGGATGTTAGCAGATGCCTTATGCATCTATTTTTTAACTGAACAAAATAATATTTTCTGATCCGATCCACCAATTTAAAGACTTGAGCAATCCCTGTCCAAAACCATGAGACTATTTCATTGTTTTTGCAAATACTCAATACTTGAAAATACCACATAACTAGTAAATCTGGAAATGGTTTATATTTTGTTTGTGATATTGAAAAGGGTCCATTGGAACTGATAATTGTCAAAGCAGGAAATACTAATTGGAAAAAAATGCAAATAAACCAAAATAAAAGAAATTGTGTTGGTTATTAAAAATTTAGCCATTTAGAGCAATGAGTAATACTGGGAATTTAGAAAATTTGAAATTTTTCTTGTACTAAATGAATAATAATGCTAATTCTTGAATACTCATTCTAATGTAGAAATGTAGAAAAGTTGTCATTAATTATGAATTTGTTTCGCTTCTATAACAACATATAAAATTTCTTTACAAAAAACACAGAAAACATGTATTGCCTGTATTTTCAATATAACTCATTTGTTTATCTGTTTATCATTTCCCTCATATCACAATGCATGCATGTTTATGAGTTCAATTTTCAAAATGAAAGCAAGATGATTATTTTAAAAGCTCTGGTTTTACTCATTTTCTGTTGAATTCATAAATGATCTAGGTCACAACGTTTAGAATAAAACAAGGAAAGTCATTTTTTACACTTAACACAAATGTTATTAACAAACAATTAAGCTGAATGTGGAATAAAATTGTAAGAATCTACCCAAACGAGTATAAAGTATAAATTTAATTTTTGCTTTCAAATTGAGACACTCAGCATCTCATTCTTTCAAATTTCTTAATTACAATATTTAAATTAAAAAAAACTATGTTATCCTTTAATTTATGCAATGAAAGCTGATAACATTTAAGACGCATGTCTAGCTGCCACTAGTTAATTGTAGGGTGAAGGGAGAAGGGAGGTAGTGTAATGTGTGTGCATACATACTTTGAGACCAAAACAGGAAAATACACAACTGGTGGAATTAGAATTTTATAAATATGTAGTAGCAGCTACTTACTAGAGCTATTTCCTTGGCAAGTTACTGAGGCTGTTTATGTGCTGGTGGAGTTGTAAAGAGTGCTTATCCCACAGTGTCATACTGAGGATGGAATGTAATGGTGTATAGATAGGGGTCAGAACTGTGCTTGACACATCACCAATATCAATGTACCATAATTTACCAAAACAGATGGAATGAAGGAATCAAAAGAGAAAGAAACATGAGGCTTGCAGTATTCTCCCCTCACCAACACATTTTTTTAATACTTTAAGTTATGGGGTACATGTGCAGATTGTGCAAGATTGTTACCTAGGTATACACATGCCATGGTGGTTTGCTGCATCCATCCCCCTGTCACCTACATTAGGTATTTCTCCTACTGTTATCCCTCCCCAATCCCCCAACCTCCTGCTAGCCCTCCTCTGCCCCCCCGCCAGCCCCCAAAAGGCCCTGATGGGTGATGTTTCCCTCCCTGTGTACATGTGTTCTCATTGTTCAACACCCACTTATGAGAAAGAACATGCAGTGTTTGTTTTCCTGTTATTGTGTCAGTCTGCTGAGAATGATGGTTTCCAGCTTCATCTATGTCCCTGCAAAGGACATGAATTCATCCTTTTTATGGCTGCATAGTATTCCATGGTGTATATGTGCCATATTTTCTTTATCCAGTCTATCATTGATGGGCATTTGGGTTGGTTCCAAGTCTTTGCTATTGTAAACAGTGCCACAGTGAACATACCTCTGCATATGTCTTTGTAATAGAATGATTTATAATCCTTTGGATATATACCCAGTAATGGGATTGCTAGGTCAAATAGTATTTCTGTTTCTAAATCCTTGAGGAATTGCTACGCCATCTTCCACAATGCTTGAACTAATTTACACTCCCACCAACAGTGTAAAAGTGCTCCTATTTCTCCACATCCTCTCCAGCATCTATTGTCTACAGATTTTTTAATGATCATCATTCTAACTGGATGAGATGGTATCTCAGTGTGGTTTTGATTTGCATTTCTCTAATGACTAGTGAAGATGAACATTTTTTCATATGTTCGTTGGTCTCATAAATGTCTTCTTTTGGCTGGGCGCGGTGGCTCGCCTGTAATCCCAGCACTTTGGGAGGATGAGGCGGGTGGATCATGAGGTCAAGAGATCAAGACCATCCTGGTCAACATGGTGATACCCCGTCTATACTAAAAATACAAAAAATTAGCAGGGCATGGTGGTGCATGCCTGTAATCCCAGCTACTCAGGAGGCTGAGGCAGGAGAATTGCCTGAACCCAGGAGGCGGAGGTTGCGTTGAGCCGGGATCGCGCCATGGCACTCCAGCCTGCGTAACAAAAGCGAAACTCCATCTCAAAAAAAAAAAAAATCTTCTTTCGAGAAGTGTCTGTTCATATTCTTTGTCCACTTATTGATGGGGTTGCTTTTTCTTGTAAATCTGTTTTCATTCTTTGTAGATTCTGAATATTAGCCCTTTGTCAGATGGGTAAACTGAAAAAAATTTTTCCCTTTCTGTTGGTTGCCGGTTCACTCTAATGATTGTTTATTTCGCTGTACAGAAGCTCTGGAGTTTAATTAGGTCCCATTTGTCTATTTTGACTTTTACTGCCATTATTTTGGTGTTTTTAGTCATGAAGTCCTTGCATATACCTATGTCCTGAATGTATTGCCTAAGTTTTCTTCTAGGGTTTTTATGGTGTTAGGTCTTATGTTTAAATCTTTAATCCATCTGGAATTAATTCTTGTATAAGATATAAGAGGTCCAGTTTCAGCCTTCTGCACATGGCTAGTCAGTTTTCCCAACACCACTTATTATTTCTTCCCTTTTCCTTGATCTCTTTCTGAGGCTTTACATTCCTCTTCAACTCTGAGTTTTCTTGGGATCCCGTTCCCATCTCAGTGGTTTTCCCATTTAACTCTCATTCTCTGGCATTCTTATTCAACCACATGGTTTTCTCAACCACCATCTATTCAATAATACATAAAACAATGCACTAATATGGTTGGGGGGACTATCAAAGAGACAGGAGTAGAGAAAACATAACTCTTTGAAAGTAGAGTTTAGTAAGAAAGAGAGAAAATAAACATGTAAACAGAGGGTGTTGTGGGACCATTAAAATTAGACCACAACCTAGTCAGAGAATTAAATGCTTCCATGTGAAATTTGCATTTAAACTTGTGTCCTAAATAATGAGTAAATGGCTGCCTACAGGAACCAGCACTGGGAGTTGGGAAACATTTTTTAGGCAGAAAGAACAACACATGTGAAAACACAGAGGAAGGAAAAATGGGACACAATGGAGCAACAGAAATAGGCCAAGGCAGCTAGAGCAGAGATTTCTAGCAGGGATATATTACATTATCCAAGAGAGACATGCACAGCATCCGGCAGGCTATTTTAAGGAGTTTAGAAATGTTTTAAGGATAATACAAAACAACTGACATTTCAATGGAGTGTGGAGCGTGTTTTGAAAAACCTCCCTTAATGAATTGGATGGGGCAGGAACAAAATCATGGGGTCCAGTTTGGAGGCTGGTATAGAAATCAGTCAATATTTACTGATGTCCACTGTGTGCCAGGCACTGTTGTAGGCACTGAAGTTAGTTATATAGAGATCATTACTACTTTTGTAAAGGTTATTTTATAGTGTAATAAAACTAAAATCTATAATTAAATACTCAAATAAACAAGTTTACTTCAAGTAGTGATGTGTCCAGTACAGAAAACGAAAATAATTTTATTTGGTAAAAAGTCTGGGAAAGAAAGCAAAGATGTGTGATAGTCCAAGGCATGTGGTCTGATGATAACTACTAGACATGACAATGTTTGAGTAGTTCCAAATTACAAGCATCTAGAAGGAGGGGCTGCCAGATATAATGGCAAGAGCAAAAACCCTGAGGCAGGAATAATCTTAAGGTGTTCAGAAGATGGAAGGAGGACACATGTGATTGGGTCATTCTGAGTGAAGTGGAGGTTGGTATGAGGTCCAAGAAGTAAGCACAGATGATCATACTTGAGTTGTGGCAGCAGCTCTAATAGTAAATTGCAGTGGCCAGATTTGAGTTTTGTAAGCAGAGCTGTGGGACTTAGTAATGGAGTGGTTGCAATGAGTGAAAGAAAATAATCAAGAATAGCTATTATACCTTTGAACAGACAATTGAGGAGGACATTTCTCCACTGGCCACACAAAAGAAGGAGAATGTTTAAAGAGGAGGACACGAGTACAATGTGGGGTGTTTGAAGTTGTGCTGCATGCTACTGATATGAATAGGGAAATTTAATACCTGGGTCTAGAGTTTAGAAAACAATAGAAATATTCACTTCTATAAGGTGAAGAACACAATGTGGAGAGGTTATTTAACTTGCCCAATTATGAAGCTATGAAGTGGTAGAAAAATGATGAAAACAGCGTTTTTCTGACTTATGAATTAGGTTGAATGCTATTAATCTTGATTCTGCTACCTAGATGCTTTTGGAAGGCTCCCTTCTTCTATCCAGGTTTATCTTCATTTGCCAGATGAGCACAATCATTCATGAACTACCTATGTCTCTATTATTTGTGGGGGAGTAAAAAATGAAGCAATATGGAAGAGAGCCCTTTATTCACATAAAATGTTAAATGAATAAAATACATAACTTGCACATATCATTGCATTCAATAGCTTATTTTTGTCCTTAAAGATAATACATTTATGCCATCTATTACATATACATATATATTTACAATATATATTTACACACAAAAATAACACTACATTGGTCTTTCCTATGGATGGTAATGATACTATTTTTTTCCATTTTCATCATGTTATTCACTGTAAGTAAAACACTAACCTTTCCTCTCTATTCCTTTCTGCTTGACTGCCTTACTATGTTCTTACCTTACTTCATTCCTTATTTTATTTCTTCTTTCTATGATCTCTTCCATTATTTATTTAAGCATTTATTTATCATTACCAACTCTGCTGAGACACCAAAATATAATGATTGAGAGTCCCAACTTCAAAGCCCGGCATCCAGGATACATTATGAATTCCCTTTGTTGCTCTGACTTGGTTACCCATCTCTTCAGTGGGAAGGATACAACCAACATAGCACCACTGGGTAATGGAATGAGTAAAACACATAAAACAGCATCTGGCAAACAGAAAATGTAATGGAAATGTATGGGTAATGCATTATTATTCTAGTCAGAAACTATGATACATATGAATTAAGTTGAGATAAAGAGAATAATAAGTGGCCTCTGCTAATTTGTAATAATCCAGGGTCTGTGGAAGCAAAGTCAGACTCACACATGTAAACAAATAACGATAATAATAAATGTGATATCTGATGACCACAGTAGCTAAAATCTGCAGTAACATAGAAGACAGGCTGTTTAGTATAATAGGAAAAAAGCTTCACAAACATAAATATATTTGGGTCTATGTAGTAGATTGCAGCTATTGTTTTATCTGACTCTACTGGAGTCTCTTTGTAAGTACAGAGCTAGAAACTAGTATTCTCCTATGAGACTACCATGAAACATAGCCTGAAGCAAACCAGTAATACATTTACTTGTGCATTTTTAGCCATTTGTTCAGTCAATAGAATGGCCAACCATATTTATATAATCCACAATTAAACTAAAAATAATGACTCTAAACAAATAATAGCGTAAGACAAGATATTGTGGACAGCCTAAGAGGGGTGCCTATCCTGTGGAGCCCCAATATGGTGATTAGATTCAATTCAGGGGAAGCTTAAAAAAAGTAAGGTTAATCTGAGACCTGAAATATAAATGGAAGTTAATTATAGGATTTCAAGCTGGATTTAGGGGAAGACATTTATAGATTTTAAAGTAAATCCCTTTCTCTGAAATTTTTTTTGAAACTCAGTATTTTTGTGTTAGGATGCTAATTGCAGCTATGCAAGAAAGCATATATTTACTAGTTATAAAGGTTGCACATGAAATCATAAAATATAAATCTCTGAGTTGATAATAAAGTCCATATTTATGTTGAAGGTCTATATTTGGAAGTTTTTCATATAGTCAAGTAGGTACAACACTCCTGTGTGAAATGCTAAGCTTTTAACTCAACTAACCAAACAAAACCATGTACTTAAAAAAAAAAAGTTGACAGGTTCAATCCTACCTTGCAACCTTACAAAATTTAGGACTAGGTTTCCTCTCTATAGGCCTTTGAAGCGTCATTATGCCTGAAATGAAATCCCTGATTACAAATAGCATTTTAAAGAAAAAGAAGAAAAAATCGTTGTTTGTACTCTGTGTCAAAAGAGCACAGGAACAAGAAGCTTGTGACTTTGACCCTAAAGTGGTGAAAGCACTGGCTTTGACACAAGAAAAGAACCCTGGGCTTGAAGAGTGGTACTAACACTTGGTAAAAACACTATCATTTTTTAATGTACTAAACATGTACACCAAAACTAGCTGAATGTTACACATGTATATACACTCTCTCACACACATACACACACACATAATGCATGCATCCATGCACGCACATATACACACACATAATGCATACATGTATATACACTCTCTCACACACATACACACACACAGAATGCATGCATCCTTAGCAGAAGGCACTCTATGTATATTATCCAACTGACAACTCACAACATATAAATCTGCTCACTATCAGACCCTTCATGTACAAAGTGGAGAACTAGATCTCATAGAAACAATGTGATTTGTCTAACATCTAATGGCCAGAAAGTGATTAAGTTGTGATTCAAATTCATGACTGTATGACTCTTAACTACTATTCAATGATGTCTCCTTTTCAGTCTTAACTAGGTGCTAAATATCTCCTCAATTTTACTCCCTGCCTCTCTAGATAGATAGATAGATAGATAGGCAGAGAGATACAGATATATGATGCTTCTCTATCTGTATAACAGGAAATAATACCAATTACCCTATAAGAATGTCATAAAAATGGAATGTGATAAAGATATAAAAGACAATATTCAGTTACTGGCACATAGCTGGTAGCTGCTAATTCTTACTTGTTTGTTATTATGGAACCAAATGTTATCAAAATGACAAAAACTACAGGGCTTCTTGTTGTCATTGCGCTTATTTTTTGAATTTAGTTTAAAATTGTTTGTGCTGGTCCCCTTAGTTTAAGATGCATAGTTTTTATTAGATCTGGATCAGTGAGATAGCAAATTCCATTTCATATCCATAATTAGATGCTACATTTAGTAATCCATTTCTGACCCTTATAGTTTTAAATATCTTGGCAAATGTGCCGAGCATTCCCTCCTTTCCTCTTTCCCTCCTTCCCTCCATCCCCTCTTCTGTCTCCCATTTGGTGCTTTCTTATTTTGTGCCAAGGGTTGTAATTCTTATTTTAAGTCTATTTCCCTAACTCATGTAAGATAGTTTATAATTATGACCTTGCTGAAGAAGATACTAGCATTTCTTTTAATAATAAAATTTATCAATCCCATCATTAGATTAAGAGGTCATTGTCAGAGGTGATTTTGTCAATTACCCAAGAAAACTACCTTAGTTTTATCATATTTCATAGATGTTTAAAGAAATATATATGTATGAAGTAGCATCTTCAATTTTTAAAGACTGTAAGTGGTTTAATATTCAATTTGCAATTTTAGAGCATAGACTATTCAACCTTATGGACACCTGCGTCTTTGTGCATAGCAGGCATGAGTGTAAGCATAGAGTTTTTGGCTGATTTTGCCAGAAGTCAAACCTCTTGACACCTTTTCTCCTGATAGCCCTTAAGCAAAAGAACTTCAAATCCAATATATCCGATTAGGCCATCAAAATCAATTTCAATCTTCAATCATTTAGTACAAGCTGACCTTATGATGCCCATAGAATTCAGCAAAAACTGTTACTTGTGTTTAAAAATCTACTTGTGTTTTACTTGGGAAATCAGAGCTGAATTTGGCCTCTGAAGTCTTTTCTAGCTTTTGAATAGACGAGACATGACTTATGGTTTTCATGTGAATTGTCCGAGGAAGCATGGCGAGGAGTGTGCATTATATATCATGATTTCGTGTAGTGCATTAAATTTATAAACTTTATAGATTGTACTTGCATTTTTCATTTCTAAAATTAAGTGATAATTGAAGTATAAATGAAATTTATTGCCTATCATGGTGATCATTTAGCTACATTAAAATATTTAAATGCTCATTTACATAAATATAAAATGCATTGCAATTTTTCCAGAAGATGATTCTCTTATTAGACTTTTGTAGACACTATATTTGCTGAAGAGTGCAAATATGTTAGTGACACCATGAAGTACTTATTATACATAATTAGAAAGATATTTACTAACACAAAAGGATATTTCAATATCAATTAATATGAATTTGTTCTTATAAATATAAACATATATTGCTTAAAGGTAATATTCCAGTTTCAACTTATAATACAAATTTACAAATTACAATAGTAATTTATAAAGTTTAATTTCAGGATATTGTTTATTTTCTATCAGCATTTTAAGAAGATTAGATACTTTATAACTTTTGGTTCACATATTATTGCATTTATCCACATAATCAGAAAATATCTATATTTTTATAGCAGCATATAGTATTTCTCTTATAGCTAATTTCATATTTCTTTCAATGTGAAAGTAAAATGACTTAATGTCTTCTATAAACCAAAAATAAAATTCTAAGCTCCTTATCTGACTGAATGGGTCCTACTCTTGGCCATAGGCCCAGATCCCCATAGAAACCTGAAAAAGTAGTTTAGGCCATGATGCAAGGTACGAAGGTTAGACAAGCCTTATTAGAACCTTCTCTCTTTAAAGTTTAGGCACAACTAACCAGCATTACATTGAAACAGAGATCTTAAGGCTGATGAAACAAACTCTTTGTAGCAATAAGATACCAAATTCCAACCTTACTCAAGTGAGTGTGTGTGTGTGTGTGTGTGTGTGTGTGTGTGTTTGTGTGTTTGTTTAACTGCTTCACCATGCAAGGGCAAACAGATGATCAAGTCTGTCTATGCAATTTCTTTTGTATAGTAGGAGACATCAATAACCTATTTAAGGTTCCATTTGCATGGTAAATATCTTAGTTAATTGATTGATTATTGAACCCTAAGCAATTCTATCAAATTCTCTTTCAGCTATGTATGTTAAATACCTATTGTAAAAGAAAAATTGCATTAGACACTTGTTAAAAATGTCAAAGAAGACTTCTTTCCATATTGTTGGAATATGAGTGATGAATATTGAAATAGGGGAGAGACTGAACTCAACTCAAGCCAAAACAAAAGTGAGGATTTTAAATGCTGAGGTCAGTTAAAGAAAAAATAAATAAATAAATAAATTTGGGTGATTATTGGATTTTTAAAAATGCATTCATAAATGATATATGTAAGAAACGATATATCTCACCTGCCAATTAAATTTTCTAATAGTAATAACATGCATTTTAAAACATATGTGTGTGTGTGTATATATATAAAGAAAAAGTTACAGGTGAGTCTTCCTAAAGGAAGAGGTTGGTCAATGTGATCAGGCCACAGTGTTTGTTAATTGCTGTTTTTTGAAGATAGGCTCCTATCTTCCCCCAGAGACTGAGAGAAAGGGGTACTATCTTTTTTGATAATTATATTTTAAAAGGATAGTTTCCAGTTCCTTGAGAAAACATCCCTGGCTTATGGTGGGGTTACAACTCAAAGAAGAAGAGACAGTATTTATAGTAAAAAGTTATTTAAAGTAAATGCTGTAAAAAAAAAAAAGGAGTTTAGTCAAGCTGAGGGAAACCTTAAGGTATTCTTGGTCACTAAGATGCATTGAACCTTGTAGAAATTCTAAAGCAAAGAGTAGACAGAGTCGTTTCCTCTGTGTAGCTTTAGATGAAGTACTGTTACAGGCATACAACTCAATTTTTTGTATTCTCCTAATTGGTGGCCTTTGAGGCCATTGTAGCTTCAGTCTTGACTATCACAAGCTGGTACAGAAGATGGACTTTGTAATCCATCCTCACATTCACACACCTGTATATATTCATATACACAACATGTACACACATATGTACATGTGTATTTCATATGAAGTCTTAAAACTTGTCATTTGTAGTAAGGTATATTTGATTTGCATTCAGTTGAAAGGAACGTGCATTGTAAGGTGCATCTATACAATAAATCTATTTTAGACAGTAGAGCTAAATATGGAGAAGATAGTCAAGCATTATGCATAGAATTGTCTAGGTTCTTTAAGGAATGATGTTAGTTATATGTGTGTCCCACGTTTCTTCCTCAATACTTCATGCAAATAATTCTTTTATCAATTGTGCCCATTTTATCTTACATCTTAAGATATATTGAAAAAAAATAAGGAAAAATCTGCTAACACATAAAATTTCTATAAGACAAATTAAGTTGTGTTTAATTAAGTTCTGTGATAAAATTATGTGTCTAGATATATTTATTTTTCCAACTTTTGAGGACCTTATTAGTTCAAATATTGCTAAAAATTTAATTTAGCTACTTCATTTGCTCCTCACCAAAGTGATAATAAAAAGTTAAATAAAATGTTGTAAAACAATAAAATAAAAACAATATACATCTGTCTGACTCATCCCATGAAAAACTAATTAGCATATGTTTTGACTATATTCACATAAATTTCATTGGAGTGGTGATTTCACACTTCAAATAAAATTGCCCACTAAAATGCAGTACATATTTTCAACTATAAAAAAAAAATTCCCCATCATAACATGTATCTCAAGAGAATGAGTTTTGCAGCTTTAAAAATATTTTCTAATTAGCAATAGATGTTACACTTAAAGTACAGATGGATTCCTTATTGATAACCAAATATTCAAGACATGAGAAAATATAACTACATAGAGCAATTACTGTCAGAAGCAAATGAAGTTGGGAGACTTATCAGTCAACTGCGCCTAGGGTTCCAAAATGGGAAAAATGCACACCAGGTTGTGCAAAATGTAACACAACAGAAGGCAGGAAAAATATTAGGCTGTAGACAAAGGCTATTGAATGACGTTAAATATGATTAGTTTTATATTTTAGAAAGAATGCATTATGGATTGAATGAGGGTGACAAGACACGCAAGTGGAGCTTATGAGAAATATGGATGCCTAAAATTACAGCATTGGCAATGAAGTTTTAGTGGTGGGGAAGTTTTGGGATAGGTGAAGAGTTAGAATTGACAGTGAACCTTTGGTTGTGAGAGGAAAGGAAGCAATGTAGATGATACACAAGTTCCTGGATATTTGTTATGTGTTGTTATGTGTTTCCAGGAAGAAAAGCGGCTTCTGCTTTTCTTCCTGGAAGAAGTATTTCACCAGTGAAATACTGTGCAGAGCAGAGTATTTCACGGGTGAGCAATCTTTGTTTTAGGTGCTACAGCCACCCACTGGAGTAAGACAGCTCATGGTTAATATGGGACTTTGCCATGTACAGAATAGATTACCTTGGGCAATTTACTTAGTGTCTTTGAATTTCAGCTCCTATTGTAGAATGGAGATTGTAATAGTTAATTCATACAATTATCCAGATAACAAAAGTTTTCTTTTCCCAGGCACCAGGCTTTACCTCTCTGCTTTGTCTGGGCCTTAGTAAGTAGTTCTGTAACTGCGTTAACTCCAGTGTTCTTTTATCTTGCTAATAAAGTGCTTTGTATTCTTTTAGGTGGCTACTGTGTAAGAGTATGGCCTTTTTAGGACACTGATGGTACTTTCAGGAGAGTAACAGGATTTAATGTTCTGATGGGTGATCTGAAGAGTGTGTAGGTCCCTTGAGAGTTCTTTTAGTTAACTTAGAGAAGCAGTGTTTTCTCATTAGAAATTGAAAAGAATAAAAATCCAATCATTAAAAAAACTCATTACATGTTAATAGATACTTTAGGGAAATGTTAATTTATTCAGGGACATATTTGGAGAACAAAAATTAATTATTTATTAATTAACAACTTAGTGGCCTGTATCCTAATGTATACTTCTGATGTGATACAGTATCTATTCTAGGAAAGCACTGATACTGAGTGCTAATTATTGCATTCCTTGGTGCTGACAAGTGAATAACCCAGGTCCATCTGCTTAAGGCTGATAAGAACAATCACAGTTTTTCCTTTACGTACTTAAAGGGCACTTCTTCAGAGATGGTCAGTCACCCAAAGGGTATAGGTAATACATAGAAATTTAACATATTAATATCAAACCAAGCGCAGGCTCTAACGTCAGACTACCTGGTTTGGAATCCTGATTCAATTGCATCTTCACTGTGTTAAGTTCGTTACTGCACTTCTCAGTTTTCTTGTTTGTAAAGCAAGTTACTGCACTTCTCAGTTTTCTTGTTAGTAAAAAGATATAATTTCAGATTATCCAATAGAGTAATTCTAATAACTAATGCTATGGATGTAAAAGCATGCATAATCTAATTCAACTTGCCTGATCTATGGCACAAAACACTATTTTTATACGAACACTATCATTTTTTAACTACAAAATAAGCATTTCATTCCCCTCCATAAACTTGCATTCTATCAGAGTAAACCTCTCTTAATAACCTGAAATCTAGCTAGCCATATGCAGAAGATTGACGCTGGATCCTTCCTTACACCATGTACAAAAATCAACTCAAGATGGATTAAAGACTTAAATGTAAAACCTGAAACTATAAAGATTCTGGAAGACCACGTAGGCAATACAATCCTGGACATAGGAATGGGCAACGATTTCAAATGACAAAGACACAAAAGCAATCACAACAAAAGCAAAAATTGACAAATGGGATCTAATTAAACTTAAGAGCTTTTGCACAGCAAAAGAAACTATCAACAGAGTAAAACAGACAACATACAGAATAGGAGGAAAACTTTTGCAAACTATGCATCTGGCAAGGTCTAATATACAGCTTGTAGAAGAAACTTAAATATATATAGAAGACAAAAACAAAACCCCTCATTAAAAAGTGGGAAAAACCCAGGAACAGACACTTTTCAAAAGAAGACATACTGGTGGCCAATAAGCATATAAACAAAAAGCTCAGTATCACTGACCGTTAGAGAAATGCAAACCAAACTACAGTGAGATGTCATCTCATATCTGTCAGAATGGCTATTATTAAATAGTCAAAAAATAACAGATGCTAGCAAGGAGGTGGAGAAAAAGGAACATTTACATGTTGTTGGAGGGAGTGCAAATTAGGTCAACCATTGTGGAAAGCAGTATCTCGATTTCTCAAAAAGCTAACAGCAGAACTACCGTTTGACCCAGCAATTCCAATACCAGGTACATACCCAGAGGAATATAAATCATTCTACCATAAAGACACATGAAGGAATGTTTATTGCAGCAATATTCACAATAGCAAAGACATGGAATCAACCTAAATGCCCATCAATGACAGATTGGTTAAAGAAAATGTGGTACATATACACCATGGAATACTATGTACCCATAAAAAGTGAGGTCATGTCTTTTGCAGGAACATAGATGGAGTTGGAGGCTATTATCCTTCGCAAACTAACCTAGGAACAGAAAAGCAAATGCCACATGTTCTCATTTATAAGTGGTAGCTAAATGATGAGAACTCATGAACACAAAGAAGGGAACGACAGACACTCACCTACTTGAGGTTGAAAGCAGGGAGGAGACAGAGAAGCAGAAAAGAAAACTATTGGGTACTAGGCTTACACCTGGGTGATGAAAAAAAATCTGTACAGCAAACCCCCAGACACATGTTTATTTATGTAACAAACCTCCACATGTACCCAAAGCCAAATAAAAAAGTTAAAAAAAAAACTTGAAATCTTTCTGTGAAAATTGTTGATATTTTTAGTCAATCATGTATTCCACATTGGAAAACTATTTTTTACACACAGACACAAATACTTTGACAAAACTGAAAATGAGGTAAAATTAACATTAATGTTAATTTTATTGTATTAACCTTCACTTCTCTCTCCCTTAAATCTACACAACAAGCTTACTAGAAAGATATCTTTAATTCAAAAGCCAGGGTTTTTAAAGTAGTCTTTCTTTGTGAGCCTGTTACAAGGGATAAGTCCTATATTTACAGTATTAAAATTTTTTATTTTAATGTGCATCCAAAGCACAAAAGTGTATTATATGCATATATCAAAATACATGTACCCTATAATCATGTGCAATTATCATATATTCATTAAGAATGTATTGTTTTCCATTTACTGTTGAGTAATTTATCTTACAGTTAAAATCATACGAAAGTGTAAATAATACTTTTCAAAAGGACATGCATTTCCAGTAAATTATTCTAATTTTTCAATGATTATATACCCTTATTATATTTCTCATAAATACTGCAAATACTATATCTTTTTCTTTCTTAATTGATCTTGTCGTTATTCCATTACAATACCAATTTATAAGCCTTGGCATTTTTTAAATAAAGCATGATCTATGAAGGGCTATTGAAAATGAGTTCAGTTAGATGACAGCCTCGTGATGGTTTTGATTTGTATACAACCGTATCACTGAATTACTAAAAAGATAAATAAGTATTGACAAACAGTTAATTTTTTAAAAAAATTCTTGTTTATATTTGATATTCAGAACCATGGAGTGACCACTCAATATCGAATAAGCATTATGCCCCCTCCACACCCATCCTCCTTGTGCAACCTATTGAAACAT
Organism: Callithrix jacchus; assembly: GCF_049354715.1. NCBI lineage: Eukaryota > Metazoa > Chordata > Mammalia > Primates > Cebidae > Callithrix > Callithrix jacchus. The sequence goes on from NC_133504.1 coordinate 34,102,370, forward strand.
ACCGCTACATGCATATCGTTCTTTTCTTTTTTTTTTTTTTTGAGATGGAGTTTTTGCTCTTGTTGCCAGGCTGGAGTTCAAGGGCGCAGTCTCAGCTCACCACAGCCTCTACCTCCCAGGTTCAAGCAATTCTCCTGCCTCAGCCTGCCGAGTAGCTGGGATTACAGGCATCCGCCACTACACACATCTAATTGTATTGCTAGTAGAAACCTGGTTTCACCCTGTTGGTCAGGCTGGTTTCCAACTCCTGACCACAGGGGATCCACCCGCCTGGGCCTCCGAAGTGCTGGGATTACAGATGTGAGCCACCGTGCCCTGCTGCCACTATTTGCATATCGAAAGACCGCTCACACCTTCCAAAACAGAATACTTCCACCTCCTGCTGTCTTTCCTTTCCCAAACAATGGTTACTCCAAAATATACTCAAGCTGTAGGTTGCCCCACTGTTTCTGCTTCTACTGCTTTAGTTCAAGCTGGTTTTGTCTCGGCCTAGAAGTCTATTCCATATACTTTCCTTGTTCCTGCGCCTTTCTCCCTGGAAGTCTTCCCCTAGCAGCCAGAACCATTCAGATAAAGTCACACTGCTCAAACCACTCTCTTTCATGGCTCCTACTTTATCTTGTATGAAAGCTGAAGTTGTAAAAATCACTGGCAAGGCTCTACAGGACATGTTCCTGCCTTTTAAATCTCTCTGACCTCAATTAGCGCCACTTCCTTTTCATTGGCTTTGTTCCTGCCTCGCTGGCTCCTTGTTGCTTCTTGAACAGGAACACTGCAGGGGGCCTCTTGCTGGGGTTTTTGCACTTGAGGCTGCTTCTGCTTGAAAGTCTATTTTCCCAGTTGTCAGCATGGTTTATGCTCTTATATCCTTCATTCCATTCTTAAAGGCCATCTTTTTTGTAAGGTCTACCTATGTATTTAAAATGGAAATCTCTCACTCTCCTAGGACTTCCTATCCTCTACTTCTGCTTTCTCCTTCATTATAGCCTTACCGACTTCTAACAAACTATATGCAGACATCCCTCTGGATTTGCAGGGGATTAGCTCCAGGATCCCTGCATGTACCCAAATCCACTCATACACAAGTCCCACAGTTGGCCCTATGGAAACTACCTATATGAAAAACTGGCCCTCTGTGTATATGGGCTACACATCCTACCAATACAATATTCATGATCTGTCTTTGAAAAGAATCCCTGTATAAGTTAACCCACACAGTTCAAACTCATGAGTCTTACACTTTCTCCCTAGAATACTTTTTGGCACATTAGATCTTTAATGCATATTTTCAAATGAGTTAATAATATGGAGGCTTGATCTGTGTTTGTATCTTAAAATGTTAGCTAGACAACATGAGGAAAATCTTCCAAATCACTATCTTCTAGCAGAAATATTGTGTTAACTGAGAGAAAGGAGAAAAAGACTAGAATAAAGTCAATGTTGCAATGACCAAAATAACTTGATGATTTTGATTATTTCCTAAGTCTTTAGAAGCTTAGTTCTTTTTGCTTTCAAGTTCAGTCATTTCAAGTATAAAATTGTGTGCATTGTATTAGTTACTGTAACCACTAACTACAGTGGTTAGTCAGTAGGTGTTAGACAAACCAATGAGTTATGTGAACTAATTTACATTAAAATGAAATGCAAAGTTATATGAAATTAAAACATGATATTTCCAGTTTGACTATCTTAATAGTCCTTTCATTTCTATGTCAATGACAGTTCTGAATCAATAGTAGTAAAATAAGTGTTAGAAAATTAGTGTTGGGATTTGGTTCATAGTTAGAGAATTGTTTTTTTTAATCCAAGTCTATTACTATTGGCTTAATTCTGGGACCCCATTGCTAACATCCTGCCAGTAGTTGCTGCGTTTTAATCTCCAGGTGAGTGAATACAACAAGTTTGGACACGCACACCCAACATCTAACCACAGAGAATCATGATTCGGTGCCCAAATTCAATTTAAAATTTTGTGTGTTATATCTCACATATTTCATTTAATAGAAAGAGTTCAGGAGTGAGCTGTTTCAATCTATTTCTAGCTAAAGTTATTAGACTTCATAGAGAATTAAGCTGAAAATGTTTACCCCAAAACCACCAAGATTATACTTGAAGATAAATGCCAAATACTTTACACTATAGAGTCTCTGTTCTTATCAAACTATACATTTTCATTTCTAAATGTATTCCTGCTTGTATCTTCTTAATGTGTTTCAGTGAAAATAATTTATATAATGGTAATATAATTTATGTGCATATAAATTAATGTTAAGTTTATAAGAATAATTGTTATATTTTATATTTTCTGTTAGGTATTACTGTAATTTTATCATTATACATATTATCTAAAAGGTAGTATTCTTTAATAATTTGTTCTTATTTTAAAATGCTTTAAATCTATTTTAACGTTTTATAAGATTATAAAATTTGCCATTTTATTTGAAGATGCAACAAATACTTATAAAAAGCTATCAAAATTGAGTATACTTTTCCAGTGTATTTTATTGTCTCACTGTAATATGAGAGGAATCATACAGAAACTGCTTTAATATCGGTTATATGGTCTAATTTTCTAAAACAAAGTGGGCTATTCAAAGACCTAGCACCACTAGTTTAGATAGAATTCACTAAGCTGTGATGTACCTCAATTTGATCTTATTGTTTAAATTTACATTTAATTTAAAGTGCTGGAAATAGATTTCACAAAGTTATTTCCTGTGCATGCAAATTTATTTAACACAAGTTAAAAAACAATTTTATTGTTGTATAATTAAATCGTAAGTGTTCCAGGGGTTTGGCGATGTATTCACACATGCAACCACCACCACCACCAATATAGTCAAGAGGTATGTAAATATATATCTATATTGATCTACACACATGTATTCAATTTCATATTTTGGTATATAGTTCTGTGAATTTCAAGACCTATTTAGTATCCTGTAATCACCACTACAATAAGATTACTGAAGATCCATCACTGAAAACTGTCCCCTAATTCCTGTCCTTTATAGTCAAAGCTCCCCAACACAACCTCTGCCAGCCACTCATCATTCTGTCCCTATACTTTTGCCGAGTATCATATGAATGGACTCATGTAATATGTAACATTTTGCGAGTGAACTGGCTTCTTTCACTCTACCTAATGCATTTGATATTTCAATAAAGTAGCATTTGTTTTTAATTTATTAGGATGCATATATAAAATTCAGTTTACAATCAGTCATCTTTTTATTTAGGTTTGATCCTGTAGCTATGCTTTGTCTGGTATTGAAGCATGATAAGTCTTTATTCATCAAATATAAAACATGCTATAATTTTTTTGATATCTTGATTGAAAGATATTTTCACTTTTAAAATATTAAATAATTAAATCTAAATTGGGTCTTATATTTCCAAAGCTTATTGATTATTAGGCATACAATGGGCTGACCTTTCCTATTCTCCTCTCAGCTCACTCACAGGGAGGAAGTTTTTCATGTGCTGGTTTGTCTTTTTGAGAAGTCAATTGCAACCTGAGGCTTTCTTGCCTTGGATCTCCTGAGAAACATTATGAGATACAAGGCCTGTTTATTTCTTCCAAGCTTTTATTGTACTGGCAGAGACTGCCCTTTTCCAGATGTCTATTTTATTTCTCAAGTTGTGGAAACTGTTTAAAGGTTAGCAGAATCAAAGATTTAAGTAGAATACATCCTTGGCATAGGGGGCATGAAGGTCATTGCCACATTCCACAAAATGATTACAATTTCCCATCAGACACTTTTTCAATTTGCCCCTCTTGCTATCAGAAAAGTCAATATTTGCATTCTGTTGAATATGCATGACCACCAGTGTTTGAAGAAAGGGCTACTTGATATATGCACTTCTATGATTATCTTGTTTGCATTCACAAGAAATTATCTGAAAATCCTCTAATGATTCAAAGACTTGCTGTAAGGGGTTATTTCATTATTAGAATTAGTTCTACTGAAACTTTAAATTAGATTGACTTAGCATCTTATATTTCTTAATTTAAAATAAATCACCAGAAAAGGGAAAAATTAAAATATGTGAGAAATAACTTCTTTGCTCATAAAACATTGGATTATATGTGTAAATACATTTTTAATTTGTTATCATATTTCTGATTTAGTTAATCTCTGAAGTATATGCATTCAAGGATTTTTATCTTCCCTGGGGGTTTCTGATATTTTAATCACATTCAACTGGCTTCAATTGAAAATTGTTTAATGTGGAAGTTTTAAACTGATTAACAATTTCCTAGCTTTACTTTGTACAAAAATTTCTTCTCTTTAAAATGTTAACATATCTTTGAGAAGTACTGACTGTTGCTGTAATTGTTTTACACATCTTCTCCTTTGCCGTGTTTGTTTTCTATACCAACTTTTATTTAATGATCCATTTTCTGTTTTCAATGATTCTGTCACCTTACATACAAAAAAGGATGCTTTCATCACTTCGCCTATCTGTAATTTTCCCATTTTAACCCTCGTGTTTTGTGATTTCAAGGCTATAAAAACAAATAAATCTTGCTGAATACCATGGGACAGAAAATCCCCACTTCTCCTAAATCCTATTTACCTTGCCAATTTTGCAAAATCAAAGAAAATGCTATAGCTTTTCTAGTATTAGAGATATCTTTCTTCTCCCATTACTTTTCTCTGTTGCTTTTTCAGTGCCTTTCTTAGTCCAATCATTTATTCTCTCACAATAAAATCTGTATATTTTTGTATTTTCAATTTGAAATTTTTAAACTGAAAGTAAATTTCGTTACCTCTCTGAGACTCACTTTCTATATCTGTAAAATTTATATGTTTATATATTATATATGTATTTATAACTCCTAATTAACTTCTAATATAACTCTCAACAATTTATCCATATGTAAATATATATATTTATAACTCCTGATATAACTCCTAAGTAACAACTCACTATACAAGCATGCTTGTAGCTGTAGTTGAAAAGTTATTCTCCTTTCCCACCATTCGGAAATATCTTCCCTCACTGCCTCATTAACTATTTTTGAAAGCCCACTAAAATAGATCCATTTGTTTGGGTTATGGAAGTGTTTGTGCTGAAAACAAATACAAACAACCACCAAAAGAACAAAACCTCTATAAACCATAAGCAAGTAAGCACCTTAAATTAAAAGAAAAAAAAAAAAAAGGGAGTGGGATTATTTTAAAATCTGCTATCTTCGACATGAAAGTAAGTGCATTGGGTTTGATAAGATAAAACTAGAGGTAGAGAAAGGGTTAGACTGAGACAGGAAGGGGAAATGCAGGGTATGTGTGACTGTTTTGGAATTACTGTATTTAGGGGAGAGCATGGCTTTGGTTCAGAGTACAGTAAGAAAATTATGGATACTACCAATAGGCCTCCGCTTCCTCAGTGGTCAATTTCTCAACTTCTAGTTTTGCATATCATACTTTTAAGATTTAGCTTTCAAGGTCTGTGATGGATCTGTGGTGGTTTTCCCTAATTCTCAAGTGCTAATTAAGTATAATCCTTGCTTTCAGCAGTTATCTGAGCAGGAATCCCTAAAGGCAAGGACTGGAGCCATCAATGTCAAACATGATGAACTGTGCCACCCTCTATCCTAGCTTCTCTGTCTCTAACTCTTTCTGTCTCCTGCTTTTCAGAAAGTTTTAATTCACAAGGTGAAAAAATTGGCCTCCATTCTCCATTCAGTTATCCCATCTAGGAACTAATATTTAAATAATGTGCATACATTTGAAATAATTACAAAAGCTCTTTCAAAATGTATTTAATCTATAGATTTATTACTCTATTTTATTATTTATTATTTGAGATAAAGCTTTGCCTTGTAGCCCAGGCTAGAGTGCAGTGGCACCATCTTGCCTCACTGCAACCTCTGACCCCAGGGTTCAAGTGATTCTCCTGTCCCAGTCTCCTAAGTAACTGGGATTACTGCATATACCACCAAGCACAGAATTTTTTTTTTTTTTTTTTTTTTTTTTGTATTTTTAGTAGAGACTGGGTTTCACCATGTTGGTCAGGCTGTTATTGAACTCCTGACCTCAAATGATCCACCAGTCTTGGCCTCCTAAAGTGCTGGGATTACAGGGGTGAGCCATGGCGCCTAGCCTATCATTTTTTTTTTTAAAGAAATATATATTATTCACCATATACCATGTTATTAAGTAAATACTGAAATTACAATTGTCAATTGACAAGGGTCCCTTTCCCTACCCTCAAAATCATTACATTCTGAGAATAAGGTGTGCAGAAATAACAATGTGATTTAATTAGTTTAGGTATAAGGGTCTGCAGGAATATCAAAGGAATATAGTCACATTTCTCATGGGAAATACCTCATTCCGTGTATGTCTACATGGAATTTATATATAGTGTATAAAAGCTTTATAAAAAGTGCAGCTTAAATAAATTATGACAGTTACACATGATTATGGCAGGTGGTCAGGAAAGTAGTTCCATGAGGGACTCCATATTTCAAGGAATGCAATCAAAATAATGTCTGTTTCATATGAATAAGTACATACTACTCAAATTATTAGATATACATGGAATGTAGGCATTTGAATGATACATTTCTCAGTGTGTAAATGTTCAACTTTCCCATATGTAATTTTAATATTATTTAATTTATAAAAAGGAACATATGTTATCAAAACTAAGTAGCATTAAGTGTTTAAGAATATTTAATGTATAAGTGTGTATTTAAAATATAAGCATGCATATAAGTATACGGATATTTAAAAAGGCAAATTCAAAATTAAATTCCACTATGTGCATTGAGCTTGTCCTTACTGCAGTGAAACCTGGAGACATTGTATTTTAAAGAAATTTATCTTGTTCAAAAACAGATTTCTTTATGTCAAAAACTGAAATTTGGCGTGAAACTGTAACCCAGTTGTGGGATGGGAAGGAGCACAGCTCCCTCCTGAGTTGGATATGCCCAAGGTTCTCGGCTTCCCCTGTTCCAGGAATGGCGGGAAAGGCCCTGGAGGTGCGGTGAGCTTACCATTTGTATGAATATCAGACCCAAAGAGTTCAGCAGAAAGCGATTTATTAAGCACAGAGAGATAGAGAAAGAGAGCTCCCAGTCTGCCGTGGAAGGGGAATCCAAAGAGATATCTGCACAGGTAGAGAGGGAAAGACAGCTCCCGTTTTGTTGCGGGAGGGAATCCGGGAGAGAGAAATGCACACATGCAAGGTGCAGGGCACTTTAATCTCGGAGTTTTTCCCGCCCATTCATGTTCTTGCCCAATGAGAGGAGTTCTTTTAAACTTCTGCTGGAGTGATTGATCTTTGACTTTGATATCGGATTGGCTGCCCAGCCCACAACCCTCCCAGAACTTTTCAGGGCTTTTTAAATGAAGAACACCTGGAATTTTACCTAGCCCACTGCGGGCAAGTTAGGCAAAGAACTCTAGGTTCCCGGATGGAGCGCGGAAGGAGGCATGGTGCTGGGAAGCTCTTGCCTTTGAAACCACACCCCTTGTGGACCCGGGAAGACAGGTTTTTTTCCTTAATACAGTCCCTCAAAGTTATGTAATATTAATAAATGGAATGATTGTGTAAACCACAAATTTGTCTTGTGAGTAACACAATCTTTTCCAAAAAATGAATTATGCTTTTGTTAAGTGATGTAACATATTTCAGTGGATTCAATGGAGTTTTCATGAAGTTTCATGAAGAATGTTAATGTCCTCAATACTGAGACTAAAGAATCTTACAATATTTTTTTTAAATTTTGTATTGAGATATAAAACAACCAAATCAACTTTGATGGCATTTTGGCTTGCAAGTAATCTTGGGTAAATATAAGAATCATTCAGAGAGGTGAAACCCCATCTTTACTAAAAATATGAAAATTAGCTGGGCATGGTGGCACACACTTGTAATCCCAGCTACTCTGGAGGCTGAAGCACAAGAATTGCTTCAACTTGGGAAGCAGAGGTTGCAGTGAGCCATGATCATGCCACTGCACTCCAGCCTGGGCAACAGAGTGAGACTCTATCTCAAATTATATATATACAATTCAGATAATGTGTTTAAGAGAGAGAGCAAGGCATAAGAGGAAGAGATTCTAAAGCCCATTTCTAGAGATTTTGATTTAGTGGTTCTAACTGGGGCCAGGAATCTGAATTTTAAAAGCTATCCTGGTCATTCTGATGTATAGTCAAATTTGTACCACTGTTATACTAGTAAACACATTAAGAATACTTTTATCTTAATTTTAGATATTAAAATAAGCACACATTGATTACCGTTAACATCATTGTAATCTTTTTGAAATGACTGGTGATTTGTGAGCTAAAGTAAATTAAAAATAATGGAACTCTACTGGGGAAGCTAAGGAGGAAAGATTGCGTGAGCTCAAGAGTTAGACAGATTAGCCTGGGCAAGAAAGTGAAATCTAGTTTTAAATAAATAATAAATAATAAAACAGCATTATAGAAACCTGATCTTAAAGTGAATGGAGCTATTTCTACTGTATTTTGTATTTCTTCTTATCGAGATTTATCTGCAACAGTTTGAGAGAATAAAATAAATATGTGTATAACATTCATGCAGTAGGTACTGATAAAGTATTTTTTAACATGAATACAACATACCATGTATAAAATATTCAAAAATATTCACAGAAGTAAATTTAAAGCTACTGCAGAAAAACTTATGACAAAAAAGCCAAGATCTATAGCAGATAAACTTGAAAGTATATAATTCTAATCAATTTCTAGTTAATTTTACTTTACATATTACTGTTAGAAAAACATGATTAGTAAGTTTCGCAATAGAAATAAAAAATTATAGAGAAACCCACATTTCAAATAGGTAGCATGACGTGCAATATAAAAAGAAAGTTAAAGCCTTTTTGCAACTGTTAGAATATTGTATTTTGTAATATTTTAAACTTAATTATGAAAGCATTAAGAGAAATAGGTTTATCAGATTAAGTATTTAAAAGATTTAGGGCTTAGATATTGTCTCAATAAAAGTAAAAAATAATAAGAGAAGAGATAAAGAAAAGAGCAGTTTTGTATAAAATCTTTTTTCAGGATAGTTTTTTATTGATATTGTCAATTTCATGAAACCCTATGAACAGACATGGAGTATGTTTCAGGATCTAAAAATTCAACATAGAAATTCAACACTGGAAACCAAGAAGTATAATATCATGCTTAAGGGACCCCAAATCATGAGAGTTTAACATGAATTATATAATTTTGTGCCATTTGGTTTTTCAGAAGTTTTATTTGCATGCCCTAAGGTTATTTTGGTGTGAGACATACTGAAAAACATATATTCATAAGATACGTCTCAATTTTTTTGATGTATAAATGAGTGTCCTGGGCTTTATTTTAATCCTTCCTTTGTCATTTTCATGAAATGCATAGATCTTTGAAACTTTCTAAGGGAAGACACGTATTTCATATTAATGATAAAATAGCAAGTATAAATCTCAAACCACAGACATAAGCTTTATAAAATATTCCTATAATTTATACTTCAAAGTCACATTACATTGGGTTAGCAGGAAATACAAGTTGTTCTTGCTTTTTGCCAGCAGTCCATATTTCTGCTTTTGTCCTTAAAGTCATCTAAACTAACTACATAGCTTGACTTGTTCACCTTTGGAAACAAAAACCAGGTAGGGAAGAATTTTACAGACAAATTTTGCTCTCTTGGCTGCCTCAAAAGTCCATCGGGACAAGTAGGCACAGCTTGCTACCTGCTTGGATGGAAGTCATAAAAGATGGAAAGGAAAGATTTCACACAGACACACCCCTGACTTGGCAGAAAATTATTCTATCACTTTCTAATGTAGCACTTATCATTGATGTGAATGACGTGGTTTCCTTAGGAGTTCATCTTTTTTCATGCTGGAAAAACTTTCTTGACTGTTTTTTCTCCTGGTTTGTCCTAATTTGTCAGTGTAATACATACAAAAACTGGAACTTTCCTGGATTTCTCTGATTAGCTTATCATTTGCTCTAATCATAACTTTGATTTTTTTTGAAGATTAAAATATCAAAGTATAGTATTTGGGTTTGATTTGAATATGATAATAGTGTAGAAGTTTCCAAAACTAAGGAAATGCAGGGCATATTTTGATGGTAATTAAGTTCGATGTATATACAGTATTGTATCCAGTGTCATGATATAACTAATGTGTTGTAGAAATTATCAAAAATCTTACATTCCAAAGAATAATATGTAGACCTAACAAGGAGTCTATGAATATTTTTAGCAAATCAATGAGTGAAAACACTGGTAGTTTCTTTTGTAACTTTTCTTAATTTATTATCAAAATAAATTGTAGTCTAAAGGACATAATTGCTGTGCATATAAACATGAACATTATAATTCAGTGTACATATGTTAAGTCAAATATTCAAATATTATTCATGTATTCAAAACTACATGAGAGGAATTCTTTTATATGTATATAGATGGTGTTTTGTGTTTTCTAAACAAGGAAATATGTAATACAAGTGTGGTCGGGAATATACAAAGAAATTAGTAGAATTCAGCAAAAACACAGGAGTAGGAAAATAATTTGTTTTTCTATGCTAAACTTTGTTTCCCTTATCTGTAACTATGTGTTGAAGAAAAATGTCACTTACGCATAGAAAACCATTCTATTTTCTAATTGCTAAGTGCCTCTTTATCCTCACAACAGACATTTTTACAGGGTTGGTTTCAATTTCTTATGAATACTGCCAGCAGGAGGAGGGTCCACAATAGTTCCTTAAAACAAGCATTGATCCTAAATAAAAAAATCAATGAGTCATATCTCTTTTGTGAGGCTCATTCTCACAAGGCGACCTCCTAACCTAGACTGATTTAAGAAAGACCAGGTCTCAAAAAGCTGCTATTTCTGTTTTTATACATGAGTCAATGTGTCATACTTGGAAATCATAGCCTAACCCTCAAGTAAATTGCGGTAGCTGAAATTTGGTCTTTAGGACCCACTAGAGCCATAAGCATAACAAACTGGGCTCTAAAATTTCATGAATTGAGGAGAAATAAGTCAGAATTAATGAACTAGATTTTTTGAGAATTTTATAATCGTTAAAATTTTCCAAAATATTAATTCTGGACAGAAAAAACTTGAATTAATTTGAGGTAACTAAAGTTATTTTTATAAAAATCAATCATGGTCACCATTATTATATAAATATACAATTTAAACATGTAAAGGAAGTATATTCATTTTCGGAGTTTATTTTAATGTCAGTATTTATAATACATATGCTGGAATAAATATTAAATGGAAGAAATGTGCTTAAACACTAAAATATTAAGTTGAAGACCAAGTTAAAGACCAAAAAGGCAAAAATCCAAACTTATATTTCCAAGTAAGTTTAGAAAGTACCTACATTAGCAAAGTATCTGGACTAGCCATGTGCTGTGTGTTTAGAGTGTAATTATATGTCATTATGGATACACAAGACAGTATAATGCCATTATCATTACAGTAAAAGAGGAAAATAAGGGAGAAATATGGTCAATATACATGTAAAAACTCAAAACTACAAGTGATATTTTATGCCAGTTACTGACACCTCCAGAATTAAGGTCATGAAATAGTGAAAATTTTTACATTTCTGGTTGTAGCATATAAAAAGACACAGAGCTTTGCTAGATAATCCCTGGAAGTCTTTTCATTACTCTGCTTTCTTACTGGAAAGTTAGTATAAAATACATGATTACCATTATAATAGCAAAGCGGTTTCATTATCTTTTAATGGATCTAACTTCTGGTAGAGAATGTGTGTTGTGCATGCTAGTGAATTTCAATTGAGAAAGCTAGGATTTTTGTAACTGTATCTCAGCAAGGAGGGAGCACATGAAATTTAGTTCTTTGTCTCATCAAATCTTTTCCTTTACTGATTTTTCAACAATAGATGTCTTAGAACTATAAAGTATTCTTTGGCATTTGGCAGGAAAAAGAATAAAGGTTACATATATGCTAAGTTTTGCAAAAATTACTTGAAGAGTGGCTGGGCACAGTGGCTCAGGCCTGTACTCCCAGCAGTTTGGGAGGCCGAGGCAGGCGGATCATCCAGAGATCAGGAGTTTCAGACTAGCTTGGCCAACATGTTAAACCCCATCTCTACTAAAAACATGAAAAAATAGCCAGATGTAGGCCCCACTACTTAGGAAGCTAGGCAGGAAAATTGCTTGAGCCCAGTAGGTGGAGGCTGTGGTGTGCCGAGATCACGCCACTGCATTCCAGCCTAGTGGCAAAGAAACCCTGTCTCAGAAAAAAAGTTACTTGAAGAAAGTACAACTGAGTTACATTTATTATTAAATCTCTTTGATGTGTCCATATGTTTAGGACAAGAGATTGGTCTCTCTAGGAGATGAATTTTTAGATCAAGTAGAAGATAAAATTATTACTCACTTGCCCTTAAATTCTACATGATATAGATTACAAATGAGAGACAAAAGACTAAATTGAGGATTATATGAATAAAACAAGGAAGAAAGAGAATATAAAAATGTAGAGAGAGAATTACAATAAGCAAAGAAAGAGACAGTTGGGAAGGAACAAAAAGCTAACTGCTGTGTTTATGGATAAGGAAAACAAAAGAACAGGTGCCAGGGTGTCATAGATATAAATTGTCATCGTCCTTTGGTCTTAAGCAGCTGCTCTTCTCTCCCAATGTTACTTTCTAAATCCTTCTGTCTCTTGATAATTTACTCGGTTCCATAAGCTATCTTCCTCCTCCCTCTCTCCTTCCCTCCCTCCCTCTCTCTCGCTCTTTCTTTTCTTTCTTTCTTTTTCTTTCTTTCTTTCTTTTCTTTCTTTCTCTTTCTTTTTCTTTCTTTCTTTCCTTTCTTTCTTTCTTCTTTCTTTCTTTCTTCTTTCTTTCTTTCCTTCTCTTTCTTCTTTCTCTTTTTCTTCTTTCTTTTCCTTTCTCTTTTTTCTTCTTTCCTTCTTTCTTTCTCACTTCCTTTTTTCTTTCTTCTTTCTTTCCCTCTTTTTCTCTGTCTTTCCTTCTGTTTTGTATTTTTATTTTTTTTTTAATTTTTTCATGGGAAATGATTTGAGAACTTGAGGATTTTAGAAAGAAAAAGATGCATCATAATGTTGAATTTGCATTGGAGGCATCTGTATTAAGTCATTATATATTTGTTTCTTAAGTCTGTCAGTCTGTCCTCCAGTAAGACCAAGAAGCAGTCACTCATTATGGAATTGAACATGCATAGAACACACACCTTGATTTTTAAGTATCAATCCCCACCAGAGATAATTGAAAGAACGGGTGAGTCCAGATTTGGGCAGCAATACATACACTGTTATCACAGAAAGTAAATAAATACTGAGAAAAAATACTATCATGCCAAGAGAACATAATAACCAGTGTTACAGGTACCCCTTGGTACAATTTGACATTATTTACATGTCAAAAAGAATAATGATGATAATATACTGTAAGATATTGAATAAACTCAACTGTTACTCACAAAAATGAGGAAATGACAGGGAGAGAAAGAGAGAGAGACAGAAAGGAATGAGGGGAGGAAGATTTCTTTTTAAGAAAGGCTAATAAATGGAAGGGGGACAATATCAGAAAATCATTGTTTTGCAAACCACGAGATGATTACTGAATCAAGTAAACATCAGTATATTTTATATTCAATTCTTATACATTCTCATGTTATGGCATATACAAAGCACATTTATTTTTCTCTTATATATCCATGGGTCAACTGAGATTGTGATTTATTCCAGGCACAAATTGAGTTCAGATCTCTGCCATATATTTCCTATTCTTCTTGAACTAGTGTCTATCATATCAAGTCGTATTCTTCTTATGGTCAAAGGAAAGAGTGCAGAAGAATAAGCCAAAATGGGCAAGGATATTTCAAGCCTCTGACATCCCATAGACCAAAGTAAGTCACCTCACCAAGTACAGATCCAAGAAGCAGGAGTAAATACTTATCTCAGGATTTAATACATTAGCGTGAGCTAATCTGTATAATAGTCTAAAAATGTTTTGGACCTTGGGATATTCATATTTAAATTATGCCCTACAGATGAGGCATTTGGTTCAGAGAGAAAAATATTGTGTTTATTCCATGAATGTATCTTGTAGTTACTGTTTAAGTGATAAAACTTAGAATAATAGGTGATTAAATACCTGATATTATATGACAACTGATATGATAGAATATCACTTCTAAAATAATCTTCTTGCTCAAAAAAGTAATTAACTTTAAATTTAATTATAAGAAAGCAACAGGAAAATTTAAAATATAGAAAATTCTAGAAGACAAGTGGCTTTATAATGTTCAAAACACATAATGTAACATAAAAGTATTATACTACAGAAACTAAGGAGCCATAACAGTGAAATTTAAAGTGTATTGTTAAATCAACATAAATTTTCTATAGTGTGATAATAATACCATATGTAGAAGACCATCATTATTCTTAAAAGATAAATGATGAAACATTTGGTGGTAAAATTCATGACATCTGCTGCTTATTTTCAAATAAATTCATAGAAAGTGGTCAAATTTAAAACTATTCTTAGGTTGTAAATAAATAAAACAGCAAGAATGACTTTTTAAATAAAAATAAAGCATATTAATCAGTTTAATTTAAATATTTAATCAACAGAAAAAAGTTATGTCTGAATAACCTTAAATGCCTGGTAAAGGGTTTTCTGGGTTTTTTTCTTTGTTTTATTTTGTTTTGTTTTCCCCATTGAAGTTATTAATATCTTATAATCAATAAGTTCACGAGATATATAAAGCATATAAACATATAAACATACATTTGGGTATTTCATGTTATACTTTACTTAAATGAAGCATAAATGGTGTTAGGTCTAGAAAATTCCTATGGTTTATGTATAAATAATAGGAACCCTTAGAAGCCATTACTCTCAGTGGCTGCTGCATACAAGCTGCACTGTACAGGCACAGTAAGTGGCCTCTGGATGTTCACAATTTAAACGAAGGTGGAAAGGCCAATACTATTAATATCATTTTGATATTGTCAGTATAATGACATGAGTAATAAATGGATTTTGCATTGTTATGACAGCATCAAGATAAATCACAGATTTTATATGTTAATTCCTTGTGGTGATGTAAACAGCTGAATAAGCATTCTGAATTATCAGTCTCTGGATTGACGTATAAATTAATATAGAATATTGCATCCATGGAGCCTTTTGGTCAGTCCACTTCTGCTTTGGTGAATTGTGGCTGATTACAAAGGGATGGTGGGTTCACTTATAACTGGATTTGAATTCCAATTTCTTGTTACTGATCCCATGATGGACTCAAAATAACTTGATGAAATCAATCATTTTTTGCTAAAATTTTTTTAAATAATAGATTATTTTCAAATTGTGGTAAAATATGCATAACAAAATTAACCATTTAAATGAACTTGAATGTAGAGTTTCAAAGTGTCACATATATTCATCATTTTCTTTATAAAGTCTGTAAGTATGATAGATGACATTTTCAATTACAAACTTTTGTAACAATTATAAAATTTTGATCTATCATATCCCATTTCTTCTCAGGGATTGTAATTTCTTCTCAAGGAATGTAATTTCTTCTCTGTTTTTAACAATAATATATCATGAAATGTTTTACAATATCAATGAGTTTTCTTCCCATTACTTTATAACTGTCCTTACCTGAATGGATAAAATAAAGATAGCCATTATAGTCTCCATGGAAAATAGAAAAGACGCTGTGCAGTTCCAAAGAAAATTGGTTATCTCGATATCAACAAAGGTTCAATCATAGAAACTTAGTCTTGAATGAATTTATAATTCTCATTTGTATAGAATACTTTTCTCTTCCAGAGGTCCCATGGGGTTGACTGGACTCCTAGACTTATAAAACCTAACTGCACCTGATTAACCTAATGTCACCTGTTAAAAACGAATAATACTTGTGTCCCACACTGAGAAATTTTGATGTTTATTAATTGGGAGAAAGTATATCGTATTTTTCCCTTACCAGCCCTTATGCATATCTTGTATTAATCACTCTTAATATAAGGATCATCAAGGAGAGATCTTCATGATTCGATGTAGTGAAGAGAGTAAGACTAACAGCATTAATTCCCCGTCTCTGTAATCTGTCTTTCTGCCAAAGGAGAGCGTGCTTATCCTCTTGCTTCCCACTTGAGATGAAATATGAGTGGAGATGAAATGCTTAGAGGTAATCTTTAACTGACTCTGACTTGGCCCCTGCCTTTATTTGATTGTTCAATAGTAGAAGCTGGGTCGCATTACAGCAAACACAGTTAAGACTTTTTCACGCTCTTGCCATCAGAATTGACTATCCCTTCAGTGATGTAACCTTCCTAACATCACGGCAAGTGGGAGAATTTCTTATTAGACTGAATTACATTTTGAACATTTTAAAAAACACTCTGTAATAGGCATAAAACTGTTTTTTATGTATTAACTCATTTAATTTTTCTTATAATCTTATGGTGATATACATATATACACTTATTTAGTATTGTTTCTACTGCTAGTGAAGAATTATCCACTGCTAATGAAGAAATTGAAGCATAGCTTTGTTGATTTCAATTGTCCAATAATTTGAAATACTTAATTATTCCATGTATTAACTACCCTTAATGTGCTATCTGCAGCGGAAATGTGTATTACTTCTAGTTTCTCTTACACTTACAATCAAAATATTCAACAGAATAGGGCTACCATAGAGCTCAGACATATTTACAGACCTCACAGCTTCATTCGATGGTATTTAAATATACTCATATCATCTTTCTTTGTTGGGTGAAATCAGTGCATTTAAAACTGTCTCGATATACAGTTTACTAAGTAGTACACAAAAACATGAACCACTTTACCAAATACTGATTTCATGGATAACAAGATAATCTGAAGTAAAACACTACCAAAGGAGAGTAAAGGGAGACTGGAGAAATAGTTAAGGGCTATGCATATAAGATTTTTAGGTCATATTAAGAAAATATCAATTCCTGAGAATCAGTGAGAAGCCATTCAAGGAAGTATTTTAAGCAGTACATGCAGTTGAAAAATAGAGGCAGCGATATGATTGTTTGCATTTTTTATAAACAATTGTGGCTAAATGGTGATGAATGTTTTAGATGGTTGTTGGAGGAGATGCTATTAAAAAAAAGTAGTCCATGGGAAAGTGCTGGCACTGCATTTTCTATTTCTGGTAATAAATTCTCGCAAACCTAGATACTTAGAGCACATTTATATGTAATAGATGTGGCAAGCTTTAACTGGGCTCTCTGCTTTGGATCTCTCACATGCAAGGTGTTAACCACGGCTGGGGTTTTACCTGATACTGTAACTGGAGAAGAAGGATCCACTTACCCGCTGACTTGGTTGTTGACATAATTCAGTTTCCTGAAGGCACGAAGCCTGTTCCACTAAGGGCCTTGGTTTCTTGCTGGCTGTTGGCCAGAAGGCAACCTCAGTTCCTTGCCACATGGGTCACTCCATGCAGCAGCCCACAACATGGGAGCTTGCTTCAGCAGAGCAAGCAAGATAAAGACTGCAAGAAGATGGATGTCAGAGTGTTATGGTGTCCCATTATGTTTTCTACATCATATTATTAAAGAATCACATGGGGTTGGTGGCTCACACCTGTAATCTCAGCAATTTAGGAGGCCGAGGCAGGTGGATCACCTGAGGTCAGGAGTTTGAGACCAGCCTGACCAACACGGTAAACCCCCATCTCTATGAAAAATATAAAAAAAATTAGCTGGGCCCAGTGGCGGATGCCTACTTACTTACTAGTAATCCTAGCTACTTGGGAGGCTGAGGCGGGAGAATTGCTTGAACCCAGGAGGCGGAGGTTGCAGTGAGCCCAGATTGTGCCACTGTCCTCCAGTCGGGGCAACAAGAGTGATACTCCATTGGAAAAAATATAAGCAGCAGCATGTCACAGTTTCTTCCCAAAATTAATGAGAGAAGTGGAGCAGTGGCCAGAAGGAATTGTGCAAGTGAATGAATACCAGCAGATAGCTGTCATTAAGGACCATCTTAGACTCTGTACACCACAGTAACTTTGACTTGGCATGGTTATTGGTGGTGGAAAGTTGATAGAGTTTTGAGATAATTAGAAAGCATCATCAACTGGGAAACAGATTGGGTAAGGTAAGAATGAGAATAATTTCAATACCCTACAATCAATTGAAGAAAAGATGTTACAATTTACTAACATAAAATCAGTATTTATATAACTGTTTGTTTGAATTTTGGGGGTATGTTAAAATTAATATGTGTGAATGTCTTTTGCATTATGTCAGTTGATAGACCATGACTGATGTCCTTGTATGCTGGACATAGCATTATTTAAGCTCAGGAAATTTATAGTTTTTAAATAATTAACCTATATTACGTATTTAAATATTTTCCCCAGGAATGTTTAGGTAATTACAATTCATATTTCGTGTTCCTGGTTACCTCCTAGTAGTAATGCCTGGCAATAGATCTACTTCTTCAGAGGAGAGAACTGCATGTATGAGGATGTATTCTCTGGGATTGCTGGAGACAGGAAATGTGAATATAATTAAAAGGTGTGAATATAAATAATTAATCTTATATTCACCTAGGATTAAATGAAATGTTTTTGAATTTTTAAAACATGTTCTGGGAATACTTTAATAAAGTATCTGTAATGTAAATTTATGATATTTTAAAGTAGAACCATATAAAATTTCTAATATATCAACATGTGTGACCTAATGAAAAGGGCCCTTTTACAGGAATAATACGTTATCAGAGATGTGATAATACGTTATCAGAGATGACTATCAACCTGCTAGAAGAGGTCTAATCTGAGAACTCTCTTACATTTATCACATGAAATCTTTAGTCTGTCATATTATATTAATGAAATATTTAAAAAATTGAATATTTGCTATAGCTATTATGATATGGCAGTAACTGACATCTACATTAGTAGGAAATCATTATTGTTTCCTAATAATTTATATACCCAGCCGAAAAAGTAATTTCTTGTGATGAGCCCACTCTACTTTTATGTAATTGTCTCACATAAAGAGAGTACACAAATGAAATAGAATCCGTACCTGGTATGAACTCTAATTTCTGCGTGATTCACTTGAAATTCATTGTTCAAATATAACTGATATAGGTACAGTTGCTTAGAATACAAATTAATCTTCAATCATCTATTGAATTTTTTTTTGCAATTCAGAGACTATATTCTGAATACTTGTGTACTTTGCCATGGGGATTTTATTTCTAATATTCTGTTTTTAATGGCCCTTTTCTTGAACAAGGATTACATTTTTATACCTTTTAGAAAAATTTCTGAGTAATATTCTAACCTCAGAGTTTTTGTACAGGATGGAAAACTCTGTTTCCCACTGTACAGATGCCTTCTCCATAAGACGACGTTTTACTTTTTTCTCTTAGTTTAATCTGGACACCAGAGTCTAGAGATTTGCAATGTAATTTTAAGTAAAGCTTTTTAAAATGTTTATTTTTCAACAGGATTTAATATCCCCTAATGACATTTTTCAGTATTTCATTTCAAATAATTAAGTATGGGTCACAAATCTGTATTCCTCCCCAGTGTTCTTTTCCTCCTAGACCCAAACTCTTACTGATATTCAGAATCAATTAAAGTGTTTCCATATTGCAATAGGTCCCTTATAGTCCTGGAAAATATTATTACTGATACATCAAGATAAACTTGCTAAATGTAGAATAAGACCTGTGATTTTAAATCCTTCGGGTTTTAAAATCTATCTCTGCGTTTTTATTCCTATCTCAGTGATCTCAACTTAGGTCCTCATTACCTTCATCTGGACTATTTTAATAGTGTAAACAAGGCTTTAATTTTACTCTCTCTTCCTGAAAGACACCTTCTACATTATTACAAGTGTTCATAAACAAATCAATCAAAACATCACATAATTTTCCTTAATGAGAAACTTACTGACTCACCATAAAATCCAGTTGAATTTTTTCTTTTCCTTCTTTCTTGCTTTCTTGCCTTTCTTTTTTTTTTTTTTTTTTTTTTGGAGGTGAAGTTTTGCTCTTGTTGCCCAGACTAGAGGGCAATGGCGCAATCTTGGCTCACTGCAACCTCCGCCTCCTTGGTTCAAGTGATTCTCCTGCATCAGCCTCCGGGTAGCTGGGATTACAGGCACTCACCACCCACCTCCTCGGCTAATTTGTTGTAATTTTAGTAGAGAAGGGGTTTTACTATATTGGTCAGGCTGGTCTCAAACTCCTAACCTTAGGTGATTCACCCACCTCCCAAAGTGCCCAGAACACAAGGGTCTGGTCCTCACCAAACTCTTGAGCTCACACTCTTTCACTCTGTGCATCGACTTCTACACTACAGAAATGCTAAAATAATTGCATTTTTCAATCACATACCATATCTTTATCTTCTCGAATCTTCATTTCCTCTGCCTGCATTATTATCATCCCTCATTTCTTATTCACCTTTTTAAATTCTTGTTTTTTAATGATTGGGGTCACAAATCAATTTCTCCAAAAACATATTCATCCTAAGTTGTGTTTCTTCTGTTTCCCTGCAGCGTGCCACAAACATTAGCAGGTTTTCTTTCTCGTTTGACAGGAAATAAGTGTGTATTATACAACTGGTTGCATTTTGTATCCAGTGGAAGACAGAATGAGTTCATTTTTGTTTTAGTATTTTGAAAATATTTTGTATCACTGTATGTTTTACTTAATGTCTAACTTCACAGCCAGGGGGAATATATGATAACTTGATTTTTTTCCAAAACAAAACACCTAAGTTGGTATTTTAATCTCTATATCATTTCTAACAAATTCTGCTATTTATTTTTGCACATCAAATTTTTTTACATGTTTCTATAGACAGATGGCTGCCCTCACCTATAGTGTCTTAATTTTCACCTTTCATTTCTCTAGAAGGCTGAAAATCAGATAAACCAGATAAAATATGTCATTTTTATCACTTAGGTGGATAAAATAATTTGAGAGATATAGGGAAAGAAAAAAGTAAAGTAATAGATACAGTATGAATTAAATATATTTGTCTATACTTACTAGATCATATGACAGAATAGATAAATCAACTGATAACTGTATTCTATCCAAACTAAATATGGAGGAGTGTTTTATTTTCTTTCTCTGTGTGTGTGTGTGTGTGTGTGTGTGTGTGTGTGTGTGTGTGTATGATGGTGTTTCACTCACTCTTATCCAGGCTGGAGTGCAATGGCAGGATCTTGGCTCCTGGCAACCTCGGCCTCCTGGGTTCAAGTAATTTTCTTGCCCTAAGTAGCTGGGATTACAGGTGCACACCACCACGTCCAGCTAATTTTGTATTTTTGGTAGAGATGAGGTTTCTCCATGTTGGTCAGGCTAGTCTTGAACTCCCGACCTCAAGTAATCCACCTGCCTTTGCCTCCCAAAGTGCTGGGATTACAGGCATGAGCCACCGTGCCTAGCCTATTTTTCTTTTTCACATCCAGGTGGGGTATACAACTCCAAAATATAAAGCTCCTCCAACTTACACGGTGGAATACAGTTGATGTGGTAAAAACTTTCATGGCAAGGTGGTCATAAGTTCATGGCTCTTGGAAATTTATTTTATATAGGGAAAAGGCCTTGTTCGTGTGTGTGTGTGTGTGTGTGTGTGTGTGTGTGTGTGTGTGTGTTTTGGGTGGTAGCAGCAGGTATAATAATCTTTGCTTTATTAAAATCTTTTATAACAAGAGATATGTTCCCGTCTTTTTGTTGTTGTTGTTAGAGATGGAGTCTTTCTCCGTCACCCAAGCTGGACTGCAGTGGTGCGATCTTGGCTCATCCTGGGTTTAAGCAATTCTCCTGCCTCAGTCTCCTAAGTAGCTGGGACTATAGGCACACACTGACACGCCTGGCTAATTTCTTTTGTATTTTAGTAGAGATGAGGTTTCACCCTGTTCCCCAGACTGGTCTTGAACTCCTGAGCTCAGGCAATCCACCCACCTCAGCCTCTCAAAGTGCTAGGATTACAGGAGTGAGCCACCTCTCTCAGCCTTTCCTGTCTTTTAATGTCCAAAAGGATGAATAAGCCAAAGCTAAAGTGACCATATTTGGCTCAATATAAACCAAATGTTAGCTTTGAATAATCAAGATGCTAGCAACAAGTCTTGGCTGGCAATATGTGATGTTGCTTGTCACAACAGGTGTTCAAACATACATGGAATGATTGGTTACAATACTGTTGAAGAAATTAAAATATATCAGATGAATTGTTGTTTTAGAACAGCTCTGGGGTCCCTTCTAAACTCCAGGTGACCACATTTTTAAAATGCCTTCTTCCCAAATGTATAGTTTAAATATTAAAAGGTGGAGTTCTGTCCTAAATTTCCTCTATGAGAAAAATAATATTTTATATTTCTGCATATACGAATGTGCCACATTGCATATAAAAGTAGTGCAGTTGTTTAATTTATAAATCTACTGCTTTTCAACTCTGTGTGTTTTTATAGCTTTTATAGACATATTTATCTCAAAGATAAAGAAGATAATTTTTTTCACAGAGATTGCATTTATATTGTGCATGTGTATTTTATTTTATCCTCTTAACTAATAATGAAGACATACTTCTCTTTCAAGCAATTTTTTTCTAAAATTATTCTGCCAAATAGTATCACTTAGAACAAATTTTCTTGGATTTTACATTCAGAACAATACATTTTACAGATGAGCAAATAATGTGTGGCATAATTAACTGGTTACCAATAGTTGCAAAGTTAAAAAGTGAAGGACTGGAGTATTTAACAAAGTGAGAAATACACCAAAGCCCTTGTTCTCAACAACTATAGTCTGTTTAAAACAAACAAATAAACCAAGTAAATACACAAGCATTTATTTTCTTTTTGAAATATTCTTAAGCACAGAAGATTTTAAAGACAAACTCTTGAGGAACATTATCTGGTTTATTTTCAACATAAAATATTATCACTTTCAAGGTTTGTTTGTAAGTTATATTAAGATATTTCTTTAAATATGATGGTTTGAAATTCCTCAGTCAGCATTTTAAATTATTTGTTAGTTTGAAAAAATAAAAAATATTTTTTTTATTTTAAATAAATAATACAGAAGGCTCTTTAAACCTAGTAATCTCAATGATAAATGGCTTTAGAAAGAAAAGCCAATTTATTCTGCAAAAGCTATCACTTGAAATTAATAATGTCAGAGAATGGTTTTTTTCTGGACTTAATTTTAAGAATACTTTCAATATAACACAAAAGATAGGTTTTAAGTTATGTTTACATCATTTAACAAATCAACAACTTACAAAGTTACTTCCTATTACTGAATATTTCTTTCTTTTTTTTAAATCTAGGCACTATCCTTTTTTAACTTTCCTCTTCATGAGTTTTTGTTTTGTTCTGCTTATTATTTTTCCTTTTATATCCATTATTTACTCCTTTTCTTTCTTTCCTTCCTTTTTATTTTTCTGTTTTTGTGGTTTATTTTTGTTGTCTGTGTTTTGCTGAGGAAAATATTGGTTTTTTAGGATGTACAAAGTAGGCTATTTTTTTGTATCTAGCTCAGTACAGCTTCCAGAGGAGTCAAAGAAAATTTTGTAAGTGGAGTTTCTCGACAATACTCGACAGGGATATGTAAAATGCTTCAACAGCTGTGGCTTTAGCCTGGACAATTTCAAGATGATGTAACAAGGAGACTATCTCAGCTAAACTAAAACTAAAATTTTCATCAAATTATGATATTTGAGTAATGTTATAAAATAGTGTTCCTAAGAGACAATTTTTTGGTAAAACATAAACCCAAATCATTTAATTAGTTCACTTTATCGTGAGAGGGTTAGCAAGTTTGTTATGTCTACGTTGTGACTAAGTCTCTCTTGTGTAAACTATGTCCACTGTAAAAGTTCTAGCTTTGTTACATTTCAGGCAAACTTGGTTATTAATTTAAATTAACTAAAGCATTATTTTAGAAAAATGGAATAGATGTCCCCAGATATAATCATGAGGGCAAGATTAAGGAAGAGTTTCCACGTGTGTTTGCTAGGGCAACCATAACAAAATACCAATGACTGGGTGACTTAAACAACAGAAATATGCTTTCTCATGGTTCTGGATGTTTGAAGTTCAAGATGAACCTGTCATCAGGGTTGGTTTCTTCCGAGGGAAGCAAGAGAAGGGTCTGTTTCAGACCTCTCTCCTTGCTCAGCTGATGGCCATGTTTTCTCTGTGTCTTCAGGTCAGGATGATGTGTACATCATTTCTTATGTACATTCTTGTGTTCAAATATCTTCTCATAAGAACACCAATCATATAGGATTACCATCTATTCTATATCTTATATTAACTTTATCACTTCTGTAAAGACCCCATTTCCAAATATAATCACAGTCTCCATCCTGGGGTTTTGTACTTTACATTTGAGGGATGCAATGCAGCCAATTATATGCTTATTAATAGAAATTCCCTTAAGTGTCCATGAAAATGTCTTACAGAAGATTTCCTGAGTAATTAATTCATTTAGTGTTTTTTAAATAGTTAGCTATACAGGGTGGGAATTTAGTAAAACTGAGAATAGACATCTAGAGATCAACACAATCAGGATACGTGGTCTCCAATTGTAAAGTTCCAAGCCAAGTTTCAGCATGAACTGAAGTTTAGGTTCCACAACCTCACTTAACTTGCTCATGTCTTAGTAGGAAACTCACTATGAATTAAATAAAATACATTGTTTTCTTACAATAACGCTGTGGTTCTTACCATAAGATTTCATTGGAGCCAAGTTGTCTTTGTAGCAATAAGAAAATTTTAAGTATAAACCCACTTATATATTCTAACACAAAATTAGAATTTATCACACATATACATGCATACTATAATATACTAAGTCCTAGCTGTTTTACATGTTATCTGTCTTACCTGGGGTAGTGAATAGTCCTTAAGTTTATAAGCTAAGTATGTAGGAACTTTATAAACAATGACAGATGACTGATACTCTACTGATAAATGGTGAAAAAGAAACACTTCCAAGGCATTTAAGTTGAATTTCTTAAACACTTACAATGGGACAGTAGTAAAAAATGACAATCTCTGCCATCTCCTCGCCCATTAAGTGCCTCAGCCCAGCCCAGCCTGAACTAGTGAACAATATGCCCAGCATTAAGCAAGTTATGATTTATCAGTTTCTGATACATTTAACTATCATTTTTAAGGAGAACAGGAAGAAAAGTTACAAAATAGGATAGTCTCCACAGTAGATTTGTAGGTCACAGTCCTTCCTGGTTCATTTCCACTAGGCATAACACCCATGTGTTAAGAAAAATTCCATCCGCTCTTCCTGGAAACTCTGTGCCACCACATAGTTTACTAACAATAAATACTGAAATGAATAAATAATTACATCAAGAGTAAAAGATAGGAGACACACACAGATCAATCGTCACTTCTTCTCTAGTCCAGACAAAAATTCCTCTTACTTTTCCAAGGTGAAGATACCAAAATCCTTTGAGCCTGTCTTGTACTTCTTCCAAAGTAGGGTTGCTGGATAATATATGTACATAAGATACAGAAGGAGTATAAATACTCTCCAGTCCTATCAATTTGTAGCACTTGTAAGAGTGTCCAGAGAGTGGTCATGTGCTAGAGATTCTGAAAATAATTTTAAAACAGGTCATGGATATTGAATGGAAGTTTAGGTCAAGTAATAACAGGAGTAGACCCATTGGAGACATAAAGGATATATAGAGATATAAAGGTATAATAAAACTTTAGTATTCATATGAATATGTGCTTTAGAAAAAATATTAAAAACAATTAATGGATGCTTACTAATTATCACTTCCCTTTTAGCTGTAATGATGCTTTAGGGAAATCTTAATCATTTTATATCAACTCTAGATGCTTGCTTGATAATTAGGTAAGCATTATCTTGCTCTAGAATGAAATAAAGCAATGGAATGATAAACCAACAATTAAGGAGACTCTAATTTGTTATAAAGAAATTATTATAGTTTTCAAGAAGCTCAGGTAAAAGAAAATAAGGAATCGTGACCATATGTGTTGTAAAATGAGGAAATACTTCATTCCAAAATGTAACTGTTACATATGGAAGCCAAAAATCATGTTTCACAAATTTCTATTACTATCATGCTGAGACCTTGAAGGCAAACACAGGAAGCTATTAATATTTATAGACTAAGAATGAAGCAAACATTATAAATTAAATATGACCTGTGTTCATAGAAGAACACCGTAAACTGACCAAAAATCTGATAGTTGATTTCCTACGGTAACAGAAAAAGGAAAGCCACGATCTTTAAAACAGTTAACCTCTGATATTAAATCTTCCACTCAGCTATATTTAAAAAGCTTGAGATTTTCTTAGGTAAATAATAAATAAGTGATCCCAGGTATTTTTGCTAAAACTTTGTATTCTTCAACATAATGTATCTTCATTGTATTATGTGATTTTGAAAGAAAAACTTTTTAACAATCTACATGGTAATTCGTAGACATGTTTCAGGAGCTGCTACACTGCTCTGTGGAATCTAATGGAGAATTTGATAAATTTGTTGTTAATTAAATAATCTAAAACCAGTATCAGTGACCTGAAGTGTGAAGATGTCATTTTCTGCTAGAGGTTAAATCTGACTTGAAATTTTTCACCCCAGGCAGATAACTGCCAATCCAGAACATATTCTCAGAGATATTCTTAATATTACAATAAAAGCCACCTCAATTTAGTCTTCATTTATTATCCGTTATATTTCAGGGTCACATCAGAATTCAGTAGAGGCTCAAATCAGTATTAAGTGTGAATAGCTAGTATTTAGCGTTCATAAAGCCTGAATAAATCTAGAGAAAAAAGGGTATTACTTAAAATTACTTTTTATTATATTATCTGAAATCCTTTGTTCCAGTAATTCATTTCTGTGTGTAATCTCAGAATTCATGGAGCTATATTCCTAAAAGGAAGTACTCTTAAAAGATCACTATTACAATCAGTTTCTGAAGCATTTTAGTATATTCTGAAATTACTCAATCACTTCTCATTGTATTTTACAATTATCCATGTATCAGCATGAGCAGGAAAGATGCCTTCTTAATTTTTTGGCATAGTGTAATATTTATACTTATCCAAAGCCATTATTTGATAATTATAAGTATGCACGTTATGTTGCAAACAATAATAGTTGGGCAAACTTTTGGAAAAAAGAAATATTTAAGAACTCTTTGTACTCAATTGCATCATTTACTCAGAAAAGGCCAGACTTATTCAAAGAGAAGAGTATGTAGAAACATGCAGATTAAATACATTTTATATTTTTTGTTATGATTTTCTTTTTTATATGAGAGTTCAGGCACAGTCTTGGGTCTCCTTACCTCTGAGATGTATTAGAGGGAAATCACATTATCTGTGAGGGGACCAAGATTATTGTAGTAATTCAGTTGCAGCAATCATCATATACAATAGATAATTTTACAATTGAAGAGACTAGGTAAGAATGCTTTAATTGCTTTGATTTATACTTTTTAAGTTTCAAGACCAACTTAACAATACTCATCTTGTAACTATGTACAATATATGAGGGATTTTTAAATGTATTATTTAAAAAAGAACATTTTTATGTCTTAAGGACAAGTCTATAAAAACTTGCTAGAACAAAGGGAAATTATTTCATAGATATTTTGAATCAAATTACAAGAAAGTGAAAAGAAACAAGAAATAACTATTATCTATGGCATTCTTATTTTGCCAGGTGTTTTGCATAGTATTTTACTTAAATACTTTTATTTAAATTTATAGCAAATCTGTGAGATACTGTATATCTTACATATTAGTTGCAAATTTGAGCTAAACAAAATATAGATAACAAGAGGCATAACTGGAATTCAAAGTTAGTTCTGACCCCAAAGCCTGTATTTAGAAGGCTGGTTGGAAGAAAGGGAGCACAAATTCTGCTCTGAAAATCAAGAATCTCTGCAATATAAAAATTTTATATGAATTTTCCCCATCTACAAAATGAATGTATTTAAATGAATCCTTACATGTCTTCAGAAATTAAAATTCTCTAATTCTAACATGCCTGAAACTTCAATTAGTAATTATATGGTGGTTGAAAGAGTATGAAGAGCTAAGTTAATAAGCTATCTAAGTGGCAAAATTATATTTAATTCATGGTCCCTGCCCTAGAGAATCTTAAAAGACAGGGCGTCAACTTCTGAAAATTAAATGACAGAGCAACACTAAAGATAGTAATAGAAGATGCTATCATACAATGCCTATAATTCTATTTTCAAATGAGCAATATGGGTTCATTAATATTTTGATGAAATAAAAAAAAGAATCACAGATATATTAGCAGTAACTACAAAAAAAAAGGCTCTGAGGAAGTACTATTCCTACCAAGTTCATAAGATACAAATTAGTGTTCCAGAGGGTTGCGATAGAAGAAAAGTGATCTGCAGATGTTGCAACAAGAACCGTCTTGGCTACAGTGGAAATCAGAGATTACTTTCCAATTCACATCTAAATAATTATACATAGAGAGCTATGCAAGGTTCTGTGACAAAATATTTGAAAAGATAACCAGAACAATACTCTTACAGAGCTTACAATCTTGTTAGTAATGTTTATATAAATAGTCAAAATGTAAATCTGGATCTTTCTTTTTTTTTTTAATTTTTTATTGGAATGTAGGTTTTGGGGTACATGAGCGGAGCATGCAAGACAGGTGTGTAGGTACACACATGGCAGTGTGCTTGGCTTTTCTTTTCCCCTTCACCCACGTTTGGCATTTCTCCCCAGGCTATCCCTCCCCACCTCCCCCTCCCACTGGCCCTCCCATTTTCTCCCCAGTAGACCCCAGTGTTTAGTACTCCCCTTTCTGTGTCCATGTGTTCTCATTTTTCATCACCCACCTATGAGTGAGAATATGCGGTGTTTCAATTTCTGTTCTTGTGTCAGTTTGCTGAGGATGATGGTCTACAGATTCATCCATGTCCCTACAAACGACACAAACTCATCATTTCTGATTGCTGCATAATATTCCATGGTGTATATGTGCCACATTTTTCCAATCCAGTCTATTATCAATGGGCATTTGGGTGGATTCCAGGTCTTTGCTATTGTAAACAGTGCTGCAATGAACATTCGTGTACATGTGTCCTTATAGTAGAACGATTTATAGTCCTTTGGATATATACCCAGTAATGGGATTGCTGGGACAAATGGAATTTCTATTTCTAAGGCCTTGAGGAATCGCCACACTGTCTTCCACAATGGTTGAACTAATTTACACTCCCACCAACAGTGTAAAAGTGTTCCTTTTTCTCCACATCCTCTCCAGCATCTGTTGTCTCCAGCTTTTTAATGATCGCCATTCTAACTGGCGTGAGATGGTATCTCAATGTGGTTTTGATTTGCATCTCTCTGATGACCAGTGACGATGAGCATTTTTTCATATGACTGTTGGCCTCATATATGTCTTCTTTCATAAAGTGTCTGTTCATATCCTTCGCCCACTTTTAAATGGGCTTGTTTGTTTTTTTCCTGTAAATCTGTTTGAGTTCATTGTAAATTCTGGATATCAGCCCTTTTTCAGATGGGTAAACTGCAAAAATTTTTTCCCATTCTATTGGTTGCCGATTCACTCTAGTGACTGTTTCTTTTGCCGTGCAGAAGCTGTGGAGTTTCATTAGGTCCCATTTGTCTATTTTGGCTTTTGTTGCCAATGCTTTTGGTGTTTTGGTCATGAAGTCCTTGCCTACTCCTATGTCCTGGATAGTTTTGCCTAGATTTCCTTCTAGGGTTTTTATGGTGCCAGGTCTTATGTTTAAGTCTTTAATCCATCTGGAGTTAATTTTAGTGTAAGGTGTCAGGAAGGGGTCCAGTTTCTGCTTTCTGCACATGGCTAGCCAGTTTTCCCAACACAATTTGTTAAACAGGGAATCCTTTCCCCCTTGTTTGTTTTTGTCAGGTTTATCAAGGATTGTATAATTGTAGATATGTTGTGTTGCCTCTGGTGCCTCTGTTTTGTTCCATTGGTCTATATCTCTGTTTTGGTACCAGTACCATGCTGTTATGATTACTGTAGCCTTGTAGTATAGTTTGAAATCCGGTAGTGTGATGCCCCCTGCTGTGTTCTTTTTGCTTAGAATTGACTTGGCTATGCGGGCTCTCTTTTGGTTCCATATGAAGTTCATGGTGGTTTTTTCCAGTTCTGTGAAGAAAGTCAATGGTAGCTTGATGGGGATAGCGTTGATTCTGTAAATTACTTTGGGCAGTATAGCCATTTTCACGATAATAATTCTTCCTAACCATGAACATGGAATGTTTCTCCATCTGTTTGTGTCCTCTCTGATTTCGTTGAGCAGTGGTTTCTAGTTCTCCTTGAAGAGGTCCCTTACGTTCCTTCTGAGTTGTATTCCAAGGTATTTTATTCTTTTTGTAGCAATTGTGAATGGCAGTTCTTTCTTGATTTGGCTTTCTTTAAGTCTGTGATTGGTGTAGACGAATGCTTGTGAGTTTTGCACATTGATTTTATATCCTGAGACTTTGCTGAAGTTGCTTATCAGTTTCAGGAGTTTTTGGGCTGAGGCGATGGGGTCTTCTAGGTATACTATCATGTTGTCTGCAAATAGAGACAGTTTGGCTTCCACCTTTCCAATTTGAATACCCTTTATTTCTTTTTCTTGCCTGATTGCTCTGGCTAGGACTTCCAGTACTATATTGAATAGGAGTGGTGAGAGAGGGCATTCTTGTCTAGTGCCAGATTTCAAAGGGAATGCTTCCAGTTTTTGCCCATTCAGTATGATATTGGCTGTTGGTTTGTCATAAATAGCTTTTATTACTTTGAGATACGTTCCATCGATACCGAGTTTATTGAGGGGTTTTAGCATAAAGGGCTGTTGAATTTTGTCAAATGCCTTCTCTGCGTCAATTGAGATAATCATGTGGTTTTTGTTTTTGGTTCTGTTTATGTGGTGAATTACGTTGATAGACTTGCGTATGTTGAACCAGCCTTGCATCCCTGGGATGAATCCTACTTGATCATGATGAATAAGTTTTTTGATTTGCTGTTGCAATCGGCTTGCCAATATTTTATTGAAGATTTTTGTATCTATGTTCATCGTGGATATTGGCCTGAAGTTTTCTTTTCTTGTTGGGTCTCTGCTGGGTTTTGGTATCAGAATGATGTTGGTCTCGTAAAATGATTTGGGAAGGATTCCCTCTTTTTGGATTGTTTGAAATAGTTTTAGAAGGAATGGTACCAGCTCATCTTTGTCTGTCTGGTAGAATTCAACTGTGAGCCCGTCAGGACCTGGACTTTTTTTGAGTGGTAGTCTCTTAATTGCTGCCTCGACTTCTGACCTTGTTATTGGTCTATTCATAGTTTCAGCTTCCTCCTGGTTTAGGCTTGGGAGGACACAGGAGTCCAGGAATTTATCCATTTCTTCCAGGTTTACTAGTTTATGTGCATAGAGTTGTTTGTAATATTCTCTGATGATGGTTTGAATTTCTGTGGAATCTGTGGTGATTTCCCCTTTATCATTTTTTATTGCATCTATTTGGTTTTTCTCTCTTTTATTTAATCAATCTGGCTAGTGGTCTATTTTGTTGATCTTTTCAAAAAACCACCTCTTGGATTTATTGATTTTTTGAAGGGTTTTTCGTGTCTCAATCTCCTTCAGTTCAGCTCTGATCTTAGTTATTTCTTGTCTTCTGCTACGTTTTGAGTTTTTTGATCTTGCTCCTCTACGTCTTTCAATTTTGACGATAGGGTGTCAATTTTGGATCTCTCCTTTCTCCTCATATGGGAACTTATTGCTATATACTTTCCTCTAGAGACTGCTTTAAATGTGTCCCAGAGGTTCTGGCATGTTGTATCTTTGTTCTCATTGGTTTCCAAGAACTTCTTTATTTCTGCCTTCATTTCATTGTTTACCCAGTCAACATTCAAGAGCCAGTTGTTCGGTTTCCATGAAGCTGTGTGGTTCTGGGTTGGTTTCTGTATTCTGAGTTCTAACTTGATTGCACTATGTTCTGAGAGGCTGTTTGTTATGATTTCAGTTTTTTTGCATTTGCTGAGCAGTGCTTTACTTCCAATTATGTGGTCAATTGTAGAGTAGGTGTGATGTGGTGCTGAGAAGAATGTGTATTCTGTGGATTTGGGGTGGAGAGTTCTGTAAATGTCTATCAGGTTTGCTTGCTCCAGGTCTGAGTTCAAGCCCTGGATATCCTTGTTGATTTTCTGTCTATTTGATCTGTCTAATATTGACAGTGGAGTGTTAAAGTCTCCCACTATTATTGTGTGAGAGTCTAAGTCTCTTTGTAAGTCATTAAGAACTTGCCTTATGTATATGGGTGCTCCTGCATTGGGTCCATATATGTTCAGGATCGTTAGCTCTTCTTGTTGTATTGATCCTTTTACCATTATGTAATAGCCTTCTTTGTCTCTTTTGATCTTTGTTGCTTTAAAGTCTATTGTATCAGAGATGAGAATTGCAACTCATGCTTTTTTTTGCTCTCCATTTGCTTGGTAAATCTTCCTCCATTCCTGTATTTTAAGCCTTTGTGTATCCTTGCATGTGAGATGGGTTTCCTGGATACAGCACATTGAAGGGTTTTGGATGTTTATCCAATTTGCCAGTCTGTGTCTTTTGATTGGTGCATTTAGTCCATTTACATTTAGGGTTACTATTGTTATGTGTGAATTTGATACTGCCATTTTGATGCTAAGAGGCTGTTTTGCCTGTTAGTTGTTGTAGATTCTTCATTATGTTGATGTTCTTTAGCATTTAGTGTGATTTTGGAATGGTTGGTACTTGTTGATCCTTTCTATGTGTAGTGCCTCTTTCAGGAGCTCTTGTAAAGCAGGCCTGGTGGTGACAAAATCTCTGAGTACTTGCTTGTTCGCAAAGGATTTTATTTTTCCTTCACTTCTGAAGCTCAGTTTGGCTGTATATGAAATTCTGGGTTGAAAGTTCTTTTCTTTAAGAATGTTGAATATTGGCCCCCAATCTCTCCTGGCTTGTAGTGTTTCTGCCAAGAGATCTGCTGTGAGTTTGATGGGCTTCCCTTTGTGGGTGACCCAACCTTTCTCTCTGGCTGCCCTTAGTATTTTCTCCTTTATTTCAACCTTGTTGAATCTGACAATTATGTGCCTTGGGGTTGCTCTTCTTGCGGAATATCTTTATAGCGTTCTCTGTATTTCCTGCATTTGGTTGTTGGCCTGTCTTGCTAGGTAGGGAAAACTTTCCTGGATGATGTCCTGAAGAGTATTTTCCAGCTGGTATTCATTCTCTTTGTCCCCTCTGGTACACCTATCAAACGTAGGTTAGGTCTTTTCACATAGTCTCACATTTCTTGGAGACTTTGTTCATTCCTTTTTGCGCTTTTCTCTCTAATCTTGGTTTCTCATTTAATTTCATTGAGTTGGTCTTCGACTTCAGATATTCTTTCTTCTGCTTGGTCAATTCGGCTATTGAAACTTGTGCATGCTTCGCGAAGTTCTCGTATTGTGTTTTTCAGCTCCTTTAATTCATTCATATTCCTCTCTAAGTTATCCATTCTTGTTATCATTTCCTCATATCTTTTTTCAAGTTCCTTAGTTTCTTTGCATTGATTTAATACATGTTCTTTTAGCTCACAAAAGTTTCTCATTATCCATCTTCTGAAGTCTAATTCCGTCATTTCGTCACAGTCATTCTTCGTTCAGCTTTGTTCCCTTGCTGGTGAGGAATTTTGGTCCTTTCTAGGAGGCGAGGTGTTCTGGTTTCTGGTGTTTTCCTCCTTTTTGCGCTGGTTTCTTCCCATCTTTGTGGGTTTATCCGCTTGTCATCTGCGTAGTTGCTGACTTTTCGATTGGGTCTCTGAGTTGACACCCAGATTGTTGATGATGAAGTATTTCTGTTACTTGGTTTCCCTTCTACCAGCCTAGCCCCTTTGCTGTACGACTGCTGAGGTCCACTCCAGGCCCTGCTTGTCTGGGGTGCACCTCTAGCAGCTGTGACACAGTGAGGGATGCTACCCGTTTCTTTTTCTGCTATCTTTGTCCCAGGATGATGCCTGCCAAATGTCAGTCTTTTGGATATAGAGGGGTCAGGGAGCTGCTTGAGGAGACAGTCTGTACTTTATAGGAGCTCAATTGCTGAGCTGTGATCTCTGTTGTTCATTCAGGGCTGTTAGGCTGCTACATTTAATTCTGCTGCAACAGAGCTCATTAAAAAAAAGCCCTTTTTTTCTCAAATGCTCTGTGTTGGGGGGTTCGGGCTTTATTTTTCGATGTCCGATATGGTGTCCTGCCCAGCTAGAAGGCAGACTAGCCACTGTTTGGCTGCTGAGGCTCTGCCCTGCTGTTGTGTGATTCGCCCTGTTCCTGCAGGCTCTGCTGTGGTCTCCGCCATGCCCTGTGGTGGAGTCTCTTCGTTGTAGCGTGTTGCCTCGGCAACGGCAGGCTGCGTCAGCAGTGGGCGTGTATCTCAGTAGGGACAGGTTGCCTCGCAACGGCTGGCTGCGTCAGCAGTGGGCGTGTATCTCCGTTGGGGCGAGTTGCCTTGGTAATGGTGGACGCCCCTCCCCCACAGAGCGTCTCCGACCGTCTGCTTGGGATCGTTTGAAATCGTGGTTTTGTTCGTCCCACTGGGCTAGCCCAAATGCTCTGTTCCTGCAATCCCCTGGGCTGGCCCACTGTCCAAGTCTCATTCAGTCTCAAGTCCAGCCCTCTCAAGTCTCAGGTTGCCGGTTCAACAGGGCACCCAGACAAGCGCGCCTTGTGGGGAGTGCTGGGTAGGGCCAGCTGCCGCCACCCCGGCTGCCGGCTTCGCCAGGCAGAGGTACTGCCTGGCGTCCTGTGTCTCCTTTATACTTGGGAATTTCCCCGTTCTGTGGGCAACAAAGATCAGTCTGGAAATGGAGCTCCGACTCACCTTTCCGCGGATTCAACGAGAGCTACAATCCTGGGTTGTTCTCACAGCGCCATCTTGGGTCCACTCCCCTCTGGATCTTTCTTAATAGTAACATGTTAAATAATACTAGGACTAGTTATTAAATGTGATAGTAGAATATAAAAATACTTAAATACTTTCTTTATTAGATTGTACTCATATTCAACATTTCTATGAGTGCTTGGGAGTTAATCTTTATGAAAAAATTATTATTATTATTATTTTAACTCATCTGTATTTGTTACAACTTTAAGCAGAACACAAATCAAGCACTGCATTTCCATCCACAAGACTGGCTCTGAGTTATTTTTGAATAGCTTATGATATACTTGGGTAGGCTTATAAGTGCTCCTCCAAAAAATACTTTTCTTTGAAAAAATCATATTTAACAAATTATAACAGTTATACAACGTTATGTGATGTTAATCTATTTATAATAATGTGGTAAACACACAATATATTTTGTATATGTCAAAATAAGTGGTAAAGAACTATTTAATCTGCTTACATTTACGTAGATTTACCCATTTGGGGCAATAAATCACATTTTATAATTTCAATATCTTCTTTCTAAATTTTATCATAACTTAGGTAATGTAATAAATATAAGGACAATGACACAATTCAAATTAACTCAAGTCAGTAGAAATGAGAATCTTTAAATCTTTATTCAGGTATTAACTAGTATTTATAATTTTTAAAAAGCTAATTTTCAACTTTGGAGAAGTTGACATTTTGTTGTTGTTGTTTCCTATGGAAAAATCTATTGTTAACAGCAAGTTTTGGAATAAATGGAGAGTGTCTAATTTGAAATAATTCCAATTTATGAAGGAGTGTTTAATATAATGAAAATATAAAGAAAGGATGCTCTTCAGAGCTCAATTATATACATATATACATGTATATGTATGCATATTTTTTTCTTTCTAGGGTAATGTGATGTATATCACATTATTTGATTACTAATTACTTCTTTAGGACCAAGTATACCAGTTCAGTTAGTTAAGAGGCAGTGATATTTAAAATTTTAGGATAAACTAGGCATGGGGGTCCTTGCCTACAATCCCACAGTCATAGGTTCCTGAGGCAGGAGGATCAGTAGAGGTCAGAATTTGGAGATCAGCCTGGGCAATTTAGGAGACCTTATCTCTACAAAAACAAACTAACAATAATTAGCCAAGTACAATGGCCACACCTCTAATCCCAGCTACTAGGGAGACTGAGGTGAGAGGATCAGTTGAGGCCACTAGTTCAAGGGTGCAGGGAAAGTGTCATTGCACTCCAGTGTGGGTGACAAGGAAGACCTCATCTCTTAAAAAAAAAAAAAAAATAGAAAGATGTATTAAAATCCAAATTACCTATTCTCAAATTTGCTCTTATTTTGAGAATAAATAGCTAAATAAAGCAAATTCAAAGCACATATAATGAAAATAGCATAAATTAAAATTCTTAAACAAATGGTTATATTTGTTTAAGAGATATATGTTTAGGATGAGAATTTAAATTTAAAAATTTTTATATTCACTTACAAAGGAACTACTGACCGGGCGTGGTGGCTCAAGCCTGTAATCCCAGCTCTTTGGGAGGCCGAGGCGGGTGGGTCACGAGGTCAACAGATGGAGACCATCTTGCTCGACATGGTGAAACCCTGTCTCTACTAAAATTACAAAAAATTAGCTGGGCACGGTGGTGCGTGCCTGTAATCCCAGCTGCTCGGGAGGCTGAGGCAGGAGAATTACCTGAACCCAGGAGGCGGAGATTGCAGTGAGCCGAGATCGTGCCATTGCACTCCAGCCTGGGTAGCAAGAGCGAAACTCCATCTCAAAAACAAAAACAAAACAAAACAAAAAACAAAGGAACTACTACATTTTCTGATTTATTTTTATTGTGGCTCTTGACTCTTCTAAATTTAAACCCTGACTTGTTAATTTATTTTTCCTATTTCCATCTGATCCTTTTGAGGTAATTATTATTTTAAAGTATCTTATTTGGGTCTCCTTACTGTTTTAATGCTATCAGACTTGTGTTGGTGAAAATAATTTGCTTCTGTCTTGATATAAATAGTAAGTATTGACATTAATATGTCAAAACTATAGCTTAAATATTTGAAATAAAGTTTTATAAAACAATAATGATATATATTAAATTTAACATAATTTGGTTTAGCCAGTTATATAAGTTTTTCTACGTAATAAGCAAACATATTGCATATCAACTAGACACATCTTAGTATGCTTTTGTTTGGTCAGATTTCTACATATAATTTCATTGGTTACAATTATATTAAAATGGCTGGGAGTGGTGGCTCATGCCTGTAATCCCAGTACCTTGGGATGCCAAGGCAGGTTGATTACCTGAGGTCAGAAGTTCGAGACCAGCCTGATCAACATGGCAAAACCTCGTCTCTACTAAAAATATTAAAAAAGGAAATAGCCAGGCATCATGGCACATGCCTATAATCCCAGCTACTTGGGAGGTTATGACAAGAGAATTGCTTGAACCTGGGAGGCAGAGGTTGTGGTGAGCCGAGATAGTGCCATTGCACTCCAGCCTGGGCAACAAGAGAGAAACTCTTGTCTCAAAACAAAAAAAAAAAAAAAAAAAAAAAAGAATTATATTAAAATTCTACTTTTCTCAATCTGTTTATTTGCAGCATAGAAATAAATATTGAAAAAGCAAATAAACTAATTAAACTGTTAACTTCTAAAGTTATTTTAATTTAATAACATCATATAGTGTGTATCTACCTTATTTTGCTCAAATCGGAGTTTCAACATGGTTTTAGTTTGAGGTCTGAAAATGCTTTGAAATACTTTCTATATGTTTTGATAAGAAAAGGAGAAGCCAGAATTGGTCTTCTGTGCAAGCTACTCCCAGGATGTAAATTTGAATCATAGTTCATTCTTTTAGGCAACTAAGACACCATTTAGTGAATTACTGTTTGTATTAAAGGCTAATTCAATAGCACATCTTTGAATTAGCTTTCTCAGATGGCCAATTCTCAACCAATAAATTGTAAAGCACAGAACTCTAGAGGGCAGAAACATTATTAACACAACAATGTCAAAAAAAATCTGTATACAAAGAAACAACTCTAGTCTAAATATATAATACTTCCCACACATATGTTACTTTCATTCATGTAGTTAAAAATTGCTTACATTATTAAAATATATTCATTTAAAAGTATGACTAAAGGTCTTGCTAATATTACCTCAATTAACTGTTATTAGAACTTCTGTTACATAAGAGCTCTATGTTTTTAACATGAAAATGTAATCATTATACATTAATTCATTAGAAACTATTTACTTAAAATATATGTAAATGTTTAAGGTAACAAATTACACTGAATGTAGAATGACATTGGTACTACAAAATAAAAATAACATCCCCAAATTAGCATATTATGCCTATATTAAGACATGAGAAATATGAATCTTAAGGAAATATATTTATTTGAAAGTTATAAAATTTTGTTCATCATAACACAATAAATATTTTTGTCACCTTTCGTATAATAATGGTTTTACAATAATAAAATTTCAAACTCTGTTGCAAGACTTATGCATCCAGTAAGACCAAAGAATAGGGAATATATTCTTTCTCTAACCGAAGCCACTCAAATATCAGGATAAAGTACTTAAAACATTTCTTTAAGACATTAGTTATCAGGGAACAATGTATAGCAATCCCTGAGAAACATGCAGTCATCAGTATGGGGCATATGCTTGCCCTGATCATTGGTGGGGAAATTTCAGACTGTAACATAGGAAGAATAATTCTCAAAAGAGCAAACAGTCTCCCTGAATTGAAGAGATAGAGTTGAGAGTCTAGGAAGGCCAAGGCTACAGTTCAAAGGACAAAATACTTGAAAGGAGAGTACTGCACAGAGAAAAATACTAGACAACTACAGAAATTATTTCTCAAGTCTTCAGCTGAGTCTTCAATGTATTTAGAGATAGCAGTCTTTTCCTCCGCGATATTTGATCTGCTATCAAGCCCTCCACTGCTTTGCACAGAGTAAGCATGTGAGAAAATTTTCAGTGGTGGGAGATAGAGTTAGGAATACATTTTCCAGCAGCCAGCATAGAATACCTCATAATTCAAAAAGCAAAAGACTGGAGAGAGTACCCAAAAGGGTCTTGCCTCATTAGTGGGCCAAATTTAACATTGTTCTTGTTCCCATTAAGAAAACTTAAAAAGTAATATGCAAAGAGACCAAATTGTGTCTATGCAACTTAATTTCATCCCCCACCCTAAAAAATCCTCAATAATATTTATAGAAGTACACAAATATGGAGCACTCAAAGAAGTAAAATTCTCAATGCATTCTATCAAATCAAAATTCAGCAGACATGTATCAGGAAAGTATACCACACAACATGAAGAAATACCAGTAGTTACAATGAACACAGACATGACAGCAATAAAGGAGTTAGTAGATAGAGACATTAAAGAAATATTATAATTTATTTTACATGTTCAAGAAACTACAGAAAGGATTTAATGTATTTATTAGAAACACAGAAGATATAATAACACCCCAATTGAACTTCTGCCACTGAAAATGATAACTTCAAGCAGCTAATATATATGTAAGAGGAAACCTGGAAATTGAAGTTAAGGTGGACAGCAAAACTTATTTTTCTAATTTGAAAAAACGATAAATCAACATGTCCAGGAAGCCCAGCAGTCCCCCAATGCAAGAAAAATCACGATAGCTGTATATGGATCTCAACAACTACACTTTAAATTGTAACTTTACCATTTTTAAAAGGATATAAAAGCTTTAAATTTTGTATTTTAAGTATGTGTCATTAGACATGTCAATTATCCCCAAATAAAGATAATAAAATAAATGAAAAAAGAATGAGGATTCTACATAATGCATATCTTAAATATGTTATTTAATGGAGAAAGACTGTGTTTGGCTGGTTTAAGGTGGCTCTGGCTCTTTCTGTATGTCTGCCTCCTCCCTTCAGCAAGCTGTTGTGGGCATACTTCCATTCTTTAAGAAGCAAGAGTAATAAGAGAACAAGAACTTTTCAAATTTCTTTTTCTTTCCTGATTTCTAACATTCTATTAGCCACAGAAAATAACAGATGAGAGACAATGCCCCACTTCCAAGGAGAGATGCCAAGAAAAGAATGAACAAAACGTATTATCTATTTATTTTGTGACTGACATTAGAGTACAATTATTATAACTGAGATTTATAAAATGAAAGAATAATAAAAGTTTGTTCAGGAGTCTAATATTTAATTTGCATTAATTGAAAATTATGGTGCTATAATTTTGAATTGATAGGTACTTATATGTAGAATATATAAATTATATTTCCTCAAAGAACTAAACATTGGGAAAAAAATGCTCTATCTACCCATTCAATCATAACCATGTATTTTCAGGGTTTTAAATAAATACTGTCATTTTATAGTTCCAGGATAGCTTTATATCTTTGCACATTGGTATATAAAAACTAATTCACTTTTGTTAATATCTGCATGTTTTATATAACTACCCCCTTTTCTATGGTTTTCATTATTAAAAACCATGTGCCAATAAATAGCCTATGCTGTGCTAATGTAGTTGAATTGTTTTTTCTTTCCATAGCTTTTTGAAAAGTACACTTATAAATTTTGTGTATTTAAAATTTTGCAAGGTAGTACCACATCACTCTATTAAATAATACCAACTTAAATGTGCATTATCAATATCTGAGACATTTTAAATATATTTTCTTCAACAGTTACTGTTAAAACTTTTGAAATTTTAGCCAATCTGTTAGGTCAAACATCAGTTTTCATTATTATGTACATATTTTTAATAGAGAGTTTCAGCCCTTTTTTTTTTTTTACGTTAACCTGCATCTCTTCCTCTATCAAGTATTTTCTCAGTGTCACTTGCATCAATTTTCCTTGACTTACATGCTGTCATTTGTTTGTAGAAATCATTTATATGTTGTATTAGGTCAGTGCAAAAGTAATTGTGGTTTTTACCATTACTTTTAACAACTAAAACTGTAATGACTTTTCACTGACCTAATAGATACGAATCTTTTGTGTCTCTAGTGTGTTGCAAATAATTATCTCTGTTTTGCAGTATTTGAAGTAAAAAAATAACAAAAATATTTGCAGTCAAATCTCTCAGTATTGTTCTTTTTAATTGTGGGACTTTGGATAAGACTTTCACACATTTACAAAAATTGCTTTTTAGTATTTTTACATAATAGGTGTACAGTCATTTTATGTGTCGTACATACATTTTTCCATAATTTATTTGTATATATTTTCTTTTATTCTTATTTCTTAATTGGGCAATCTCTTTATTTACATTTTTAAAGAACCAAACTTTGTAGTAATGTTTATTTTGAAATTCACTTATTGCTATTTCATCATTTATCCCTTCCTTAGTTCTACTTTACTTAATTGGCAATTTGTAGTAGAAATTCTGCACAAATTTAAAGAAAAATGAGGTTTTTTAATTTGAATTTTTATCATAACAAGCAAATCAGGTAATTGGTACAACAACTTCCCTGTGACAGTCTCCTTTGCCCTCACTTTCTTTCTCTGCCATCAGTAGCATGTGATTCTCATTCTTAAATCTCAGGACTACTGTATGTTTAGGCATTTCTCAGTGTTCCAAGAATGGAAGAGGATAAAGAACAAGTGTCAAAAAGCAAAAATTAGAACAAGCAAAAAACAACTCTCTCCTGGATAAAAATGTTTTCTTCTATTTTATTGCTTAAAACTTCTAATTCTGTTATTTTTACATTAGTTATTATTAATCAAACCAAAATCACATGGTCACTGTGACTGTAAGAGTTACAGATGCTGAATATGCTAGGCTAGACTCACTTGGGCCTTCCAAAGGAAATTCTGTTTGCAACAGGAGAATCCTTTTTAACTAGGCTGCTAGTCATGTGTCACACTATTACTAACTTTTGATGTATTTTGTTGCTTAGTTTTTTATTTGTTATAATAAATGCTAAGGGTAATAAATTCAAGAGTTCTGCTTAGTGTTGAAACATATGAGAAGATGATAAACATTTTTCCTTCTGTGGAGTTTCTGCATCTGTAACTGCATCTATAAGTATTGGATATGTTGATACTGCTTTGCACTGATTTCTGAAACATTTCTACTTTAATTTTTATTTAGCACAAGGTTTATTTAAAACATTTTTGTTCAATCAAATTATATACTTTTGGGTTATTCTTTGGTTATTTATTTGCTTTTTTGTTACCTTAAGTTCAAAGACTGTGGTATGGATGAATACTATTTTCTGGCTTCGTTGAAATTTCCTTAGTGTTTAGGTTCATAATCTAGTTTGGTTGCTGTTTCTTAGAAACAAAAAAAAAATGTGTATTTTCTGTAGGGGACATTGTTTTTCTCTCAGTTACTCTGTCTCTACATATACAATTATAGTAATAAACATTACCTATAGAAAATTATATATTCCATAATTTTACTCATAAATTATATTATTTAAGTCATTTTTATGTAAATGTCACAAAAGTCTTATAAGAGTAAAATCTAGGGGTACAATTTATTGTTTTAAATATTTACATTTCTCAGTAAATTTCCCTCATGCATTTTACTGTGTGTGTTTTTTTTTAATTTTTTATTGGATTTTAGGTTTTGGGGTACATAAGCAGAGCATGTAAGACAGTTGTGTAGGAACACACATGGCAGTGTGCTTTTCTTTCCTTCTCCCCTTCACCACATTTGGCATTTCTCCCCAGGCTATCCCTCCCCACCTCCCCCTCCCACTGGCCCTCCCCTTTTCCCCCCAATAGACCCCAGTGTTTAGTACTCCCCTTTCTGTGTCCATGTGTTCTCATTTTTCATCACCCACCTATGAGTGAGAATATGCGGTGTTTCATTTTCTGTTCTTGTGTCAGTTTGCTGAGGATGACGTTCTCCAGATTCATCCATGTCCCTACAAATGACACAAACTCATCAATTCTGATTGCTGCATAATATTCCATGGTGTATATGTGCCACATTTTTCCAATCCAGTCTATTATCAATGGGCATTTGGGTTGATTCCAGGTCTTTGCTATTGTAAACAGTGCTGCAATGAACATTCGTGTACATGTGTC
Source organism: Callithrix jacchus (assembly GCF_049354715.1). NCBI lineage: Eukaryota > Metazoa > Chordata > Mammalia > Primates > Cebidae > Callithrix > Callithrix jacchus. Next base: position 34,145,414 of record NC_133504.1, read on the forward strand.
CTTATAGTAGAACGATTTATAGTCTTTTGGATACATACCCAGTAATGGGATTGCTGGGTCAAATGAAATTTCTATTTCTAAGGCCTTGAGGAATCGCCACACTGTCTTCCACAATGGTTGAACTAATTTACACTCCCACCAACAGTGTAAAAGTGTTCCTTTTTCTCCACATCCTCTCCAGCATCTGTTGTCTCCAGATTTTTTAAAGATTGCCATTCTAACTGGCGTGAGATGGTATCTCAATGTGGTTTTGATTTGCATCTCTCTGATGACCAGTGACGACGAGCATTTTTTCATATGACTGTTGGCCTCATATATGTCTTCTTTCGTAAAGTATCTGTTCATATCCTTTGCCCACTTTTGAATGGGCTTGTTTGTTTTTTTTCTGTAAATCCGTTTGAGTTCTTTGTAAATTCTGGATATCAGCCCTTTGTCAGATGGGTAAACTGCAAAAATTTTTCCCATTCTGTTGGTTGCCGATTCACTCTAGTGACTGTTTCTTCTGCCGTGCAGAAGCTGTGGAGCTTCATTAGGTCCCATTTTTCTATTTTGGCTTTTGTTGCCAATGCTTTTGGTGTTTTGGTCATAAAGTCCTTGCCTACTCCTATGTCCTGGATAGTTTTGCCTAGATTTCCTTCTAGGGTTTTTATAATGCCAGGTCTTATGTTTAAGTCTTTAATCCATCTGGAGTTAATTTTAGTGTAAGGTGTCAGGAAGGGGTCCAGTTTCTGCTTTCTGCACATGGCTAGCCAGTTTTCCCAACACCATTTGTTAAACAGGGAATCCTTTCCCCCTTGCTTGTTTTTGTCAGGTTTATCAAAGATTGTATAGTTGTAGATATGTTGTGTTTCCTCCGGTGCCTCTGTTTTGTTCCATTGGTCTATATCTCTGTTTTGGTACCAGTACCATGCTGTTTTGATTACTGTAGCCTTGTAGTATAGTTTGAAATCCGGTAGTGTGATGCCCCCTGCTGTGTTCTTTTTGCTTAGAATTGACTTGGCTATGCGGGCTCCCTTTTGGTTCCATAGGAAGTTCATGGTGGTGTTTTCCAGTTCTGTGAAGAAAGTCAATGGTAGCTTGATGGGGATAGCGTTGATTCTGTAAATTACTTTGGGCAGTATAGCCATTTTCACGATATTAATTCTTCCTAACCATGAACATGGAATGTTTCTCCATCTGTTTGTGTCCTCTCTGATTTCGTTGAGCAGTGGTTTGTAGTTCTCCTCGAAGAGGTCCCTTACATTCCTTGTGAGTTGTATTCCAAGGTATTTTCTCCTTTTTGTAGCAATTGTGAATGGCAGTTCTTTCTTGATTTGGCTTTCTTTAAGTCTGTTATTGGTGTAGACGAATGCTTGTGATTTTCGCACATTGATTTTATATCCTGAGACTTTGCTGAAGTTGCTTATCAGTTTCAGGAGTTTTTGGGCTGAGGCAATGGGGTCTTGTAGGTATACTATCATGTCGTCTGCAAATAGAGACAGTTTGGCTTCCACCTTTCCAATTTGAATACCCTTTTTTTTTTTTTTTTTCTTGCCTGATTGCTCTGGCTAGGACTTCCAATACTATATTGAATAGGACTGGTGAAAGAGGGCGTCCTTGTCTAGTGCCAGATTTCAAAGGGAATGCTTCCAGTTTTTGCCCATTCAGTATGATATTGGCTGTTGGTTTGTCATAAATAACTTTTATTACTTTGAGATACGTTCCATCGATACTGAGTTTATTAAGGGTTTTTAGCATAAAGGGCTGTTGAATTTTGTCAAATGCCTTCTCTGCCTCAATTGAGATAATCACGTGGTTTCTGTTTTTGGTTCTGTTTATGTGGTGAATTACGTTGATAGACTTGCGTATGTTGAACCAGCCTTGCATCCCCGGGATGAATCCTACTTGATCATGATGAATAAGTTTTTTGATTTGCTGTTGCAATTGGCTTGCCAATATTTTATTGAAGATTTTTGCATCTATGTTCATCATGGATATTGGCCTGAAGTTTTCTTTTCTTGTTGGGTCTCTGCCGGGTTTTGGTATCAGAATGATGTTGGTCTCGTAAAATGATTTGGGAAGGATTCCCTCTTTTTGTATTGTTTGAAATAGTTTTAGAAGGAATGGTACCAGCTCCTCTTTGTGTGCCTGGTAGAATTCTGCTGTGAACCCATCTGGACCTGTACTTTTTTTGAGTGGTAGTCTCTTAATTGCTGCCTCGACTTCTGACCTTGTTATTGGTCTATTCATAGTTTCAGCTTCCTCCTGGTTTAGGCTTGGGAGGACACAGGAGTCCAGGAATTTATCCATTTCTTCCAGGTTTACTAGTTTATGTGCATAGAGTTGTTTGTAATATTCTCTGATGATGGTTTGAATTTCTGTGGAATCTGTGGTGATTTCCCCTTTATCATTTTTTATTGCATCTATTTGGTTTTTCTCTCTTTTATTTAATCAATCTGGCTAGTGGTCTATCTATTTTGTTGATCTTTTCAAAAAACCACCTCTTGGATTTATTGATTTTTTGAAGGGTTTTTCGTGTCTCAATCTCCTTCAGTTCAGCTCTGATCTTAGTTATTTTTTGTCTTCTGCTGGGTTTTGAGTTTTTTTGATCTTGCTCCTCTATGTCTTTCAATTTTGATGATAGGGTGTCAATTTTGGATCTCTCCTTTCTCCTCATATGGGCACTTATTGCTATATACTTTCCTCTAGAGACTGCTTTAAATGTGTTTCAGAGGTTCTGGCCTGTTGTGTCTTCGTTCTCATTGGTTTCCAAGAACTTCTTTATTTCTGCCTTCATTTCATTGTTTACCCAGTCAACATTCAAGAACCAGTTGTTCAGTTTCCATGAAGCTGTGCGGTTCTGGGTTGGTTTCTGTATTCTGAGTTCTAACTTGATTGCACTATGTTCTGAGAGGCTGTTTGTTATGATTTCAGTTGTTTTGCATTTGCTGAGCAGTGCTTTACTTCCAATTATGTGGTCAATTGTAGAGTAGGTGTGATGTGGTGCTGAGAAGAATATATATTCTGTGGATTTGGGGTGGAGAGTTCTGTAAATGTCTATCAGGTTTGCTTGCTCCAGGTCTGAGTTCAAGCCCTGGATATCCTTGTTGATTTTCTGTCTGGTTGATATGTTTAATATTGACAGTGGAGTGTTAACGTCTCCCACTATTATTGTGTGGGAGTCTAAGTCTCTTTGTAAGTCATTAAGAACTTGCCTTATGTATCTGGGTGCTCCTGCATTGGGTTCATATATGTTTAGGATCGTTAGCTCTTCTTGTAGTATTGATCCTTTTACCATTATGTAATAGCCTTCTTTGTCTCTTTTGATCTTTGTTGCTTTAAAGTCTATTGTATCAGAGATGAGAATTGCAACTCATGCTTTTTTTTGCTCTCCATTTGCTTGGTAAATCTTCCTCCATCCCTTTATTTTGAGCCTTTGTGTATCCTTGCATGTGAGATGGGTTTCCTGGATACAGCACACTGATGGGTTTTGGATTTTTATCCAATTTGCCAGTCTGTGTCTTTTGATTGGTGCATTTAGTCCATTTACATTTAGGGTTGCTATTGTTATGTGTGAATTTGATACTGCCATTTTGATGCTAAGAGGCTGTTTTGCCTGTTAGTTGTTGTAGATTCTTCATTATGTTGATGTTCTTTAGCATTTCGTGTGATTTTGGAATGGCTGGTACTGGTTGATCCTTTCTATGTGTAGTGCCTCTTTCAGGAGCTCTTGTAAAGCAGGCCTGGTGGTGAAAAAATCTCTGAGTACTTGCTTGTTCGCAAAGGATTTTATTGTTCCTTCACTTCTGAAGCTCAGTTTGGCTGTATATGAAATTCTGGGTTGAAAGTTCTTTTCTTTAAGAATGTTGAATATTGGCCCCCAATCTCTCCTGGCTTGTAGTGTTTCTTCAAAGAGATCTGCTGTGAGTCTGATGGGCTTCCCTTTGTGGGTGACCCAACCTTTCTCTCTGGCTGCCCTTAGTATTTTCTCCTTTATTTCAACCTTGTTGAATCTGACAATTATGTGCCTTGGGGTTGTTCTTCTTGCGGAATATCTTTATGGTGTTCTCTGTATTTCCTGCATTTGAGTTTTGGCCTGACTTGCTAGGTGGGGGAAGTTTTCCTGGATGATGTCCTGAAGAGTATTTTCCAGCTGGTATTCATTCTTTTTGTCCCCTTCTGGTACACCTATCAAACGTAGGTTAGGTCTTTTCACATAGTCTCACATTTCTTGGAGACTTTGTTCATTCCTTTTTGCGCTTTTCTCTCTAATTTTGGTTTCTCATTTAATTTCATTGAGTTGGTCTTTGACTTCAGATATTCTTTCTTCTGCTTGGTCAATTTGGCTATTGAAACTTGTGCATGCTTAGCGAAGTTCTCATATTGTGTTTTTCAGCTCCTTTAATTCATTCATATTCCTCTCTAAGTTATCCATTCTTGTTATCATTTCCTCATATCTTTTTTCAAGTTCCTTAGTTTCTTTGCATTGATTTAACACATGTTCTTTTAGCTCACAAAAGTTTCTCATTATCCATCTTCTGAAGTCTAATTCCGTCATTTTGTCACAGTCATTCTCTGTCCAGCTTTGTTCCCTTGCTGTTGAGGAGTTTTGCTCCTTTCTAGGAGGCGAGGTGTTCTGGTTTCGGGTGCTTTTCTCCTTTTTTCTCTGGTTTCTTCCCATCTTTGTGGTTTTATCCGCTTGTCGTCTGCGTAGTTGCTGACTTTTCGATTGGGTCTCTGAGTCGACACCCAGATTGTTGATGATGAAGTATTTCTGTTACTTGGTTTTCCTTCTACCAGACTAGCCCCTTCGCTATATGACTGCTGAGGTCCACTCCAGGCCCTGCTTGTATGGGGTGCACCTCTAGCAGCTGTGGCACAGTGAGGAATGCTACTAGTTTCTTTTTCTGCTATCTTTGTCCCAGGATGATGCCTGCCAAATGTCAGTCTTTTGGATAAGAGGGCTCAGAGAGCTGCTTGAGGAGACAGTCTGTACTTTATAGGAGCTCAATTGCTGAGCTGTGGTCTCTGTTGTTCATTCAGGGCTGTTAGGCTGCTACATTTAATTCTGCTGCAACAGAGCTCATTAAAAAAACCCTTTCTTTCTCAAATGCTCTGTGTTGGGGGGTCCGGGCTTTATATTTGGATGTCTGTTGAGGTGTCCTGCCCAGCTAGGAGGCAGACTAGCCACTATTTGGCTGCCGAGGCTCCACCCTGCTGTTGTGAGGCTCGCCCTAATGCTGCAGGCTCTGCTGTGGTCTCCGCCACGCCCTGCGGTGGAGTCTCTTCGTTGTAGCGTGTTGCCTCGGCAACGCAGGCTGCGTCAGCAGTGGGCGTGTATCTCAGTAGGGACGGGTTGCCTCGGCAATGGCTGGCTGCATCAGCAGTGGGCGTGTATCTCAGTTGGGGCTGGTTGCCTCGGTAGTGGTGGACGCCCCTCACCCACATCTCGGACCGTCTGCTCGGAATAGTTTGAAATCGCGGTTTTGTTCGTTCCACTGGGTATCCCAAATGATCTGTCCCTGCAATCCCCTGGGTTGGCCTACTGTCCAAGTCTCGTTCAGTCTCAAGTCCAGCCCTCTGAAGTCTCAGGTTGCTGGTTCAACAGGGCACCTGGACAAGCGTGCCCTGTGGGGATTGCTGGGTAGGGCCGGCCGCCACTGCCCTGGCTGCCGGCTTCGCCAGGCAGACCTACTGCCTGGCATCCCGTGTCTTTTTTATACTTGGGAGTTTCCCCGTTCTGTGGGCAACAAAGATCAGTCTGGAAGTGCAGGTCCGACTCACCTGTTTGCAGATTCAACGAGAGCTCCAATCCTGGGTTGTTCTGACAGCACCATCTTGAGTCCTCCCCCCTATTGTGTTTTCCTTTTCTTTTTTTTTTTTTTTGAGACGGAGTTTCTCTCTTGTTACCCAGGCTGGAGTGCAATGGCGCGATCTTGGCTCACCGCTACCTCCGCCCCCTGGGTTCCGGCAATTCTCCTGCCTCAGCTTCCCGAGTAGCTGGGAGTACAGGCATGCGCCACTATGCCCAGCTAATTTTTTTGTATTTTTAGTAGAGACGGGGTTTCACCATGTTGACCAGGATGGTCTCGATCTCTTGACCTTGTGATTCACCCGCCTCGGCCTCCCAAAGTGCTGGGATTACAGGCATGAGCCACCGCGCCTGGCCCTATTGTGTTGTTCAATGTAAAAACATAAATTGTCATTATGATTTCATTGCATGTTACCACTTTTATCATTGAATTTGGCTTTTTTTCCTATTTAGTATAGGGCCTTAAATTCCACATGATTTTTGACATTATCTGAATTCATTATACCATCTTCATTTTAGTTTACTATATCGTTATTTATTTTTATTTTACTGAGACATTTATTTGAGACATGTTTTAGTGTTCTGTGCTTAGTGATTTTGGTTCTGACAGATGAATGCAATACGTTTGGTACAGGTGAATAAAAATAGTGATAAAAGAAGGAAGAAATAAAGGACAAACTTGCCTTACTGGAAATTGAAGCCATGTATAGCATGATGATAGATGATAGATAGGTAATGGATAAATGGATACATATGAACATACATAAATACATAAGTACATACAGGCATACATATGTAGAATGTAAAGATACGTTTTACAAATGTACACATATGCACACATACCTTACTGGTATATCCCAATATGCAATGTGTGGTCCAAAGGGATGAATAGCAATAAAAATCTGCAGGCACTAATTTCCAATTAGTTCATAATATTATCTGTGCTAATTATACATAGCCACATACCGAAGGCATTTTGTCCATGATGTTTTGTGGAAATTTTGAAATAGCCTCTAAAAATTTTTAATAATTTTATATGTGTTTTGATTCTTAATGTGTGAATATCTTTACTCTCATTTGAAAGAATTATTTATTAAAATTAACTAAGAAAAATGCCACTTATTTTTCTCTTCAGAGTTTGAATGATACCCTAATCATTAATGCACATTGTGGATCTGTCCCTTAGTGATTCAAATCCTTTAAAAAAAATTCACTTGCTACAGCCTCATTTTTTTTGTTTTAAATGTTATTATAGGGTTTATATATAATCATAGCTGAATTTTGTAATATGTTGCAATATTTGGCAACAGTATCCTCTAACACATAGCACTTTGTTGCATAATGAACACTTATTCTGCAGTCCTTTTAGCATATAATATCTCAGTATATTATATTGTGTAGTCAATCAAAATTTGTTTCACTTGCATTTGTGTTTTTACACAATGGATATAAATTACTTACTCTTTGGCAAAACCAATTTCAAATTTAAATGCATTTTTTGGAACCTGTTACCAGAATTTACCAAGTTATCTAACTTATAATTATACAGAAACATTTGAAAGTCATTGAAAAGAAAATTCTCCGTGGGATAATTGCAGGGTCTGAGATGCAAAAACTGAAGCTATTTTGTGCTTTTTGTTCCCTCTGGGTTTAAAATATTTGTTCACATTGAAAGACATATGGGCTTGCTAACTCTATGGCTAACTGAAATTGTGTAATCTTATTAAAATAATATAAAATGATTATTTGCCTTTACTAAGGCAAAGATAGCCTATCTACTTAAAAGTAGTATGCAAATTTTACGAAATGTGTGACTAATCAGTAAAACAGTTCACATTTGGTTACCTAAAACCTATTAAGTAGCAGTCTCTATTATGTATCTTCTGTATGTATAAAACAATTATCTTGTCCATAAAGCAAGTTTTCCTATATTTCATAGCATTCTTTCCAGATTATTTAGGCATAACTCATTACAACTTCATGGAATGTAGAATTAAAATTTAAAGGTATACATTTAAAGTTGTGTAATATTTATGTTTCACAGTTATGTAATCTTGCTAAGATTTAGATAAGCTAATTGTAAAGTTAAGCAGACTTTCAGTATTATTCTTGAAGTTGTGTACTGGAGTTAAATTCACAGGCTTGTATGGTATATTGCAAAATACAAATCTTGTAATATAGAGAGCAAACAGATATGTTTTAAAAATATGCTCTGAAGGACCTACTTAGATTGCCTGAGATAACAGTTAAGGGGAAAAAAAGAACTAAAATAATCCTTTGATCCAGCCATCTATCTTCAGGGCCTTCAGGAACATAAATGTCTAAAACATTTCTGAGAATTGTGTCTTGTCTTCATGAAGATAAGGAACCTTGCCTTGAGCCAATGGCAGATGATCATACAATTTAATGTATGCTTAGTTCTACACGTACCCATTAAATTTTTGTACCTTCTGAATGGTTGTAATAATAAATTTTATATTTTTAGGAATAAAATGATATTTATTAAATTTATGACTATGATGACTAAATTTGAGTTACATAATGATAATTTCAGAAGCAATTAATGTTAAGATTTCATTTAACTGGCCCGATAGAAACTAAAAAGTATCAGTACTCTAGTCATTATTTTATTCTTCAATCTAGCACCATGTTTGTCATCCTTTACATATTTTTTAAATAAATGAATGCATTTAATTAATTATTGAATTTAAATATTAAGGCAAAACATTGACCATGTTCATTTTCAAAGCCAGGTGGCGTGCCTTCACTGCATAACAATGTTGTGAATCCAAAGAAGACATCATTTCTTACACTTTTAAACTAGCTATCTGGAACCTAAATTAAGGCCTAACTAAAGGTTTCAGACATATCTTGAAGCTTTGGCTAAAATGCAGTATTAATTTATTTTGCTATTGTATGATGAGATAAATTATTTTCTGCTGAACTCAAATGAGTCTACAATGATCACCTGAAAACCACTGCATCACATTCCACCTTCTTTCTTTCCCATGTCCTGATTTTTATCCTCTCTCTCACTTTTCATCCCTAGTTCCCTTGAGACACATTTTTCCTATAAGGTAAAAAAAAGAGCTATTGATTGTGTCTGATAAGTGTTAAAAGTTTTTTCTATCAAAAATAGAGAGAAGAGAACACCTAACAGTCTGATCAAAGCTGGTGAGACAGATGGTGCCACACTAAAAAGAAAGATCCATTATTTTACCATTTGAACTCTTAAACTCCCTTAGCTATATTTCTGGAAAGCTTTTTTTTTTCAGAGATTATTCTTAATCATATTATATGAAGAGAATTATATTTTCATTAACATCACTAAGTAAAGACACGATACCTTGAAGAATATTTCAAGCAAATAAGCAATCAACGAATTTGTTTGTAGTACATCTAAATCTTTCCTATAAAATGGAAAGCTATTTTTATCTAGTAATTGAGGATTAGGTTAAGACATCCATACAAAAATTTCTCCATATAAAGACATAACAATATATGAAATTTCACATGTACGGTAACTTTAAAATCTCAAAGTACATTTCAACAATTTTTGCACCAAAGTATCCTAGAAGGCTTTTTAGTCAAAAGTAATAGTTCTTAATACATTGTGATGTTTAATATTTAAAATTTAGTTATATAATTGTGTAAAATGCATTTAATAGCTCAAATAATTTAAATATTAATAACTAGGTTAATTTCAAAGCTATATCTTTAGTTCAGGATTAGTTACTATATATTTAGCATCAAGCATTACAAACTTCTGCTGCTAAGACGTAGAACGTTGCAAATGATGCTACTTTTTACTCTAAATAATGAGAAAAAGACAGATTGTCAAGAAAACCCAGCAGAGATTTGTGGATGTAAAAACACCTTAATGAACTTAAATTCTTAAAAAGACAAACCCTTTTCAGTAGAGAAGACATTTCTGGCTGCTTTTGATCTTGGTGGAATAGATGAAGGAGGAGGAATTCACCAGAGAATAAAGTTAATAGAAATAAGCTAAAGTTAAAATAGAAATAGTAGTAGTAGTAGTAGTAGTAGTAGTAGTAGTAGTAGTAGTGTATTAGTCTGTTCTTATGTGTTCATAAAGACATTTCCACGACTGGGTAATTTATAAAGAAAAAGAGGTTTCACAGACTCACGGTTCCACATGGCTGGGGAGGCCTCACAATCATGGTAGGAGATGAAGGAAGAGTAAAGGCATGTCTTACATGGCAGCAGGCAAAACAGCACGTGCAGGAGAACTTTCTTTTATAAAACCCTCAGATGTTGTGAGCCTTATTTGGTATCATGATAACAGCACTGAAAACACTAGTCCCATGATTCAATTACCTTCCACTGGTTCTCTCCCACAACATGTGGGAATTATGGGAGCTACAATTCAAGATGTCATTTGGGTGGGGACACAGCCAAACCATATCAAGTAGTAATGATAATAATAACAACAACAATAATAATAATGGCCACATATTTTCTGGCATGATTGCTTGGAGTCCTGAAGGATCCCATCTCCAGGCAGATGTGTATCTACCTTAAAACTCTTTCCATTGAGTAACCTGAGCTGTAGCCAGAAGTCCAAAGAACAGAGTAGGAGTGGATAGAGAGAGCTTCCCTGAGGCACTTAGAGCCTGTTGTAGGCTGAGAACAGGGCAGGATATTTGAGAGGAAGCAAACTGAGCCATTCTGGGCCTTCAGTGAGGTGTGTTTCAGAACACTGAAGGGAGAGCAGAACTCATGGCAGGTAAACCTTCTGATCCCTGGGAAACAGGAGGCCTGTCTGCTACAAGTTGTGCCACAGAAGATGAACTAGAAAGATGCTTGGAGGCACCTGGAACTTTCCAGAGTAAGAAGCACTAAAGCCCCAAGGATAGGGCAGGATAGGAAGGTCGAGAGGAATTTTCCTAAGTCATTTATTTTGAGCTTTCACTAAATATTGAACTACAGTCCTTCAAAGAGTAGACTCATGGCAGCAGGACAGAGAAAGAGAGCACCTGAATGCCATCAAATGAGGAACAAGAGTGGAGAGCAAATAGAATTGCTCAGGAACTAAAATGGCTAAGAGTTAAGGCTCCCACGTTAAAATGTTCTAAAGAATGTTGGCAGCTGTGCTGTAAAGCAAAAAGAAATTCTTTGAGTATCCTTAGTACTAAGATCCCAGGTCCTGCTGAAGAGAATGTGCCTCATCAGCACTGAATTCATTTTAACTGAATCAGTAGTCTAGCTCAAAACTATTTCAAAAACAAATGTATTGACTCAAAAACTCACATGATTGTCCCCAAGAAAGAATGAATGCGCCATCACTGAAGATAAGATTATTTATCTCTTTAATTTTTAAAAATTTCGAGACATACAAAGGAGTCATAAAATCATTGAGACAAAACAATAGAAGCAAATGTAGAAATAATATCTTAGATGTTAGATTTGTCAGGTCATTTTAAATATCTACAATAAATATGTTAAACGATGTAGTAGAAAAGAAACAACTTGAGTTAGTGGATGAGGCATTAAAGCAGAGAATTTCCTTTTTAAAAATCCAAACAAAAACTTTATTAAAAAAAAAACTTTTAACTTATAAGAAACATAAAAACAGGAGAGCAAAGACTCCCTAAAATTAAATAATGATAAATAAAAAATATACAAACAAAGATATGGAAAAAACACTTAATAATAATAACTATAAACAATACATCTGAAATATGTAGAACAAAAAGAAATATTCTACCATATGTAAACTGAAGTTCAAAAAGGCGAAAAGAAGAATAAGAGCAGGAAAAAGAATTGCAGACATAATTACCAAAATTTTAAAAATTTTGGAAAATACAATAAACCATAGAATCAAGAAGTTCAGTAAACCTTCTATAGAGGAAAATAAAAAAGAAAGCCACACTCAGGTATGTTAAAGTAAAACCAAAGATAATCAAGGATGAAGAAAAATAAATTTTTCAGCATATGGTAGACTGAAAAGTAGCTCCCCAAACTTGTTCCTATCTGAATTCTTACAAGACTGAAGAAACTTTGCAGATGTGATTAAGTGAAGGATATGGAAATGGAGAGATTATTCTGGATTATCCAAGTGGGCCCAATATAATTACAAAGGTCCTTAGAAGGGCAAGAGGGAGACAAGAGAATGACAGCCAAAGAACGAGAAAATGAAATCAGGGGAAGAAAAGAGTATTTCCAGGTGCTGTGCTGCTGCCTTTGAAGGCAGAGACAGGAACCACATGCCAAGGAATGCAGGCAACCTTTGAAAGCTGGAAAAACGCAATGAAACAGATTCTCCCCAAGAACCTCCCAGAAGAAACACAGCTCTGCCAATGCCTTCATTTCAGTCTAATGAGACCATTTCAGACTTCTAACCTCCAGAACTGTTTTAAGCCATTACATTTGTGGTAATTTCTCACAGCATCAATGAGAAATTAATACAAGCTGTGAGAGAAAATAGCCACAGGGCATACTGAAAATAATTCTAAAAATGGCTAAATTCTTGTCAGAAAGAGTGGAAGTCAGAATATGATGGAATAAGATCTTTTAAAGAATAAATAAATTATAAATGAATACAAATTTAATATTTAAATTCTGTTCTTCCGGCCAGGCATGGTGGCTCCTGCCTATAATCCCAGCACTTTGTGAGGCCGAGGCAGGTGGATCACCTGAGGTCGCTAGTTCAAAACCAACCGGACAGAATGGTGAACCTCAGTCTCCACTAACAATAGAAAGATCAGATGGGCATGGTGGTGGGTGCCTATAATCCCAGGTACTGAGGAGGCTGAATGTCTTGAACCCAGGAGTTGAAGGTTTCAGTGAGCTGAGATCATACCACTGCACTCCAGCCTGGGTGTAAGTGAGACTCGGTCAAAAAAAAAAAAAAAAGAAAATAACAAAATTCTGTTCATCTGGAATTCAAAGTGTAGCAAATGTTCCTCAGAAAGTGGAAATGAAAACATAAACACACTTGCAGAACAAGAGCTGAAAAAATTTCTCTCCACCTGACTTGTGCTATAAGTATCATTAAAATAACAATAAATTTTAAAAGCTGTACAGAGCCAGTGGTACTACAAAAAATCCATCATTCTTTTACATTTTTTTTCATTTTTTAGATTCAAGATCTTGCTCTATTGCACACACTGATGTGCAGTGGTATGATCATAGCTCACTGCAACCTCAAATTCCCAGGCTCAAGTGATCCTCCAGCCTCAGCCTGTCAAGTAGCTAGGACTATAAGTATACACAACATCACCCAGAGGCAGGGTCTTGCTATGTTTCCCAGGCTGGCCTTGAACTTTTGGACTCAAACAATTCCTCCATCTTGGCTTCTCAAAGCTCTGGGGTTACAGGTGTGAGCCACCATTCCCACCATTCTCTTTCTTTCTTGATTAGAAAATAAAATAAGGTAAAATAACATTTAAAATGACTTTAAAATCAAGCGCCTAAATATAAGTCTAGGAAAAGCTGTGAAACTCTAGAAAATCTAAATAAATAGAAAGTCATACCAAATCGTGGATTTGAAAACTGAATGTTGATAGGTTGCCCTTTTGTTACAAATTGATTATAAATTTATCTGAATTCCAATCAAAATCCTAGAAGACATTTTTTTGGTAGAGCTTTCAATATGATTCTGAAAAACATGGAAATTCAACAGATCTAGACTAGCCCAAAGTATTCTGAGAAAACACCTAATGAATAAATTTTAAAAAATGATTTATCCCTTATATTATCTGACTCCAAAACTTATTACAAAGCTACAGTAATAAAAAATAGATTTATGTGTGGGAAACAATATGAGAAATCTGAAAATAAAGCTAGACATTCATAACTTTGGGCCAATGCACCAAGCCATCACATGAGAAAAGGAAACTATTTTAAACACATATGTCCGGGGAAGATGATTATAGGGTGAAAAAAAGAATTTTGACCTTTCAACTTACTCTATGAATAGATATTAACTCAAGATATATCATAGTCCTAAAACATAAAGTCTGGAATCTTAAAGCCTCTAGAAAAAACACAAAATTAGTTTCAGGATTTTGACATAGGCAGAGGAATCTTACACAACACGCAAAAAGCAACATCAATTAAAAAAAGATAGAACATTAAAAAACAAAATTTCTGCTCATCAGAAGGGTCTATTGAGGAAACTAATAGCATAGCAAACCACAAGTAGTAACAGAATAAGATGCACATAAACACATACACATACACACCACATATATCTGCCAAATGACTCTGTAGCAAACTTTGAAAATTCAGCATAAAATGATATCTGATCCAATAAATCTAGACAAAAGGGACTTGAACTGAAACTTTGAAAAATGAAAATTGTATGTCCATCACTACATTAAAAGATATTCAATATAATTGTTGATCAGGAAAATTAAAATGAACACAACAGTAAGATATCATGCCACATCCACTAGGGTGGCTAAAATGAAAAGAGATGACAAGTCTAAGATATAACAAGTGGCACTCACATGTGGGAGTGGAATATAATAAGCCGCTTTAAATAAAAGTTGCCGTTTGACAGTGTTTCAGAAAATTAAACATTGATCTATCTTACGACCTAAGAATAATGAAAACATACTTTCACAAAAATATTTGTCCATGAATGTTTCTGGCAACTTTATTCATACTATCCCCATGCAGTAAAAACGTGATGTAATTGTTAACAGTAGAATGGGTACGCAGATATTGATGTTGTCAACAATGGAATAAGGCTCACCATGAAAAATGAAAGAGCAACATGAATGATTGCTAGTTACATGATATTGAATGAAAGGTGCCAGACACAAAAAATACACACTGTGTGATTGATTTCATTAACATAAAGTTCAAAACAGACAAAAGTTTCTATGGTGACAGAAATCAGGAATGGATTTTGACTTCGTGGTCCCTAGGCACATTTGCCTTGATGGTATCCTTCCCCCAAATGCAAAATAATAAGAATAATTTATGACTTTCAGTATGATGGCAAACATAATTATATTATACATTATAGCACAAATGATGTGAATTTGCCCACTAGAGTTTAACATAACTTAATAATTTTGTTAAAGCATTGTCTTCTGAAGCTGTAATAATAGAAGTAGATGGGAGAATTAATGGACCCAGCAGTTAATGGATACAAAATTAATCACTATGACTCAAAGTTCACAAGTCACCAGAAAAGGTTGGAGATTATATAATTTAGAATCATCACTTTTTAAAAATGTTAATGAACTAAGAAATGAGACTGACTTATACCTACTGTGACAAAGAAATCTGAAATTTGATTTACTTTATAGTGTACATAAAATATATGTGGTGAGTTAATAAAGAAACCAGACAAGTTTGTTTCTTATATTTTGTGGAAATATATACCATAAGTTATTTTATGCAAATGAATATGCAATATTGTTGGTGTTAGTCAGATCCAGAAAGAGGTCACTAGAAAAATTTAAATTTATAATTATAATAAGAAACTTTTCTAAAGAATTCTCATTTTTTATTCATGCAAATCTATGGGGTACATGAAAATTTTTACATGTGTAGTGATCAAGTTGGATATTTAGGGTGTCCATCACCTGAGTACAATACATTTTTTTAGTTAAAGTCCCCCTACTCTGCTATCACACATTGAATATAGTCCTTCCTTTTTTTTTTTTTTATTGTTTTTTGAGACATTCTCACTCTGTTGCCCAGGCTGGGTGCAGTGGCATGATCTCAGCTCACTGAAACCTCCACCTCCGGGGTTCAAGCAATTCTCTTGTCTCAGATTCCCAAGTAGCTGAGACTACAGGCACATGCCACCAAGCCCAGCTAATTTTTGTATTTTTGGTAGAGATGGGATTTCACCATATTGATCAGGTTGATCTAGAACTCCTGACCTCAGGTGATCCACCTGCCTCAGCCTCCCAAAATGCTGGCATTACAGGTGTGAGGCACTGTGCCCAGCCTCTTCCTTCCTTACCCTGTAACTTTGTACCCTTTAACCCACTTCGCTTCATCAACCCCTTACTTCCACTCACCCTTCCTTGTCTCTGTTGTTTATTCCCTGATTTCATTTGTTCAAATTTTTAAAAGTCTTCAGAACATTCTCGCTCTCTGTTTTTCTCTCCCTCTCTTGCTCACAGTTTCCCTGTCTCTATCTCTTTTCCTCTTTGAGACCTTCTTTGGAAAGTTTATTTTTTCTTTGTTTTCTCAGACTCTTAACTCTTAAGAATTTTGTGCCAACCTGTTCCAGAATTTTCTCATTTCTCTTTGTAGTTTGTGGAATTGGGGAAGGAGAAAACACTGTGGATAGAATTATGCTTCATGTAAGAGATTTAAAACGTGCCATTCTATCGTTTGACTGTAAATGAATTATATCAGGAAAAGATCCTAAATCTACATAAAATATAGTATTTGGCTTTAGAAAAGAATAGGACATTGTCACTAATTTGCTAATCAGAAGACTTGAGCCTTTGCTGAGTTATTTTAATAGCGACAACAAAAATATTTCATGCAATATAGAACAAAGTTAACCTAAGTACAAATAAAAGAATCTTCTCTCAAATTTGCAACTGAGGTGTTTGGGAGTTTTCTATGTAAATTTCAAGCTGCCAGCCTTGTACTTACCTCCAAAAATGGTCTCATTTTCTTCTCTACTTGGTCCCAAGATGGCAAACTAAGACAAGTAAATCAGCATTGAAAACGGAAATCATAAAGGTTTAAAATGGTTTACTTTAATTTTAAAATTTAAAAGAAAAGCTTAATAATTTGGAGAAAAGTTAGAAATAAAACCTTTCACAGATTTCTAGGTACAAACTATCTATCAAGTTAAATATGTGTAAGATATATTTATATAATATATATTACAAAAAATAAACTTAAAAATAGGTTTGTTTTGGTTTGGTTTTTTTGAGACCCAGTGTCACTCTGTCACTCAGGCTGGAGTACAGTGGCTTGATTGCAGCTCACTGAAACCTCCATCTCCCCAAGTTCAAGCGATTCCCCTGTCTCAGCCTCCCCAGTAGCTGGCCTAGAGGCGCATGCAACTACTCCCGGTTAATTTTTTTGCATGTTCAGTAGAGACGGAGTTTCACCATGTTGGTCAGGCTGGTGGCAAACTCCTGACCTCAAATGATCTGCCTGCCTCAGCTTCCCAAAGTGTTGAGATTACAGGCGTGATCCACAGTGTTGGGTCCCCAAAATACGTTTTTTTTTTAATTCTGCTGATACAATCTAAACATAGAAATCAGCACTTATAAATGTATGACCTCAATTTTTTTTGTCCATGATATCGTAAAATATTTTTATTCTTTCTGTTTGTTTGTTTTTCTTGTTATATATATATATATATATATAATTGCACTTTAGGTTCTGAGGTACATGTTCAGGACATGCAGGATTGTTGCATAGGTACATACAAGGCAATGTGGTTTGCTGTCTCCATCCCCATCACCTATATCTGGCATTTCTTCCCATATTATCCATTCCCAACCTCCCTACCTGACGCTGTCCCTCCCCTAGTCCCCCTCAATAGACCCCAGTGTGTGATGCTCCCCTCCTTGTATCCGTGTGTTCTCATTGTTCAACACCTGCCTATGAGTGAGAACATGTGGTGTTTGATTTTCTGTTCTTGTGTCAGTTTGCTGAAAATGATGGTTTCCAGATTCATTCATGTCCCTACAAAGGACACAAACTCATTGTTTTTATGGCTGCATAGTATTCCATGGGGTATATGTGCCACAATTTCCCTGTCCAGTCTATTATCAATGGGCATCTGGCTTGGTTCCAGGTCTTTGCTATTGTAAATAGTGCCACTATAAACATATGTGTACATGTGTCTTTATAATAGAACAATTTTGCTTTGTTATCCAGTGCTGTATTGGCTTGTTGAACTATGGATTTCTGTGCCAGGCTCCTTTATACTTTTATTGTTTATCCTTTGTCAAGAAAAACTTCCGAATTAAATATTTTTTTCCCCTTGAGCTAGGTAATTATTTCTTTACTAATTATTCACCACTGTATTTTGCATGTTAACATATGACATACCTGTACTATGGAAATTATATGAAGACCCTGATTATTATCTATTTATGAGGTATGAACATCTTTCTTACAAAAGATTCTAAATTATGCGAACTTCTAGAGAATTGAAGTTTGTTTTCTTTTCTTCCCCTGTATTCTAAAAATCCTCCAGAAGAAATCTACTTTAGTTTTATATTGTTTATGTTGTTTTCTCTAATTTCATTGATAAGAATACACAGGGAGTAAAATGCTTTTATTTTTTAAATCTTTTATTCAACTTTTATTTTAGATACATGATGTACATATGCAGATAACTTACATGGGTGTATTGCATTCTATTAGTGAACACAATAGCCAAGAGGTAATTTTTAGATTCTTCTAGTAATTATTTTTATATGATCATATTTATTGTAAGCATACATCTTCTTTCATGCTAGCTCAATAAAGGGATCTAGAAAAAAATCTATGATAACATATCAAATCCTTACATGCAGTAAATCCCTAAATTAGTTATAAATAGATTTCTCAACTATAGCATAAAACATATAGCACATGTTTTCACACTACAACTTTAGAAGTTGTAATTAGATCCATGTGGAGCTTAATTTATAAATGATTAGCCTGAAAGTTAGTATAAATAGTATTTATCTGGACAGTGAAAGGAAAGAGTTTGAGACTAGACTGCCCAACATGGTGAAAACCGTCTCTACTAAAAATACAAAAAATTAGCCAGATGTAGTGACACATGCCTGTAATCCCAGCTGCTCTGGAGGCTGAGGCAGGAGAATTGCTTGAACCTGGGAGGCAGAGGTTGCAGTGAACCGAGATTGTGCCGCTGCACTCAAGCCTCAACGACAAGAGTGAATCTCCATCTCAAATGTGTGTGTGTGTGTGTGTGTGTGTGTGTGTATTCATATGGCAACTTCTTATAATACAATTTTCTACCTAGTTTATGTTTACAACTGTATGATGGATAATATTATAGTATACTTCCCTATTTTTTACACATCTTACATATTTTTTGTTTTTCAATTTTCTCCATTATTGCCTTATTTTGTGTTCAGTTAACGTTTATAGTGTACTATTTTTATTTGTTTCTCATTTCCTTTTATGCATATTTTCAGAGAGTTTCTTGGTGCTTTCCCCAATTTTTATATTTAAACTCTTACATTTATAACAATCCAATTGAATTAATATTATCATAGCCTTGAGTGTATGCCAAAACATTTTTTCTTACAACTAAATTTCTCTCTTTTTACGTGTTTTCACAAACTGCATCTTTATACATTGGGTGCACACTAATATAGATTTACAGTTATTGGGTTTTGCTTTTCATTTAGACGTAATGAAAAACAGAAAAGGAGCTACTACTCTCAGTCCTATAATATTGGCTTTGTATTTACTTCTCTAGTTACCTCTACCAGTGTTTCTTTTTTTTTTCTTTCTTTTTTCATGTTGCTTAGAGTAATTGTCTAGAGTTCTTTTATTTCTGTCACAAAGTCTCCCTTTACCACTTCTTGGAGGGGAGATCTACTAGCATCAAACTCCTACAGCCTTTATCTGAAAATGTTTCCTTTCTATTTCAGTTTTAAAAGTAGTTTTATCAAATATAGAATTATTGGTGGACATTATTTTTATATCAGCACTTTAAACTTATCTTCCCACTACCTTCTGGCCTCCATGGTTTCTGTTTAAAAATCCGCTGTTATTTGTATTGAATTTTTCTTTTATATGGCAAGTTGTTTCTCTCTGCTTTCAAGATTCTTGCTTTGGCAAAAGTTTATTATAATTGGGCCCAGTGCAGATATTTTCATGTCCTTCTTAAAGTTCATTAGATATGTAAATTCATGTATTTTATAAAATTTGGGCAGATTTTGCTTATTGTTTTTTAAAAATGTCTCCCTCTTTTTCTCTCTTCTCTTCCGGGACTACTATTCTTGCAGATAGAGTACTTTGATGGCATTCCACAGATCTCACAAGGCTTGTTCATTTTTCTCAATTTTTAAAAATTTTTGCTCAACAACCTGGATAATTTCAATTGACTTATCTTCATATGTTCTAATTATGTTTTCTTCCTGCTAAAATCTGCTTTTAAAATCCTGAAAATAATTCTCAGTTATTGAAAACTTTATTAGAGGATAGAATTTTTAAGAAATTCTGGCTCTTTCAATAACTGGTAATAATTTTTAACTATTGTAAGAGCCAGAGTTTTGAAAATCATGGGCTCATGTTTTTAGCACCATTACTGACCTGAGAAAAGGGGAGTGCTAAGGTAAGTAAAAATGTAGCAAAGTTTTTCTACCATTTTTAATTTGCCTTTTTTTTGATTTAGCATTCCTTTAGTTTGTTAGCATTTTTGGCTATTTTTTTTGAGCTATTTAAAGATGATTCTGAACAGTTTATGCTTGACTTTTTATGTTTCTGTGGTAAGATAGGCCCGTGGAGCTATATTCTATACTAATACTGCTGATCTCATTTTGGACATAGCTTTAAAATAAACCTTTTTGATTCACTGTTATCCTCAGGTTAGTGTTTGTTCAGTAATTCAGAATGACACTTTATTTTCTGTTCAATGGAACTAAACTCTCTCAACTGGTAATAAGAATTGCTATACTTTGCCCTTTCGTAACGAAAATCGACCCCTCTATAGTCCTCATTATTTGATCATTTTCAAGCCCGAGTTATGAAATGTGTCAGCTAGTTTAATGAGCCTGATTCCAAAGTACATGAGAATCAGCTAAAGGTTATCAAGAAGAAAACACTAAAATCATGGACTAGATAACCTTAAAACAGAAATAAATCTTATTTTAATTATTTGGGACTTAAATAAATAAAAATATTCAAAAAAGAGGATAAAAAGAAAGTTCTTATATTTACAAATATGTCAATATAATTTCAAGTCATAACTACTGTAGTATAAGCAAAAACATACATTTTAATAACTCATTATATTGTTTGTTCAGCTGTTCCAATTTAATACATGGAGAGATTCTTAAATTATTTATTCTAAGCAAATCAGAGAAGCTTAATTTTTAAATGAATCTTCCTTACTATTGAATGTTTTTACAGTTTGCTTGACAATATAGAAAATAGTGGTACTTAGCACAATGTAATAATATTTTATCAATGTCTTTTGCATTTCTTGTATGGTGGAACTAATGGTATCAGCTAAAAGTGATGGTGTAACGAATGGTATAGAAAAGCGATGTAGTACAATCAATACCATTCTCTTTCTCTGTGACTACATTTTCTAAATATATTTTTATGTTAATTGCTCTTTTAGCTGAGGACTAAGGCAATAAATATGATTTTTAAATTATTGATTAAGAAGCTAATATTAGATGCTGGAAACCTGTCCCGTGCCTTATGTCACCAATTAAAAAAAGAAACCTCAAGTTTAAGTATAAATTAAGGATAGCCAGTTCTCCATACAGAAAAGTTTAAAATGAAGATAATGCTTATTCACAAGAATACAGCTATTAAATTATTAAAAAGATCTTATAACCAAGTGCTCTGACAAAGTAGAAATCAAAGGCAATCATTTTGACATATAATATACAATTCAATATTTCTTTATAATCCCAAATTGTATAAAGCATATGTTATTTGACCAGCTTATTATATTTCATCATTGGAAATTTTACTATTCCAACCTCCTAATTGTATCTATTTTAATTAACCCTCATACAAAAAAGATGAAGGTGTATACCAGTCTTTCATATGACATATTTTCTACAAAATATTTCACACAGAAACAATTTTCTGCCTGATTTTTGGTATTTTAAGAGAATAATTTTTGATGAATATTCATATCTCCCTATATGTTTATATATAACTTTTAAATGGCATACATATATAAAACTGTGTAATATTTTAAATTGTAGTACGATTTGACAATACATTTTTATTGTGTTGAATAAAATAAGTAAATTAGTATATGAAGTATTCATTTATGCCCTTATCAAGATCACCAGAGACTCTGCTAGTTCCTGATGATAAAGTTTTTGAACAAAAAGACAGATCTTTGCTCTCTTGGAACAAAGATATAACGAGTGTCAATAGTAAACAAATATTTATACTAGTAGCTCTACTCACAATGTTTTAGGTGTTATGCAGAAAGAACACAGAGTTCTACAGAAGGGCATTGATATTGATGGATCAATGTCAATATGGTGGTGAGACTGAGCCACTTAATATTAAAGTGGTATAAAGAAGCATAGAAAGGCAGAGTATAAAGGAAGGTCTTTTAAATGAGAAATCAGGTAAGATGAGACCTATATGATGAATGGAAATTCGACAAAGAAACTGGGCATGTTGGTAGAAAGGTGAGATAATGTCAGAGGAAAACTTCATTAGAATATCTTGAAGTTCAGGAATTTTTCAATAAGTAGGGTAACAGGCAGGGCTGAGTTGTGCACAAAACACTGAAAAGTACAGCATGTATATGGGGAGAAGGAGAGATGCTGATCTTTAACTTCTAAGTTTGTCATTGCTTAGCTCCAGTGCTCAGGAGCATGCCAAAGCAGAAATATCTCTTTGAGGAGAAAAATATATCTGTGTCTGACTCAGAATCAGGGCATGAAAAGGAGAGCAAGGTTAAGGTCATAATCAGCACAGCATTCTTTCCCTCAGATTTGTGTCTGCTCTGGGGCCTTCTAGACTTCCCTGTTGCTGCTGAGAAGTCAGAATCAAATCTAATTCCTAATCCATTTTGTGTGATAGAGCACTTTATTTTTCCTTCTGGAGGCTTGTAGCAAATTCTTTTTGTCTTCAATATTTTAAAATTTTACAGTGAGGCATGGTATGTGTGTATTCTAATTCATTTTACTGGGCACTGGGTGAAGTCTCTCAAGTTGGCAATTCATGTCCTTGAGTTCTGGGAAATAGTTTAATAATTTTATTAATTATTTCCTACCATCTGTTTTCCTTTCCTCTCCATCTGGACCTTCTATTATTTGGACTTTGGAATTCTGTAAGTGGTATCTATAATTTTTTACATTTTTTTCTCCTATCTGTTATATCATTGGTTTTTATAAAGTTTCTTTCTGTTTTTATTCATAGATTGTCTATTATCTCATTTATCTGAGGCTACAAGTTACAGGTTTTGTTCTGTTTGGCTTTTACAGTATTTTTCTCCCTGCACTTACTCATTTCAATTGTTTAAACCTCTGTTTATTTTGGTCTCATCTTTCATGTTCGAGGGTTTACTCACATGCTCAGTTAATGCGGGCTTTTTGTTCTGATTAAGAAAAGGACATCAGAAATCTGACTTAGAATTTCTGAGCACTGAGTAAAGTTTTTGAAACATCAAATTTCCTCTGAGTCACCTGGGCGAATCATTTTTAGGGAACTCTCAATTTTACATAAAAAATTCTTCAGAGTCTGCCTGATGGCCAAGATTATGGCTTTCAACATTCCTGCGGAGTCTGGTGTGGGATGCACTGTGTTAGAGGGCTGCCTTTTATGGCATTCAGTTTCTGGTATTCTCCAGATTCCATATAGTTTAGCTGTGTCCTGAAAGAATAAATCTCCAGATTTCTACCAGGGTTGCATAATGGAGGGTATCTGACAGTTTATTGACTTCGCAATTATTTTCAACAGGCCTTCATATTTCAGTAATCGCTGTCATTTTCATGTCCTGTGGTACTTGATACTGCTAATTTATCTGAGGAAACTGCATAAATAAGGCTCGCAGCTTTGCTAACCAGAATGTTGGGATTCAGCTTGCTCGGTGCCACTAAGTCAGTTCCCACTTATCTATAGTCTTACAAGATTCCAATATTTTGTTGTTGTTTCCTTCAGATCTCTCCATCCATGCAGACGTATTTTAAAATATTTTTTAGTGGTCTCAAAGGATTTAAGAAGATAGTAAAATAATGTCAATATCTTCAATGTACCATAGTAAATTAGGAGTTCACTTAAGAGGAAAACACATGTATAGTAGCATATACACATACATACACACACTTAGATTATATATCTTATATGTATGTGTAGATATACGCAAAAGAACTTTCTTTGTTTTTTTAATTTCTACAATTCCCTAAATTCACAACTAATCTCTGTTCCATTCAGGGAAGCTCTGTGTCGGATAAAATAGTGGATCTCAGCTTATTGCAGTCTCTGACTCCTGGGTTCAAGCAATTCTCATGCCCAAACCTTTTGAATAGCTGGAATTACAGGCCTAAGCCACCAGTCCTGGCTAATTTTTGTATTTCTTGTAGAGCTGGGGTTTCACCACGTTGGTCAAGTTGGTCTCAAACCCTTGACTTCAGATGATACTCCTGCCTCAGCCCCCCAAAGTGCTGGGATTATAGGCATCAGTTACCACACCCAGCCTGGTTTTATTTTTATTTAAAGGAATATGAGAAAGTCTTCAACTCTATGCATTTTCATTCTATCAATTTCTCATAAAACAATTTGTGAAGGATGTGTAGATTCTTCCTTCCATTGGAAACACAGAGAGGCCAAGGAAGAACATCTGTTATTTAAACAGAATGGGTAAAAGTTGAATGTGGAAACCATGATAGGGAACAAAAAAAGACTATTAGAAGCAATGGAGACATGTGAAAGGGAGGAGGGCAAATTTGATATCCACCAGCTTTTAAAAAAAGTCTTTATGTTCTCTAGAAGAGTTCCATGAACAGTCCTGCCAAGATGTCTAACCTTTAATTACCTCTGTCTTGTGTTTAAAGAGATCTTTATCTGTGTAACACTAGGTGTTAATCAAACTTTTTATAATGGAAGTGCATTCAAGGACCACTAACTTCCTTAGATATATGAGGCAGTAATCAGTAAGAAGATGGAGATGAAGCAGTATAAATCTATCTTTTCAGAAAGACATCGCAAGTGGTTAACCTTTCTGGACGCACCATGAAACAGCAATCCAATGGGCTCCTGTGACTGGCGTCTGAAAGGCGTGATCAGAGAAAACCGGCAAAAAGCAGTGATATTCTAATATGTTGGCAGGGTAGGGAGAGTGAGGTGCCCAACTACGTCACACTTTCCCTAAATAGAAACCTAATCTGCCATGCGTGTCAGCCAACAACGTAAAATGGACAATAAAATAACAATATTATTGTCTAAGCAATTTACACAGGATATAAAAGCAAGTGTAGATTATCATATGCAAACTAAAATATTTATGAAAAGATAATTTCTTGATGTATTGTATTGTTTAGCTTTGTTTATTTTATAACTTGTAGAGAATTTATCAATATCTCGAATGTGACCAAAAACTAGTGGTGGGAAGAACAATCAAACATTTAGAAGTCTAGGAAAAGTTTCAAATAACCAATACCATTAATGAAATAATATTTAAAAATAACTGGGAAGCGTTTAGCTTTGAATAAGTAACGGGTTTAAAATATTAATTTTATTTTGTGAATGAGTAAAGATTCCAAATATGCAAAAGTCGTAAATTTGGAACAACTTGAACAATCATATTGGCTCATCAGAAAAGTATAAAATAATCAACTAAGTGACATACTTCAAAAACAAAAGTTATAGAGCTATAGGATGTAAAGAAATAAATAAGACACAAAGATGGAGAAATCATAGTGGTCCATAGGCTACATGAGATTTTTAAAATACAAACATATTGTATTTACATAAATGTGTGTGTGTGTGTGTGTGTGTGTGTGTATTTCTATATACGCATACCAATAGGATAGCCACTATTATTAGTTTTAAGATATTTAACTTACAGATATGCAATATAGAGCTTACTTTTCAGACATAAGGAAGGCAGAAAGTATAAACACTTATGAATAAAAATATGATAAACAATATCTAAGAAATGACTAAAGAACTTGGCAATTTTAAATTTAAAAGTAGTTTTGTTATGGGTGGAAAGAATAACTTATTATTTTTATATATTAGAGAACCATCACAATAGTTCTCTAATGCTTCAGTTGAAAAGAATGTGTTGGACTTAACCCTTTTACTGTAAGTGACAGTAAAATACTACAAAAAACTGCAAGGCAAGAATTTGAAAAACTATGCTTTGTTTACCCTACTTGAACACTGTTTTCCGTACCCCAGTCTGCAATACATTTTTTTTGAGTTGCTTCTGTTTTTTATCCATTCACACACTTCCAGTACACTTGACAATGAGAACTATTACTCTAAATAGTCTCATAATCCTAATTCTCCACTATCATATTTAAACTGATTGAGTTTTGCTGAAAAATAGCATTGTAACTTGGCACACTGGTATAATTGAAGATGTTTAGACTATACCATTGCGAATGATGGCATCTTGTCCATAGCCCATTATTTATCTTCTTTGTACTAAAAATGACTATTCTAGAATGCTTTTTAACAAATGGCTTTTCTTCCACAAGAGAGAGAATTTTACCTCTTACTGCAAAGAAAACATACAAAATGGAGATTGAAAACATGTACTTTTAATCAGTCAGACCTATCTGACTTTAAGGCTCAAATGTGGCACCCACTTTCTTTGCAGTCCAAAACTTAAAATTTCTGACCACCAGTTTATCCATTTGAAAATATGAAAATAAGATTTCCATATTGGTATATTATTAAATTAAATAGTACAGGCAGACCACATGAAATACTCATGAAGCAATAATATCACAATGTTATTGTACAATATTGAATCTCCACTTCTCACAATGCTGTTGACAGAACTGTCTTTATTTATAACCACTCTTAACTCCTTTCCTTTTCTGCAAAACTACCCTCTTTGTCTCTTCTCTTTCTGACTCATACTATATTGCTCCATAAATTAATTGCTATTGCTGTTCTTGTTTCACTCACACTATTTTCACGTAGACCAAGGTAGTGGCTTCCTGACTTCTGTTGTTTCTTTTTTATCCTACATAGAGTCCTTAAAACTATTAAAAACCAGCTTCTACTCTCCTACGGACACATCCTAAACACACTGTGCAAGGCTATCATCATCTTCTCTCTAATTCTCTAACACCTTGAACAACATAATCATTATCTCTCCCCTTCGGCAGCATTAGATCAACCTGCTCAGATATATATCCTTTTGCATAAAATATCCTCCATGCATCTGTTTTCCACATGCCTAACTTCTATGTAGTGACAGACTTTTCTTCTTTAGAATGCTTTCTGGGACTCCTACTAGACAGAGCCGAGTGTCCTTCTTTTGTCATGGTGGCATAATATTTTTGAGTTAGTATTATATTATTTCCCCCTAGCCTTTGTCTAATTCATGCAGCAGATTGACTCTGTGTCTTTTGCTCAAGGAAAGGAGCAAAAGACACAGAAGCACATGGAAATTTGAAAAAGCTTGCAATTATTCTAAACACCTAAGCTAGGGGAAATGAAAGAATTCAAGGAATAAACAATGTTTTTGGAGAAATTAGTTATGAAATGAATTTAAACCACATCTGTTTGAGCAGAGAGGTAGGGAGTTGAAGGAAATGAGTTTATAAGCATAGAGAGAGTGCTATCCATTCTATTTTTTTTTTTTAACTATCCAAGGAACTTGAGTGATCATGTGACTGGCAACCAGAATTATATCAGTGATGAGATCTGTGATCTGAACCTGAAGACATTGTGTTTACTTCTTACGCTTTGCTATTTAGAAAACGCTACTAACATTGACCTAGTCCTTAAAAGAGAAAAAGAAGCTTTACAAATGACTGATACAATCTTTTTAAACTACATGGAGGAATAGTGCTTCACATATGGTAATAAGTTGATTTGTAGAAAATAAGGTTCTCGCCAATGCAAAGGTTTGTTGAAGAAATTAATGAATTAATTGGTACATTAAGTCAACCACAGAGGGGCTTGGGGAGGAAAAAACTGTTAATCATTGACGCTGTTTAGATTTATGCCAAAGCTAAAAATTTAGTTTTGCTGGAGCTGGCTTATACTGGTTTATGAGAGCAGCCTGCCACATATCTTCTTAAATTCAGGCTTAGTGATGTCGTATTTGTAGCTTCAAATCAGACCCTCTGGGAGTATTTTAAAACACAGAAACCAGAGAATGCTACAAACAGTCCCTTTTGTTACACACTGATCACTACATCACTGATTATGACTCATGGCCAGAAAACTCTAGAAGTTAAAAGGATCTTTCCCCAAAACTGATGTTAAGGCAACTGTTATAAATATAGCTTTTTAAAAAAACCTGACATTGTTTATCATGCATTAGTTATAAAAAAATGTGAAGTAAAAATAACCAACCACACATCAAAAACTATACACTTGAGTGGAAAATGAGACATCATTTAGTCTAGTGCTCTGTAGAAATCCTGACTTTTTCCACTTTTTCCTTACTAAATGTCAGAAAGACTGAGGGAAGCCATGCCTGGGACTCACTCTCACCACTGCTTTAATCAGAATGTGACACTTTGGATTATTTTATATACTGCACTTTTGCACCATATTTTTTTCTAAACTATAAT
This sequence comes from Callithrix jacchus, assembly GCF_049354715.1. Lineage (NCBI taxonomy): Eukaryota > Metazoa > Chordata > Mammalia > Primates > Cebidae > Callithrix > Callithrix jacchus. The sequence goes on from NC_133504.1 coordinate 34,173,599, forward strand.
TTCCAAGTTTAAACTATGCATGCACACACACACACACACATGCACGCACGTACCTACTCACATCTTCTATAGTAGTATTTAAGATTGTGATTGGGCGTATTGTTCCAATAATTAAGTTAGTTCACTGGCAACATTTAGTGTCACTTCCAGTTATGTAGATTCTACATAAAATTTCATAAAAATAAATATTACTCAATTGAAAATCCCAGCTTGCTTTTTGGATACTGAAAAACTGATTCTAAAGTTTATATGGCAAAGCAAAAGTTTTAGACAATCTGAAAGAATATTGAAGGAGTACACAATCAGGCATACTGAACTATCTGACTTCGATATATACTTTAAAGCTGCAGTAGTAGCTTTAAAGATGTGTGCTTTAAGGGCACTACTGTACACTTATGTGTGCTTTAATATATACTACCGTAGCTTTAAAGATGTGTGCTTTAAGGGTACTACTGTACACTTATGTGTGCTTTAATGTATACTACCGTAGCTTTAAAGATGTGTGCTTTAAGACAGTATGGCACTGGAGAAAGGAAAGACAAAAAAAGAGTGATGGAACAGAATAGAGAGCCCAGAAGCAGACCCACACAATTAGAGTTAACTGATGACTGACAAATAGGCAAAAGTAATTAAATGAAGAAAGAGTGTTCTTGACCACAAATGGTACTGAAACACTGGATATCTATATACAAAAAGAGAGAGAGAGAGAGAAAGAAATCTAGTCACAGATCTTAAATAATTCAAAAAAGTTAGTTAAACTGGAATGAAATATGCAAAAGTATAAAAAGTTAGTTAAACTAAATGAAATATGCAAAACTATAAAACTCCTAGATGATCTCTTTGAAGGACATCCAGAAGGCTGAGTTTGGAGGTGAGTTGTACTTAATTATAATTAAAAATTTTTCTGCAAAAATCACTGTCATGAGATCGAGAAAACACGCTACAGATTGGTGGAAAATATTTGCAAAGACACATCTGATAACAGACTGGTACACAAAATATACAAATTCCTAAACCTTTGCAATAAAAATAGGTAAATACTAAAATCAACACCTCACTGAAGATGATTTGCAAATGATAAACATATGAAAATATAATTAATCAATGTTATTATCATGGAATTACAAATTAAAACTTCAACATACCACAACTACCTAATTGAATGGTAAAAATCTAAAACATTGCAGACACCAACTACTGATGAGGATGTAGAGCAGCGAAAAACTCGTTCATTTCTGGTGAGAATGCAAAATAGTACAGTCACTTTGGAAGACAGTTTGGTAGTTTCTGTCTTGAAAGAGAAAGGGGGAGAGAGAACAGGAATCTTGCTCTATTGCCCAGGCTGGAATGCAGTCTAAAAATAGATATCATAAACCTCCTTTATGCAGATAATTGTGCTTAACAGCTGTGACAGGAAGAAATAAGGAAAGAAAATAACAAACAAACAGCCAACCAATATTTCATTCAAGTCTGTAAAATGCTATACAAATGCTGAAGAGTGATTTACTTCCAATTTTGTGGTCACTTTCAAAATAGGTGTAATGAGATACTGAGAAAAATGTATGTTCTGAGGACCTGGGGTGAAGAATTCTATAAATATTCACTGAGTTTACTTGTTCCAGGTCTGAGTTCAAATCATAGATGTCCCTGTTAATTTTCTATCTTGTTGATCCATTGAATATTAACAGTGTGGTGTCAAAGTCTCCCACTATTATTGTGTGGGAGTCCAAATCTCTTTATAAGTCGTTAAGAACTTGTCTTATGTATCTGGGTGCTCCTATATGGGTGCATATATATTTATGATCATTGACTCCTGTTGTTGCATTGATCCTTTTATCATTATGTAATGTCCTTCTTTGTTTCTTTTAGTCTTTGTTACTATTAAAGTCTTTTGTCAGAGACAAAAGTTACAACTCCTGTTTGTTTTTTTTTTTCTCTCTCCATTTGATTGATACGTCTTCCACCAACCCTTTGTTTTGAGTCTTTGTGTGTCCTTGCTTATGAGATGGATCTGGATACAGCATACCGATGGATTTTGACAATTTATTCAATTTGCCTTTCTGTGTCTTTGATTGGGGTGTTTAATCCATTTAAATTTAGAATTAATATTGATATTTGTGAGTTTAATATCGTTGTTTAATGCTAGCTGGCTATTTTGCCCATTAGTTGGTATAGATTCTTCATTATAAAGATACTCTCTACCTTTTGGTAAGTTTTTGGGATGACTGATACTGGTTGTTTCTTTCTGTGTGTAGTGCTTCTTTCAGAAGCTCTTGTAAAGCAGGCCTGGTGGTGATGAAATCTCTGAGTGCTTGCTTGTTTGTGAAAAATTTTACTTTTCCTTCATTTATGAAGTTTAGTTTGGCTGGACATAAGATTCTGGGTTGAAAATTCTTTTCTTTGAGCATATTGAATATTGACCCCCACTCTCTTCTAGTTTGTAGGGTTTCTGCTGAGAGATCTGCTGTGAGTCTGATAGGCTTCCCTTTATGGGTAACCTGACCTTTCTCTCTAGCTGCCCTTAGAATTTTCTCCTTTATTTCAACCCTGGTGAATCTAACGATTATGTGTCTTGGGGTTGCTCTACTTGAGGAATATCTTTGTGGTGTTCTCTGTATTACCTGGAGTTGAGTATTGTCCTGCCTTACTATGTTAGGAAAGTTTTCCTGAATAATATCCTGAAGACTATTTTCCAGCTTGGATTAATTTTCTGCATGACATTCAGGTACACCTATCAAATGTAAATTAGGTCTTTTCACATAGTCCCATATTTCTTGGAGACTTTGCTCATTCCTTTTTACTCTTCCTTCTCTAATCTTGTCTTCTCATTTCGTTAAGTTGGACTTTGACTTTTGATATTCTTTCTTCTGCTTGATCAATTCAGCTGTTAAAATCTGTGCATACTTCATGGAGTTTTTGTATTGTATTCTTCAGTTCCATTAATTCACATATTCCTCTCTAAATTGTCTCATCAGAAATTTGTCAAACCTTTTTTCAAGGTTCTTAGTTTCTATACATTGGGCTAGAACATGTTCTGTTAACTCACAGAAGTTCCTTATTGTCCACTTTCTGAAGCCTAAGTCTGTTAATGGAATGCCCTCGTTCTCCATCAGGCCTTGTTCCCTTGTTGTTGAGGAACTGTGATCCCCTGTAGAGGGAGAGGCATTCTGATTTTGGGCATTCTCAGCCTTTTTATGCTGGTTTCTTCCCATTATTGTAAGTTTATCCACCTGTCACCTTTGTAATTACCGACTTTCAAATTTGGTCTCTGAGTGGACGTCAAACTTGTTGATTCCCAGTGCCAGAATCTGAGCAACCCACTGTGCTGGCTAAAACAGTGGCGTTAAGATTGATGGTGCTTTTCTACCCAGGAATCTCCAGTCTGGCTTCCTTCTTGAGTTCCTTTTTCAATCGGCTGAATAGGGGACTCTGCCTTCCCAGAGCTCCAAACGTTGACCAAAAGAGACCCAGTACCATTTACTCTGCACCAAGAACCACTGCACCAGGGCACCAGTAAAACTGCCACGCCAACCACAAGAGTTGCTCTGGCAACCCGTGGGGCTTCTCCACCGGGAATCTCCTGGTCTGTGAGCAACAAAAATTTGTCTGAAAGTGTGGTGTCCTCTCATTCTCTGTGCTTTCACTGCGAGCTACAATTCTGAGCTGCTAGTTCAGCCATCTTGGATCTTTCTCCGGTAGTATCTCTTAAAACTAAGTAGGCCCTCACCATTTATGTACAAAGACCCGAACATAAATATTTAATACCAACTCACTTTATTTACAATGCCAGACCTGAGAAGCAACTAAGATGCCTTTCAACGGGTGATGAATGAGTAAACCATGGTAATTCATACAATGGGATATTTTTCAGCAGTTAAGAGAAATGAGCTATTAAGCCAGATATAGATATGGAAGTTTCTTAAATGCATACCATTAAATGAAATAAGTCAATGATAAAAGACTACATATTGTATAATTCCAACTTTATGATATTCTAGAAAAGGCAAAATCATTATAGAGTCATTAAAAATATAAATTATTACCAAGGGTTGAGGGTAACAGAGGGAGAGATTGACTTGAGCTCATAATGATCTGGAAAAATTGATTCATGGATTTAAACAATGTACCACCCTAGTTCAGAGTGTTAATGATGGGGAAGGTTGTGTGTTTTCATAGGAAGGGAATATATGGGAACTCTGCATTTTCCATTCAGTTTGGTTGTAAATATTATATTGCTCTAAGAAATAGTCTCTTAATTTAAAAGAGTAAATATCAATGTATTACACTTTATCATTAAGAAAATAATCAATTTTTTAAAGAAATTAAATGCATTTTTTCATTTTAGTGTTTAGTTTCTTTGGAAAATCTAATTTTTCTTTATAAAATAATAGTGTTAATGACTAACATTTACTTTTTAGATTAATAGACTATTTGGTTTCAATTTTACTCTAAGAGAGGAAAAAACAAATTAAGCATTTTATAAAAAGATAATTTACTAGAGTTGATTTTAAAGTTAAACCCTAAAAAATATTATTTTCCTAGTGGTCATTTATTTTTATTATTATAACAGAAATTACTATATCCTTTTAAAAATTATATTAACAATATTACTGGACTGACTCTAACAATAAGCATTATAATCTGAAGTATGGCTGGACATATCAACTCTCCTATTACAATGTTTGATCTTCACTTAAAAATTTTTAATATTCTGTTTAATTTTTTAAAGTCATTGCATAAACTGTCTTTTTTTTCTGCAAATAATCTATCTGCTACTTTAAATTTTAATAAGAACTAAGATATTTTTTAAGTGTTGGGTTCAGTCCAAAGCCTGAAATATTTTAAGTCTCCCAGATGATTTAGCATATGCCTTTCCTCTCATTGCATAGATTTATATAAAATAAAATACTATTTTATTTACTTTAATTGATTTATTTTCTTATTTATTATCTAAATCAACACAGTTTATAGAGGAGAGTGGCAGCTAACTATTAAACAAAAAATTACTCTTTTCTGAATGTCATTCAAATAATTTACTGAATTAAAATACTTTAGAACAAATACTTTGTTTCTGATAATCACAAGTCTCAGTTATCCAAAAGGAGACTTTAAATATCAGAAATTCACATATGGTCTGTGTGTCTTTCTGTTTCTATATCTACCAATCTATTGATAATGTTAAAGTATTTTTAAGGGAAACAGTGAAATATATTTGGCTTCAAACCAACTTATATCTAAATAAGTCCTTTCACTTTTAGTCCAAGTGTGTAATGGTAAGTACTACTCTAATTTTTTAGTGGGATGGAGATATTAAGATAAGAGAAATCCTTCAGATGGAACTTAGAAAGAATAAAATTGATAATTAGAAAAATCTTTGTAGAATTTGTTATCAAGGTTACACATTGAGGATAGAGAGTGTTGAGATTGTATCACACTCTGTTCTGCTTTCAGAATTACCACACTTCATTTGATAACCCCAAGAAATAACTGTTGCCATATTAGGTACTGATCTCAAATTACTTAACTTCCTGAAATGATACATCAAAAATTATATCCCCTAGTAAACATTCATTAATATACAACAGAAACTATAATTTGGATGAATGCAAATTACCTGGATCCCTGGCATTTTTCTACTTATTATTTTCATACTGGACTCTTTAAAAACAACAACAACAAAAAAAAACCATCTTCAGTTGCAGAATTATATGAAGAAGCTTGCAGAAGTAATGGATTGTCTACAATAAGATAGAAAAGAAGGGTTCAAACTCACTGAACTACAGAGTATGCAACTAGAGAGTATTGAAAAGGATTGTCCTTCAATAGTGGCACGCTGAGCAAACTTTTAGTGAGGCAGCCTTGTTTTGACTGACTTCACAAAGTAGCAGCAGGAAACGCACATCCCAATAATTACAGGTCATGAAAAGATCATACTGTGCTCAATCTTCTGTGGGCATTCCAGTATTTACTTGAACTGACCCTTGCCATGAAGTTTGTGAGGTTTGAATGGATTTTGTTAGAATTTACAGTGTGCAACTGGAAATTGTATTTTTTTATTTAATAGAGAGTCTCACAATTTTTCCATTTGTGGGGAGTAAAACATCATCAAAATATTATACTTCATTCTAAATCAAAATACTTACTTTAGTAATATAATTTTGAACTTTCTCTTCTTTCCTTTTCCCTTTTTGCAGCTGAAAGTAAATCTTATACAGTGAATGCCCATAAAAATTTTAGAAGTATTCTTTGAGAACACACGTGCTACAACACTCGCCTAAATGTATTTCCAAAGACTATCATACTAAGATCTGTAGAGGGAAGTTATTTATTTAATTCAGTAATTTTAAGTCAATATGTTCTATGTGCCAAATCTGTATAAATGATGAGTCTTAATAACAGTATTAAATACATTTGTTAAGCAGATATTCTATGCCTGGAATTTTTGGTGCATAATTCAACTTGATATTCTTAATCACATGATATTATTATTACTGTAATTATTATTATCATCATTTTATATATTCATGGAAGTAATAGTTACTGAGTTCCTACTATGTTCTAGTTAAATGGGAAAACTGAAGCTCAGTGATTTTATCTAACTTGTCTAAAAATTATACTTGTAGTCAAAATACAAATAGAGGATTTTGACTTTAAAACCCAACATGTTGGTGCAAATATTAGGTTGGTGCAAAAATACCTGTGGTGTTGCCATTACTTTCAATGGCAAAAATCGCAAGTATTTTTGCATCGTATTAGCATGAATCAAAAAGGAATTCAAAGTCTTAGAAGAGTAATTTAGAAAATCAAAGTCAAAATTATTTTGCATTTTGTATAGCTGAGGCTATTTCCAGAGTATGTAAATATGATTTAAATTAGAGAAATATATGATTGTTCAAGGCAGGTGAACTATAAGTATTAGACATTATAAAGAAAACTTACTAAATACACTCACCATACATTAGCTTTCATTAGAACTGTGTTTTGCTGAGCATTATTAAATTAAAGGATTATTTGGATGAGATCAAATCCAAAGATAAATTGCTGGTTACCTCTTATTTTATCACTATAAAATAAGGTCCAATGGGATTGCAGCCTGGTTGAGGTCACACAGGAGTGTAATGGAAGAGCAAAGACTCAAGTGCTGCTCTATGACCAAAATCTGCTGTCCTTTTTAACAAGCAATTGTGAATATAACACTTAGAGTTTGTATTTTAACATGAAACATTTTTATGGGATAGTGAACACCTCAAATAACTTGACACTTTAAATACAACAATAAATTAATATTCCACAATAATATTTAAAGGTAGCTAACTCCAAAATCTGGTTCTTCACTTCCTCTTTCATCATTGTTTTAAATCCAGCATCTGTCTCTATTTCATACCCTGTATATCCTCTTTTCAGCCATCTGAACTCCTAACCAATTCTTTAAACACAACCTCAATTATTTGTATTACATGGTACATTGTTTGTGAAGTCACACATGATCTCAATATCCTTTGTGCCCTTAAATGTGCCCCTAAATCTTAGCCTCTCTAATTAAGCAGGTTCAAGTCCTATGCTATGCTCTTTGTAAGCCACTTAAAGACTTAAGTGTCAGTGATTGTTCTTTTTATGTATACTATGCCAACCAACATACCACCTTACTCATAGAAACAACTGTATTTTATTAAAGTTTATTTCAGTTTAGATCCACTCTCTGTTGATATGTTAGATACACATATAGACAAGAAAATAAATAAATTTTTAAGATAATTTCATTCATTATTGAGAATCTGAAAATATCATCTTTAGAATAACAAAGAATTATTTTCCTTTATTGCTAGGTATCTTTAATCTTTTAATATTTTATCTATTCTTAAATATGAATAATTTTTGTAATGCTCTAAAGGAATAAAAATTATAAAATCTGAACTTGTTAAAAATATATTCCTTTTTTGGAAACAAATGCTATGTTATCAAACTATATGCTACTAGGATATAAGTTCTTGATTAAAATTCATTTAGTGTGTTATCTGACTGAATGTACTTAGAAGAAATCTTTGACACGTTGATCAGATTAAATTGATTTAATCTCAGCTGAAACTTAAGTTCGGCATTAGTCATGGATAATTACTGTCAGAAAGGGTATGTTCTAGCTATTCATTTACATAATATGAGCTTTCTTTGGATTGCATATGAATTAATTAAATTTCCTTTAATTGTAGCAGCTACATGCAACACATAGCTTCTAGCTCGTGTAAAATAGTTCATTAACTTCTCCAAAATGGAAAATATCCTAATACAAATCTCTGAACTAGAGTAGAGGCTTTAAGAGAAAGGATTTAAGAGAAAATATGGGAAATAATGTGACCAACCTATATATATTCGATATGACACGTTATTATAGAGTATTCCCCTAAAAATTGGGAAATTGCACTAATTCAGAAAGCTACATCAACTTGTGACTAAAATGTAAAATGATCAAACTCTGAAAACATTAACTCATTCTTCAATACTAAAATAAACAAAACACTGTCTTGAAAAATATCAACTCATTATTTGATAGTGAAAAATGTAAGAAATAAATTATACAAAATACAACTATATGAGTCAAATTTCTGTATTATAATGGCAGCCCCATATGAACTCTATAAACATTAAATCAACAATTTGCTTAACTAAATACTGGTATAAGGATGGCAAAATATTTTTCTACTTTGAAATCAGTATTTTTCTACTTTATTTTATGATAATAATTGATATGCTGTTGGACTTTCTTTTCACACATTAATTTTTTTTAAGTTTAGATAAATTTAACGGAGTTTATTTGCACAAAGAACAATTCAGGAATGTGGCAGCACTCAGGACCAGAAGAGATTCAGAAAGCTCCACCTAGCAATGAGCTATTATTGGCCAAACACAGAAGCAAAATAAATAAATGACCTGCTTGGCTACCACAAGACTACTATGTTATTTGGGCATGGTGGGATGAAGCATTTGTCTTTTTTGGGAGCTGTCTGATAAATCGATTGCATGTGATTGACTGAAACCTGGTTATTTGCTACAAAATATATTTATAAAATCAGTTTTGACTTATTTACATACTAATAAGTTAGGGTGCAGTTTCTTACTTAGAAACTCAAAATAGAGACACAGCATCAAGCTAATAGACTCCTGCTTATTTAGCATACTGAACATTAGAAAGCAATCATGTAAAAATAGCAAAACTTGCCCAATACCATATCAACCTAGCTAATCAACTATGTTCATTTTTTTTTCATTTCTTTTCCTAGTATCTTCCAAATAATTGCATTATTTTATATGGTTTTTATTATAACATTAACTTCTCATCTTTTTTCACCTAAGAGCATCTCATAATTATTCACCTAGTCTTTCTCTTATTATTCTATATTTTAATAATAAATTAGGATTTCAGTAAGTCAGTGCCCTAAAGTTTGATCCTGGAAGCAGCAATATTACCATCAGCTTGGAACTTGTTAGAAATATAAATCTTGGACTATACACTTGATATATTGAATCAGAAACTCTAGGGTGAGTTGGAGAAAACATTTGTATATTAATAACTTCTCTGGGTCATTCTAAGCATGCCAAAATTCAAGAACCACTGCATTACATAAATTTTCCCAAATTTTTTTTTTTTGCTATTTATTTTATTTTAATTTCAGGGGTACATGTTCGGCTCTGTTACATAAGTAAATGTGTGTCATGGGAGTTTATTATGCAGATGATTTTATCATACAGGAATTTGTTAAAATATTTCAGTGAGTTATCAATATGTAAAATAACACTGGAGCTACATTGGAAATATCTTTTCAATAAAATATTTTTCCACTTACTTGTTTTAAATTTCATGAAATACTTCATCCAGAATTAAGATATTTTATCAAAGAGTGAAATAGTTTGACATTTTTTACAAGTAGATTTGTTCTAATTTTTACTGCTATCAGAAAATATAATTTTTTTTTTAAATATGCCATTGGTAGTGTTGATTTTTTGTGTAATTTTAATTGTTTAAATTTAAAGTCCATTTAGAAATCCATGCATAAATATGAAAATAAAAATGCATGAGTTTCCTTTAAAAACCCAAAATTAATTACTTAAATATATTTCCATTCACATATTTATGACCTTATGAAAACCAGTTTTTTTAGAGTTGATAATAATAATTAATAACACTTGGCCGGGCGCGGTGGCTCAAACCTATAATCCCAGCACTTTGGGAGGCCGAGGCGGGTGGATCACGAGGTCAAGAGATCAGACCATCCTGGTCAACATGGTGAAACCCCGTCTCTGCTAAAAATACAAAAAATGATCTGGGCATGGTGGCGCGTGCCTGTAATCCCAGCTACTCAGGAGGCTGAGGAAGGAGAATTGCCTGAACCCAGGAGGCGGAGGTCGCAGTGAGCCGAGATCGCGCCATTGCACTCCAGCCTGGGTAACAAGAGCAAAACTCAGTCTCAAAAACAAACAAACAAACAAACAAAAAAACACTTACAAGAAGTTTTATATGTGGCAATTGCAGCCCTTTAATCTTGATAAAACTATTAGGATACACTATTGTTATCCCTATTTTACAAATGAGGAAACTGAGTTCCACCTGAGTTACAGATGTATTAGGCAACCACCTGGGTCCCTGAAGCTTGCAACTAGGATTTAGACTCGGAATCAAAGTCCATGTTCTTAGTTAGTATGATGCCATTCTGTAGCAATGGTTTAAAGAAACGGCTGAAAATATTAATATATAGTAAGCACTCAAAAATTACTATAACTTACGTTTGTAACCTTTCAAATATTTACTTTCTTTTTTGCAATACATAAGTGTCATTGATGTTAAATATATATACACATGTATGTGTGTATACATATCTATGTGTATATATGTGCATATATATATTCAATTTACTGCCATTTTTATTTTCCACAATTCTCAAAGCTTAATCTGTCTAGAAAAGCAAAAGAAATTGAAGTTGTTAATTTCAGCCTTAGTACAAGACTGGTGAATCCACTTAAAGTTTTCTGATGCAAATTGAGTGTATTTGACTAAAAAGAAAATATAGTTCTTCATGATTTGTTGATTTAGTCACGATATGCATCAGTGATTGTCAGGTGGCACAGGTCAAAACAAGAAAGGACCAGATATCAAAAAGTTTTTGACAGACAGTTACTTTTCACTTCTGTCTCCTCACATTCTCCTCATCTTTTCTGCCTTATGTACATACATGTACTTTCTCCTATCTAGCATGCTGTTACTGTAAAAGTTAACATTTATGAAACACCTATCATGTGCCAAGGATGTGCTTTCTGTGGATTATGACATGTAATAATTTGAACAACTCTAGAGATGCTTCATACTATTATTCCCATATTACAGATGGGACAGCTTGGCACAGAGAAGGAATTTATCCAAAACATAAAGCTAGTAAGTGCTCAAGCCAGGATTTGGTCTCAGGCAGTTTAGCTTTACAGTCCTTGTCATTAAGCATTGCACTCCTCTGGGGAGTAAGAAGACAGCTCAAGGAGAGGAGAGGAAGAGGGAAAGAATACTGAAAGCATTTTGAGAAAGTTCATGTGTAGTTATTTATAAAAGCATCTCCACCACTGAAAATTGAGCCTTGAATACACTATACTATAATTTTCTTAGCACACTTATTTTTCTGTTCTCTGAAATACACATAATATTTGGGCATATGAACAAATAATTGTCAATTTTATTTTTATTCTTCAGGATTTATGATTCAGGATGGCCCTTTTGGATCTTGTGAAAACAAGTACTGTGGTTTGGGAAGACACTGTGTTATCAGCAGAGAGACAGGGCAAGCAGAATGTGCCTGCATGGACCTTTGCAAACGTCACTACAAACCTGTGTGTGGATCAGATGGAGAATTTTATGAAAACCACTGTGAAGTGCACAGAGCTGCTTGCCTGAAAAAACAAAAGATTACCATTGTTCACAATGAAGACTGCTTCTTTAAAGGTAAATGCAGGGTGAACCTTGAGTGTCACCCCACTATATTTCTTTTCTTTCTTAAGCAGTGCCTTTAAGATTAAACTCTAGCAATTTTTAATCAGCAAGAGTCTAAAAAAGAAAAGAAAAATGAAACAGCTTAAGTACTCCATTAAGTAGCAGTGTGTGGAAAGTTACATGCAAACAATTCTGATATTCAGTTATGAGAATAAAGCTGGCCAAAATATGACTCAAAATTTAATATAGCTTCCAGCATTGCACCATATGGCTTCCCAATCATGGATTATCTTAGGGACATAGGGTGGCCAATTCAGTCTGCAGGCCAAATTTACCCAGTAAAAAGCACCTGGAGTGGAATTGAGGGACTAGTGAATGCCAAGCCATGCTGTGATAACATTTCATTACTTCCTGATTAAAAACGATGGTTTCAGTTTGCACCACATAATTCAAATTACATGGAACCGGTAATTGCCCACTAAAATAAATAACTAGATGAACTCATGCTAAATCTCATTAGTAAATCAGAGGTAACAATAGTTTAAAAAATTTTTCAGTATTGGTATTTACTTTCATGCATTTGCAAATCATTTATTTATAAAAAAAATACTGAATTCGTAATTCAATACATTATTTTTACATGCTGTATAAATCATTGAACATTGAACAGTTTTAACGTCATTCATTTATTGTATATTTATTTGTTGTTTACTTGTTCATGCTGTTGGAAATACTTTCTTGTTGATAGTCATGACTCAGTCTGAAATTCTAGAGGGAAATATATAGAACTTCCATCAATGATGAATCTGATTTCTAACCTCCAGTCAATGCCAAGTCCCAGTTTCTCAGAATGTTTCTAAAATGTATTTACACTTAAAAACTTGTTTGATATTTTTATTCCTAGTTTAAATTTTATTTATTTATTTATTTATTTATTTATTTATTTATTTATTTATTTATTTATTTTGAGATGGAGTTTCTCTGTTGTTACCCAGACTGGAGTACAATGGCACCATCTCGGCTCACCGCAACCTCTGCCTTCTGGGTTCAAGCAATTCTCCTGCTTCAGCCTCCCGAGTAGCTGGAACTACAGGCACATACCACCATGCCCATCTAATTTTTGTATTTTTAGTAGAGACGGGGTTTCACCTTGTTGACCAGGATGGTCTCGATCTGTTGACCTCATGATCCACCCGCCTCGGCCTCCCAAAGTGCTGGGATTATAGGCGTGAGCCACCGCGCCTGGCCCGTAGCTTAAATTTATAGCCGAAAAATAATTTCTTATACTCCACTCATCTGCCTTAATAGGTAAATTGAATATTTAAAAACTATCCCTTTTCAAACTTGCTCTAACACAATATGATTTCCAACGTGATTTAAAAATGACATGTAGAGCTTTTCAGATGCTGCAAGATACAATACTCTGTTATTGTTGCTGTAGGAAACTCTTTAACACATTTGAAGTAAAACTAGGATAATTTACTCACCATAGTGTACTGTGTGCCTCTTATATACATGTACAGAGAATTTTATGACAGTAGATTCCCCTTTTTTAACTGAAAGGATAACATTCACTTTGATTTTTCAAGTTCAGTTTAGTTCCCTTTTTTATCAAATCTAGTTTACAAAAACTTAATATTTTTACAATATTAGGGAATATTTTTTCTGTCATTTTGACACAACATAATACAGTAGAAATTACACTATTGCACTGATACATGACACTATAAAATTATGTACATAATATATAACGTGTAACTATTTCAATATTTGAACTTAGCATCATATTCTCAAGTTAAAGGTTTGTTCACTTGACTTCTATATGGAAACACATAATAAATATTATGTGGGGGCCTAGCACCGTGGCTCATGCCTGTAATCCCAGCAATTTGGGAGGCTGAGATGGAATGATCATCTGAGGTCAGGAGTTCAAGACCAGCCTGGCCAATATGATGCAACCCTGTCTCTACAAAAATACAAAAATTAGCTGGGCATGATGGCGGGTGCCTGTAATCCCAGCTACTCAGGAGGCTAAGGCAGGAGGATCACCTGAACCCGGGAGGCAGAGGTTGCAGTTAGCCAAGATTTCGCTACTGCGTTCCAGCCTGAGTGACAGAGCGAGACTCCATCTAAGAAAATAAATAAATAAATATAATGTGGGAAAATAGTTTGGTTTTAAACAAACAGTAAATAGTATTTAATGTTTTGTTTTGTAGCTGTATGCTTAGACGTCATACCATTGAATATCATCATAGGATGGATGAACAAAGGATTGATTTTATTATAAAGTAAACATATACAATAATGGTTTGAGGAATTTTTGTTCTTCAGTCTTATACTAAGCACATTTATTAGATCCAATGTTACTTAAAATACTTTCTCATCAAATATAGTATTAAAATTTTATTTATACTGTCTGGATTATTTACCAAGGATTAGCATATTTTTCAGATCTCAGAAACTGTGGGTTTTCTGTTTGCTTATGTACTTAACTTGGTGTTTTGCCTAATATACAAACTTATAAAATGAATTTATTTTATCAGAAGGGAGTAAATAATATAAACCAAAACAATAAATTGCCTGTCTTATTACTGTGCATTGGGCCAAGTTTTGATTGCAGAAGAAGATTCTGTAAAGCTGAGGCCTGATATTGTTGTGATAAAGTTAATTCCGTAATTATGAACCATATATTTGTGGAGTTTTAGCAAGCTATATTGCTTGCTACAGTGGCCCAATGGAAGAAGCAAATCAAAATAATAGGTTTAATAACTGCAAAACCTTATATTCATTTAGATGTATTTAAAGAAAAAAAAACAAAAAGTTAAAAAACATGAAATATCTTTGCTACTTTTAGATTTTTAAAAGATGATTGTGAAAACCTTAGAATGGGGGTTAAAAAACTATTGGTAAAATCCAGGTCATGATTGGTTTTCTTTTACTAAAGTTTTATTGAAACACAGCTACACCCATTGGAAAAGGAGAGTAGAGTAGTTGCAATAGAGATCTTATGGCTTCTAAATGCTAAACATCTTTTTATGTGGATCTTTTCAGAAAAAGTTTGTTAACCCCTAATTTAAATGATTACTGATACTTTAAAATTCATTTTAAAAATTAGTAGATCTTTACCATTATGCATTTTCTTGACTATCTCGATGAATATGGAGACCCATTCATCATCACCTACAACATTTTAATAAAAATTAAGTAGAACTAAATATATACATAAATGGTGGAAATAAAACCAGAAACAGCAGAACTCAGGGATAGTATTAAAGTCAATATCCTGGTTAGAATATTGTACTATAATATTATACAATGCTACCTTTAAGAGAGAAACAGGGTAAAGATATGTGGGATATGTCTGTATTATTTCTGACAAATGCATCTCACAAAGAAGATTTTAATTAAATAGTGCTGGAAAATTATTGGAAAATATGTAAAAGTTTTTTTAAAAAGCAAGATTTGCATTATTCCTTACTGATTTGCATCTAAGGGAAGTCCTCTTTGCTTATATCAGATTTATATTTGGCATTTATGTTTAAACTTATTAAAATAATTCATATATGTAGAATCAAGTGAATTGATGTATTGTTTTAAAGTTAAAATTAAAATCCATATTAAAACATAAATATCCGTATTTCCATAGAAAATGTTTTTATATATACTTATATCTGTTTATCCTCTTTCTATTACTTGTGTTACATATTGAAATGCCTCTGTGGTAATCTCAGCCTTTTTTATTATTATTGATTTTAAATGTACATATAAATTTACCAAGAATTTTCTTAGTGAGTTATTATTTGTAGAATTTGAGCTACAATAAACAATATACCAATGAATATAATATTTTTTGAATGTATTCCTATTCACATTTATTTGATCATAATAGGCTATAATCAGATATAGAATATTAGAGCATTTGTTTATTGGCATCAGATACTTTGTTATGATGCTCAGTGTAACATAAAACATTCTGTTTTTATATAATGCCTAGCTGTTCATTTTCGTGATGAGGCAGTTCTGCCTTAAAGTAATCTCCCTCACATAGGACTTTCTAACTGCAGCAATTCACATGGTCCCTTAAAGCAAGCACAATTTCTTCTCACCCTGACATCAGGTCATTCCCTCATACAAAACATCTACACTACTCAGAGCATAGATGTAAACTGGAGTAAGAAACTCAAGATATAACCTATGCCAAAATGAACAGGGATTTAAACCTTTTATGAGAGTCAATTGAACAGAAACCCTTCTGCTATTTACTGTGCTGAGAATAGAACTGCCATAGAGGCAAATGTTCTGTGAGCTTAAATGTGCATCACAAACAATAACAACTTGAGAAATATGGTGTCACAGCTATATGTGTACTATGAGCATGAGATTTGACATTGTTTCCATTTTTGAGGCATAATCTGAACAGACTTTTTTATTACGTATCTAAATTGGTTATTTTACCTGACTTTTCTTCTTCCTTTTTTTTTTTAGAAGGAATTTGTAGAACTTAGGCTAAAAAACTGGCTGCCAGATATATTTTAAAATATATTAGTAAATGTCATGTGCTAATCCACATGTATTTTTTAAAACAGGGCACCTCGGTAAAGCTTCTGCTTTATATAATTTTATACCATTTTAGCAAAAATAAGGATCTGAATAAACATATGTACACTAAAAAATAATATTCAGTTTTTTGTTTGTTCTGTATTGTTTTTGTCAGTATTGGCCAATTGAAACTGCAGGTTGATGATGAAATTAATAATTTGGACACTAAAAAATGTAAATAAACTTTTTTTGAGGCCAGAACACTGGCACACAGTATTTCCACTTCCTCTGAATTCACTTAGTACTCACAACATCAAAACCAATTTATTAATCCCTTGTTTGGTAGATCTACGTAAAAACTGTTTAATTCGGTGGCATGTAACCACACATATTTGTTATGTTTACCTGCCATTTATAGATACATAGTAGATATATGATAGATGTCTTATATATGTATGATAAAACTAATCTAAAAGAGGTGATTAATACTTAGGCAAACTCATCACTCATTGGGAGATTTAGGGATATTAGACATTAGGACTAGTCAACAAATGTCACCAGAGAGTGGGAAGGTGGAGAGAAGGGGACAAATGGAGAGGAAGAGAAGAAAGGCAGGTAGGGAGAGGGAGAGGGGGATGATGTGGGTTAGAGAGAATGCCAGCAGGAGTAGTGCCAATGATAATAATAATAATAACAAATTGAATATTATTTATTTCAAAACACTTTCAGAAATATTATATTACTATTATTATTATTTATTATTATTTTTTTTTGAGATGAAGTTTCACTCTTGTTGCCCAGGCTGGAGTTCAATGGCACTATCTCTGCTCACCACAACCTCCACCTCCTGGGTTCAAGCAATTCTCCTGTGTCAGCCTCCTCAGTAGCTGGGATTACTGTCATGTGCCACCATGTCCGGCTAATTTTGTATTTATTACTAGAGATGGGGTTTCTCCATGTTGGCCAGGCTGGTCTTGAACTCCCGACCTCAGGTGATCTGCCCAACTCAGCCTCCCAAAGTGATGGGATTACAGGCGTGAGCCACTGTGCCCAGCAATATTATATTAATCATTGTAACAGCCAGTATACTATAGTGAAGGCAACAAACTTAACAGTTTTACAAATAGCCTGTCAACATTCCCACAGTAAGTTAACACTGAACTGGGACAGGAACCAAGGACAGAGCTTCCCATTTGGTGCATGTTTTTTCCAAATGTGCCTGCCTAAGGCTACAATATCATGATTATCTCACTTGCCTACATTTCTTAATACATTTTACTTTTCATAGTCCTTTCTATGTGAATAATTGACATCCTTTAGAAACAATCTATTGTCTATGGTGCTTGTGAAGATTAAATCATACATTTAACGTATTTCTTGGCCAACAGAAGAACACAATAAGAAATTATTATTGGGTTTAAGACTAGAACTTTAGTAAACGTACACATTTGAATATAATAAATTTTCAGACTTGAGTCTGTGAAGTCACACATATTCTCTTTCGAATTTATGTTGGGTTACAGTCCTGTAACTGGTCATATTAACATAGAAATGAGTTTCCAAGATTATAAGAGGCTAATTGGTGGTGGTCAATTTTCTGATGTTAGATAATTATATTAAAAAAAAAAACTACAATGGGTTTGGAAATTTATTTGTTATTAATTGACATTTGTAAAACTTTAACACATTGTCATCTTTCTCACTGATGATTTATTGCAGGTTAATTTTGTTTATCTTTTATGACCAATAGAATATCTATTATATCTATAACTTAATATTATTTTGCCACCCCACTACAACTCCCCCCAAAAAAATATTTTAGGGATTATGAAATGGG
This sequence comes from Callithrix jacchus, assembly GCF_049354715.1. NCBI lineage: Eukaryota > Metazoa > Chordata > Mammalia > Primates > Cebidae > Callithrix > Callithrix jacchus. The sequence continues at coordinate 34,191,940 of NC_133504.1, forward strand.
TTTGTTTTTGTATTTCATTTCTGTCAAATTTTCCCCTGTGATATATACATATGAATTAACTTTAACTTTCAAATACTTAGACAGTTTTATCATGTTTTTAACGTTTTTATGCTATATCTTTCTTTTTAGTTTCAAGGTGTGAAATATGCATTTAAGCTTATTATTTTATTTTGTGCTTTTCATGTATTTATGCATATTCCACTAATAGTTATGGGCACAATGAAGTGACAAAAAAAACCCCACAAGAATATTTAATCAGGTCAAATATTTCTTTTCTTCTACCTTGTCCCTCCCAGAACACATAAGAATTGTAGGAGATACAATTCAAGTTGAGATTTGGGTGAGCATATCGTTCTGCCTCTGGTCCCTCCAAATCTCATATCCTCACATTTCAACACCAATTATCCCTTCGCAACAATCTCCTGGAGTCTTAACTCATTTCAGCATAAATCCAAAAGTCCACAGTCCAAAGTCTCAACTGAGACAAGGCAGGCACCTTCTACCTATAAGCCTGTAAGATAGTTACTTCCTAGATACAATAGGGGTACGGGTATTGGGTAAATACAGCCATTCCAAGTAGGAGAAATCGGCAAAATCAAAGGGATTACAGGGCTCATGCAAGTCTGAAATCCAGCAGTGCAGTCAAATTTTAAATCTCCAAAATGATGTCCTTTGACTCCAGGTCTCACATCCAGGTCACTCTGCCTCGCTTGGTCTTGGGCAGCTCTGCACCTGTGGCTTTGCAGGGTACAGATTCCCTCCTGGCTGCTTTTATGAGCTGGCATTGAGTGTCTGTGGTTTTTCCAGGCATACAGTGAAAGCCGTCAATTGGATCCACCATTCTAGGGTTGGGAGGACGGTGACCCTCTTTTCGCAACTCCACTAGGCAATGCACCAGTAGAGACTCTGTCTGAGGGCACTGATGCCATATTTTCCTTCCACACTGCCCTAGCAGAAGTGCTCCATGAGGGCTCCGCCCCTTTAGCAAACTTTTGTTTTGGCCATGCAGGCCTTTTCATACATCTTCTGAAATCTAGGCAGAGATTCCCAAACTTTAATTCTTGACATCGGTGCACATGCAGGCTCAACACCACATAAAGCTTCCAAGGCTTGGGGCTTCTACCTCCTGAAGCCACAGCCCAAGCTGTGTATTGGCCAATTTTAGCCATGGCTGGAGTGACTGAGACACAGCAGGGCACCAAGTTCCTAGGCACAACATGGTGACCCTGGACCCAGCCTAGCAAACCACTTTTTCTTCCTGGCCCTCCAGGCCTGTGATGGAAGCAGCTGCTGTGCAAGTCCCTGACATGGCCTGGAGACATTTTCCCATGGTCTTGCAGAATAACATTAGGCATCTTGCTACTTATGCATATTTCTGCAGCTGGCTTGAATTTCTACTCAAAAAATACATTTTTCTTTTCTACCGCATTATCAAGCTGAAAATGTTCTAAACTATTACGGTCTGTTTCCCTTTCAAAGTGGAGTATTTTTAATAGCACCCAAGTCACCTCTTGAATGATTTGCTGCTTAGAAATTTCTTCCACCAGATACCCTAAATGATATCTCTCAAGTTCAGAGTTCCATAAATCTTTAGGGCAGGGTCAAAGTACCACCAGTCTCCTTGCTAAAACATAAAAAAGAGTCACCTTTGCTCCAAATCCCATCGGATTCCTTATCTCCATCTGAGACCACCTCAGTCTTGACCTTATTGTTGATATCATTATCTGCATTTTTGTCAAAGCCATTCAACAAGTTTCTAGCGGGTTCCAACTTACCCACATTTTCCTGTCTTCTTCTGAACCCTCCAAACTGTTCCAACCTTTGCCTGTTACCCAGTTCCAAAGTTGCTTCCACATTTTCAAATATCTTTTTAGCAATGCTGTATGTGTTCATTTTCATCCTGTATGTAATTTACTGTATGTGTTCATTTTCATGCTGTATGTAATTTACTGTATGTGTTCATTTTCATGCTGCCGATAAAGATATACCTGAGACAGGGAAGGAAAAAGGTTTAGTTGGACTTATAGTTTCACATGGCTGAGGAGGTCTCAGAATCATGGCAGAAGTTGAAAGGTACTTTTTACATGCTGGTGGCAAGAGAAAAATGAAGAAGGAAAAGCAGAAACCGCTGATAAACCCTTTAGATCTTGTGAGACTTATTCACTATCAGGAGAATAGCACTGGAAAGACTGGCTTCCATGATTCAATCACCTCCCCCTGGATCCCTCCACAACACATGGGAATTTTGAGAGATACAATTCAAGTTGAGATTTGGGTGGGGTCACAGCCAAACTGTATCAACTCCCACAGACACTTCACTTAACATGTTCATTTTCTCAATATCTGCTTGTCAAATGCTGAATGCAACATTTCTATAACTTACAAAATACTGAAAAGTAAAGAACCATTTTTTTCAATATAGTTGATTTTTCTTCTATATTTCTGTGCATAAACATGATAAAAAATATTTTTATTTATTACATTCAGAATATGTAATTGAGGATAAAATATTCTAGAAAATACAGTTGAAATGGTTCTCTTTGATTTATATTTCATTTCTAAAATTCTTTCTGAAGAGCACTCACGGATATATCAGAGAGCATATGAAAACTTATTATTGATAAAAATTTAAAGCCAAATGGGAAACGTGAAAAGCTTTGCATCTTATCATCCAGTAGCTATGTGAAAAAAGTGTTTGGATGGAATCATATAAATAAAGGAAATTCTGCACTTTCCCGAATGATGAAAAAAGCATGACTAGTTAGCAATATTGCTCTTTTCATACAGGTTAAGCAAAGCTCAAAGAATGTCTTCAAATCAATTTTTAAAAAATTCTATTCATTTAATGCAGTGATAAGCTGATTGTTTTGGTTTAAGACATCATATCATATCAGCCCTCTGGTTTTGATAAAGCTTCAAACTGTTGACTACTGTGTGTTCCAACAACGCTCCACACATCATGTCTTTCTTGGTGTGCCAGTCACTGGAAGAACTTGTTTTTTTAAGTGCCTTTAATCAATATGTGAATTTCTAGTAGCTTATACAATGTCTTTCCAAAAGCACCCCTGAAATCTGAGCATGAATTTCTTTTACTTTTTTTTGAGACGGAGTTTCGCTCTTGTTACCCAGGCTGGAGTGTAATGGCACGATCTCGGCTTACGGCAACCTCCACCTCCTGGGTTCAAGCAATCTCCTGCCTCAGCCTCCTGCTGAACATGAATTTTAATCACATATTTTTTCAATGTTTTTTGCCCTTTTCGGTACCTGAAGAGCACACAAATGATTGCCAAAGTTCTTGAATAGATTTGATCTCCAGACCAAGATGAAATAGTCTTCAATACATAGAAACAACATTGAACTATAATTAGGTTCTAATTTGAATATGTACCGAGAGTAAGATGTTTGGTTCCAGTTTTCCTCGGAATTATACACACATAAAATAATTTGTAGAGAAAAGACAATTACAGATTGTTTCAGCATAAAACTTTGTGGTAATGGTGGAGCTACTGAATGGAAATTTTCACTTTGCTTATTTCTAACATAACTCAATAATGGCATTCAAAAATCAATAATAATTTTATATAGATGTGTAAAATAAAAAGTGGTATCGCAGTTGATTCAAATAGCTGATACTCATCTCCACAGATTCTTTTCCAGTTACTGTGATTTGAAGTCCACAGGCAGAAGTGTGGAAATACATTTGTAAATAACATTTAAAGGATGAGGATACATTAAGAACTCTGGCAGATTCATAGAAAAATAAATAAAATGTTATCACTTGCAGACAAGTTAAGTGGAAGAAATTACTATGTCTATGTTTGGACTATATTAGAATTCATTATATAAAGAAGCAAGATGGAAGAAGGAAGGTCAATTAAGGCCTTCCTGTGATTGTCCAAAAAAGATATAGAGATTATGATAATTTCAATTAAATGACAGAAGTGCCACTGATAAAATGTTGTCAGACTATCTGACCTAATTTGCCACAGATTAAATATGAAGTTCATGGTAATTAAAGAAACTAGCTAAGCTAACAGAAGATTTGGGGAGCTATTTACTGAAACACAAAACACTGGAATCTCCTTGTTAAGGTATGCAAGAAGCGTATATATACAGGTATATAGTAATTTAAGATTAGTTATATTTTAATGTATTTTAGACAAGTAAAAGAGTATGCCATTTGTGGCCAGGTGTGTTGGCTCACACCTGTAATCCCAGCACTTTGGGAGGCCGAGGTGGGCAGATCACAGGGTTGGGAATTCAAGACCTGCCTGGTCAATATGGTGAAAACTTGTCTCTACTAATAATACAAAAATTTGCCTGGTACAGTGGTGTGCGTCTGTAGTGCCAGCTATTCGGGAGGCTGAGGCAGGAGAAGTGCTTGAACTCAGGGGGCAGAGGTTGCAGTGAGCAGAGATTGCATCACTGTACTCCAGCCCGGGCAACAGAGCGAGATTCTATTTGTGCAGTTGGCCATTTGGATACAATAGGAGCTATAAGTATGTTAATAAAAAGAAAATGCCAAGGGACTGTATAGTTAAGATGAGGTGAAGAATGAGTGCAGATTGAGAAGAATGAAGAGTTAAGGGTAAAACTCTGGTGTACTTCAACCTTCGGAGGTCATGAAGAAGAGGAGAAGCGAGCACCGGAGACAAATGCTTAGTCACCAAGTAACACAGCGAACCAAGAGAATGTAGATACACAGAAGCCAAGAAAAAAAGTCATCAGGAGAACACAGGATTGGGCTGACTTAATTGCTGCTGAAATCAAGTATGATGAGGATTTGAGAAATGAACATTGATTTAGAAAGTTTAAGGCCACGGTTAACTTTTGGCAAAACAGAAAATAAGAGCTAAGGAAATGAGCTCTCAAGCTCATTAGAGATTTTTTGTTCTCAAAACTTATTATCATCTCTTCTCCCTCCTGACAACTACACGTGTATAATGGATATTCAATATTCAATATATGTGTGTAGTTATCAGGAGGGAGAGGTGGATGGAAATAAGGAAACATGGAAGGAAAAGGCAAGGGAAGCAGGACAATTGAAGGAGCAGAATCTCTGGAAATGTAGAGAGGATGGGACCCAATGCACAAATGGCAGATTTAGCTTTAAATGACAGCATGGATTCTTCACTCATTTAACAGAAAGAAAGGAAAATCAAGATTGGATGCAGGTAGCTGAATATTTCATGGTATAAATATGTGTTATTCTCATCAGATTGTTCTTATTTTTCTCAATGAATTAAGAAATAAAGCATCAATTGCAAGTAACACAAGGTTTGAGAAATTTTAAGAGAAAAAAACTATGAGATTAACAGAAGAATAATAAAAGACTGGTGGTGTAATGTAGGAATTCTAGCAGTGCTGAGGGACTGTGTGAGACTGCTGTTCACAAATTTGATAGACTTCCATGGTGGTTTTGTTGTCTCCAAATATAGTTAGCTGCTTAGGATAATGTACTGAGTAGCTGAAGAAGTGATTTTAACTAGGAGTTTTATTTTTTCAGGAAAAAAATCTATTTAAAGAAACGATCCAAAGCTCTATATTTTATCTCTCATAGGGGCAGTATTCTTATGTTATGTTCACTTTACTGTAGAGACTCTAGCATCCAGAGAGCTCCTGGTGGCATCTTCAGCCTCAGTTTATGTATGGACCAAAACAGACTCCCCAGCCAACTCGACATCCTGGAAATTTCCGTACACATTTTTGAGATAACTTCTATTTTTTGTTTGTTTGTTTTTTTGCAATGGACCCTGAGGTCAGGAGTTTGAGACCAGCCTGGCTAACATGGAGATAACTTAATATTGGCATTCAATTCATATCTGTACCCCTTAGTTAAACCATTAGTAAGACTCTGCGTAGGCTAGTAAGCCAGGACACACCTTTCCTAGGTATTTGGAAAGCATATAGGTCTACAGTAGCTGTGTAATTTCAATGAGTTTTCCATTTCTGCTCAATGATCAGTCACTAAAGTAGGCATAGGACAAATCATACAAAATTTGTTTATTTATGACAAGAAAAGCCAACTGACAACTCTTCAAAACATGGTATGGATGGGCAGTTACCTTGAAACATATATAATCCTATATCACTTTATTACTAATTCTGTAGGCAGACTATAAGTAAACTTTATGGAGACTAGCCATTGTGCTATGGTTAAACTTTGATAAAAGAAACTGCTTTGAATAAAGCAAAGTGTATAAAGTTTTGGGAAGCTAAAACATTTTTTACCTAATTTTTTTAAGTTACGCTTATTTTATTTTTGTATGTGTTTTAATCCATCAGTCTTCCAACCATTGAATATAGATTGAATTAGTAAATGTGATGATTGCAGTGTTGTTGGCTTTTATTTTATATTTTAAATAAATGTTTCCTAGAAGCAAAAGAACGTGCTACTTAAAAATTGAGAAACATGGTGTAATTAATTGCAAGGAAAAATATTATGTCTTAATTTTATAAATTGATTAATTTTATAAGTGCTCAAGGTGCTATATGCTTGTCAAAAAGATTTTAGGTAGTAATTCATGTAATACATCCATAGGGATAAAATATGTGCATATATATATCATGGACAAATAAGTATGAACAATTATGATATTTTTAGTTGTTCACTGATAATCATGTATTGTAATCTAATCAGGTGGCAGATCTATTCTTAAGGTTCTCTGCAAAGTTGAAAATAGAACACAGTGTTATTTTTTCCAAATCCGTGGAGGTGAGTGGTTAGATAAATCAATTCATGGCCAATGGTATATATTTTTTTCCATTGCAGGAGACTCTCATTCCTTTAGGTTAGATTAACATCTGTCTGTGATATTCAGGGACATTGAAATCATTCTGTCAAAACAAACCTATCTGCCGTTTGTAAATGAAACATGTTTTCCATAGTATATATGTGCCATGTTATATCTAATCATTATTCACGGACATCCAATTTTTTCTCTTGCCAGTTTATTATTTCTGAGTATGAGGTCCAAATTAAAACATGGAGCAGGGATTCATGGGAATCACGTATAGCAGCAAATGAGGTACTTAAGACAACAGCATAGATGTTAAAACTCAAAAAGAATGTGTGGAGAATTAATTACACCTTTTGTCATGCACATTATCCTCCTGCAGCTTTGAAAGATACTGCATATCGGTTTAATCAGTAGGCAGTGTTCCTTTAAAAGTCCTCATCATCAACCTTGCTAAGTTTACTCTGAAAACCTAGAGAGATACTCTTCATTCACCCTCACTTACAGATAGCAAGTGAATCAGCACCCATGTATGCAGAAGTTTATGAACACATTTAAAAATCTAGAAAACAATGTCTGGTGAATGTCAGATTTTGACTACAGTGAATATTATAAGGAGAAAAACTTTTGAAACTTCTCATTTTCATTGTATCTGTCTGGTCGTTGTGCATTTATCTACCCCCAAAGGCAGAATATTAACCACACAGCTGTAGCCTTGAGGTGGAGTTTTTATGTGCCATCAAAACCCATAATGTCTTTTGTGTATCATCATATTTACATGTTTTCAAAATAAAATCATGTGTGTTAATTCCCTATTTAAGGCCATAGAATTGATTCTTGTTTAACTTTTACTTGTAAAAGGCACATAGGCCCATATCAATTGCACTTTTAGTGAAACATAAAAGAACATGTAAGTTTCTATACAGTGTGTTTTCCGTATTCTGAACAATAACTACGGCATTTAGCTGTGATGACAGTCTATAAAACGTAAGAGTGGGATTTGGGGATTTGATTACATTTATGTCAAAATTACTTTAAAATCCTAGGGAAAAATATGCCTGAGTAACATAGCACATGTTTTGGCCTTTAAAGATTTTAACAAGTGGAAACATTTACATGACACATTGGCACAATCTCCGTAATTCAAAAATAACTAACGTATCACACTGCAACAGCTTTGTTCATTAATTCCGTAGTAAGCATGCATACCAACTCCCATATAAATTTGTTACTGCTGTGTCTATATCTACTGGAAGCAGCAGGCATGGAAACAAATTCCATTTAAATACATCTATAAATATATAAAATAAAGAGTATGTCATACCCTTTCCATGTAATTCTAATTATTTCAGTAACAGAAACAAAAAAAAAAAAAATAAATGGAGAAAGAAATACAAATCTTATCTAGACATGATCATATTAGCAATGTTTGCTGCATTTGACTCCAGGTCATCATAAATATTTATAAAATTTACTGGCAGATGCTTGCCTTTGTCATTCAGAGGCAAATCCCTCCCTCACTCCAGTTCCCCTCTCACCAAATGGAAACCATTTCCTTGGTCTTTTGGACTTAACAAGCAGTAATTCTGACAGAAATACATCCCTACAAAGTGGTTTTTTGAAGAGGCTGGACAAGGATGCTATTTATAACCAAATCTACTGATTCCCTTTTTAAAGAAAAACTCAAGAGCAAACTGTTAAGCACATAAAAAGCAGCCGTTTTCACCAATCAAATTGGAGCAACTGGAAGAATGTTAGTGAGCCTGTAGCTATTTTAAAATATATCTTTTCATCAAACTACTTGCCCGAATCTTGTTCTGGTCATTCTAATAGTGCCGTATTCCTACCGCTGGAGACTGGTGAATTTCTTTAACCACCGGTAACTAGTACTAAAGAAAGAACATATGGTTATCAGTGAAGATTCAAAAGCTTTGATTCCAACTGGTTTCTTATAATTTTCCTGGGAGACTTAGGTATGACTTTTCTTTATGGCAATCAAGTCTCTTTTCCACTCTTCTGTCATAAAATTTATGTCTTTTATTGTCAGTCAGGAGTTTGGAAATTTTGATTCTGAGAACTTAGCACAGATTGAAGCATATTGGAAGTTAACTTCAGAATTCATATGCCCAAATCAGATTAAAACATTGCTGTTTAAAGGTGGGGCTCTGAGAAGCTTCCAGGCTCAGCCACATACCGGGTCAGAAGAAATCCTTCTCACAAACCTGTCCTCTACCTCTTAGTAGCAGTTTGAAGTTTCAGTGTCTTTTACCATCAAGCAGTCTCAGTTAGGTCTCCACTGGTCTAATTCGCAGAGTTCCTTAGCTTTGAACATCAGTGGCAAAATTTCTTATCTACTGGTGAGTCCCCAAATCAACAGGAGGAAACCAGTATTTTGTTTGTTTCTTGTTTTTTTTTTCTAAGCAAATAAATAAATAAATGAGAGATTCACAAAATTTGGTTGTAATTGTTTTGCAAAGTAAAAAGTGGCTCATCATCTGCTTTATATCAGATATTTTTTGAGGCCATTCAAGGAACTCTTCCTTGAACACAGAACATCTGCAATGTGGTGGTAAAATCTATAGGTGAGCATAGAAAGTTCAGTTACTTTTAACTAAGCACCGACTATAACATATGAATTGCATTGAAGATATAGTCTATTGTTAAGCAAAGACAATATTGTCCAACATTGTCTATAAAAATTGTGTATAAATTAAACCATTTTTTAAAATAGTAAAGAATCTGTAATGTGAAAGAACACCTATAAAATAAAATTATTTAGCCAAATGATAATTTTTCCTAATTTACTTTAGTATAAAATGAGTTTTTATATATTATGTTTGTTGAAGCATAATATCTTCCAACTGCCCATTTATATGATAGGTGTGTAATAATACATTCATGATATTAGGCAAGATTTTGGTAATTTGAAAATATACATTTAAAAATAGAAATACACACATACACAGATTTACATGAAACTTTAGCATTTATAGTAATGTGATAAGTTTTATTTTCCCAAATATTATGACAAAAGACCAATGACTTTTTTAAAAGCCTGGCTTTCATGTTACACTCATATGTCTTCATACTTGACTGTCAGAGGAATCATTGATTTTAATATTAAATAACAAATTAAATGAAAAGGCACATTTATACTGGTGTTAATACACAAATCATTATTAATTTTAATATTTTTTCTTTACTAAGTAAACATGTATACTTATTTTGTAGGTTTATTGTGATTATTTCTCTTTTTATTTTCTAAAAACATAAGTATCTTTTATAATCTGAGTTCTGCTGAATATGTCTTTAAAAATACATAAATAATTTTCATGGAAATTGTATACTACCAGTGTATAAATTTCATAAATTACTTGGAATAAATTTTAATAGATATTTTATTCTGAAAAAATAAATTAATAGAATCATTTAAATATGAGTTCTTAGCACTAATCAATATTGGGTTGGATTTTGAGACAATAGAACATTCCATTTCTAATTACAAACTCCTAAAACAGTTGAATAAGTGAAATTAGAAATCATTTTAAGAAATTATCATCTTGACTCCTTAGCTCTTTCAAGTTATAAAATGATCACATGCATGTTTTGTACCTGAAATTTCATGCTAATATTTATATTTAAAATGCCAAGCCCTGTGAGCCTAAAAGTGCTAGAATCCATGAGATTTTTTTTGCCTTGTGAATTTCTATATTATTGAATCTGAGAATTATGAGAAAAAATATTCTTTAAAGTTTCAAAATTTGAGTCCATAAGAAAAAAATAAAAGATTTTTCTCTGTATATGGCTTTGTAATGCATTTTAGGATATTCAAGGACATTTTTCTTTTTTCTAATATTTTCTCAACAGATTGGCTTGAGTTTTTCTAGTAGCGCAGTTTTTGTCACTTTTATCAGTTTGGCTTTCACTTTCTGCTACAGTTATATAATTGGAACAAGGACTGAAGACTTGAAAAATTATTAGGAGCCCCAGAGGAACACAATGTGTGGCCAACAACGTTCGATCTTTGCCTTTCAGTTATAATTGTTCTAGGCAGCTTATGCATTTAGAGAGAGAGAGAAAAAACCCTCTAAATGTACTTCAGAAAATCCATTTAATATCCCTCCAAGGGACTTAATGTCTATAACTAAATACCAAAAAATTCTCCATGGGCCTCAATAAAAATCCTATGTATGTTTGATTTTGGGGAAAATCTGATGGAACTCCTGTAGTCGAGTTGTCTGGCCTTTCTTAGAAATTTTTTTAACAAAGTCTAGGGTTCTATACATAAAATTTATCTTGTAAGACTGTAATTGTTTAAAAAATTTTACTGAAATTCCAGTATAATTGTAATAAAGAAATTTCATTAAACTATACTTAATTTGGAGCAGGGGTTGAGAAGAAAAGAACTGGTTTTATGCAGTAATGTTTGAAGAAATAAATAAAAAAGTGTTTCTTTTTCTAAAATTTCATGGGAGAGAAGTATAATAGTGTTTGATAGGAACTAAAAAAAGAAGATTTTAAAAGTATTTCTTTGTGCCAGAAATAAATAAAAACTATTTGAATAGAACACTTGGGGACAGGGATGGTCACATCAATTTCGTCTTTTAAAATGTGCTAAAGAGATGGCACATACAGTAAGGAGACTGATTTATAAAGGACTTAGTAACCTAGCTTGAAAAAAATGAATGAATGGCATGAAAAAATGGTAAAGCCTAGAATTTGACATCCTGTAGGGATAGCGCCTACTAAAGAGATACCATTTTAGAAGTCTTCACGTGATGTTTAATACAATCTACCTTCAACTCTGTCTCTAGTAAGAGCAGACTTACTGTGCTGATTAATTAGACCTTACCATTCAAACATCTAAAAGCAGTTACCAAAATCTTAATATTGGTGGGCAAGTTAGCAACTTAAGATAGTAGATAGGAGGGTAGGCAAGAATTAATTATACCCACAAAAGTTTTTATTTTGGAAATTATTTTTAAATAGAAAAATATTATGTTTGAATCCATTGAGTCTTACTTTAACAAGACATACATTCAATGACAAATTTTTAAAAAGGAGAATCACTGATTAATTCAAGGTTTTCCCTATTTTATTATTAAATGTGTCCATATTTTCTTGACTGATAATGTAAAACATTACGTATTTTACAAAACTAAACACCTCTCTTCACTACTATAGCAGAAAAAGGAAGACAGTTTGGATAAAGCTGATTATTACTTAAAATCATATCAGTGGGATTCTCTATTTTCAACCTAGTGAATTAATATAAATAAATGCTTATTTGATAGATTACATATAAATTTCTACATTAAACTGATTTTACAAACCACCTTTTGGGTAGGAACAGTCTTCATTAAAGTAATTCAAAACTAGGCAAAGTATCATTATAGGTAATTTATAATATAAAGTTGGTAAGTATTTTAAGAAACCAGGAATAATAAAATATCAGAACACATGTAACAAAAGATATCTAGGTGAAGAAACTGAAGAAAAAGATGAAATCTAAAATGTTCCACATGCATATTAATCTTTATTTGGCTTCAATTTTTATAAACAGTCTTACCCTTGTTTTTTTTCTAATTACACATATACTGCAAGGATTTCAATACTATTTGTAAAAGACATACACGAGTATGGTGCTCTTCTTCTCAAAACACCAAAAGTAAATTTTAATACCTACAGCAAAATTCATTTTGTAAATCACAGCTTAGAAGATTTCATGTGATTTGGCCATATGTATATTTTAGATCACTCTCTTATCACTCCTCCTGTGTGCTCACTCTATCTGCATGATACAAATCAGCTCATCTTCCTTTACATCAGTAGTAAAACACCCTCACTCCTGCCTGAGGCCCTATTTGCTGTTTGTAGATGGTTCATCTTCTCACTTCATTCAGTAATCAAATGTCTCCTGTTCACAGGCTACCCTATTTAAAATACCTTTCTACATGTTCCTTCAAAATTCTTACCAAAAATGTTACTAGTAATTTATGTCTTCTGGTTTGTTTTTGTTTTTTGTTTTTTGGTCCAGATTTCCCATTAAAGTGTAACTTCCGACAGGACAAGGACATTGTTGCTATAGCTCAGCATCTAGAAATGCAGTAGCAGCTCAGTAAAAATGGGATGATGAATGAATGTTTAAAAGTCTTTTAAAATATCTTAAAATATGACTATAAAGGTGGTTTAGAAAAACAGTCACAGATTGAAAATAAATGAGTTTTCTAAAGAGTTAAATGGTATCTCCAGGTGGATAGTGTAAATAAAAAAATAAAGAGAAAAACGTTAAACAGTACTGATACTCACAAACATATTATTAAACATGTTTTACTATTGTGACAATCTCTCTATAATAAAGAGTTGGTAAGTATTTTCTAACCAAGTATAACCAAACAAGTGCCACAATTCCGCTGTTTTGACGTGTCTTAATCTTCTCATGTTTCGAGGTATACTCAGGCATCTCGGCAATGACTTAATGTCTACCATTCTTTTTTTTTTTTTTTTTTCTTGAGACGGGGTCTTGCTCTGTTGCCCAGCCTGGAATGCAGTTGAAATGGCACAATCATAAACTCGGCTCACTACAACTTCCACCTCCTGGGTTCAAGTGATTCTCCTGCCTCAGCCTCCTGAGTAGCTGGGATTATAGGCATGCACCACCAAGCCTGGCTAATGTTTGTATTTTTATTAAAGATGTGGTTTTATCACGTTAGTTAGGCTGGTCTCAAACCCTTCACCTCAGTTGATCCATCCACCTCGGCCTTCCATATCTGCCATTCTTATTAACATGCTTCTGTTCTTGCTCAGAACACAAATTACTAGCCAATTTCTTCGTTGTTCCTGCTGCTCTTTATGCTTCATTCACTGTGTTAACTTTTCTGTTTCAATGGTGTCTTTTGTCTCCAGCATTACATAGTCATAGAGCTAAGGTTTTCTTTTCTTTCATTTTCTTTTTTTCTTTTTATTTTATTTTTTTTCTGAGACGGAGACTCGCTCTGTCTCCAGGCTGGAGTGCAATGGTGTGATCATGGCTCACTGCAACCTCTGCCTCCCAGTGCAAGCCATTCTGTTGACTCAGCCTTCCATGTAGCTGGTAGTGTAAAGGGGCAGCATACTCAGCTCCCAGTTCCGAAGAGGTCCTTGGACTTGCTAACCGCGAAGAATGGGGAAAGGGGTCCCCGAGGCATGGTGAGTTTGCCATTTGAATAAATATCGTGGACCCAAAGAGTTTTGTGGAAAAGCGATTTACTAGGCAGAGAGAGAGAAAGAAAGACAGTTCCCAGGCCGTCGTGGGAGGGGACCCAGAGAAGGAATTCCTATTTGTAGGAGCAGCTAGAGTTTTAAACATTGAGTTATTGCCTCCTCCTTCATCTTCTCATTCAATAAGAGAAGTTCTTTCAAACTTCCTGCGGAGTGATTGATCTTTGGCTCTGACACCGCATTAGCCAATGGTCCACAACTCTGAGTTACAGAGCCTCCTCCTCCCAGAGCTTTCCGGGTTTTTTGTTTTTTTTTTTTTTTGTGACAAAGGAGCCTCACCTGGCTTTCTTTCTCGACCTAACCTGTGCAGGAAATCTAGACAAAGAACTTTACATTTGAAACCCCTCTGGTTCCTGGACGGAGGCATGGAGCTGGGAAACTCCTGTCTTTGAAACCACGCCCCTGGTGGACTGCGGAACAGAGGTCCCTCAGGACTACAGTTGGCCACTACCATTCCTGGCTAATTTTTGTGTTTTTAGTTGAGACGGCTTTGCCATGTTGACCAGGCTAGTCTCGAACTCCTGATCTCAGGTGATCTAGCCACCTTGGACTCCCAAAATGCTGGTATTACAGGAGTGAACCACAGCGCTGGGGCAAAGCTAAGATTTTCTAAGTTCACTCTACACCCTCAGTTTTCTACTCATGGCTCAGAGGTTTGGAGGTACCGCTGATTAATGTTCACTAAATGAAACCTGCTAGGTGCAGTTTGCTTTGGTGTTTTCTTCCCAAACCTCTGGCTGCGCTAGAAGAAGGAGTTCACTTTGTCTTTGATTTACTTACTTGTCAACATATATTGACTGTTTTTCTCTGTCTCCCTCCTCCCCAAAATGGCATTTCAGGAGATGAGGGCCATTATTTGATATTTCATCGCTATATTCTCAGATCCTAGAACAGTATCTGACACATAGTAGGTAGTCAGTAAATAAGCACTAGCTTTACATACTATTGAATAGGAATAGAGCAGCTATCTGGAAGTTCACTAAGACTGGTGGAAGAACTGGAGGCCTTTTGATGATACTTGTGTGTAAATGTATTAGTCACAGATTTGAGATTGTAGGTAACATAAAGTCCAATAGGTTGAATTAAACAAAGAGTAGGAGAGTTACTGGTGCATATAATTAAAATGACAAGGGAAGAGTACAGCAGGGCACTGGGGCCTATATAATAGCCTATGAATGTGTCCTCTGCCACTTTTCTCCTTATTTTCTTTGTTTCTCCTCTGCATCAGCTCTACCATCAGGATGATATTTTTCTCATGTATCCACAGCATCTTGAGGCTTACTTTTTTTTCATGTCTCTGTCTGCTGGAAAAACTTTTTCACACAAATTCTGATTAGAATCCCATGGTTGACACAGCTGGGTAGCATGTCCATTCCTATTTATTTGCCCACTGACCCCACAGCCCCATCACAGATCTCCTTCAAATATTGATGATGGAGTTACTCTATTCAAGAGGATATAGTATGAGGGAGAAGCGTCTTCCAGAAGGAAACTATAGTGCTCTTACCTGCAGGAGGAAGATGGAGACAGAGTAGTGATGAGCATCTCACTAAAGAATATGCACAGATGCCCAATACGTGCATGAAAGACACTGAAAATTTTTCATTAGGAAATTGCAAATATATAAACGACAACAAAATACCAAAACACACCTAGTTGAATGGCTAAAATAATAATAATAATAACAACCAAATGCTGGTGAGAACACAATAGTTTTGCACTTTCTTATGAAGTTAAGCATAATCTTGCTGTATCATCATACATTCCGGGTTTCACACAATTGAATTGAAAATTTATGTGCACAAAGAAAAAAACTCAAATGCTGATAGCAGTTTTATTCATATTTATCCTGAATTGGAAGCTACCAAGATGTTTTTCTGTGGGTGAATGGGTAAATAAACAGTGATATATTCTTTTTATAAATACATACATGAACAATATGAATGTTCAAATAAAATATAACTATATTATGTAAGAAATTAATATTTTAAATATATTTATAATATACCCATAAATATATAGCATATTAACTGTAACCTCATTTTTATATTAATATAATATTCATAGAACAAAATAAATATATGATATGTAAATATAAGTAAATATAATAAAAATAAATGAGCTGTCAAGTTACAAATAGACATAGAGAGACCTTAAATGCATATTGGTAAGTGAAATAAGCCATCCTGAAAAGACTATAGACTGATTCCAATTATATGAAATTTTAGAAAAGGCAAAAGTATTGAGACGGTAAGGAGATCAGTGGGTCTCAAACTTTTAGGTAAGGGGATGAATGAACAGCTGAATCATAGAGTAGTGTTAGGGACCTGAAACTATTCTGTGTGAGACTGTTGTGGCATATATATCACATTGTACATTTATAAAAATCGATAAGACTAAATGCACAACACAAAGAATGGACTTTAAGACCAACTACAGACTTTACTTAATAATGTACGATTATCAGCTTATTACTTGTAACAAATTTACCACATTAATTCAAGATATTAATAATAGGGGAAACTGGAATTTTGTATGTGTATAAAACTCTCTGAATTATCTGCTCATATTTTTCTATAAAATTATTATAGGAAATAAATTCTATCAAACAAAAAACTCCTCTTCTTAAAAATATAACAAGTTGTAGGTTATATCATATCACAGAGAACTCAGGAATTTTAGAGACTTAAAAGATAGATAAAAAAAAACAGTGATTACTTTCAAAAATATATGTACCATTAGAATACATGAGCCACTTAGTATTCCTCTAATAACCTATTATAAATATCTAAATTAAATTGAATAAAATACAAAATTTATTTTTTAATAATTTTTTATTTCATGAACAGTATGATCTAGTTTAACTCTGAATATGAAGTTTCTTTTTCATTTTAAAAGTATCTAATATTATTATATATTTTTTATTTTGTAAGAGCCTTGTTTGTTATTTATGTCAATGGGATTTTTAATTGCCCAAGGAAAGAAAACTCTACATTTTAGACTGTGTAAGATAAATAGGTTTGTATTTATCTATGCTTTCAAAAAGGAATTAAAAATGTACAATATGGATAGGCACGGTAGTTCACACCTGTAATCCCAGCACTTTAGGAGGCTGAGGCGGTTGGATCACAAGGTCAGGAGATTGAGACCATCCTGGCCAAAATGGTGAAACCTTATCTCTACTAAAAATACAAAAATTATCTGGGTGTGGTGGCATGCACCTGTAGTCCAAGCTACTCAGGAGGCTGAGGCAGGAGAATGGCTTGAACCTGGGAGTTGGAAACCACAGTGAGCCGGGATTGTGCTACTGCACTCCAGCCTGGTGATAGAGCAAGACACTATCTCAAAAAAAAAATTGTAGAAAATAAATATACAAAATAAAATTATGTATTTTTCATGAGATCTTAACAGACTGGAAACACTGTCTTTTGGATTTTTATAAGGATTTTTCCTGTGTAATTATGTAAATGTCTGATTACCTCACTATAAAAAATCTAGTAGTTCTTCACAGGTTTAAGATATTAAAGATTTCCTATGTTATCAGCTTCCATAGCTCCAGCACTTATAGATGTATACTGTATCTTATCTATTATAATCATTGTTATTTATGGACAAATACAAACTAATTCCTAATATAATATAAAACAAAATGAAGACATAAACTTTTCTCAGTTCAATTAAGCCACTTTAATACTATCTAGTGTAGGTGTGTATGTGTGGAAGCCATCTCTCTAGCATTAAAATTAAAATTTTCATCTAAAGTTTTAATATATTGACGTAGGTAAATTAAAGAAAGTATGACCTGATAAGCAAGGGCAGCATGATCATTTCTGGAAATAAGACAATTAGTTCAAAGCATAAGAAATCACTAACACTCAGCCATATTCACGTGCAGAACAACTAATTCAGTGTTTCATTTTACGTGTAATCCATCATTTTTACCATTAATTAAGGAATGAGATACTTCAGATAGCAAAACAATGAAGGTACAATAAATGTTTATGTAGTTATTGGCAGTCATTCTGAGAGTTTAGAAACATTAAATAATTCAGGAGTAATGTCAACATATCAAAAGTATGAAGGCTAAACTGATATTTGATAGCTTAATTACCTAGACATATATTTATTCCGTGTAGAAAACATGTATTTCTATGATCACGCTGGTGGAAGAAGAAAGTTACTTTTTTGTCCTGTGAATTGGGTAAAGCCCAATATCATCAGATTTCTAACTGGAAATAATATAGGAAGTATATCAGTAGATAGGCTTCCATATATTTTTGTCTGTGGTAAAACAGAAAGTGTAAGCTCTGGAATCCTGAATACTAATTTTGAATCCCACCACTGCCACCTAGAAACCAGTAGTCCTCTGGTCGCTCACTAACACATGCAGAAATACATTGTGATATGCAAAAAACAATCCTAATAGTGTTTTGTGAGGATTAGATGCCACATGCATAAATGTTTTTTATCACAATGGTTAGCAGAGTTAAGTGAACTCTGAAATAAATTATAATCATTGACATTAATATTTTATTTTCCTCTTTTGCCAGGCTATTTCTGCCATGACATATCATTCATAGCATCACAGTTACAACTGCTGTGGATAGAGCCATAGCAAACAATTCCAAAAACTCTGAACCTAACTACAAAAAAATCTGAGTATCATGTCAGCTTTATTTTTTCTCCTATCAAGATAGCTCTGGGCTTCAAATCAGAACATTGGCCTCAATATTTCTTCCTGCTATTTACTAATAGTATGGCAAGTCTTGCAATGTAATTAAGCTCATCAGTTAAGTGTGAATCCTAAATATGGTTTAAAAAGTGGTTTTGATTAAAAGTACATTTGCATTTTTTAAATTAATGTTTTCTGTAAGGTGGTGGAAAGAACCGTCAAAATAGATTACTTTTTATTTATACAAAAGAAAGGGCATTTCTCATTTTATTTGGAAATATAATAATCAAAATCAGTGTAATTAGTGGTTAAAACAAGGGCACTAGAGTCAGTTTAAATCTGGCTATTGTGCTCCTCATTCTTACTAGCTGTGAGACCTTGGGCAAGTTACCCAAACATCAGTTCTGAATTTTCTTATCTAGAAAATGGATAACAACAGTACCTACCCCACAAGGTTATTGTGTTGATTGAAGGTTCTAAAGAATGTAACTCCCGAAGCGTGGTACCTGTGACATAATAAGTAGCCTATGTATGTTAGCTATTATTATGATGGATTTTTCAAAGCGTTGATTTGCTTTTGACAAATATAATATAGCTGAGTTTTACAAAGCAATGTGCCCATTCTTGAAGAGAATAATTTCCTGTCTTATAGAAGTTTCATGTGCAATGTGGGATCTGATAGAAATATGCATCAAACATAACATGTGTATATGTGTCTACATAAAACATTTTGAATAAGCCGGGCATGGTGGTTCACACCTGTAATCCCAGCACTTTGGGAGGCCAAGGCTGGTGGATCACTTGAAGTCAGGAATTTGAGACCAGCCTGCCTGGCCAACATGGAGAAACCTTGTCTCTACTAAAAATACAAAAATTAACTGGGCATGGTGGCACATGTCTGTAATCCCAGCTACTGCAGAGGCTGAAGCCAGAGAATCGTTTGAACCTGGGAGGAGGACGTTGCAGTGAGCCAAGATGGCACCACTGAACTCCAGCCTGGGCAACAAAAGCAAGACTCCATATCTACATATATACATATAAACATCTGTGTATTTTTTGACAGGTTGACCCATAGAAATGACCAACAGAGGGTTTTTGTTTGTTTGTTTTGCTTTTAGGTTTTCAAATACTACACAGAAATGGGCATTGGTGGTGATACTGTAGATTATGTGAGCATGCATTAAGAAAAATTACATAGTATTGAACTTGCAAATTTTGTCTTTGCTTTTCTGATGACAATAACTAATACCATTTGTCTTTGCTTTTCTGATGATAATGACTAATACCATTATCATGTAACAGAACGGAAATGAAACTCGAGTCAGAGAGGCCTGACATTAACCCATGCTCCACCTCTTACTGTGTGACTTCATCCAAACACTTCTCTAAGACTTATATTTCCTCATCTATGGACATAATATTAAATAATGATATTATGATAATATTAGTTACATTTAAAATTCTAAAATGAGAACTATATACCAGCCCCCAACTTCAATCATTTTATAAAACAACCTATAGAAATTTGATAAAAATCATACCTATGTTTCTACAATGGGCAAAATTCCAGGTCTTCAGGCATTCCTTTGGAAATTCTGACAATAAAGTTAGAAGGAATAAAAATTTGGTTTTACTTGCCAGTCTGAAACACAATGAAAATATGTAGGCACCAGGATTGTTGAATCTTTAGGGTAAGAAAAAAAAAGTCAGTTGATAAAAACTGCCGATGTCAATTTAAAGCACTGAAAATTCTTAAGGGTGATTTTTAAGGGCTTACTGCTGATACCGCAAAGCAGTCAGCAATGTGCTGTGCTCATTTGTTCTGTTTTAATAGACCTTATACAGCTATTTAGGAATTACCCCGTTAACAGAGACTGGAATGAATATCCAATGCTCAAAAACCATTTTGAATTACCTGATGAGAAAACAAAAGAGTATGTCTGCTCATTTTTTCTAGGCAAATGACATTTAGTGATTTTTTTTCTATTGTTCTGTTTGATAATAGTATGAAACATTCTGATCATCTCAGTGATGTAGCTGTTAAGAATAATGTGATGGCTTTAGTTTATATTGATGATAACATTAGAAAAATGAAGCAAAGGCACAATCAAAGCATTATGGTAAGATGACAAGTTTAAAATATTAGAATGGAATATAGAATGTGAAAACAATCTTTCTAGTGTTAAAAGCTAATTATGACTTTGAAGTTCCATTATCTGTCTTAAATTTAAAACAACTGCTAAATGGATCATTTCTTTGTTATTTAGCCATTTGAGCTTCTTTTGATAAAGGTCCTTGCCATCCAAATGAAACATAAAGTTTTTATTGGTCCCTAATGATGCCAACTACAGCTGTACAATCATCATTTTAGAGTCCAAGCTCTGTCTGCTCTTAGATCTGTTGTCACTTGATCACAAAAGCAGAAGTATCTTTAAGTATATTTGCTTAACCAGATGGTAAATGGCTGCACAGGGAATATATCCATCTTTTTTACTGTATGACTAAGTGTTAAAACAGAAATTTTAGCTATGGTGGGAGAACACTCACTTGTATCATTCTAAAAATAGCATTTTTCCTTTATTGCAAGAAGATAGGAACATATAAACTAAGAATACAGTATTATGGCAAACACTTTTGAAATGTACATGTAATTATTCGAATAAAGAAAGCACGAAATAATATATAAAATATTATTCAATTTCTGACATTCCTTTCAAAAGAGAACCTGAAGAATATGCACTTGCTATATTCTTTAACTACTAATTAAAATAACAATATTCAGAGGTATTTTAATTTCTTATATATAATTAATGATATTTTATATTTGTAAAAATTAATAAATCAGATTAAAGTGTGATGTGGAGATTATTGAATTTTTATGGAATACTTTGAGTTAATTTGGGGTTGATTCTTCAAATTTGAAAACCTGTGAAGAATAATTACAGAGATACAGCCTGCAAATATTTGACCCTATAGACTTCTACAAGGTTTGCACATTTAGAGAAAGTTGGAATCAAAATGTCTTTGGCAAAGAAATTTGGTGGTATTTTAAAATAGTGAGTGTGAACTGAGAAGAATTATAAAATATAAAATTAATTAACTTCTGTTTTATTGAAACTACAACTAATAGAAATATAGTGTATTTGGTAAAAAATGACTTCATCTTAAATTATTTTAATAGCTGAAGTAATTTAACCTTAAGTAACAAAATAAGCATATGGATTATGTGGGACTGTCATTAAGAAGAGAAGCAAATGAAAGCCGGTTTAAGTTGAAAAGTTAGTAGAAAAAAGAAAGTTATTGATTGAAAGTTATTATTAAAAGCTGGTAGTTGTTCAAATGATGACATGATTTATATGAGAGAATACTGTATTGTAAGGTGTTTGAAACAAGTACAACATCAGGAAAATATTCTAGATGCATGCATAAACATGGATAGCTAATATTAATTGGAAATGAAACTTTTTATATATGAGAGTAAAAAAAATTGAGGGAAAACTGTCAAAGCCAGTCATTCATATGGACTTCTATGATGGCAAAAAACTTCTTTTGAAGACAGACTAGTATAAGCCTCAATAGTTGTGAAGAAAATGGGTCCATGGAACAAAAGGAGAAGAGCCACATCTCTATTTTCTTCTTCATGAGCATTAAAAGGTCTGTAATAGTCCAGACCAACTAATTCATCTTTCTCTAACATTACCTAAAGTGATGCTTAAAAGTTGGACATAAGGCTGGGTGCATTGGCTCACACCTGTAATCCCAGCATTTTGGAAGGCTGAGGCAGGCAGATTACCTGGGGTAGGGAGTTCGAGACCAGCCTGACCAACATGGAGAAACCCCTTCTTTACTAAAATTAAAAAAAAATAGCCAGGCATGGTGGCACATTCCTGTAATCCCAGCTACTTAGGAGGCTGAGGGAGAAGAATTGCTTGAACCCTGCAGGCGCAGGTTGCAGTGAGTCGAGATCACCCCATTGCACTCCAGTCTGGGCAATAAGAGTGAAACTCCGTCTCAAAACAAAAAAAAAGTTGGACATAATAAGATTCCAAACTGGATAAAGTGTGTGACATTGGTGTACTATGCAATCGTAATGTACTGCTAATTCAATCATAGTTATGACTGCTATAGAGATGAAATATTTGTTTCAAAATTTTCCCCAAAGTAAATAATACTACATTTGTTACTTACTGATTCCTAACTTTACACTAGGTTAAAGTGATTTAATCACTAGTAAATGTGATTTAGCCTAAAATTCAAAACATTGTAATAGACTAGGTATTAATATCCACATTTTACTTATGAGACATTATTTTATTTAAATTAGGTAAGAACACCAGCTGTTATCTAATGAAATGTATATTCGAAACCAGATGAGTAAACTATCTTTGTTTATTCTACCAGACTACGCTTCTAGCCAACTAAATTGTTTTTCTGACTGTCCAAATAGTCCTGCAAATAGAGTAACATTTGTCTTAAAGGAGAGCAAAGGACAGAGCTTCCTTTTGATACTATTCTGGGTATGAAATAGAACAAAAGAAAAGTAAGAAAATAAAATTCTAACATAACGAGTAAATTCTCAGGAATGACATGAAGAAACAATGGGTAAGTTAAAACAGGAGACCTTTAACCAAATGTGACAAATAAGGATCAAAATAGGGGGAAAAATACTTTAGAAGCAGCAAGATGCATAGTTGACAACTGGAAATATAAATAATAATGTGATAATAGTTAATGAAGATAAAATCAAATTGATTAAAAGAATTAGGGAACTACAGAATTTTTGACTGACAGTAACGGGGTTCTAGGGAAAAGAAATCAGGGAGAATTTTTCTATGAACTCAGTAATATCAATGCCTTTATTTGAAACTAGTTGCTTTTGAGTTAGAAACAGAATATAATTTTATAATTCAATCAAATGAGCCACATGGGTAGAAAGAGACAGAGGGACACAGAAGGTGAATAGTAACACTTTTTTAAAAAAAGGTTTTCTTATGGTTTCCATTAACTGAATTTTATAAATATTTTTACTGGATCCAAAGTATTTCCACATATTTGTCCTCATTTTACATAATATAACACTAAAGATATTAGAACAGATCCATTATTTTTAAGATATTTTGTTTTGCACTATAATTAATAGAGAAAATGAAATTACACTATCGTACATCTAAATTTGGATTTGTATTAATTTAACATGGATAATTTGATATCATTCTGCATCTAAAATTCAATGTTCTATCAACTCAACATTTAATCGTGTACAGCCATCAGGTGCCAACCAAGCAAATTGTGGCAAATGAACTTTCTTCCTTTTATGCCTATTGCAGTTTATTGAAACTGATTTTAAAGACATTATATAGGCTGATTCATTTATATTCACTGACATAGATAGAAAAGAGGAATAAAAATATAGATGTGCTAGTTTTGTAAATCTTATATGATTCAGAACCATATCAGACAGATGGAATCTCCTCCCAATGTCTGCATTATTGGCACTGATTTTCTGATCTAGTGTTTCTCAAAATTATGTTATATTACAAAATATTATAACATTAATTAAAATGAAAATCACTCAAGCTTCATATTCCTTCTTATAAATACATCTTATGGTTTTAGGAGAGAAGCAGTATAAAACATAAAATGTTTATTAGAGAAAAATTTTTATAGAAGGGTGGATAAAGATGGCCTGTATTCTTCGGCTGTTTAACTCACAAGTTTCTATCATGTGTTTCAACTGGCTGTACTACAGTTAGGCACATCAGAAACTGGAGAAGCAGCAGTTTATTTACATGCAAGTGAATTTTCTTACATTTCAAATAAGGTTATAATAATTTGTGGGGTTTTTTTTTTTTTTTTTTGAGACAGTTTCACTCTTGTTGCCCAGGCTGGAGTGCAATGTGCGATCTTGGCTCACTGCAACCTCTGCTTCCTGGGTTCAGGTGATTCTCCTGCCTCAGTCTCCTGAGTAGCTAGGATTATAGGCATGCACCACCATGCCCAGAATTTTTTTATATTTTTAGTAGATGGAGTTTTATCATGTTGGCCAGGCTGGTTTAAACTCCAGACCTCAGGTGATCCACTGACTCAGCCTCTAAAAGTGCTGAGATTACAGGCGTGAGCCACCACACCAGACCTACTACATGCTTTACAAGCTGTTCAAGGATAAACATGGATTATCATTACCCTGCACTTCCCATCAATCAAACCATATCCAAGTATCCCACAATATTTTGATAAAATGGAATTTTCTATCATTAAACAAAACCAAATATAGTTTAAAGCAGAATATTCAGGCCTTATCCATCTTGTGGATGCTCACAAACTGCTACTCAAAGCTAGGCTGACTCTAGGATATTTAGGTGGCTATTCTAATTGTGGAAGAAAAAAATATCTTTTAAAAATAATAGTTCATTTTTATCAGTGACATACAGTCACTTATGTATTTTGTATGCATGTCAATAAATTAATTCCTAATTCCTCATACACCTAATATCATAAATCCAAGTAATAATTTATAACACAAGAGTGACCATCCTCTATTGTTTTGTGAAATAGTTAAAAAATAAAAACATAATATGCTACATATATAGATAATTCATGAAGAAATCCTGAGTTAATTCTTTAATAAAGGAAATATTAATCAGAGTTTTAAAATTAATATTTATTTTAAATTTAATAATTGAAATTAATCACTGTCATGATATTTTAAGTATTATTATTTGGTTAAAGTAATTAAATGAGGAAGAGACAGAATCAAATCATGACTTCCTAAATTAAAAATGTTGATTACTGAAATCTAATATATATTAAATATAATTTCAAATTCTTATTACTCATTACCACTAGAATATTCATTATGTTTCAATAAAGATAGCATTTTAATGAAAATGTCAGTGAAATTTCTGGTAAAATTCTATGCTGAAAATACCAAGGGTAAAACTGCCAAATAATATATGTATAATACCAAGTTTGTTAGTCAAGTATACTACTTGTTGTAACAAACAATTCCTAAATCAGCCATGATGTAACACAGCTAAAATGCTGTTTCTTGCAGTCCAACATGTGTTTTCCAGATTTGGGTGGGCTCTCTCTTGTAGTCAGAGACTCAGGCTTCCTTCATTTATACCTCTGCTTCAGAGCAAGAACTATGGGTCTTCTCCATTCAGTGAATGAATGGCCAAGGGAAATGAGGATCACTCCTACAAGGCTTTTATGAACCAAGGTGGAAGTGGCACACATTACTCTATCAATTTGCACTGGCCAAAATTCAGTCACATGGCTATACCTAACTTCAAGGGAGGCTGGGAAATGCAGTCTAGTTTTGTGCAGAGGAGGAAGGGAAATGGGTTTGGGGAATGTATAGTCTATTTTCACACGCTATAAGGACATACACAAGACTGGGTAATTTATAAACAAAAGAGTTTTAATTGCCTCACAGTTCCTCATGGCTGGGGAGGCCTCGGGAAACTTACAATCATGGCAGAAGGGAAAGCAGGCACGTCTTACGTGGTGACAGGCAAGAGAGAGCATGTGTAGGAAGTGAAAAGGGAAGAGCCTCTTATAAAACCATCAGATCTCATGAGAACTCACTCACTAACACAAGAACAGCATGGGGGAAACTGCCCCCATGATCCAATCCACCTCCCACCTGGTCCTTCCCCTGACATGTTGGGATTACAATTTAAGAAGACATTTAGGTGAGGACACAACACCAAACCATATCAGGGAGTCTTAGTTAGTGTCTATTGTAACTGTTGTATACTTTCATCCATTTCCCTAGAGAAACTCTGACAACTTCCAGTTGGATTTTGATGAAATCAATGGGTTAATGGGGGAAAAAGAATAAAGAGAAAATAAACTTGAGTCATAATTGTATATAGGACTAGATGAAT